>NC_137473.1:39163323-40449823 GCF_918807975.1 Aplidium turbinatum
TAAGCAAAAAAATTCAATGCTTCAATGTTGTTTTTTTAATATTTTATGCTTCTATGCTGCATTAGATAGCTTCAGCTGTATGATTCGCACGGGCTTTTGTTTGTTGTTTGAAAAAGAAATTTCATTGACTAATTTGTTGTTTCGAAGCATACTGGTCGAAACATTTAGTCAACTTGAGCAAAAAAGATAGGGCCACGAAAAGAAGAAATCATACTCACATGAAAGCAAACGCTTCGAAAACGAAACTGTCGTCATCATCAGTGCAAGTATACTGTTGCTCTATCCTTTTTGCTCAAGTTGATTTGTTTTTATTGTAATTTCAACTGTGTGAGTTTTATTACTTTCATCTGCCGTTTGTTACTTTTCATGAATAATATCTTGAGTCGCTTCTAAAACATTTCATAGTAAGTTATGATTAAAAAAAGTTGTGTGGCCCGATAACTCTTGTGTAATTGACAAAGTGGCCCGTAACCGCAAAAAGGCTCGTCACCCCTGGTTTAGTGGATAGTGTGGGATATACTTTATGCTGAATTACAGTGAAATTCGCTGAAGCTTACATGTATTTGTCCCATTGTCCCTTTTTTTTTAAGAAAGAAATTCCATAGACCACTGCAACTGATGTTCATTATGTGAACCAACAAAAATCTTTTTGGACCACTAAACATTCCAGGTGGACCACCAGTGGCGCAAACTGTTATATTGCAAATGGTGTAATGTGTAGTGGCTTACATAACCTTAAAAAGGCATCTGCTCCCCTCCCACTTCCGGCACCCCTGTCGGTTCCACTGTGGATGTGCTATTGTTAATGTGAAAATTGTTTGTACCGGTATTTACTTCGTTTTTGTAATGTTGACAATTTAAAGTTTGTTTTGTTTGTTGGTATCATGGCCACCTAAAGATACGGCCTGATTTGTCACATTTTGCAGAAATTTTCAGGTTTTTCTAACTTTCGGCAAACGTTTAAATAATTTTTTCTAAAAATTAGATTTTTACGCTTTCTTTATTCTTTTCCCCAGATGACACAATAGGTTTTAACATCCTCACATGTTGAAAAACAAAGAAAATTTGATTTCGAAGATTTTAGTCAGACTGTTAATTTTCAATAACAGTCTGATTTTGCGTTTTTCAACTTACTTTTTCTCATTTGCTACTGCTTCCCCAAGGCAACAAAAAAGTTTTATGTCATTAGGAAACCGCAAAAAGTAAAAACATCTCAAAAAATGTCAGTCAAACACTAGCAATGGCTGTAATCAAAATCTGCAAAATGTGACAAATCAGGCCGCATCTCCAGGTGGCCATGTTGGTATGTATATTATATACTTCCGCTTCTTATGTTTTGATTGCTTGCTTGTGGACACACCAAGAAGAAAGTGTTTTCAAAAGGTCCATATTTTTGGATTTGGGAACCCCCCCTTGAAAATGTCTGGCTACGGGCCTGACTATTTCAACCCTATATGTATGTGTTACACAATAATATATTTGTTGAATCGCTTGGTATCGAAATACTGTACAATACAACTAACCAGAAGATATAATTCTCGTGTTCGTTTTATGCGATCAGTGCCAATTACTGCAGTATAGCGCAGCTGCAATTCATTTATTACGCAACATAACGGTATTTTTAATGCGTTATTTACCTTTCCGCATACCATGAAACGAACAATTGATTTTCCTCTTAATTCGGACAAAGCCGTTTCTTCGCTTAATTCGGCCAAAAGTGAGCGGAACCAAAGTGTCCGAATTAAGCGGAGTCGACTGTACTGAAAAATATTTGTTTCTTTAATATACGCGGCAAAAATGTTAGTCTTTTCTCTTTTAAAGTTGCAGTTAACTTTGTACACGAAACTTGATCTTTTTTCAACATTAAAATAGGCTATAATTAAGGATATAATGCGAAAACTTTAAATCACAAATTCTAAAAAGTCCTGACGTGATAGAGAAAAAGCTACTTTATAATCGTAATTATCAGTAGAAATTCCAATTTCAAAAACGGTACTTTCATACAAAAAAAAGATATCTGAAATCATGTCGGCTGTTGTCATTGACATCACAATAATAATGCAAAGTATTGCTTTCATTTTTAAACCAACCATTCTTGAAGTAAACAGCTCGAGCGCGCATGAATACACGCATTTATTTAAACCAGATTTGTAAATTGTAGAACAAAAAACAGGGTTATTTGATTTAAATCAAATAAATTAAAATTTAAATCAATGATTTAAATCAAGGAATAAAAAGCAAAAAATTATGAAGATTTTTTAAGCTCATAGAGGCATAAATGGAGGCAAAAGATTATTCTTGTATGAGATTTATGCAGCAATGAAATTCGCTAGGGAGATTAGTCGTAATATTTTGTCAGAAGTCCCTATCAGGCTAAAATGGGCTCTTTAAACCATGCGCATTTTAAAAAGATATACTCAACAAAGTAAAACTTTTGAAGGTTTTGGGAAGGAAAGCTACCATAGTACAGATGTTTTAAGCAAGTTTTTCTGTAGTACTTTCGACCTGATTCAATCTAAAGTACGAAATCGATTGGGCACTGCAAAAGCTGGCAAGCTTGTATTAATGTAAGCTAGAAACTTCTCATTGCAAAATAAACTGCTAATGTTGTTCATCTGAACTTTTATTGTTTTGGTACTGTATTACCTCAGTACTATTAAACTTTTGTTACAAAAGTCTGATTGTATGTATTTAATAAGCAATAAACAAGTTAATGTGTGCATTAAATGATAAGAGAAAGTCTCAGTTTAGCTGTAAGTCTGATGGAATGAGTTCTGACCACAACCTCAACATTTAAATGAAAACTGACACAATTAATAAATATAGTCCATATAGCCTAATTAATGACTATAAAATAAACTGATCACTAAAATGATCCCCTCCACGTTACTTCAGATGGAGATAGCAGAATGTAAGAAAAATGTAAAGCTGTTACTAATAAAACATACACATAAATTTAGCTAAATTAAGAAGTTTTGCTAATTCACAATAACTGAGCCTATTTTTTTTTATTAAAAAGTTTTACTTTGTGAAGTTTCGTTCTGATCATTTTTCTTCTTTTTCGGTTTTCCAACTTTTTTGGCATTTCCAAAAAACATCTGAGCTTTTTTAAATGGTGCAGCTTTTTCTGTAACATTTAATACAATACAGTAGTTAAAACCTAAAAACAAGCTAAACAGAGCAAAGAGGTTTAAGTGTAGTCTACATATAAAATTTCAAACAGCGAGACTTCATTGCGACTAGAGTATTATATTACGTAAATAAGATTGGCAACATGCAAATATTGATATTGCAGGCCAACTTGAGCGTTTTTAGACCTAGCCTACATTTTTATCTTGCAACATCCACTACCTGACTATGTTAATTGTTATTATTTTTTGTAGTATCTGCATTTGTTTTTGTTTTTTTTCTGTTCTTTCTTCCTTCTTCTTTTTTGTGTCAATTTGCTACAATATTTAAAAACGCAATACTTTCTTTCGTATAACTATTTGAATGAGAGAGTGCAGACTCTACGACCTCCTACGCCTTCAGGGCTACGGTCTTTCGCACTCTCTCATTGGATGCACACTGTCAGTTTTTGTTTTATGTATGTTTAGTCGTTTCGCATCCAAACAAAAATAAAATGACCATCCATCCATCCAACAAGGCAGTAGCGTCTCTTTACTTCAATACCTCGTCGTTTAAAGTTGGTGGGGAACAGGTGGTGTCTGCTTTGTAATAGGTAGGACGGGAGGAGGTTAATTTTAATTTCAGCTTTAGCCTGGATTTTAAAATACAACGGTAGCCTATATTCTAAGATTTCTGATATAATGTTATCGAAATTTCCGTCCAACGGAAACGAAATAATATCAACTGCTGTAGGTCCTAAGCGAGTCCTTCAATACACAAGAAAATGGAGCTCATGAACTGCTTTGAGGTCTCAACTGGCATCAATCACAGGTCTAGAAGATGCACTTTTGCAACTCTTACTTGGTGTTGGAAAATCTGACTAAGCGAAAATAGCTTTACTTTATCAGGATTGGAGGCAACAACCGAGATTGAAAAGACCGGGTCACGCTGTTAATCAAAAGGGTGGGAAGCTTGGAGCGGACGTTTCAAGGAGTAGATATTTCTCATAACAAGAATGGAATGCAACTAAACAAAGGATTTTTCCACCCTTTAAACTTAAAGATTAATCCACCTCTACGGTGGTAATACACATGTTGTAAAACGAAAGGTGCAATTTCAAAACGTGGTATGTCTTGCTGTAAGGGTGGAAAAAAATACTGCGGATTATTTCCCTTTTCAAAAATTAATCCCTTCTAGAGTTTGTAAATCATTTCTTAACTGAGAAGAGGTGGTCATTTCTTCTAAGCTGACTTTGAATAATTGCAAGCTTGATTTGCATTACTGTACAATGTGCCGTATTTGTTAATATTGACTCTGTGGTTTAAGTTAAATAGCCAGATTTACATTTATCGAACGTTAGGTGACCTAAAACATTTAATTTAAAAAAGTTGTTCTGATATGTGAGATATCGATTCGATATTGTGATGGTAAGCTAAGACTTAGCTTACTCAGAGTAACTTATGTAACGAATACAAAGTTATCGTGACAACATAAGTCTCTTGTCTTCGTTTTGTTTGGCAAGCTTTTTGTTGTCAAAAGTTACTCTACGAACGATGGAAAAATCACGACAAAGGCACAGCAAACTGATAAAGATGAATTCTATTCAGCTTTATAGTGCTTGAGGCTTGAGTGTAATGTATTAAAAGCAAACTACAACTTGCAGATCTACAGACTGCAATATTATTGGAATTTAGAGGTATGATCAAGCAAACTGAAGCAGTAGATATAAAGTAAACTGGCGGCATCTGCTTAATAGTGAAGTCCCTCCTCTGTTTCATGAACAAGCCCGAAATTACAATGCTTCTGATAAAAGCCTTATTTCTCGACTTCATGTTTGTTGCCAGTAAATAATGAAGTATAAGAGGCTATGAAGGATTTTGATGCTGCTAAAAGCTATACTTTTTAAATAACAAATATTTCACGAACTTGCAATTTGTCTAATGATTTACACTTTACAGAGTATTCCACATATCTTGTTTTGTAAATGCAAACTGGTCTAGACCTGCAAAAGAGGTACATGAAACGAACGACTATACCGGATTTATATTTTCTCATATATGAGTTGGAAAACTAAATAAACCAGCTTCTTACATTATAATTTAGTGTGTATGTACAAAAAGGTTCAAGCGATTTGAAATGAACCACTTCGTAGAAGACATTTTAAACTACTCGCGGAGTGGAATTATCTACTCTAGGAGATTATGGAGAGAATAAAACACCCTTAAAGGTGGATTATATTGGGGTGAAATCTTCCACTTCAGCAGAAGAGTAATATTTTCTGTCATTTATGGTGAAATTGTCCACCCTATGAGGCAATAGCGTAAAAAACGGACAAACGCTTGTGGAATTTAGAAAAATTTAGGTTTGATTACGATTAGATGGAAATTTCTACCTTTGTTGAAAGGGTGGAATTATTTGCCCTTCAAGGTGAAAGTATCCTGCTTACTGCTTACAAGAGTTAGTGGAAAATAAAAAAAACTAATCCTAAGAGTGTAAGAGTGGACATTTATGCACTTTTCACCAGTGTAGAGTAGGGGTGTGCAAACTAGCAGTATTGCCGGGTCAAATACACATAATCAACTTGGTCCGCGGGTCACAACCGGAAATAGATATTGTTCACTACGTTATGATGAATGCGCATGCAATAAATGACCATGCAGCCCATGACGCCTAGTTATAGCCTTAAGGCGCCTTCAGACAGATCGCGGATAGCGAGATGCTCAGCAGATGTATGTTCAGCTGTTCACTCCTTGTTCACACACAGCTCCCGAGTAGGCTATTAAACCGGCAAAATAGCAGCGGATTTTTTGTCTGGTCTTTCGACGTGCTGACGACTTAAAAATAGTTTAAATTTTGCTCTTAGTTTTGCGAATAAACTTAGATGTGACTGCTATCATAAAATGTAACTACAAGGGGTGTAGATAAAGATTTGTTTCAGAAACAAAACTTCTTTACTAAACTTTTTATCCAATTTTATTATAATTTTACTGATCATCCAATAGGATGTGCAGTGTGAGAAAATATTTAAAACAAAGTAGACAGTAGGCCTATCACACTAAATCAAAAAAATTTTGTTCAAATAGAAATTGTTTCTATAAAACTTGAAGAAGCTACCGCGCATTCTTTGAATATTATATATATATATATATTGTCACGATTCTTTCTATCTCCTACCAGGAAAGAGACTTGGAAAGGTTCAATGACGTAGTTTAATGGGATATTACGGAAAAGCAGTCAATCAAATGGTCGGATAGTTCTACTAATAAGATGATAAATGAAAATTCTTGAAGGACTTTAACGAACGGCTTAACACTTCCAACAAATATCAAAGTAACAGTGAACAGCAATATATTCCAACGCATGTATCTCCTAATCGATTTTAACGTGGTTCACTCACAGCTTCTCATGTAACTCTAATTTCGATCACAGTTTATATCAGCACCAACTCTCATCTACTCGTAAGTCGTATTCAATTACTTCAACTCTCAATCAGCAATAATCTGTGCTTCTATTAACAACTACTACAACAACTATCTCTCATAATAATAATTTACGCAAATTACGCTACTATTTATATCAGCTTTGATAGTCTAGTAACTTCGAAAAGGTACGATAATGTTACATCATAAGAACTGATTGTTCTGTCAAATTTTACCACTGCTAAACCTCTTTGTGACGTCATAAAACCTTACACCTGGTAAAATGTGAGAAGCAAGCTAAACAAGCTTCCAGATTTTCACTTAGGGTAGAATGTTCTGGAATTACGTCACATAATAAGGATTTCGCAATCAGAGGTCACTACATGACATTAACCGATAATAACATATCGTATAAAAACAGTACGCTCGGTCAAGACAAATTATAGCCTGTCGTGAGGCTTCGCATATTGATTGACTAATTGTGACATAATTATATAAAGCGCATTGGTACCGGGCCCATGTCATCCTCTCAACGGCCCTGTGCGGACCTTCCCGCAGGCCAGAAAGTTTAAGCTTGCGGCTCGCAGTTTGCATATCCTTGATGTAGAGCATAGATTTTTCGTGTATGATATCAATGAATAAAATCTGGTTGTATTTATTTGCTGCTGAGCGTTTTTCACTAACTTTTTGAAGTGGAATCACCATAAACATCTGTTGAAGCAACAGTTTCGGAGATAAGTTTTTTTGTACAAATCATACTCAACAGTAACCTTTTACTGGTCTATTCTTCTTCGGTTGTTTAAAGGGCTTTATCCAATCGTAGGGATCTTCTTCATCAGCTGACTTCACATGGCTTGGTATCATTTCATAGACTGGTGTTGTCGTCTTTGGTGATGGACCAACTGGGTTTTGACTGTCTAGAAAATTGAACATGGGCTTTATAGTAAAAAAAAGATGTAGGCCTATATAAAAAAATGAAAAGCTTGAAAGTATTTTTCTTGATTTGCCAAAATTATAAAAACAAGTTTGAACCAGCAAGTTTAGGTACCAATATCGGTCATTGCAGCCTATTATTATTTCTTGTTCTCAGCCAGCCTGTTATTATAAATAAAGACAAGGTATAATACTATTTCTATAAGAACTTGTAGCTAAAGTATCTGTACACTGTAAAGTAATGGTTTGTAAATAAGGAAGCCGGAGCGGTCTTTTTGACCGTTTTTGATTTTTAGTCACTGCTATAATAATGCAACTTCCTGACTTATCAAAAGTTTGGTCAACTTTTAGAATGTAATTTTTTATTACATTACAATTAGCACAGTGGGGGTGGGAAGCGATTTACCTTAAATTAACACTAACGGTTCTTTTGACCGTGAAGCAACTTCTATTTTCTTCAGAGAGAAAGCAAAGGTAAATATGACGAAATACGTTCAGGGTTGGGAAATTTAGACCAAGTTTGACCAACTATTAGCCTACATGGCAAGTATTTGCTTCAGATGAATCGGATTCCAAGACTGATATTGATAACCTGGAGCAAACCGATTTTGCAGTTTGTCAGCTCTGGCAGTGACAGTGTCACAATCAATATGCGAGGTCTCGCCCTCGCGACGGGCTGCTTTGTATCTTGACCGAGCGTGCTGTTTTAATGGTGGAATTTTTATGCTATATGTTATTATCGGTTACTGTCCTGTAGTAACCTCTGATTGCGAAATCTTTATTATGTGACGTATTTCTAAAACATTTTGTGGACGTGCAAACCTGGAATGTTCTTTTGTTTTTCACAATTGCCAGATGTTGTTTGTTATGACGTAGCATTACGTAACCTTCTCGAAATTACTAGACCACACAACCTGCTATAAATAGTGGTGTAATTTGCTTAAATGATTATTATGAGTTGTAGATTGTTGTTGCAGTAGTTGGTAATAGGTGCAGAAATTATTGTTGATTGAGACTTGAAGTAATAGAATACAAGTACAGTAGATGAGAGTTGGTGCTGATATAAATTGTGTTCGAAATTAGAGTTATTTGAGAAGCCGTTCGTTAAAGTCCTTAAAGAATTTTCATTATCATTTCACTATAGTAGAACTATTCGACATTTAATTGACTGCCTTTCAGTAATATCTCATTAAACTACGTCATTGAACCTTTCCAAGTCTCTTTCGTGGTAAGAGATAGAAAAAAACCGTGACAGACAGCAATGATACAAGTAGTGAAGTCAGTAAGCCCGGATTTAGGGGGGGCAGAGGGGGCAGTTGCCCCGGGCCCCCCGATCTAAAAGTGCCCCGGGCCCCCCATCAGCTAAATCCGGCCCTGGAAGTCAGGGATATCTAGAGGAGGATGCGATGGCTCGCAGTGATTTCTTTTTTTTCTCACAACACTACTGTAGAAGGTTGGTAGTTGGTGGCGCGTTGAATATGCCGCTTTTTTAAAAGTTACAGAAAGTTGTTTAGTGCTGCTGGTACAGTCAGCTACAGAAGACAGTTAGCAATTGAATAAGTGAATTCAAGAAGGGTCCAATTCCAACAAATGTGTTTATTTAATAAATGCGTTTTAATTATTTTGGTCATTTACTTTTGTGGTGAAATTTTGATAATGATGATATACTTAGACATACCGGTAAGAAGAACTATGCAAAAAATTTCACTCGGTTTAGGTTTCTGTGGAAAAACTATTGAGAACTTGAAGCTCAATTGCTGGAATTGGGTTTTTCTTAAAATCAATGGAAATATTTAAGAAGGATGTTTTTTATGTAAGCTTAAAAACTTTGGCCGCTTTTTTAAATATAATTTAGAAGACACTGAAAGAAATCGGAAAAGCACAAAAAGTAAAATTGAAAAAAAAATGGAGTTAGGGCCTTTTTGAATTCACATATAGTTATTGTAGAGCTTGTAAGAATCAGTGTTGTACGTTGACGCCGTCAATTGACGGCGTTAACTTTTTGTTGACGCTGAGGCTAGCGCCGTCAGTTTATTTTTTAGTTGACGGAAGTGATAGCACCGTCAACTATTTTGCCGATTTTAAGCGTCATGCGCTATGCATCATTTTTGCTTTCATGAAAAACCTCGTTTCACAATGTTATCCGGCCAGCGCGACTCATCCGAATTATCGGCTTTTGCGTTGGTTGGTATGGCTACCTGGAATACAAGCAGAAGAAGTTCGCCAAATGGTGATCACTCATATCGTGAGCAGTATCGAGAACGAGGGATCAGAGAGAGAAAGCCAAAAATCAATGCATGTCATCGCGGAGGTTGAATATATTTTATTTCAAGAGCTCTATGAGTCTAAAAAGAGCGATTTTGGTGCAGTGGACCTCGTTGAAAGATTTATATATGCTAAACCATCACAGCACGCTTGGAACAGTGATACCTTTTCGAGTAAACGTTTTCAGGGCTTGTTTTTGAAATACAACAAACCAATACAATTCAGCGCTGCTGTGGAACGCATGTTTTCACTTGGAAAGGACATTGTGCGTCCCAAACGCAGCAGATTGTCAGACAAACGTTTTGAAATGCTTGTGTTTCTACAAGGAAATAACTAATATGCTAAGCAGCTAATTACAATACAGTCTCAAAACATACACTATAATACCTGCCCTTTATTTATAGCTATTGTTAGCCTAAACTTGGTTGAAATACTTCTGTTTTGTGAGACTCTGGCTAAAATAGCGGTAGAAATTAGCGCTGACGCCGTCAATTTCTTTAAGAGCTGACGCAGTACTTTACGCCATGAAATTTTTAGGCAATTTGCGCTG
The DNA here is from genome assembly GCF_918807975.1 of Aplidium turbinatum. Lineage (NCBI taxonomy): Eukaryota > Metazoa > Chordata > Ascidiacea > Aplousobranchia > Polyclinidae > Aplidium > Aplidium turbinatum. The sequence continues at coordinate 39,173,599 of NC_137473.1, forward strand.
ACGCTGACGCAGTCAATTTATTTCGTTGACGCGTACAACACTGGTAAGAATAGCCTACTTATTTGGAAACACAATTGAAAGGTTACCAGTAAGCTGTTTTTCTTAACAAAACCTTTGCAGTAGAGTAGGTATAAAACAAGTATACGGGTAGTTGAATTTCTTTAAGTAACCTTAAAATCTGCATCGCATGCACGTTCAACTTCTGTGGTTTTGCCACCGTTTCCTTTAGTTGATTTTATTCCCGTTCACTATTTGTGACTTCATTATTGCTGTTGTTTTTCAATAAAAAAATAGAAAATGAATTGAAAAAGCCGTCACAAAGGAAGTTGGGACATCATGTTTACATAGTGTCTGCAAGACGGCCATTGCGTAAACCGGTGTTTCTCAACCTTTTTTGGCCCAACGCCCATTTCATGAACTTGCAAAATGTTACCGCCCCCCAACAAAAACAATTAATTACGACAAGCGAATAAACAATGAATACCGTACTATTAATACTACAAAAATAGCTCAATGCCAAGCAAAAAGCCAAGCAGAGTGAATTACATCAAAAATCGGCTAGTTAACAGTCTTTAAAACCCTTACAACCTGTTTTACCCTAAAAGGAGGATCATCAGAAGGTCCTTATTCAAATAGAATTATATTTCTATTAGAATAAGGACCTTTTGATGATCCCCCTTTTAGGGTGAAACAGGCTGTAAGGGTTTTAGAGACTAGTAACTATATTTGAAAGAAGCAAATAGCCTATATATTTGCGAACGTGAAAACAGTAATGGTAGTCAGTGTGAACCTTGGGCTTGATGAGAAAGTGCCAGTTTCTTCACATCTGGTGTAAAGCCAGTGAGAAACATTTGAAGATCACCTCTTATGGATAATTGGATATGTCAAGTGGGTTTCGCTGTTTGGTATGTAGCAGAACAACACAGCTGAATCCCCTTGCCACCAGGTATAAGGTAGGAAATGCTACCACGAAGATACGAGCTCTTTCACGAAATCGTTACGCTGGACGGTAGATAGGTTAAACCAAAATGCCTGCTGATAATTAATCAAAACGCCCCCTTAAGCCGAGGTAATCAACCGCCCCCTGCAAAATCAAAACTCCCCACGGGGGGCGGCACCGCCCCCGTTGAGAACCACTGGCGTAAACGTTCCTATTTCTGTTTTTTCTTTACTTTCTTTTATTTTAAATGGTGATTTGCTTGAAACAATAGGCAAACAGACATGATCACGAGAAACCTCAATATCTTCAGTAATATTTTAAGGCAAAGTCAAGCCTTTTTCTCATAATGATCTTTACTAACTACTGTAGATAGAGGTTTAGTTATCAAAAGTGGCAGCAGAAACCTTCCAAGACCGCAAGAACGCAGATCATCTGACCATGACGAGATTCACGTTGATATGGACCTTGACAATGAATTGAACCACAAATCAGGTGTAGCTAACTGCTCTTGGCTGATGCTGAGCTGCGTCGGAGTCTGCTTCGCTTTCTGACCTAGTCTTATTCTGAAACGATCCCTGTTCCATATCTAGAAAGCTAAAACCTCAATTGCTTAGGTAACAGGGATCAGTTGTCAGTAGATGTTACAGAAAATATATTTCGCACTTATTCAGTAACATCTACTAACATTTCTTCTGTAACATTTTTTGTAACATTTTTTCTGTAACATCTACTGACAACTGATCCCTGTTACCTTAGCAATTGAGGTTTCACAAATCAGGTGGGTTGATTAAGTCAATATACTTCTGCTGACATGAGAAATCAAAAGTTACGAAAATGTTAATAATGTGTTTAGATGATTGCTACAGCACAAAAGTCTGTTCTTTAAGCGCAAAACATACCATTTTCCGATGCCTGTGCCAAAAATACAGGCTGTCCATAAAAGATGTCCTCATAAAACTGAAAAAAAAATACCTCCTCATTTCCGAAAATTATCCACAATGTGTCAACTTCCCTCCCCTCTTGTCTGTGAAGACAACCGATATCTCCGAAGTTTAAGTGGCTATGGTGATTCCATAATGTTATATTGCTTGCGTGAGACCACAAATATGCTACTTCCACTAAAATGGTGGTTTACAATAGAAACACTCTAAGATATTATCTACTTCAGTTCCCCATGAAGTGTATTCAAGGCTTTATATTGAAATTGCGTTATCATAGGTAGCCTCCCACACTTTTTAAGTATCGTACACAAAACTTTTTACGATAACAGCTGACCTGTAGGCTATTGAACGTAGGTTACATGCCGAATTTGTCTATTGAACGTACATACAAAATTTACGGAAGTCAACAATCCCAAGGGGTTGAAAAAAAGTTTAGATATGGGCAATCGCATCATATTGTAGACCAGGGGTGGCCAAACTGCAGCTCTCTAGTAGCACGCGGCCCTTTGAGCCTTTGATTGTGACTCTTACATAATAAATTACACATGCATTTTCCCTATCTTGTCGAGTTGCTTCACCAGGTTATAAAACAATGCATTCTATTACGTCGTAACAATAGACTTCTTTCGTGTGAAAAGGTTTTTTTTTTGCAGACTGCGTTTCATCGGGGTCAGATGTCTGGGCATTGGTAGAGTCATCCAGCGTTCACTGACCAACTGCCTTTGGTAAAGTATCTACTTCATGCTCGTTGGGCACTATGGGCAGCCTTAGAGTATGTGGTTTTGTTCTTCTGAACCACAGTTGCGTACTGCAGATGCTCATAGCTCCATGTCTGCATTGGTAGGGCAGCGGTAGAGTATGCCGAAAAAACAATTTTAAAAGACGAGTAAGTAGATAAATACACAGGAAAATATCAAGAACTGTTTAATGATTTTCCAGCTAGGCAAGACTTGCAAATACAAAAATCCTGTTTTTCTTTTCTTACAACCCGTTTGTGGCTGATATGATCACCAATGTAGGCCTATATTCAATTCACGGACCACTTGTAAGTTATCTGATGCATCTACTGTGGAAATTGAACTGTTGGAAGTGCAGGAAGATCTCGCTTTGAAAATGATCTATAAATATATCTGACTTAAATTGAGTTCTGGAAACAAGCCCCAGAAGTAGAATACCCGAACCTGAAGAAAATAGAAGTCCGGATGATTTCTATGTTCAGCTCAACATACGGTTGTGAGTCAATTTATTCTACGATGAAATTTGTAAAGTCAAAACACCGTTCAGTTTTGACAAACCAACACAAAGAAACTGCTCCGAATTGCTTTGACGTAAATCAACCTAATTTCAAGCATCTTGCAGCCCAGGTGGAGACACATTATCACTACGCAGCACTAATTATTTCGATTTTTTTTGTGTTGCGGCTCTTTCAAAACTTGATTTTGTGATATGCTGCTCGAGCATGACATAAGTCTGGCCACCAGTGTTGTGGACTTATAGACAAACCAACCATACGTCACGGTTTAGCAATTAACACGAAGTACCGGTTAGGCAGTCAACATGTGGTGTTATGGAGGATACCGTATTGAATAGAAATCGCGGCTACTATTTATTTTTTTTTTTAACGTTTTGTGCGGTTTCTATTCGAAGGCGGCTTCTATTTTTTTATATGAACGTTTTTGTCTTCTAATTGGTGCTCAGTGGGCATTCGAGTTTATCTACCATAAGTATCTGTGACAAGAAAACGGAAGCAGTAAGTCAGCTGCAATTTTAATGTCTCCTTTTGTAAAACCATTAATCCAACAGCTGCTATTATTATCGCATCTGTGTGAAGTATTATTGATGATGATGAAAATGACCATTGATACAGTACCGTAGTTGAAAAAATAAAATTGTGTACAAAGCTTGAGTTGTATTTTTTTGCGTGTTGTTAGATATTTTTGCTTTGTTTTCTTCAGTGTTGTACGCGTCATTGAAATAATTTGACGGCGTCAGCGTCAGCGCGAATTGCCTAAAAACTTTACGGCGTAAAGGACTGCGTAAGCTCTTAAAGAAATTGACGGCGTCAGCGTCAGCGCTAATTTCTAGCGCTATTTTTTGCCAGCGTCTCATAAAACGCAAATATTTCAGCCAAGTTCAGGCTAACAATAGCTATAAATAAAGAGCAGGTATTATGTTTTGAGACTGTATTGTAGCCTAATTAGCTGCTCAGCCTATTAGTTATTTCCTTACAGAAAAACAAGCATTTCAAAACGTTTTTCTGACAATCTGCTGCGTTTGGAACGCATATTCAGGGGCGCCGAAGCGATTTTTGATTGAAGGGGCAGGAGTATGAAATAAGGGCACTTTTGTTGTTGAAAGGCCAATTTTTTTTTTAAAAGTTTTAAGATAAGATATAGCGATAATGCTCATCTATCAGCTCATTTTCGAGTAATGATACAAGTATCCGCTATACAAAGAACAATGGCACGGAAAGGCATCATGCTATTTTATAATCATGCAATATAACTTACTGTGATGGAGAATTTTGTGTCGTGAATATTATTTTGAGGCAAAAATAGAACATTATAATTAGGCTAAAAGTGAATAGCATAAATTGTTACATTGCAAAGTGTGCAGTAGCTTACATGACCTTAAAAGGGCACCATTGCCCCCTCTTCTCTCCCCATCCACAGAAATTTGAGGGCAGGGGGGCATCCGCTTCCCCTGCTCCACCCCCGGTTCCGGCGCCCCTGCGCATATTGTCCTTTCCAAGTGAAAACATGCGTTCCACAGCAGCGCTGGTTGGTATTGGTGTGTTGTATTTCAAACACAAGTTGAAAACGTTTAGTCGGAAAGGTAGGCTATCACTGTTCCAAGCGTGCTGTGATAGTTTAGCATGTATAAATCTTTTAACGAGGTCCACTGCACCAACATCGCTCTTTTCAGGGGCATAGAGCTCTTGAAATAAAGTATATTCAACGTCCGCGATGCCATTCATGGATTTTTCGCTTTCTGTCTCTGATCCCTCGTTCTCAATACATGGGTGATCACCATTTGGCAAACTTCTTCCGCATGTATTCCAGGGAGCCATTCCAACCAACGCAAAAACTGGTAATTCGGATGAGTCGCGCTGGCCAGAATACATTGTGAAACTCTTATTGTGAAACGAGATTTTCCATGAAAACAAAAAATGACGCTTAGCGCTTGACGCTTAAAATCAGCAAAATAGTTGACGGCGCTATCACTTCCGTCAACTGAAAAATAAATTGACGGCGCTAGCCTCAGCGTCAACAAAAAGTTGACGCCGTCAAATGACGCCGTCAATTTGACGACGTCAACGTACAACACTGTTTTTTTTTATCAGTAAAGAAGCGATTTTATCATTGTCTTCTGTGGCTTCTATGTGAGGGCGGCTTCTGTTGTTTATTTTTAATCAAATCAGGTAGGTTTCTATTCGAGGGCGGCTTCTATTCAAGAAAATACGATACCTAAAATTGGACAAACAGCATGCACAATGCACAATTGTCCCTGTTTGCAATATTTTTGCATGGTCTGTTTATGCTTAATGGTAAAGGTAAAGTATTTTCGTCGTGTGATTGAATCATTGAGTGTTAAAAAGAAAGATCTTCTTCATACGATTTTGCAATGCAAGGTTTAGCAAAGATTAAGATACGCGACAAGTGTTCTTTCACTTCGCACACACTCATCAAATTTTCTAAGAAAAAGGTTGTGTCGTTATAGGAGCCAGAACGCGGCGCAGCAGCTGCAAAAATTTGGCAAATATTTCATTTCAGTTCCATAATTGGATGTAATACAAATCTGAAACCAGTTCTAAAGGATGCGTTATTCCGAACATCCTTTACTGTATAATGAACATCCCCACCAGTGGCGGATTTAGGGCAAAATTTTAGGGGGCGCCAAAGAAGTATGGAACAACCTCGCGGCAAATGGCTTGGGAAAATTTTTTGCGTCTTTATCAATAAAATTGCCTATCTAAGTCAGGTAGGCTACCAGTCATTCCCACATCACAAATCAACACCACAAGTGACAATCAGTTGTAAAGTTGAGGCAATGCCATAATGCCGCTCGTGGTAATTAAAAGCAATAACAAACGTGAAATGATAATTTAGGTATTTTCCACTTAAACTTTAGGCTATTCAACAGTGATTGCTCCAAGTGAATGAAAAGGGGTAGCCTAACTACCAAAATCCATTTCAATAAATCACCAACCTGGAGTGCCTGAAGCTCACTGGTGCATAGCCCAAAATAATGCATAAAAAAAAACATTCAAACGGTGAGGTCTAGGTGTACGTAATACAAGTGAGTGGTACTTAGTTAAGATATTGCGAATAAAAATATAATTTAAATATGAACAAAGCGCTTGCAGCAATAAGAGTCTACTAGCCTATTTCTTTTTTGTAGAATAAACAAAATCGGGCCTATGCCCTATCAGCAAAACAAAATATTGTGAACTGACAATGATGCAATTGAGCAAAAGAACAATACGATTTAACTACACATGCTTGTCTCAATACGTAATTGTAATTTGTTACAACCTATAAAAATGACATTAGATTTCCTCAAACAAGTAATTCGATCACAAACATGTTTTGAATAAAATACGTAATAAATTTAGCAGAGATGTGTTCAAGACCAGATCCAGCTTTACTGTCCAAATTCCAAAAGGTTGATGTATGGCATTCCATCCTATCTCTCTGCCTAAACTGCCATAAAATCTGGATTGCTACCATGCATTATATTATTTAAACTTGAGTTAAAAAAAGTTTCTTTATTAGTTATTAGTATTTCAAATAATGTCCATTGTCTCTTGTACCGTTATCAGCGGTTAGTAGGTCTACTTGCCGAGACTAAACATCACGCATTGTTTTACGTTAGTAAAATGGAAATTTACAAGTTAAAGTATAGCATAAAAAGGAAATTTGCATGCAGACATAAAAAAGTAAATTGGAATTTTAGGGGGCGCAGCGGCGCCCCGGCGCCATAGGTAAATCCGCCCCTGATCCCTACTAGGCTACATTGTTTTTTTTTTGTGCTGTCAGAATCGCTTCAGGTTTCGTAATCAGACGAGAAATTTTGTTATAAAATCGGTATGGGAATGTGAGGTCATATGATTGGTAAAGAAACTTTAGTGTTTGTAGCCTACTATAAAAATATGTTGCCTTCCAAAAAAAACCTCTACTCTTGTTCACAAAAGTTCGCAATTTGCAACCCCTTCCCTTTGACTGCCGACGTCACCTAACTATAACCTTTTAGGCTTTATTAGTGATTGCTGCAGCCCATAGGCAAAATGTGACTAACTCATGCTGACATTATAACTTGCTTTAAAAAAATTTAGCAGCCTACACTTGGCTTAGCCTTCATACTTGCCGGTGAGAGTGACTAGCCCTCACACCTTGCTTCATATGCGAGAGTGGGAGCTCTTAATGTTTGGTTGCTCAGCGAAGGCAAGTGGACCTTTGCATTCTATGTGTTCTGTCAGAAACAACTTAGGTTTGTGGTACCGCAATAGAGCAAAATCCCGAAAGTGGATTCCCGAAAGTGGATTAAGCTGTTTCGTACCACATAACACCTCACCAGTGTCTAAGGGCTGGATTTTCCAAAGATAGAATGCCCTGCGCTTGTAACGTCGGGAGGGAGGATGACTAGTTCTCACACACGTTGGTAATGTTGCCTTATGCAAGAGTAAGAGCTCTTGATGTTGGACTACTCACAAGGCAAGTCGACCCTTGCGTTCTGTCAGAAACAACTTAGATTAGTGGTACCAAAATAGAGAAAAGTCCCGAAAGCGGATTAAGCTATTTCGTGCCACATACTTTTTTAAAGTACTGTATCGAATGGTTTGCACTAACCACATTTTTTTTATCTCGTTCAAATTGCTATTCTGCAGCAACTCTACTTTCTCTCTTTTCAGTCACTTCCAGCTTTGAAAGAAGAGACTTGACTTGAAGCCACGCTGCACGCTAGAAGGAAGGCTCCTGAAACTAACCTTTTTAGTGTGCGGATAAGGAAAAAAGCGGATCAGGCTTCGCGTCCCTAGCACACATGCATAGAACTTTCGCAGAGACAGTTTGTGTGATCAGAGCCAGAAGGCGGCGCAGCATCGGCAAACATTAGGAGAGTATTTTTCCCATTCCATAATTTGGATTGGGTTTTAATATAGAACCGGTTCTAAAAGATCCATTATTCTGAAATGAACATCTCTACATTGTTGATTTTTGCGCGTGTTAGAACGGCTGCCGGTTTTGCAATCAAAAGCGAAGACTGTTAATAAGATCAGTATGGGAACGCGGGGTCAGATGATTGGTAAAATGTTTTTTTTTTGAAGGCTACTATAAAAAGGATGTTGTCCTCATCCCAGGAACCCCCTCTACTCTTGTTCGCAAAATTCCGCAATTTACAAACCCAAACCCATCCCCTTGACTGTGGACGTCTTTTATGAACAGCTTCCAACTGCTTAGAGTTTTATCTATGTTACGGGGAAACGTAATCTTGGCCTCGGGGTCAAGAAGGCCATGTTGATCGAGACGAAGAGACAAGATTTTAGCTACCACTTGATAACTAACTCTCTCACTACAGTAGGTGGTTGAAATGGTTTTGAGAAGAAGGCTTAACCTTGCTCCAAAAACATTATTGAAGTGATTAAGGTCACTCTCGGTCATGCCTGTCTTACATTTTATTTCAAGAAAATCACCACTTGAAACAAGAGAGAGCAAAGAAAAAACAGAAATGGAAACATCCACTCAAAGGCGCCTTTCAGACTGAGTGTACTGTATATTGCAGAATGATATCCCAAATTCTTTTGTGACGATTCCATTCGAACCTGTTCTCCGTACAGAAATAGGCAAATAGCCTATCAATTGTCATGGCCATTCCGCGACTCTCTTTACACCATGGCACTCCAAACTTCTCAGCTTTAATATTATCAAGCTCAGAAACTGGTGTTAGTGCAATGTTTGCATACTTTATAAAGAACACAGGACATCTTCATCTCCCAGCTTCACATCAAAGTAATAAGTTTAGTAACCTCTTTTAATGCAATCACTTAGAATCAAGTGTTTTCTCTTGTCATAGCCTACTTGTCACAGTTGCAGCAAAATATATCTAGATTGTTACGACAGCATCCTACATGTTAATGGCATATTTTGTTGGTCTATTACTTTATATAATAGGCCTACATTACCCTATAGCTCAGAAAAGAATTCTTTGCAGCAAAGAGTAGTGTAGACATCAGTAAAGGCATGGAATAAAATTATTTGCTTTACAAAAATATCAATTTCAGTAGACATGCCTGTTCAATACAAAGTTGCATTCATAAACATAAAATTTTTAGGCTATTTTTCTTGTGATGTAGGCTACTGACTCACAACTATTTTGTCACTACTTTAAATACTCATAGATATCTAAAGAGGGGGATGCGAAGGCTTTTATTACGTATGACAATACAAAGGTTTCTGTTTAATAATCTTTATTTATTGTAAAATGACAATTGGCACCGATAGTAATTTAATAAAGTTTTGTATGATAACCTGCATTGCGCTATTAGCATCAGGCCTGGATACTCACTGCATGCTCATAGTTATTTTGTAATTCAACCCGAGAGGGGGGGAGTAGGGCAAATTTCCCTCTTACCATTACATTGTAAAGGAAAAACTAAGAGTTTTTTGTTCTTACACTTTTGAGGAGGGGCCCATTTTTACTACTCAAATAAAAATATACAAACTTAAGAATAAATAAATGGTTGAATAGAGTGCGTAGTTCCAAGTATTATTCGATCATTAAAGTAGCTGTTACTCCTGACGGTTCTCATCAAGAACGAATCATTTTCGTGTTAAGATAATGGTAAACTGCTTCAAGACATTAAATCTGATGCTGTTGTCTCCTGATTTATAAAGGGTGTTTCAACTGTTTCATTAAGACGGATCGATAAAAACAGTAAATAAAACAATGTTAATGGGTAAATTTTATTGATTTCTTTATGGAATTATGTTACTTGGCACATGACAATTATGTGTGAAAAATAAAAACAGTGAATAAAACAAAGTTAATAGGTAAATTTTATTGATTTCTTTATGGAATTATGTTACTTGGCACATGACAATTATGTGTGAAAAATAAAAACAGTGAATAAAACAAAGTTAATAGGTAAATTTTATTGATTTCTTTATGGAATTATGTTATTTGGCACATGACAATTATGTGTGAAAAATAAAAACAGTGAATAAAACAAAGTTAATAGGTAAATTTTATTGATTTCTTTATGGAATTATGTTATTTGGCACATGACAATTATGTGTGAAAAATAAAAACAGTGAATAAAACAAAGTTAATAGGTAAATTTTATTGATTTCTTTATGGAGTTTATGGAAATGGGCTTCATCACTAAAGATGATTTTTTATAAAAAATCCTCATTGATTTTTCTTTGCTCGTGCGCCCAATCAGCGAATGTACGACGCTTCAAGTGGTCAGCAGGCTTGAGTTCTTGTGTCAATTGAATTTTGTAAGCGTGTAGTGATAAATCTTTCGTCAAAATTCGATGCAACGTGGTTGCGGAGAGGTTCAATTCCTGTGCGCGATGGCGAATAGAGGTGCCTGGACTCTCGGCCACATTCTCGCGCACTGCAGCAATGTTTTCAGCTGAACGGCATAAACGAGCACGCAATGGTGTTACTCTCGGTTCTCAGGTCGCATCATCTCTCGAAACAGCGAAGTGAATTGGCCAGCAAGATCTTGCGATTTGACGCCTCTGGATTTCTTCCTTTGGGGTTACTTTAAGAGTAAGGTCTATGCCAACAAGCCGACAACAATTGAACAGCCGAAGGATGAGATAAACATTGTTTTATTTACTGTTTTTATTTTTCACACATAATTGTCATGTGCCAAGTAACATAATTCCATAAAGAAATCAATGAAATTTACCCATTAACTTTGTTTTATTTACTGTTTTTATTTTTCACACATAATTGTCATGTGCCAAGTAACATAATTCCATAAAGAAATCAATGAAATTTACCCATTAACTTTGTTTTATTCACTGTTTTTATTTTTCACACATAATTGTCATGTGCCAAGTAACATAATTCCATAAAGAAATCAATGAAATTTACCCATTAACTTTGTTTTATTCACTGTTTTTATTTTTCACACATAATTGTCATGTGCCAAGTAACATAATTCCATAAAGAAATCAATGAAATTTACCCATTAACTTTGTTTTATTTACTGTTTTTATTTTTCACACATAATTGTCATGTGCCAAGTAACATAATTCCATAAAGAAATCAATGAAATTTACCCATTAACTTTGTTTTATTCACTGTTTTTATTTTTCACACATAATTGTCATGTGCCAAGTAACATAATTCCATAAAGAAATCAATGAAATTTACCCATTAACTTTGTTTTATTTACTGTTTTTATTTTTCACACATAATTGTCATGTGCCAAGTAACATAATTCCATAAAGAAATCAATGAAATTTACCCATTAACTTTGTTTTATTTACTGTTTTTATTTTTCACACATAATTGTCATGTGCCAAGTAACATAATTCCATAAAGAAATCAATGAAATTTACCCATTAACTTTGTTTTATTTACTGTTTTTATCGATCCGTCTTAATGCCACACCCTATATATCACTGAACGGTATCTATTACACAGACAAAACAAAATTTTTTTAAAGGCATGACATAGGCCTATGAAAGACATTTTAGGGTATTTTGAGACCCTTGAGTCCAAAAATGCACTTGTTTTTTTTTCGAGTTGGCTCTATAGTTTTTGAGATACAGCAAAATCATTTTTAACAGTTTCGGGGCCGATACCCATAGATTCAACGTCGTGTCGTTTCCCACACAGACACTGAACTGGCCCAGATTTGGTAAGGATCTGGTCAGATCCGTTGTGATAAAGATCTGGACTAGATAAAGTGGCTGTCTGGGTTATTGCATAGACAAAACTGGGAGTGATCTCAGGCAGATTTCTGAGTTGTCTAAACGTCATTGGGAACCAATCAAGTTGGTTACAACCAAACAAGCAGCTATTCAACGTTTACTGGACTAGTAACACTCAAAATACGATGTGATTAATGTGAAGTAAAGAAGTAAACAAAGAGAAGAATGAAGAATATATGTTTGTTGACTTCAACAGTATCAGGCCTGCCATGTAAGCTATTAACTACGTAGGCTACAGAATGCATAGATTGTTTCGATTAACAAATTAAACAAATAAGCTAAACCAAGTCATCGATAAACGCAAAACGCAACTTATTATTAAGGTGCAGAGCAAAACACCCACCAAAGTACGAAAACCTTTCACATAATTACATCATACAAAGATATGCTCTTCAAAAAAGTAACTGCTTAGAATTTTATCCTTGTAAACAGAAGAGCGTAATCTTGGCCTCGGAATCAGGAATGCAATGTTGATCGAGTCCAGAAGCCAAGGTTTTTATGGTCTCTATACGTCCTGGTGATGGCACGACTAATCAACCAAAAGACTAGGGCTAGTTGAATAAAAAACTCATCATTTTTGCAACTCTCGATAACTTTTACTGCCACCATATGATGTAGTTTATGAAAACACATAATCCATAAAACCATGTTTGCTGCAATTTTTTGAGTCAAGACAGGCTATAGCCGTTTGGCTGAAAATTTCGTAATTTTTTTATTTTACATATTTACAAATAGTTTTAACAGTCGAACTCTTTCGCTTAACTAAGCCGGGCTCATCAGGAATCTGAAAATATTTATAAAAATGCAATAAATTTCAACTTCTTGATGGTAGCCTAACTAGCTAACTGACTATAAGCATCAAGAAATACGCAGCAATTAAAATCAATAGTGTAGAAAACAGACAGACTGTTGTGTATTTTGGTTTCTTTTTGTTGAAACAATGTACTTTGATTTCGTTCCCCTTAGGCAATGGTTCCCAACCTTTTTGACCTTGCGGCACCCTATCATAGTGATAAATAGTTTGCGGCACCCTGGATAACAAAACTGGATAAGTTTTATGAGGTTTCTGTATTAAAAATAACTGTATGAAATAACACAGAATGAGTTGTACAGAATAGCGCGAGTAAATAAATGTATTTATTCAAAAGTCAGTGAAAAATTTGGGCTTGACTTTTTGCACAAAGTTCCTTAATATCTCGGGGCACATTCGATAAAGCTACCGGCCTTTCTTTCTCGACTATAAACAGTCGTTCTCGTTGTTTAGTTTTTATGTTCGATAATACGGAAAATTCACTCTCACATAGGTATGAAGTGGAAAACTGCAGCAAAAGCAGAATAGCTTTCTTTCCAACACAAGGATATTCATTCTGAATTTTTATCCAGAACTCGTCAAGAGGCATCTGCTTGTGCATAAGCATAAAATTTTTATCGTTACGAATGTCAATTAATTCTTCTCCTTCTTTAAGATTCAAAACAATATGAGATTCCAGTAAAAATGGATTTCTTACTCATGCGTAATTTTCAGTGGACAAGCTGGAAAAATACTTCTCAATTTTTTCTTCCAAGATGTTCTCCAGAATAAGAAAGCAATACGTGTAGCAGCAAGATATAACAATGTTGACCGAACCACGCTATCAAGGTATTTGAAAGAAGTACAAACAAGGTAGGCCTAGCACCAGAACAGGTGAGGCCATTTCCACATGCTCAACTGCATAGCTGAGTGGTGAGAGCCTTGGAACGGCAATCGAAAGGGCGCCTGTTCGACACCGCTCAAGAGCATGCTGCTGTGTCTTTGGCAGGACACTTAAAGGCATGCCTGAAGGTGGACACAAAGATTGGCTTCCTTGCCTTACCGTCCACTTAATCTAAATCTTCAACCACCGAGTGTAAGCCTGGATACGACAAATAATAAAACTGAGAAAAAAGTGACAAACCGAAGGCCTAAGCGAGTAAAATCAGCAGTCATCACTGACTCGCTGGCTAAAGCAGCAGAAAAGGCTACCTCACCCAATGCTGCTAAAAATGTAAGCCTCCAGGCTGCTGCAAGAAAATTTGATCAGATGGGACAAAGAAAAAAGAGAAATCTTTTTAAAGTTCTGTCAGAAGATTCGGAAAGTGAAGCTAAAAATGCAACTGTTCTGCATCTTAATGATAACAGTTCGGATCAACGTGAGGTGGATGACACGATCAATGATTCGAAATATGAAACTACGGTTAGCATTGGGAACTTCGTGGTTGTTAAGTTTTGTGAGAAAGCGAGAGGTGTATTATATTGGAATGATCACAAAAGAAAAAGATGATGAAAATGATGTAGAAGTGTCATTTTTGAGAAGGAATCCGAAGGGAAATGATTTTGTTGAACCTGTTGTTGAAGACATTCACTCTGTGCAAATATGTGATGTCGTATTGTTGCTTCCTCCACCAAATTCATGTGGCCCCACTAAATGGACACAAGAGATCAGGATCAAGCATTTCTCTGTAGAGTGAATCTGCTACAATATTGAATAGGTTTAGTGTTAAATGCATAAACTGAGGACAATTTCTGCGGCAGCCAGTGATGTACGCGCATACAAAAAATATTGACGCCGTCAGCGTAAACGCAAACGTTCGAAAAACCATACGCCGTATGCGTCAACGTAACTTGTAAAAAAAGTTGACGGCGTCAGCGTCAGCGCATATACTAGCATAAACTCATTTTGCTTGCTAGGTGCCAAACATTCACACGGTATAAACCACTCGAAACTAACAAGTTTTATTTTGAATATCCACGAAGAAACACAAGCATCTGAAAGTGTTCATCTGACATTTTGCTGCGTTTTAGTTTCAATATGTCTTTGCCCATTGAAAAAATTCTTTCAACTGCAGCGCTGGAAGGTATTGGCGTGTTGTAGCGAAAAAAAGACATTAAAAAGTATGCGTTGACGCTATGCGCTAAAAAACGCGAAAACTTTACGGCGTAGCCTCAAGCGACAACTATCCAAAAAAATGTGGCCGTAAGCCAACAAAAAGTCTACGTCGCAAGTATACGGCATAGAATTTGCGGCGTATACGTACATCTCTGGCGGCAGCATCTAATGAGTTTTATTAATCAGGATCAACTGAAGAGTCTCCCCCCCTTTCATCAAAATCTATAGATTTTCCGTCCTCCTAGCAAAGCCCCAAATGGGGTGTGGGAGAGAAAATGATCTGCTGAAATTTTTCTCTCACTTGTGCTCAGCCGAATTATTTCCCTCCCCACCCTTATTTTGAGCAATGCTAGGAGGGGCGAAAAAATGCGGATTTCGCTGAGGGGGGGGATTGTTCAGTTGGTCCATTAATAGTACCTTTGTAGCCTACTGTAGGCTACTTTTTGTAGGCTTGTGTTTTTTTTGCGGCTAAAGTACATTTCATAACTATCTTTGGAAATTATCAGGAAAATGTTTATCACTGTTACGCTTTTAAAGATATTATTCTGAAACTTGCCCATGATCTGCCCCAATAATTATGTTAAATCCTTTAAAAATTTGAGCGTTATGTCTTCAGCAAAAAAAAAGCTAACGCAAAAATCTGAAAAGTGGCTCGTAACGCAAAGAATCTGAATAACTACCTAACCTTAGGGCGTAATGCTAATTCAAGCACTAGGGCGTAATGCTATTCAAGCATTAGATATTTCGGTAGATAAGTTCCTTTCTTCATTTTACACGTTATTCATCGTCGTGGTGCAGTTCAAGCTGATATTAAATCAGGTAATACTGTAGCCTACTATTAAATTGTTTCATGGCCGTGACAAACTCTCCACTACCTTTCGAAAAGATCCGTTTATTGTCATAGAGAAGCATGGAAATTGTGTGATTGTTGAAACGATGACTCTAAATATAAAAAAAAAAACGTCACCCATGTTAAGAAATTTCATGATTCAAACAATGACTTAACCACTGATGTGTCTTCGAGATATATTGTCTCGACTGAGTTTTTTTTTCTGATTTAGCTAATGTAATTCCTGAACATAATGCTTTGCCTGATAATTTTACTGACTCTGCTATTCTGATCAGGCAGCATCGCAACATCAAACCACCGCAACGGTTTAAAGACATTATTATGTAATCTAATTAAAGTAACTTGCGTTCTACTACATTTCGAAATAGTGTTTGATTTTGCAAAGAAAAAAGATGCATAGTTTCTGTGCATTTACTTAATCTGTATTGGAAACCCGTAACGTGCTAATATATAATGATAATGACTCGTGACTCGTTGTCGAGTATTCTTTGTTCCGCCACTCAAATACAAGTGCTATGACAAGCAAGTTAAATCTGCACTATAAAGTTGTGTAAAGCAGGCTAGGCAGTCACAAAAAGGTGTCAATGAGAAGCCTGGGCCTCCATAGCAAGACACTTTCAAAGAAAATAAAAAGATTCTACAAAAATATGTTATGTTTCTAAGCAATAAATACTAGGCTATTAATACTACAAAAAGTGCTCAATGCCAAGCAAAAAGCCAAGCAGAGCCTTTGTGATTTTGATGTTTTTGCAGATTAAATTAAGGTTATAATATTTGATATATTTTCAGGTGTTACTGATTTATTGCTTTTGCACATTTTTCAAGACCTTCTGATGATCTCCCTTTTAGAGTGAAACAGGCTGTAGAGGTTTTAGAGAATAGTAGCCTAACTTTATTCGATGTTATGTTTCTATGTTCTTTTTTCTCCGGGAAAAATTCCGGGTCTTTAATATTTTCCCAGGCCCTGGTCCAGAGAACTCTCTGGACCTCCCTGTCAACGCCAGTGCATGTCAAATCGCCATTTCTGGAAAAAATACACCTCTAAAAGGCATTTTATGTGACTTTTTCAAAAGTGTTGGTTGTGGCCATGTACCTTTCAAAACAATAGGAAAGAAAAGATAATGTCTGCTGAAGTCACATCGAGAAAACGTAAAAATTGTTTTACACTAGCAATGCTTTATTCCACCAGAAACCGACGAAGAGGCTACTATAGTTTATGGTGCGTGATAACTAACAACAAGTTGTGCTGATAGAAATCTTATATGTTGTTGTTAAGCTGTACTGTAGCTCTATATTTATGACTTTTCTTTTGTTTTAAAACTTATTCCATTACTCATATTTTATCATCAGTAGTGACATTGCTAAAACGTTTGGTTTCTACTTTAGGTCCAAGATAATTACTTGGCGAAGACCGAAAGTTTGTTGATAACTCCGGCGCATTTACACGCAGTAAGAAGTCGGCAGCAATGGCGAGTGGTTAGCGCGTTGTTTTGAGGATGATGGTTTTGAGGATTCAATAAAATTTTGGGCTCACAGTCGAAAGCCTGCATGTTCGACTCCAGCCACCCGCACTTGCTGCTGTTTCTCTGGGCAAGAAACTTTACGATAATTGCCTCTACCCAGTGATCGATTTCGAGTAATGGTTAGTACCAAATTTAAGTCATAAGTAAAGTAGACAACCGGAAACAGACATTGCCGTCGGCTGCCGCGTGGGTCAGGTGTACGTCGGAAGGCGTACACCGATGCATAGCGCTCAAGTCCGCTTTCCCGCAATGCAGGATAAAGATAAACAAACAAAACAAACAAACAAAGTACAAAAAGACTGAAGATATACAATTACACAATGCAACTCAAAAGAGTTCTTTCAATCAAAATGCATGTTAAAAGATCATTTCTTGACATCTAACAGTGCCATTGCGATGATGTTGTAAATTGTAGTGTTACAAATTGCTAGAGTCTTCAAAAGTATGCAAGCAGCAATTGTGGTCTCTTTTTTGGCATAGACTTTAAAAAAATAGTATTTTTTGCAATTAGAGAAGCAAGTTTTATGCTACAAAATTAATCAGACTCTAAGGCTAAGCTATTTACTCAAATTCAACGCACTGCTAAAGTTTCACAACTTTGGATCTTTTCCAGCAATGGTTGCAACGTTCATCTGATGAATGCGAAAGTGACATACAAATTGTTTTATTGCTTCATTGACGTTTCGCGCACCATGACAATGCGCATCCTCAAAACAAATAACATTTAAAATAAAATTAATAAAGTGGTATACTGCAGTGCGGTTGAAGACAAGAGAAAACAAAAGTAAAACATACTTGTATGTTTCTGCTTTCACTTTCGTAATCATCAGATGAACGTTGCAACTATTATTAGAAAAAACAATATTCCTGATAAACACCCTAAGTTTTCAGATTTCAACTGTTGATTTGTCATTTCAGCAAAATATATTAATTTCGCCAACCTACCTGATTTGCTGTTGGCAGAGTCCATATCAACATAAATCCCTTCAGGCTTCAATGATTTGCGTTTTTGCGGTATTGGAAACTTTTTGCGCTCTCTATCTTCACGTGATTGCACGTCTAATCAACAAAAAAAGTTAAAAGAATTAAAACTTCTAAGGAACAGGCAAGTATAAGTTATAACGTGGTTGATTTTCTTATTGTTTACAATGCACAGGTTCTTAAAAAAATACGTTTTTATGTCCGGAATGTTATATTTTGGAGTATGTTCAAAAAAAATGAATTCTGATATATCGCATTGACGGCAATTGCTATTTATTTAATGCACAATTTCCCGGGCGCTTGACAGCCACCTATTTGGCGGATTTAACACTGCATGGTCATTGCTTTTCGCAAGACGCTAGCATTTGCTGGCATTGGCAAATGGCAAGACGCTAACACCAAGTGGTCATTTTTAACTGATTTTCATTTTCAAGTGAATGATATTTCATCTGTTTTTAAATCTGGACTTTGACCTTTACGAATATTTGTCATTTTGATTGAATTTTTTATTGACGGAAATATTTTTCACGAACATTAGTAAAAATGCTGTTGAAAGTGTAAGTAGGCCTACTGTAGTTTCTGCTATCTGGGCAGTGTCATAACAGACAGTTACGATGATAGAACAGAAATTAGAAGGCTAATTGTAATGGCAAAAACAGCTATGACATCAGTTACAATGGTGTAGAAACAGAGATCAATTGGTAAGAACAAAAAGTTAAGATTACTGCAAGTTCTCGTTTTCCCAATTGCCACGTATCGATGTCAGATTTGGACATGCAAAAAACATGACGTTAGAAAGTTAAGAAGTTTTGAAATGGGGTGCTACAGAAGGCTGTTACGTATTAGCTGGATGGAAAGAAAACACATGAATTTTTCACCCAACAAATAGACGATGATTGAAGTCTGATTAACAATATTAACCTAATATATTTATATGATTAATCTGTTGAAGAAGAAGATAGAATTTGAGCCAGCATCGTCATTAGCTCTCAAACAAATCCAAAATAATCTCAAAAAATGAAGTTAGACCATACTGATCAACAATTTTGCAATTAATCGTGGTTATTTTGTTGAAAGCAAAGTTTGTTTCTTTTGTTTAAACGTGATCAAACAGCCATTAACTTGAAGTTTTAAAGCGAACAGGGCAAAGGAAATTTTTCATTTGGAAAGTTCAACTTGAAAAGAAAATCAAGGCAAAGGAATTATGTAACAGCAACAGAATTTTGAAATGCAACGCATTTGCTTGAAATACTACCGCAATAATATTCATTATGGCGCTGCTCTGAACAACTAAAATCTACTATCGTAGGTTTATTATATGACTATTAATTCATATCCTAGTATAAGGCCTAAGCGTTAGTGTTCTGCCCAAAAAAAGGTTTCTGCATTACGATGCTGATAGGCGTCCAGTTTTTGGGTTAATCAGATAATGAAGAATTTAAGTAATTATTTGGCCTCTTTAAATCATGCGTTAGCAGCTATAGCGATATTTACGGCAGCATACACTCAAGAAAATGCTTGATAACACTTTTGATACGCTCCTGTTTATGCGCCAGTATTATAAAAAATAAGTACATTTGATATATACAAGTAACATTTGCAACTTTCCTTATGCCGCAAAATTACAGGATTTTTGAATAAAATTCACATCACGAGATATTTAGGTCGGTTCCGAAATGCCATCCCTAACTGCCATGATGTTGTAAATTGTACTGCTACAAAAATGCTAAAGTGTTAAAGCAGCAATCGTAGCCTTATTTGTTGGCACAGATGTTAAAAAAAAATAGTGTTTTTGGCAGTTAAAGAGATACTAAAAGAAAAACCTGACTTGGCGATTTTCCACATTCTTTGTGTTTAACATGCTACCACAAAACGATTTTCAATAAAATTTTGCCCCATTGCGGTCTGATCAGCATTCCGCGCGTGCTTTTGTCAGAGCTTTTGAAACGGTAATGGGCGTGAGCAGTGAACCGTGCGACTGTACAGTCTACGTCACTAACGACAAGCAATCAGCTGATTGGGCAATATTTCTTACTGCGGCGATTTAACTGCATGTATTCTCCCATTAACCAGAGTTTCTATGATTACAATCCGTAGTTTTTATACTTGGAGAATGAAATAATGTTTTGTCTAGTTCAGGGGTCGGCAACCCCTGGAACACGTGCCACTTGTGGCACGCGAGATGATTTTTCATGGCACGCCAAATGATTTGACGCGCACATTATAGCATCTTAAGAAAGTGCAACCATTCCATCACTAACATTATTATTACATCACTACAGTGCAGGTCTTAGAGTATTTCAGGCCCTGTGCAGAATATGCTTTGCGGGCCCCAATGACAATGATCCAATTCAGTAGCGTAGCTAAGTATTTTGAAAGGGGAAGGGGGTGGTTTGACGGTCGGCGGGCGAAGCCTGACGACGTGATCGCCGAAGGCGACACCCAGTGGCGGGGGTTCTGGGGGACTTCCCCAGAAAATTTTGAAAAATTAGTTTGAATTTGGGCATTCTGAGACCATGTTCAACAAAAATTTGGGTATGAATATTACTGTAAAATGGTGCTGTCCGGTGGCATAGCAAAAGGGTTGAAAAATCATGCTTTCTTCAGCATTTTTCTGAAATTAAGCTATGTCTCTATGTTGAGTCTGGATGCAACCTATTTCGTACCCTGAAAAATTTGTACCTCGATTTCGTACCCTGAAATCGGAGTAACAAAATCAAACTTCAACCTATTTCGTCCCCTGAAAAGATCGAGAAAAATTTGAAATATTTGCGGCAATTCCGATCAGCGACTTGGCTCTGTTGTTTTTATTTCTCAATCTTTTCAGGGTACGAAATGTTCAGGGGACAAATTAGGTTGCACCCGCTGAGTGTTAATGTTTTCTTGTTGCTAATTCCTTTGTTGAATTTTTCTATTGGAAATGACAAAATTACTGCATTTTCTGAGTAAATTGCGGCCCTCTAATTTGCGGGCCCAGTGCGATCGCACTAGTCTGGGAGCCAAACGCCATTTTTTCCCTTAACCTTGCATTGCGGTATTAAGTTTTTTTTACTGTTGATTTTGGTAGCCAAGGGTCTCTATTTTCAGAAACTGCTTGATGACATGTTGTCACCTTTGGGCAATTTGAGAAATTCAAGATGGCCGCCATTACCTATAAACGACCATAACGCCCTATCCATTCACCTTAGAAAGGTGATTTTTGTCTCTAAACTTAGGTTGTAGGGGTCAAGCTATCCATAGAACGAAGTATTATCTTAATATCGTATTGCATACATAATGGTAATTTCCAAGATGGCGTCCAAGATGGCCGCCATTACCTATAGATGACCATAACTTCCTATCCATTCACCTTAGGAAGGTGATTTTTGTCTCTATACCTAGGTTGTAGGGGTCAAGCTATCCATTAGAACGAAGTATTACGTTAATATCGTATTACATAATGGTAATTTCCAAGATGGCGTCCAAGATGGCCGCCATTACCTATAGATGACCATAACTTCCTATCCATTCACCATAGGAAGGTGATTTTTGTCTATACCTAGGTTGTAGGGGTCAAGCTATCCATAGAACGAAGTATTATCTTAATATCGTATTACATACATAATGGTAATTTCGAAAATGGCGTCCAAGATGGCCGCCATTACCTATAAATGACCATAACTTCTTATCCATTCACCTTAGGAAGGTGATTTTTGTCTATACCTAGGTTGTAGGGGTCAAGCTATCCATTAGAACTAAGTATTATCTTAATATCGTATTACATACATAATGGTAATTTCCAAGATGGCCGTAAAAGGTAAAGGGGGGTCCCATACTTGATTCAAGTGTCGGGTATGAGAAGATAAGGTTCTCATTGTACTAAGCCTTCGGCACTAAGGAGAGTAGGGTGGCCAGTTCCTTTCTCTCGGCCGCCTTTACTTCAGCAACTACGCCCACCCAATTTATTACACCCTGGGTAGAGGTGAGCGGTGTTTTTCAACAACCAGCTGAAGCCGGGAGTCGAACCAGGTTTGCATAATTGGAAAGCCAACAACGTTGCGCCATCCCACCGCAATTTGTGTGAAATTCATGGCCGTAGTAACACTAAATTATCTTACATACTATTCTATGATGTCAGGTTATAGCAACCCGATTATAGCAGGCGCAAAATATTGTGTATTTCATGTTAGCAGAGTTGCAACTACAAGCACGTGAACTGCATGGAGTAGTACTGTAGCATCCATATTTTATTAGACGTCGTATACCATCTCTGGGGCTAGTTCGACTTCATCAGGTAGGGTGACTGGTTGAAGGGATTTGTTTTGGTCATCCTTTACCCAACCATATTTCGTTTGATCTATCGAAGTGTTATGAATGCAGTAGCCTTCCCAATTTTGAAATAGGAGGCGACGATGTCACAGCCAGAAAGTGCATGTGCCGTGAGTAGTCATTTGACTACCTGACAATGCTTCTGTACAGTTTTTTTCCTATATCAAGCACCGCGCTTCCTTTGATTGGGGACTCCATCAATACAACATTCTGGAGATTTGCCATGTGATGATAATGCAGCAACAGTACAAAGATGTCAGTGTCATCGGCAACGACAGTGACTTTGCTTTCTGCATTTTGCGAGGCACCACTCAAGACCTGTTGAACAATGACGTTATCTGCTTCTTCGTGTGAAGTTAACAGATCTGCCGGTGAGATGACAATTCCACCTTCACTGATTTTGATCGGCACCGGATCTGCTCCTGTTACCACTAACTTATGATGTTGTGTGTTGTCCTCATGAAACTTCTCATCCTGGACAAAATCATCAACTATCAGTTGCTTCTTGTTTTTGGAAGAGGTTAGTAGAACCTTCTGCGCTGCCAGCAACTCTATCAGACACCTCAACTTGGAGAATTTTCTTTAAGGTAGATTTAGATTTCACAACCCCCATATCTCCAGTATCATCAAACATGGATGTTGAAACTGACGCAAGTTCATGACCAAGCACAACCTTGTCCCGCCCAATAACCTGCAGGCAAATCACCCTTGCGTAAATCTGGTTTGGGACAATTAAACGACGTGTGAGACTATCACTCCCGAATTCTTTGTAGCCTATGCTTCAGGCAACTCAACTGAATTCAGGATGCCGGACGAGTCTTTGATCATTACAACAAGTGATTCAAGGGAGCAAGTCTTTTAGGCGCTGACAGTTAGGCGCTGGTCTAATAGGCGCGCACACTGTGGCGTCTGGATATTTAGGTGCGGAGCACTGCGGCGCCCGGTCATTTAGGTGCTATTCCTAGTAAAGTCTGTAGATTGTATCAGCTTGGCAGGTAGGGCAATGAAAATTATATCATGGCTTCCGTGAGTGAAGCTGCTTAAACCGGCAATGCTTTTCACACAAAATGTTATATTGAACAGAAAAATATATTGTTGTTTTATTAATTTATTATTGTTTTATTTGTTGTTAGTCTAGGTTTGCGTTGGTGAAAGCTTTATCAATAAATTATTGCTCAGATCCAACATCGGCTTATATGCAGGGCAATTAGAGCAGTAGACCACCTGATCTCCACAGGACACGTAGCCTACTTCTGGAGTAGAAGTTGCCGGTTTAAAGGCGCAACTTTGTGCAATCTGTTACCTTTAATAATTACTTCTACTTGAGACGGATAGATCGTGTGGAGATGAGGTGCAGGAAAACGCTCTACTACTCTTGATATTAGCACATCTCTACAGGACATTTGCAATGCACCCTGAACACAAGTTGCAGCCAGATGGAACTTTACTTAATCTATTATCTTTCGCAATTACTTCTGTTCGGGATGGATTGGCCATGTGACGAGAACGCATAAGACGCTGTACTACTGTTCACATGAATACATTTCTACAGGGCATATAGGCTACACCTTGGCTACAAGTTGCAAGCATAATGGTGAGACTTCGCTCGTTATTAAACCTAATTGGGGTTTTGACGGAAAACTAAGTTACTCTTCACTCAAGCCTACCGCCCGCTTGAATACAGACTACGGTACATTTTTTACTGATGTTTAGTGTAGTTATTATTTGACCTAACTAAAAGTGAACTCATACATTTTCGGAATCTTGAATAGTTTATTGATAAAGCTTTCGCCAACGCAAACCTTGACTAACAACAAATAAATGCTGAACACGCGCATTAAAAAAACAACATATTTTTCTGTTCAATATAACATTTTATGTGAAAATCATTGCCGGTTTAAGCAGCTTCACTCACGGAAGCCATGACATATTTTCCTGGTCAATATAACACTTTGTGTGAAAAGCATTCCCGGTTTAAGCAGCTTCACTCATATATTTTTTCTGTTGAATATAACATTTTGTGTGAAAAAGCATTCCCGGTTTAAGCAGCTTCACCCATATATTTTTTCTGTTGAATATAACATTTTGTGTGAAAAAGCATTCCCGGTTTAAGCAGCTTCACCCATATATTTTTTCTGTTGAATATAACATTTTGTGTGAAAAAGCATTGCCGGTTTAAGCAACTTCACTCACTGAAGCCATGACCAACAACGCACACGCATTAACAAAACAATATATTTTCCTGTTCAATATAATATTTTGAGCACCTAAATGACCGGGCGCCACAGTGCTCCGCACCTAAATATCCAGACGCCACAGTGTGCGCGCCTATTAGACCAGCGCCTAAAAGACGTGGACCCTGATTCAAAGGCACAATCAATGTTAGTTTGGCTATCAGACTTGGTTGCAGCTGAAGCCACATTTTTTCTGACAAGAAGCTTTTTCAACTGTTAAACTGTTACTGTTACGGCAAAATCGTTACACAATTTGAAATTGTTACTCAAAAATAACAACTGTGGACACACTGGCACAACAACTTTCACTACCTACGCATACGGTACTAATGTAAAAAAAATGGGGGGCCCTAAAACCAGGGGGCCTGAGGCCTGTGCCTCATGGTTAATCGGGCCCTGACGGGCAGCACCTAAAAAGACAATAGTGAATTATTAGTGCCTGTCTACTACAATATGATAGTTACATGGGATTTAGGCTACAGGGAGTTATGCTATGCTCAATTATAGGTAATGGCGGCCATCTGTAGGTAATGGACGCCATCTTGGAAATTACCATTATGTATGTAATACGATATTAAGATAATTCTTAGTTCTAATGGATAGCTTGACCCCTACAACCTAGGTATAGAGACAAAAATCACCTTCCTAAGGTGAATGGATAGGGAATTATGGTCATTTATAGGAAATGGCGGCCATCTTGGAAATTACCATTATGTAATACGATATTAAGATAATACTTCGTTCTATGGATAGCTTGACTCCTAACCCTACAACTTGAGTATAGAGACAAAAATCACCTTCCTAAGGTGAATGGATAGGGAGTTACAGTCATTTATAGGTAATGGCGGCCATCTTGGACGCCATCTTGGAAATTACCATTATGTATGTAATACGATATTAACGTAATACTTCGTTCTAATGGATAGCTTGACCCCTACAACCTAGGTATAGAGACAAAAATCACCTTGCTAAGGTGAATGGATAGGGAGCTATGGTCATTTATAGGTAATGGCGGCCATCTTGGACGCCATCTTGAATTTCTCAAATTGCCCAAAGGTGACAACATGTCATCAACCAGTTTCTGAAAATAGAGACCCTTGGCTACCAAAATCAACAGTAAAAAAAACTTAATACAACAATGCAGGGTCAACCATCCCCGCTCCCGGACTACACGGTTTGCACACCCCAAAGACCGGCACTGATCACTAACACTAGCGCTAACTAAATGGTTGCACACATTTCCAGTAGGGTTGCCAGATTGGGCGCTTTTACGCCCAATTGGGCTACTTTTGATTTTTCCAGGCCCCAAAAATTCGCGTTGGGCGCGACTTTTTTTTTTTAATATAATATAACGTTTATGTAAAAATTGTATTATGTTTAAGATTTTTACCTAATTCGTAGTTATTTCATCGAGGAGCAGCGCTTTTGGAGGCCTCGGACAGGCAGGGTTATCAATTTGGTATAAAGATGCCAATTTTCATCTCATTAAAAAGTGACTCTTAAAATGACTGCATTCGATGTTTTCCAATAAAGGTAATAAAACAAATTTGTTTCTTGTCTGTTAACTCAGTCAACTTTACTGTTTAATTTTAACATCAGATAGTTGCCAGTACAAAACCAAACATACAAAAATGTTTGGCACGCGAGTTGTTGATATTTTGATATTATTCATAAACTGACACACTGCTGCATACGAAAGGTTGCCGACCCCTGGTCTCAGTGGCGTAGCCAAGGAGGGGGTTTTGGGGGTTACAACCCCCCCCTTTGGCACGCGTGTGACGTCACGATATTGAGAATGATGCTTTCAGTCTAAAAAAAATTGCCAACTTTTAAACTAAATTGCATTAAAAGAGCGAGTTTTGCCAATACCAAACATCTCAGCCAAGAATTAGCAACAAGAAAACATAGAGACTTAGCTTTATTTCCGAAAAATACCGAAGAAAACATGATCTTATCCTTTTGCTATGCCACCAGACAACACCATTTTACAGGAATATTCGTACCCACATTTTTGTTGAAAATGCTCTCAGAATGCACCAAATTCAAAGTAATTTTTCAAAATTTTCTGGGGGAGGCCCCCCAGACCCCCCGCCGCTAGGTGGTCAAAACCCCCCCTTTCAAAATTCCTGGCTACGCTACTGCTTGGTCTAGTTCAAATACTCCATTCAAAGAAATGGCATAGGCCTACGCCTACGCATGATTTTACACAACCAACCAACTCTACATAGGCTACTGTGTAAATTCACGCTCGTCTGATCACATAGGCCACATTTTTTGGACCAATAAAATGAGCGATTTTATGTAGATTTAACAGGACACTGAATTGCTTTTTATAGGTTAGTGCATTTTTCACTCGGTGCAGAGTTACATATTACTAAGGCCTTTTACGGCTGCGTGATCTTCCGCTCCTTGTGTACTTTTTAATGTTTGTGTTTTTATCCGGCAACCTTGTTTTTTCTTATCTTTCTAAAATGTGGCCAGTTTTAAAACACTTAAAGGCTTACTAAATGAAATTTTCAATTTAAAATGCGTAAACTGAACATTCAAGAATACATTTTTAAAAAAATTAACAAAAAAAATTGGTTTTCAATGGCGCTGGCAAGGCTCAAAGTCCAATGTTTCATTTATTTTTTATTTTTTTCAAAATGACCAAAAGTGGAAACACTGTTCGAGAATACGTCACAAAAGACGAGAGCTCCAGCAAGCAGCAATATCAAAAGTTTGGACTTTGGACGCGTTGCGTTCCAAGAAGTTTTGCTGGGTTGTTTTACACGTTTTGTAAGTTTCTAGGATATTTCGTTGAGTAATAGTAGCAATGTTACGAGAAAGGTGAGGTACGGTAGTATAACCCTATTTCCTGTGACGTATTTTGGCTAGTTGACTTGCGGACGGGGGGGTCGGTTCGACACTATCACTTTGAGCTCGTGTAACTCAAAAACTACGCAAGATAGATCAATCAAATTTTCACATGATGCAGATAATTTATCTGATAACATAGCATCGAAAATCTTTTGCAATTTGTTCAACAGCGTAACTTGAAAAATCAAATAATTTGATGGTTGGTCATATTTTTTTATTTTACTTGAGAAATCGTTTCTTAATTACTTTATAATTGAGTGTGACGGGATAATTCCATTGTGTTCGATTTAATCTCTTACGTGTGGACGTTTCCACGCTTCAATGAAATCGTAATTGGCGTCTGACTTGCGTTTCTTTTTGTTTTGCCCGAGGCATTGCAAAAATCTTTCGCTTTGTCTCAACATTTGCATAGAATGAGACAAAATCACCGCAAAAAAAACTGTTTCAAGTCATTTTTGAGCCATATGTTATAGTCTACACGTTTTCAAATGTACTGTCATCGCTTGATATTAAAACTAAATCAAGCAATGAGCTTTAGTAAACATTTTATTTGTAACAACTGTGTTCAATTCAGTTTTCTTTTCACACTCATACTGTCCAATTTGGTTATACATGATCAAGAAACACTTTGCAGTTTACAGCACATCCCAGGGAGCTATTTATTTGTTTTTAACATTGTTTCAACGTCTAGAGACGTTGAATCGATGTAAAAAGTATCTGATTTGTTTTCTAGCTAGCGGTTGATACAGAAAAGTAAGGTAGCCTATTGGTGTCACATGGTGTTTGAACCACAACCTATCCAAAGGTAGTTACTTGCTTCGATGTGAGCTCGTTCCAACTTGGACCTTCATGCACTTCAAAAACAAAAAGCGTCTAGAACTCCTGATTGATAAACTATGTCACGATGCATTACAAAAGTGATCTGTTTACATACTTACCAACAATGATCACTTTCAATGAAATAATTTTGCAAACAATTTTGATAAAGTGTAGTGACAATAATCGTTTAGTCAAATCGTATTGTTAGGCTATAGAAAAGGTCGTTTGTACATTGCCAAAGGGAACTCCCGTTCTGCGTGACAAAGTCAAAGTCGTGGCATAACGATAGGAAAAATAAATACATTTAGCAAGATATCAAATCTTGCAAAAAAAATCTTTTTTAGGCTGATTGTTATTACATGATCATACAAAAAAAATCACTAAAATTTTGACTTTTTTCTTCGGCAAAATTGAAGGTTTTTGATATTTTGAAAATGCACGTTTGTGTCTAAGCGATTGAAATGGCTTTTTTATGTTGTCAACTAGATTTGCAAGATAAGGTTTTCTACAAGTTTTTCTAATTTGTTGGACATGCATTTTGTGTAAAGCTATTTCTTACGCATTAGAAGACTTATTTCTCTTGAAATTTTGAAATAACATTTTAGATGCAGTTTGCGGTTGACGGCATTACTGCAAAAGCCATCTTTTGTAATTGATACATAACCAAAAACAAAAGGCGCATAAACTACTGCTGGCTGATAGACCACGTCACAATACATCATAATGATGTTTTTCCAAACCAAAGACCCAGAAAACCAATTTTGTTGTATATTAGTTCAGACGTTGAACCAATGACAAAAAGTGATTTGCTGATTTGAAACAAAGTGATTGCTGTTCCCAATGTGCAAACCTTTTGATAAAAGTAATCAAGTTTTGGCCACAGCTTTCTGGTCCACTTAGGCTACTCTGGTCAATCGACTCACGTTGCAAGTAACTTATCGACATTATTGGGTAGGCTCACACTGAAGTTGTTTTGTGTAAAGTCTTGCTTGTGAAAAAGTCGACGTAAAAACACAAAAATGAAGTAAGTTATATTGACAAAGTATTATATTCTTGAATCAATCACAGTTTTTAAAAAAAATAGTTTGAACGGGTTTCATGTAATAGAAACTACAATTGATATCATCGCGAAGGATCAAATAGTTGTGAAAATCAATTCGAGCAATTGTTTGTTATGATTTTCATTTTTCATCATGCAAACCAAGGTGAACCTCAATATCATATTTTTATGCCAAACGATAAAAATCGTTTTTCTTTTTTTTTAGTTACTTTTAGGAGACAAGGAAAACAATCCGTATAAAAAATAATTCAATTCAACATATTTCCCTTATTTTGTCAGATATGTATTTTGTGCAACAATTTTTTAGAAAAATTGCTGAGTATGGTATCGCGTTTTAGATGCAGTCAGAGAATGCAACTTCCCGGTTGATGGCGTTATTACAAAAGCCAACCTTTTGTCACGGAAATCATGAAATGTATTCGAAAACAAAAAGGCTCAAAAGCGGCTGACTGATAGGTTACGTTACTATACGTTACAAAAACAAGGCATTGATTTCAGATTCTTTCAACCAAACAAACAACTTTGCTCCAAATGACATAAACATCCAAATTTATTGAGAAAATGATATATGCCTACACCTTTTTGAGGTAAGCTTTTGTGAAAATAAGCTTTTGAAGATCAACATTTGAAAACAAAGTTTGAAATTATTGAGTTGGTCCTAATAGTGTTTCTGCTGAGATATATCAAAACTTTTCAAACCTCGTAGAGAAAAAATAATTTTGTAATCTCTCAAGCAACTGCAAAATTACCATTTAGGTAAAGATTCATTGCTGACAATACAGTATGTGCAATGTTTGTCAAAGCACAACAATTTAGCTGCGCGTGCTTTTCCACAAAAGCAGCGCAGTTTAGATAGCCGATGTCAAGTTCTTTTCAGTATTCTTCAATCTCTCATTTTTATAAAAACATTTTAACAACATCCATAAATATTTATGTGAATATAAGTGTACCGGTACATGCAGAAGTTTATTGGCGGGTCAAAAACTCACTCCTTGTTGCTTTCCGACAAGAAATCAACAAAAAACTTCCCACATCAGTTCGTTTGTTTTGTGAGATAGACTGAGTTTTGTCAAGAAATTTTCCTACGGTTTCTTGTTATAAGTTAGAAACAAAATGTATTGGCCAAAGAAAACTATGTAAAATTACATCTTTTTCAGCATGGCTTATCGTATACTCTCTGATATAATTTCAAAGAAACCCAGATGTAATTAAAAGATTAATCAAAGCAACTCAAAACTCGAGTTTGCAAACAAAAGGCGGAATCATTACGGTCGAATGCTTTACAACAAAGCCAACTCGCGAGGTATCTGCGTCGCAGTTTCACGCACGACGGCGCTCAGTAATCCTATTAACCCGTATAAGTAGAAAACAAAAGGACTAGCTAGTAACAGGCTAAAATATCCGAGTATGTTTTGAAAATCATGTCATATCTCTAAAACTATAGACAATAGCAATGTCATTTAAAGCGGAATAAATATTTGAATAACTTTTAGAAAAAGTCAAAAAATTTCAAAGGTGTGGATTGCGTACGTAGTTCTTTAGTGATATTGCTTTGAAAAGCGCCAAGTCCCACCCGAACCCCCCCCCACAGGACAAAGGGTTAAATGTAGTAGCGTTGCTAAAGATTACATGTCCATAAAATCAATATTGCATCATAGTTTGACTATTGTAGAAACAATATTGCATCATAGCAAATACTATGCCTGACTTTTGTGTTGTGCTTGGCTGTGACAGGACAGCATTACATAAAGTTGGTATGTTTGGGTTTCCCAAAGACAGTACGCAAAAAGGAAATGGAATAAATTTGTCAACACCACAACTAGCAAGTTAAGAACCACTGGCCTGGGGCCTACCAATGACTAGCATCCTACCATGTAGGCCTACGCCTTGTACGGTACATGGAATAGCTCTTGAAGCAAAGCTATCGTTTTCAAGGCATTTTCCCTTTTATTGGTGTCAAATTCGTATGTTTACTTTGTCGGTCTGTGCAATGTACATGTTTGCGCCAGCAGCAAAAAATAAAATTGAATTGAATTCAACTTATAACATCGTTAAAAACAGAGTGAAACGGTTCACCAGGCATTTGATAATTAAAGTAACTTGCGTTCTTCTGGTGACTATAGGCTACTAGATTACCAGAAGAATGCAACCTAACTAGTACGGTACCGTAGCCTATTGTCACCAGAAGAACGCAAGTTACTTTAACTATAACATCGTTATTGTATGCGTGGTTTATATAGTTGTCAATTTTTAGGTGCTGTAGGTTACTATAATTTTTATCTGTCATATTGGAGAATGTCTGACTCTGACGTTAATTTCCAATATGAAGAGGAAGATAGTAGGCTACGGTGGCTGAAGAAGTAAGTGATGATGAAGAAGAAAGTGTGCTAGAACCTGAACCCTATCGTTTTGAGCCTGAGTACACAGAGGCAGAAATCAATCAGCTTCACCTTGCTGATGTGACTGACGTTTCTCAGCAGGAGGATCGAGTGGGAAACACTGACTGGTAAGCAAATTTAAATATTTGACATCATATACTGCATCTGTTTAGCTTTACTTAACACAAAAGAACCAAATCACCAACCGTAGCGAGATAAGTGCTCAGCCTTGCATTGCATTCCCAATGGGTTTATAAGGCCTTAATCTTACAACACGTTGAAAACAACTTTACAAATGCAACCGAAATTATAAGAAAATGAAACCTTAACGCTCTTTAAGTTTACCTTGCCTAATACTAATTATATTGCAAAGTTGCATTTTTCCGTACCGGTAGCCTATGCAATGAATTATTACTAGGGCAATTATTTTTTGGCCTAAAAATTGAAACTTTTGACATTAACATTTTTTTGACAAATTTTGACGTATGAAGAACTCAAGTAGTTAAATTACGCATCATTGTACAAAATGCTGTACAACACAGCTGCCGCAAAACGACCTATCAAATATTTTACACATTTTGAGGTGTGTTGATCACCACACCATATTAACCTAATTATTTCACATAATGGCTTATGATTCACAGACAATGGGCCATTTACACCAGTATAAAGTAGGCTAAAAAGGCAAATGTGATCCCATACTTGATTCAAGTGTTGGGGATGAGAAGATAGGTACTCATTGTACTAAGCCTGTGGCGCTAAGGAAAGTAAGGTGGCTAGTTCCTTTCTCTCGGCTGCCTTTCCTGCAGCAATTATGCCTACCTAATTTATTACACCCAGGCCCGTAGCCAGCCGGGGGCCAGGGGGGTCCTCGCCCTCCCTGAAAAAAATTTTGCCCCCCCTGGCAAAATCCCAACATTCTTGAGCAACAGCTGCAATTATAATGATTTTGCCCATTTTCCCGTTGCACAGCTCCAACTGGCCCAATTAACTACAATTGTTTTGTTTAGTTAACAGCTATGATGATTAAACAATTTCGCCCCCCCCCCCTAACTCCTCCTTTGGCAACCTCAACAGGTCCAATTCAACCAAGGCCAACACGTGTTAGGTTGGTAAAAAAATTGTCAGAAACTGTGTAAAATAAAAATGTTTTGGGAAAGAATGATAACCTAACAAAGAGGGAATGGATTTCCAGCAGGCCTACAAACCGGTACAAATTAGGCTATACTTAATTCTTACCATTCTTAAATACTTACCATACTTAATTCATACTTAATTCATACCCATTACTTACCATACTTAATTCTAAGGGTCAGTGATAACCAATCTGTGCAGTGATAAACCAAATTTGTGTTACAACCCCCGTTACATTTGTGTTACAATTTGTGTTACAAGCTACAGCCCCCCCCCCTTTGGCACGCGTGTGACGTCACGATATTGAGAATGATGCTTTCAGTCTCTTTATGCTTGAGCATGATGCTTTCAGTCTAAAAAAATTTGCCTAATTTTAAACAAAACTGCATTAAAAGAGCGAGTTGTGCCAATACCTAACATTTAAACATCTCAGCCAGGAATTAGCAACAAGAAAACATAGAGACTTAGCTTTATTTCCGAAAAACGCTGAAGAAAACATGATCTTATCCTTTTGCTATGCCACCTGACAGCACCATTTTACAGAAATATTCATACCCACATTTTTGTTGAAAATGCTCTCAGAATGCACCAAATTCAAAGTAATTTTTCAAAATTTTCTGGGGGAGGCCCCCCAGACCCCCCGTCGCTGGGTGTCGTCTTAGGCGAACACGCCGTCGGGCTTCGCCCGCCGGTCGTCAAAACCTCTCCTTTCAAAATTCCTGGCTACGCTACTGGTCTTAACACTAAACTGATATATTGCAACTTTTGTGGATGCCGGTGTTTAAGAGGTTAAAATGCCAAAATCATTCAAATTTTTTCGGCCCCCCCTAACGAAAAGTTGGCCCCCCCTTGCTCTGCGGTCTGGCTACGGCCCTGATTACACCCTAGGTAGAGGTGAGCGGTGTTTTCAACAACCAGCTTTAGCCGGGAGTCGAACCAGGTTTGGTTGGTTGGTTTTGAATCTTTATCCTCGGACTGACAAAGCCTTGATAGGTTGTTCCTGGTAGTTTCGCATACTTGTAAATGTAGAGGCTCTTGACACAGGGCCGGTTACCGAGATTGACAAGGTGAAGTTTTCATATTGTTGAAGTGTTGTTGACGGGGAATTATTCCATTCACTTGGTGCCGCTGAATGGATAGCTATTCGAAATGCGTTGCTCAAGCGCACACCTCGAGAGTCGAACCAGCGCTGCATGATCTTGAGCCGGGCGCGTAACCACTGAGCTAGGCCTAATAAGAAAGCCAACGCCTTATCCATTACACCATCCCTCTGCGCCAAGTTAGGCTACAAGGTGTAAAATGAAAAATTCACTGACAGTGCTACCTCTACGACACCACGACAATGCAGTTTGTAAACAATTTTGACAATTTTTAACCTAACGCTACAATTTTAATAAATTTTTGACTTTTTTTTTGACAAGTAAAAAAGTAATTGCCTTAATTATTATCAATTTTATATCAACAGGTGTTCATGTTGTCACTGTGTGGCAATGGATGAGCAACATCAAGCTTTGTGCTACTGTGAAATAGATACAGCACGGATGAAAGAAATGCTAGATGGACAATTGGACATGCATGATTACATTTACTCTGCTTGTTTGTTAATATATGGCGCTATTGAAACAAAATAAATTGACTTGACTTGCTATCGCCTTATTTGTTTCCAAGTTAGCAATTCCGTTCAGTAAAAATAAAGTAAAAAAGAATTTTTTTAGGTTAAATTAAAATGGCCTCAGTAATATGTAAGTCTGCACCGAGTGAAAAATGCACTAAACTAGGAAAAGCAATTCAAGCATCTACAAGTATGTGAAACTGCCAGGATTAAGCTCTGCAAGAAGCTTTCCCAGTCATAGGATAAAGATTCAATCAATCAATGTCCTGTTAAATCTGTAACATTTCTGGGGTGGCTGGTTGAATGCTTCTGACTAAGGGTGGCTGACAACGACACTAGATTGTTGAGATCAGGAAGTACATCTTGTATTACGCCACGTGTTGAAGCGATCAAGGCGGATTCAGAAACGTCACGTCATTCCATCAGAAGTGTAGTGATTGAAAAGGGGAGAAGATTACCACACCAGTCTGTTTTATAGGTGAAATCAGTCACCCTTGGCGAGTGCTGCCAGACGCAATGCTAAAAATATTAAAACTTAAAAGTAGGCTAAACAGTACAGAATTATGAGAACGTTGGACTGCACCGCAGAATACCGGCTGGTGACGAATACGAGACAGCAGTCGGTAGCCTACATATCTATATAAAATCGCTCATTTTGTTGATCCACGAAATGTGGCCTATGTGATCAGACGAGCGTGAAATTACACAGTAGCCTAGCCTATGTAGAGTTGGTTGGTTGTGTAAAATCATGTGTATTTGAACTAGACAAAACATTATTTCATTCTCCAAGTATAAAAACTACGGATTGTAATCATAGAAACTCTGGTTAATGAGAGAATGCATACAGTTAAATCGCTCGCAGTAAGAACTATTGCCCGATCAGCTGATTGCTTGTCCTTAGTGACGTAGACTGTAGGCTACAGTGTACAGTCGCACGCTCGCTGCTCACGCCAATTCCCGTTTTCAAAGCTCTGACAAAAGCAGGCGCGGAATGCTGATCAGACCGCAATGGGGCAAAATTTTATTGAAAATCGTTTTATGGTAGCATGTTAAACACAAAGAATGTGGAAAATCGCCAAGTCAGGTTTTTTCTTTACTATCCCTTTAAAAGAAAGCTTGGTACCGTATTAAATTTAAGTCGTCATTAGTGAAAATGAATACTGTATTAACAAACAAGCAGAGTAAATGTAATCATGCATGTCCATTTGTCCATCTAGCATGTCTTTCATCCGTGCTGTATCTATCTCACAGTAGCACAAAGCTTGATGTTGCTCATCCATTGCCACACAGTGACAACATCAGTGTTGTACGCGTCATTGAAATAATTTGACGGCGTCAGCGTCAGCGCGAATTGCCTAAAAACTTTACGGCGTAAAGGACTGCGTAAGCTCTTAAAGAAATTGACGGCGTCAGCGTCAGCGCTAATTTCTAGCACTATTTTTTGCCAGCGTCTCATAAAACGGAAATATTTCAACCAAGTTCAGGCTAACAATAGCTATAAATAAAGAGCAGGTATTATGTTTTGCCGAATGGATCAGAAACCAAACGAAATTACGAGATATAGCCTATTAAGCACAATCAAGAAACTAAAATGGTCCTGGGCAGGTCATATAGCAAGATATCAGGACAATAGATGGACTAAAAAATTAACAACATGGACACCACGAGAAACCAAAAGAAAGAAAGGAAAACCAAAAGTGAGATGGAGGGACGACATTGACAAACAATGCAATACAACCAATTGATACCAACTACCAACTAGCACATAATCGTGTAAATTGGCATGAAAAGGGGAAGGCTTACGCTTTGCAGTGGGCTCTCACAGGCTGAAAATGATGATGATGATGATTATGTTTTGAGACTGTATTGTAATTAGCTTCTCAGCCTATTAGTTATTTCCTTGCAGAAAAACAAGCATTTCAAAACGTTTGTCTGACAATCTGCTGCGTTTGGGACGCATATTTAGGGGCGCCGGAGCGATTTTTGACTGGATGGGCAGGAGTATGAAAAAAGGGCACTTTTGTTGCTGAAAGGCTAATTTTTTTGTAAGTTTTAGGATAAGATATAGCGATAATGCTCATCTATCAGCTCATTATCGAGTAATGATACAAGTGTCCGCTATACAAAGAACAATGGCACGGAAAGGCATCATGCTATTTTATAATTATGTAATATAACTTACTGTGATGGAGAATTTTGTGTCGTGAATATTATTTTGAGGCAAAAATAGAACATTATAATTAGGCTAAAAGCGAATAGCATAAATTGTTATATTGCAAAGTGTGCAGTAGCTTAAATGACCTTAAAAGGGCACCATTGCCCCCTCTTCCCTCCCCATCCATAGAAATTTGAGGGCAGGGGGGCATCCGCTTCCCCTGCTCTCCCCCGCTTCCGGCGCCCCTGCGCATATTGTCCTTTCCAAGTGAAAACATGCGTTCCACAGCAGCGCTGGTTGGTATTGGTGTGTTGTATTTCAAAAACAAGTTGAAAACGTTTAGTCGGAAAGGTATCACTGTTCCAAGCGTGCTGTGATAGTTTAGCATGAATAACTCTTTTAACGAGGTCCACTGCACCAACATCGCTCTTTTTAGGGGCGTAGAGCTCTTGAAATAAAGTATATTCAACGTCCGCGATGCCATTCTTGGATTTTTCGCTTTCTGTCTCTGATCCCTCGTTCTCAATACAAGGGTGATCACTGATCACCATTTGGCGAACTTCTTCCGCATGTATTCCAGGGAGCCATTGCAACCAACGCAAAAGCCGGTAATTCGGATGAGTCGCGCTGGCCAGAATACATTGTGAAACTCTTATTGTGAAACGAGATTTTCCATGAAAACAAAAAATGACGCTTAGCGCTTGACGCTTAAAATCAGCAAAATAGTTGACGGCGCTATCACTTCCGTCAACTGAAAAATAAATTGACGGCGCTAGCCTCAGCGTCAACAAAAAGTTGACGCCGTCAAATGACGCCGTCAAATTGACGGCGTCAACGTACAACACTGGACAACATGAACACTTGTTGATATAAAATTGATAATAATTAAGGCGATTACTTTTTTACTTGTCAAAAAAAGTCAAAAATTTATTAAAATTGTAGCGTTAGGTCAAAAATTGTCAAAATTGTTTACAAGCTGCATTGTCGTGGTGTCGTAGAGGTTGCACTGTCAGTGAATTTTTCATTTTACACCTTGTAGCCTAACTTTGGCGCAGAGGGATGGTGTAACGGATAAGGCGTTGGCTTTCTTATTAGGGCTAGCTCAGTGGTTACGCGCCCGGCTCAAGATCATGCAACGCTGGTTCGACTCTCGAGGTGTGCACTTGAGCAACGCATTTCGAATAGCTATCCATTCAGAGGCACCAAGTGAATGGAATAATTCCCCGGCAGCAACACTTCAACAATATGAAAACTTCACCTTGTCAATCTCGGTAACCGGCCCTGTGTCAAGAGCCTCTACATTTACAAGTAGGCTATGCGAAACTACCAGGAATAACCTATCAAGGCTTTGTCAGTCCGAGGATAAAGATTCAAAACCAACCAACCAAACCAATCTACCAAGGGTGTAATAAATTGGGTAGGCATAATTGCTGCAGGAAAGGCGGCCGAGAGAAAGGAACTGGCAACCTTACTTTCCTTATGCCACAGGCTTAGTACAATGAGTACCTATCTTCTCATACCCAACACTTGTGTTACGGCCAATCTCTGTACAAATCAAACGTCATATAAAACCGTTCAAGTCTACTGAATATTACGTCATGGAAGTTGCTAGAAAATGTGCCAAAATTGCACCAGCGTTCATAAGACTTGTGTCAAACCTGTCAGACCTGTTTGGGCCTGTTTAAACAGGAAATATTACATCAGCTTTAAACACCTGTTGGAATGACTTCATAATTGTCTTTCATTATTGCGTCACAGTACTGCATACGTGAATTTGAGATATTGCTATCTATTCTGGTCATTCGTAAAATGATTGTTTGAAAGTTGGCCGCACATTTAACTGTTGGCTTAGTGCTTGCTAGCTGGACAAAGGTTCCGTCTTTTATCCAAGTAATCTGTTCTGTAGTGACAGTTTTCAGTGGTGTACGCGTTGCACCCATAGGCGTAGCCAGGGGGGGGCGAAAGGGGCCATGGCCCCCCCCAAATTTTCAAAGTTTGGATTCTGAAGTTGAACCCTTTGTTGAAAATATAATATAATTTGTATAAATTTATATCGTTTTCCAAGACATCTGGCTATTTACACCCCCGAGGACTTGTTTTAGACATACAGAAAGACACCAATACATTTTGCAAATCCTAAATCGCGCAAAGTTTACGCGATTTACGCTTCTTTTTTAAACTAATCTGTGGAAGCAATTTCAGAATCGCTTACTCTGTTGGGTTTTTGTGTAGCTGAGTTTTTTGTGTTCTCTAATTTTTGCCCGTTCGTGTGTAACAGCTACCTTTAATAAGTTAATAACTGTTTATCTGCTAATAAATTTCATACAAATATTACCCTAAAAGTGTTTCCAGAAAGCGTTATAACCCAATATTTGAGTGTAATTTTGCAAAAATTTTCCGGGGGAGCATGCCCCCGGACCCCCCTAGAATACGCGTGCCTTCGGCACGCTCTAACCCCCCACCAGCTTTATTGCTTCCCTTGCTCAACCCACCAGGATACGCCTTTGTTGTTCTCTTCAATTCATAAAATATTTGGCCCCCCCCAAATTTTTTTTCTGGCTACGCCACTGGTTGCACCCCCTCGTTTTCGGTAGCCGTGGGCTAATTTTTACAGAAATACACTTTTTGAAAAGAAGTTCAAGTGTGTGTTTCTTCGGTCATTATATGCAGACGAAAGGATCCGGGAACTTTAAGTTACAATTTTCCCACGAAGAAATTATGGTTTACCGCTGTGACCAACTTGAAACAAGTATGGGATCACAATTGCATTTTTAGCCTACTTTATACTGGTATAAATGGCCCATTGTCTACTTATTGTGAATCATAAGCCATTATGTGAAATAATTAGGTTAATATGGTGTGGTGCTCAACACACCTCAAAATGTGTAAAATATTTGATAGGTCGTTTTGCGGCAGCTGTGTTGTACAGCATTTTGTACAATGATGCGTAATCTAACTACTTGAGTTCTTAATGTCAAAAGTTTCAATTTTTAGGCCAAAAAATAATTTAAGAAAAAAATAGGTAGAATACCTTAACATATTAACGTCCACTTTCTAGAGTACAAGTCAATGCAAAGAGAAACAAGAATTTATTTGTTAAACTTCCATGTTAGATCAACTACAGCATAAATAGTTTTCAAAATTTTTCTGGTCCAGCTTGAAATTATCTTGTTGCAGATCGCGATTTCGGGTATTAAACCCTCTTCAGTACAACTTCATAAACAGCATAGTACGGTACAGTAAAATTTGCAGCAGTTCACTTTAGAAAGTAACAAAATTGTTATATGGTTGCCAAGAAACGAATTAGTCTGCGAAATTAGTCTACGAGCAGTAAAAATGACAATTTTTACGTAAATTATGAAGGTAATTCGATCATACAATGTTCAAAGAAAATACATTAAAAGCATTCCGGGAAGTATTTAAATTCTAATAATAAAAATGGGGGTCAGTCAAGCTGACATACACCCAAATCTGGGACCAGTCAAGCCGGCCTCCTGCAGAATGATCCGAGCGAGCCGGATGCAAGATAGGCTACTTCAATTCACTAATTAAAAAGGGGTTTGACACATTTAACCTTAAATAAACGTAAAACTTTACGTTTATTTAAGGTTAAATGTGTCAAACCCATTTTCAAAAAATAATTGCCCTAGTAATAATTCATTGCATAGGCTACCGGTACGGGAAAATGCAACTTTGCAATATAATTAGTATTAGGCAAGGTAAACTTAAAGAGCGTTAAGGTTTCATTTTCTTATAATTTCGGTTGCATTTGTAAAGTTGTTTTCAACGTGTTGTAAGATTAAGGCCTTACAAACCCATTGGGAATGCAATGCAAAGCTGAGCACTTATCCCGCTACGGTCGGTGATTTAATTCTATTGTGTTAAGTAAAGCTAAACGAATGCAGTAGGCTAGATGATGTCAAATATCTAAATTTGCTTACCAGCCAGTGTTTCCCACTCGATCCTCCTGCTGAGAAACGTCAGTCACATCAGCAAGCTGAAGCTGATTGATTTCTGCCTCTGAGTACTCAGGCTCAAAACGATAGGGTTCAGGTTCTAGCACACTTTCTTCTTCATCATCACTTACTTCTTCAACCACCGTACCATCTTCCTCTTCGTATTGGAAACTAACGGCAGAGTCAGACATTCTCCAATATGACACATAAAATTTATAGTAACCTACAGCACCTAAAAATTGACAACTATATAAATCACGCATACAATAACGATGTTATAATTAAAGTAACTTGCGTTCTTCTGGTGACTTTAGGCTACTAGGTTGCGTTCTTCTGGTAACCTAGTAACCTATAGTCACCAGAAGAACGCAAGTTACTTTAATTATCAAATGCCTGGTGAACCGTTTCACTCTGTTTTTAACGATGTTATAAGTTGAATTCAAATCAATTTTATTTTTTGCTTCTGGCACAAACATGTACAGAACGACAAAGTAAACATACGAATTTGACACCAACAAAAGGGAAAATTCCTCGAAAACGATAGCTTTGCTTCAAGAGCTATTCCATCTACCGTACGGCGTACATGGCAGGATGCTAGTCATTGGTAGGCCCCAGGCCAATGGTTCTTAACTTGCTTAATCCCTGCAGCCTTAGTTAACTGCTGATTAGTTTTTTTACCCCAAAGACAACAAGCACTAGGTTAATGGCCTTGTTATAAATTAGGCCCTGGGGTACAGGTTATCAAAACCTAATACTGTAATTCTAGCTAAATACAATAAACTATAAAATCAACATTACTTCATTAACTTAACCCCCTAGATCGTGATGAATGGAGACTGAGGATGTGCCTTGCCAGACCCCGTCCTACCCTGATTCTAGGAAATGAGACGTAAAACAGGAAGAAGAAGAACTTGGCGTCTTCTATAAGCTGGTCGCCAGGAAGACGTCAAATGTGATCTTTCAGCTGTTGCACTAGTTCCTGGTGGAGAAGGAAAGATTGATGGACATGCACCGGGTTTCAAGTGAAGTCTTTTGGCATATCTCATTTTAAATTGAAGAAAAATTTAAAACGTAACTACGAACTCGTAGTTACTTTTCATAATGTCTTTTTAAACATTCTTTTTGGGTCAATAATGTCTTTTTAGACATTACTTAATGTTCAGTTTAAGTATAACTACGAACTCGTAGTTACTTTTCATAATGTCTTTTTTGACATTCTTTTTGGGTCAATACTGTAATGTCTTTTTAGACATTTCTTTTAAAGAAATAAAAAAGAGTCAAAAGGCATGGAAACTTCACTCTGTGTGGAGCTACATGGTACTTTATGCAATGCTGTCGTGTCACAGCCAAGCACAACACAAAAGTCAGGCATAGTATTTGCTATGAAGCAATATTGTTTCTACAATAGTCAAACTATGATGCAATATTGATTTTATGGACATTTAATTTTAGCAATGCTACTACATTTATACTACCGTCCTTCACCTTTCTCGTAACATTGCTACTAGGCTATTACGCAACGAAATATCCTAGAAACTTAAAAAACGTGTAAAACTATCCTGCAAAACTTCTTGGAATGCAACGCGTCCGAACTTTTGATACAGTGGCGCCACTGTACAGTGCCGTACTGTACAGCGCCCCTGGCGCCGCCAGACCTTCAATAATAGGGGGGCAAAATATTGACAGTGCAACCAGTAGCGTAGTCAGAAATTTTTGAAAAATCACTTTCAGTTTGGTGCATTCTGAGAGCATTTTCAACAAAATTGTGGGTATGAATATTCCTGTAAAATGATGCTGTCCGGTGGCATAGCAAAAGGATAAGATCATGTTTTCTTGGGAATTTTTCGGAAATAAAGCTAAGTCTCTATGTTTTCTTGTTGCTAATTCCAGGCTGAGATATTTGAATGTTTGGTATTGGCAAAACTCGCTCTTATAATGCAGTTTCGTTTAAAATTAGGCAAACTTTGTTTTAGAGACATAGGTTGACTGCTTTTTTTTTTGCGAGATTTTTACAGTTTTATTATTTATCAATTTTCTCCTTGATTGATCCGAAAAGCGATCTTATTCCGGTAAGTCACTAACTTTTATGCTTTAAAGTCAACACAAAGTTTAGAAAATGAAACGTCATAGGCGTCATACATCTTGATGAGTGTCAAACGAAAAGTTTTGAGAGAATGAAGTTACTTTATTTCTGATATATTCAAGTTTTGTATAACGAATAGCTGTTTAAACGTTAATCTAGATCAGTGGTTCTCAACGGGGGCGGTACCGCCCCCCGGGGGGCGTTTTGATTTTGCAGGGGGGCGCCGATATGATTACCTCGGCTTCAGGGGAGGGGCGTTTTGATTATTAGGGGGCATTCTGGTTTAAACCATCTACCGCCCAGCGTAACAATTTCGTCAAAGAGCTCGTGTCTTCGTGGTAGCATTTCCTACCTCATAGTAGTAGTAGTAGTCCAGTTTTAATCCGGTGATGTCCCCGTTACCGAGGGTGGCCGGATTCACCTCCAAATGCCGCAATCGCCTTCACACCCTGCCTCTACATCGATCTGTCTAACGCGTCCTCTCTTGTCAAGCCCACCTTGCTGCTTTCTTCCTCAACTTGCCTTTTCCACGTTTTCTTGGGTCTTCCTTGTTTTGTACCACCCTCCACTCGCAACTTCAACGCTCTTCTCAAAATGTCATCTTCACCCCTTTTCAAAACATGCCCATACCACTTCACTCCATTCGCTTTCGCCAACTTATCAACATTTTCATTCAACCCAAGCAAGTTCATAAGTTCTGTCCATCAGCTTCACACCACACATTGCTCTCACCATCGCTCTCTCAGTTCTTTTTAAAATCGCCAATTCGTTTTCCCGTGAGCACCATGTCTCACTTTCGTACAGCACTGCAGATCTCACACAACTAGTATAAATTCTTTCCCTCATTTTCAACGGAAATGTTCTACCACATAACAACTCTTGACACTTGTTCTGCTACATAGCCTACCAAACAGCGAAACCCACTTGACATATCCAAAAGAGGTGATCTTCGAATGTTTCTCACTGACTTTACACCGGATGTGAAGAAACTGGCACTTTCTCACCAAGCGCAAGGTTCACACTGACTACCAGTAGGCCTATACTGTTTTCATGCTCGCAAATATATATTTGCTTTTTATCAAATATGGTTACTACCGTAGTCTCTAAAACCCTTACAGCCTGTTTCACCCTAAAAGGGGGATCATCAATCATTTAAATAAGGACCTTCTGATGATACCCCTTTTAGGGTAAAACAGGCTGTAAGGGCGGAATTCAGATTTGCGTCTCAAAATAAGTCAGTGTCATGCGTAAGTCAGACTTATATAGGCCAGGCTTATACGAGAAGCTTATTTGCGATGCAGAAACTCGACTTACGCGCGACTTATATAAGACCGTATTAAGCCTCTTTGTTTCCGCGCGAAAGAGAAATTGCTATAGCAACTCTTTGGTTGAGGTAATGAAGCGTGAAACTGAAGGCTGTAAAGCTGAGCTACATTCCTGCTGAACCACCAAATAAGGCAATGTTGTGCTTTAAACTCACAACTAGAAAAAAGCACTTTTTTATAATGTTGAAATACGTTATAGTTGCATCAGTAAGTCGTTCGTTAACTAACGTAGAGGCCAAGTAATCCATGACGCAACAGATCTAGCACAAAAAGTTCATTCACAAGCAAGGAATACTCATTTAACAATGAAACAACGTAAAACAACGTTATGCCAATATGCAAATGGCTTTCGTTTACAATAATTCATAAATTTGAAAGAATCAGGTTACTCAAGTTATTTTTGATGCCTAAATAGGAAAATTTTGACTTTGCTTGCACAATCATGGCCAGGATTGACACATGATGCGCGGATTTTTGACAACAGCATCATTCGAGATAAATTTGAGAACAGTGGCGTAGCCAGAAAAAAAAATTGGGGGGGGGGGGCAAATATTTGATGAATTGAAGAGGACGACAAAGTGTTTAATTTAAGACATCTGCAGTGGCGTTTCCTGGTGGGTTAAGAAAGAGAAGCGATAAAGCTGATGGGGGGTTAGAGCGTGCCGAAGGCACGCGTATACTAGGGGGGTCCGGAGGCATGCTCCCCCGAAAAATTTTTGCAAAATTACACTCAAATAATGGATTA
The DNA here is from genome assembly GCF_918807975.1 of Aplidium turbinatum. Taxonomy (NCBI): domain Eukaryota; kingdom Metazoa; phylum Chordata; class Ascidiacea; order Aplousobranchia; family Polyclinidae; genus Aplidium; species Aplidium turbinatum. The sequence continues at coordinate 39,218,358 of NC_137473.1, forward strand.
TAGCGCTTTCTGGAAACACTTTCAGGGAATATTTGTATGAAATTTATAGACAGATAAACAGCTATTAACTTATTAAAGGTAGCAGTTACACACAAACGGGCAAAAATTGCGGCTAAAATTAGAGAACACAAAAAAACTTAGCTACACAAAAACTACAAAAAAACCCAACAGAGTAAGCAATCCTGAAGTTGCTTCCACAGATTAGTTAAAAGAAGCGTAAATCGCGTAAACTTTGCGCGATTTACGATTTGCAAAACTCATTGGTGTCTTTCTGTGTGTCTAAAACAAGTCCTGGAGGGTGTTAATAGCCAGATGTCTTGAAAAACAATATAAATTTATACAAATTATATTATATTTTCAACAAAGGGTTCAACTTCGGAATCCAAACTTTGAAAATTTGGGGGGGCCATGGCCCCTTTCGCCCCCCCTGGCTACACCTATGTTTGAGAAAGGAGAAATTGATGGAATCCTATTGGGTGACAATGGGTATGCACCGAGAAATACGCGCTACAATTCTGCAAACAGAACTTTGACTAACCCCGGCCAAGTTGCCATCGCTTCTCTGGAAATGGCCAGTTGCAAAAAATCGAAGGCTTATCAATAGCTGCAGTATGGGCGGTATCGCATGCAATCGGGCTGTCAACGTTTCGCCATTTTTAAACAATTCAAAGAGTTCCATAGTTGCAGTTTTGCTAAGACGGAAACGTTGACAAAACCGCTTGTCGTTAAGTTGATTAAAAGGATTTGCATGATTGCGAACAGGCCTTTCAATGTGAATATTTGCATACTCTTCATCGAAGAGTTGCCTAAAAGCAATGGTTTGCAAATTTGTGAGAAAACGAAAATACAATTATATGCAATAATATACTGTGACCTAAGTATCAAACCAAAACCTGTGTCAATAACGCCATGTTTCAGATGGACTAACTAACCCTAACTTTTTCAGCTGATCTGTGCCCAGACAGCAAGATTCGTCATTTTTACATTGATTCAACGCCTGCAGACGTTGAATCAATGTAAATATAACGAGTTTTGCTCTCTGGGTGGTCCTTTCAGTAGAGCTGTCCGCGTTAAAAACTTTAGTAAAATCATTCCTCGCTTGATTATTTTGAAAAGGCTTTTTTATCATTTTTTTTATTTATTTTCCACCACTGGAAAGTCTTTGATGAGGTCAATAAGCAGTTGGCGTTCAGAATCGTTGTAATTAAATCCTCTTGGTATTTTTATTGAAATAAGAAATGATAATGCAATTTACATTAAAGGTTACGGGAATTTGTATAAACTATGTTTATCTAAAAGCGCAGTAAACTCGCTAATCAAGTTGCTCATTGAATTTAGTAGTTCATAATCTTAGCGATAGTTAACTGACGCGAAGAAGTGCTTGCGTATAGCTGAGCTATATTCATGCTAAATCAACAAATAATGCAATGTTGTGCTATTTAAACCTACAACTAGAAAAAAGTCGTTTTTTGTGACGTTGAAATAGAAACGTTGTAATTGCATCAGTAAGTCGTTCGTTAACGTAGATGCCAAGTAAGCCATGACGCAACAGATCTGGCACAAAAATTTCCCTCACAAGCAAGTAATACTCATTACGCACTGAAACAACGTTAAGACAACGTTATGCCAATACGCACATGGTTTTCGTTTGCAATAATTCATCAATTTGAAAGAATCAGATAACTCAGGTTATTTTTGATGCCTTGAAAGTTAAAAATAGTACAATTGTAGGAATACTGTTGCCAGTTTATGACTAAAAGGGCGGGCGCATAGACTCCCTTTGGTCTGAAAACTGTCAAATGTAAGATAGTTAATAGACTTGTTTTTTCCTGGCATTGCAGACAAAGTAAAAAGTATGACCAATCACAATTGTATGTTTGCAAAAGTGATGTTACAAGCAGCATTACTAAACTGCGTGTCAGCGTCTGGTTATTCAACAACACAAAATAGGCATTTCAAAATTTACACCACCAGCAATAACACTAGTAACCTACTATTGTCAGCGTCTGAAAGAAGTCTAGTTATTCAACAATCAAGCCAACTGTCAGACCGAAACTCTGCCTGCAACCAAGCTAAGATAACAGGCACACCTGCTTCACATTAAAAACTATCAAAAAAGTCTCGTGGCCTTTGCACCAGACGGTCTATTTAAAAAAAAAATGCTGTAACAAACCTCCTACTTTCAATACTTCCAGTATTAGCCAAACACTTTTTCCTTCAACAGAGGCTTAAACCACCTTCGCAGGTGGCTTATATCTTTCGGCTTTTAAGCCGAGTATAAGCCTTGCAAAAGCGTAAGTCTGCTTTCTGAATCGCAAAATCGACGCTTAACGCAGAATTTTGTCCAGACAGACTTAAGCCGCCTTAAGTCTGGTTTCTGAATTCCGCCCTAAGGGTTTTAGAGACTGGTAACTAGTCTATATTTGATGTATTTCACTCTGCTTGGCTTTTGCTTGGCATTGAGCAGCACTTTTTTTAGTATTAATAGTATTTTTTTTTTCGCTTTTTGTAATTAATCGTTTTTGTTAGGGGGCGGTAAAATTTTGCCAGTTCATGAAGGGGGCATTGGGCCAAAAAAGGTTGAGAAACACTGATCTAGATCGTATGACATTGTGAGAATTGAGGCAAATAAAAGTTAATGGAATATACTGTGGCGGCCACCGGGCGTAGTTCAACTGCAATAAATACTCAGCCGGTGTTAAATGATTTTTTATTCTTAATATTTCTTCTTCCTATCCACGAAGATTTCATCAGGAAAATGCACAATATCAAATGATAAATTTAAAACACAACATTAAAAAACAATTTTTATATTTCTTATTAAGATGCCAAAAATGCAGTATGACGGAACAATACAGTTAAAGTCAACATGTTTCTACGTTTATTAGACGTAAAAACAAGCGTCACTGAAAGTAAAAATAATTAATTAAAACGCCAACCCAGCCAGCTAAATCTGCTGATTTTACATCGATTCAACGTTGTAGGGCGTTGAATCGATGTAAAAAATACACAATCTTGCTCGCGGGGACGCAAGTGTTCCAATTTAAAGGCAATTACCAACGCAATATCCTCAAAAATAAAAAAATGAGAAAAGAATTTTACTACAAGTTAAACGTATTTTAACGTTAAATAAACGTAGGAACATGCTGACTTTAGTTGCATTATTTCGTCATACTGCATTTTTTGCATCTTAATACGTATATAATATAATTGCTCGCTCATTTTGTGTTTTAAACTTTATCATCATTATACTGCGCATGAAATCTTCGTGGATAGGATAAAGAAACATTAAGAATACAAAATTATTTAACACCGGAAGCATAATTGCAGTTTAATAGAATAAACTTTAACTAATATTAACAGGACTATAACATACCAAGCTGTTAAAAACTCGACAGGGAAAGCAAAATGTGGCATTTTTAGCTTCTGAATACTCCAGCCAGAGATAGTCATCAAACCACTGGTTACTTACTGTATTACTTTAGTAGACTTCGTTGAGTTAAATCTACATTATATCCTTGAAACATTGAATGACCCAGACCCACTGCTGTATGCACTGCCACCACTCAAGAACCAATTGTTACGTGACAGGGAGCAGGCGAAGTACGTGAATAGAATCACAAAATCGTAACAACAACAGCAGCAAGAAGAGCAAGTTTAAAATAAAAGAGAAAGCTTTTACCCCCCTCCCCCTTGCAACTTGAGTTGACTTCAGGTTGGGATCCAAATATTAAAAAAATAATGACAATATAAAAAAATTAAAAAGATGATGCCCAAAACATTGAGGGTGCAGCTGCCCCGCCTGCCCCTCCTCTGCCGGCGCCAACTTTTTGGTTATTTTGAAAAAAATAAAAAAATAAATGAAACATTGGACTTTGGGCCTTGCCAGCGCCATTGAAAACCAATTTTTTTCGGTAATTTTTTTTAAAATGTATTTTTGAATGTTCAGTTTACGTATTTTAATGCTTAATTCGAGTTTGAAAATGTCATTTAGTAGGCCTTTAAAGAACGGAGTTTTGTGCTACAAAATTTATCTGACGCTGAATTTCATATTCAATTACAAAGCACATTTGACGTTTCACAATTTTTGATTAGTCCTTTTCGCAAAATATATTGATTTAACCAATCCACCTGATTTGCTGTTGGCAGAGGCCATATCATCGCAAATCCCTGCGGGTTTCAATGATTTGTGTTCTCGCGGTATTGGAAGCTCTGTATGCTCTCTATCTTCATGTGATTTCACGTCTAATCAACAATAAAAAACTTAAAGAATTAGAATTTACTAAGCACAGGCAAGTATAGGTTATACAGTGGTTAATCTTTACATAGTTTCCAATGCACTGGCCATCAAAAATGCATGTTTTTGTGTCTGGAATGTTATACAGTATTTTGAGGTATGTTTGAAGCGCTGATTTCAAAATTCAAATGCTTTTTGAACTTAAGTCTCACACATCGCATTGACGTTTAACACATGATTAATTGTTGATTAAATTTTAGAGCGCTTGGCAAACATCTATCTAGCGCAAGGGATTTTAACATGGGATCGCAACCTTTGTAGGGATCGCGAGCCGTTTTCCGTGGGGGACGCGAGACGCCTGAAAATCCAGTGCATCGTTTTCAATTATTTTTTTGCTAGAAAAAATTAAAAACTGTGTTATTTCGCAATCGACCATTCCTCGACCTGAGGTTATTCTATTGTTCAAGCTTTCAGACGTTGCAAAGGCTTTAACAATAGAAAAGCGCCCGACATTTTTAAAGACAATTCCTAGATATTTTTTACCTAGTTTCTATACGTTGCTTTGTGCCAATTAAAGTTAACCAGTAGGCCTAACCAAGCTATGGCAAAAAAACAGGGTTGTTCGGAATTCTATGTCAAATATGAATTTGTCAGTAGATCATTGTTTCCAATAGCATTGAAAAAAATTAGTGTGCAGGCTATTTTGTTAAAATGTTCTTTCATCTAACGAATTTATACGGATGTCAAATTATCGAGAAGTTTGGAAGACCATGGTCGCGAACGTCTGCATCAGATCAGGCACATAATCATATTAACGTCATCTAATTATTGAGGAGCTTGTGAACAAAATTCAGCACCAACCGCCTTACTGAAGCTGATTTAAATAAATCCATAAAACATTGCAATAAATTCAACCGGTGAAAATGTAGCTTTTGCTCATTCTTTTCTCGTATAATCTAGCCAAGCTTGATCGGAAATTGAAATAACAACCCTAGCCAACAAAAAAAATTGTGGTGCCGAAGATATTTTAATTGCTTTTAGCTAATTTGTGATCGCGGATTTCAAAAATGCACTCAGTTTTTGTCTATCAGGACTAGTTTTCTGGTTACAGTGATTCCACTGCAAGAGTGTACTTATGCATAAATGCTAATGTGAAATCTATTCACGAGTCAAACATATTGTCAAAAGACACAAATCAACTTCAGCAAGCCAACAAAGAAATTAAAAACGTACACACAAACGTAGGATTAATAGGTATGGTAGCTTCTTATTCTTCAACTTTCTTCGTCGTCGCCATAAAGAGAAGTTGAAGCTAAACTCTTGAAGTGCTGAAATCAGCTCTTCAAGAGTTTATTTTTTTTCGCGCACCTTTTGAAAGTTGATTGCAAGATTTTTACTCTCCGGTCGGTCGTTTCGTTTGGGTGGGTTTTGTTTTTCTTCTTCGTTTACATTTGTTGCGTTCGTACAACGTTTTTCCATCTCTTTGTTTTCAGTAACTTTTCGTGCGATTTAACGTTTTGGTATGTTCTTACTACTGTACCGTACCTTTTTTATTGCGTTTTAACAGTGTTATTTTGTTTATTAGTTGGTTTTCAATCTTTATCCTTGGACGGACAAAGCACTGATAGGTTCTTCCTGGTAGTTTCACATAGCCTACTTGTAGAGGTTTGTGGGTTAAGAATCAAAACATGCACCAAAATATTTGTAAAAAGCATTAAATTTTATTTTCGCAACAGAAAAAGGCTCAATGAAGAGTTTTTGACGAAAACATATCCACAGATAAATAAAAATGAGTTTAATACAGATCTTAATTACCTTTTTGGCATAACTAAAGTTGTGTTTTGTATGGGGACGCAATGTGATTGCAATTACAAAATTAACCAACATGTCTTAAATAAGTTAATTTGGACCCTCGTCAGTCCCACTTTTGTCACACATTTCAGTGATCGCTTGTCGCATTGTTATAGGCCTACATAACATTTAAAAGCCCTTCACCATATCTGAGGCTAATAGACGTTGGTTTTTCTTAACAACTTTTTTATCGAAAATAGACGCTTGACTCCATTTTATGAGACTACAGTTCAATGAAGGAAAGATACTGCATCATCTACGCCCTTGGCTCAATGCCAATCTGTGTGCATTTGTTCACTGTGTGCCCCAATAATATCAATGACTGCTGTGAAACTATTTGAGTTATTTCTCTCCGCTCTTTTGTTTCAGGCTGTTTTGTGAGATAGCCTACTGTCAATGGTGTATGCATAGGGGATGGGGAGGCATTGTTTTTTCCTCCTGTCATAAAATAAGGTTTCAGTAATTTAACGGATTAAAGTACGGCATTCAATATGTTTTGGATAGCACTGTCAAAGCAAATAACATTATTATTATAAACTAAGCAAATACTAAATCCATTGCTCAATGGACCCCCTTGCGTGCGGCACTGCTTACAGTTGTTGGCCCTTGTCAGGATATTGTTGCTTTGTGTGGCATTTTTTGTAATGCAGTGTTGTCAGTTTTCCCTCATACTTTTACAAGTTTTAATAAAATGTGATGTAGTTTTGGCACTTCTAAAGTAAAATAATATTACATTAAATACAGTTAGTCTACTATTTACCTAAAAACTTTAACAACCTGTTTCACCCTTTTTGGAGTCATCAAAAAGTTTTTATTCAAATAGAAAAATTCAATGTTTTTTTACAAGAAATTCCATGAATACTATTCTTCAAAAAATATCAATGTCAAGCAGAGCAAATTATATCAAATATAGTTACATTCACTTAACAGCCTGTTTCAACTTCATTGGGACTATCGGTGGGTGTTTATTCAAACAGTAAAGAAAATTGCTGACGATCTTGCAGTCATTGCATCTGGCCCTTCCTGGAGTGCAGGTGGAGCCAGGGCCCACAAGAGGGGGGGACAACCGGTGCATTGCACCGGGCCCGGTGAGTTCAAGGGGGCCCGACAAAATATCTAAATTCACGCGTTAAAGTTGATTTCAACAATTTTGCATAAAATATTGTTTTTATATTAGTTCCGTATGTTGATAGGGCCCCCTCATGGGTATGCCCTTTTTTAAAACTACAGAATTTTTAATGTTTTGAGTTCAGGGGGCCCGACAAAATGTTAAAATTTGCGTGCTCAGGTCGATTTTGCATAAATTATTGTTTTTTATATTACCGGTTGTGGTTTCATATTTTAATTGGGCCCCCTCATGGGTATGCCCTTTTTCAAAACTACAGCATTTTCAGTTTTTTTAGTTCAAAGGGCCCGACAAAATCTTTAAATTTGCGTGCTCAGGTCGATTTTGCATAAAATATTGTTTTTTATATTACCGGTAGTTTCATATTTCGATTGGGCCCCTCATGGGTAGGCCCTTTTTCAAAACTACAAAATTTTCAATTTTTTTAGTTCAAAGAGCCCGACAAAATGTTTCAATTTGCATGCTCAGGTCGATTTTGCATAATATAGCCTATTTTTTTATATTAGCGGTATTTTCATATTTCGATTGGGCCCCCTCATGGGTATGAATGAATATTTTAGTTTATTTCAGTGTTAGTGTTTTAATTTCAGTGTTAGTCTGGGTGTTTTAATGTGAATATTTAGGTACGTGTACGGCATGTTTTAATAAGCAATTGATTGATCAGGTTAGGTTACAGTCATACAGAAGGTATTCTATGTATTTGCTGACATCTTGTCAATTTATGACACAAGCAAGCAGTGACTGTTATGTGTAGGCTGATCATGTTGAACTGGTACAATTTTAGTTGTATATATAATCTTGTTTAGCGTGATATTTTAAGAGTTCAGAAAATAGTAAAAAGTATTGAAATATTGTTAAAATACTTAGCAAGAAGTCGTTACTGTCACTTTTTCAGTACAGAAATGCTCAAGTATTTTTTGTTTTGGATATGATACTAATTACATGTAGCCTACTGAAATCATGGAACTTGTCTAATATAGCCTGAGACAGTTACAGTATTTTTGAGTTTTTAGGACTTGTTGAATGATTTTGCTATATTGGAATGCAAGCAAGTTTCATGGAGGCAATGCAGGAAAATAATTTTGTCCTTGTAGCAGGGCCAAATGTCATAACAGTCTAACAAAATTCGAAAAAAAGTTAAAAGATTAGTGGAAGTGTGATTTTTTGAGTAAAATCATAGATCTATACTTCTGTTGAAGTGCAGTTTCTTTCAACTATAGACAGAATCAGAAGTGTCCTAATTGCAATGCAGCTTACTTTTTCCAGCACTGCAGAAAGGTGTTGATTTTCAAAACTAATGATTAGTATATAAACAAACATTTGTTTCGAAGAAGTTTTCCTTTTCGTTTGTTTTCACTATTTATTTTTCAGCAGTCTTCTCCAGCCAGGCCAAGCCAATCTTACTCTTGAATTTCAGGAACAGTGTCAATATTGACTCAAAACAGTCATTCTGTCATTATGCAGGGTATTTGTAAAGGTCTCGATACATAGTATAGTGATAGATGTAGGTGCATTTATATTGATAGGACTTAAAAATAGAAATATATTCAACTTTGGTTTCTCCTGACCACTTGCTGTAGAAATGAAGAGAAAGTGACCCTCCATCATGCGTGAATGCAGTTTCACTCAAACAAGCAAAGAAAACTAAAGGAGTAAAAATAAGAAGCTGCCTATTGATCCTGAAATAAAGTTGGTATTTCTTGATGTCATGAACAATAGCAATGCATTCATCCAAGTTTGGTCTCCTAGTCTCTGCTGATTTTAAGGTCAGAAATGATATTGTACGGTATGTTAATGTAAAGGTGTATGCACACATATGCAATGCTACTTGTATGTCAGCCATGCCGGATAGTGTTGCCATTTTTATCTTCAAAGTGGCTATTTTTACCCACTTTTTGCCATGGTTACAATCAGGTGTTGCCAGAGTTAGGATTAAAGTTAGGAAGGGGTAAGGGTTAGAGTTAGGAATAAGGTTAGGGTTTTGATCTTTGACCATGACTAAACATTTTTTCCAAAATACAAGTTTTTGTTTTCAACAGCTATAAACGTTTCCTCAAATTAAAGCAGAATTCTTTATCTGGCAACGCTATTGAGGCTATAGTTACACTACATAGTGTAACTATAGCCACAGCCTTTTATCTTTGTATAACTAGTGTGTATCTGTGAATTTAAAGTCACAAACACCACTACAATACTGCATTCTTTGTGAAATAGTGGAGTGGTAATACTTTAACCTAATGTATTCTTTGTAGTATTTTTAAATAGGTCTGGTTTTAAAATAAAAACACTGTGCGGAACACCATGTATGCATTGGCCTTGTGGATTAACGCGCACCGCAAATTTTGCTTGTGATTTGTGAGATATCACGCGACATGTTGCGCTGGGGGGCCCGGCAGCAAGATCTGCACCGGGGCCCGGCAGGGCTCTTGGAGGCCCTGGGTGGAGCACACTCTCTGGAGCAAAGTCATATTTGCTACTGCTTAACTAAAGAACCAACTTTAGAGGATCGCTAACAAGTTGGTAAAGTTCTCTGTTCCAATGTTGTGTCAATACATTTTCACACATAAAAAAACATGACACATAAGAAATGTATTTTTTCACTCATGCAGACCAACTCTTGCTTGCCATGTGTTCAGATAAAAATAAAGCAGTCAGTAGAGTGTTAATAAAATTAGAAATCTAAAGGATCAATGGTCTGCATTCCTGAAATTGAAAATGGAGCTTTTCTCAAAGTTGAAAAGGATGGTGAGAGGCCCCACATTGATGAAATATTTTTATACCAACAGATAATGAAGTAAAAGAAAATACAGAGGCGACAGAAAAAGCATGTGACAGCAATGTCAATTGACAGAACGGTAAACACCATATTTGTAAATAAAAACAATGTTCATTATGGCGTTGCTCTGAACAACTAAAATCTACTATTTTGGTTTATTATATGACTATTAGTCCATATCCTCCAAAGCGTTAGTGTTCTGCCCAAAAAAATAGTTCCACCATATTGATGCCGATAGGCGCCCAGTTTTTGAGTTAATCTGATAATGAAGAATTTAACTAATTATTTGGCCTCTTAAATCATGCGTTAACAGCTATAGCGATATTTACGGCAGCATACACTCTAAAGAATTCTTGTTAAAACTCTTGATACGCTCCTGTTTATGCGCCAGTATCATACAAAATAAGTATATTTGAATTTGATATGTACGAGCAACGTTTGCAACTTTCCTAATGCCAAAAAATTACAGAATTGTGGAATAAAAATCACATCACGAGACATTTAGGTCGGTCCCGAAATGCCATCCCTAACTGCCATGATGTTGTAAAATGTAGTGTTACAAAAATGCTAAAGTGTTAAAGCAGCAATCGTAGTGTTATTTTTTGGAACAGATGTTAAAAAAATGGTATTTTTGGCAGTTAGAGAACTGAGTTTTGTGCTATAGAATTTATCTGACACTGAAGCTCACTATTCAATTACAACGCACATTTGACGTTTCACAACTTGTGATTAGTCATTTTAGCAAAATATTGATTTAACCAATCCACCTGATTTGCTGTTGGCAGAGTTCATATCATTGTGAATCTCTTCGGGCTTCAATGATTTGTGTTCTCGCGGTATTGGAAGCTTTGCATGCTTCCTATCTTCATGTGATTGCACGTCTAATCAACAACAAAAAACTTAAAGAACTAAAATTTACTAAGCACAGGTAAGTATAGGTTATAAAGTGGTTAATCTTTACATAGTTTCCAATGCACTGGCCATCAAACATGCATTTTTTTGTGTCTGGATTGTTATATAGTAGTTTGAAGCGCTGATTTCAAAATTCAAGTGCTTTTTGAACTTAAGTCTGACACATCGCATTGACTTTTAACACATGATTAATTGTTGATTAACTTTTAGAGCGCTTGGCAAACATCTACCTAGTGCAGGGGTTTTCAACCTGGGATTGCAACCCCTGTGGGGGTCGCGAGCCGTAATTCGGGGAGGGTCACGAGACACCTGAAAATCCAGTGCATCGTTTTCAATTATTTTTTTGCTAGAAAAAAATAAAATCTGTGTTACTTCGAAATCGACCATTCGTTCGACCTGAGGTTATTCTATTGTTCAAGCTTTCAGACATTGCAAAAGCTTTAACAATAAAAAAGTGCTCGATATTTTTAAGACAATTCCTAGATATGTTTCACCTAGTTTCTGTACGTTGCTTTGTGCCAATTAAAATTAACCAGTAACTACGCTATGGCAAAAAGCAAGGTTATTCGGAATTCCATGTCAAATATTACTTTGTCATTAGATCAGCCGTTCTAGTGTTAACAATTCCTCTTTTGTTATTCTTTTGTGATGTCACCAAAAACATGATTAGAGTACCAGTAATGTTACCAAAACGCAGCTGGTGTCGATTTCGATACTTTCGTTGTTGGAGGTATAAAAAAACTACTATTGTGAATTTTACTCCACGCCAAAAAATATGTAGCGACGGGCAAAAACTTCTGCAAACTCTGCAAATATCTTACATTCTTGCATTTTTGTTGGTACAGCGCTTCGATAATAGGCTACATATCATATTAACCAACATTACTAAATAATTTTTTAAACAATTATGTTTTGAGCATTAGTCATTTGAGCCAGCATCGTCATTGGATCTCAAACAAATCTCAAAAAATGAAGTTAGACCATACTCATCTACAATTTTGCAATAAATGGAGGTTATTTTGTTGTAAGCAAAGTTTACTTGCTTTTGCTTAAACGTGATCAAATCACTAAACACTTGAAGTATTTGAAGCGAACAGGGCAAAGGACATTTTTCCTTTGGAAAATTTAACTCGAAAAGAAAATCAAGGAATTATGTAAAAGCAGCAAAATTTTGAAATGCATTGCATTTTGCTTGAAATACCATTTCGTAAAATTATCGTTTATATCTCGACCAAGCACTTTATAAGCAAGGTCGTTCATTTTGAAATTCATGACGATTTCTATGTTGTAATATTCTTCTGCATTCATACTTTGTTAGCGCATAACAAAACCAAATTGCTACGATTTTGAAATGATAAATGAAAAAATAAATTTTCGTGAAATAAAACGAAACATGTGTTTAAAATTTTCAACATGAAACCAAAAACCAACTCATTAAATCATTAAATTCAGATCTTACTGATAGGCCAAGTTGATCATGTTCAATTAAAGCGAGTACACCTAACACACTGACAATTGTGGCCTAATAAAATTAGAGTAGCTACCAATAACAAATAGACTTGTTATTCAAGTAGGAGGTTCGCACCTGTATCGACAGCATTGTTTTATACAACCCAACTAGGCCTATAAACAACAAAATCATGGCTTACAGCAGAAAAAAATTATAAATTTTGATGGCAACAACACATTTTTCTACTTTTTTGTTTCGTCGCAGAAAATTTCTTGGGTATAATTTCTGTTATCAGAATATCTATTTATGTTAATATAGTTTCGGGAGAGAGTTTGCTTTTTTATACCAAAGACAGGCAAGACACAACAATACCACAGGGTTGAGCATTACAACAGTATATATTTTACATATTTACAAAATAGTTTAACATTCAAACGTTTTCGGCTTAACCTAAGCCCTCATCAGAAATCTGAAAATATTAATAAAATGCAATAAATTTCAACTTCTTGAAGGTAACTAGCTAACTAATTGTAAGCATCAAGAAATACGCAGCGGTTAAAAGCAATAGTGTGGAAAACAAACAGACATACGGAAAACAAAATTACATTAGAAAAAGGCAACTACATGACTACAAACGAATTAGCACCACAGGGAACGTGATCCATCTAACTTAGTAAATGTTTAGTAGAAAGGACGCGCCACCAGCAAATAATTGTTTGTTTAAATTTGGGTTGTAGCGTTTGATTAATAGCGCTTCCTGAATTTTTGTGTCAAATTGGGATTTGCCTTTGCGTAAAATTTTAAATGAGTCAGCAGAGAATTTTCGATTTGTGCAAAAGGAACACTCCATAATATGGTCTTTGATGGCACTTTTCTTTAAGTCTCTAAAGTTCAAATGCTCCCGTACTCTCGTGGTCAAATGTCTGGTGGACATACCGATGTATGTCAATGCCGAATCACACGGACATGTAAAACTGTATACGACATTTGAACAGAGATGCGAAGGCGTCTGGGACTTTAGTTGAAAATACGAACTGATTTTGAATGTTTTATAAACAGGAAAAACGTCCACATCAAATTTACTTTTCATAAACTGTCCGATTTTGCAAGCAAACGTTTTAGAATCTTTTCCCACAAACGGAATGGACAAACAATGCTTCATATTTAACTCATTTTCAGCCTTTTCTTGTTGGTCGGAATTCGTGGAGAAAAAGCGATTCAATATTTTTTCAAAGTATAATTTTGGATAACCATTATTATAGAACATTTGTTTTAATTTCTCTGTTTCAATATTAAAAAGAGCATCATTACAGCAAATCATTTTAGCCCGAGCTAGTAGGCACATGATCAGACCAGATTTCCATTTCGATGGGCATAGTGCATCAAAATTCAAAAACAAACCAGTATGGGTTGATTTGCGCCAAACCCAAGTATCAAATTCGGTAGCATTAATTTTAATTTCAACGTCCAAAAAAGGCAAAGTTTCGCGTGCTTTTTCAATTGTAAATTTGATGTTTTTATGTTGAGAGTTCAGCAATTCCAAAAAGGCCGCACAAGACGTCTCCTTATTAAATACCGCAAAAATGTCATCAATGTACCGTAAGAACAACTTTGGGTGAAATGTAAGACGCTTTTTAAATAGTTTTGTTTCCAAGTGTGCCAGAAAAAAATTAGCAATAGTAGGACCCAATGGAGATCCCATGGCAACGCCGTCAATTTGTTTAAACGATTGGTTTTTATACATAAATATGCCTTCGGTAGCTAAAGTCATTAACTTGACAAATACGTCACGCTTGAAAGGTAATTGAGTGGGTTTTGTTTCCAAATAAATGTAGTCAGCAATGATGTCAACAGTCTCTTTCAAAGGTACGTTCGTAAACAGAGATTTAACATCAAAACTAACCATCATCTGTCCAGAAGACGGAGAATAATCTTTTAGTTTTTCTAAAAAATGATTTGTGGAGTTAAGCATATACGAATTTGGAATGTACGGTTTGATCACGCTATCTAAGAATTTTGCCAGTTCATATTCCGGAGAGCCTATCATAGAAACATTGTTAATCTCGATATGAACAAAAATTATTATTCTTTGCGCTGACAAAGAAAAATAAAAGATAACTCATGCAGGAAGGCCATATTAGCATTAAACGATAAAAAAGTGCATGTATCATGCACAATGGGTGTGGTTGACTTCGAAACCAACGAGAATAAAGATTACAATAATACAGAAACTCATAAGAGTACTTTTATCTTTAAAAAGAGTAAATTCTGCACGTAGCAAAACGATAAATTTCCACTCCACTGATTTTAAATTGATTAATTTCCGCTGACAGATAAAAGACAAAAACGAACAAAACTGATATGACCGATGGACGATAATAATGTCATAAATGTGTTTGTAAATACTTGGTAGGTAATAATATTTTTAAAAACAGCAACTCAATAGTGACAAACTTTTAGCATGTCACTACTATTTCTTGATTTGACTTCAAACTTTCAAAACAACAAATTGTCGAGTGCATGATTTGCTCAATTCAAATAACCCGGACCCCATTACCCTTACACATCTAATACTACTTCATATTTGCAAACAAATGCTATAAAAAAAAAAATTAAAATTAAAATTAAAAAAATATGTTGCACCTTCAAATTGGTTGAAGGGGCACATGCTTCCCATGCCCATTAAACGCTATTGTGCTTTACGTTGCAAAGTAATCGTAAAACTACGATTTGTCATATTCCAAACAAGGACTTCTTGTTAAATAATTAAAAAAAAAAATAGGTAAACTCTATTTGTAGTTCAGTTGATTGCGAATTAGGTAAAATTCTCTGATACGAAGCTTGGGTTATTGAAAAGCGCATTCTTATTGAGATAAAAGACATTGGATTTTGCCTCCCATTCATAAAATAAAGTTTCAGTAATTCAACGGAGTGGAGTACGGCATTCAATTTGTTTTGTATAGCACTGTAAAAGCAAATAACAATATTATTATGAACTTTTTTTCGACCTTTGCTGTGTTGACGTGTATTGTTTTGATATGATGGTCAGAAATAAAAACAACTGAACTGAACTGAACTTAGCAAATAATAAATCCATTGCTCGATAGACTCCCTTGCGTACGGCACTGCTTACAGTTGTTGGCGCTTGTCAGAATATCGTTGCTTTGTGTGGCATCTTTTTGTAATGCAGTGCTGTCAGTTTTCCCTCATACTTTTACAAGTTTTAATAAAATGTGATGTAGTTTTGGCACTTCTAAAGTAAAATAATATTACATTAAATACAGTTAGTCTACTATTTACCTAAAAACTTTAACAACCTGTTTCACCCTTTTTGTAGTCATCAAAAAGTTTTTATTCAAATAGAAAAATTCAATACAATGCTATTTTACAAGAAATTCCATCAATACAACTCTACAAAAAAAATATCAATGTCAAGCAGAGCAAATTATAGCAAATATAGTTACATTCACCCATGGCCACCTAAAGATACGGCCTGATTTGTCACATTTTGCAGAAATTTCCAGGTTTTTCTAACTTTGGGCGAACGTTTAAATAAATTTTTCTAAAAATTAGATTTTTACGCTTTCTTTATTCTTTTCCCCAGATGACACAATAGGTTTTAACATTCTCACATGTTGAAAAACAAAGAAAATTCGATTTCGAAGATTTTAGTCAGACTGTTAATTTTCAATAACAGTCTGATTTTGCGTTTTTCAACTTACTTTTTCTCATTTGCTACTGCTTCCCCAAGGCAACAAAAAAGTTTTATGTCATTAGGAAACCGCAAAAAGTAAAAACATCTCAAAAAATGTCAGTCAAGCACCAGCAGTAGCTGTAATCAAAATCTGCAAAATGTGACAAATCAGGCCGCATCTCCAGGTGGCCATGATTCACCTAACAACCTTAACAGCTTGTTTCAACTTCATTGGGAATATCGATGGGTGTTTATTCAAACAGTAAAGAAAATTGCTGACGATGTTGCAGTCATTGCATCTGGCCCTTCCTAGTTTCCACGTGGAGCACAGTCTCTGGAGCAAAGTAATATTTGCTACTGCTTAAGTAAAGAACCAACTTTAGAGGATCGCTAACAAGTTGGTAAAGTTCTCTGTGCCAATGTTGTGTGAATCAAGAGACATTTGTACTGTACATGACACATAAGAAACATGACACATAAGAAATGTCTTTTTCACTCATACAGACCAACTCTTGCTTGCCATGTATTCAGATAAAGATAAAGCAGTGAGTAGAGTGTTAATAAAATTAGAAAGCTAAAAAATCAGTAAGCTACATTCCAAAAATTGAAATTGAAAATGGAGCTTTTCTCAAAGTTGAAAAGGATGGTGAGAGGCCCCACATTGATGAAATGTTCTTATACCAACAGATAATGAAGTAAAGGAAAATACAGAGGCGACAGAAAAAGCATGTGACAGCAAGATCAATTGACAGAACGGTAAACACCATATTTGTAAATAAAAACAAAGTTCATCATGGCGTTGCTCTGAACAACTAAAATCTACTATTTTGGTTTATTATATGACTATTAGTCCATATCCTCCAAAGCGATAGTGTTCTGCCCAAAAAAATAGTTCCACCATATTGATGCAGATAGGCGTCCAGTTTTTGAGTTAATCAGATAATGAAGAATTTAACTAATTATTTGGCTTTCTCAAATCATGCCTTAATAGCTTTGGCGTTATTTACGGCAGCATACACTCAAGAAAATGCTTGATAAAACTCTTGATACGCTCCTGTTTATGCGCCAGTATTATAAAAAATAAATACATTTGAATTTGATATGTACGAGTAACATTTGCAGCTTTCCTAATGCCAAAAAATTACAATATTTTTAATAAAAATCACATCACGAGATATTTAGATCGGTCCCAAAATGCCATCCCTAACTGCCATGATGTTGTAAATTGTAGTGTTACAAAAATGCTAAAGTGTTAAAGCAGCAATCGTAGCCTTATTTTTTTGGCACAGATGTTGAAACAATAGTATTTTTGGCAGTTAGAGAACCGAGTTTTGTGCTACAGAATTTATCTGCCACTGAAGCTCATATTAAATAACAAAGCACCTTTGACGTTTCAAAACTTTTAATTAGTCATTTTATCAAAATATATTGATTTAACCAATCCACCTGATTTGCTATTGGCAGAGTCCATATCATTGTGAATCTCTTCGTGCTTCAATGATTTGCGTTCTTGGGGTATTGGAAGCTCTGCATGCTCTCTATCTTCATGTGATTGCACGTCTAATCAACAACAAACATTTAAAGAACTAAAATTTACTAAGCACAGGCAAGCATAGGTTATATACAGTGCTTAATCTTTACATTGTTTCCAATGCACTGGCCATCAAAAATGCATTTTTTTGTGTCTGGAATGTTATATTTTGAGGTATGTTTGAAGCGCTGATTTCAAAATTCAAGTGCTTTTTGAACTGAAGTCTGACACATCGCATTTACATTAAAAGTGTCTCTGACAGGTAAATAAATTCGCTAAATTTACTTAAGATACCAAAAAGATGATACTAACAAACTTCCCTGACCAGAAAATCGTAAAAAATATCAACAGGCTACTAAGTTACACGCTTGCAAACTTTGGTTGACATCGACGAATCTGGCACTCATTCAATTGCGAAAATAAAAAGGCACTACCGCTGTGACGTCACCATAAGCGGGAAGGATACATTCTTTCTCTGTGGTGACTTGGTAAGGAAAAGTACGGCCACTGCAAAACGTGAATGTGTGGGGCTCTGTTGGTCTAAAAAGCATGTGCAGATTAAGAATTACCGAAACGAAAAAGTGAAGTTATTATTACTATCAGGTTTCGATCAAATAGGTTGAGTTTATTTTTATCAAACAGCATCTCAATTCAATTGAAATTGCAGTTTCATAGGGCTACAATTTTGATACTTTTTTATTTGTCCTAATCTGGCTATAGCCATTTGCAGCGTAGCAACCGTATCTCACAAGCAGTACCATTAAGTTATGGTTGAGGCAATGCCTACAAATTGCTGTTTATGTGACAGTGTCAGTGACAAAGACCGTGTGCTTTCTTTTCACGCTTTCCGACAAAACAAGGTGCTGAGAAGAAAATGGTCAAGGTTTTCTTCAGTGTTCGAAAGTGGGATGGGCCATACACAACTAGTCGTATATGTTCTCTTCGCTTCACCTTCACTGAAGATGATTTTGTTAATACCACTCAAGTAAAAATGGGCTTGAGCAAAACTTTACATTTTGAAGAAATCTGTCATGCCCTCTATAGTTTTGTAATTTTTGTTAGTATTGGCTTGTTTCTTATGGCTTCTTCTTCTATGATAACCTTGCCACCTTGTTAATGTTTAGTGGTATAAAACTTGACAACTGCATAAATAGAGCATATTGACTGCAGTACAGCAGTCACTTCTTCAACTCTAGGTGGTGCGTTTGCCACAAGTGCCAGTCCAGGGCCGGATTAAACTTTTGATGGACCTGGGGCTATATGGTAATATGAGGCCTATAGCCTACTTCATTCCCCTCATTGTACCAATCACAATTAAAATGAAATAACAAAAATGATACCAGAAATAAAGTATTTAGCCTACTTATTAAACACATTCAAATGACATGTTTTTTGGATTTAGACAAAGCAAAGCTGTTAATAACATCAGCGGTGTATATTTTTTCCAAAATTTCGTTTTCAATGCAGAGTAGAGCTAAGGAATGCCACCTTTTCTGCAGGGCCGTAGCAACAAAGAACGTGGCCCCCTCCGAACATAAGTCCGGGGCCCCTTCCAACGCAGAAACTGGAATGTGGTATTTATTTTACACAACATGCAGGGTTCATATTTTGTATACAGAGTAGAGGGCACAGTTTCGCAAACCGCTAATAATTAGCGAAGCTAACGCTTTGGTTAGCGGATCAGCATTTTCGCTAATATTTAGAAATTTTAGCGGACTCGTCAGCGAAGTAAATTTATTGAAAATCCGCTGATTTCTTTGTTGAAAGCTAACTTTTACATTAGCTGCGCCCATCACTGTGTATACATAGGTCTACAGTGACAGTGTGGACATGTATTCCATAATTACGCAAAGCGCTTCTTTCGAGCCTTGTTCTGCGCAAATTGTAATGGGTCGTAGTCTAGGGAACAATCTTGTTTTCGATGGTAATTGCAAGAGCAGAAATCCTGTCATCTGCCACGGTTAAGAGCAGGATATTCTTGATCAGTTTCATTCTGCTGATGGTCCTTTTAGCACTGGCGACAGTAACTGGTGTGGTCGATCAGAAAAATTCTGATGCAAATGCAAAAATTCGGATATAGGCTATCTCCTGTAGGCTGTTCTTGTATGAAAAATGCTTGCCGTGATAAGTCCTCTCTCTTTCTCGATGACATAAATAAAACGATTCAATTCCGTTATTAGTTCGTTGGCATCAATGTCTCCCATTTTTATTTTATTTTTGGCAGTGATTGTCCAGTTCCATTGTCCACCCCATTAGCTCAGTGGTTACGTTCACGCTCAAGACCACGCGGCGCTAGTTCGATTCTCGGGATGTGCGCTTGAGCAACGCATTTCAGGACTGCTTTCCATTCAGCGGCACCTAGTGGATGGAATATTTTCCTGGCAACACCATTTCAACAATCGAAACCTTTACTCTGTCAATCTCGGTAACCGGCCCTGCGTCAAGAGCCTCTACAAGTATGCGAAACTAGCAGGAATAACCAATCAAGGTTTTGTCAGTCCGAGGATAAAGATTCAAAACCAACCAACCCAACCATTTTCTCTGAGACACTTCTTCAGGCTGCTAGCGTTGTATAGAAATTCAAACAACTTGTACCACTCCACGAGTTGGTCAAAGCGCAACAAAAACAGAAGACATGGCCTGATCAGTGAGAACAAGAAAAATTGCGATTTGAATTTTTCTTCAGCAAAAAGACGACTCGAATCATCAGCACATTCGTAACCAAACATTATCTTCCTACGTCGTAACGTGTTTTTTGAAAACACCTGCTCAATACCAATAAGCTCTGCTATTTCGCGTGAGTTTGTGACTCTGTGGTTAGCCTATATCCTGTATTTCGATAGTCTTCCAAAAACTTCGGCGGAGTGGCCCTCATTCCTTGCGGGCCCCCCTCCGATCGGAGTGTTCGGAGGGCGGTTGCTACGCCTCTGCTTTTCTGGCACATGGATGAACTCAGTTGATTCTTTACTCTTTTAAGCACAGAAAATGAGCAATCGCCTGAACAATCAGAAATCATCAGACAAAGATACATTCTTAATACCGTACAACAGATACGTTAGGAACTGCATGCATAAACTCATTTTCATTGATGAACATTTGAATTTCTTTGCTGCATTCGCTGTTAAAATTGTGTTTTACCAGTGCAGAAAAATCAATTATCTTTTCAGGCAGTGATTCTTCTTGAAGCTAGATCATCTGGATAATAGTGAAGCAATGTTTTAGCACTCTCTTCAATTTTACAGTTAGACATGTTTAATTCTGCCAGAAACGAAAATCTTATTTGAAGACGATCGTATGCTGCAATTCGGGATTTCAAACACAAAATAATTTGGTCAATGATTGGCAAATACAGGTCTACTTTGAATCTGATCGATACATCAAGTGATGTGTCTTCAGATCCACCATCGCTATCCAAGCATACTTTTCTTTCTTGAAATTTCTTCAATATAGGCCATGATGACATCAGCCACTTAATAGCCTACTCTACCCTTTTCTTCGAATTCTTGAAATTGGGATCTTAATGTTGAACAAAGTCATGTAGACGCTGAAGCAAATTTGTTGCCTTATTCAAAGTAGTTTTGCTATCCTGCAGCGCCCGACTGGTTTTATGAAACCGTTCCATTATGCAAGAGACCATAACTCAATTAAAATAACGGTTTAAAGATTTTCCGTTGACAAGATAAACCCCTTGGTTGTTTCTTTAGTCTGTGATTGTTATTCGATTGTAATTCGTGCACCCTTGGAAATTAGCTGATGACCCCCTGGGGAGGCGTGCCTCCTGGTTAAGAACCACTGGTTTACGCAGTTAGCATTCGTTCTAAGATTTTCTTCCTTTATTCTTTCGATCCTGATAATAAGCATGTCAGTTGCTTTTAGTAAGTTGTTATCGGTGGGCCTATTTTTTGGTAGGCCTGGGGATGCAGCCTCATCAGCCCCCGCCTTAATCCGGCCCTGTGCACTCTATGCCCCAGCCCAATGAATGTGTATGTTGCCAATAAGTGCCACAGACGAAAGAACTTTTGAAGAAGGACGCCTCTAGTTGTGTTACAAATTTGACCCATTTTAAGGCACACTTGCATCCTGCAGTTCTGAGGACTTTTTTTTATGAGGAGCAGGAAGAACTGGAGAAAAAACAATAAACCGAAAAGAGAAAAAGGAGACCTATCCAAAGAGTAAGGATGCTACATTAGGCTAAAAATACCCTAAACGCTAAAGAATGCACACTAAAAGAAGTGATTTTATTTCCTTGCATGCAGTATCGGTTAGTTGCTTACAGGCATGTGTTGGATTGTTGATTAAATTTTAGAGCGGTTGGCAAACATCTATCTAGCGCAGTGGTTTTTAACATGGGATCGCAACCTCTGTGGGGGTAGTGAGCCGTTTTCCGTGGGGGTCGTGAGACGCCTGAAAATCTAGTGTATCGTTTTCAATTATTTTTTTGCCAAAAAAAATTAAAAACTGTGTTATTTCGCAATCTACCATTCCTCGACCTGAGGTTATTCTATTGTTCAAGCTTTCAGACGTTGCAAAGGCTTTAACAATAGAAAAGCGCTCGATATTTTTTAAATAAATCCTACATATTTTTCACCTATAGTTTCTGTACGTTGCTTTGTGCCAATTAAAGTTAACCAGTAACCAAGCTATGGCAAAAAAACAAGGTTATTTGGAAGTCCAAGGATCGAATGCAGAAAGGTAGCTCAAAACTAGTTTTAAGCAAGCAGGGCTTGGATAGTGGCTTGAGCCGAGATTTGCGCTGCAGAAACTATTCTTACTTTGAACCTAGCTTAAAACTCGTTTCATTCCAGGTTTTGAGCCACCGATTTAAGTCCCCAAAAATGGCGACTTAACATCGGAGATCTTGACTTAAGCATTTTTGCAAACTGGATTTTAAAGGATTTCGGTGAAGTTGTGTGTTCGGTACCTCTGGAACAGGGGTTCCCAACCTGGGGGGTCATGACCCCCTAGTGGGCCATGAGCTTTTTTCAAGGGGGCCATGAAAAAATTTAAAAAACAATACTTTTTTTAATTTATCATCTCTAATAAGTCCACTCCAACACTATATAACAAAAGAAAAAAATTAAAATTTAATAAAAATGCCAGTATTGTATAAACAAGTTTTTTAATTAAAATGACGTTTCTTAATTTTTTCGAAAGGTTCAAAAAATATTGGGGCCATTGATTTTTCAAAATTTTCAAAGGGGGCCACTGTGTAAAAAAGGCTGGGAACTCCTTTTCTAGAATATGTTCGGTATTCATTTCGTGAATGCAACTCTTGAGAATACAACTTTGCAATCTAACGAGTTACTAAGCAAGATCGATGCTTGGGCAAACGATGGATCGACCACGCAGCATAATCAGTCCATCGTGCAGGGCAGTTTTTAAAGCTTGCTAAAATGTGCATTTTCCATCTGTAGAACTGTAGGCCTTTCTGGAAATGCTGAAGCTTACTAGCAGCATTTCATACGATCAAGTTAAAGAGAAAATTCTGACCAGATTTATTTGAGTTACAGGTGGAATACATAGGCTACAACTGTAGGCTAATAACAATTAACATGAATGCTAATAAAGAAAATATGGAAATTGATACTGGTACAACAGTACTGCCAAAAAAAAGCAGATCCCGCAATTATACAGAGGCAGAAAAGAAGTTACTGCTTGAAATTGTGAATGATGCAACGTACAACTTCATTCAATCTATTAAATGCAAACAAACCGACAAGGTCACCACCAAAATGAAAAGCAATACATGGCAAAAATAAAACAGACAAAAGGTATTATGATGTCATTAATAAAGCATCCCTAATTACACAAACAACTTTCACAATAGGTGGCTTGGCCAAGCGACCTTGCAAATTAGTTTTTGCAGTGCGCTCAAGTTTTAAACGGAGCTTGACTGAAGCTCCGCTTGCCTGAGAAGAGCTTGCCGTTAAGTTAGGTTTATTTTGAGCGACCTTTTTGCATTCGACCCTAAGTCACATATGAATTTGTCAGTAGATCATCGTTTCCAATAGCATTGAAAAAAATTAGTGTGCAGGCTATTTTGTCAAAATTTCTTTCATCTAACCAATTTATATGGATGTCAAATTATAAAGAAATCTGGAAGATCATGGTCGCCAACGTCTGCATCAGATCAGGCACATGAAACATCAATCATCATAATACGCATTGATGAGCTTGTGAAGAAAATTCAGCACCAAACTGCCTCACTGAAGCTGATTTAAATAAATCCATAAAAAATTGCAATAAATTCAACCGGTGAAAATGTAGCTTATTCTCATTCTTTTCTCGTATAATCCAATAATTTTGCCATTGCTGAAGCAATACCCGAAAATGCAGATTTCTGTGACCGACGAGGTTGCTTTGTCTGCATTCTCCAAATTAATGAACTAAAATGAACAAGTTAATGAAGCCGGAACGCCTTGTTTTAAATCCTAACGCAAGCACAGCGACAAACGAATGGAAGCACTGGAGGAAGACGTTAGAAAACTACTTATTGGCTTCTCTCCCCGTACAAGACGAAGGAGAATACCGGCGGGATGACCTGCAAATACTCACGAATTGTGTGAATTTTGAAGTCTACAAATTCATCGAAGACTGTCAAGATTACAATGATGTATTGAACGTTTTTCAAAATTTATAGGCTATGTGAAGCCTACGAATATTTTATTTGCAAGGCATCGTCTAGCCACTACCAAGCAACATTCAGGACAATCCTTAGATGAATTTTTTCAAAATTAAAAGCTTCTAAGCAAAGAATGTGGCTTTCAAGCCGTCAACTCGGCTCAATATTGGAAGGAAATGGTACGCGATGCATTCATCAACGGCATTTCTTCTGATACAATTCGACAACACATGTTAGAAAACCAACAGCTCAGTCTAACTGACGCATACACTCAAGCAAGCACCCTTAATCGAGCGGCAAGAGACACCCGGCTATTTCATGCTTCAAGAGATCAACTACAGGTATCGGCCGTCTCACCGAGCTCAAATATCCATAGTGACCAAGTTGTTGACGGGAAGAACAAAAAAAAATGTACTGTCAGTGCTGTAAGCAACGTCGCAAGAGATTGCTTCTTTTGTGGGGATTCATATCATGAAAGGAAGAGATGTCCTGCTCGAAATGCAGCTTGTTATCATTGTAATAAAGTTAGGCATTTCGCTAAAGTTTGCAAAAATAATTTTTTTCGAAGAAAAGTTATCGCTTGCGTTAATTCCGACTATGTGCGCAATTCAAACCGCACCGCGCTGTTTGTCTCATGCTACTATGAAATTCTTCGTTAATGGCTTCGAGCTGTCGTCACTGATCGACTCTGGCAGTTCTGTTAGTTTCATCAACCGAGACACTGCTTACAAGCAAAAACTTAAAATTGAACACTGCGATTCCAAAGTCTCTATGGCTATCCACAACTCAAAAGAAAAGTCGTAGGTAACTGTTTTATCGATATCACTGTCGGCGGGAAATTCTACAGCAGTGTAAAAGTTGGCGTTTTACAAAACTTGAGCTGCGACATCTTATTGGCAGCAGACTTCCAAAAAAATCATCGTCGAGTAATTTTTGAATACCAAGGAAGTGAACCCAATTTTGTAGTTAATCGGCAAAACGACCTTTGCTCAGTGATCTTTGCAATAACCGAAGAGGCGTCTCTTTTCACAAACTTGACGAAAGACTGTAAGCCGCTATAGCTGTTAAGTCAAGACGGTATAACGAGTCGGACAGAAAGTTTGTAGACGCAGAAATTGAAAAACTCTCTTCCAAAAGTATTATCTGCCCTAGTGATTCACTTTGGCGGCCCAAGTTCTTGGTCGTTAACAACAACAAATAAGAAGAGGCTATGTGTCGATTATTCACAAACAATAAATTTGTTCACGAATTTGGACGCATTTCACGAATGTTGGAGAAAAACTTATGAGCAGTCAACCGATGAACTAGATCGTCTATGCGTGGCAGCGGATATGCGTCCAAATTCGTGAACAAATTTATTGTTTGTGAATAATCGACACATAGCCTCTTCTTATTTGTTTCTTTGTTGTTAATGACCAGAACTTGGGCCCACCAAGGCGAATTGCTGGGGCAGATAATACTTTTGGAAGAGAGTTTTTCAATTTCTGCGTCTATAAACTTTCTGTCCGACTCGTTATACCGTCTTGACTTAACAGCTATAGCGGCTTACAGTCTTTCGTCAAGTTTGTGAAAAGAGACGCCTCTTCGGTTATTGCAGTGATCATCGAGCAAAGGCCGTTTTGCCGATTAACTACAAAATCGGGTTCACTTCCTTGGTGTTCAAAAACTACTCGACGATGATTTTTTTGGAAGTCTGCTGCCAATAAGATATCGCAGCTCAAGTTTTGTAAAACGCCAACTTTTACACTGCTGTACCTACGAGTTTTTCTTTTGAGTTGTGGATAGCCATAGAGACTTTGGAATCGCAGTGTTCAATTTTAAGTTTTAGCTTGTAAGCAGTGTCTCGGTTGATGAAACTAACAGAACTGCCAGAGTCGATGAGTGACGACAGCTCGAAGCCATTAACGAAGGATTTCATAGTAGCATGAGACAAACAGCGCGGTGCGGTTTGAATTGCGCACATAGTCGGAATTAACGCAAGCGATAACTTTTCCTCGAAAAAAATTATTTTTGCAAACTTTAGCGAAATGCCTAACTTTATTACAATGATAACAAGCTGCATTTCGAGCAGGACACAGTGGCGTAGCTGGGGGGGGGGCGGACCGCCCCGGGCGGCACGTCTGGTGGGCGGCACTTTCAGACAGGACGTTTTTTTTTTTGTTGATAATGCAAAAGTACACGAAAAATAAAAGCAAACAGAATGGCAACGTTCAAAACAGTGGCGTAGCCAAAGGGGAGAAGGGGTTTGGGGGTTACAACCCCCCCTTTGGCACGCATGTGACGTCACGATATTGAGAATGATGCTTTCAGTCTCTATGTCTCTAAAACAAAGTTTGCCTAATTTTAAACGAAACTCCATTAAATGAGCGAGTTTTGCCAATACCAAACATTCAAATATCTCAGCCAGGAATTAGCAACAAGAAAACTTAGAGACTTAGCCTTATTAAGTTACCGAAAAATTCCCAAGCAAACATGATCTTATCCTTTCGCTATGCCACCGGACAGCACCATTTTACAGGAATATTTATACTAGGGGATTTATACCCACATTTTTGTTGAAAATGCTCTCAGAATGCACCAAATCCAAAGTAATTTTTCAAAATTTTCTAGGGGAGCCCCCCCAGACCCCCCGCCGCTGGGTGTCGTTTTTGGCGAGGACGCCGTCGGGCTTCGCCCGCCGGCCCTTAAAACCCCCCCTTTCAAAATTATTTGCTACGCTACTGGTTCAAAACATACAATAATTCCACTTTAAGTCAATTAAAAAAATTTTATTTTCACATGCTTTTTCTTGAAGGGCCGGCAAAATCTGAATCCGCCCCGGGCGGCACATTCCCTAGCTACGCCACTGGCAGGACATCTCTTCCTTTCATGATATGAATCCCCACAAAAGAAGCAATATCTTGCGACGTTGCTTACAGCACTGATAATAGAATTGTTCGCTGGTCTCTTGAAGCATGAAATAGTCCGGTGTCTCTTGCCTCTCGATCAAGGGTGCTTGCTTGAGTGTATGCGTCAGCTAGACTGAGCTGTTGGTTTTCTAGCAAGCGTTGTCGAATTGTATTGGAAGAAATGCCGTTGATGAATGCGTCGCGTACCATTTCCTGTTGATATTGAGCCGAGTTGACGGCTTGAAAGCCACATTCTTTGCTTAGAAGCTTTAAATTTTGAAGAAATTTGTCTAAGGATTGTCCTGGGTGTTGCTTGGTAGTGGCTAAACGATGCCTTGCAAATAAATATTCGTAGGCTTTACATATAAATTTTGAAGAACGTTCAATGCATCATTGTAATCTTGACAGTCTTCCATGAATTCGTAGACTTCAAAATTCACACAATTCGTGAGTATTTGCAGGTCATCTCGCCAGTTTTCTGCTTCGTCTTGTACGGAAAGAGAAGCCAATAAGTAGTTTTCAAACGTCTTTCTCCAGTGCTTCCATTCGTTTGTCGCTTGTGCTCGGATCTAAAGCAAGGCGTTCCGGCTTCATTAACTTGTTCATTTTAGTTCATTAAATTGAAACGACTATTTATTAGGTTTTAATGAACTAAGAAACGAAGTACATCTGCAAAACACAAGCCATAAATGTAAAACGAACAATAATAATAATGTTATGGTTTTATTTATTGTCGCTCTACAACAGCTAAGGTCTTTTAGCGACAGGGCTCATTTTTAATTTGTATCAGGTTTACGATGTTATCACATTATTACCCGACTCATTCTCACTGCGCTATGCAAGAAAGAACACAATCGGTACCGTTTTTTTAAAGTCTTCGGTTTGACCCGACCTGGAATCGATCTCAGATCTACCAGCACCAGAGCCGAAAGCGAAACCACTCGGCCACTGAGCTGGTGTCGTAAAACGAACAAAGTAAGTCAGTCTCACACGATCAGAACTTAAAGCAACAAAAAGTCCCTTTAACTGAGTACTGCAAAAATGCTTTTATGAAACCGGGCTTGCTGAGTTTGAGTGAGCCAAGAGGCGCGAACAGAGAAAACATTCAACGTAAACCGCGCCGAGAAAAGAAACCATAACGTACAAACATACGTAAAATAAACGTATATTTACAACATTTACAAACTTCAAAACTTATCTTATTCCACAAAAAACATGCTTGGCGTTGCTTCAGAAAAAATTCTGGATCATATTACTTGCTTTTCGAAAACTCAACCGGATAACTTTACCGCATATTTCCATGGCATATTGCAAAGCTATAAATGCTTCTAGTTTTTCGAAGACAATAAAAGTCTAACTTACTTTTTTGGCTTCTTTTGCGGTGTGTGCTTATATACAGGGTCATCAATAATTAACGTTACAGGAAATCCAATTCAAAAACTGGCTAAGGAGGTGAACGTGGCCTATCGAACCATGTTCACAGTTCTCAAGAAGGATTTGAAGAAGAACCCATTCAAACACATGAAGAAACAGTTGCTATGCCAATACCATTGAGAAACGTCTCTCCAGAGCCAGAATTCTGCTCTCACGCATTGAAGGAGGAGGCACGCTGCCAAACCTTGTGTTCAGCGATGAGAAAAATTTGATGTCCAGCATCATTTTAACAGTCAGAATGATCGTATTTGGTCAAGAGATGGTGACGTGGAACCCCTGGTAGTCACTTGGAGACAAGGGAGGAGGGGCATTAGTAATGGTGTGGGCCGCAGTCGATGAATCAGGAAGGAGTCCATTGATTTTTGTGAACCATAAAGTGAAATTGAACCAAGAAAAGTACCGAAATGATACTCTTGAGGGTTCATTGTGGCATTGGGCAAAGAAACACTTCAAAAAACATAATTGGTCTTTCCAACAAGATTCTGCCTTTTCACATGGAGCTAAGAGAACGCAAAACTGGGTTTCAGCCAATGTGCCGTTCTTCGTTTCCAAGGAAGAATGTCCTCCTTCATCTCCAGACCTGAAACCCCTAACCTAGACTTTGGCATCTGGTCTTACCAGGAGAGCAAGGTTTCGTCTAAACACCACCAAAGTTTAGAAGCGCTGAAGGCTAATCTGAAAAAGAATGCACCAAAACACCTCAAAGAGTTATTCGTGACTCTTGCAGGTCTTTTTTGAAGCGTCTCCGACTTGTTATCGACACAAATGTGGACACATTGAGTAAAACTGACTTTTCCTCAATATTTATTTATTTGACAATAATATTATAGTCTATGCTTATTACTCAAAAATTGACTACCATTTTTTAAATACAGTTGTTTGAAGTTATAACTTTAATTTTTGATGACCCTGTATTTTGCAGCATAGCACTATCATTGAACAAACTCTAGCATTTGTAGGGACTTTTAACAATCCTAGCTTGAAGAACAGAGTTGATTGACCCTAGGTTTTGCACGCACAATATTAGGTGGATTAGTGCGGACAGCAGGCTGCTCTGGCAGACAACAGAAAAAATGACTTTCTCCTTTTTTTAAAAATCGCAATAAACTTGAAGCGTTTCTTCGTCTTCATCAAATGAGCTGCTTGAATCATTAAAATGTTATAACTCTTTTTCATCACTTTGTTAATGGAACTAGGGGCGCCGGAACGGATTTTGACTGGGGGGGCAGGGTTATAAAAAAGGGCACTTTTGTTGCTGAAATGCAATTGTTTTTAAAGTTTTAAGATAAGATATAGCGATAATGCTCATTCATCAGTTCATCATCGAGTAATGATACAAGTGTCTGGTATACAAAGAAAAATGGCAAGGAAGAGCATCATGCTATGTAATAATGATGTATTGTAGGCTAACCCACTGTAATACAGAATTTTGTGTCGTGAAAATTATTTTGAGGCAGAAATGAAAGATTTTAGGTTAAAAGCGAAAAGCTGAAATTGTTATATCGCATTGCAAAATGTGCAGTAGCTTACATGACCTTAAAAGGGAACCATTTCTCCCTTGCCCCCCATCCACAGAAAAATTGAGGGCAGGGGGCATCCGCCCCCCGCTTCCGGCGCCCCTAAATGAAACCCATTATTGTTAGAATACTCATGTAGCATAGACGTTGCTTTTCCAAGTGAATAGGCCTACATTGAGCGCATGCCATTCGTACAAAACCTTCATCGGCAATGGAACACTATCAGTTTACTTCTACGTGATGCAAGCTGCTTGTAACTTATTTTGACAAGTGTCTGCTTTTATGTCAAAAAGTTGAACGGTTACAATTCACATATTTTGTGAAGTGCCTGTCTCAATTTCTCTGCTTGTAAAACGCCTTGCAGCAAAAAATTACCCACGATTGTTTTATTTACAATTCATCTGTTGTTATTCTTTTGTGAGGTCACCAAAAACATGATCAGAGCACCAGTAATGTTACCAAAACGCAGCTGGTGTCGATTTCGATACTTTCGTTGTTGGAGGTATAAAAAACTTATTATTGTGACAATATTTATCAACGCGGTTTAAAAGTGAAGCTAGTGCAATTACATGAAGCTACTGAAACTCTCATAGTGATAGGAGAACAAACAAATGCAAAAACAGATGCGGAAAATTGTTAAGGGGCAATTTCGACACTTCCGTTTTTCCACATAAAACCAACAACCAATAAAACTGCAACTAAAAACAAATTTTATCGAAAAGCCAAGCTGGCCTTGTTAAGTCAAAACGAGTAGTCCCAATACACTGTGAAAAAACTGAAGCCTAATGAAAATTGACTAGCCACCTATGAAAAGCAGACCAGTTATTTAAGCAGGTGCGTCGACAGTAACCTTGTTTGTCTTCATACGGCCCAACTCAGCCAACAACAAAAACATAGCTCAAAATAGGCAAAAAATTAGAAGCTTCTGTACCAGCCACACATTTTTCTGCTTTTTTTGTTTCGTCAATGAAAATTTCTTGGGTATAGTTTCTGCTATTAGAACATTTGTTTATGTGCTTCCTTTTTTGCGCTGCAAAAAAATAGAGAATAACTCATGTAAGAAAACCATAGTGGTAATAAAACATTAAAAGATCAGATATCACGCACAATGAGTGTGGTTGACCTCCAAACAAACAAAAAAAGCGATTTTTAATTAGCAAAGTCTGCACTTTGTAAAACAACAAACTTTTTCCCTAACTTATACGAAAAAGAAACAAAACTGGTGTGACTGATGATAAAAATATCACAAATGTGTTTGTAAAATTTTGATTGATAACAATGTTTTCAAAAATGCTAATTTCGTTAGTAACGTGTTCTTGGAAGGTCATTGCTATTTCTTGCATTCGAGTTTTTAAAACAGAAAAGTTTCAAGAGCATGAATTGCGCTGAGCAGCTCGGACCTCTTACATTCTACCTTCCTACATCTCGACCCCATAATTCAGAGAAAAATTTAAACTAACATTACAAAAAAAATAAAAATGTACTCCAACTTTAAAATGATTGCGGAGCACGTGCTTTCCCGTGCCCCTTAAGCGCTACGAGACTGAATCATGTTGTGAAAAACGGGTTCAAATCCAATGTAAATATTTCTATTTATTTAATTAGCCTAATATGAAAATGCATTTCGGTAAGCAAAGCTGCTATAACAGTGATTTTTTTTGTAAATTTCAAAGTTATATGTTCTTGTACTGACGTAACCCTTAGAACTAAGGTTGGGACCCCGGGAAATCCCGATCCCGGAATCCCGAGATTTTAACCCATTTTTCTGATGCCGATCCCGGGATTAATTTTATTAAAATCTCGGGATTTCCAGAAAACATCTACAAAAGCTGATGTAGCGCCATATCGCTTGACGCTTATATTATTTTGGCTAGCAGCTTTAGTATATAGGCTACCAGCTGGTTGTCTTGAACACTCCACATTGGCAAAATGCCAGAAATGTCACAATAATAATGTGGAGTCCATATTAATGTGATAATAATACCAATTATGGCAAAACAATGAACTACGTAATCGCTTCAGTCGTAGCATTAGTGCAACTGGATATCGTAGCGTTAGAAAGACGGTTTTGCCATTGTGCTGTTAGTACAGTTTCTGATAATTCTGTACTAGCTTTTTGCAAAGGAGAAATTAAAATTTAGCTCAGAATGGCGAATTTTGAAGATGTAAGTAGAGAAAATCCGAGGCGTGGCAAAATTTTTTTATTGTAAATCTACGCAAAAAGCAAAATGTAACTTGTGTCAAGCCGCTTTGAAAGCTTCAGGGTCCAGTACAAAGGGACTAGTAACTAAAGCCGGAAATTAGCAAGCACTTGAAAAAAACTTTACGTTTCGAATCGACGAGCGTCGAAACGTTGAACTGGTTCACCTTTTTGGATACCTCAAGAAACCTTCCTACATTGCTCAACCGCAGGATCAGCTTGGTTATGAAATAAAACGTCAGCAAATCGATGCCCTGGCCACGAATGTTCTTCAAAGATTGTTCCAAAGCCTAACTGTTGAATTGGATTGAGGCTCTACTGAACAGCATGAAGATACCATTACACTGATAGTAGCCATGACATTGAAATGACTTCAGCTCAAGAGCTGCATGCTTTCGTAGCAGAAGATGAAAGTGACGAAGCACAAAATTGTGATGTCGGCGCTCGAGTAATGCAAAAAGAAATGCATGTGTAGCCTACAGTATTTTGCTCCTTTGCTAATCCCGAGAAATCCCGGGATTAAGGAGTAAAAATCCCAGGAAATCCCAATCCGGGGATTTCAAATTTGATCCCGAAATCGCAACCCTACTTAAAACAATGGTTTTCAACTGTGAAAGTTTCCGAGTTTGCACCACGATTGACAAATTATGAAATTTAAAAATTGGTTGTAGAGCAGTCGATTAGTTAGTCAGCAGTCTATCAGCACTCGTAGTTTCACCATGATCGTGATTGTAACGAATTGACATCGATTACAAATTAAAAATAAAGGAAAAATTCTTTGTAACGGTCGTAAAATTCTATCAACTTTTGATAAAATTTATAGAAAAACATTAAGCCAAAATACAGATTATTGATCTTTAATACTGTGTGCCGACATATAGCTCATAACATAAGTTTGTCAATGTCATCAATCGTTATAAGTGCGTCGCGAGTTCAGCAAACTTTTTGAAGTGTGTCGTCTGGAAACTTATGAAACATTTAATTCCATTAGGAGACGCGATATACCAAAATTTCAGAAAATTTGTTTTAGGGTTCCGCGTCCGCTTCGAAGGCACCAAAAGGGGTCTGCCAAGACAAAAAGGTCTAAAACCACTGCCTTACAACAAATAACCACCTCACTTACTGGAAATATAATTACTTAAAAACACCTGGAATTAGTTAACTCTGAACTCACCTTCATTTAAAATATAACATTCAACATTTTCTTATCTTTATTTGATTACACTGGTCTACACGATTTTTGCTCTGTGAACTTTGAAAACTGATTTAGAGTAATTTTGGGGTGCTGAATCCGAATATGACCTCAGATTTATGCTATCACGTCAGGTTTGTGAGATATGATAACAGCATATTGTTACTTTTGTCTAAAGTGGAAGATTTGACGTTGCGTTTATTGCACATACATATTGTGCAAGATCCAGAAATCCAGGCCATATGGTGCATAAGTAGCTGAAATACACCCACCAATTATAATTTTGATACCAATTTGCTTTCTAAGCAACATTATTAACAAGGCAGTAATAACAAGCTAAAAGGGAGGCTATAAGTGTAACTGACCCCCTCCCCCCGTCAATGTTTTGCATGAAACCACAAAAATTTAAGCAAGCCTATGGCAATGCTTGTTCAGTAACCATATTTAGGCTGTTTTGGCCTGTCTAACACTAACCTTTCGTTACAGCACTGCATATGTTGGTGGTAAACGCAACGCCAAATCTTCCACTTTTGACGAAAGTAGCAATTTTTTGTTATTATATTTCACAAACCTGACGTGATAGGATAAATCTGAGGTCAGATTCGGATTCAGCACCTCAAAATTACTCTAAATCAGTCTTCAAAGTTCATGGAGCAAAAAAAAATTCTTTTTTTGTAGACCAGTGTTATCAATTACGTTACAACTATTATGTTGTAATATCAGTTACGTTAGCTACAAAATTCTGATTGGTGTCAATAAAATTATGAATAGGCTACCATAACTGCTTATAGGCACCTGGTGTCTCGGATAATAGCGTAGATACTCCAATTGGTTCATCTGTAAGTTGAACAGTATCGCCTGAAATAATATTAAATTAGTTGGTCATGAAAAAATTAAAGTGAGTTGTCCTAACAAAAGGTATAAACTGTGGTCGACTAAAAATTAGAAAAGCAAGTCGGTTATTTATGCAATTACTTTGCTTAGATTGACAGCAAACTAGTTTTTCATTCAACAGCCTATAGCTATAGGCTTATAAACAAAAGCATAATATCTAAAAGCAGGCAAAAATTAAAAAATATCAATTCCAGCTTCATATTTTCTTTTTATTGTCACAGAAAATTCCTTGACTATAATTGGTAGCCTATTGTCGGAACAAGAAATTATCCTTTCAAAACACGGTGTTGCAAAACATGTTTTAATAAGCTGCGCTGATCAAGTATACAATAGAAAATAAAAAAAATCATGTATCAACCTCATTGGAAGGGCGTATACCCCCAAGGGCCAAACTCCCCTTTGCGTACGCTACTATGACTATGACAATGTGGTTATGGTTGTGTTCAAATTTACCCATAAACTTACCAGTAACATTTTCAAAGCCAGGCGCTTTAAAGCTTCCAAGAGATACACAATAACAATCTTCTCGTTTTAGATGTTCTATATCTATGCCTTTCAATGCGGCGAAAACGTCCTTCTCTATTACAAGACTATCGCAATATAAAAGGTGATGGAACAAACGACCCTTAACTTCAGTCATAGAAGGCCTTTCGTTTAGGTCTTGGTGCCAGCATGCAATCATGACTTCTTCCAAAAGCTCAACAATAGAAAGTTGGTTTTCGTCAGTTTTCATCAATTCTTCTTTGTGTTCATTAATGCTTTCAAGATCCAGTCTTTCTCCATGGGTTTTTATCGCTTCCATCAAAATTTGCATCAGCGCTTCTGAACTAACGGGTTGCTCACGAGATAAGATCATGTGCATAGTCATTCCAAACCCATACGTGTCATGCTTTGCTGTGATTTTTCCCGAAGGTTTTTTTAAAAATTCTGGAGGAGCATATAGTGGTGTATACTGCTCACTGGCTGGTTTTGTGTTAGATTCCGACAACGTACTAGTTGTTACGGTGGTAATTAATCCAGTGCAGCTTCTCAAAGCAGCTCCTCCAAAATCTGCGATTTTACAATGCAGGTCGTGTGTGAGCAAGATATTGTCTGGCTTGATATCTCCATGAACTAAACGTTTTCGTTCAGAAATATTGTGAAGAAAGGCAATTCCATTAGCAATTTCATAGCAAAATCGTAGCCGAAGGTGCCAAGATAAGATCACATTTTCATTAAGAAGGATATATTTCAGACTCCCAGCAGGTAAATAATCCATTACGATAGCCATTGATCCCGACCATTTTGCCCAGCCAAACACTCGAACTACGTTTTCATGGCTTGCTTTTAGAAGATGACCCATCTCACGATTAATCCTGATAAAAAAATAGATACTTTGTGAGGAAGATTTTGTAAAAAATTGTGAAAGTTACAGTGCGCTACACTGTAAACGAAAAAGGCTCGAAAAAGAACCTTTAAGGAGCTACTGCGAATTGTTCTTTTTTTTCTTAAAAAGAACCTTTTTGGGGTACTATAATGAACCTTGTCAAGGTTCGATAAACTTATTAAGTACCTTTTTGAGGTACTATTAATTATGAACCTTGTCAAGGTTCGATAAAAGACCTTTCTGTTTTTTTAGAGGCTAATTAGCTTAAGAGACATGGCTGAAGGTGGAGGTGCGGGGGAGGATGACTAGTCCTCACACCCTTTGGTGGACGTTGCCTTACATGGTAGAACGGGAGCTCCCGATGTTGGGTTGCTCAACGAAGGTAAGTCGACCCATGTGTTCTACCAGAAACAAGTTGGGTTGTGGTACGTAAATAGAGCAAAATCCCGAAAGCGGATCAAGCTGTTTCGTGCCACAGGGCTTCACCCCGTTAGAACCCCTGAGTGTGCACTTGTGGTCTTTAAATGGAAAACATTACAGAGTTTAGGCCAAAAACGTAATCGATTTCATATGTTGATCTAAACCTGTTATTTTCTGCATTGGAAGCTTATTTGGTATCCCGAAACAAAAGTGGCGGATCCAAAATGAAATTCTGGGGGGCTTATTTTTTTTGTAAAATAGCGATTTTTCCGAGAGATATGATGCAAAGCAGGCGCGAATCTAAGAGTTTTTTTCGGGGGGGGGGCCAGAAAATTTGAAACTCAATTAAAAAGAAAGAAAAAGCTAAACCGATATGAACAATGATACTACGATATATACGATATGCTAGAAAATAGACATTAAAACAACCATTTTCATCAATTGTGATGCCGAGGGACTAATATCAGCTGTTTAGAAGCATATCAAACCATTTGAAGCATATCAAACCATTTGTTTCGAAAAGAACCTTTCCGTAGGGTTCTTTTCGAAACAAGTTCCGAACAAAAACCGTAGGCTTAGTGTTCTTTTGGCAAGCAAAAGGTTCTCTTTGCAACAAAAAATACTTTTTTGTTAAAAGAACCCTAGAACCCTAAACGAACTTTTTTCATTTACAGTGTAGATACTAGAAGCTACATAACATAGTTAGCTCTTTTATAACCTTTTTTCCTTATTTTTAGTAATAAAAAGCAATCCAACTTAGGCTGGATGACTGTTCAAAAAAGAGAAGAAAACGCAAGTACGGTAGGCTTACATAGGCTATAACTTCTTTGAAGTGTTTTCATATACAAATTCTACAAAACAGGAGTGCAATGAATTTGTCTCTGGAAGCATTTTCGAAAGCCGCATTTCGAGGACGAAAGGCCGTGCATTGTGATTTATTTGTAATTTAAGAATAGGTAGCCTACCAATGGTAGACTGCACAGAAGACGTTTTGTTAAGAATGTTTTAAAGCAAAAACACTTTACTTAGCGTAAGCTAAGTAGTTGGAGAAAATTGCATACACTTTTAAACAACTTTTCAGAAATTAGGTATGATGTTGTTTGTTGAGCTTTTTATCTGTTCCTTAGTTTTAAGTCAATTAGCAAAAATTCTCGTCATCAAGTGTAAGCTATGTCAAATTTGTTATTCCACCGGCTTACGACAAAGCTGCCTTTATCGTTTCTATCGCTCCCCATTCATATTTCTGGCTGTGATGTAATTTTCTACTTAGCTCATTTAGCTTACTGCACATTTTTGCCTTGGTTTTCAAATCTATTTTATTGCAAAATTTATGTTAACATTTAACTGCCTCGCTATTACATAAATGAAAGACATCATGATTTTTCTTGCCTTTTATTTCATCATTTCCTTTAAAATAATTGGTGTGCTTTATATGGGAAAGCTGCTTTTGAATCTAAATTTTGTGAAAATGAAGTTACGGTAAGTCAGTTTGTAAACTTACAATGGTTTCTTTAGTTGCTGATTTAACTTCAAACGCCCAAAAGATTTCCTTTTGCAGGTATTCACAATGAGCACAGCAAAGCAAGTTTCGTGGGTTAATCCAGAGAGAAAATATTTTTTTGTATGTTTGTCTTAAATTTCAGTTCAATTGTCCCACTACGGTTTTCTATAATGCATCATTAAAGTTATGTGACATTTTAAACTTCATAGTTCTGACTCTTAACCCAGTTATTCTCAAACTGGAGTTTTTGGCCTCTCAATGATCAGAGGTTTTTAACCCTAGACCCTAGAGCAGTGGTTCTTAACCTGTGGGTAATTACCCCCAAAAGGGTAATTTGACATTTCTTCGGGATAATCTAGATTATTGTTTTTTTTTATTATATTCCAATAAAATACAGTATTTTTAATCATATAGATTAGAACGTGTTACACAAAGAGGTAAGGTGGTTATTACACGGAGAAGTCTTGAATTGTTTGATTCAGCCGCCAGAAGAAGTGACTATTGTATTCGAAAGTACAAAAGAATTACATGTGCGTTGCTACATGAAAAACAAACATTTCTTGCTAAAAGTTGCTTGCGTGATGTTTTTTCAAGTAAATTCCCTCAATTTGAAGCTACAAAGAGGTCGTCATATAAGCCTAGTTGCACACGACTCACGACAAAGTAGTAGCTTTCGAAAACAAGATGCTATTCAGCTATTGTATGAAAGACTGGTACAATAAAACTGCACAAGCATGTTTTCAAATTTGACAATGCTTTTGCAATCACATCCAAATATAAAATGCAACTTTTTTTAGGGTATCGTTAGCCACTTGAATTCAATAGTAATCGCTATCGAAAACTACTTTCCTAGAATTGAAGGACGACACAAGAGCATGTGGATTAGCAAGCCACACGTGTCTATCGCTGAGTTCTTGCTACACTCGACTGCCGAGAAAAAGCCTTTTTCTGTCTAAGAAAGTTGTATCAGCGATCACGATATGACGATAATATGACAGTGAAAATAGAGTTTCTTGGACTGCGTGAAGATTCAAATCTAAAAACATAATTCGCAAGGGAGGATATAGGAAACTTTGGGGTTAGCCTTCAAAATGCATATCCAATCCTTTCCAGAAAACGTTAATTGTTTGACTCAATTTTCTTCAACATGTTACTGTAAAGTAGGATTTTTAGCAATAGCATCTTACTGTATGAAAGCAAAATTTTAAAACAAGCTTGCGATTGACAATGATATTTGATGCTGTCTACCCTCCACTCTGCTTAGATTGGACAGCTTGATAGCAAAAAAGCGGTACCAGCCTTCACTTTAATTGTATTTTTAATAGACATTTAAATGTATATGATGACACCAATTTTCTTTGTCTTTTTAATTGATTGCAAAGTGTAATTAGTTAATTTATGAAAAAGGGCTATCTGAAATTGAAATTTCCCATTGCGACAACCAGTAATTGATTGAGTTTTGCTTTTAGCAGCATGATCGTTGCTTACTTCACAGAGACTTTAACGACCTGTTTTAGCCTGATGCTGCGAGTTCGCTGTGGTAATAGCGAATTGCACTGGCTTTCGAAACACAGTTCTCTAGTCATGTGCTATGACGAATGGTGTTGAAGTCAATGAGTCGTTCTTTTATACGGCTCTTTCATTTGGTTGGAGGCTGCTGGCTGTTGAGTTTCTGTGTTGTTAGGCGTTATTGCTGTGAAATTTTATTGAATCAGTTGATTAATAGCTTAGGTGACGTAATTATTACCTTTCGGCAAGGTTGTTGATTTTTGGATTCTAGGAGACACTCTGAGAAAATTCAACTTCCCCTTCAGCCTGGATGTGACAGCAATTTACATCTCCGTCTCTCCTACCGACGCGATCAACAACGTGATCCAAAAACTGTCAAGAAGAAAACACAACTCTGCAGCCGGTTCCACCTTGAAGAGATGGGTTACCTCCTCGAGATTATCCTTCAGAACAACGTCTTCACATTCAAGGAGAAGTTCTGTAGACAAGTTGACGGTCTACCAATGGGAAACGCCGTATCTGGGGTCCTCGCCATTCTCTTCATGGACACCATTGAAAAGCAGACACTGCGGAACAAGACAAACCTCACCCTCTACAGACGACATGTTGACGACACATTCTTGTTGACAGTCAACGACAGGGAAGCCTTAGCCATCCCAAACTCTCTCAATCAAGCGCACCCATCTATTAACTTTGAAATAGAACTACCAACAGAAGACAACACCATCTCACTACTGGACTTCACTATAAAGATCAACAGAGACAGCACTATCCACCACAAATTCTACCAAAAAAAAGCAAAGACAAAACTACTCCCATACTTCAACTCGGCTCTACCCACAAGTACCAAGAAGAACATACTCCTAAACGAAATACAGAGAAGAAGGGATAGATGTTCCTCACTCAATAGAGCAACACCACACCTGACGGAATTCGAGAAGACGATCGAGGACAAAGGATACTCCAAGGATTTTCTAAAGCAACCACCCAGACGACGACGACACTAGCAAAACAGACAACCTCCCAGACACCATATAACTCAACACATTTTGAATTTCATTTATGAGCGACGACGCGGACCGTAAAGTAAAGAAAGTGTTCAAAAGACCTGCATTTGCCAGTCCGTCTTTTTCGACGCTCACGAATCCTCCGAAACGCCCTTCAAAAACGACAAAAATCTGAATCTTGCCGGCTACAAAACTGCCCACTACGGAACGACAACATGTGTACCACCAAGAACTGTGTTTATACGATCATATACAAATGCAAGAACTGCAGGGAAAGCTACATAGGCAGCACGATCGCACGATCCGCCCACTTCACTCCCGCCTGAAAGAACACCTTAGTTCAGATCAAAGTTCAGTCTTTGATTATCGACAACAGTGCCTCGCCGACTTTGAATTTACAATCATTGCCAGAGAAAACGACGCCGTACAATTATGTTTCAAAGAGGCTATTTTCACAAGTAGACAAAATCCAAAAATCAACAACCGTATCGAAAGGGTATAACTACGTCACCTAAGCTATTAATCAACTGATTCAACAAAATTTCACACCAATAACGCCTAACAACACAGAAACTCAACAGCCAGCAGCCTCCAGCCAAACAAAAGAGCCATAGAACGACTCATTAACTTCAACACCATTCGTCATAGCACATGACTAGGGAGCTGTGTTCCGAAAGCTAGTGCAATTCGCTGTCACCACAGCGAACTCGCAGCATCAGGCTAAAACAGGTCGTTAATCTACACTCTACATTGTGAAGTAAACCTTAAAGTTGTCTGCACTGTGATCACAGATGAAACATAGCAGACAACAGGAAGAGGTGAAGGAACACAATTAAAATCCATCATATTCTTTTCAGCGATAGCGATAAAAGGTTCAGAACTACTGCCTAGAGAAACATTCTAAAAGTCCACACTGCATCGTTTAATGCATGAAATAAAATAAATATTTACTCGACTTGTTTTGGTGTATTACGTCGATTTTCTATGGCTGTTCGGTAAGTAAACAAAAACAAGACAAAAATAAATGTGCCAAATCACTTCCTTCCAAATAGGCCTACAAACATTGATGTTCATATATAACATGTTTCACAGTAGTTTGTGTGCAGGGCCGTTGAGAAGAGAATTTGAGTCTGGTAGCAATGAGATTCTCTGACCCCAAATAAAAACACTTCTAAGAAAATTGGACTTTATCCAAAAATACGCGGTAACTTGTTCAAACTCCCGGGCCTCAGGAACGGTTACGGGCCGCTAACATCATCCCGGCTCTGATTCGAAAGCACCTTCTGGGCGCCTCTGTCAATGCCATTGTTTTTGTGACTCACCAGCTTAAACCTGTGGTGAATCTTGATCAGCACATCATTGCAGGCAACAGTTTTCCGACCTCAGTTACGGACACGTAAACGTTACAGACCATAATGCTGAAATAATATAGGCTAGATTGGTTGAAATAATTGGAGGGTCAGAAAGTGAAATGAATTGTTGTCTTATAAGCAAAAAGAAGTTCGTCAGGTAAAGATGTGTGAGCACTAGTGCTCTAAACCAAATTAATAAACAAAAAGTTATACATTCCTCACCTTTGTTCGAGAAGTTTTATTTCTCCTCTTCCACCATTCAAAGCAGAACACTTCACGGCAACGGTTCCGTAAGTTTTGTGAAATCCCAGCCTGACGACTCCATAGGATCCTTTTCCTAAAAATCCCTTACTATCGGCTATACATGATATTTCGTCAGTTCTGAAAAGTCTTATCTGTAAAGCAAAGTGGGATAAAAGTGTTTTCAAAACTACTATTACTTTACCAGACTGATTTCGTTCTGCTTAAATAAACTGCTGCCAGTTGTACTCACCAATGCTAAAAAGTTTAGATTCGAATTTAGCTCTACAAAACTTCGGCTCGACACCGCTCCAGAGTAAGCGGTTGTGTTTAGGCAAATCACTTTAGTGACATGCCAAAATATTCCTTTGTTTGTAAGTTATATAAAAAAACAGGCGTTGATTTTGAATAAAAATAATGTCAAATTGCCCAAGTGTACGATATTTCGTTTTCATTTTTTGTGGTCTCTATTGCTTGACAAAAGAAAATGTTTGTTTTTTTTACATTTTTGCCAGAAAAGACAATTGTAATTTTATGGGGAGCGTTATCTGACCTGAATCAAATGATAATTTTTTATTTTGATTCTTTCAATTCTGCAAGGGCTTAACAAGTGTTTTGACTAAAAAACTGCAATTAATATTTATATCTCAAAACAGAAAACGTTGGCACTCCTTTGTTTCCAACCCTCGACGAGAGGAAGGAACCTAATGATGATGATGAGGGCTCGACATGACCAATGTCGAATAAGTAAAAGCACAGTTTTGGTGTAGAAATAATTGCAACAAATTATGTCGATGTTATTAAATTTCAAAGAGGGAAGCTCAGATTAACTTGGAAATACCCGCTAAAAATGATTTTTAATTCTGTTGATTTGTAGCGAACAAAAATCATGTTTTATCTTGCGCCCATTGCGACAACTCTATAGTAGTCTAAGTCTACACTACGATCACAGATGCAACACAACAGACATCAGAAAGAATCGAAGGGACATATGGTCTGCTACTCTTATTTTGGCATGTCATTATGTGTCTTTGCCGAAATGCAGTTGCGTGCTCTAGAGCGGTGTCGAACCGACGTCCCTTCAAACACCACACAGACGTTCTCACCAATCGGTCATTCAGCCAAAATTTTCTGCTTTTTCTACGATATGATCTGTTTGCTTTTTATATTTATTTTGCCACATTTTATCTTGTGACTGCAAATCCTTGCATCATTCTTACTTTTAGAGCAACCTAATAAAGCTAAATGATTTCCTATTCACTTTGGCTGACATTCGGTTGATTACTTTTTTCAATCCAGAATGAACCATATTATTTTCAATATGGGAAATGATACATGTTAAAAACATGTGATAACACATGCAAGCAAATTTTGTTGATCGTAGTAACGGGCAATTAAAATTAGAGAAAGTCTTCAACGTGTTTCTTACTTTGTCGTCCATTTTTGTTTAAGTTGTTACAGTTCAAAATCGTTAGATGTCAAACACTTTGAAAACTTTCGAAAGTTTCCAAGGCAACATACATGATAATCAACTTGTCATAAAAAATAAGTTAATATTAATAACTACCTAAAAAGGTGAATACCGCTTGTTAAGTAATACTTTTTAAGGCATGGTGTTAATATTATGAAAGCAAATATAACCATAAATTTAGCTTTAAAACTTATACTATCGATAAAAGATTGTCCGCCCCCATTAACATAGCACAATCGATTAATTATCACTGGCCTCCACGATATTTGCTGTATGAACTTTGAGAACTGATTTAGGGTAATTTTGGGGTGATGAATCCGAATCTGACCTTAGATATATCCTATCACGTCAGGTTTGTGAGATATGATAACAACAAATTGTCACTTTTGTCAAAAGTGGAAAATTTGACGTTGCGTTTATCACACATACACATTGTGCTATATCCAGAAATCCAGGCCATGTGGTGCATAAATAGCTGAAATACACCCACAAACTATAATTTTGATACCAATTTGTTTTCTAAGCAACATTATTAACCATGCAGTAGTAACAAGCTAAAAGGGAGGCTAAAAGTATAACTGACCCTCACCCCTATCAATGTTTTGCATGAAACCACAAAGATTTAAACAGGTCTATGGCAATGCTTGTTCAGTAACCTTATTTAAACTGTTTTGGCCTGTCTAACACTAACCTTTCGTTGTAGCACTGCATATGTTGGTGGTAAACGCAACGCCAAATCTTCCACTTTTGACAACAGTAGCAATTTGC
This sequence comes from Aplidium turbinatum, assembly GCF_918807975.1. Taxonomy (NCBI): domain Eukaryota; kingdom Metazoa; phylum Chordata; class Ascidiacea; order Aplousobranchia; family Polyclinidae; genus Aplidium; species Aplidium turbinatum. The sequence continues at coordinate 39,262,316 of NC_137473.1, forward strand.
TGTTATCATATCTCACAAACCTGACATGATAGGATAAATCTGAGGTCTGATTCGGATTCAGCAACCCAAAGCTACCCTAAATCAGTTCTCAAAGCCCATGCAAGAAAAAAAAAATTGTTTTGTTGACCAGTGTTATAAATTACCGGCTTTACAAACGAAGAAACGGCAAGACCAAACAATGTTCGATTACAATCAGTGATGGGCATTATCGGCGATAATTTACCGGCGATAATTATCGGCAATAAATTTTTATCGCTTATCGTTATCGTTCAATTATTTTTTCAGTTATCGTTTATCGTTATCGCCAAAGGCAATATTTGATTATCGCCGGTAATCGCCGATAAATTTTATTTCGGATCAACACACAAGTGGAAAACACACAAGGAAAAGTAATATTTTTACTAGCCACCTAGTTAATGAAGCTAAAATTGAAACCAGTTCTTCTTCAGTGCCTGAAGTGTGTGTGCACAGGTCGTTGTCAGGAGAGGGGGCACGCCCCCCTGCGACGACGCCTTGACAACACAATAATTTTTAGAGTTGCAAATTACAATGCAATGAAATGCATGCAACAATTCTCTTGTTGTTTTGCTGCAATCGGCAATCGTGAGTGAATTTTACAATTAAAATGTAAGCGCAACTCTGATTGCAGCATCGTGCATTTTACCGCACCTTTCAAGATCAAGACTCTGGAGAGTGGGATTTTATTGCATAGGCTTAGATTAGGGGCGTAGCAAGTTAAAAGTTGTTCCTGTTTAAAGTTAAAGAAAATTAGCCATGCAGTAAGCATGAAGTAGATAGGCTATGTATGACCGTCGAGAAAAGATGCAAGAACAATACAGTAGACCTATAGTTCAGTGCTCTCGCCAGAGCGAAAAAAGTAGGGAGGGGGGCACCTGCTCAAAGTGAGGGAGCACCAAAATGTTAACCTAATGAACTAGTCATAAAAAAGCCGGTCACACAATAAACGCCATAAGTTTTCGTGGGGCAACAATATTATGAATGCGGAATGGTAATTTTGCAAATCAAAGTTAACAAATAACTAATCAACATAATGAGAAATCGGTTTATAAGGAGAGGCCACAGAGACAAAAAACGTAACAAATAATAGCCTCGTGAATTTGAATGAAAAATTATTTAAAATTCAGCCAGAGAATTGGGGAAGCGCTGCAAACTCATTCAGTGTAATCCGAGGATCGGAAGCTCAGGGAGTTTATCAGAGAGTTTTTGGCATTAAATGGCAAATTTTAACATTGAAAATTCCCGATCTTGTTGTTCCGATATAAATTTCGTTTGATTTTGCGTTTTTTGGAATTTTTTCAATTATTGCTGACTTTGCTGTAAACAGCCTTTGAAGCAGAAAGCAAAATACAAAGTTTGGAATTTTTTATGGTATTTTCATTTGATTTAATATTATTTTGCCTACTGCACGTAAGCGGCAGTGTAACTCAATTGATAAAAGCATCCAACTGGTATCTGAAGGTTTAATTATAAGCACGGCAGCACTTGCTGTTGTTTCTCTGGGCAAGAAACTTCACGATAATTGCCTCTACCCAGTGATCGATTTCGAGTAATGGGTAGTACCAAATTTCATAAGTAGAGTAGACAACCGGAAACAGACATTGCCGTCGGCTGCAGCGTGGGTCAGGTGTACGTCGGAAGGCGCACACCGATGCATAGCGCTCAAGTCCGCTTTTCCGCAATGCAGGGTAAAAATATAACAAACAAACAAACACGGCAGTTACCCCAGTGGTTTGATTCTGGATCAAGAGGTTGAAGATTCGATACCCACTGCCCCTGTTGCGATTCTATTCATGCATAACTTACAAAATGTTTTGTCCCTTTACAGTAGCCTATATTATGTTCGATTTTTCGTCATGTTGATGAAAACAGTTCATGCTGCATGGGATGGGGCAGCGCTAATAAAAAAAAAAATATATATATATATATATTGTTATCGGACATTATCGGCGATAATTTATCGTTTATCGTTATCGCTTCACTTTGTTTGATTTATCGTTTATCGTTATCGCTTTAGGCATTTTTCGTTTATCGATTATCGTTATCGCTTAACTGAAAAATGAGTTAACGCGCCCAACACTGATTACAATTACGTCTACATTGAAAATAACTGATCTACACAATGATATAATAAATTTGTTCTTCGTTGTGATGGTCAGAAATAAAGACCAACTGAACTAAACTGAACCTCTTCGTATAACCTACTTCTAGAATCTAGATGGTGCAAATCGGCTGTACTTCTAGTGTCATAATTTTATTAAGAAAACCATTTTGGTTGACTGCTGTGAAACGTTATTTTACGCATGGTTGTAAAGTTTTTGCATGTCACAAATCTTTAATAACATGTTTCTAGCCATGCAGGTTAGCTAAAAAACAGTAGAAGAACAAATGTGATTCTCAAAAACAGTAGTATTAGGAAGGTTATTGCAATTGTAAAATCCAGCTATGACATTATTTAACTGCTCAGGCAAATCATTAACGTATACCAGGAACAAATATGGGCTTATCACACAACATTCTTTAAAAGGAACTTGTGACGTCAGTGGCTTTAAAACCTAAGTTTTAAAACGCCAGCCAACGAACTAGCATAGATAATATAAAATGAACTAACTGCCGTAGCCTAGTAATCTTTATGCCATTATGAGATGAACAGGATAACTAACCCCTACTTATGGGCTCAGTTGTTCGAAACCTTTCTACCGTTTCCTGTATTCAGTGGCGTAGCCTAGGGTGGGCAAAGGGGGGGAGGCAATTGCTTCCCCTCCAAATTTTTTGCCCCCTCTTGCCCCCCTGTAAAAATCCAATTTATGAGACGTTGATCATCAACCGCTTCCCATCTACATCTATCGCTTCCGCTACCTTCCTTAAATTATGAGTAATTTATCTTTTTTATTTCTTCGAATCTAGGCTATCTTTTATATATTTTGCTCTTAGTAAACTAAAGTTTAGTGTTGGTCAAGCAGTTGAAAGCATAGATCAACAAAGACGTTCAATTCAAGCTAAAACGATCAAGTAAATTGATGTCATATAGCAAGTTTGAATATGAACTTTTCGTAAACCAAGTAGTAGGTTCGATGATCCAATGACCAAGCGATTAGTTTCATCAAAAAAAACTTAGCGTTGACCACATTCGGAGGTGGACAAGTGGACAAACGTGCTTTGTCAAAATACTCCTCAATTCAAATGACCTAGGCTACGTGGAAACGGAAGCGTTAGAATGTTTGAGGTTTTACAGATAGGCTAAAGGGCAGCTTCCACATCCCTGTTTGTTACTCTGTTAGATGTAGTGCAAACGCACTCCGTTTCAGCAATATTTCATTTGTACTTTAATAAAATGTAAGACTGACCTTAATAAATGAGACATTGTAGAACGTATCGCAGTAGTTTACTATTAGTTGTATCGGTAGTCGGTCTTCTCGATAGACTTATTTGATCAAGACACGCAATATTTCGTGAATAAATGATTTTATATAAAAATTGTGCATAGTATAGAGACAAATCGTACTATTTTATTTATGCAGGCCTCATGTGCATATCCTACAGGTATCTTACAATTTCCAAGCGACAACCCCACGCAGCCTTTCCTCTCATGCTATCCAAAAAATGTTCAAGCAGGTTTTAAGCGGTCATTCAACCGTAAGTGGTTTAAATCTTATTCATGGTTGGAATATTCACATATTGCTGATGCAATTTTTTGCTTTGGCTCTAGACATTTTGGCAATCCACATTCGTAAATCATTAAAAGTTACCATTCTTCTTTCACCACCGTTGGGTTTTCAAACTGGAAAAAAGCGAAAGAATCTAGAGGCTTTGGCGCCATGATAATTCTGATTACCATAAGATTACAATAATTGGTTGGGTCAAATTAAAGAGAATGCAATTTTTAGATGCAAGTGTAGAACAAATGGTCAGTCAAGGTCACCAAAAATCTATGCAAAACAATATAAAAACCATAGCCGAAATTGTATTATTGACGGCCAACAGAGCATTGCGCAAAGAGGTCATAGAAAGAAAGATGAAAACACAAACAAGGGAAATTTTCTTAGCCCTTTGAATTTGGTATACTGTAAGCCAGTGGTTCCCAACTCATGGGTCGCGACCCAAAGTTGGGTCGCCTGATAGTTTTTTTGGGTCGCTTGTTTTTCAGGCATATTGTATCTAGCGAGAAAAAAATAACAATAAAAAAAATTTAAAACGTGATGAGATCGATTACAAAACTGGAAAATATAAACACAAGTCATGAAGCGTTTCATGTCGTGACATCGGAAAGCTTTGTAGCATGATCGTAGTGCTAGAAGTTTTAACAATTTTCGCTTTTATTATTGTTATTATTATTATTAAATGTAAACCCAACAAAAATTTCAGTCTCAAACATAAATTAACTTGACAAAGTTACGGGATATATATTGTAACGCGCATTATATGTCACGAACGCTATGTCGGACAAACTATGACAAAGTTTTCCACACGTTGGACCACGCATAGTCTGGTGTGGTAAAACGCATCAAAGACAAAGCCCCAAGTTCTGTATGGACTTATTGCTTTCTCCACAGAGAGGCCTTTGCTGTAAAAAAGCTGTCTCAAGAGCTGCACGAAGTGTTGAATGATGTGAAGTGTATAAACTTCATCAAAGCAAGACCACCAAGTCGGCATTTGTTTTCGTCTTTGTGGATTCTGATTATTATCAAGCATTGCTGTTGCACACAGAAGTGCGATAGTTGTCACGAGGTGTGTGAGATTAGCCGAGAAATTTTTGCAAGAAAATTTCAAGGCAAAGTTGCTTACCTTGCCGATATATTTGACTCTCTGAATTCTCTAAATTTATATATGCAAGGCAACGGTTTTACGGTGATTGATCGTGCCGCAAAAGTTTCTGCTTACCACAAAAAACTCATATTCTGGAAAAGTTATGTCACCAGAGATGAGTACGATATATTTCCTCAGCTAGCGCAATATATCTGTGGCAATGAAGTTGATATTAAGCAAACGATAATTAGACACCTGGAACAGTTTGCCAAAAAGTTTGCGCACTACTATGGAGAATCTCTAACACTTAATAACCAAAATGATTGGATAATTGATCCATTTGTTGGAAAAGATCTGCTTCAACTTTCCATCCATGTTGCAGAACAGTTTATGGACATAACGACAGAAGTAGCAAACCGTATTTCTTTTGCGTCCTTCAAAGACAAATACCCAGGCTTGTCCATGGGACATTTTTTTCTGTCCCATCCCATCCCATAGCAATTCATGCCTGTCCCGTCCCATCCCATCCCATGGGATTCCCATCAAAATACAATTCAATAAATGTTATTAAATTTATGGAAATTTAAGTCTAATGTGTACTAGATAGGACTAAGTGTACAAAAAGAGATACAAAACGACAAAATTTATTGATTTTGTTAACTTTAAAGTTCAGAAAAGTTGTCTATCTAAGACAATTCATTATCATTGGCACTCAATATTCCGAGTCACTGTGCTCATTCAACAAATTTTCAAATTCCTGCTCTTAAAATGCTCTTAAAATGCTCTTAAAACGCTCTTAAAATGCCTAGCTACTGTCTCATGGGAAATGCAATTCGTGCTGTCCCATCCCATCCCATCTCATGGGACATTTCCCATGGGATTCCCGTGGGAATCCCATTCCCATGGACAAGCCTGCAAATACCCTAAAGATTCTGCAAACATCTACTTTTGGGCTTTCATGTAGCCTACAAAAAGTATCCCACAGTTTCACAATTAGGGATTCAAAAACAGATTCCATTTGCAACAACCTGGCTTTATAAGATTGGATTTAGCTTCATGTGTGTATTGAAAACTGAACAGCGAAAACCGGCTGGAAGTTAAAGCCGACATGCGGCTTTGCCTAAGAAAAATAACGTCTCGATTTCAAAAACTCACTGAGAGCAAGCCAGCACAGCTATCTCATTAGTGATTTGATAAACATATTTTTTTCGGAAAAAGTTACTGCTTTTGTAGTGCTGTTTGTTTGCAACACAATCTTGTATGGCTTTTAACATATTACGACAATTTGCTTGGGTCGCAAGATTTTACCGAACTGAATTTTTTTTTTAAATGGGTCGCCTTAAAAACGAGTTGGGAACCACTGCTGTAAGCAATCACGATCCAGTAATTGCTAAAAATGGGTCGATTCACCAAATAATGCAAAAAGTAGCCTACTACAATTCAAAACGAGGTTTTTCAGTTTTTGGCTGATATGATAAGGAAACAAATAGGCTAATAGAAATAAAAGCCAGTGAACGTTTTGCGTTGATAGTAGACGAAACGAAAGATGTTTCAAAAACGGAGCGACTTTCGTTTTGAGGTAGGTTTTGCAAGGACATGTGTATGAAAGCTTCCTTCAGTTTGAGGCCGCTAAATCACTGGACGCTGACAGTTTAACAAAGACAATTATTACGTGTTTGAATTCCTTTGGATTAGATCAGCCTCAGGAGTCACCAAACTACGGCCCGCGGCCAGAACCGGCCCGCGAACTAATTTCATCCGGCCCGCCACGTGCTGCGGAAAGAACAGCTGCACTAAAACTGTTACCAAGGAAAAAAGTTACTAAACGTTTCGTAAAGATCTGACTTTGCTGTTGAGCTACACCCAACCTGCTATTGATTTTTCCCCATTGTTTCAAGAGCACGATGCCCTGTAGTGTATCATAGCAGGGGAAAACTTTTCCAGCAACCTTTCGATTTTTATCACAACTTTGCTATTCCACCGCTGACTGTGTTATTTATTGTGCTCAATTCAAGTCAATGGAGATTCTAAATAGTTATAGCCTATATCTTTTCGCAATTTGCATCCGGCCCGCAGCTGTTAATCTCGCAGCAATTCGGCCCCCAGAGAAAAAGTTTGGTGACCCCTGGATTAGATCATAAGGAAAACTTGGTTGCTCAATGTTACGATGTTGCCTCAGTTATGAACGGAAAATATTCTGGTGTATCTACCAGAATACAACGGGTTTGTGAACAAACAATATATACTGTATAGAGTGTACATACATCCACTGCCACGCACACAGACTAACTTTAGTGTTAGTTGACATTGCAAAGTCAATTCCGCAAACAGTTGACTTTTTTTCGTTATTGCAACGCTTGTATGTATTTTTGTTGGGTTTGTACGTGCTCAGCGAGTGGAAGACTATGCAAAAGGAATTGTATCCAGGTCAACATCACTATAAGCCTCATCGGCTTCCTGACACAAGATGGGCATGTACATACTTTGCATGTCATACGGTTTGTAAACGTCTTCTTGCTATTTTCATGGTACTTGACGAGATCGTGGATGAAACTAATCCTGACAAATCGGTTGATGCCCGTGGTGTGCGAGCTCAGTTTGACTTCCGTTTCTTAACAATGTTATTAGCCTATTATTTAATACAGGGTGACCCAAAAAAAGCGGGTCCAGCGTAGACTTTATGTCATATCTCCTTTATTTATTCACCGACTGCCCTTATTTTATAGGACATGGCAGAATCAACAGCGGTGAGTGCACCAAGACCCCAGTGGGAGCTGGGACAAAGAATACACTGTGTTAAATTTTACTACAAAACAAGCTCGTTTAAGAAAACCCAGCACAATTTCATGCATCAGTTCGAATGTGAAAAGGCTCCATCCAAAAGCAGAATTCAGAACTGGGTGAATCCCTTCGAAAAGTATGGGACCGTGGAGAACCTCAACGCTGCCAGTAAGAACCGTCCAGGCCACTCGGGACGTCCCAAGAAGTGGACAGCCAAGCTGATCGAAAGTGTGAGGGAGTCTCTCCAGCAGAGTCCGAAACGCTCTGTGCGTAAACGAAGTCAGTCTCTCGGTATGTCCCGTGAGACTTGCAGGAGAGTGCTGGTGAACGATATCAGGGCTTACCCATACAGAATACAGACGATGCAGACCCTTACAGTCTCAGAAAGGAGGCAGAGGAGTGCTATGGCAGTCAAGATGCTCGAGAAGATCGAGGAGACACCAGGTTTCCTTAACCTCCTTTGGACATCAGATGAAGCCCACTTCCATCTTGACGAAAAGGCAAACTCCAAGACAAATGTCTCCTGAGGGTCCTCCAGACCCACTGAAGTAGCCACCAAACCCCTGCACTCTCCTAAGTGCACGGTATGGGCTGCAATCTTGGCCAGAGGCATCATCAGACCAATCTTCAACGAAGAATCTGGCGCAACAGTGAACTTCGGGGGCCGAGTGATTAGTCTCAAGACTGATTTTGACTGGGCACCCCATAGCCCGGACCTGAGCCCCCCAGATTTTTTCTTTGGGGCTATCTTAAGGACAGAGTGTACGCAGGGAAACCCAGAACCATCACGGAACTCAAGGAAGCCATCAGGGAGGACATGAGAGCCATTCCCAAGTCAGTCTGTAAGAACGTCATGGACAACTTCGTGCTGAGCCTCAAAAAATGCACGGAGGTAAATGGAGGCCATCTAGAACATATGCTGTAGAACGGAGAAAAAAAGACCCAAGACCCTAGTGTTTTGATGTGATGTTTTGAACATAATAAACTAGTTATAACCAAAGTTTCGTTTCATTTAGACAAAACACTAAGAAACGGGGCCTAATTAGAGTTGAGGCCCGTTTTTTTGGGTCACCCTGTATTATCCTGGGAAAAGCCCACTCAGCTTCTAACATGCTGCAGGGAACCAGTCTTGACCTCGGGTAAGCAATGTAAAACAAATAGATTTTGTGTGGCACACTACCATTAACCAAGCTGAAAGCTGCAACATTGAATTTCCTAAAGGAGAAGTGATTACCAGCGAACAAAGATCGTAAGCACTATACAAATTGCAGGACTCTGTAATGACAACGGGCATAGTGCAGCACCGCAGTCAAAGCAAAAAAAACGCATATAGAGTGATTTTCTACCCTATACTGGATAAGAGTAACGCAGAATTACAAAGAAGGTTTGCTGGATCAAGTTGCAACATAATGTGGGAGATGTAGTGTTTGAATCCCAAAAGCGAAAACTTTTTGATGATGAGAGATTTTCAGCCTATTGCAGACGCTTTTTACTTAAATTCTGGTGATCTCTTGCATGAACTCGATAAAGCTAAAAGACTGATTGAACGCAAGACTAAAGAAAGTTCATCTACATCTGAATCAGTCTTAGAGATCATCTGCCAAAGGAAACCTTACAAGAAGTATTTCAACTCTACCATTAGTGCAAAATAGCTGTCACAATTCCAGTGACAAGTGCTTCTTCAGCAAGAAGTTCTTCAGCACTGAGTCTGATAAAGTCATATTTGCGTAATGCCATGACGGATAAGAGCTTATTGATCTCGGTGTCATTCATATCGAAAAGGAAAGGTTAATTAGTCTCGATCTAAACAAATTCGTTGATTTACTGTATTTGCAAATAACCACAATATAGGAGAATGATTTTGATATAAGTGGTGCCGGTTGTTTTCCTTTGCCAAAATACCACACAACCTCAAGACATCAACTTATATGTTACCCGCAACCTCTTTATTGTTGTATATTCATACTGCAGTGAACCATGGCTACCTAAAGATACGGCCTGATTTGTCACATTTTGCAGAAATTTCCAGATTTTTCCAACTTCGGGCGAATGTTTAAATCAAATTTTCTAAAAATTATATTTTTACGTTTTCTTTACTGTTTTCCCCAGCTGACACAATAGGTTTTAACATCCTCAAATGTTGAAAAACAAAGACAATTTGCTTTCGAAGATTTTAGTCAGACTGTTAATTTGTTAATTTTGCAATAGGCCTAATAGTCTGATTGAGCGTTTATGAAATTACTTTTTCTCATTTGCTATTATTTCCCCAAGGCAACAAAAAGCTTTTATCTCATTAAGAGACAGCAAAAAGTAAAAAAATCTCAGAAAATGTCAGTCAAACACTAGCATTAGCTGTAATCAAAATCTGCAAAATGTGATAAATCAGGCTCCAGGTGGCCATGATTGAAAGAAATTTTCAAAGCTTTCTTGCAACCATTTTTCTAACGTTTGATATTGAAAGCTGCAACTTTTTCGCTGCCTTTTCGTGACTGATGCTGTTAATTTTTTTTCACATGATCACAAAATGGTGTGTTATCTTGATTCACCATGATTGTTATTTAGAAACTGTCATTTGTGTCCCCTTTCCTTCACTTATAACCGAATCAGAAAAGTTAATCAACGGCAAAAAGTTAATCTTTTATCGTCAATTAAAATTTAACCTAAGATCAAGGAATTAATATTGCCTTCACTTATGACGTTACTAAACATGTTGCCCCTCCTTGAAAAAACCTTGCCCTTTCTTTGCTCTCCTTGTAAAGTTGATCTTGTTACGCCACTTTCTGTATTGCAGTTGACTGCCTATGTCATTCATCCATAACTAAATTGTAAAATGTTGAAACTTGATCCTGATTTAGAGCAAACAAAGCTTCCTTTTTTTCTTCTTTGAAAATAAGTAGCCTAAGCTGTTGTGTTTAAAAACCTTCAACATTACATAGTAGTAACAAAAGAGAATGAATAATCTTAAACGTTCTTGTAACGTTTCTCTTTCAATGAATTTAACTATTTAAATGTGCAAGTGCTGCCAAGCATGTTCAACTGGCACGTCTTTTAAAAGTTTAGCTTTAAGCAAATACGCATGTATTGGTGACGAGTTTGCGAGATGAGTTGTTAATGAATACCCAAGTCTGGACCAAGCCAAGATAGAATTAGTTCTATTGTTCAGGGCATTCAACTTTGTGAACATACATTGACACCAATATGTTACATTGAAAGAAACTCTGACCCTCGGTACTTGAACTTACAAGAAATTCAATACCCCCAATTGGTAATGATTTTAAAAGTAGTCTAGTGAGCTATATTAACGGCATTCGGTGCCAGTACTTTTCAAATTTTGTCAAAATGAAAAATTTATTCTCAGCTTTGCAAACCTTTTTTTTCAAATAGAAAAGTCTTTCCCAGTACCAAAGCTCTATCCGCAACAGAACTATCTCAAAAGGAATGGAAGAAGCTTAATCGCTTAACACTAGAAGCCCTGACCGGTCATTTTTAACCGGTTTTGAGTTTAGGTGCTTCATATTTTTGGCGTTCTTGCGATTTGCTTGGCCATACTCCTTGAGTTTTCCTAACTTTTAACTTTTGATAAAGTTTTAGTAGCTGTAACAATTTTTTACTAGAACTTTTGCAAACAGAGCATTTCACACATCTACCTATAAGCCCTCACCGGTCAAAAATGACCGGTGCGTGATAAGAAGATTTCTAATGTTCGAAAAATGTTTATTTGCATATCTTGTACATCTTTGTATATCTTTGTATGAATATCAATGTTTGAAACAAAATAAAGAAAAAACGGTAAAAAAACGCGTTTCATACAACCGGTCAAAAATGACCGCAATCGTCCTTACAGGTAGGGAAATATTTCAGGGCTTCTAGTGTTAAGAACCAAAGCAGGCCGTTTCAATAGAAATCTGTTCCAACGAGGATTTGTCGCCTCACCAACTTTTGTACGTCGCTCAGACTTTCAAACTGCACAACACATAATCCACCAGTGTCAAATATGCCAACCGAACGATTGATAAGTGGTCCTTACAGCGCATGCGGTAGCTGGAATAAAAGAAAAGCAGTGGCATACGCGAGAAATAGGTTTTATTTATTGCCGCTTTACAAATGCTAAGGTCTTTTAACGACAGCGCTCATTCTTAATTTTATATCAGATTTGCATCATGACATCACATTATTACTCGACTTATTCTCAGTACGTTATGCAAGAAAGAACACAACCAGGCTCGTTTTTAAAGTCTACGATATAACCCGACCTGGATTCGATCACAGACCTACCAGCATTATAATAATAATAATACTTGTTTTTATATATAGCGCTGTATCCATCGCAGAATGCGTTGCTCCTCAGCGCTTTACAAATCAGACAGTGTCAATGCAGCCGTATAGAGGCACAACTGAGTGCATTATTCCGTTGCTCAGTGCCAAGCAGGAATTAGATTCAGTACCATATTTTAAAAATCTTTGGTATGACTCGACAGGGTATCGAACTCATGCCTACCGATTCAGAGGCGAACGCACTAACTACTAAGCCACCGATACCTACGATTAGAGCCAAAAGCAAAACCTCTCCGCCACTGAGCGCATCTGAATAGCAACGAAACGGGCAGTTTGTATTTTTATCGCGTGGCTTTTTTTTTGCACGCTTGCAGTTGGCATTGGGAAGAATAATAATGTTATGGTTTTATTTATTGTCGCTCTACAACAGCTATGGTCTTTTAGCGACAAATAACATTTTTCATATTCTATCAGGTTTACGGTGTCATCACATTATCACCCGACGTATACTTACTTTTTTATGCAAGAAAGAATACAATTAGTAGGCCTACCGTTTATAAAAAAGTCTTCGGTTTAACTCGACCTTGAATCGATGTCAGATCTGCCAGCACCAGAGCCGAAGGCGATAACCACTCGGCCACTGAGCTGGTCATTGGGAAGAAGCACTAATTTTAATTAGTCCACCCTTATCCAGCACTCAGATTACGTCATTAAAATTAATGTAAAAAAACGTCGTTGTCGTCATGGTCGGCTCCAGCTCGAGTCCGAGCATTGGTTTGGTCTTCAAATCGAATTTGGCTTTGGATGGTGATGTCGTATTTGGCTTTGGAAGCCCAGTCTATGATGGAAACGTCGTGGGCAAAAGTCACATTTTAAAATAACGTAAAACAACGCTAACACAATCAAAAATCCCAGACAGGGCGATCGAGCCGATGGAACATTATCATAACGGCAGTTAAGGTAACAACATGCATTTCGAGTATTACTAGACTAGACGAACATGTAGGTTATCATTCATTAACAACTACAGTGTACTGATATGGTCTCTAAAGAATTTATGTTTGAGATATACAGACAAAAGTATTGGAAAGAATCATTTCTTGCAACGTATTGGTCAAAACAATGATAGCATTAAGCACAACCATAACCCATTCAAGCATATCAATTCGACTAAGCATGCGTAAGCTACCGCATCTTCCACTGACTCACAAATACTCTGAAAAGAAATTGGAACTGTTTCGAATCTGCTGCAACAGCAGTAAAGGCAATTTAATACAGTACAGAAAGTCAAAGTTTATGAGACATGATGGTTCAGTTCAGTAATTTTTATTTCTGACCATGACAGCGAAAACAATGCATGTCAACATAGAAAAGGTCTAGTCTAGAAAATGGTAGAAGCGTTGTTTTTACATTTCATTTTTTGAACTTTACATTTTGTGAACGACCAAGTTGTAACTGAAGGAAATTTATTGGAATAAACTTTAAACAACCAACAAAAAACAACCAGGCTCTTGACATGATCAAATTGATCATACTGACGATGATGTGAAATCGATTTATGATTAAAGAATGAGGCTGGTAAACTGTTTGTTGCATTGGGTAACAGGACTATAACAACCAACAAAGAAGAATCTGTGAGCTTTAAGTTGGACTTGCAAACCTAATGCTTTATGAACACAGACTTTAATATTAACACAAAATGTTGATAAAGTTGGACGCTGATTTCTTGAACATCTTCACAACAAGTGTACTGTCTGTACACTTGGTTTACGTGTTTTGTTTCATATTGCTTCATATTTCACGTTGCTTCATATAGCCTACTCTACTATATAGTAGGCTATATGAAGGAAGCTTTAAAATTAACATGTAAGACAATGTATGATAGAAACAAAGATACCCTACGTTACTGCACAAGGACATTCTTACAAGAAAGCGCAGGAAATTAAAAGTGTGTGGAATCCTAAACTCATTTAGGCTATGCGATATCACAATTTACAGTGCGTGGTTTGCCAGAGGACAATTCTTTCGTTAATTCAATGGAAGTGTGAAAGCATTGAATATGCCACTGTGAGTAACAACACGGTGACGTTTATGCTACTATAATACATGACACAAAAATGAGGGGCAGGAAATTGAAGCAGTCTTAGTGTAAAGTCATTTCATCAACCAATGTAGCCAACTAATTTTACTTTATTATACTCATCAGTGAAATGAAAGTTAAGACAAGAACAGTTTATAGGCTAATAGTAGCCTATACGAACAGTTTTACTGTCGGAAATTTGCTAACACCGTAAAATAGAACAATTAACATATGTTACTTCTATTAAAATTGAAATAGGTCTATCTATTAAAATAGGTCTAACAGCTGCCATTAAAATAAGTCTATCGGTGGAAAATTGATAGAATCGCTTGATAAAATTGATAGAATCAATTTGCCAGGCAAATGATTGAATGTCAATCGTTTTGTACGACTGTAAAATTGTGCTTGCAGCTATCAAGCATGTACTGTAGATAGCGATAGCCTGGATGCTTCGTTTCCAATCTTTTGCCGTCTAGCATATTTTGGAAAAGGTGGAAAAGAAATAAAAAAAAAAGATTGTTTCGCGTCAGAAAGAGATCCGCAGTTAATATATACTATGTATTTAAACATTTTACCTTTTTTTTGGATTAATTCTAGACTAAAATCAAGATCACAAAAGACTCTGAACAATAGGCCTTCTTTGCTAAGATAGCATTAACTGAATTTTTAAAGGTTGTTTGAAAAATTGTTTTCTGTCTTGTCACAAGAGTTTATAATTCTAAAGGAAAAATGGACGAAAAGGTAATGTCAATACTAAACAGGCCTATATAAGTTAGAATAAATTTACAATAGCTACGTGGGTATCGTGGTGTAGGGATATACAATTATACATATCAAGAAATGGCTATTGATTAATTGAGACAATATTTTATTTTGGAATGAGAAAGACAGTTTCGGTTACGAATTAAAATCCAGTCTTTGGAATTGATCGTTTTGTTTGTAATTAAAACATGATGGGCCTATTGCTAGTTTACTAGCCGATCACACATATCAAGAACGTATTGCGACGACTGGGTGGCCGAATCTGGGCCTTCGAGAGAAATCAGGACTCGCCGGGAAACAATACAAAAAATGGGCCCCAACCAAATCATTTTTAACAAAAACAAAAGCTAATTGTTTTTTACTATGCGTTGTTTGTTCGTAGCCTACTTTCCCCGGTGAACATTCAATTTTAACAAGGTATTGATACGGAAAAAGCTTTTTTTCTGAATGAAGATTGTAAAATTTACTCGATTATAACCTACTTAATACCATTGTTGCTAACAACTTGTCTAGAAAAAAATTGTAAACACGCAATAGCCTAGGCCTGTGGTTCTTAACCTTTAACACTGCCGGACCGCTAAAAATATTAACAAAAAAGTTGCGGACCGGTAACCACAGTATAGACTCTAGAGCAGCGTTTCTTAACCTTTTCTGACTCTAGCACCCCTGTAAACAGGCCTGAACAGTCTAGCACCGCCTAACTATCGCTGACATACGACTACTACAGTGCCGACCAAAAGTTTAGTAGAGGCCGAAATTTTAACATGCCTTCAGATCGCTGGCAATATATTTTGTAATGAAGTCTCTTGTTGTTTAACAAACTGTGCAGTTGTTTTAACGAAGTTAATTCAGGATTTGGTATTTGGCTTTCATTCACCAACAGAAATTCAATTATAACCATATGTAAGTGAATCAACTCTCTTAACCCTTTATCCTGTGACGTATTTTGGCTAGTTGACTTGCGGACGGGGGGGTCGGTTCGACACTACCACTTTGAGCTCGTGTAACTTCAAAACTACGCAAGATACATCAATCAAATTTTCACATGGTGTAGATACTTTATCTGACAATATAACATCGAAACTCTTTTGCAATTTGTTCAATAGCGCAACTTGAAAAATCAAATAATTTGATGGTTGGTCATATTTTTTTATTTGACTTGAGAAATTGCTTCGTAATTAACTTATAATTGAGTGTGACGGGTTAATTCCATTGTGTAGATTTTAATCTCTTACGCGGAGACGTCGTCCACGCTTCAATGAAATCGTAATTGGCGTCCGACTCGCGTTTGCTTGTTGTTTTGCCGGAGGCATTGTAAAAAAAATTTGCTTTGTTTCAACATTTGCAGAGAATGAGACAAAGTCACAACAAAAAAACTATTTCAAGTTCTTTTTGAGCCACATGTTTATAGTCTACACTTTTTCAAACGTACTGTCATTACTTGATATTGGAACTAAATCAAGCAAATTTTTCTTCACATTCCTTCTGTCGAATTTGGTTATGCATGATCAAGAAATACTTTGTATTTCACAGCACATCTCGGGAAGCTATTTATTCGTTTTTAACATTATTTCAACGTCTAAAGACTTTGAATCGATGTAAAAAGTGTCTGATTTGCTGCTGTCTGGGTAGCGGTTGAATACAGAAAAGTAAGGTAGCCTAATGGTGTCACGTGGTATTTGAACAACAACCTATCCAAAGGTAGTGACTTGCTTCGATAGGAGCTTGTTCCATTTTAGGCCATCATGCACTCCAAAAACAAAGAGCGTCTAAAACTCCTGACTGATAAACTATGTCACGATGCATTCCAAAGTGATATGTTTCAATACTTACCAACAATGATCACTTTGAATGAAACAATTTTGCAAACAGTTGTGACAAAATGTAGTGATAATAATCGTTTAGTCAAATCGTGTTGGTAGGCTTTCGAAGAGGTCGTTTGCCAAATGGAACTCCCGTTCTGCGTGACAAACTCAAAGTCGTGGCATAACGATACGAAAAATAGAAAAAAAATCTTTTTCAGGCCGAGTGCTATTGTCGTAAAAAAACAAAAAATCACTAAAGTGTTGACTTTTTCCTTGGGCAAAATTGAAGGTTATTGATATTTTAAAAATGCACGTTTGTGTCAAAATGATTGAAATGTTTTTTTCATGTTGTTAACTAGATTTGCAAAATAACGTTTTCTACATTTTTTTTCTAATTTGTTGGACATGCATTTTGTGTCAAGTTATTTATTACGTATTAGAAGATTTCTTTCTTTTCAAATTTTGAAATAACATTTTAGATGCAGTTTGCGGTTGATGGCGTTACTGCAAAAGCCATCTTTTGTAATTGACACACTTCCAAAAACAAAAGACGCATAAACTACTGCTGACTGATAGACCACGTCACAATACATCATAATGATGTTTTTTCGAACCGAAGACCCAGAAAACCAATTTTGTGGTATATTATTTTAGACGTCTGCAGACGTTGAACCAATGACAAAAAGTGATTTGCTGATTTGAAACAAAGTGATTGCTGTTTCCAATGTGCATACATTTTGATAAAAAGTAATCAAGTTTAGGCCACAGCTTTCTGGTCCATTTAGGCTACTATGGTCAATCAACTCACGTTGCAAATAACTTGTTTTGTGTAAAGTCTTGCTTGTGAAAAAGTCGAAGTAAAAACACAAAAATGAAGTAAGCTATATTTACAAAGTATTATATTCTTGAATGAACCAAAGTTTTTAAAAAAAATAGTTTGAAGAGGTTTCATCTGATAGAAACTATAATTGATATCAGCGCGAAGGATCAAATAGCTGCGAAAATCACTTCAAGCAATTCTTTGGGGTGATTTTAATTATGCAAACCAAGGTGAACCTCAATATACATATTTTTATGCCAAACGATAAAAATCGTTCTTTCTTTTTTTCAAGGACAAGCAAAACGATCCGTATAAAATATAATTCAATTCAACATATTTCACTTCTTTTGTCAGATATGCATTTTGTGTAACAATGCTTTAGAAAAATTGCTGAGTATGGTATAGCGTTTGAGATGCAGTCAGAGAATACAACTTTATGGTTGATGGCGTTGTTACAAAAGCCAATCTTTTGTCACAGAGATGTATTCGAAAACAAAAAGGCACAAAAGCGCTGACTGATAGATTACGTTACGATACGTTACAATAACGAGGCATTGATTTCAGATTCTTTCAACCCAACAAACAACTTTGCTCCAAATGACACAAACGTCCAAATTTATGGAGAAAAAGATATAGGCCTACACCGTTTTGTGAAAATAAGCTTTTGAAGACCAACATTTCAATGAAAAGTTTGAAATTATTGAGTTGGTCCTAATAGTGTTTCTGCTGAGATATATCAAAACTTTTCAATCCTCGTATTTTGTAATCTCTCAAGCAACTGCAAAATTACCATTTAGGTAAAGATTCAGTGATGATACAATATGCACAATGCTTGTCAAAGCACAATAATTTAGCTGCGCGTGTTTTTCACAAAAGCCAAGCAGTTTAGATAGTCTGTGTCAAGTTCTTTTCACTATCCATCAATCTCTGTTTTCATAAAACATTTTCACAACATCCATAAATATTCATGTGAGTATAAGTGTACAGGTACATGCAAAAGTTTATTGGCTGGTCAAGAACGCACTCCTTGCTTTCCGACAAGAAATCAAGAAACTTACTACATCAGTCTGTTTGTTTTATGAGATAAACAGAGTTTTGTCAAGAATTTTCCTACTGCTTCTTGTTATAAGTTAGAAACAAAATGTATTGGCCATAGAAAACAACGTAAAATTACATTTTTTTTAGCATAGCTTATCGGATGCTCTCTGATAATTTCAAAGCAACTCAGATGTAATTAAAAGATTAATCAAAGCAACTCAAAACTCGAGTTTGCAAACAAAAGACGGAATCATCACGGTTGAATGCTTTACAACAAAGCCAACTCATGAGATATCTGCGTCGCAGTTCCACGCACGGCGGCGCTCAGTAATCCTATTAATCCGTATAATTTGAAAACAAAAGGGCTAGCTAGTAGCTAGCTAAAATATCAGAGTATGTTATGAAAATCATGCCATATCTCTAAAATTATAGACAATAGCAACGTCATTTAAAGCGGAATAAATAGTTGAACAATTTTTAGGAAAAGTCAAGAAATTTTAAAGCTGTGGATCGCGTAGTTCTTTAATGATATTGTATTGAAAAGTACCAAGTCCCCACCGACCCCCCCCCCACAGGAAATAGGGTTAAAACAACAACACCGTTTGTTAGGCGATAAAAATATACAAAATATACCGCCAGTGATCAAATAGCATGTCAAAATTTCGACGCCGCCATTAAACTTTGGCCTGCACTATTGAAAGGAAAACGAAGTACAAATTGATCATTTTGTTTATTCTTCAAAACTACTGTCGTCATTGGCGATAAAAGAAATAGGAAAACCCGAGAATAGTGAAAGAACATGGACAAACTTAAGCATACTTAAGTTACCCAGCTGGGTAACTAGTTACACATGTATTAATGTGATTTCTGTTGTTGCTTATGTGTGACCAATTTCTCTATTTGAGGCTTCGTGTTGGTCAAAGCCACTCTCATATCGTGGAGCAACCCATGTTGAAGGCGGCTTCGACCAATTGTTTTGATTTGGAGCATGGTGGAGAACGCCTTTTCACACAGGTAGTTAGTCAGAAATGGACCGATCAATTCCAATGCTGCTCGTGCCAATGCAGGATATGCTGTCAACTGATCACACCAGAAATCAGCACGCGGAAGGACGAAATTTTGTCCGACAACTCTGATTCACCTGCATGTCAATCATAGCTCCTCCTTTAGTCTATTAGCCTATGATCACTCATGTCCGCCAAGAAGGGCTGGTGTATCCACTCTGGATATGAGTGATTTGTGGGAACGTATTTTGTCATGGTGGTTTCTAGAAGCGAGAGGTGAGAAACAATATTACAACAAAGCACCCACCAGGTAAGTTCGCACAATCGACTCAGGATCAATTTGAGTACTTGACTGGGAGATGACTACAATAACAGCAAATCATGTAGGCTACTTCGAAACAGCAATCATTGATATGACAACTGCTGACACTGGCAGAAAGACGAAAAAATGCAGAAAAATAAAATGGCATTTTTTGATATTATACTGCATGCATTTAGCACCCCCTACAGTATATTCCAGCACCCCCGGTTAAGAAACGCTGCTCTAGAGGACACGATTATTTCAGGAGAGGTGCATTAGGAAATGAAAACACAATTTATGCATCCAATTGAGATTTCTGTAAAAGCTGGAGCCACAAAGTTTGCTTTAAAATTGAAATTAAGTTTCAAATCGATTTTTTTTCGTGGCACCTGATTTAAAGCACACCACTGAGGAAGGTTATGCCTAGTCTTGTATAATCTTTCAGGGAAGTTTCGTATATCCGTCTGCGGTGTCATCACCTTACCATGTAGTGGGTTGGCTTGCACATTGTGCGTTTTACTTCATACTTCTATAAAAACTGGAATAGGTTAATTAAATTGTTGATTACTGTACTTCGGTGAGCAAGGCGTTTTACTTTAAGTTTTGTATTACTTTTTCAGTTTTTGAGAGGCACAAAAAGTCACACGCTTTACATCTAGGCTACCACTGAAGACATACGATTCCTATGCCACTGGTTAAGTCAATGAAACGATTGAACGAGCAAAGCAAGAGAAAATTTGTAAAGCAAAGAACAATTACATGTTGTGTCTCAATTTTGGGTGGGGCAAGTGATCAAGTATGCCCTCCCTAGATCCGCTAGTGTTTGTACAATCAGTTGAACAACATGACTGCTAAAAATAAGATGGATATATTGTAAGTCTACCTTTACAGGAGAACATTAAAGTAGAAATGGCATAAAATTATAATTACATGAAGAAAATTCAGAAACAACGAAGCAAAAAGTGATTTATTGAGCAAACGGAAAAACTGAAGCCAAGTTTTTGGTGGACCGAAACGAAAGTTGCTGCAAACGGTGGACCGGCAGATAAAAACTACTGGCCTAAGCTATAGAATAGGCAACAAAAATAGCTCAACAAAACATGCATGCATGCAACTGCAAGTAAACTCCCAGACAACCACTTTATCCGGTCTAGATATTGCAGAGACCTGATTAGATCCGTACCCGATCTGGTGAAGATCTGGACCAGATGAAGTGGCTGTCTAGGATTTTGCTCATGGTAGCTAACAGCTGCAGCTTTTCGTCTGACTCTCTTCAGGAGCTATCGTCACAATAAAATAAGCCTAAAAGTGGTTATTTATACTACAAGAAAACGAAATATAAATTTGACTGATCAGAATAATTCAAATTAATGAAGAAGCTTCAAGTTAAGGCATAAACGAATTCTTTTTCGGCGTTATAAGACTGTATCGAGAGTTTTTATAAAAATTGCTGCCAGTGTTGCGAGGTGGAACGAGGAACGGCCTTTGGCAAGAATTGAAAACATTTCTAGTCTAAAGTTTAAAACACATTCTTCATTATCCAGCAAGCAATTTATCATTTTCCAGACCTTTTGCAATGCAAAGTAACGGATTATAGCATTAAATAATAAAGACTTGCAACGTCTGAATTGATGCACAACATGCATAGGCTGTTCAAACGGTTTTGAGTCATGGTAGAAAACAAACAGTTTTTCACAAGTTTTAGTGTTCTAAAACCTCGTTCTCCACTAATTCCTGGAAACAATTAGGTTATTTAGCCTACAATAGAGTAAGTTAAAACATTTCACATTTATGTACAGTAAGATACTGTATATTAGAGAAAAGTGAAAGAACACTAATTGTTTCCTTTATTTATATTTTGATAAACTTGATACAATGTTTATTTTAGTAGTAAAATTGGGCGCCCCTCAAATGTGAAAACACAAGCAACTACTCGTTTTTCCTTTGCAATGTTATGCAAGGGGGGAAAGTATCCCGACTTTCCTCTCTTTCGGAGCCCCTGAGCCGAATGGCTGCAGCGACTATGACGCTAAAAAAATTTCCGGTTTCTACTAAGACTTAATGGAAGCAGGAAACGTGTTCGGCAGAAATTATCACGACTAAACAGCCCTGTTCAGGATCCACTCTGCTCACCCCGAATATTACGAAAACCATCATCCTCGAAGACGAGGGATAGCCGTCATATTACGCTAAGGAGAAAGAGAAACCTTTGCCGATTTATTTCACCTAATTCAGCAGTAATTTGTTGCAATTCTTGATCAGACTTTAAAAATATTGGGTATAACAGAAAGCTACTCGCGTTGGCTACCACTTGGAAAGCTCCCGCGTACCACAGGATAAGAACCACTGGATTAAGTAGAACACGTAGCTGTACGCTACATGAGGGGAGATGAACACGAAGGTTGTTTTCCTTGCCTTTTCGTCTTCCTTTCAATCATTTTTTTTGCCCCACTTTTGTTTGTCGTATCCAGGCTTACACCCGTTGGTTGAAGATTTAGATTAAGTGGACGGGAAGGCAAGGAAGCCGATCTTCGTGTCCACCTTCAGGCATGCCCTTAAGTGTCCTGCCACAGACACAGCCGCATGCTCTTGAGCGGTGTCGAACCGGCGCCCTTTCGATTGCCGTTCCAGGGCTCTCACTACTCGGCTATGCAGTCGACACACTTGGATTGAGTTACCTGGAAACAGAAGCTTGACAAATCTTTAGGGATGGGCAAAATAGAATACCGAATATAGAATAACCGGTTGTGAAGCCTTGCTTTGCCAGCGTTTTAGTTGTCTGCCACGTTTTCTTTTTCCTTCGACTTTAGGCAACCTTTTGTGCAAAATCAAAAAACAAAATTTACCATCATGCCAATTTTTTTGTTATAGCCCTAGATGAGATCCAAAAGATTTTTTGCAAAGTGATAACTTACTATCTGCCAAGATTACTCCTGCTAATCCAACACTTTGCTCAACAGTTGAGGCTATTTAAGCCTGCAGAACTGTCATGCGTGGCTACAAATGATGGGTGTATAGGAGAAGGATCGTACGGCGTGGTCAGGCTGGGATTTCATGACATTTACGGAGCCGTAGCAGTGAAATGTTGCGCTATGAAAGGTGGAAAAAGAGAGAAAACACTTGTTGAAAAAATGTAAGCAGGCTTAATAATAAACGTGTATTTTAGCTTCATGTGTGATAGCACTAATAACACTGTGCAACGTAAAAAAAAATTCAAAACAGCAAGGAAGTATTTCTGGATATTTTCGGTGTGTTGAGCACGAATATGAACTCCGTTTTTCTCCATCCCTCAATTTTTTTTTTTAATTCTGATTTTAAATTTTGCAAAAGTGTGTGTATTTGCCTTCCTGTATTTTCCTATTGTCCCTATTGTACAACATGTGAAGTGCAAGTTACTGTGCATATCACAGGGTTTTGTCAATCCAGGGATATCTAAAGAAAAGAATACTTAAATGGTTTCTAAGAATTTCTGCGATTCTGCTTTACGTCCAGGCTAGTTTAAAAAATTAACCCTTCAAAGCAATACAAGGCTATCTTCAGTTTACTGAGCGCTACAGTTTACTCATTTATTTTATAGCTGAATGTATGAAGTAAAAATACAATACTTTACAAATTATGTTTTGTGCTTTTCTCCAGGGTTAAACATGAGATGGGTCATCTTCAAAAAGCAAGCCATGAAAACGTAGTTCGAGTGTTTGGCTGGACACAATGGTTTCGATCAATGGCTATCGTTATGGAGTATTTACCTGCTGGGAGTCTGAAACATATCCTTCTTGATCCAGATGTGATCTTATCTTGGTACCTTCGGCTACGATTTTGCTATGAAATTGCAAATGGAATTGCTTTTCTTCACAATATTTCTGGACGAAAACGTTTAGTTCATGGAGATATCAAACCAGACAATATCTTGCTCACACACGACCTGCATTGTAAAATCGCAGATTTTGGAGGAGCTGCTTTGAGAAGCTGCACTGGATCAATTACCACCGTAACAACTAGTACGTTGGCGGAATCTAACACAAAACCAGCCAGCAATCAGTATACACCACTATATGCTCCTCCAGAATTTTTAAAAAAACCTTCTGGAAAAATCACAGCAAAGCATGACACATATGGGTTTGGAATGACTATGCATATGATCTTATCTCGTGAGCAACCCGTTAGTTCAGAAGCACTGATGCAAATTTTGTTAGAAGAGATAAAAATCCGTGGAGAAAGACTGGATCTTGAAAGCATTAATGAACACAAAGAAGAATTGATAAAAACTGATGAAAAACAAATTTCTATTTTTGAGCTTTTGGAAAAAATGATGATTGCATGCTGGGACCAAGACCCCAACAAAAGACCGTCTATGACTGAAGTTAAGGATAGATTACAAAAACACCTTTTATCGTGTGATCTTCCAACTATACAACAGCATGCTGTTGATGCTTTGAAAAGCATGGAAGTCCAAACCCTATCACGCGAATCATATCAATGTGTTCCGTTAGACAAATTTTTACCGCCTAATTATGAAATTGGTAAGTTTGAAATTATATCAGACTGTAGGTAACGACATAATAAGTGCTTCATACACAGTATCAAGTGAAAAAAATTTCAAGATGCATGTGTGTGCGCATTTTTTAAATTGCGCAATTCGGTTAAAACTTTAATAATATTAAAATTGTTTTTGTTTGAAAAGCTTTATATAATAATTGACATCACAATGTTTTCATTTGGAGCTCAAATACTCGTACGTCTTACGAAAACCCAGTCCTTTTTATCTCAATGGAATGTTACGAGAAATTTCTAACAAATACCTGCTGATTGGAATGTTACTCTACACTCCACAGTAGGCCAATGTAGACACTGCTATTGCATACTTTTCAAAACTAGTTTATGGAAACAAGAAAAAGTAGGCTAGCTTTCATTTCGGAGTTCAGTATGCAGAGATGTACGTAGCCTATACGCCGCAAATTCTACGCCGTAGACTTGCGGCGTAGACTTTTTGTTTGCGCTAACGCTTACGGCCACATTTTTTGGATAGTTGTCGCTTGAGGCTACGTCGTAAAGTTTTTTGCGATTTTTTAGCGTATAGCGTCAACGCATACTTTTTAATGTCTTTTTTTTCGCTACAACACGCCAATACCTTCCAGCGCTGCAGTTGAAAGAATGTTTTCAATGGGCAAAGACATATTGAAACCAAAACGCAGCAAAAGGTCAGATGAACACTTTCAGATGCTTGTGTTTCTTCGTGGAAATTCAAAATAAAACTTGTTTGTTTCGAGTGGTTTATACTGTGTGGATGTGTGGCACCTAGCAATCAAAATGAGTTTGCGCTAGTGTATGCGCTGACGCTGACGCCGCCAACTTTTTTTACAAGTTACGTTGGCGCATACGGCGTATGTTTTTTTGAACGTTTGCGTTTACGCTGACGGCGTCAATATTTTTTGTATGCGCGTACAAGCCGTACATCACTGACCGTATATTTATCTAACAAATTGGCTTGGCGGTTTGCGCTATCACAGATTGGTCAAACGGATTAGCACTGACTTTATGTACTATTATTGCTGACTTTATGACTGATTATGTTTATACTTTACCTAAATCTTACAAAAAAGGAAACATGATTGTTTAAAGTACAATATTCAGGAATGGGATATCTTCGTAAAAAGTAGAAATAGTAAAAAACAGCATTTTAAGATTAATGTCTTGTATCAACTTCTGTGTCAACCTGAGCTTTAATCATACCAGGCAACGCAAAATTAGACTTTAACGAAAACTTTCTTAAGTGTGTTAATACCAGAGATGTACGTATACGCCGCAAATTCTACGCCGCATACTTGCGGCATAGACTTTTTGTTTGCGCTAACGCTTGCGGCCACATTTTTTTTGGCTAGTTTGGGCTTGAGGCTACGCCGTAAAGTTTTCGCGGTTTTTTAGCGCATAGCGTCAACGCATACTTTTTAATGTCTTTTTTTCGCTACAACACGCCAATACCTTCCAGCGCTGCAGTTGTAAGAATTTTTTCAATGGGCAAAGACATATTGGAACCAAAACACAGCAAAATGTCAGATGAACACTTTCAGATGCTTGTGTTTCTTCGTGGAAATTCAAAATAAAACTTGTTTGTGTCGAGTGGTTTATACCGTGTGAATGTGTGGCACCTAGCAAAGAAAATGAGTTTGCGCTAGTGTATGCGTTAACGCTGACGCCGCCAACATTTTTTACAAGTTACGTTGACGCATACGGCGTATGGTTTTTCGAACGTTTGCGTTTACGCTGACGGCGTCAATATTTTTGTATGCGCGTAGATCACTGGTTAATACAGTGTTTATGATATATTTACTTTTAATTGTATTCAGAGTTATCGAAATTGTGAAACATACTCTTTGACACATGCTCTTCAACAGGGGTTCCGCAGAACATCTAGTAGGGTTTCGTGAGGGTTCCGTAAGGGCTCCTCATTTAAAAAAATTGATTTCTTGCTTCAGTATGTTGCACAAGACATTTGCTCCAATTCTGATCGTTTTAATAATGAAGTCAATCGATTCATTCTCATTTTATTGCTAACAATTCTTTGTCGTGACTTTTTAATAAAGTGATTGATTGAATAATTGAATCAATCAGTGCTGAAAGGGTATTTGGGTTCAAGTTCTACTGACACCACTGATATTTAACTCACAAAATTCGAATATCATTGAAAAGCCAATTGGTCATGAAAGCGAGTAGCCCAATACACAATTCAAACTACAGCCAACTAAAAAAAATAGCCACCTCTGAAAAACAGACCGTGTGTTCAAGCAGATAGTTCGCCTGTACCGTAGGTAAAAAAAAGTTTAGAAATTTTGATGCCAGCAATCTATTTTTTAACTTTTTGTTTCGTCACGGAAAATTTTTAGCCATAATTGCTCTTATCATAGCTACATAATAGCCATGATTTTATAAAAAACAAACAAAAAACATAGGTCTTGCTTAACTTTCAGTTAGAGTAGACTAAAATAATTAATAATTTGTGCTGATAAGGAAAAGTACAGTAGACAATAATTCATGTAATTTATGTAAAAGCACCATTATTAGCAATAAAACAGTTGATATATCATACTTAATGGGGGCGGTTGACCTTCAAATTTACGAGAATGAAGATTTTAGTAACTAATAAACTCATAAAAATACATCTATTCTAAAGTGACAAACTCTGCAAGTCACAAACCAGTAAAATTCAACCCCCTAAACTTTGAACTTATTGACCTCTGCTAAAATCAACAAAACTTTGTTGTAACAGGAAGACGATAGTGCTGTCATAAATATGTTCGAAAATACTTGGTTGATAACAATGTTTTTGGACACAAGAACTCAGTAGTGACGTGGTTTTGGAATGTCACTGCTATTTCGCAAACTTGCATAGAAATTTAAAAAGGGAAATTTTCAAATGTATGAGTTGCGCAATTTGTTTTACCAGTGACCCTCTTCTACCCCTTACCCAGAATACTTAATAATCTAGAAAAATTTTAAAACAATTTTATAAATTGTTTTTTATTTCAAATAATAATAAAAAAAAATTACAGCAATTTTAAAACGATAAGAATGCACGTGCCCCGAAGACGCTGCGCTACTGTTGTCACGTAATACACAGTCACTGAATGAAGACAACTGTAGCCGGCTTGCAGTAGCAATCGACCTGATGAAATATTGGTCTTCATCACTTCACTGCTTAGTTATTAACTATAGTGTTTGTTACATGGAGACATGCATAGCAAAGATGGGCCATCTGGCGGTAATATTGAATCACAAGATAACCTACGCCTACTAAAAAAAAATTACATGTGTTTTTCGAGGTGCCCTGTTTATCGCCTTGTCAATAACACCTTTGGTTTTACGTACTTGATTAACTGGGCTAAGAGATCTTCAAAATTATTATCCTTTCGTCGAATTACTTTTTGATTTGTCTATATACTGTCTACTTTGTAAAGCGCTGAGGAGAAACGCATTCTGCGATGGTTACAGCGCTATATAAAAACAAGCATTATCAAAAAGAGAATATCATGTTTCCTTGATAGTCAGCTTAAAATTGTCTGATCACAGTGTCATTTCTGAACACAATGTCATTTCAGGAGATGGTCAAGGAATAAAACAGGAAAAAATTGAGCCATCAACTTTTCTCTCTCAGTCTTCAGGTAGGCTTCGTATCATAATACAGTATAAGCTCATAGTCTGATCGGTTGCAAAAGAATATAAAGATTTTTAATGTTAATACAGTAATTTCTATCACGCCAACAACTATTATAGTATAATCCAGATGAGATGTTTTCAGTGTAAATACAAGTCAAAAGTAATTTTCTTTAACGCCAAAACATCCAAAGCAGCTGTTATTTTCACTTCGTGAGTGGTAAATCGCACGTTATTGCACTATTCTTGTTTTTACAGTAAATCGATTATATTTAAGAAGTTGCAAATTTATTCGATTTTTCGAGAAAAAATCTGAAATTTTTATTTGGTCTATGACTCTGTGTGATCTCTTTTACTTTCGATGCATAAAGTAAGCTGATCGTTTTGACTATCTATATTTGGTGACGTTTCATGGCAGTAACCTACTGTCATGTTATGCTCTTTTGTGAGATGTTGCATTTGGCTTTGATAAGGCCTTCAACGTTTAGCTGCAAGATTGTTACTCCGACAGGAGGATGAATTTCTAACGTTGGGCACCGGGGCCGAGGGTTTATCCTTTTACCACTTCGGGTGCCTTGTGAGTTTCGGTCTATTATTTTTGCCATTCGCTTCATAAATTTGAATTACCAGGACTCACCACGAGGAGGTTGGCAACATGAGTCCCATCAACCGCAGCTACCTGTAAATCCAACTTCCATTTTTCTGAAATTTGGAACAGAGAATGGAGAGAAGTTGCGAGACCAACCCAATTCACAGTCCTTCCCAATACCAACACTCCACCCGTAGAAGAACTACCTCGGAAGGAATGGGTGAAGCTCAATCGCCTGCGGACTGGGGTGGGCTGTTTTAACAGCAATATGTTCCAATAGGGCCTCGCCGACTCACCATCTTGTGCATATGGCTCAGATTCCAACTTCGGAGTCGGAGTAATACAGGAGTTCAGTACAGTTTAGCCTATTGTTTTTTTTTGGCTTTTTTGGCGAAAAAGAAAAAAATAGTACAAACGGAACAAACATAGTAGCATAAATGGCAAGTAGGTCGCACAACAAGAATGGCAACAAAAGAACAAAGAGTCCAGAAAACCTGATTCTGTATGTAATAGGCAACCACAAAGCTGCCATGAAACTGTATGTATTGTAAAGGGTTCAAAGTGAGCCTATAACACTGCTATCATAGATATTGTGAACTATGCACAAAACACACACACGAATACTCTGATTATTACTTTTGACTCTTTATATCATACTATTAGAACCGGAAGTGGAATGTAGTGGAACAGCAAGCAGCATAAAAGATGACGAATTTTATCATGAATACGATGACATTGTCAACAACAGTGGCTCAGAAGACCATACTTCAAAACAAGGTTGAATGCAGTATAGCTATTATTGGGCTTGTTATTTAAGCGAAAAAACAACTTCACTTTGTCACGTGAAATTGCTGATTTCTTATTTATCTTTTGCGGATAATTCTCGAGGTCATAGAGTAATTTGATAGATGTTTGTAGGTAGCCTAAAACCCAGGGATTTCTAAAAGTAGGTTGCTAAATTTCCAACTTCCAAAAAGAGGTGCATTAAATTTAAACGTTGCCAGATGCTGTTCAAACAATTCGGGTATAGGCTAAAGTTTTGTTTTACAGCAGTGGGAGCACAAGTACTACCCATTGAAAGTTATTCCAAAATTTAAAATTATTCAATATTTATTTCAGTCAGATTCGGGTGACCGCCACTTTCAAGTAGCATTAACTGCTTAAAATTTGAAAACCATCGGAAAACACTTTTTTCTTAAACCTCCTCTTTTTGGCAGTTAACGTAACCAAGTTGGAAATCTCGATCTTATAAATCTCTGGTGCAACTCCTCTTTTTCTTACAATTGTCTTTCAGACCTTATTATTGCCAGTCTTGGTAACAAAGAGCTCTGTTTCTTGCAAAGTTAGTAGTGGTTCGATTTGCTTTATTCTTGTTACAACGTATTGAGTATAGGGCTATGAAGATAAAAAGATGGCTAATTTTTGCACCCCGGCAGAGAAAATCGTCTCCATGCCATCTAGATGTTAAAACTATATATCGAGGTCCTTAGCTATAGCAATCCATTGCATATTGTGGACAAACTAGACATAGCCTACCCAAGGGCGATAATATATTAACAACACAGAGTTTTATGGTTTAAAGTTTTTAATGCAAAATTTTGAGAAAATCGATTTTATATTTTTGGATCACTTTGCCCCACCTTCTCCTAATGATATATTCTGCTAAATACTGAAATATTTAACTTTACAAATTCTCGTGTGTGAGGAATCAATTGTACCAAAATCACCAAATTTGTGAACAAATACGAAAAAATAATTTTTTCTTGATTTTTCAGAAATTTTTGCATTAAATTGTTCCACATAAGATTGTATTTATCAAAAACAATTTGTTTATTAGAAGATCTTGCGGCAGCGAAAATCTCACAACCTCATCACGAAAGACCTATTCCTGCTCCACGACGTTGCATACGTCACGTAGACAGCCTGGAAAATTGCGTCACATCCGGTAAGTTACATGCAAAAAAAAAGAATGGATTTACCAGAATAACTTCAACGGAAATTATACACACAGTTGAAGAAATTACAAAGAAAATTTGAGCATCCGGACACTTTGATTTTCGGTTTGCTTGCTTGGTTTGAGTTTTGCCTTTGTGGATTTGTACAATATTATTGTTTATTAACATCTTCAGGAAAAACAAAATGAACTTACTTTGATTTTTTTGGGTGAAATCAGTCAATCGATCAACGTTCTGTGTTGACCAAGCAACAATAGAAGTAAAAGAATACAAGAGTAACGGCTGCATGAAACTTATGCATGCTCTTTTACCAACATGACAACGTGACATAAAGCAAACATTCTAATTTATCGACCAGTCGCTGCAACGAAACTAACAGTTTTGATTGTTGACCAAATAGCATCGTCAAAAAAAACAAAAAAAAAACGTTTAATCCAAAAAGTTACCAGAAAAAGCGCTTAATACTAATCTCATGAAACTCACTCAAAATTGTACAAATTTTGTTCATTGCACAAAAACAGCTTTGCTCTACTTCTATATCACAATCAGTAGGCTAAACTCTTTGTTCTGTAGAAAAAAAACAAGGATGGTTCGTTTTCGTTCATCTATTCTATTGACTTCCGCACTTGAGCAAAACACTGTGAGATAGCTCTCCTTTAAGGGGCACTTTAGCAGACAGTATGGTTTGCAGACAACATGGATGCAAATTCAATATAATGACAAAAGTGTCAGTTAAAAAGTGATTGTTTCTAGCTTTTGATGCATCTAATTGCAATGTTGTAATTAAGCAATTAAGCAGCAGAAGTGCCAAATTGGCGCAAGTACAAACACAGCCTAATATAGCCTAAGCGTAAAAATACAATCTCTTCACTCGGAACCAGACATGTTTGTTACGTAATAAATGCTTACATTGTCTCTGTGGCCTTTTTGGATAACCGCATCGATTTCAAAATTGCATGGGTACTGGGTAGCTATCTATAAAACACTGCGTTGGTGAAAATAGCAAAAACCGATTTTAAGCCAAATTTCGCAAAAACATGAACGGTTTTCGTGAAGGCACCTTAGACACAGCCACATTCAAGTAAAATTCGTTTTAGCCTACTTCTTAATAGCGCATTTCTTTAAAAACCTATAGCAGTGGAACTACAATACACCATACTCGACTGCCGAGAAACATATAGCAGGGGTGTCCAACCTTTTTGGCCAAAGGGCCACATGCGGTTTACGAAAGATTGCGCGGGCCACTTTTATTGCTAATTTGTAATCTTAGATGACTGTCTTGTCTTATAATTTCTAATTAAAACCCTCACACCAAAATTCTAATCTTAGAAATGTGTATTATCCTCTTTTACAATTATAAGAACAACAGACATACCAAGATAATTCTAGTAAAGCCAACAAAGTTTTTACTACATGTCGACATTTCAATGTGAAATTTGGCACTGCTTTTCTCTAACAAGTTTGGCAACGTTCAATGAGGTGGACGATGTAGCAATGCGAAGCGAATTTTCCTTATGGCTGTCAGAAAATAGTGATCTCACAAGAGATTTGACATGGTTCATCCGCAAAAAAAACTTGCTCGCACAAGTAATTCTGCCGAATAATGAGGTCACAAAACTGTCGATCTGTTAATCCTCTGATATTTCTCTTTAGAGACATATTTTTTGTAAAATTCTAGCAATGGAAAGTCTTTGAACTTCTCTCTTTACTCAGGTGAGCACTGAAAATCAATGCACTCCATCTGTAGGTTTTCAGGTAGCCTACCTCTTCTACATCTTTGAGGAAAAGAGGGCGAGAAAAACACATTGAAATGCATAGCAGACTTTTTAAAGTTAATGGATCTGTGGTCGAAGTGTTCTCTTAGTTCTGTTATTGAGTTTTGCGTATTTCTGGGAGTCTTGAACTTGAAGACTCTGAAGAGTAGGAAAATGAACGAATTTTTTGTTGTTTATCAGCGTTAACTGCTAAATGCGTTTTGAGCGAGTCTCTGAAATCAGATGTAGGTCAATGAAGCAAGAAATATTACTGATTGACCGACTCTTGAAGCACGAGTACGATTGTGTGGAAAGGATATGTAGACGTAACAATGTTCATTGTGACGCAATAAAATTAACTTTGAACAGTTGTGCACCCCTGCACTAAGGACTATAGAGTAATAGTCACAGAAAGCAAACAATAAATGCCATTTTCTCGGAATGTAAGTTCGCCAAAATTGCGTAGGCAATTAAGTTGATAATATAAGTCATTTCGAAAAGTTCCGCGCGGGCCACTCAGAACTTTACCGCGAGCCACATGTGGCCCGTGGGCCACGGGTTGGAAACCCCTGACCTACAGGCAAGGGATGCAAATCGAATTTTGCATGCAGTGTTGCCAAGTGTTATTTTAATTCGGAATAATTCTTTGAAGGAGTTTTCACACACGAAAAAGTTTCACTATAAAATTATTTTTATAATTCTATAAGAAACTTCAATTATCATAAAAAAATTTTTAATTTACTTTTGTTTTTACTAATCCCTAAGGATTAAATAGCCTGCAATAATTAGTTGATGATAAAACGTTATTAGTTTTTAATTGAATTTGATTAAACCTTGCATTCACTCAGAAAACAGCACTGCTCACACACACAAAAGGTATTCAACATTTTGTATTTTAATTATTATGATTGTTTCATAGATGATGACTCAAAAGCTTTGTGTCAAGAAGAAGAACTTTATGATCTCATTCAGATTCAGTCGAGAGAGGATGAAGATGGATACTTAAACATCGCAAAAGGTATAGAACTTATATAATACCAAGCTACTTTCATATAGGCTTAATCATAACATACGTTTGAGAAGAGCAGATCTCAAAGGTTAAAAGAAAAAAGAATGCAAAGAAAAGAACGACAATCACACCCACAACCAACTCTCCCAAAGTAGGCTATCTTAAATGTACCAAATGTAACCGAACTTTTAAAGCCAAGATTGGACATTAGCCATTTAAGAACTCACCGTTAGCTTTTATTTTATTGCGAAGGCCATCATCCTCGAAGACGAGGGATAGCCATCAATCATAACATAGCACTAATTCAAACTAAGCATGACGTCTGCACTGAAGCAAACAAAACAATTTTCAAAGAAAAACTTCAAAGCTTCTAGTACAGTGGTTCTCAACCTTTTTGTAATGGCGCACCCTTTTTGTTGCCTTCGAAGCGGACGCTGACACTTAAAAAAAATTATCTGAAATTTTGATATATCACGTCCCCCAATGGAATCAAATGTTTCATAAGTTTCGAAGCGACACACTTAGAACAATTTGTTGAACTCGCGACGCACTTATGACAATTGACAACATTGATGGAGTTTTGTTATGAGCTATATGTTGGCACACATGACTTTCATGGAGCACCTGAAATAGCTTCGCGGACCCCAAGGGGTCCGCAGACCCCCGGTTGAGAAGCACTGTTCTAGTAGGACTACTTGACTATGTTTCTAAACTTTTTGTTTGTTTGCAGATCAGTGACATATTTTCAGTATTTTATGTTTTCAGTTTTCATTGACATATTTTCGTATACATGCATGTTTTCAAAACATTGAAACATTGTAAAATGTTTGTTTCGTTCGCTCGTGGTTGTCTTTGCTACCAAATTTACCCATTACTGTATTTTTATCTATTATTTTAAATATTTCTACTAAAAGTCTAAAATGACTTGTTCACATATAAATTTTATTCCTGTTAAATCTCTTAATAAAGGTTTAGAGATTAATTTTAAATTGTTAACCAATACTGGTATGTTTTAGATTTATCGAAACCTTTCAATGTTCCCATTGAAAAATCTCCAAAATTACCGCCACGTCTTGAGGAAGATGGATGTACGTTAAAGCAGGCATATATATATATATACGATTTGTCTTTATACGATTTGTCTTATATTAAAGCAGGCATATACTGTATACGTATAATACGATTTGTCTTTATAACGTCTATGTACTTTAAAAAAAAAAACTAGGTGTAAGTTTATTGTCTATTTTATTTACTTTTTGCTTATTGTGTCGAAACGCAATTAATTATTTCAAGAGCCCCTGTGCTTATATGAATTCAACCGGGAAATCTAGCAAACCTTTTGCATTAAACAAATGCTTTTTCATGTATCTAATACGAAGATGTGTGGCCAGAAGAGCACAATATATATGACCTGCCTCCAAAAGAATCTCCCGACGTTTTTCCTTCTTGGCAACTGGAAATGAAAAATCCTCAAATCCAACAATCACCATCAGATGACGACATCTACATCGACATGGACCAATATGAAAGCATTGGCCAAGGTAACGCAACCATGTCAAGCTGTATGAATACTTCTTAAAACAATAAGCTTAATTTTTTTTTTACTTTTTATGTTCGTTTTGTGAACGAATAAAGTGACACATTTGCACATCCAGGCCTACACTTAGACAAAAATTTTGTCTGGACAGTTTAAAAGCGAAAATTGAAAATTAATGAACGAATATTAAATAATATTAATTTAATGCTTTTTGTTTGTAGTTTGGCAACTTGCTTAACTTTAAAAAAGAATTATGATTTTATTATACCAAGACAAACTTCTAGACTTCAGCAACAACAAATAAAACCTTAAACCTAATAATACCAGTGACCTGGCATGTGTCAGAAATTTGGTCTGTTAGCTTTCTAGTGGAAAACAATAAAGGTACTTTCTCATCAAAGTAGAAATATTCCAACAATCAATCACAATTCCTTCTTGAGCTTGCTTGTCTACTAAAAAAAATCTTTATTTTTAGATAAAATTGTAAAAACTGGTTTGCTATGTCTATATTCCATATTCTCATGTTTAACGTCAAAAATTGTTAATCTAGATTTTCGAAAGATGCCTTTCAGCACATCCGACAAACGAGATTCTACCATTTTTTCAAAACAATCAACAGTAACACCGCAGAAACACAAACCTAAGGCAATGTTTACAACAAATGAGACGTGCTCTTATGATTGGAGGAAGAGACTGAATGGATCTGTCAGAGATCGATCAAAAGATGACGGTGATATGATTTTGGTTTTGCTGCTTTACATTTTCCCGTTTTAATGTCTTTCTTTTTTTTAACTTCTAGGTCTATGCTTATGCTATAGCGATCTATATACACAGGTCTTGACAACGTGCCAAGTAGAGCCCTGACGGCCTGGCTCAAGGGCAGGCCAATGTAGTTTTGATTTTACACTTAAAGCTAAATTTACTTTATATCCCTTTGAACTGATAGTTTTGAGTATCCAAATTACCAAAGTGTGATCACTCAATCTCAAATCACTGCAAAACAAAACTTCTCATTTTGCGTTTATAAAAAAGACAAAGTTTGCCAATTACCAGTGTTGCCAGACGCCTTTTGGATTTCCAAGACAAGTGCCAAATTCTAATCCTTTAGCCCAGTGATTCTCAACGTGGTCCAGGTGGACCACTGGTGGTCCACCAGGAATTTCTGTTGGTCCACAGAGAGTTCTATAAATCCTTTATAAAACATTCTTCAAAATTGTATCATTTACTACAGTAAATTATGTTAGGACTGCATACAGGTGTAAGGAATTATGTAGCATGTATGATTGTATGTCAGCGTGACATGATAATTATGTTTACTTCATGATATTTGTTCGATTTTTCAGGAAATGCTAGATTAATAGAAGTGCTCAGCAGTTTTTGAACTTATTTTACCAGTTGACGAGTAGGCTATTGAACTGTTTAAGGCATAATTAAAGTGCTGGCAGGCCTAATCATTAAATCAGAATATATTGATGTACCGGTAATTGTTGTGGTGTTGCACGAAGATTGCACTTCTTCATGATACAAAGTTTCTATAGCGAGAGTAGAGCTATTCACTGTTTCACCGAATGTTAATTAAATTATTTTATGAATGTCACATGTTATACGCTTTCAAACGCTAAATTAAGTATTGCATTCTGCAGTGCTTTCAAATTAACAAAATGTCAGAAGCTCATGTTGCTAAGAAGGCAAAACTGACAACTGAGACATTACCATTTTATTAAAACAATATGTGCAATTGTGCATGATGTTTTGTTAGAATAAAATTTGAAATTAAAATTATGTGTATTCAAGTAGTTAAGCTTAAGTGTACAAATTAAGAGGGTTTTGTTTATTAAGTATTATTTTATTAAGGACTTAGATCGAACACGCCCTTGAGTTTTCTGACCTATGTGCAATACAGTTTCGACTAGTGGCGTTCATGAGGCGTCAACATAGCAAAGTGGTCCATCGGATATATTTTTTTTAAATATGGTCCATGGGCCAAAAAAAGTTGAGAATCACTGCTTTAGCCCAGGGATGGAGGAACCATTTTAAAAGTAGGTGGGCCCAGAGGCGCAGCAGTCAAAGTCAACCCAACTTCGGGGGAGCAAAGCCCCCAGACCCCCCTTAGCATTGTTGCATTCCAAATACTTTATATCATTTATACATTGAGTTTTCATGATTGCCTTTCGTACCAACAGGGCCGTAGCCAGACCGCAGAGCAAGAGGGGGCCAACTTTTTTTAGGGGGGCCAAAAAAATTGAATCCTTATAATTGTAGTTGTTGCTCGAGAATGTTGGGATTTTGCCAGGGGGGGCAAAATTGCCCCCTGGCCCCCCCTGGCCCCTCCTGGCCCCCGGTTGGCTACGGGCCTGCGTACCAACAATTAGCGAAAAGTTTCTATTTTTGGGCCCAATTTGGCCAAAACATTTACAAAATTGTTAAATTGCTTTATAGTGATAAAGCTTTGGTAGAGAGTTTGCTTAAATGTTGAACCATAACAAAAATATAACATAATTAAAATAATTTGCAGCATTATACAGTAGGCTGTGCGCATGCGCAACAGCCACAGCACCAATATGCAAATATAATACTGGCATCAACAATGCACAGATAATTACCACAAAGTTTCAATACCAGGAGTACCGGTACTGGTACCGTATATACACATTGTTTGTTTGTTTTTCATACCTTTATCCTGCATTGCGGGAGAGCGGACTTGAGCGCTATGCATCGGTGTACGCCTTCCGACGTAGCCTACACCTGACCCACGCTGCAGCCGACGGCAATGTCTGTTTCCGGTTGTGTCGGTTTCCATATATTTAACACAATTTGGGTAGAGAGGTAACTCTTTTGAACCATAAACAGACATAACTCAGCAACAACACTACATTTAACATTATAAAACAAAAAACAAAAAGCGAACGTTTTCGGCTAGTCATACAACCCTTTTCAAGCCTATAAGAAAAAATACATATTAAAAGAAATGCTAAAGAATCATATAGTATCACAGCAAAAATATGGTCAAATCTAAACATTTAAGAAACTGTCTCGCTCACACAAAATGACAACTGGAAATTACACAGCACAACGGGTCAAGTATTTGAGAAGTAAAATATTTATTATTTAACAGTTAGCAAAGTTATCCCGGAGTTACAGCCTACAGTATTATGTGCATACACAACAGCTGCACCACCAATATACAAATATAATAGGCCTAGTTGTATCAAACAACAAGGTTCCTTCAACTGTCACTATATAGGTGATTGCTATTGCATTACACTTGAAATTTTTTCCTAAAAAAGTTAATAATACGATCATTGAAAGCAATAAATTCTTGGCAAATTGAGGTGATATCAACCTGATCGATCAAGTTTTTATGAATGTGTTCAACTGTTCATCCTATGGCTCAAGTGCTCTTGGTTTAATCTGCTTTTTAAGTAATTTTTCACCAGTCTGTGACACGAAAAAGACTTTTTGCATTAGCATTAAACATAGGGATTTCCAGAAAAAACTGCATCAGTTTTAGATAGATTTATGTAAATGTTTTATCTATTTTAACAGCTTGAGTTCGTTTTCGAGAGAATTAACATCGACAATCGACATCCCCATCTAGCCTGGTTTAAGTGCCTTCTTTCAGAGACAAAGTCACTGCATCCTCTACTAGGCTACCCTTGCTGCAACTAAAATTACTTTCTCTATATCACAAAAAACTGCAGGTTATCTTGGTCAAATCTTTCGCTACCTTTTCAAAAATATTTGGCTTTCAAAAGTGGGTGGGCCAGGCCCACCCAGAAAATAAAGTAGGTGGGCCCAGGCCCACGAGGCCCACGTGGTTCCTCCATCCCTGCTTTAGCCTACCTATTTGAATTGTAACAATCACTAGCGCACGCAGGGGGGGCCATTGGGCCATGCCCCCCCCTCTTTAAAATGTTTTAGTAGTTAACGACGTAGATTAAGCCATTTAATATGTTTTGCATTGCTCTGTCAAAGCAATTAACAATATAGACTAAGCCAATACGAAATACATAGCCCAATCCACCTACCCCACCCCAGGTATGCCAATGTAGCATAGTGTTCTGTAAGCCTATTATAGTGAGAAAGAAATGGATAAAGTCTAAACTAAAACCATACTGGGATATCATGAAAACGTCTAGCTTTATTTCAGAAAAATACCGAAGAAAACATGATCTTATCCTTTTGCTATGCCACCTGACAGCACCATTTTACAGGAATATTCATACCCACATTTTTGTTGAAAATGCTCTCAGAATGCACCAAATTCGAAGTAATTTTTCAAAATTTTCTGGGGGAGGCCCCCCAGGCCCCCCGCCGCTGGGTGTCGTTTTAGGCGAAAACGCCGTCGGGCTTCACCCGCCGGCCGTAAAACTCCCCCTTTCAAAATTCCTGGTTACGCTACTCTCAATGGCCTCCCCCCCTTGAGAAAATCCTGCGTACGCCACTGGTAACAATAGTACAAAAATAGCTCAAAATCACACAAAGTATACACAAACACAATATTTATTAACTAATACCCAAAATATCAACTTATATAATAAATTTTGGGTACTAACAGATCGGCCTCCAGTCAAATTTTAAGCTGCACGTTGTCATGGCCTGTATATAAAGGTGGCCATGGTTTATGCCATAAACATGAAAGTTTGCGAATAAATTTGCATTCAACAAACATTTTGTCATTAAGAGGTTTTGTATTTTGAAAATTTTGCAACAACCCTGCTGCAATTATAACACTGGTCTACAAATTTCAACTTTTTTTTTCAGGTTTGGGTTTTGACAACTGATTTTGGCTAATTTTGGGGCGCTGAATCCGAAAATGAACTCAGATTTTCTCTATCACATCAAGTTTTCTTTCTATCGTTGCCATTATTTTATGAAATTGACCAATTTTTACCCTTTTTAATGCAGTAAAATGTCAAATATAATTATTTTCTGACAGCTATAAACTTTCAAACATAGAGATATTTTTACACTAAATTCATAAATTGGTTCAGATTTCCTCTAAAATAAAAAAAATTCCTGTTATGATAATCGTAATAGGACATAGTGGAGATTGGTAGCGTTGAGTTTTCCCATGCTGGCTTGAACTCCCTGTCTTGGCTTCTCAGGCGTTATCTGTGGGTCAGCTGCTATCTGTGTGCAGATGGAATATCGTAGGAAGACAGCTGGTGGGAGTAGATTTGACTTAGTAATAAATTCTTGCTTAGTAAGGAAGATTTATTTAGAAGTTTCATAAAGCACATGTACATTGTACAGACCAACATCAGAGTTCAAGCTGAAAAGTGGTTTGTAGAAGGAAAAGGTATTTTCATACTTTATAAGTTTGAGTTCAAGTCGGTTAGAGTTTTTGGTATAGTGGTGTTTCTGTGGAAAAACTTGGTCTTAGAAAACTACTAACAAAGAAAGGTTATATTTGATCTCAAGCTATGTCTGCTTCCAGCAAAAGAAGAAAATGTTGTAATGATCCGGATATATTTTGTTACATTTGTGGATGCTTCATGTTGAAGTCTCAACAATGCAATATTACCACGTTTGTAAAAAGGGCATATCTTGCTTACTTTAAAGTCAAGTTGGGGGACCAGGACAAAAGCTGGGCTCCTCATAAAGTGTGCAAGACCTGCGTTGAATGTCTGAGAAGTTGGTCGCAAGGAAAAGGTTCACAAATGAAATTTGGAATACCCATGATTTGGCGAGAGCAACGAAATCATGTTGACGATTGTTATTTTTGTCTTGTAAATGTGAAAGGGTATAACAAAAAGAGTAAACATCGTTTGAAATATCCAAATCTGGATTCGGCATTGCGGCCAGTTCCTCACAGTGATGAAAAGCCACTGCCAGTATTTACATCACTTCCAGAACTACACGAAGAGGCTATTTCTTCTTCAGAAGCATCGTTTAGTGAAGGAGAAAGTGAATTTTTTCAACCAGCACCCGAAGATCTGTCAAACAAGCCTTCCCAGTTTAATCAGATGGAATTAAATGATTTAGTGAGAGATTTGTATTTGCCTAAGCAATCTGCGGAGTTATTGGCATCAAGGCTACAGGAAAGGAAACTTCTCAAAGCTGGTACAAGCGTGACATTTTATCGCAAACAAGAAGAAGAACTGCTTCCATATTTTGCTTCCCACAATGATTTCGTTTATTGCAACAATATAGCAGGGCTTCTTCTAGAAATGGGATTACCACAGTATGATGCAGACGAATGGAGACTTTTCATTGATAGCTCCAAACGAAGTTTGAAGTGTGTTCTACTTCACAACGGTAACGTGTACGGTTCTATTCCGATAGGACATTCGGTGACAATGAAAGAAGAGTATCAGAACATCAAAACCGTTCTTGAAAAGTTAAAGTACCATGAGCATGGTTGGCTCGTCTGTGTAGATTTAAAAATGGTGAACTTTTTGCTGGGTCAACAAAGTAGCTACACCAAATACCCATGTTTCCTATGCTACTGGGACAGCAGGGCCAAGGATCAGCACTAGAACAAAGAAGAGTGGCCTCCAAGGCTCACCTTGACACTTGGAGACAAACATATCATACGTGATCAGTTAGTTGATATCAAAAAGATCCTCTTGCCTCCTCTTCACATCAAACTTGATCTCATGAAACAATATGTAAAAGCTTTGGATCATGAAGTGTTTTAAACATATATGTTATGATTTTCCTGGTCTCAGTGAAGAGACAAAAAGAGCTGGGATTTTCAATGGACCACAAATCAGGCAATCGTTAAAGGATGAAAATTTTGTAAAATCAATCTTGCCATTCGAGGCTAGAGCTTGGAATGCTTTCGGTGCTGTTGTGAGAAATTTTTTGGGAAACAAAAAAGCAGAAAATTATAAAGATCTCTTAAGGGAGCTACTGCTTAGTTTTGAAGATTTGGGATGCAGGATGAGTATCAAAGTTCACTATTTGAAGAGCCATGCGGATGAGTTTCCAGAAAACCTTGGGAAAGTTAGTGAAGAACAAGGTGAACGTTTCCACCAGGATATTAAAATTATGGAGGAACGTTATCAAGGTCGGTGGGATTGTCATATGATGGCCGACTATTGCTGGAGTTTTAAAAGAGAAATTCCAGATGCTGCTCATAAAAAGAAAGTCCCTCAAAAGAGCATTTTTAAGCTTATAAGTGAAGAGTTCATATTTTATGAAAGCTCTTTTTTTGACTGTTTCTGAACTCGCCCTGCCCAAGTCCCTTTGAGTCAATCTTTATTTTGGCACTTTGCTATTTCTGTGTGTGTCTTCAGAATTTCTGCACTCCATTGGAATGTCTATGTGCATATTGTGTGAACTGTAGGCTATAATTCAGATAATATCTTGTCACTGTCCTATCGACATGTTCGTCAGCATAATGTAGCGTTTGATGTTATTATGGTTGCTCTTTTGCATGCCTATTTTTTATTCCAAGGCATGAAATTTTAATGAAGACAACGCAAATTTGTGTGAATATAATATAGAATGCTTGTTTGCTAATTAAAGCTAGATTATTGCAGGTAAAACAGTGTTTATTGCATCAGAATTCCTTGTTTTGACAACAGAGGGGGGGCAAAAATTGATTTTTTTCAAAAATTAAGGATATTTCATATCTCAAAAACTTGATGTGATAGAGAAAAT
Organism: Aplidium turbinatum; assembly: GCF_918807975.1. NCBI lineage: Eukaryota > Metazoa > Chordata > Ascidiacea > Aplousobranchia > Polyclinidae > Aplidium > Aplidium turbinatum. The sequence continues at coordinate 39,304,549 of NC_137473.1, forward strand.
CTGAGTTCATTTTCGGATTCAGCGCCCCAAAATTAGCTAAAATGAGTTGTCAAAACCCAAACCTGAAATTTTGTGTAGACCAGTGAATCAATAACGTAGCACAAGAATTGTTGTAAGAGATATGTTGTACATCAAGGGTCTCAAACTCAAACTGCTCTGAAGGCAAAATGAATATTAGTAATTTTAAGCTAGCCCTAGTGCTGCAATACACCAAAAAATTCTAGAAACAAAATAACACATAGCCCACAGTAGGAAGAACGCAATAAAAGAGGTACAGTAGTAAGAACGCACCAAAACGTGAGATTGCAATAAAAAAGAGTAATAAGAACATGAAAATGAAAAAAACATGTACGAAGAAGAAAAACGCAAACAAAAAAGGAAAACAAAAAAGAACGCAAAACGAAACGGCCTAGACCTGGAGAGCAAAAATCTTGCACCCAACTTTGAAAAGCGCGGGAAAAAACTAAATCCTTGAAGAACTGACTCCCGCAAATGCCAAGGTTAGGGGAAGCTCGGGTTAGTTGAGCCACTGGGTTAGTTGATCCACCCCTTTCAATTCTTAAATGTGGACAGGTAACCACACTTTATCATCACGTGATCTTAAAGTTTCTCATCGCGTGGTCTCCCGTATGGTTTGAGTTGACGATTGATATTATATGTGGTGCAGAAGTTAAAAAGTTGAGTTTTGACCTTCGAAAGTAGATTTTGAAAATAGAGGTATGTCCAATAATATTTTTTTTACTTGGTTACCGGTACTGAGACAGTTTCATTTAATTTGTTTGGTAGCTTACCAAACAAGCTACGTTCTGAATAAAAAGCGGCATGGTGTGCCATGAAGTTTTGCTGTAGTTTTAACATTTTCATGGCGGTATAGTTAAGGTGTTAGTTGAGCCACTGCCTTCGGTGTTAGTTGAGCCAGTGTATTAAGGGCGTTATAATGCTTACGATACCTCCACACACCTTACATAGATTGCAGCCGTTGGATAAGTTTGTTTATGGTCCAATAAATCTCTTTGAATTACATAAAACTCAACAAAAGGTCATAAACGTGCTGGTCAAGCTGTAATGAAATGGTGTTATTTTGATGCCGTAGCAATACCTTCATTATTTTATCTGCACATTGAGTTACGAGCAACTCTTGGAACAATTGTTAACCTGTTTTCATACATTGATATTATTACTTTAAATATAAACTAAGGCTTGGAAAAGAAATGTGGTTAAATTTGTGTTTTCAAAAATAATAAATGATGGCTCAACTAACCCTTGCCGTGGTGTTAGTTGAGCCATTTGACTACTAGTTTTTAAACACCTGTGGACCCGGTTGTCGTCGTTCGATAAGGCTTGTACTTCCTACAAATATTGTTTAATATACGCAGAAGGTAGACCACTGTGAATGAAGAAATAAAACCAACTCATATAAAAAAAATTGCAAAAATGCAAAAAGTGGCTCAACTAACCCGACCTTCCCCTACTACAATATAGCGATAACTCCACAAGAAGTGAATAGGCAACCTGTTTCTGATGTAACAATAGGTGTTTCTTGTATGCAATTAAGTGGAAGTTGTAGGCCTACGATGTTTGATAGGCATTTTCAAAATTTTAAGAAATTTAAGAATGAATTTTACCATTTTACATCCATAGAAAATTATGTTTTGAAGGCAAATTTTTGATTATTTGAAAATTCAAAAATGCATCGCGGTCCGCGTGTTTAAGACCCTTGTTGTACATGTAAACTTTCATTACATGATTTGAAATAAGAATAGATCTTTAAACGTTTGTAATTTTAGTTTTATTAAACCAAGTCCTTCCTACAGAATATTACTTCACAACATTGCCCCTTCGAAGAACTGCCTCTCATCAGGAATTTTCTTCCAGTAAGTTTAATACTTGAATTAAGCTATAAATTAATGCAGTAGCCTTCGTTTGGATTCAGTTATTCAAATTCATCTCCACGAGTGATGGGACGGTGAAATTTGTCATGACTTCAACCAAGACTTCAGAAAATTTAATTTTAATAAGTGGTCAATTTGATTGTCATTTACAAGAAATATGAATAGGTTATATAACATGATGCGTTCTACTGGTGCAAATTAAGCTTAACTATCACAAGGTGCATAAAGTGACAATCTGCTTTTATTTCGACGTTTTGTCAATCAAACACGACTGACTTCTTCAAGGAGCTAGACCAGGTAGTGACTACCTATAGCTCCTTGAAGAAAGCAGTCGTGTCTGATTGACGAAACGTCGAAATAAAAGCAGATTGTCACTTTATGGATCTTGTGATAGTTTAGCTTAATTTGCACCAGTAGAACACATTATGTTATTTAACTAAATGCCTGGTGAACAGTCTCATTCAATTTTCATGAATAGGTTATAATTAGGGCAACCAATTTTTTGACCTAAAAACTTGAAATTTTGACTTTATAATTTACAAATTTTGACCTAATTTTGACTAATAACTTTCTGCGTTTGCAACCCAAATGCGAAATGCAAAGCATAGGCTATTAGAAATCAAACCGTTAGGTAAGGATATCTTCCTTTCTAAGGAAATAAAAGGAAAATGTGGAAGACTCAACGACACAGGTAATGAAAGTCACTCAAAAAACTGCAAAAGATAAATATGGAGTGTCTTTAAATATCCCGAAATTACTGGGAGGGTTCTGCAGTATTATACTTCAACATCAAGTAATGTTTCACATTATCGCCTTTGAAGTGCCTGTCTCTCGCCAGAATTTTTCCTAAAATGGAGAAGCTTCTCTCTACTGATACAGAAGTTGATTGGGAGTTCCTCATTCACCTGAACATTCATCTAACTATGAACAAAGACCACGTTACCTGCAGGGTTGCATTCCTGGGTGGCTCGGGGGGCTGAGCCCCCCGAATTACGAAAAGGCTTGATGTAGGGGGGGCTCAGGAGGGGGCCGTTCAAGCTTCCATTTTTCAGCTTTTCTGGCTGAACAACAACTTCTCGACTGAACAAGTAACACTTTAACAGCTTTCTCACAACAGAACTGCAAAAAAACACGAACATAAGTTGATAGCAAGCGCCAATTATCACTTTTGTCAGAAACTCTCCAGACTGCATGGGAATATCAACTTCGTAGTAGCTAATCGTCATGTCAAATGGACTGTTAATTCTCTACTTCAAATAAAAAAAGCTATTCAAAAAGGAAAGTATTCGTTTGATGAAGTTGTTAACTTGAGCTCCGGAAGTACAAAAAACTACTCCTTTAAAGGCACAACATTGGACCAGTTCAAAGCTCGACGTAGAGACTACCCTTCTTTTGATCGTAATCGGTTTATTCAAGCTTTGGTTGACAACATTGGAAGCAGGATGGTGGACACCAACAATGAAAATTCTGTGAAGAGCTTGGAAATTATTGTACCAGAGTTATGGCCTGCTGCAGTCGAAGTTCCATGGCAAGAAGGGGAGCAGAGATTACGAAAAATAGAGGAGAGATTTCATGTCATCACTCCTATTTCAGATTTTCGATTGTATGTTGATAATCCTTGTCATATACCAGATACGATAAAGTTGCTCAAGAACGTAGTAGCTACTAAACATGATTGCTATAAGTTCTGCTGAAGCCGAATATGGATTTTCACAAATGAACCTGGTCATCACACCGCTACGATCACGGCTGACCATATCACTTGTTTCAGCATTGTTGTTCATCAGCATCAATGGACCACCTCCTCATTTATGGAATGGCACTGCAGCAACTCAGAAGTGGTTGCAGACTCATCGGTCGGCTGTGGATATTCAAGTTAAGCATTCTAAGCTGCCCACATTGAATGAACTCAGATTTCTGCAAAAACTGTTTGCTGGCTAAAATCAAGCTGTCGTGGTTCTTAGCCTATAACTTAGCCCATAAAACCAAAGACCTGGCAGACAGGCTATTTGTTTTGTGTAATCTCGTTTGCACCAACTTGGAATATGCTTTTGCTGTAATTGGAGTTTTTTAAACTGTTCGTTAATAAGTAAATGAGATTTTAGTGTAACTATCACATTGGCAGCTTATTGGTTCTTATATAGCAAATCTGCAACCACAAGCGCTCATTTCAAGAATTGCATTTCCTTACTTGCCTATTGCAGTCAATGTTTTTGCAAGTGTGCTTAGGATTGGCTCATACAAATAAGTTTACAATTGAGTTAAGAGATTGGAATTAGCTCATGCAAATCGAGTTTCAAGTGTAGGCCTACGCAGTAAAAAAAGCAAAGGAGATTGCAGTGTAGCAACCAAGCCAAATTTCAAACTTATAATTTTATATCGGATTCAACCACGTTTTCACGTTTTGTTGCTTCCACCTTTTTCTGTACTTCAAGCTATGTTTTAGCATGGGTTGTTTTTCGACATGATGTTCAGAAGTAAAAACAAACTGAACAGTGTTTCCTTTTAAAAAAGGTAAACATTGTTGGCTAACCTACACCGATTATTTATACATACTTTGTCTATAACAACACAGCTAGCCTAAGTGTTAGAGCCCCCCCCCCAAAAAAAAAATTTTAGGAATGCACCCCTGGTTACCTGCCTTCCACGCCTAGCCTACTTAATATTCAAACGTAAGTAGTGGGCAAAACGAGATATACCTCAGAAATTGCAAAAAATAGATTATTACATCAGAATAGCAACAGAAATTGCAACAAAAAATCAGTATCTGTGTAGCTTTAATAAAATATTAATAGAGATAAGAAAAACTACGTTAAAAGAAAATTTTGACTTAACCATGAAATTTGACTTTTTTTTACTCAATAACTTTGAAACCTCTCCTCGTGTCAACCTGAAATTTAGTTTATGGACGTTTTATAAACTTTGAACAAGGCAGAAAAATTTTGACTTTATTGACTTTTGGTTGCCCTAGTTATAATGCAAAAACTATCCATCCCAAAGCACTAATGACTGAACAAAAGGTTAAACCATGGTTGAACTTATGTGCCGCAGACACAGCGATGTTTTGTACGACACTTTTATTTGCACTCGCAAACAAGACTCAGTTTGCGTAATATATTCTGAGAGGATCCGCTAGCTAAATCAGTTGATTGTTAAATGTAAGTGGAAGGTAAGAAATGTAAGGGAAAGCGTAAGAATTTAGAGAAATGTCGTATATCAATTGGCTTGTTCGATGAGTATTGGAGAAGGAAAGGGAAGTGCAGAAAAGATTCGAGATTCGCGGAAACAATTTCCAATCAATTTTCGAAATGGAGATAGCAATGGTGATATACTGTGCAACTTCAAGCACTTTTTGAAGCCAGTGGACCAACTTCTACATGTGCGATGGTGGATCTACGGTAGCGAGCTATGAGGTCGCATAAAGTATTCCTTTCAACTTTACTCGTTGAAGACATTAGTCATGCAATTGGTCATTGGCAATCAATTACTTAAAATCTCTTAAACTTTACTTTGACACAACGTTATAGTAAAAACTAATCAAAACCAAATGCAATTTTTGTCAATTGACTGATATTTACACCCGTCTTTGTTGAAAGCAAAAAAATAAAAATAAATCCTGTACATTTGGTTGCTTTCAGTCCATTTCGTAAGTTGGAGCTTTTTGGGTTAAAAATGTTGATCTACCGGGACGACTATGAAATTCCAAAACCAAAACATGAAAAGACGTCGGTTTTATTGTGACTTACTGACAGTATCAATTATTATGTAAAAAGTTTCATTATTTTTTGTTTTAAATAATTAGAAAAGAACAAATCACTGAAAAGCTTCAGCAAGTTGTTTCCATCAAGCCTACGAAAGAAGACACCTAATAAAAAAGGAAACGATTCTTCTTCGACTGAATCAAACAAGACGTCAAGTACAAGAAAAAAGAAGCTCGAAAGCGGTTTGTGAGATATTTAGTGTTAAACCTAACCATGGATTTCTAAATAGTGAATTGACCTAACACTCCAACAGATATGCATGCTTTTATATTTCTCTGCTACAGTGATCCTTTGGGTAACTCAGGGAAGTCCAACCTGCGGCCCACCTGATATTTTTGTGCGGCCCGCTAGTCATTTTCACTCCAAGTATCAAGACAGGTCTGTAAACTATGAAAAGTATGCTAAGTTATGTGAAGATTTGCTTGAAGAATTTACAGTCAGATTTTCTGACTTCAAAAAGATTGAAATTGAATTAAAATTATTCAGTGACCCATTTTCATTTCAGTGTGATAAAGCGCTACTCGAATTCCAACTTGAACCGATAGAACTGCAGAGAGAACACACTCTTCCCTTATTTTATAAAGAATTACATTCATGTAGTAATGAATTTATTAAATTAGTTAATTTGTCCAAAAAATTATTGTTTATGTTGGGTAGCAATACTGTTGCGAGCTGTTATTTTTATCTATGAAAAACATTAAAACTGCAGAAAGAAACAGACTGACCGACAAACCCTTAGCAAACATCCTAAGAATCAAGACAACGTCCTTTAATGCAAATGTTGATAACCTCTTAGCTGGAAAACAATGTCAAAAATCTCATTGACTTTGTATTGTAGAATAACTTTTTGTTTCTTTCTATGTGTGTGTTATTTGTTCTTATTTTCAAAGATGAACTTAATCGTTTTTAATTGTTTCTTTATATACCTATTTTTCTTGAAATTTAATAGGTCCTGCGGCCCATTGATTAATTTCAAGTGACAATGCGGCCCACTTTAATAAAAGATTGGGCATCCCTGGGGTAACTGTTCAACAGTTTCATTTGGTAGGTTACGTATAGTTACGTCATAAAACACTGAGATGGTATTTTTGTGGACAATTATCTGACAAACGAACATCAATTTAAAAAAATTTTCACTCTTCTTCTAAAATAATAGAAGTCACTGCTTTTTAGCAGATTAAAAGGCACCTCTTTAAATTCAGTAGCAAAAGCCAATAATGGGTTATTTTTATTTGTTTTTAACAAACAAAATTTGAACAGCTGTAGGCTAGCCTTTAATTTTATGCACACAGACAAATCAATGAGGGACTTCTTGACTTTTTGTTGCTTCCAGTTGGTATTGTATTGTGTGTTGTATTGCATCCGTGATCGTAGCATATTATGCTGTGGCAATGAGGGCACTATAAAACATGATGGTTATTGTTACTACATTGTGACAACATTATTATCCAGAACTCGATATGTGACAATATTACCGATACTGTTTTAAGCTTGTTATAATCATTACATTTGGAATAGGAACAAGGTGTAGGCTAATCTACAACTGAAAAAGCAACAAAACTTTTATTAGACATAAAATCACCAGTTCAAACTTCTCTAAGCAGTAGCAGAGCATGCACGAGACAAATGTCACAAATAACCATCAGTAGCCCGGACATTTGACCTTAATGAAACGTAGTCCAAAAACCAACCTCTCATACGAAAGAAGAAGACTTAAGATCAAGCGGCGCTGGTTCGACTTTTGTTATGTGCGCTTGTGCAAATTTTAGGACTGCTCCAACATACATGTATAATGCAATTGCACACCGTAGCACCAAACAAAATATAAGATGCAGCAAGACACTTAATTGGAACACGTGCTCTCGATTAGCTCCGAACAACTTTCAGATCAAACACTTTCATTACTGCCGATGGCAAAGATTTAAAACTTGTTCCACACTCCGAAGGATGAAAGCAAATCTTAAGTAACCTACGTATGCAGAGTCGATGCTTTGTCATTAATCGCACGTAACTTGAATTATTTTTTCAGGTCAATGGAAAAAAGCATCTGAGTTTCAAAGCGATGACGACAAGCCAGTGTTACCGCCAAATCATCCTCGTTAGTAACTCAAGCCCATATTTTGCACTAAATTTAGCTATCCGTCTCAATCAATCACTGATGCACAATTGGGGTGCACGTGAAACGCGTGTGTTCTGTGCAGATGTGCAATAAATGCAAAGTGTAAATCATATATTTGAAAACTGATTCAGATCCCATTGTCTTCTTGATGATTTATGGCGTTACCACTTTAGCAAAAAAAAATAGAAAAATACAAGCAAAAATTAATCTATATTACAGAATAAGATATTATTACAGACATGAACCTACAGATCTACATGAATAAACTGACATAAACCAAAATAAGAATTAGCCTAATCTGAAATTACCCTATAAGCCTGCCCTACAGGCAAGTAGAAGCTAAACTACATGAGAAGTTCAACGCATCTTGCTTCTGTGTACCGTAAAACCTGCTTTTTGTTCAAAAAACAACTTTTTAATTTCATGCTTAGCCCACGTCTCAATTGCTAATTATGTGTTATTGTTTGTAACACATATTGTTATCCGTAGACGTATTCATTATCTGCTCTACAATTTGCGTAAATATTTCTACAGGAGAAAGAATTCCAAAGAAAATTCTATCCATTCGGCATAGGATGGAAAATCTAAAAGCAGACCAAGCAATGCTTAGGGAGATCAACGAACTTTTGCAAACCGATCCCGCAAGCGTCACCACCGACTGCGAAATGATTATCGACGAGGTCAATGACATCATATTGTCAGGAAATCTAATAAGCTTGGAGGACGATACTCTGTTCTCTCTTCTGAATTGGTGCATGGAGGTTTGTGACAACATTTCTGACAGAAATAGAGTCTTACACAAACTACAATACTGCAGCAATGTCATGCACACAGTTGCTACAAACATGAGTAAGCAAGGATTGGCAGAACGTATAAAGAAGATACTCATTATGCAATTAAATGCCGTGGAACGGATCAAGCTTGTTACAACTATCGATCAGCAGTACAAGACAGATATCCAATGTTGGACCTTGCTACATGTGGCTTGCTGCTATAAATTCCTAGGTAACAATCCAGAAGCAATCAAGGTATGTAAGAAAGCCATTACCAAGATGATGAAAGAGTTTGGAGAAGAATCCTGCATGCAAACCGTTGTTGCAACTTGCTACCGCTTGATGGCGCAACTGACAGACAACCGTGCAAAAACCATTAAAGTTTATGAAGAAATAAGAGACTTGTACGAAACTGTGGAAAATATGGAAAAGAAAACAATTGCATTGAAAGGAGTATATGATTGATGCACTTTAATTTTTCATTCCCAATGGCCATGCAAAACATTTGTGTAGGAAAGGAAGAAATTTTTGTGCTTCTCAAAAACCGAGAAAATAATGCAATAATAAGAAATAAACGCGTTGCTTAATCCTGGCTGTTTTGTTTATATAGGCTAGTCTAGACTTCTAAACAGTAGCGGATGTAGAAAAATGTGGGGAGGAAATAATAGCAGAATTTTTAATTTTTTTCTGTATCATGTCAGGGTGCAAAGTTATTTTAATTTTTTTCAAAAATTAAAAACGTATAGGCTAATATTGAATATTTAGCCATTTTTTGTTATAGTTCAAAATTCGTTTGTGAAAGTTTAAGATGATCTTGTTTGCATCCAAATATGTTCCCCAGCCTTCATTGCCACATCAAAAATACAAACCAATTAATTAAGGGGCTTAATTTGAAGGACAATTGATGATTGCTGAACTTTTTAATTTGACCAATGCAGATTTTATGTGACAAAGAGTTCATGCGTATTCTTCACAATCTACACTATATAAGCTACTACTGTAAAGTAGTTTTTTTTAACAAGAAAGCAGGCCGAGTCTGCAAGGTTTCAAATTACTGAGCTTCGTTGATAAATGCGTTCCTTTTCGTATTTTTATTTTCAACAATGAGAGTGAAGAATTTAATGCACTTTACGTCATAAAGCTTACTTTATTGTACTAGTAGGCCTACCAAGAGTGATATTCACATATCCACAGTATATCACTTGCAGTTCTTCAAAGAAGACTAAGTGCGCTTGGAGCTGTTCAATAGAATGTTTTAAATGAACAGATTTTTGCTGCTGTAAAGTTTTGTTGACTTTCATATCGAAAAAGCTTGTTGAAGCGTTTGCTCTATAGATCAACGCAATCGCAGAATGTGTGTTGCTTGTTGACACTACTAGGCTATCCATCTACTTTATTTATCTGCTTGTTGGCTATAATGTGTCAAAATTTCAACTGCGTTTTTTGTATTATAACTGAATAAAGACGTTAGGGCAATGCGAATACCGTGAAATTATCATTATCTTGCTTGTTTCTTTGATTATTTTTAAGAATGGTTGACAATTAAATACAATTAAAACGCGTTTAGTGTTTTAGATCAAGAATAACAATTTGTAGCTTAATTGTTGTTTGTATACAGTAATCATTTTTTATGATTTACATGCATAAATTTGTTGTGAATTATGATTATATAGGAAACAATCAGTCTCTATTGTGTTTGTATTTTGATTTTTGACCAACTCTAGATCTTTTATTCTTTCTAGTTCGCTTGTTTAAAACCTTTATGCTTTGGTTCCTTGTTGTCAAAAAATGGGCAGTGAGCACGTCTTCCAACAAAGTAAACAAACCTACCAGAACATGTTGATAGCACAACCAAGACGTGGGAGCATATCCGAAACCTGCAAGATTTTCAATTCGATGCCATCCCAAAATAAGATTCTATGCATTTTTACCAAAGCAATAAACGACGTAGTAATAAAATGTAGCCTACCCCTTTCCGTCTATCTAAAATATAATCTGTAGTGTGATAACACTGGTCAACACAATTTTTCTTGCATGGAATTTTTCAATGGATTTAGGGTAATTTAGGGGGGTGAATTCGAATCTGGTGTTAGTTTTTGCTCATCACATCACGTTTTTGAGATTTTTGAAAACTTTTTTTTAATTGATATTTTTTACCGATTCCAGTGCTATTCCATTAAGAATGCTTTTCTAAAACTAATTTTGTGATTGCATCCTTTTCGGTCATTATTGACTGCAGTATACCAACAATAAATAAATGTAATATATTTGTAAAAGTACAATTTGAATCATTTTGCTCATCACAAGTAAGGGACCACTCAAAAGCTGAATTTTTTTTAGTTATGTGTCTTTCTGGCAGAATTGAATTTGCAGATTTAAACTAAAAATATGCTAGAAAAAGTAATACTGTTACCTTAAAACGATTTGTATAGTGCTGTAAAAATCCAAAGCATATATCTTGGTACAAATAAACGCAGTCACGTTAAGATACCAAAAATTTTCTTTTTGTAACTGATCTCTCATGAACTGCATAAGAGACATCTATCATCAGCAGTAATCTGCCATCATGTTCCATTGACTTTGGTAACGTTTTTACATCAGTTTGATGCTATGATGGAAACGCTTGCCCTTCTCCTCATTTACGCCGCCAAGGTTCTCTGGAAATTCGCTCTGGCGGCTGTGCACTGTGCAGTGTGCAAGTAGTGAAGTTTAATGTTCATCTTACTCCCAAGTTCGTGCAAGCTGATGAGAAGCTCCTGAACCACCTCTCTGTAATTGTCAGCTTTCTATTCCCAATGAAGTTATGAACCACATCAGCAAATGCATTCCACGCTCGAGTCTCGATGGTGGCCATGGTAGTACACGAAGTGCTGGTCCTTGAGCAACGTTCAAATCTGAAGCCCATCAAATATATCTGCTTTTTTTCATAGTTAAGGCCAGGAAATTTTGAGCATATGTAGTAGGGTGGGTCAAAATTTGGAATTTTTCTCCGATTTCATTGCTACAAACTTTCTTTCTTGCGAATAGTCATAAAACGACATTCCTGAAAATTTGAGCTTGATCGGACATCGTCTTCATTTCTAAAAATCGCGATTTATAAAGGTACCTGAAGCGATTTTTTTCGAGGCTTGAAAATGCATTGTTTTTAATTAGGGAGTTGTTTTCACGAGATTTGAAAACGTCATAACTTACTTAATTCTTATTTTTAAAAGATGATTTATGCGTCAACAGATTCAATATAATTAGGAGAATCCAATTCATTGTGTACTGACTCCGGAAAATGATGACGTCATCAATGACGTCATTAAACAGTAATTTGCAAATAGCGATAAAACTGATAATCCTACATGCTTCATCTCTAAGTTATTTGATAATGAATTGATGTACTTTCCAAACATAAACATCATGCTGGTACTTGATGACGTAATTGATGACGTCACCCACTTTATTATGATGAAACTGTTAAGATAGCATCAAGAACATGTGGCAAGATTTTTGTTCGCGAAGAACACTACAGTGTGGTTCAGAAACCTGGAAAGCTCGCGCTTTTCAGTTGGAGCCTGCTAAATGCTATAGCCCAGGGGTCACCAACCTTTTTTACATGCGGACCAGTTTAGCACTGAGGAGAGCTGTGGCGGGCCGCACTAATAAAATTTTAGGTAGGTTGACTCTTTTGCTAGAAAAGAACGCATTTCGTACCCAATATCCAGCGTTACATCTTGTTAATATTTATCTTAGAATACCGCAGCAACAAAATTAGTCGAACTACGCTACTGCCAGGCCATGCTCCGTTAACAACGCTTTCGACTTCTTTAACTATGCCTAATAAACGAGACCACTTGTTTTGCGCACCTGTAACGAGGCGACCGGTTTCATCAGAATATTCATCGCCACGCAAGAGTGGTGTTGTCACTTCGCTTCACAAAAGATATATTGCAATTTACAGTTTTAGTAAACAAGGAAATGTTTGACACATCGCAATACAGGCAACAATAGTGACCTGCAAACATATCAGCGAAAATAGGCTCCAATAAAAGGGAGAACGAAACCAGGCACCATGAAACAAACACTTGTGGAAATCACCGAAAAAACGTTTCTATCGGTAACTTATGAACAGTGTTCCCTCTAAAAAAGCAATGAATTGATTTTTCATCCTTTTTGTGAGAGTCTCTAAAACCATCTTTCTTTGATTATTATTATTATTAGACATTATAGACAACTGTCACTTGCGGTACTTATCAGCATGGCCAAGAATGGTTGATTAACAGCATTTTGCAGTACTAAGCTAAATATTTTCGTACTACAACCAGAAAAAGTCTTTAAATTTATATATAATATTTTGCCAATTTATTACAAATTGAGTTGGCACACCGACCTACTTTGCCAACAAAAACTTGCATAAAGGGAACACTGCTCATGAAACACAATAACGGTGAAACGCACAATAGTGTTTACATGACATTTACAAACTTAAAATAAGCAACCCTATGCTCACAGACATTTTCGAAATTCGAAAACAGACGTTTTAATCAACCACTAGGACAGTGTGGCTATCGCATTGGAATAAGTTTCGGAAAGTATTTTTTGCTTTCATGCTCTTTAACTCCTCAAGAAAAGTGTTTTTGGTTATAGCCTACTTGTACGCTGATACCTTCTGCGAGCCACACATTACAGCGTGGCGGGCCGCATGTGGCCCGCGGGCCGCCAGTTGGTGACCCCTGCATAGCCCATCAGCGTCAGATGACAGTTTCTTGCGCAATGACACCAAGTGGTGGCGGTTTGTGAGCAATCTGTTTAATGCCGCCCTGAGGTACTCTGGCTGCAGAACAATAATAGTTTTCTGTTGGTCTAACATTCAGCTCACTGTCAGCTTCCAGGTTTTATAAATGGAATGCTGCTACCACAATTTTAGTTTAGCTGAGTTTCAGTCGCCACTTCAGGACATGCTGAGAGCTTTGTCCTGGCTTAGTGCGTCTTCTAAAGTTTCAGAACGACTTTGCCAACCTAAACAATCAACAGAGTGCGGAGTATTTTGTTTCACTATCACTAAGCTTCTGATTTTTCTAAACTTACGACTTCTACTACCATATACTATAAGTTACTTGAAAGTTTTTGACGTAGTAAACCAATTAATGACTTTTAGCATTTTGACAATTATTTAGCAATAGGCATCCAACGTTTCTATTGTTATATAAAACATTGAGCATTTGTTTTTGTTAGAGCTCATACTCACCACCAGTCGCACTTGCAAGCGACGATTCAAAACGTTGTTATAAAGGGCATTCTGATAACAGTAGGCTACATGGCATAACTCTTTGCGGAAGTTAGCATACACGAAATACTCATCAACGATAGGCTAATGAATTGTATTTCAAGGATAGAAATGTTTTTCAAGGACGATACTAATTTTCTCTGCAACTTCAAGGGCAGCCCTTGACGTTCAAGGGTGTCTAGAAACCCTGTAATCTATGCAAGTGAACCTGCGTGTCATTCGATGAAAGAGCCAGAAATAATCTTAACGTGTTGACTTGTCTTTCTTGATTGACTAGTCAAAAAAACGTTTGTATTGGATTTTTGAGTAATAGTTTGGTAAAAAAGTATTATCAGGCATAGTAGCCAATCAAGAAAGAGGCAGTCACAGTAAGAGTAATTGCAAAAGCGTTTATCACAAAGTTCCATGAGAAATTGGGATATGTGACATTGCCTTTATAGCATCTTGACTTTTCTTTTCCTGTAACATAAACTACAGTTTTAACACATTAGCCAATTCGGTGTTTTATTCTACTTTGAATTTATATTATAGGCTTGCAGGCTGTTTTTAAAAGCTAACATGGGAGGTGATTGCATCTCATGCTTGTAGTAAAAAAAACATTAATGCAGTCGTTTGAGAGATTTACTTTTACTCCACAGCGGAAAAAAGAAGATAAAACATAAATAAGCTCTGGAGGTGAACGTTGCAGCGACGCTGGTAATGAGCTATATATACTAAACGTAAACTAAAGTCAAACAAAATGTGGAGCATGTTCAGTATGTAATTTTTTTTTAGTTGACATCTCAAAGCGGGTGGCTGCAGCTCTTCAAAATATAAACTTTAATGCAATGATTCATTTAAGTTTGATTATAGCATAAGTTGCTGGTCTATGCTTAGTGATGAATGTTTGTAACATACGTTAATCTTAACATTTTAAATAGATTGAGTTTCGCTTTTAACGGCACGATCGTTGGATTCGTTGCTTACTTCACAATATATTATCTAGAATAGAGAAAAGAACACATTCATTACATAAAAGCTTACTTTCAAGGGCCTTTGAAGTGCAGTCCGCATTTTGTTCAGAGACATCAACAATTTCTTTCAAATCAATTTTTTCTTCTAATGTCTGCATCTTTGAATCTACCTCAGGATCAGAACAGGTTTCGTGTAGTACAATTTTGTCGCTCTTATTCTTCTTATTAACGTTGTGTTCACAAGTATTGGTCCTGGTAAACCATGTAGTGTTTTCCAGCTAAGGAAAAAGTATTCACTAAGTTAGGCTTACTCTTGTTTTGGAATTTCCTTTTCATATCATTCCAAGATATTTTCGGCTTTATCTCGTTTTACATTCAGTGTTTAAGTAATCTCAAAGTCTTTTTCATTAACGTTTGAATATGACGGGGCATGGCATCAAATTTCCAGCTGTGAATAGATAAAAAGAAAGCTAACCGGTAAACCACTTGACAAGATGGAGTAATCAAGTACAAAAAAATCACACACTAGAACATTGATGAATTTCAGCCATGTTTTTAAATTAGCTTTTAGTTTGCTTTTCTACATTTTGAAATAGCTAACTACACTGTACAGTTGGCATTAGCGATTAGTAGCCTATGCCCACAATCAGTATAACTAAGTGAGAAATACTGTATTGTCTGAAAGCTACTTAGCAGAAGTTTGTTTCCTTTACTAAACATATAAATATCTTTCCACAATCTAAACTCTTTGGGAAAGGGATGAGATTTTAAGTTTCTATTACCTTTGCAAGACGGACAGGTTTGGTGCAGTAGCTGATGATCAACATTATCACAGCAGCGAATGAAAATACGATTGGAGAATAATGTAAGTAATGAACTCTGAAATAGAGTAAAAATATCATGTTAACAAAGTCTGTAAACGTTGCCAATGTAAATAAATAATTACCAAAAATACTAATTTTCATAATTGCGTCTTTACATTACCAATCAGATGAGCAAATAGTAAATTTGTGGACTTTGTAGTTTAGTCTAGCTTATAGGCTAAATCCCATTACATGTGCTGCATGGTAACGTATTGCTCTTTGAGTCGGCAGTTCATCTGAGATTAAAGTAGTAGCCTACGGATATGTTTGAGTTTTTAATACTAGGATTTAAAACTCTTTTTCATTTTCCTTGGTCATACATGATACAGTTTTCAAAGTCTATAGCTCTTTTTCGATGTTGCCATTTTCGCATCCATATATTCACAACGTATCATATATGATACAAAATGTTTTTACGTAAATTGAATTATGCGCTATGCAGCATACAAAATTTGTTTATTTTTTGTTTTTTAGTGCACTCCAGTCAGTTAGAATTTAAAAAAGCCTAAATAAAGTGGAGAAGAAAAGGTGACTAAGGGAACGTTTAAATATTACGTAACGCCTTCGAGGGGGAGGGGGGTTTATGCAAAGCGTTACGTTAGCGTCACATTGGGGGGGAGGGGGTTTAAGCAAAACGTTACGTAACGCTTTCGAGTACGGAATGGTAGTTTTTTGTGCTGAATTCGTACTGAAAAAGCGTTACATTGGGGAGGGGGGGATTGAAAAAAGCGTTACGTTGGCGTTACATGGGGGAGGGGGGGGTCAAAAATTCGGAAAAAAGCGTTACGTAATATTTGAACGTTCCCTAACAGGGTTGAAAAGACCAAGGCAAAGAAAGAAAAATTGCATAAAAATGAATATGAAAATACAGTGACTGAAGAAATTTGAGCCACGTAAATGCAAGCAAGTGCAATGCAATGTCAGACCAAACTTTACGCTTATATTCAAGCGTATTTTACATGGCCAGCTTAAAAGCGTGATCTCTTGTCAAGAGTCGAACCACTGCATTTTAGAGAACGGTCAGATAGTTCAGGCAGATAGTTCTGATATGTATTTCAGCTATAAAACATTCAATTGAGTAGGCTACACATGATTTTATCAACCACTAAACTATTAGAATAAATAAAAGTAAGATCTTTATACCCTACGGTACAGAAATTAATTTACGCTTTGACTACGCGGAAGCAAACACAAGTTTAAATTTACAATACCAGTAAAAGGTGTTCAAAAAAATAAGGCAATAAAAATTTACTTCGCTACGATCCAAGGACGATTGTCCGCTTGGTCGCAGTCTGGAGCAGGGTAGGTAAAGTCAAACACCAACCTTACGACACCAGCCACAAGCCCTCCAATTAATCCCCAAAAAGCTCCCTGAAAATAAATTATAGATTTAAAATGTTTTGTAAAGAATCTAGAGCGGTTAAAAAAATGGTTTAAATCTCTCTGTTTTAACTTAAAAGTGTATATGAGTGTCAAACGTGCACACTGCACATGAGGGCCTGCTTCTCTCGATCGTCAATATTTCATCATTATCGGAATTGTTCTGAAAAGACTACACATCTACAATTCTGGAGTTTACATGTGAAAAAGCTGTATTGTTATACATAATGGAAAAAAAGTATACAACATCTCTGTTTATACGATTTAATTAAGATTTTGCAACTTAGTTCAAACCGTTTCATTGACTCTTGGCCAAAGAATTCCAAACAAAAATAAAGCTGTGACGGCTGATCCCAATGGAGCCAAGACCATGTTGATGTATATGAACAATTGGCCTCCAGCTGATGATAACAACACCGGAACCCATGCTATGCTGATCACAATCAATACGCAGATAGTAATCCTGTGATACATGCAAGCAATTATAATATGCTGTAGCATCTTTAAGTACTCCTAAAGCCAAAACATAATATTCTTGGAAATGTCGTAGGGTAAACTACTTCTTCAAGTAGATAATTAGCTTAACTTATTTATTTGAAGAAGTTATAGGACAGTATAGGCTGTATAACATAGGTTCGGGATGAGATGGCGCAGTAGATAGACTTCCAATCATGCAATCCTGCTTCGATTAATTGATCAGGCAAAAAAATAGCTGAAATGACAATATTGAATTGGCAACTAACAGTAACCTCAAACGTCCATCAGTTTGTTTAGAAATGGAATGGCGTAACCGCTTTGAAAATCTACTTATCACTGACATAAAAAAAATATGCTTTCTAAATTCGAATTTATTTCTTCAGGATGCATGATGATTTATTAAAAAGTATCTTCTAATCCAAACCAGTGGTTTGTAACCTCTTTCCATGTTGGTACCATAAATAGCCTATACTGACAACATTAGTGATAGTGTAAAAAAAACAAAAAAAACTACTGCCCATTGTTTTAAGAAATCAATAAAAAATCTGATCTTTGGAGTAGACCTGTTTCTTTTTCATGCCAGCTTTATGTAGGCTACTATAGCCTACACTGTAGCCACATATAACATCATAACGACACAAGCTTTTATCAGTTAATTGACTCACATGCCAACTAACAACATCTCCTTTTCTGTTGCTGTCTTGCGGATGCGTTTCCACACGTCAATGGTGAATATTGTGCTAGTGCTATTGAAGATGGATGTCAACGAACTCATCATTGCAGAAAGAACAGCTGCCACCATTATACCTCGAAGACCTGATTTCAATTACGATCTTTACTGCATGTTAGACTACGTTTGAACGGAACAATTAAAGGCTGTAGCTAAGATTTAAAACAATAAAACGGTTGCATAGAATTGATTTAGCTTTTGTGTAAGCTGAATGTAGCTGCTGAAGTTTAAAGTGTTCCATATTGGACGGTAAAATCAGAGGTAGCCTATACGATTACAAAAGGCTATTGCATGAGTAAAAAGAATAAAACAGAAAGTTTGTAGGGTGTTAGTATAATATAATATATCATGACGGTTTTCCAATATCTAACAGGGAACTTGAGCACCAGACTTTTGATTCTACCATTTTTACCGTCTGGTAAGAGTTCCAAAACAAGCTTTGGGTACGCAATGTTGGAACATCCTTGAGGGTTTCCGCAAATTCTTTTGCACTCGTGCTTATCTGCGCATGCCACTTCGTTAGGAAATAAAATTCTACTCACCATTCCTGTCACAATAAAAAGTGAAATTAACATTTTCAGCATTATGCTGAAAGAAGGCTTTAACCATGCATTTGCTATTAAACTATCAACATGTAGCCTAGTTGCGTGTGAAGAAGGGCTGGGGAGCATTAATCGTACTCTTCAAAATGTTTTAATTTCTAGAATGATAATGCTTTTAATAATTCAGGAGTTCCCAACCTGGGAATCATGACTCCCCAGTGGGCCATTAGCCTTTTTCAAAGGGGCCATATGGAAAAATTTGAAAAATAATAATTTTTTTGATTTATCATCTCTAAGTCCACTCCAACACTATATAACAAAAGAAATAAATAAAAATTTAATGAAAACGCTTAGTACATTTTTCCCAAATCTTCATGAAATGCTTCATGTTACCGGTTACTGTATAAACAAGTTTTTTTAATTAAACTTACGTTTCTTAATTTTTTCAAACTGTTGAAAAAATAGGGGGCATTGATTTTTCAAATTTTTCAAAGGGGGCCACGGTGCAAAAAAGGTTGGGAACCCCTGTAATAATTAATACAAACTTTCTTGGTGCTTTGCCTTCTCATCTAAAATTAATGTTTTTTGTCTGGCAATGCCACCATCTTAAACTATAGGCCTACGTAGGCGCATTTTTCATCGGAAATGATGCTTTGCAGACTATCTTACAATTTAAAAAAAAAAGTTTTTTTTTCTTTAAATTTTTAAAGGCTTAAAACTTATGTTGTCACTACAGAAAATCAGCGTAAAATTAAAACAAGTCTAAACTCTAAAAGATATAACTTCAACTCTTTTACAAACTTATAAATTTCTTCTAGAATGGTTGGTTGCTGGGCGTAACGAAACAAGACAATTCATCTTACCGATCATGACCATCATGTACATTGGAAGTATTTTCAAGAAACCCGCTAGAACACAACCAGCCTTGGCATGTTGCAAAGTCTTTGCAGCCAACAATCTTTGAATTATAACCTAAACAGTTTAAAAAAAATTGTATGGTAAAAATAAAATAATTCCAATACTTCGGACGCGCAATGAGGAAAAATTCCTCTCAAAGATCATTATTAGAAGGGAATATAAATGGTAAAAGAAATAAAGGCAGACCAAGAATAATTTGGACAACAAACATTTCTAAATGGACAAAATTAATTTATGAAAGTGCAGTACGAAAAGCTCATGATCGTGAGCAATGGTGCGTTGTATCTAACCTCAATACGAGGAAGGAACATAATGATGATGACTTTATCTATAGTCTAATCGTAGACTGCGAACGTAAGATATTGCTTGGTGTTAACTTTCAAACTACCCAACTTATAAAGTTATTCACCTAAAAGTACATATCAATACATTTGATAGCCTATAGCAATTGTTGAATCCAGCGATCAAACTTCTGCTTTTATATTAAAAGTTATCCTCTCAAAAGCAAGAGTCGACTTGAATTCTGGCCTACTTACAGCGTTTGTTTTGTTCTATAACAAAAACATTACTACGATGTCAATTGTCAATGTGGCCCACTAACCTGGTCAGTGCAGAAATAGTAAGTCCCGATTAAATAGATTCCTATCAGCATCCCAGTCCAAGGATGATCTGAGTATATAGGGTCTCGGAACAAATGAAAAGAATCTTCTCCCGGGACTCCACACGACGTGACGTTGCCACTTTCAAGAATATCCTTTGTTGTTTGGGGAATAGCATCCATGTACAAAGGTTTTAAGTTGTTATAACCGCCAATCTTATTAAAAGCTAAAAACAGAAAAACAAAGCAAACAAATCACTTAACTTGAATGCGGAATAAAGTAAGGCATGATTTTCGAGGCAACACAGATGAACTGTTTGAAATCGAAGCGCAGCAGATAAAAAATGCACGATTTACTTGTGTGTTTTCTGATTGCTAGTTGTTAACAAGAATTATGGAGAATCAATCGTTGTGCTGGAGACTCACGGCAGCCGACGCCTTATTCAGGCATGGCCGATGATGATGATGAGTTGTTTTTCTCGAGTTAGTTATCATACATGGCAGAGATGTATACGAAGTCAGGTTTTCTGGACTCCCTCTTCACTCCGACTATAAGTCTGTGACTCCAAACTCCAGTCCGACTCTAAACTTAAACCAACATCCAGGTTTTTATACTATAACACAGTGGCGTAGCCAAGGGGGGTTTTTCGCCCCCCCCCCTCCCCCCGTTTAGCACGCGGGTGACGTCACGATATTGAGAATTATGCTTTCAGTCTCTTTATGTCTCTAAAACAGAGTTTGCCTAATTTTAAACAAAACTGCATTAAAAGAGCGAGTTTTGCCTATACCAAACATTCAAAAATCTCAGCCTGGAACTAGCAACAAGAAAACATAGAGACTTAGCTTTATTTCCGAAAAATGCCAAAGAAAACATGATCTCATCCTTTTGCTATGCCACCGGACAGCACCATTTTACAGGAATATTCATGCCCACATTTTTGTTGAAAATGCTCTCAGAATGCACCAAACTCAAAGTAATTTTTCAGATTTTTTTGGGGGAGGCCCCCCAGACTCCCCGCCGTTGTATATCGTCTTAGGCAAACACGCCGGCTGGCGAAGCCCGCCGGCCATCAAACCCCCCCCCCCCTTTGTAAATTCCTTGCTACGCCACTACACTTTTACTGTACCTTCCCTATCCAATGTTATGAAAGGAAGACATATTTTTAAATCAAAAAAGTTCTGTTAAGAATAGAAAATCATAGAAGTACACAAAATAACAACAACGCAGAGTTCAACGTAAATAGTAATACGTTAAAAACACCGAATGACAAAAAAACAGACCCCGCGACTTCTGTTTTTTTTCAAGAAGTTCATACTATAACTCCATTCCGACTCAAACCGAGACCCGAAACTTCGGTTCCTAAATTCTTCAAACTCAGACTTCCTGTACACCTCTGATACACAACTCATGATCTGTTTCTTACATGAAAGGTACAACAGCGGTATAGCTCTTGTTTTATTTTGACGTTGAATTGATTATTTTTAGGAATTTAATCTTTGTGATTACCCACATGTGGCCTGTCAAAAAAATATGTTTAGATCTATTTTAAAACAAATGTTATATGGGTACCGGTACCGAAAACGTGAGATTTGTTTTTGAATTTGAATTACAATAATGTGAAGTTTTTTAAACGCTGTAATTTTGAATTGTAATTACTGATTTGGCTTTATAGGTTTATACGAAAACTAAATAACATCTCTACACAAGGCTTAAGGTGACAAATGAAATTAAAAAAGGTTTCAAAAACATTACCTATTATCGTGAGCATCAAGCCACCAACCACTAAAACGATTGATTGCATTGTGTCTGTGTAGATCACAGCTTTCAATCCTCCGAGAATGGTGTAGATTCCAGTAATAACAAGCAAAGAAACTGAAAGTAATTTTCGTGTTTGTAAACAAAAATGCAACAAGTAGAATATTAAAGGAAAGAAATGGGCCTACCGTATGGTTTGTTGGCTCCTCATTAAAAAAAAGATAAAGGAAATCACATTGTGCTTGGTTGATTAATCGTGGGAATCTTTTTTCTGGGACTAAAAAAGCTTTCACAAGTGGTGCATGAAGACATGAAGTGTGTTCGTGTTTTCACTATGATGCATCAATGCACTTTTACGTATACGGCCTATATGTTTCCCACAAAGTAGGCTGCATCAGTAGAGTGAACCCAGGTAGGTGAGTTTAGAAAATATAGCCTACTGTAGGCAGTGTTGGGCGCGATAACTCATTTTTCAGTTAAGCGATAACGATAATCGATAAACGAAAAATGCCTAAAGCGATAACGATAAACGATAAATCAAATACAAGTTAAGCGATAACGATAAACGATACATTATCGCCGATAATGTCCGATAACGATAAAAAAAATTTTCTCAATTAGCGCTGCCCCATCCCATGCAGCACGAACTGTTTTCATCAACATGACGAAAAGTCGAACATAATATACTGTAGGCCTAAAGGGACAAAACTTTTTGTAAGTTATGCATGAATAGAATCGCAACAGCGGCAGTGGGTATCGAATCTTCAACCTCTTGATCCAAAATCAAACCACTGAGGTAACCACCGTGCTTATAATTATACCTTCAGATGCCAGTTGGATGCTTTTATCAATTGAGTTACATTGCTGGTTGCGTGCAGTAGGCAAAATAATTAAATCAAATGAAAATACCATAAAAAAAAACTCCAAACTTTGTATTTTGCTTTCTGCTTAAAGAACTGATCCATCAAGCTTGTCAAATTAGTCGTGTTTGTTTTAGAACAATAACATAATTATCATAATTTACTAATAATTTCAGATAATTTTTTTTGTTTTCTTTGTGAACACTATCATTAAAGCAATGGCAGAACGCTGAGTTGTTGAGATAAGAATTACAATATAGGCACTGTAGTAGTGGGAATAAAAATATTTGATTGAGGTAGGCTATGTCGCATAGATAAATAAGAAAGGTTATATTGTATTTAGCATAATTTTACCACGCAACTCGATGCGTCTATTGTCATGCAAAAACTTCTACAAGATGCAAAAAATGTGATGTCGGTCTGCATGTCAAATGCTTCAAGCAATATCATATTCCGCAATGACTTGTTTCAGTGATGTTGTGTTACTTTGCTAATTTTCATCTTCATATATTTTGAATTTTTACTTCAATAAAGTGCTTGATGACAATAATGACACGACAAGACATGAACAAGACATTTCCCAATTTGCAACTCTAAAAATTATTGTGTTGTCAGGGCCGTCGCTGCAGGGGGGCGTGCCCCCTCCCCTGACAACGACCTGTGCACACACACTTCAGGCACTGAAGAAGAACTGGTTTCAATTTTACTTTCATTAACTAGTAAAAATATTACTTTTCATGGTCTTTTTACTTGTGTGTTCATCCGAAATAAAATTTATCGGCGATTATCGGTGATAATCAAATATTGCCTTTGGCGATAACGATAAACGATAACTCAAAAAATAATTGAGCGATAACGATAAGCGATAAAAATTTATCGCCGATAATTATCGCCGGTAAATTATCGCCGATAATGCCCATCACTGACTGTAGGCTACAGTTTGGAAGCACCGAGTTACAAAATTTATTGTTGCAACCTGTTGTCCTACTACCAAAGTTTTTCGATCAAACTAAGTAAATATTAAATAAGTCTTTAATGTTAAAGACAGCACTTACTGATTGCAACATAGAGATTGATTCTAAACGCTTGTTGTATAAATAATGCTCCCGCGTATAAATCCACTGCTATTTTGGTAAGAACGTAAATGAGAAGTGATAACACTGATAAAGTAACTCTCAAGCGGATCCCTCCATATCGTTTGTAGATGTACTCTGGCATAGTGAACACCTGAAACACAACAACGAAAAGAGTTTAGGCATCACCTAAATATATATAATAATGTAACACAACAATATGGCTCAAACCCTAATTTATTATTTTACAATCTGATGTTGCTCAAAAAAAAATCTAAAAAATACAATGAAAAGCTTTTTTTTCAGTTTAAAGGAAAGACAAAAACATCACTTTGCTTTCCTGTTTTGGACAAAACAATTTAAATTTTGAAACGTAACTGAGATTTTTGCTCAGAGAAGAAAATAGGTTTTAGTTAAAAACTGATTAACAAAGGCTGCATCAGTATAAGAAGTTAGATAGTTAGGTAGGGGAAGGTCTAGTTAGCTGAGCCAGAAATCGATTTTTCTGCAATAAAAATTTAACGACAAACTTTACCAAAAATCCATCCCATCATCATAAATTTCAGTCTTATGCGGTTCTTGTGAACATGTTTGTGTTTGCGACTGACCCCGATTAATATCATTTATCGGCATTTTAAAATTGAAATTTAGCCGGCTCAAATGATACCCTAAATTTCACGGTTGAGCCACCCCTTGTTCACGGTTGATCCACACTTATTTCACTTCCAAAAGATATCCCAAAACAGAGCTCAATCTGCATCAAACACAATAAACTCTTCTCTTGAACATCTTGCAAATAAACAATCAAAAAAAGTTTAAACTGTGTATTGTGTCTAGTGTCTTAAAATGAAAGAACAGTGAACACTGAACGAACAGAAATTTATATTTCTGAAAACACTGAGAATCATTGAATAGGAAACTTTGCACGAAGGTGCTTTTACCTTTCTGAAACGATTTCGCGAGGTTTGTGAAGAAAACGAACATTAGCAACCAGTGGCGTTGCTATCGAGAAAAATATAAGGGGAGGTGCTAAAAAAATTACCTTCAAACTGGCGCATTACAGAAAAAACTACTCTTATGGAAGTTTAAGGGGGGCAGTGGACCGCCCCCGGCTAGGACACTAGTTCTACGCATCAATTACAGTACGGTACAACAAAATTAGGGCAGTACGTAAGGACTGTGGCGTGTCCCTTTACAATACTGTCTGAAGAGTTCTGTCCGCTAGAGGTCGCCAAGGCTGGAACGTGGCTCGCGGAAGAATATGAGCAAGACACTTTGACAACGACAACTCAGCGGCCGGACGTGAAGGAAAACGATACACAAACAAAGACAATAAAGAAATGATATTCGGAAATCGGAACATGGCTACAAGGTTTAACCTGGACTACTGATTCGGACATTGATTCTGTTGTTAAGTAATAATACTGTGTACGTAACCTGGTCTACCCTGGTGACCTTAATGTGTATTAGCTTACCATTGTTAATTAAGGTTATTGTGTTTACTCTGTCTACCTTGTTTACTTTGAATTATTATACTACTTCTACAATGCTTACTTTTGTGTGGTATTAATAGGCAGTGCACTCTAGAAGAGATAAGGTTAGAACATCGCCCCTTCTGAGCTAGGAGTCGCACATCGGTAGTGCTTAGCGAACACTATCCGACAACATAAAACCCCTGCGCCAAAGGACCATCGGCTCATAAACTACATTCCTTATGATAAAGGCATGGCTCAACCGTGAACATTGCAAGTGGCTCAACTGTTAACATCGCCGCCATTTTCAAAATTCATGAAAAATTGCGAAGAACCAACTGGCTAATCAAGTAACGAGAACTACTAAAACAAAGAGTAAGTTACCCTCACCTATCCCAGTATTTCCATTAAGACAACGATGAAACATCGTAGGAAAAAATAGCACATTTCTTATTTTTCTCAAAACTACTTTTACGTACCATTTTACATTTAACTGCTTCACAATTTTTCTGCTTGTAGAAAATCCCTAATACTACATGTGCTAATGGACTTCAAGTTTTTCCATATTTTCGTTATGAAACGGTTGGCTAATCATGCACAACGTTGCGATAAAACCGGATGGATCAACCGTTACCCGGCTCAACTACTAACCAAACCTTCCCTTACAGTATAGCCATTCGAACCATTTTTACCTGACTCGATAAGTAAATAGGCACAAACAACCAGCCCATTTGTAGGATAAGAAAAATTGCAAACCACTCGAAAGATCCCACAGCGATTCCTGAAACGGCCCCGGTTCCTGCAAGCCCGACAAAGTGTGCCGCCCCAATGTTAGATACAAAGACTGATGCCCCAACTGGAAGCCAAGGCATATCCCGACTCGCCAGGAAGTAACCTTTCAAACTATCCCGAGCGCCTTTTCTCGAAGCCTATGAATACGTAACAAGATCAAGCAACAGAAAGTCAAGTTTTGATGCGTTAAAAGATCAACAATGAACATCTCTCAGAAACGACCTAAGACTAGCCTACATAAAGTTTCAGCAAACGAAATGTAGCCTACTTGTTTCTTTGAATCGTTCGTGTCATAAAACAGTAAAGAAAATTATTAGCCAAACGTCGTCAACATAATCAATTTTTTATTAGAAATATATATTCGAACAAAGCAAGGTTAGATCTGATTAAGTTCGAAGCATTCTCACCCATATTCCTACTCCCAATGTGGCCAGGACATACACAACAACAACTGCTATATCAATCCCGCCCAAACTAGACTCCTGAAGTTCAGAATTTGTACTTTGTGCTGAGGTGGTTGTCATTTTTATTGCGGAGGCCTATAACAAACCTATTAGAAGCAACAGGAACTTGCCATTGGAGAGAGTTGATTAAACTACTGTGTAGGCCTATGGCAAGCTTGCCTAGTTTGGAACTAGCAATTATTTTTGACCTGAGTCTACAGAATGGTTAATTGCAGATGCGTAGGCCTAAAATACTTTGTCGTTGACTTGCATCACTTTATGTGACAGAAAAACAAACATGATTTAATTTTACTTTATTTATTAATTTTTTTAGTCTGCAACACTTTCCTAAATGCCTTGTGTCTTGCAATATGGTCACGCATATTCTTGCAGCTTGCCGATTAATCTTTAGTCCTGTATGAGTTAGTTAATATATAACTATTTAAGTTGCAACAATTACTAACAAGATCAAGATGTTTGCGTTGACCACGTGTAAAGAAGATAAATTTCTAAAATTCTACAAGTGATATTTCATAGAATATCCTACATTGGTGAAGTAATTTACATGACTGAATGGCAAGATTGTCTGCCTGACATATAAAAAAAAAACATTACTTAGGACATTGATTATTAGCTTGCAGATTAATTAGAATGGACTTCCTTTGCCATTCTATTAACGTAACCAACACAATCAACTGTTAGACATGAGTCTGGATTTGGTACAAATACATGTTGAAGTAATAATAAATAATCCAAGTAAAGCGTGGACAAGTAGGCTACCGGTAGGCCTACTGGTGTTGGTTCCACAAATTGGGGTTACTTTGTACGCAAGGGTAACTTTCAACACTTGTCAAAATTTTGATCACGTGGTAGCCTACATCTTTTGTTTTTTTCATCGATTTTGGAAAAAAAAAGCTTGTAAAAAATGGTGGCCATTGATAGTTAGCCTACTCACAATTCAATTTGGGTAGAGAGGTAGCTCTTTTGAACCATAAACAAACATAACTCAGCAGCAACACTACATTTAACATTATAAAACAAAAAACAAAAGCGAACGTTTTCGGCTAGTCATACAGCCCTTTTCAAGCCTATAAGAAAAAATACATATTAAAAGAAATGCTAAAGAATCATATAGTATCACAGCAAAAATATGGTCAAATCTAAACATTTAAGAAACTGTCTCTCGTGACAGTTTCTTAAATGTTTAGATTTGACCATATTTTTGCTGTGATACTATATGATTCTTTAACATTTCTTTTAATATGTATTTTTTCTTATAGGCTTGAAAAGGGCTGTATGACTAGCCGAAAACGTTCGCTTTTGTTTTTTGTTTTATAATGTTAAATGTAGTGTTGTTGCTGAGTTATGTTTGTTTATACTCACAATTCATCCTAAAAAAGTCCAAACTTTTGAAACGAGACCACATTGTTTGTACGCTGCAGTGCTCATAGCCGAAAACACTTTGTTTACAAAAAAGTAGGCTCCCAAGTAGCAAAGATTGGCGTCTAGCCAGCTCCACGCTAGCGAAGTTATTGGCGACGCGCCAGCGATAATCGCCAGCCAGCCGCCACCGATCTGCTCATCGCATAACCGGCGTAACGCTGGCGAAATTCGACAATAAAGTCGGCTGTGCGTAAGCGCCTCGATGGCGAAAGTCGCTCAAGTTAGTTAACGGCGCGCTGTCTGTACACCTACGAATTTCGCTAAACTTACTGGCACGTTTTTCCGGCTGCGCGCACTGTCGCTGGACTGACGAATGTCGCCCTGCTGAAGCCTCCTTTTTTTCGGCCACCAGCAGCAGCTGTTGTTTTGCGAAATTATCAAAACAAAACACTAAAACTTTTTAAAACATTTTGTGTATTAATTGTCTTTTTGTGGTTAAAGCGAGACGCAATTCAAAAATGTAAAACAACGAAAACAATGAAGATTTTTAATACACTGACTTACCACAGCTCCATTTTCGTAACACAATGCTAAAAAATGTATCAGTAATTAATGAATGGCGGTTTTTCTGATCATTTGTAATACAAATAACAAAACAATTTACAAGTCCAAGCCATGGGAGAGCAAAGCTAAAGACTATAAACATGAGATTATTTGTAAAAGCCCAGCAGCTGTTAAGTGAATTTTGACAGTTTTCGCGAAACAATAATTTTTAAGCAAAAAATTCTATTAAAAAAAACTTTCTTGGTTTTCGAAAGTATAATGAGTTTGATTAAAATGTTTGCTTGCAAGATTTACCCTAGGCCTAGGGTAGGGGTAAGTAAAATTTACTCCCGGTTAGAAACCAATTGTGTACTACGTACTACAGTATCATAACTATAAGCATATATTGTAGGTATTGCAATACGTCAAAATCACAGCACTGGAAGAAAATACACAGCAACATCAAGAACACTACCATTGCTTCCATTGTATTCTCTGATGTAATAAAGGTTAATACGAAGCTAGCAGAGAAATTCAGATTAATGAGTTTTTTGTGCTATCTGGCTTTGCTATCTGTCACCAGCCGCCTTCAAATACCGCTTCACTGCAGATTCGATATCTTTGTCCGTCGCCTTGGCTTGCCTTCGAATCACATCTGTAATAATACAAAATGAGCTCTCTGTGAAAACAATTTCGCTCACAACAACAACTTAATTACACTACTAACTCATTATTAGATAGCACATCTTATGATTGTGGATTAAATGTCGAAAATATGTAGTAAGAATGACGCAGAATTAGGTCAGCGCGTCATAATCACCACTGTGTATTGAGCGGGAACATTTGCTGTTGTATGGAATATATCCAGCTGCGATTACCAGCGCTGTAGGTCTTGCTTGCAAAGTGTTAATCCGAAGTGCTAATTTACATTGGCTGGCAATATTGTCGTTTTTATATCGATTCAATGTTGTCAGACATTGAATCGTTGTTAAAAAGGAAAACTAGGTTAGTTGACATCCGAGGGGAAAACACGTGTCTTCATAGTTCAGAAATGTTCCCGCTGTGGGTTAGTGACTTCAAACCCTCAATGGTGACATCATAACGGAATAAATGGTCAGATTTTATGAAAGGCGGTATGCAGTTGAAACAATTTACTGAGCTGCGAGCAGTTGAAACAATTTAGTGTCGTTAGATGGTCCCGCAATACCGGATTACAATCCCGATAAAGCAGTTATCGCGTGGTGCAACGATTCTATTGCAGGACGTCGCCCAGAGTTCAACAACGCTAAGTTATCATTTTAACATTGTTGCAAGTTTAATTTTATTTGCTTGTGCTATCGTTACTTTGGCCTCCAAGCACGCAGATTTGGCCGCCGAGAAGGAGCTTTCGGTAGGCCACGATGGCTGCCGGAAAAAAACACGAGTTTTGAGGCCTGCCCTAGTCAACAATTTGGGTTGATCCTTTCCTGAAAAGCATAGGCTAGGCTAACAATATATACTGCATCATGTTGGCATCAAAAAAGGTTTTGCCATTTTTTACATCATAATAATAAACCAGTAGAGTAGTAGACTACTATTTCTGGTGCTTTCGTGTGTATCTCTAGTTTTAGAAGCACTGTGAACACAAATCAACACAACACTTCAAAACTAACCGCAGCTATATCTTCTTAGAAACATCGTCGATTTTCCAGGAATAGGTTGAATGCCATTCTTTGCTGCGTTTGTCTGGTTGAATGGCGGTCACCAGGTTTCAGAATCAGATCCAACTATTATGGATAATTGCCATAGCGCCATTTTCTCCATCAAACTCTATTATATGATATTGTTCCATTTCTGTATCTCTCGTCCAAGAAAACCTTGTATCAATAATAGGCTATGAACAAAACTACAGTTAGTTAAGAATAAACCTGTGAACAAAGCACATGTAAAACAAATAATTCCTCATGGTTTGTTCCGATCTTAATTTTGTAATATAATATATACAAAAATTAAATTAGTAATACACAATCTATACAGCAACCAGTATATACCTGTACCACAGACTAACTTCAGACTTAGGTTTTTATTGCATTGTAGCACTAAAGTAATTGCATTACCGAAATCTCTATCAATGTGCCTAAAAACCTGCTGAAAAAGCACGATAGCCTAATTTGTTTTGTAGCTATTTCCTTATCTACTTTTGCCTTAAGTTCATTGGTAGTTACATCTTAAATGCAATAAAACATGTTCACATAAATTACGTGTAACATTATTTAGTGGTTTACCGCAAGTGACTAGAATACTGAATACCAGACACCATCAAATCAACCACTTAGTGAATTTGTTAGCAACACAATTGCATATCGCAGTAATCCTAACGACTAACTAACGAGGTCCCTAACCCTAAGCTTTATTACACAGCAGTCTACCCAATAACTGAGCAAACAGGCTTCAACTGAATCAAATCAATCGCGTGTTTGAAATGGCACGTGACTTCAATCAAGCGCAACTAAAACGGAATGAAGCGCGGCCTTTCGTAAGAAACTCGACAGCGCGTTGTCAGCGGAAAACGAGCAAAAATCGAAAGCGCGTCTCTCGCACGAAAGTCGACCGCGCGAAGCCAGCAGAAAACGATGAACTTTGAAGAAAAAAAAGTCATGACGATATTCGCCATCCAGGCGCTGGCCTACCGCTAACGATTTTCGATGTCGCCAATGTGAGCGCTCGCCGCCCTGATGACGCCAGCTGCACGCCAACTATTGCTACCTGGGCTACTTCTGAAGGAAAGTGCCCACACTTTCATGTGTCTTTCAAGACTTGTCGAGTGTTTATCCATGGATTTTTATTCAGTAGCTAGAAACAGCCCAAGCATCTGTGATTGCAAAGATATTTTTAGTTACGTTTAGGGGAGACTGATGGAGATAAGTGGGACAAATTTTTAAGGGTTCAGAAAAACGCAAATTACGATTTTTTGCTTCCCGAGATTTTATTAGTAGCCTAGCGCTTGTATTTTGTGGAGTTTGATGCCCTTTATCAATCTTGGATTGCATGAAATCATAGGTTTAAAGAAAAATGAATGGTTTGAATTTAAAAGTAGTGAGTCAAATGGGTATATATGGGACACGTGCAGAAGAACTAGGACACAGTGTTAGGAGAATGGGACACCTTGGGGTAAAATGGGCAGTAAAAAAATCCACACAAATTTTGCTGTTGAAGCTTGTCTTTTAGTTTTATTACAATAGTAACAAACTCAAATGATGTTAACAGTCAGCACACTATAGAAATGCAATGTTTCAAGCATGTTTGTGAAAAATTATCATTGATCATTAGCGAATATCAAGATCTCCAAACTTGACGGCAAATATTATGCTGTCCTTGGTATGAAGTCAGGGATATCTAGAGAAGGGGATATGAAGGCTCGCAGCGATTGCCTTATTCTCACGACACTACCAGGGCGGTAGTTTGTAGTGCTTGAAACATGTGGTTCTTTTTTAAATCATAGAAAGTTTTGTAATGCAGCTGATACAATGAGCTATAGAAGACAGTTTGCAAATGTTACGTAGAGCATAAGAATACTTGTTTACAAAGACAGTTGAAAAGTTACCAGTAAGCTGTTTTTATAACAAAGACTTTGCAGTAGGCTAGATGTAAAGCAAGTATATCGGTAGTTGAATTAACAAGCAACCACGAGCATGCTGTGAATATCCAGGCCTGATGCTAATAGCGCAATGCAAGTTATCATAACAAGATTTATTAAACTACTATCGGTGCCAATTGCCATTTTATGATAAATACAGATTATTTACGATAAACAAAAGCCCTTCTATTGTCAGACGTAATAAAAGCCTTCGTATCCCCTTCTTTAGATATCCCTGTATGAAGTGTTGTTCCTTTCGAAGATGACTTTGGAAGAATGGAGAAATATAATAATACCAAGTGGAAAAACAGGGTGGGAGTCAGGGACGTACGGATGAACAAATTTGTTGTTGAATTTACTATCATAGTTTCCTTAAAAAGTTAACCATCACCTCTTCATCTTCACTAGATGTTTCCTCGACTTGAGCCACATCGAATACAGGATTGGGAGCCTTCTCTATTGTAAATTCTGCAAGAATATATGACCCCACTGGCCAGGCATTTGGATCCACACCTCCTAAATAAATTGGATCTAAAGATTCATCTTCACATTCCTCAAGCTCATCATCTTCGCTATCCACCATGATCATCACAACGTCGTCATCATCTGAGCTTTCATCACCAGCGACGTGTTTCTTCTTTTGCAAACGTTTAGGCTAAGCAACTTCAATACATCAATCAGCCAACCAAGAACACTTTGGGACACTGCGCGACAAAGGGAACATTGGAAAAATTTACGAACTGAGCATCTAGTTCATCAAAGGCCGCATCGGCTATGATACTGTTGATGATGAGGCTAAGCAACACTGCAAAGCTAGACTTTTTCCGGTGTCTTTTCTCAAGATCTAACTCTACGATGAGAACTAACACTACTATCGGGGAGAACTGGGACAGCCTGTCCCAGTTCTCCTTGCAAGATGTTTTTACGCCATTTTGTAGTTCTACCATTTGTTTTGCAAAAGGATGCCTTATTTACTACCGTACCATCAATGCAAGCTGATACCTGAAGCAACACAGCCAATTCACTAAAACTAATATACCTTTCTAATTCGAGCACTACTACAAAATAATGCCAAGTCTAAAAAATAACTTTTTCCACTCAAAAACTACTTACAGCGACGGAAGTTGAATAGCTGCTACAACAATGGTCTCAACTGCACACAAGTGAAAGGAAACTGATGTTTACGTGAACACGTGATCGTTAGCATGACTGGATGTAAAACGAGGGAAATATTGCAGGTGTCCCAGTTGTAACGCGTCCCAATTATACCCACTCTCCCCTACTAGATTTTCTATAATTCAATATTAATATTTTGAACACTGTTCAAAGTATCATCGACTCATTGTGTAGGCTACCTAGCTTTGCCATATTAATATCGTTATGGGACACACTGCGGTCTCCAAAACATCATAGGGCGTTGTTTCAGAAAAATAGGTTTTGTAATTTTTTTTGTGTTAAAAACAATGTTTTTGTTTAAATACTTTCAAAACGACTTGGAAAGACAAAGAAATAAGGGCTTCAGGTTTTTAGCCTCGTGGATGGGGTAAGAGGAGATCAATTGCAAGGTACCCCATTTCACAGAAAAAAAAGACAATTGTTGATAGAAAAGTTTATTATGTATCCGTTTAGTACATCTGCAGTGCCTTCAATGCACTTGGTTGTTCAGATTTAACAAAAAAAATGTGTAGCCTATGTAGTAAGAACGCTTCGTCTGCTTATTGTATAAATCTAAGAGTCTTACAAAATTAAAAGAAGTTCGCTGGTTTCTGTTTTCTAATCGTGGTGCAGAAGGTGAAAACTTTCCCTCCACAACTTCTTCTATGTTATTGTAGTCTACATTTGGCGATCATATTTCATTGACATGATATAGAGAAATCAATTGAAAGTCATTCATTCCTTCCCCCAATTGACTATGGCTGGCAAGCCCTTTCCGATCAGAATACTTTAATTACTGCTTAAAGTCCACGTCACGCTTCATTGCACAGAGCTGAGAGAAAGGTCTTTAATCCGATGTTCCATTGGTCCCACCGTAGCCTATCCAGGTAAAAGTTTTTAGTAAGACAAATGAATCATTGGACCAATCAAACGTTATAGGAACAGCATTTCAACCAATCAGAAGTTTGCAGGTAAAACAGAGAAAAAACGCAAACATTTCTGATAGAAAGCAAACCAGCGAACGTTTCTCCGTAGCCTGCATTGTTTAATTTAGTGGGTTAAAGCGAGGGAATGAATTTCGACCACGTGCTTTCGATTTAGTGGTGCCGAAGTAGAGGGGATGGGGGATATATCTCCCCAATATTGTGGCAGCATCCCATCAATAATATAGAAACAAATATTTGCTATGAAGTTGTACTTCGATTCTGTTGTTGTTTTTTTATTGATGTTTGATCACGGTTCGAAATTGTCTTAGATTTGACGCTAGACCAGGGGTGCACAACCTTTTTGCTATTACCGGCCGCATTCAGATTACTTCTATAAAACACGACCGCTAGTGAGTTTTAAATGATATTTTTTGTAATTTGCGCTATCTAAGAAAATAATTTATTCGTTAATATCCACTGAACTTATCATACTTAGGCTATACCAAACAGTGCCATAAAATATCAAA
This sequence comes from Aplidium turbinatum, assembly GCF_918807975.1. Lineage (NCBI taxonomy): Eukaryota > Metazoa > Chordata > Ascidiacea > Aplousobranchia > Polyclinidae > Aplidium > Aplidium turbinatum. Next base: position 39,339,373 of record NC_137473.1, read on the forward strand.
CATTTTTTTTAATGACTTTATTCAATAAAAGTCTGCGACATTGCAACTAGTGACTCCCTTGATTTTTCATACGAGCAGATAAACTTGCAAAGTTAGGAATCTCTCGAGATATCATCAGTCTTAGTTGAGCTCCAGGTTTCCGTCTCGTGGTCCAACAATCGCGTTCGGTACTCGTTTTTCAGGTAGCCTATGTCATTTGTGAAAAGGCAGACTCGCACATGTAAGTGCTTCGGAAAAGAACAAGAGTTTCTCTTGCCAATTCTCGCAACATTGGATATAATCAAGTGCACTTTCCACGTGTTAAGCAAATTTTCTTCACACTTGAACTTAGTCACAAGCTGCTCATTTCTATTTAATTCCACCAGTTCCATCTGAAGATGTAACGGAACGCTTTCGGTTTCAATCAGGTGTGGAAGGGCAACGAGTCGTAATGTTTACAAAAATTTTTGAAAATCTTGAAAACGATGAGCAAAATCCTGCAACACAGTATCATCACAAACACCAGAAAAAAGAGTGATTAGAATGTTGTCGACCTGTCTTTCGCAGCTGTCGATGAGAGCCATAAGTTGTATGAAATAGAAACAATTACACTCCTGAAGATGATTTTTAAGAAGACAGTTGTCACGAAAATCCGATACTTTTTGTCCATGATACATATTGTTGTATCTTTTCCTTGCAGGTTTCAGTTTAAATTGTCGGCATGGGACAGAAAATTCAGTAGAAACGCCAGAGATGTGAGGAAGCTCTTATTTTGTGAAGGGCAGTCTTTGTTTATTGTGGAATAGTATTTCATTATTTCTTTGCGCAACTGCAGAACACGGCGAGATGTTTCTCCTTGAGACAACCAACGAACGATAGAGAATGTCTTGTTCAGTCGTTTCGCTCAATTACAAAAGTTCTTGGAATTGCGTATGATGAAGAGCGTTGGCACGAATGCCTACAAAATTCACCTCTTTTAAAGTGGTTTAAACTGATTACTTTTTGCATCAATCAATCAATGAAATCAACTTATTTTAGCGCACATGAGAAATGTGTTCACTGAGAATGTAGCGAAAGAGTTTAGCTCACTGATTTAACTACACTCGCACGGGCAAGGCCGCCAACACATGCTTATTAAATTGTGTGTCTACGGCCGCATAATTATTCATCGACGGCCGCAGGTTGAACACTGTTGCGCTAGACAATGAAAGACCTTCATTGAAGGTACAGGGGTCCCACCAGGCGCGGATCTATGGGGGGGCCCAAGGGGCCCGGGCCCCCCCGAAATTTTGTGAGAAATTGTTGAATGGTTCGATATGCTTCTAAACAGCTGATATTAGTCCCAATGCGGACTTAACTTATCCCGGGGGGGGGAGGAATTATTTTTTGTCATTCTTAAGGTTGAAATTATCCATCGATTATACATTTTAATAGCAACATTTGTTGGAGCTGGCTCAGCTGAAACCAACGCTGAGCCAAATGACGTCAGTTGAAACAATCTGAAACCTGAATTGTTTTATAGCTTTTGGTCTTCATCATACAATTTCAATCAATTACCGTAGGCTATATGTCTGCAAACATACAAATATCCAATTGGTCATGGACACTGCATACAGGGTTACCAGATTTCAAGTTTACTTTGCAGTTTGCATGCTTAGCAAATTTTATTCCAGCAAAATTTATTGATTAACATGGCTGTTTTAATGTCTATTTTATAACATATCGTATATGCCTTGTATCATTGTTCACAGTGGCATAGCCAAGAGGAGGGGGGGGGGTTACAACCCCCCCTTTGGCACGCGTGTGACGTCACGATATTGAGAATGATGCTTTCAGTCTCTATGTCTCCAAAACCTTTGCCTAATTTTAAGCGAAACTGCATTAAAAGAGCGAGTTTCGCCTATACCAAAGATTCAAACATCTCAGCCAGGAATCAGCAACAAGAAAACATAGAGATTTAGCTTTATTTCCGAAAAAATGCCGCAGAAAACATGATCTTATCCTTTTGCTATGCCACCGGACAGCACCATTTTACAGGAATATTTATACCCATATTTTTGTTGAAAATGCTCTCAGAATGCACCAAATTCAAAGTAATTTTTCAAAATTTTCTGGGGGAGGCCCCCCAGACCCCCGTCGCTGGGTGTCGCTTTTGGCGAACACGCCGTCTACGCCCGCCGGCCGTCAAAAACCCCCAAATTCCTGGCTACGCCACTGATTGTTTATACCTGTTTTATCTTTTTCTTACTTTTTAATTCATTTTCAAATTTTCTGGCCGCCCCCAAAAAAAACTCCTAGATCCGCTTAGGTATTAAGAACGAGTTGGACCAGGCCACTGCACTGCAGTAATGTATATGAGGGGACTCACTGTATTAATCTCCTGTGCAGGCCTTATATCTCTGGTATGCAATGGATTAATCTCCTGCGTTTAATCGCAGCTCGTAACTATAGTGTCTGCTGTTGTACTTTTACGATAATCGCATCAACAACTTCGTCTAGTTCAGTGCTTCCCAACCGGTGGATTGCGAAGCTATTTCAGGTGGGTCGCGAAGCATTTCTAAATGTCACTGAATGTTAAAATTTTCTAAAAAATATCGACATTATTATGGATCTCACAAGCCGCAGTTTTGTCTTGAACAGTACTACGCCTTCGCTACTCTTATCTTCACTTCATTTGTTGACTTTCCATTTTCATGAATTGTGCACCCTGTTTTCTATTAGATGGGAAAATTATTGCAGTAACAATTATGCAACAATGTAACAGTTAGATGTGTTGTGTCGCATTTACTATTTCAGTACGTACCCCACTTAGTAAAGATGCCATAATAAAGATGTCATATCGCATGGTGGGTCGCACAATAAAACTTGCACTAAAAGTGGGTCGCGAACTGAAAAAGTTTGGGAAGCACAGGTCTAGTTAACTTACATGCGTGTTTTGTATCATTCTATGCACTGCAGTGCTTCAACACGCGGAGCAAGCTGCTCAGTGGCGTAGCCAGGAATTTTGAGAGTGGGGCGTTAACGGCCGCCGGGCGAAGCCCGACGGCGTGTTCGCCTAAGACGACACCACCCAGCGGCGGGGGACTGGGGGGCCTCCCTCAGAAAATTTTGAAAAATTACTTTGAATTTGGTGCATGCTGAGAGCATTTTCAACAAAAATGTGGGTACGCATAAATATTCCTGTAAAATAGTGCTGTCCGGTGACATAGCAAAAGGATGAGATCATGTTTTCTTTGGCATTTTTTTGGAAATAAAGCGAAGTCTTTATGTTTTCTTGTTGCTAACTCCTGAATGAGATATTTGAATGTTTGGTATTGGCTCTTCAACTCGCTCTTTTAATGGAGTTTCGTTTAAAATTAAGCAAAAATTTGTTTTGGAGGCATAAAGAAAAGCATCATTCTCAATATCGTGACGTCACACGCGTGCCAAAGGGGGGAGAGCTTTTCCACCATAGTTTATAGTTTGCATAAAAAAAATGCTCTGAAGCATCCCCAGAAACCATAGGCGCCTAACTATTTTTTGGCCGTGGGGGCGAAAGCGTGTTTCATCAGCAGCAACGTAAATTCAGCAAAATGTCACGCAGATGGATGACGTACTTATGTCGTCACACTAGGATTGCTTTTATTGCCACACTCGGAGTTATCGCTACGTTCGACCTACCGTTAATTATTATAAACAAAACTCGACCACTTCGCATGCCATGCGCCTGCGTGGGCTAGCGGATGATGGACTACGACTCTTTAAGCTAAGCACAGCATAAAGTTTAGCAACGAACTAGGTTTATTAGCATGAAACAGAGACGAAAAGGTTTACTAAAAGGTATACTGTAAATGGAATGAAAATACTAACTTGATCATACGCTTGAAAATATACCTGTTGAAAGCAAAATCATTCATGTTTACATCAATTCAACATCACGTCACCTTGAATAAATTTAAAAGTTGCTGACATCCGTAAACACTAAACAGCCCTTGAAAAATAGTTACGGAGAGACGTTTGATTAAGTTTTCGACTTGACATTGCTCTCTTTTCACTGCAATGTTGCAACTTATGACTGACCTGCTTTCAATTCGCTGTAAAACGCCCGTTTTCGTGTTGCAGATGAAACAAAAAATGCGCATATTCCCGCCTTTGATCGGGTTTCTATGGCAACGGTCGTGTGTGCGCCATGCAGGTTGCGCGAGTCCGTTGCTGCGTTAATTATGCCGCGTGTACGCAATGCGGTTTGTACCAGCCCTTGTTGCGTTGGTTAGTGGTTAGGGAACGTTCAAATATTACGTAACGCCTTCGAGGGGAGGGGGGGGTTTATGCAAAGCGTTACGTTAGCGTCACATCGGGGGGGGAGGGGGTTCAAGCAAAACGTTACGTAACGCTTTCGAGTACGGAATGGTAGTTTTTTGTGCTGAATTCGTAGTGAAAAAGCGTTACATGGGGGAAGGGGGGATTAAAAAAAGCGTTACGTTGGCGTTACATGGGGGAGGGGGGGGTCAAAAATTCGGAAAAAAAGCGTTACGTAATATTTGAACGTTTCCTTACCTCGGGCCGCGACTTCAAGCTCATTTTCACAGCGAGCGATTCACTGCAGAGTGCAGAGGTTTCGACTTTCGAAAGCGACATCGAGTCTGTTTGCAAGCGCATTAAGCTAAACTCACGCTGCGTCTACGCAGCAAATTATGTTGTTTTTGGGTACATTCAACATCTGATGACATTGAATCGACGCAAAATAGTATATTGTTGCTATGTCCCAGGCAGCAAAATTAGGCAGATTTTTTTGTCTGGGGTGGGATTGTGGCATCGCTACTCGTTCTAGCGATTATTTATAGCGAAGCTGTTGCGGTTTGCATTTAAAAAATGTTTTCCTGCTGCCGATCGCTAGTTCATCTATTGTTTTATTTATCAATACAGCATAAAAAGTTACTCCCACGCAGAAATATGCGTGGAGGCCTGGCCCCCACGGCTTAGGCGCCTATGCCAGAAACTGCTGGAGACCTTGACAGTGAAGAACTTTCCACTGAAGTACAGAGCTTTACACAAGAATATATTCACCATTGAAAACAAAAGAAACCACAGTTCTCTCTGTTCGACAGTATTGGTATCAAAACAAATTGAATGTTGTGTACCCTAACTTGTGTTTGTTACTAAGACTATTTCTTACTGTGCCAGTTACTGTAGCTTCAGGAGAAAGATCATTTTCTAAACTAAAGTTGATAAAAAACTACCTTCACTCTACAATGAGCCAAGAACGCTTGGTTGGACTAGCTGTTGTTTCAATTGAGCACAACGTGGGCAAAACATTGGACAATGCTTCTCTTATGAAAGAGTTTGCCGCAATAAAAGCTAGAAAGGTGCATTTTGTGTAAGTGCTGCAGACGGGTGGTGTAGGACTCGGATGGCACTGGGTGAGGTGGTACAACACAGCATTACAGTGATGTGAAGATGTCACAGCATGAAATACACCTTTCTTGCTTACAATCGCTGTTTATTGTTGTATTATGTTAATTCCTTTTTGTGTTATTGTGATTTATGGTTATTTGAGTTTGCGTATTTTAATTGGTCGATACGTAGGCGGTAGAAGGCCCTAATATTACTTCTTGCCCAGGGCCCACAAAACCTTAAGGCCACCACTGCTGACATGGGACAATGATAAATCATTTTGCAACCAAGCTCAATGTCATTCAACTTTATTTACAACTTGATTGTGAGAATTACCGTATTTTCCAACACGCAAAACATTGCAAAAAAAACAACGCAACAGCGGCAAGGGCTTTGAGTGGAAGAAAAGTCCTAAAGAAACTGTGAAGTTTTGGGGCCTAGAATTTTTGCAGAAACTAGCCTACTAATAAAAATAGAGTTATCGCCACTTTCACATTAAAAAAAACAACAATTGACCACGTTTTTTGAAGTTGAATAGGACTCTTGGAATGTTCAAAGGACGCAATCATTCCATAACAAGTCATCTTTTACTCCAAAATGAAAATAAAAATATAACCATCAAATATCACATAAAGAAATTTTCTTCACATTCAACACGACCAAGCTTACACTCCATCCAATCCCGGTTTAAAAGATCTGTCCAGGCGTGGTCCAGGTTAGCCAGTCGATAAGTCAGCACCGTCCCGAAGAATAATTTGGGACGTTGTTTCTTTAAGTGAGATGTTATTGTTAGGGATTAAGTGGTTTAGAAGGGTCAGTGTTCGAAAGCATTGTTGCCAGATGCAAAATTTGGTAGCTTTAGGGAAAGTTTGGAGCAAGTTAGAGCCTTTCTTGTAACACTAACACATGAGCGCCTGGCAACACTGCAAGTACTTGTCAAAAGAAAAACATGATCGGGCAAATGTATTTTTAAAAATGCTTGAACAATGTTTTTCGCAGTAAAATGCCTCAAAAATAGAAACTACATTGTTTGGAAGCGTTTATAACGTCAGATATTATAACAGCTCTAAGAGCTTGCCGAATTTAGCAAACGATGCTCCATAACCTTCAATTTTGAAATATTGTTGCAAGGGGTAGTAACTTGTTCACTTTCGATGGCTATTTCTTACGAAAATACGTTATAAGATTGACATTGTCCCAACCACCGTAACGAGTACCGAATAATGATATTAAAGCATTGGATGCCATTAAATAATACTTAAACGTGAAAAAACAGCTACATCTATCTTCAAATATCTTTATCAGCAACTGTATACTTTTATTATCACCTGCATCTGTCACCTCTTATAGTTGCTATCGTGGTTGGTGTTGTGACTGAAGAGATAAGGGAGGGTTTGCTGTGAAAAAATTTGTATGCGGATGACCTGGTCTTGACCAGTGATAGCATGGAGGGACTAGAAAAAAAATGCGAAAGGGAAAACAAGCATAAGACAAAGGGTATGAAGGTAAATTTAGAAAAAAACGAAAGTGATGGTGACTGGTGAGTAGAGTAGAAGATATCGCTGTGCACAGCAAAGCGACACATACGCAATATGTGAAAAGAGAGCCCGGAAAGAGAGTGATGAAAAATTCGATGAAATGCAAGGGGTGTTGTAAGTGTGTACGTGTAAATACTAGAAGAGCTACAGAAAGACTGGCAAATGATTTTATTTGTGGGTGATAAAGGAAAAGGTTTAATTGGGGATTGCAAAGAAAGTTTCTGTTATGGAATTGAAATAGTGACCAACTTCTGTTATTTGCGTGATCAAATAAATGAAAGCGCTGGATGCGAAGCACCTGTAACAAGGGCAAGGCTGGTTTGGGTAAAGTTCAGGGAATGTGGAGAAATGTTATACCTAAAGAAGTTTTCGTTAAAAATAAAAGGGTAATCGAATTAAAAATGAAAGGTCTATCTGAGTTGTATGCGGCCAGCAATACTGTACGGCAGCGAAACATGGATATCAAGAGAGAGTGAACTGGCTATTCTGACAAGAACGAAAAGGGCAATAGGGACAGCAATGTGTAGAGTAAAAACCAGAAAGGAGAAAAAGACTGAAGAACTGGTGGATATGCTAGAGATGAGGGAGACTATTGAAGAACTTGCGAGAGCAAACGGAGTAACATGGATTGGATATGTACGAAGGAGGGAGGAAGTTTTCTTTAAAAGACATTGGCTTTGAAGGTAGATGGGAAGAGAAAACGGTTACGTCCAGAAAAAAACATGAAGCAGGTGAAGAATGAGACAAAGTCGGACTGAAAGGAGGTGCGATGGACAGAATTGGCCATCACCACTAGTGGGGACAAAACCGAATTTGGATGATGATGACCTATCTTCAACTGCTTTAGTCGCTTATTCAATTAGCTAACGATTGCAATGTTTCAAGAAGTCCACAACCCATTACCTCTACAAAAATGCGTAAATTTTAATGCTGCGCTTCAAACTGTTATCGTGAATTACAATACATTTCGTAGAATGTCTTGATAGGGTAGACGTGCGTTCTAAACTCGTCGGGTTGAAAATCACAATCACTAGTTGTCTTGTCTCACCAAGTAGATGTTGCACTGTACAATAACAACCAATCGAATGGCAAACAGCTTCTCCGTCACGTAGAATTAGCTCGCAATCATGGAACGTGTCATGAGTGCTAAGCTTGTTTGCATCCAAGTTTATCGCGCAAACTAAAACGTTGGTGTAAAACAGGATGCAGCAAGTTTGGTTGCACAAGAAGTGTTGTAGCTGCTTAGTTCAAGTACCACAAACGGGCAGTGTCCTCGTTTTTTCGATGTCATCACATCTGGTTAAAGCTCTTAATCCTTTGGAGACCTGGAACGGCTCCGGGATGTGCTCTTCTTCCTTTCGTCTGGACTTCTGCAAAAACAATAATGTTGTTGCAAAATATAAATCTTAATCAAAATTTAAAACTGTACAGTGTACACTCAATGATGAGATTTGTTCCTGAAAAGATCTGCACTGGTTTGATTTATGATTTTTCAGCGAAGCAAAAAAATCAACTATGGGAATTTTCTACAAAAAAACAACAAGTCATAGAAAAATCATCTTAATTCTTAATAGTTGGGTAAAGTGAAAGTCAAACTGATTAAAGAGACAATCACTAACCGAGATCGACTCGGAGATCTGGATGCTTTTCGACCATCGCCATTCATGCTGCTGTGCCGCGAACGAGAACGTGAGCGAGAGTCCGATCGAGAGCGGCTGCGTTTGCTGTCACGGCCTCTTGACCTGAAATCATTAACAAGCTATTTAAAAGCAAAACAATTGTGACAGGTGATTACCACCTATGCTCCTACATGAATGGAGAGGTTTGGGTAAAAAAAAACAACACACAATCGAACGTTGATCCAAGACAACTAGCAACCAGGTAAGTAAAATCGTTGAAAAGAGAAGCTTGGAATAGCAGAAATGCACACGTAATCTCGTACTAGTGAACAGCAAATACAGTACTTCACAAACTTGTTTTGCTTCAGCCACTTTAGAAACAATATTTTCCGACCTGACCTGGTAAGCTGAATAGCAGTTAGAATAGCCAGTAGCTAGTTCAAATTGATAGTCTGAGTAGTAGTTGACAGGGTTGTCGTTATTTTACCCGACCCAAAAAAAACCAGGTGGTTTTTTTTAAAAAACCACCTAAAAAAAAACATAAAAAAACCCATAAAAAACCCAGAGCATCATATTTGTCCAGGTTTTATTAGAAAATTAAAAAAATAAACAAAAACACTACAAGGCACTTAAAACAAACTTTAAATTAGGACTTAAGGATGTTATTGTGAAGTAAATTTCCAAGAATAAACTGAAAACGCAGTGGATATTGTACAGTAGCCTACACAAAAATCAAGTAATGCCACTTTGTGTATACTACATTAAAACTCATTTATGCAAGAAGGCCTTATAGTTAAACTGGTGAAAGTACTACTCTACTGTAGTCTGTATATATGATCTGAAATGCAATTTAGGAGGCTATTTACCAATTATACAGATTCTGGATTCTAACGCATGGCTGTTTCAGAGCATTTGCCTAAATCAGTGTTTCTCAACCTTTTTTGACCCAACGCCCCCTTCATGAACCGGCAAAATTTTATCGCCCCCCAACAAAAACGATTAATTACGCAAAGCGAAAAAAATACTACTAATACTACAAAAAGTGCTCAATGCCAAGCAAAAGCCAAGCAGAGTGCATTACATCAAATATACAGCAGACTAGTTAGTAGTTACCAGTCTCTAAAATCCTTACAGCCTGTTTTACTCTAAAAGGGGGATCATCAGAAGATCCTTATTCAAATGATTGATGATCCCTCTTTTAGGGTGAAACAGGCTGTATGGGTTTTAGAGACTAGTAACCATATTTGATGAAAAGCAAATATATATTTGCAAGCATGAAAATAGTATAGGCCTACTGGTAGTCAATGGGAACCTTGGACTTGGTAAGAAAGTGCCAGTTTCTTCACATCCGGTGTAAAGCCAGTGAGAAACGTTCGAAGATCACCTCTTTTGGATATGTCAAGTGGGTTTCACTGTTTGGTAGGCTATGTAGCAGAACAACACAGCTGAATCCCTTTTCCACCAGGTATGAGGTAGGAAATGCTACCACAAAGATACGAGCTCTTTGACGAAATCGTTACGCTGGGCAGTAGATGGTTTAAACCAGAATGCTCCCTAATAATCAAAACGCCCCCCTTAAACCGAGGTAATCATACAGCCCCCCTGCAAAATCAAAACGCTCCCCCCAGGGGGGCGGTACCGCCCCCGTTGAGAACCACTGGCCTAAATGGACATTGGCCACGCAATCACTCAATTGCTCATCTATTACTACATGTATATAAATGATAAAAAATATTTAAACATCATGGCATAAATGCTCCTTGCCTTCAAATCTAAAGCAAATGATGCAATAATGTGATTTCTACCACGGTAGCATCAACTTGGTATAGAAATCAGTGGATGATGCAACATCCAACTTGATCTTGAAATTAATCGATGATGCAACATTCAAGCAACAACAGCCCTAGTGCGTTATTTTATTGAGTTATGCAAGCATGTACGGCACTGTGAGTGAAAGGCACTTCATTCGTAAAAAGTAGTTTTGAGGAGAAAGAAGCATGAATCTACCTTTTTTGCATCTTTTTTAAAAAACCCAATAAAACCCAAAAATATACCTGGGCGGGTTGGGCTTTTTAAAAAAACCCGGGTTTTTCTCAACCCTGGTAGTTGATAAATATAGTCTTTGTGTATTAGGCCACTATTTTTAGACTAGATTGTGGCAATTGTATTGAAAATCCGAAGAGCATCTGGCGACATTGGTTGGTAACAGAATGGCCCGTTTCGGCTAGTTCCCTATTCGGGTACAGTCTTTTTCGTCAAGTTCCCTATTCGGCAAATTTTTGAAAATCCAACCATAATCCTTCTGTAATCCAACAAAATCCTTAAGTAAATCCAACGAACCAGCCGAACAAGACTGCAGCCGAATCGAACTAGCCGAATAGTAGCAGACCCGGTTGGTAACCAGGGTTGTGGTCAGCTAGCCAGGTCGACTGGATGTTAAAAAAGACATGGATAGATGTACAAAACTAATGTTGCCAAATGAGGATTTCTGCTCTAATTTGAGAACACTTCAAAGTTGTTTAAGAAAAAAACTTGTGGCGACACTTCTGATAAAACAAAGCTTTTTCTCAAGCTTCATTGTCAACAACTAATCAAATAAATAATGCAAAATCTGGGTGTTCACCGGGATTGTTATGTTTCTTAGCATTAGTTTTGTTGCAACTATTGCTGAAAAAAAAGTAAGTAACGTATAAGTTTGAATCAAGTAAAAAGTTCTTGCTAGATTTAGCAGACTTAGCAACCAGCAACTCACAGCCTAAGAGCACAATTCTTCACATAAATTGCATATCGCATAAATAACAGTCAAACAAATTAGTTAAAAATGTTTTCGGCTATATTTGCGTGATATAACATTCACTTAATTGTCCTTAAAACCACCAGCTTTTTTTGTATCAAAAAGCTCGTTTTTCCAATAAAAAACCGGGTGGGCTGGGCCGCTGGGTTTTATTAAAACACCTGGGTTTTTTACAACCTTGTTGATAACATAACATGAATTTTTAATTCCGGTGAAATGAAACTGGAAGTTTTGTAGCGAATTGAAATTTAGCGATCACACTTTAGCAATTTGAATTATCAACTATAATTTCCAAATTTCATCGGCGTCATCATTATTGCAGGTTTGCACGGTGGCATGACCTGTGCATATAAATCGCTATGTTCGAAACATACCTAACACAAGCTTAGTCACTGCAGTATTTTATGCAACATATCAATAAAAACTGTATTATCTTATACCTTGATCGCGACCGATGTCCGCTTCTTGATCTGGATCGGGAGCGTGATCTTGAGTGAGATCGCGAGCGGCTGTGGCTCTCAGAGCGAGAAGATTTGTCTTCCACGAGACGGATTCTTCGCCCATTGATCTCGGTGTCATCTAGTTTTTCTATTGCACGTTTCATATCGTCATAGCTGGCGAAGTCGACAACGCCTTCGTTTCGACGATGCTTATGGGCGTCAGCATATGTAACTTCTCCAGCGTCCCTTAAGTAATCCTACAAAAACATGACGTGAATTTGTAAGATAGCTACGTCAGTCCAAAGTACGTACAATTGAAAGAAAACATTTTTAACGTCTTAACGATACAAAATTAAGCTTTAAATGCAGAAAAAAAGAGAACGGCATTTAACTTTATGCTGATTTTTGACAAGAATATTTCAATTTTCAAGCACTGAAAATACTTGCATGAATCATAACTTTTTAGATAACATTATCCCTATATACAGTACTTTTCATATCGGTGCACGACGTTCAGTTTGCGATTTAAATGCCACCATACCAGAATAACACAAGCACTAATAACTTCTTTCAGGAACAATAAAGTACATAACGACTCTAACCCAAATAATGCCAGTCTTGATTATTTTTCTGTCTGATGCTGAAGTTGTGCGGCTCAAATGTATAGAGTGCTATTTATATTTAATTTATTTATACAGTAGTCCTCGCTTATTAAGCCCACCTCGGGACCGGACGACTTTAGGCTTATTAAGCGGGAAACCAATTTTTACCACTCCTATACCGTTACGCATAAATGATTATGGCCGACTGCACTATGGCTAAAAGTTGCTAAATCTGTTAACTGTACAATGCACATAACCATCGGTTCTTTCCAAAAATTGCGTTTTTGAGAGTTGTGTCAGCAACAAGCATTGTTTTGCACAACCCAATAAAATGAGATCCAGTTTAAACGTTTGTAACGAAACAGTTGAATTAAGAAGTGAGTTAGCAGCGTAATAAAGAGTGAAATTGTCCAAAGCAAGACAAAAAATAGTATATATATAAATTGTGACAACTTTTTACACAATTTCAAATCTTCATGAACACAATTTCAAGCAAATGTAATAGAAAATTGGGCTTATTAAGCGGGGTTTTGAGCTTTAATATAAAGCAAGTTTTTTTAAATATAGGAATATATAAATGGGTTGCCCAGGCCTTAAAACTCGTATTTTTTCCGGCAGCCATCGTGGCCAACCGGGAGCTCCTTCTCGACGGCCAAATCTGCACGCTTGGAGGCCAAAATACAAATAACGATAGCACAAGTAAATAGAATTAAACTTGCTACAATGCTAAAATGATCACTTAGCGTTGTTGAAGTCTGGGCGACGTCCTGCAATAGAATCGTTGTATCACGCAATAACTGCTTTATCGGGATTGTAATTCGGTATTGCGGGACCATCTAACGACACTAAATTGTTTCAGCTGCTCAGTAAATTGTTTCAACTGCATTACCAAATACCGCCTTTCATAAAATCTGACCATTAATACCGTTATGATATCACCATTGAGGGTGTGAATAGGGATGCACAATACAGAATATCGAATCTTAGAGATTCGAATCTCAATGTATTCGAATCGCATTTGCAGTTTCTTTTCGGATATCAGGATTCGAAAATAAATCTGTTAAATGAACAGTGTGCGACGTTAAACAAATGTAAAATTGATATTTTCCGTCTTGCGCGCCGATTTTTTTCTTCATGGACTGTTTGTTCCAAGCGCCTCTTTTTCTTCCTTCATATGGTTCACGCAGTTATCAGAACTGCAGACGAATTCAGTTCAGTTTATTTTTTGTTTTGTTGGCAAAAAAGAAAGAAAAAAAAGAGAAAATATACAAAAACACAATAAACACAAATAATTCACACAACAAGGATGGCAGCGAATGACCAAAAGGTCACAAAAATCAGCTGCCACCCAAACAGTTGCATGTTTATTGTACTATAGGCCTAAGCAGTGTGATGACCAAGTTTTTAGTAGTAGTTGGAGGGTTCAAAATGTTCACTATTTTGAGAAAAAAATCTGGCAACCCTAATCGTATGATGCTTGATTTATCATATGTTATACTCTGTTTGACATGTGATACTAATACAATTCAAAATAATGTACAAATATTTTTGCTTTTTGTTCGATATTATTTGAAAAAAATTGCCGCGTAATTTCAGAATAGATTCGAAATTCTGGATTCGAAATTAAGTATTCTAGAATAGCCAGGTATTCTGTATTGTGCATCCCTAGGTGTGAAGTCACTAACCCATAGCGGGAACATTTCTCAACTATGAAGACACGTGTTTTCCCCTCGAATGTCAACTAACCTAGTTTTCCTTAACAACGATTCAATGTCTGACAACATGACAAAACGACAATATAGCCAGCCACTGCAAAGTAACACTTCGGATTAACACTTTGTTAAAATAAACATTAGGAATTACAAACAAGACTTAGTCAAAAAGGCAAATGCGCAAAAGTTTTTTTAAAAACTTTATTCTAGATCATTTTTTTAACAAGTGGAAAATTCGTCTTGTTTTTGTTCAGTTATGTTCGTCTAGTGCTGCTCTATAATCATGCAAAAAAACACAAACCTGCGACTTGTGGTTTCGCGTCACCGTAATTAATGCTATTAGGCTACTCGCGCATTCCCGCACAATGGATGAATGCGCAGGTACAGCTGGTGGTCGCAGCTGGATATATTCCATAGCAAATGTTCCCGCACAATACAACAATGGTGATTATGACGCGCTGACGTAACTCTGCGTCACTCTTTGATACTACATATTTTTGACAGTTAATCTACGCTCATTCTATTGCAAAATCAAATAATTGGCTAGAAGAAACCGGCGGCCAAGCTTGGCCGATTGAGAAGCACCGGCGGTCATTCAAGCACTCCTTAGCGGCCATGTCCGCGATGGCCGCCGGCTGCTTTAAGGCTTGGTTGCCACTTGACATGGTAGCTGACTTTTTCCACCTTGGTCATACCATGTCTTCTGGAGGGGGGTGTGAGCATGCAGCTATTATAGAGCGGTGCAAGTCAGCCTGGAAAAAGTTTAGGAAACTCCTCCCTATCATCACAAGCAAGCAACTTCCTGCTGCAACCAGAGGTCAAGTTTACACCAGTTATGTGAGGAGTGCCATGCTCTATGGCTCTGAAACGTGGGCTACTTTATCCAGCACCGTCAAGCGCTTACAACGTAATGACAGAGCGATGGTAAGATGGACCTGCCTAGTCAAGCCTGAATGAAGACAACATCCAGTTAGGGGTCAAGGTAGACCAAAACTTTCTTGGGAAGAACTTGTAAAACGTGATCTTGTAGCCCTGAACGTGGTACGTGGACTCTGCCAACCCAATAAATCGTGAGGTGTGGACTGTGGAGGGGAAGACTTTGTTCTCAACAGACAGTCCACACCCTCGACATGAGGATTACTTCATGGCCTGTATAATCAAAATTGGTTGATAATGATGATGAATTCCGGACCGGACCAAATTAGACTAATAAGCGGTGGGTCTATTTTCTATTAACTGTGGGCTTAATAAGCGGTGATCACTGTGGTAACAAGGTACCAGATTATTTGCGGGTTGTCTGACGTAACACTTGAGTAGGCTGATATCCTGCCAGACTGTGCTTATTAAGTTAATATGGAGACTTTCTTTGACATGTACCGTATATATATATTCATTTGAGGTGAAAAATTAATATTGGAACTAGTTTAACTTATATTTTGTGACTTTGTAGTGCAACTTTCGACATTTTTTAAAAATATAGACCGAGACAAGTTATCGAAAAACAGATCAAAATCAGATGGATAAAAATAAAACATATATACTTACTAATTAATGAAGCTTTTACTGAAGTTAGAAACTAAATTTTGAAAATAACATATCCGAACAGTCCGTAACATCAGTCACGATAAACCAAGACTGGTGTCACTCAGATTGAAGTCATTATGCCACCAGTCATTCAAGTAAAAAGTTATTATGACCTTGTGTCATTTAGATACAGTGGAATCGCATCATTCAAGTTGAAGTTATTTGAACTTCAATATATAGACTTTTTCTGTACATATACTGTATGTATTAGAATAATAAAGTATGATCCCACAACTACTACATATATCCAATGTTGTACTATTGTACGTTGACAGCGTCAACAAGTTTGTTTATCGTATCCTGGGTTAATCTGAGTTGAGAAAAGACGAAATCGCCTTTCGCAGCTCGAAACAGTCTCAAAAACCAATCTCGAATACACAAGAATGGCACACTAACGATAAAGAACCTTTGTCTATGCCAGCAGCTGATGGTCTATCCCAGAGGTCGAGAACCTATGGCTCACAAGCCATATCAATATGGCTCTTTTGATGATGACATCTGGCTCTCCTATATATATAATCTAAGATGGCGCTTCTTAATTAGCATCTTAATTGTCAATGTTGCAGCAACATTTTTTGTAACTTTCCATAACGTAACAATCCTTTCGTAACAGTTAAGCAAAACTAGATGGATTCATAACAATTAGGTAAGGCAAAATACTTCCGCTTTGTGAGACCCTGGCTAAAATAGCACTAGAAGATAGCGCTGATGCCATCAATTTCTAAGCTAACGCAGTATTTTACACCGTGAAGTTTTTAGGCAATTCGGGCTAACGCTGATGCCATCAATTTATTTCATTGGCGCGTACAACACTGCATATAATTATCTACTACAATAGTTAGCTAAAACCATATACATACCTTTAAATCTTGCCAACTGACTCTAGTTGAAAGGTTTTCAACAATAACACGGTAGCGAGTACGAGTTGGAGGACCATACTTGCCAATAGCTCTACTTTCATAGTAGTTTACTCGACGATCATCATTTCTTCTGTATCCACCACCACCACCACCTCTATTGTAATCTCTTCCATGATCTCCTCTTCCTCCATAATCTCGACGATCGCCACCACCTCCAAAACGAGGGACCCCCCTGGTTAGCCAAGTTGAAAGAAAACACATCGACACTATTCATCATAATCATCAGATAGAGCAGAAAAACTTGATCAACAGCGAAAGCTTGTATGAAGCACATCAGAAAGGAGCTAGCCACTTCAAGACATCTATCGTCAAGTGGGTTAGAGGAGGGCCAACTACCAGCCATCAGTAACATCACCTGTCATAACATTTCACATATCATGTTACTTGCAGTAAAAACAAAGATATATATGCATTCAAAATAATTCAAAATCACTACCAACAAATCTCAGTTACACAAGCAATAAACATTACAAATGCCCAGTTTTCAAATCATATGAACAAACAGGTATGAGCAAATTTTAGATAGATCTTGGAATTTATAAGCATTGGCTACTGAATAAAAAGTATCCAGCTGAGTTCATAGATTTAGGCTCCATACCTTGTCAGTTTACAAAAATAAAAATGAAGAATGGATTAATTATAATACTAATAATATGCTTTGGTTTCACTGGCATCAATTGCCTTTATTGCAAAACTAATGAATTTACATACCAGTTCAGTTTATTTTCCATACAAGAAACAAAGAAAATAAATAAGTTGTGAACAATACAGTATTGTTGAACATAGAGAGTCCAATTACAAAGGAAGAGAAAGCCATAAATGTTAAAAACTCCACTAAATTTTTCAAAATCAAAGCCAAATTCCCTATTTGGTTATGTAGTATTTCTGTGTTTCAAAACTTTCTGAAAACTACACGCAAGAATTAGGTCATCAAAAAGTTCATCTTTATTATCAAACAATTTTACTTGGAGATACGGTATGTCAGTTTTACAGCTGTGAATGTTTCACAGTGCGATCACAACTTTACAGGATGCTAATGATCCCATATTAAAATAAGCTTTGCAGAAAGTAAGATCTTCTGTGGACAGGTAAAAATATTAGAATGCAACCTAGTTCGTACCCTGAACAGTTCGTACCCTGAACAGTTCGTACCCTGAAAAGATCGAGAGAAAAAATTAAAAAAAGCCGAAGTTGCTGATTGCAGTTTCCGCAAACATTTTAAAATTTTCCCTCTGAAAAGATTGAGAGAAAAAATAGCACAAAGCCGAAGTCGCTGATTGCAGTTTCCGCAAACAAACAAACACTCTCAGGATCATGACCGGAAATTTTAAAATGTTTGCGGAAACTCCGATCTCAACCCAAACCCTTTTAAAATGTTTACGGAAACTGCGATCAGCGACTTCGGCAAACTCTTAGGATCATTACCGGAAATTTTAAAATGTTTGCGGAAACTCCGATCTCAACCAAAACCCTAACCCTTTTAAAATGTTTACGGAAACTGCGATCAGCAACTTCGGCAAACTCTTAGGATCATTACCAGAAATTTTAAAATGTTTGTGGAAACTGCGGAAAAACGGAAACTGCGATCAGCGACTTCGGCTTTGTTCTATTTTTTTCTCTCCATCTTTTCAGTTTGTTTGTTTGCGGAAACTCCGAACAGCAACTTCGGCATTTTTTAATTTTTTCTCTCTGTCTTTTCAGGGTACGAACTAGGTTGCACCCAAAAAATTACACATACCGGTACCGTTGAAAACCACTGAACTACAGGGATGCAACCTAGTTCGTACCATGAACAGTTCGGACCGTCAATTCGTACCTTGAAAAGATGGAGAGAAAAAATTAAAAAGGCCGAAGTCGCTGATCACAGTTTCCGCAAATACTTTTCCGCAGATTCCGCTAACCCTAACCATAGAGTAATCTATGCTCTAACCCTAACCCTCGCTGATCGCAGTTTCCACAAACATTTTTTCCGCAGTTTCCATTAACCCTTACCCTAAATCTAACCATAAAGTAATCTATGCTCTAACCTTAACCCTCGCTGATCGCAGTTTCCGCAAACAGTTTTCCGCAGTTTCTGCTATATAACCTTTACCCTAAACCCTAACCATAGAGTAATCTATGCTTTAACCCTCGCTGATTGCAGTTTCCGCAAGCATTTTTCTGCAGTTTCCGCTTACCCTAACTCTAACCATAGAGTAATCTATGCTCTAACCCTCGCTGATCGCAGTTTCCGCAAACATTTTTCCGCAGTTTCCACTAACCGCAGTTTCCGCTAACCCTCGAGTTTGTTTCAAATTGTTTGGGGAAACTCCGATCAGCGACTTCGGCTTTGTGCTATTAAACTGCGATCAGCGACTTCGGCTTTTTTTAATTTTTTCTCTCGATCTTTTCAGGGTATGAATTGACTGTACGAATGGTTCAAGGTACGAACTAGGTTGCACCCGAACTACAGCAACTGTCTATTAAAATAGTCTACTATCATACCATATACCCATACTTTATAGGCAGTGGCTATTTGACCGGCTCCGGTCTTTGAATCTGAAACACTATTTGACCGGTCATGACGTCACTGCATAAGCACTTTTTTCTTTTTCTCTTTCAAAGCAAAAGACGAGAAGCGCCGACATAAGTTCTAAATTCAACACGTATTCTTCAACTCAGTCCGTGGCGCGTGCGATACGTTTCCGGCTGCCAACCTAATGGGGATGAGTTCGATACTATCCGGAAACATTCTTTTTTCATTTTTTTTTTTATCTAAATTTTGACCCGAAGCGCATTTATGTGGTCAATTTTTAATTTGAGTAGCCTACAGTCCAAGTTAGTTAATAGTTCTCAAGTATAGTTCTCAAGTTAGTTATCAACAATACTTCTTTTAAAAGAAATGATAATGGTAAAACCATTTTTTAAAGAAGTATTGTATATAACTAACTTGAGAGAAGAATGTAGGGTCGTTCGGCAACACACGTTCACTTATGACGATCGGAAAATTACCAAGAGAAATTCTCAAATTCCAGCAAATTAAAAAAACTCTAACATTATTACTCACATTTGAAAAGACATAAAAAATGGGCTGTAGGCTACTCAAATTAAAAGTTGACCACATAAATGCGCTTCGGGTCAAAATTTAGATAAAAAAAAAGAATGCTTCCAGATAGTATCGAACGGATGCAACCTAGTTCGTACCCTGAACAGTTCAGACCCTCAGTTCGTACCCTAAAAAGATCGAAAGAAAAAATTAAAAAAAGCGGAAGTCGCTGATCGCAGTTTCCGCAAACATTTTAAAATTTTCCCCCTGAAAAGATCGAGAGAAAGATAGCACAAAGCCGAAGTCGCTGATCGCAGTTTCCGCTAACCTTAACCAGCATAGGCTAATCTATGCTCTAACCCTAACCCTCGCTGATCGCAGTTTCCGCAAACATTTTCCGTAGATTCCGCTGACCGCAGTTTCAGCTAACCTTTACCCTAACTCTAACCATAGATTAATCTATGCTCTAACCCTAACCCTCGCTGATCGCAGTTTCCGAAAACATTTTTCCGCAGTTTCCGCTAACTTTTACCCTAACCCTAACTATAGAGCAATCTATGCTCTAACCCTAACCCTCGCTGATCGCAGTTTCCGCAAACATTTTTCCGCAGTTTCCGCTAACCTTTACCCGAACTATAGAGCAATCTATGCTCTAACCCTAACCCTCGCTGATCGCAATTTCCGCAAACATTTTTCAGCAGTTTTGCTAATTGCAGTTTCGGCTAACCCTAACTCTAATCATCGAGTAATCTATGCTCTGCTCTAACCCTCGCTGATCCTGGGTTTTTTTTTTCGCTGAGACTTTTCGGTCATTTGTCCGAAATGACTTGAAAAAATTCGGTCATTTTTTATTTATTTCGGTCATTTTTTCTAATGAAAATATTTCCTTTGAAGTAGCTGATACAAACCAAAATTTGCACTTCCTGACTAGCTACAACATTAAGTTTCGCTGAGAAACGTTGTCGTGTTTTATCTGAGAAAAGTTAGAACAGACAAACGTTACTTTCAGTCTTCGAAATTAACATATTTTTATTTTTGCAAAAACATTGTCAAGGTCAAACGGCAAAAGTTGAAATTGCCTCGGCAATTGCATGTGAACGTTTATTACGAAAAAAATGTACCAAAACATGTAAAGCGAAAAGCAAAATATATACTAGAGTAGTCTATCACGACCGCACTGTTTGATTTATTGTGATGTAATAATACCAAAAACTAGCGATAAAGCGAGCAACGCGATACGCACGCTGGTAATAAACGTTATATAACTGACGGGGGAAAGTAAGTTAATTTTGGGTTGATTCAATGTTCGAGGCAACACAAATCGATTTAATTTTCCCGGCGGGTTATATTGCGTAACAACAGTACCCAATAAGAAATTTACGTTTGTTTTACATTAATTCGACATCTAGTGGCGTTGAATTATCATAAAATAACGTTAATTGCTCAACCAGGTACCAGTAACAAATTAATAGCTTCCTGCGAAAAGATTGCCTCGATTTACGTTTACACTAACATAATTTCGGCACAATTGAGATACTGCGAGCAACACAAAGTCGCGAGGCGTGATAAGGAGTAGATGCTTAGACTAATTTGACGTCTACCATCGTTGAATCAATGCAAATAGGATGATATTTTTATGAAAGATTCAATTCTCTCAGCTGGGCACGTGTCTAAGCGCCGGCGAAGTAGGAAGTAACCCAAATAAAACATCCAGCAATAGTAAGAGTCTGGTGTAGTCCAAGAAAATTATTTTTTTTTTGTAATCTTTTGGTCCTTACAAGCGCTCCTGTGGCCTCAGCATTTTTATTGCCAACGCTAATGCGCCATTCACGCATCTGCGTCGGCAATCACCTCGGCAAGTGCCGATTGCCCACGCTAATTTCGAAGACTGACTTCTGTATTTGCGTTATCACATATAATAAGACATTGGATCAACGTTTAAACACTAAGTCTACGTCTTGTATTTCCGATTGACAAGAAATCGTACAGTGGCGCAAGAAGCTTCTTTGCAATCACTGAAATCGATTTGAGCGCGTACGTATTTTTTCGGACATTTTGACCGAATTGACAATATTTTTTTCGGACATTTTGCTAAAAAATCGGTCAATGACCGATAAATGACCGAAAAAAAAAAACCAGCGCTGATCGCAGTTTCCGCAAATATTTTTCCGCAGTTCCGCGGTTTCCGCTAACCCTAACCTTCGAGTTTGTTTGCGGAAACTCCGATCAGCGACTTCGGCTTTTTTTAATTTTTTCTCTCGATCTTTTCAGGGTACGAACTGAGGGTCCGAACTGTTCAGGGTACGAACTAGGTTGCATCCGTATCGAACTCATCCCCTCTAGATTGGCAGCCGGAAACGTATCGCACGCGCCACGGACTGAGTTGAAGAATTCGCGTTGAAGTTAGAACTTATATCGGCGCTTCTCGTCTGTTGCTTTGAAAGAGAAAAAGAAAAAAGCGCTTATGTAGTGACGTCATGACCGGTCAAATAGTGTTTCAGATTCAAAGACCGGAGCCGGTCAAATAGCCACTGCCTACTTTATACACACTATTTGTCTATATATCATACCTTGCATGTTCAACTGTCACACGTTCTCCACAAAGATCTTGGTTGTTCATTTCATATACAGCATCATCAGCATCACGTGAATCTTCAAATTCAACAAACCCATATCCATTTTTTAAGTTTATATCTCTGATCTTGCCAAATCCACGAAAAAATCTATCGACGTCACTTTCACGTGCTCGGTGGCTCAGACGCCCAATGAAAACCCTAGAACCAGACATTTTACAAAAGTACCTTTGTCTACTTGCTTTTACTGTAAAACACTTCAGATGTACTTTCTGAACAGAAGGAAAATTAGAGCATCTCTCTCTCACAGGCAAAATTGAAGGGAAGCGTGCCCAAGGAAGACAAATATTAACTTACTTAAACCAACAACCACCTAATACATAGCAAACAACAGAGAATCTTGGTAACTTTTCATACAAGAGGCAGTCAATGCTTGGAATCAAGTGGACAATAAAAAGAAGGAAGTGGCTATTTTTCCACAATCAGGTGTTGCCTGAGTTAGGATTAAAGTTAGGAAGGGTTAAGGTAAGGGTTAGAGTTAGGAATAAGATTAGGGTTTTGATCGTCCCAGGACTAAAAAAATTCCAAAATACAAGTTTTTGTTTTCAACAGCTTTAAACTTTTCTCAAATTAGGGCAGAATTCCTTATCTGGCAACACTATTGAGGCTATTATTACACTATATAGTGTAAATATAGCCACAGCTTAAAAAGAAAACCATGCAAACATGCAGCCTACTCTTGTCACAACATTGATTTGAACTGACAAATTCCGTGCTATTTTGATGCAAATACTCTAACAGCATACTTTTGGTTTTCTTGCCGTTGTGGGGCTATGACTATACTGAACTAGCGTACTAGACCTGAAGATGGTGAAACTCGAAACGCCTGAGACAGTAAGGCTGGCACTGGGCATCAATGAAGAAAATGCAACAGACAGTATGGCAAGTGGCAACTGGCAACTTTAATTTGTTGAAAAAAAGAACTAAACACGTGACAACAAAAGTAATAGTGCTGCAGTCGATAAAAAATTTCATTTTGTTTTTATTTTTGACTGTTACCCTGCTGTTATCATGATAAATGAAAAAAAAAACATTATGACAGTTCAATAATAATAGTGTTATGGTTTGATTAATTGTCGCTCTACAACAGCTAAGGTCTTTAGCGACAGGGCTCATGTTTAATTTTATATCAGGTTTACGATGTTATCACATTATTACCCGATTTATTTTCACTGTGTTATGAAAGAAAGAACACAGTCGGTACCGTTTTTAAAGTCTTCGGTTTGACCCGACCTGGAATCGATCTCAGATCTACCAGCACCAGAGGCAAAGGCGAAACCACTCGGCCAGTGAGCTGGTTTATGATAGTTTAATGGGCTTGTTCTGGTCTATCGTTATTTAAAGGTAACATTTTTGTCTAGACTCTAGAGCAGTGGTTCCCAAACCTTTTCAAAAAATTTGTTGAACGGTCCCCTTGCGATTTTTTCAACGACTCACGGTCCTCCAAAACTTAAGGCAAATTTGCGCAAAATCGGTAATAGTTTATTTGTTACATGCATTAAAAATGCACACGTCAATAAAGTAGGTGCACCTGCTTGGGTGTTGCAGTTCTATGTTAGGTTCCGTATGGTTCAATATGATATTGATGTGTTACTGTGGTAACGTCTATTTTACGTGTAAGAATGTTAATTTATATGTTAATTGTCTGTCTAATGAAATTCTGTCTGTCTAACGGATATTCTAACTAATTTGGCTATCTGACTCCTTAACTAATTTCCAGTGTCGTTCGGTGGCTTAAACCGTTGGGAAAGCAACTTGGAAATATTCTGCAGCAAGGTAGTAGGCACGAAGGGCGCAACCGTCGGGCGAAGCCCGAAGGCGTGTTGCCGAAGGCAACTCTTTCAGCGGGGGGTTTGGAGGGCCTGCCCAAGAAAAATTTGAAAAATACTTCCAATTTGGTGCGCTCTGAGAGCATTTCCAAAACAAATCAAAAATAAAAATCTGTCAAATTGTGCTTCGCCTATGTCGTGATCATACATCCATTTAATGTTTAGAAGTCATGAACAATCTTAATTTTAACGTTGCTGGACCAAAATCCAGTGTTAGACATGGAATAATAGTTGTCCAAATATTTAATTCGTCATGAATGTTCATTCTCAGATATTTAGTTAGGCCTAGGCTACACTACAAAAACTAAAACTTAGCCCTAAACATTACAACCGCAAGCAATTTGTATAAAAAGCTGGATAAGTTTGCCTCCTGCGTATAGAAGCTTATAACGAACTAAATATTGCATCCGCACCTGAACGTTCATTGGCGAAGTAACGTTATATCAACGCTGTAAAAAGGGCAAAAGGCATGACTATGAAAGCTAGTAGGCTAAAGTAGCCTACATGGCGAGGAGACATCAAAAAACAGCAACAATCTTTTCGCCATTATGATGCTGTGCTGTGTACCGTGACGAGAGACTATTCTGTGCGTATGACCAGTTAGTCTAGCGATTGAACGCATTGACGTCACTGGGAAAGCAACTCTAACACATCTGATTGGCTAAGCAGCTGGTGGCGTTTTGCAAAACGAGTGAGGATTGGATAAAACGAAGGCGTTTTTTGACGTTTTTGGACGTGGGGAAAGCAACTTTGCAAGTTGTTTTCCCTGAAGCCTCAGTGGTTGTTTCTGACAGGAGCGTTTGCGTTAATTGGCATTTATAGGCAAGACATGCGGTTTGGTGAGGACTTAGACTACTCACAAGCGTTACGAGTAGGCTAATTCTAGTCACGAACACAGTAATTTTCAAGTTAAAATAGACGTGATAAAAATAATAAGAAGTTAAACCTAGAATTCAGTCATTATATTTTGCATAGTTTTCGCTCAGGTAAGCACTGCTTTCCTTGCTTTCCCTCACCGATCGTCACTGCTAATTTCCACACAATTGTTACCGGTAGGCCTACTCGAATTATAATTTTTAGTTATCAGAAGGTGTTCATATAATATTGTAGGTCTATGACACAAATTGAATTTAAACATTACTGGTCACAGCGGTAAACCATAATCTCTTCTTGGGAAAATTTTAACATAAAGTTCCCTAATCCGTTCGTCTGTATATAATGACCGAAGAAACACACACTTGAACTTCTTTTCAAACAGTGTATTCCTGTAAAATTAGCCCGAGGCTACCGAAAACGAGGGGGTGCAACGCCTACACCACTTAAACTGTCACTACACAACAGATTACTTGGATAAAAGACGGAACTTTTGTCCAGCTAGCAAGCACTAAGCCAACAGTTAAATGTGCGGCCAACTTTCAAACAATCATTTTACGAATGACCAGAATAGATATCAATATCTCAAATTCACGTAGAAAGTAACTGTGACGCAATAAATGAAAGACAATTATGAAGTCATTCCAACAGGTGTTTAAAGCTGATGTAATATTTCCTGTTTAAACAGGCCCAAACAAGTCCTAACAAGTTTGACACAAGTCTATGAACGATGGTGCAATTTTGGCACATTTTCTAGCAACTTCCATGACGTAATATTCAGTAGACTTGAACGGTTTTATACGACGTTTGATTTGTACAGAGATTGGCCGTAACATAGCGGCCCCTAGTTATGACAGTCTAACATGGCATAACTAAAAAAGAATTGAAGGACAATCGTGAGCCAATGAATAAAACACACGATACACAAATTTTTTGAATCACTCACGTTTAAGTTAATACGCAAATACAAAGGGCATGCAAAGAATGAACAGCAATAAGAATAAACACGACGATACATGAAATTGGTACCATAGGTACACGCTAAATGACGCTATATACAATAGTTGCGCTAATAACCGACTGTTCCGGGCTCAGACAAGTATCGGCCACCGCCGACAAAACCAGGCTCAAACCCTAACACTTAGGTGTTCTTTACGGGGGCGAGGCACGAAATATCCCTCAACACGTAGTCTACTTTCACTTTCCCCGTACTCTCATCATAGTTGCAGACGGCAACTTTGGCTCTACGAACCACAGGCTTCCCTTTCCTAATTTGTGGAACTACCTCATGCACCCTCCCAAGTTGATACTTCCCACGTTTACCAATGTCTTGGAGAGAACCTACCACTACAAGTTGACCAGGCTCCAAATTCTCGGCCATTTTTAGCCATTTTTTCCGGCCCTGAAGACCTGGCAAGTAAAAATCGATCCATTTATTCCAAAACTGCTGAGAAAGTGACAAATTGAACCGATAATCCCTTCTTAATTGGTCACGATCATGTGGTTGCCCAACAGCACAGTATGGGTCTAAGTATGGGGTCAAAAGTGAGGCAGGGGTGATGACAGTAAAATCCCTAGGGTCGTCACTCAAAGGTACCAAAGGGCGTTCGTTCACGATCCGAACGGCACTGCCTGTGTACGTAAGCAGTTCAATAAAATTGGGCTTACGAATTGAAGAGTCCAAAATGTGAAAAAATGCGATTTTAAATTGTTTTACCATTGCCTCCCAGGCGCCACCTTGCGCCGGAGCATACGGAGGTATAAATTCCCAGTTTATCTCTCTCTGTCTCAGGGCGTTGTGAAATTCAGCTGATTCTATCAACTCGGGTAACTTCTTAGATGCTGCCTGAAAGGTACTTCCATTATCGGAATAGATAGCATTAACCTGCCCACGTAAATCTGTAAACCTTGTAAAGCAAGTAAAAAATCACTCAGCGACAATGACGTGACCAGCTCAACATGAATAGCGCGAGATGCCATACATGTGAATAAGAGTCCCCAAGCTTTTTCGTGACTCCTACCTTCAACAAAGGTCAATGGTCCAAGATAGTCTAAGCCGCAATCAAAAAAGGGTTTCCTATGGGCAGTTGTGCGAGACAAAGGTAAATCAGACATGAGCTGCCTTATAGGCCGAGCTTTCTCAATCGCACATACACCACAATCATTAAGATACCTCTTCACGGAAGCATTACCATTAGCGATCCAAAACTTCTGTCGCGTAGACAACAAAGTGTGCTGTACTCCACAGTGCGCATTTCGATTATGATGCGACAGTACAACAAGCCTAGTGAAGGAGTGTTTCGAAGGCAAAACAATCGGATGCTTTGCTTCTAGAGAAATCTCGGGAGAATTACTTAAGCGCCCTTCAATGCGGATTACACCAGCATCATCTACACAAGGTCTGTACTTTTTAAGTGAACGCAATTCCTTCAAGCGTTCCTTCTCACGTTGCGAAGCGCCAACACTACCCCGCTTTATCACTTCCTCAAGTGCATCCGGCGATCGTTTGGTCATTAAATGTAACACATCGCCATACACGCTTTTCTGAACAAACTTCACAGTTAAGTCTAAGGCTCTATCAAGATAAGAGGCGTCCAGTTTTGGCTTCATAAAGCTACGCTTTTTCGTTTTACAGCACAAAAATTCAACAAAAGCAACCAAATAAGCAATTCTCTTTTTCATAACATACAAAGAAGGTGCGGCCTCGATCAATCTGTGAAGGCCACCCTGTCCAACGTCAAGCGACCCCTCTTCGTCACGAAGATATAGGCTATGGACAGGTACTGGAATGGGGTTTTCTACAGATGGAATTTCTTCACACTGATAGAGAAGACTAGAACCAATTAACCACAACTCTCGAAACTCTTTCTTTGTAATAAGATTTGGCCTTGTGCCAACATCAGCTGGGTTCATATCGGTAGGGCAAAAACGCCAATCCTGGGCTCCAGACAACAATAAAATATGCTCAACTCGACGCGTAATAAACTTATTCAAACGTAAATCAGGGTTCTTAACCCACTGCAACACAGTCCGAGAATCACACCAAAAATACTTACTGCAGTCGGGCATCTTCAATGCCTCGTAGGCCTGCTTCACGAGTCTTGCTGTATTCAAAGCGGCAACAAGCTCTTTCCTAGCTATCGGCCAAGAAAACTGATTTTTTACAACAATGGTAGATTTACCCAGAACGAAAGACACACTCGGAACTCCGTTAACCAGTCTACGTAAGTAAACAACAGAAGAGAAAGCTTGATTCGAAGCATCACTAAACCCATGCAATTGATATGAAACAATATCATCCGGACTGCACACACCAGAGTTTGCAAAATACCATCTCGGTAACGAAAAATCCTTAAGCAGGTCCAAAGAGCGAAGCCACGACTCCCACTCTTTAACAAAGCTATCAGGGACCTCGGTGTCCCAATCAAACTTGTCTATCGCCAATTGCTGAAGTATAAGGCGTGCTTTTAGAAAAAATGGCGCTCCAAAGCCTAGCGGATCAAAATTTTGTCCAAGCTGACTGAGCATACTTCGGCGCGTGTGTTTAGCTAAGGGCTTTAAGGAACATGCGATACGCATCGCGTCAGACTCGGTTTGCCACACACAACCCAATGTCTTCGCTGATGGCAAAGTCATATTTTCAGTCTGAAAGTCAATGTCACGAATCAAAGGTGAAAGCATCTCATTATCCAAATTTGACAAGACAATCATAGCCTCCTTGTTAGCACTCCACTTAACAAGTTTAAACCCACGGCTATCAAACAAAGCAATTGATTCATGAGTGATTTGCTGAGCTTCCTCTAAGCTATCAGCCGAAAATATAAAATCATCCATGCACATATTATTTGCAATATTGCAGAGAGTCAATTCACCAGCACTGCTGGGATTCTGCTCGATCATTTTCTTTATAGTCAAGCAAGCGATATACGGGCTACTCTTTATTCCCCAAGGGTGTACACAAAAACGAAATGGTACCATCCTACCATTTTCAAGGTCATCATCTTCAAACCACAATATACGAAACAAATCCCTTTGCGACTCAGGTAGCATTATTTGAAAGAAGCATTTAGTCACATCAGCCATGAGACCAAATCTACCAAGCCGAAATCTAGCCAAGACATCTACCAGAGGGTTTAACAAGTCAGGACCCGAAAACATTACATCATTAACACAAGTTCCTCGAAATTCAGACTTGCCATCGTAAACAATGCGCTTTTTTAATTGTGACGTCACAAAGTATGGTAAATACCATTCAAATCCCTTGACATTTCCTGCTTCACCCGCACGCTCAATATAGCCATTAGATTTAAGATCTTTCATGGTGTCAGTAAGGAAATCACGAAGTTCAGGTTGTTTTAAAGCTTTCTTTCTTAAAGCAGCAGCTCTATCTGACGCCAACACAAAATTGTTAGGTAGATCAATATCTTCCTTCAACGGAACAGGTATCTCAAATCGACCATCTTTCAACTCAATATTCGGTTCGACAAGTTCTCTAGCCAAAATATCATTGCGAGACAATTCACAGGTTTCATTTTGCAAAGTCAAATCCTGAATGACTTTATTCAGGTCTGCTATTTCCATATCGCGAGACTCAATTTTACGCTGAAAGCCAGAGATGACATCCGACTCTGAAGACGTCTGCACTCTGCACACTTTAGCAACGCTTTCAACTAAGGGTGACTTACCACCACAAGCCAACCAACCGAGAGGAGTGAGCAAAGCATGCGGTTCACTACGATTGTCACCAACACGCTCTTCTTTTGCACACATCAAATAAGCGTTGTCGTTGCCAATCAGTACATCTACAGTACTACAATCATTCAAATGAAACATATTCACGTCATGAAAATGACGGAAACCACTTAAATCTTGTTTATGGGGTAAAGTTTTAACATCGTCAGCCCAAGCTGGGTTAACCACCGAGGTTATATCACAAAACAGTTCATCAGTCTCTAACGACTGGATGTTGAGTTTAACAAGGTCAGCACAAGTAGGTTTCTGACCAGCCAGAGTATCCATTTTAAACGACGCTTTATCATACGGTTTAAGACCAAGTTCGCACACCAAGTCACTCGAAACAAAGGTCAACTGCGAACCAGGATCATGCTGACAATACACCAACTTCGATTTGCCAGTCATTGGATTCAAAACACGAGCAGCAGTAACGCGGTTAAAGGCTGCTTTAACATTTCCAATCTTAACATTACGCACAGGAACTCTGGCACCAGCCTCATCTTTACCGACCGAATCCAGAGAATCACGTGACGTCACATAAAAATCATGCAGAAGAAAATAGTGTTTCCTATCGTTGGTAGGTCCACACTTACGACAGTTATTTGCATGATTACAGTCTCTAACCATATGCTGGCGCAAACAATTCAAGCATTTGCCAGCTTTCACAATGACATCTCTCCGATCTTTAGGTGTCAAGCGCAAAAATTCTTTACAATTAGACAAAAAATGATATTCAACTTGACCACGTGACGAACAACAAAAACATGCCGGTAGGTCTTTACGTCTAGCCTCACCACCGCGCGGTGCGCCAACAGCAGTCGAGTACTGCGAACTTCCTGACATGACAATATCATGGGGTTTTACAGACGTCTGCCTAACCGGACATGAAGGCAATTTTCCTTTGCCAAACTTTTTAAAATGCTGCGACTCACCAGAATCGCCCATTAGCATAATGCTAAAATCAGTCGACTTGCGCGTTTCCTCCCGTACTACAAAATCAAACAAACTCTGAAAAGTAGGTTCCTCAGTGCTACCATACTGATCACCTAAAAAGTCAAGATAACGCTGCTTAGCGTCAAACGGGAGTCGTTTAGCCAAATCCAAAACAAAACGTCCTTCTAATTTATCACGCTGACCATAAGCTTTCGCGTAAAGCAAACACTGCGACAATTCATCTTTAAACTCTTTCAAATCACTGGAAGAGATAGAAGTCAATTTGCTACCATAGCGATACTTTCTAATTTCTGGTTCTGCGAAAAGACCTCCACGAACTCCAAAACGTTGGGACAAGCGAGATAACGACATTTCTATCCTGTCTTCCTCTGACAAGCCAGGAGTGTCGGAAACCAAATTAGCAATCGTTTGTGCAGCTGTTCTAACACAAGCTGCTTGCAACAAAGTCAAACGAGTTCCCTTAAAGGGCGAAGCTGCCATCAAGGCCATAACACGATTTTTAAAGAAGACAAATGGCATATTATTACCATCGTAACCAATCAAAGCCGCCTTATCGAAGAACGTCCTACTATTTTGGTATTCAAAAAAGCAATCCTGCTGTTGAGAACTCGATTTAGCGGGAGAAGACAAGCTATATCCCTTAAGGGGCTGAGTGGGCTCAGTCACATGCACAGCCTGATCACGATCCTCAAACACGTTAAAATCAGGAGACACGATACGCCTCTCACAACCACCCAAATTACGTGTAGCTGGGCGATCAGCAACTAGCGGCGCAGAAAACTGTGAAGGGGGCAAAGCATTACTGCTAATGGCGGCCCCGTGACCTGTACGCTCTGGGGGAGGAGTTCGGTTGTAATTTGCAGACCTTGGCTCTACAGCCTTCGGAAGACCCTTAGCCGCGGCCCCGAGACCTCCTGAAACAGCTGGAAAACATGTGGATTGTACAGGTCCACTTACAGATTGAACAGGCGTCTGGAAAAGGTTAGGTAAATTAAACTGCGATTGATGTTCACTTCTGGAATGCCTAGAAGAGCCCTTCCTAGAGCTACGCCGGGAGCCCAACTCAGAACGATATTCAGCTAAAACTACCTCTTTACGTTGTTCGGCCCTCAACTGAGCGTCTTTGAGTGCGAACTCAGCAGCTCTCGCGGCAGCCTCTGCTCGTTCGGCCTCAGCTCTCGCGGCAGCCTCTGCTCGTATGGCCTCAGCTCTTGCGATGGCCTCAGCAGCTCTAGCTTCGGCCTCAGCTTGGATCTGGAGCTCCTCTCGTCTTAACTGTAGGTTAATTTGTGCAACTATCCGTGACGAGCTCTCAGACATCCTAGTGCTTACATTTGAGGCGCTATCCTCAGGATGTATGTCAGCATCCAACCTATCTGAGAACTCGCTTTCTTTTTGTTCGAAGTTATTTTTTAACGAGTTAAATTCGGGATCTACCCTATCACGAAGTTCTGCCAAGATTGCAGAGTTAACAATTTTACTCAAAAGAGCATGGAAATGCCTTAATTCCTCTTCTAAAGTAGATAAGTTAGATCTAAAAATTAACAGTTCCTGCTTATCACTCAAAGAACCTAGGGCCACAGAAAGTTTCCCAATTTGAGTCAAAATATCCCGTCTAAGATGCCGGGCCTCTCGAACTGACTTAGCCTCATCGTTAATGGGTCCCTCCCCAGAATGTCCTGCCCGACCGCAAAGAACATCATCAGGCTTAAACTCAGTCGAGTCGACGGCGGTCGAGTCCCTGTCACCACCGAGTGTAGACATATTAAATGTTAGGGCTAAATTTAACAATTAAAAAATTAAGTTACACAAACACACAAAATTACAGTAGTTATAAAATACTTAACTGCAAAGACCGTAAAAATACAAAAAAGAATTTAAATGCACGATACCGTAGCTGTACGAGTATGTGAAGTCCAAACGTCCACAAAACTTGCTTGGATTCTTCCACTTGAATCTTCAAGCACAGATGGATTGCCTTTAATCTTCTTTCTTGCCAATGAATGTCAAAGTTATTTTTCTTCTGTACCAAACTGAGAAGAAATGTCTTTACTTTTTAGCTTAAAGTTCTTCAGTTGCCTACCGAGAAGAAATGTCTTTAATTTTCTTTGCTTCTTTAGACTACCAACCAATAAGATCTTCTTTTATTATTTCTTTGCTTCTAAGTGCTTCTTGGCCTACCAACTAACTAACTTCGTCTTTTATTTTTTTGCTTCTAAGTGCTTCTGTGCCAAACACTAGACAGAGAATCGTCTTTTATTTTTTTGTGTGCTTCTAGTGCTTCTTGGCCCACCAGCTAACAAGAACGTCTTTTATTTTTTATGGTCACAGCGGTAAACCATAATCTCTTCTTGGGAAAATTTTAACATAAAGTTCCCTAATCCGTTCGTCTGTATATAATGACCGAAGAAACACACACTTGAACTTCTTTTCAAACAGTGTATTCCTGTAAAATTAGCCCGAGGCTACCGAAAACGAGGGGGTGCAACGCCTACACCACTTAAACTGTCACTACACAACAGATTACTTGGATAAAAGACGGAACTTTTGTCCAGCTAGCAAGCACTAAGCCAACAGTTAAATGTGCGGCCAACTTTCAAACAATCATTTTACGAATGACCAGAATAGATATCAATATCTCAAATTCACGTAGAAAGTAACTGTGACGCAATAAATGAAAGACAATTATGAAGTCATTCCAACAGGTGTTTAAAGCTGATGTAATATTTCCTGTTTAAACAGGCCCAAACAAGTCCTAACAAGTTTGACACAAGTCTATGAACGATGGTGCAATTTTGGCACATTTTCTAGCAACTTCCATGACGTAATATTCAGTAGACTTGAACGGTTTTATACGACGTTTGATTTGTACAGAGATTGGCCGTAACAATTACATAATAGTGAAACTGCAGGACAGTGAAACATTATCACAAATTATTACATTTTAACTACCGTATACAATCAATTTAATGTTTTCTCAGCTGAGCTCCCAGCAAACATCACAGTATTGGGCCGATACTGGCCCAGTATCGGATTGCACAGGCAACTTGTATTGGCCCAGTACCGGCGCCAATACCGGCCCAGTACATTCGTGCACATCGTTAACGCGTTGGGCCAATACAGTCTTTGTATCGGTGACTGTACTGAGCCTGTACACAGCCAATACTGGCCCAGTACAGTCTTTGTACCGGTGACTGTACGGTGCCTGTACACAGCCAATACTGGCCCAGTACAATCTTTGTACCGGTGACTGCACGGTGCCTGTTCACAGCCAATACTGGCCCAGTACAGTCTTTGTACCGGTGACTGTACGGTGCCTGTACACAGCCAATACTGGCCCAGTACAGTCTTTGTACTAGTGACTGTACGGTGCCTGTACACAGCCAATACTGGCCCAGTACAGTATTTGTGCCGGTGACTGTGCACAGCTAAAACAGGCCCAGTAGCCTACAGTCTTTGTACGGTGACTGTACACAGCCAATAGCCTACTAGCTCAGTACAGTCTTTGTACCGGTGACTGTACCCAGCCAATACTGTCTTTGTACTGGTGACCGTATCGTGCCTGTAAACAGATTATCTGCTACTACCTTAACTGTATCGAAACTATCGCGCCGCTCTGATGCGATTCTACGCAACAACACCAATAGGTAGGCTACTGATGTGTATTGCTCGGTAACTGAAACTGTTTGATTGATTGATTGATTGAATTTTTATCCTCGGACTGGGAAAGCTTCTTGCAGAGCTTAATCCTGGCAGTTTCGCATACTTGTAGAGGCTTTGAATCACTGACGCAGGCCCGGTCACCGAGATTGACAGAGTGAAGTTTCCAATTGTTGAAGTCTTGTTGCCGGGGAACTATTCCATCCATTAGATGCCGCTGAATGGAGAGCAGTCCTTAACGTGCGTTGCTCAAGCGCACACCCCGAGAGTCGAACCAGCGCCGCTTGATCTTGAAGCTTCTTTGTTCCAGAAGTGACGCGCTAACCAATTGAGCTATTCTGCTGACATCCAAGAATAACACACTGTCTTTAGGAATACTTCGACAGGTTTTGCAACACAACTCATTTACCACTTGCATCTTTTATTATTATCAGTACAATCAACTGTTGGCCACCTCGGCTTCAACCCGATGTCTTCTTCCGCCTTGGCGATCAGGTCAGTTTTGCATCCAGGTGCTGGCTGCTTTCTCTATCTCTTTTTCGGTAACTGAGGTCAGCAGCGGGTTTTGTAGAACAGCTCCTAAAACAAAGATGAACAAATTGTCCACAAAACATAACTGCAACATTAAAATATGTTAGGTGCATATTATTATCTAACCGTTCTAAAATTAATCTACCGCAAAGCAGTAAACAATTCGTTAAATCACTATCACTATCCTGTACCAATTGCCGGTTGTGACGACAGACTAATTTATTGTGCTCAATTTGACATTCTTACATACCACTACAATTTTTTGTGTTTTTAAACTCTATACCATTCTTATTTCTTTATGTTTTTGTGATGTATGTTTTTGCTGTTAGATTTCACCTTACAGTTTAATATGGAAGCAAAAACTTTGAACGTTACTTGACTTACTCTTTATGACAATTGACATCTGCAGTGTTCTTCACAAAACATAGCGCCTTCTTCCGTGGCAAACCGGAATCCCCCTTCCATCCACCTTTTCCCGACTAACTATACTTCTGACACAATGTATTTGAAATGGTGCTCTTCATCACTCGCCAGCTGCATTCTTTCACTAACGAGCCACCCACCACAGAAAGGCGAAAAATCTGAAACATAATGGGCTACTTGGCGAGATGACTGGGATTTTGAATGGCTTTGAAGTCGCAGATGCGTTAGATTTTAGTGTTGCAGTTGAGAATTTGGTGAGAGAGAAGGCGATGCGTTATATAAACGTAAGACGACGTGACTTAACAGAAGGGCTTGGTTTGATTTGAAAACAGAAGAGACAAAGGTCTGGAGTTGATCCTTTGCTAAAGGGATTATGCTGTCACTTTATTCACTTCAGCTGGCAAGCGGGTAAACTGACAACCACAAACACTGGCGATTCACGTAAAACTATGGTAGTTTGACGTTGGATATAGCAATTGTGATAGGCGAATTGACTTTTTGCTTGTGACCCTTATAAAACTAGGCTCATCTGAGTGGAAGCAAATTTATGGATTGATTTCTGGGCAAAAGATTTTAGCACCACTTATTAAATACAACACAATCAACAGAGTCCAAAAAGATAATCTTGTTTTAGTTTCAAAATCGTATTTAATTTTGTTAGTTTTTTACTAAATAAATGTTACGAAAAATGTTGAAAATTTGCGATGTAAGCTATTTGAACAATCACAATAGCTGTAGAGTTTTGGTGGTTAACGTTGAATATGACTAATGAATGTAGCAAATTTTCAACAATTAGTTTGGGTATGAAACACGAAAAACTTAAGTAAGCTAAATCGACGGTAAAATGAATTTTGCTACATGTAGTAGCAGTTATGAAACCATATGCACCCGTTTTACTAAATCCAGATTTACGAATCAAGTTCAAAGATTTGGCAACGTACACACATGCATCGAAGTCCTAAGAAATGTTCTTACTTTCGCTCCGACAGCTTACTTTTGTTGTTGGTTAGCCTACTCCAATCCGACTTTGAAACGTGTTGGCTCGAAGTTGAGTTCTCATAGACTTTCCATGACTGCGTCTTTCGATGTTAAAGTAGAATATATCTTTCTTTTAGCACTACTGTATATCTTAACATTCAGCTAAATAAACTCCAATCTGTCGACTTCAAATTCAATTCAATCAATGAAAATTTTTACGATCGGCCTTTCACTGCAGGCACTGGCTACAGCGTCGCAACTCGCAATGTACAGTTTTGCCTTCATCAAACTGTAGCCTACTGTGCCAATATCGGAATGCCCTTACACAGACTGTACAGTTTTGCCTTTACCACACTATACTGTGCCAATACCGGATTGCCCTTACACAAACTGCACAGTTTTGCCTTTACCAAACTGTACTGTGCCAATACCGGAATGCCCATACACAAATTGTAGCTACAGTGTACAGTGTTGCCTTTACTAAATTGTACTGTGCCAATATCGGCTGTACTGTGCCAACATTACCAAACTGTACTGTGGCAACACCGGATTGCCATTATAAACTGTACAGGTTTGCCTTTACCACACAGTACTGTGCCAATACCGGATTACCCCTACACAAACTGTAGCCTACACTTTTGCCGTTACACAAACTGTGCTGTGCCAGTACCGGATTGCCATTACACAAACTGTACACTTTTGCCGTTACACAAACTGTACTGTGCCAGCACCGGATTGCCATTACACAAACTGTACAGTTTTGCCATTACCAAACTGTACTGTGCCAATACCGGATTGCCCTTTACACAAACTGTACAGTTTTGCCTTTACCACTCAGTATTATGCCAATACCGGATTGCCCTTACACAAACTGTACAGTTTTGCCTTTACACAAACTGTACTGTGCCAATACCGGATTGCCCTTACACAAACTGTACAGTTTTACCATTACCGAACTGTACTGTGCCCATACCGGATTGCCCTTACACAAACTGTACAGTTTTGCCTTTACCACACAGTACTGTGCCAATACCGGATTGCCCTTACACAAACTGTACAGTTTTGCCTTTACCACTCAGTACTGTGCCAATACCGGATTGCCCTTACACAAACTGTACAGTTTTGCCTTTACACAAACTGTACTGTGCCAATACGGGATTGCCCTTACATAAACTGTACCAGTTTTGCCATTACCAAACTGTACTGTGCCAATACCGGATTGCCCTTACACAAACTGTACACTTTTGCCAATACCATACTGTACTGTGCCAATACCGGATTGCCTTTACACAAACTGTACAGTTTTGCCATTACCAAACTGTACTGTGCCAATACCGGATTGCCCTTACATAAACTGTACAGTTTTGCCATTACCAAACTGTACTGTGCCAGTACCGGATTGCCATTACACAAACTGTACAGTTTTGCCGTTACACAAACTGTACTGTGCCAATACCGGATTGCCATTACACAAACTGTACAGTTTTGCCATTACCGAACTGTACTGTGCCAATACCGGATTGCCCTTACATAAACTGTACAGTTTTGCCATTACCAAACTGTACTGTGCCAATACCGGATTACCCCTACACAAACTGTACAGTTTTGCCAATACCATACTGTACTGTGCCAATACCGGATTGCCTTTACACAAACTGTACAGTTTTGCCATTACCAAACTGTACTGTGCCAATACCGGATTGCCCTTACATAAACTGTACAGTTTTGCCATTACCAAACTGTACTGTGCCAGTACCGGATTGCCATTACACAAACTGTACAGTTTTGCCAATACCAAACTGTACTGTGCCAATACCGGATTGCCATTACACAAACTGTACAGTTTTGCCATTACCAAACTGTACTGTGCCAATACCGGATTGCCCTTACATAAACTGTACAGTTTTGCCATTACCAAACTGTACTGTGCCAGTACCGGATTGCCCTTACACAAACTGTACAGTTTTGCCATTACCACACAGTACTGTGCCAATACCGGATTGCCTCTACACAAACTGTACCAGTTTTGCCATTACCAAACTGTACTGTGCCAATACCGGATTGCCCTTACACAAACTGTACAGTTTTGGCCTTACAACATTGTATCGGACAAACTGTACCATTTTGCCGATACAATGCTGTACGTTGCCGGTATTGGCCCGATACAGTGCAAACGTTACCGATACACCCGATACACGCCGATACAAATACAGTAGGCTATTGGCCCAATACTGTGATGTTTGCTGGGCTATGGTCTGATTGAGCTTTCGCCAAATGCGAACAAATCATTTTATTGTCAGTTCCCTTTTTTGTTAAAAGGAGCAGGTTGCATGGAAAATTACAGAAACATTAGGAAATAAATTTAGGTTAAACTAGTTCACCATAGTAAAAGAAAGAGAAACTTATATGATGGAATAATCGATCGCTACATTACCAAAATGTCTTTTCAGCTTGTTAGGTTTTCAGGGGACGAAGTGTTCAGGGGACGAAATAGGTTGCACCCTTTTAAAACCAGCGTCCGATTTTGTTGATGACGGACAAACGTGTTCGGTCTGAGTAGAGCAGCTATCTCGGCGGACAAATTAAGTCTCACAGTGGACACACCAGATTTAACGTCGATCGTCATGCTTAATCAGTCTATCTTGATAATTCAATCAATCAATCAATGTTTTATTTGTCAGTAACAGGAACATAGGTACATGTTTGAAATATGCAAGTAATATACACAATGCAAAAGTTACACAAGTTCCCATACCGACAGGGAGACAACGAG
Organism: Aplidium turbinatum; assembly: GCF_918807975.1. Lineage (NCBI taxonomy): Eukaryota > Metazoa > Chordata > Ascidiacea > Aplousobranchia > Polyclinidae > Aplidium > Aplidium turbinatum. The sequence continues at coordinate 39,378,347 of NC_137473.1, forward strand.
ACGACCATACGTTCTACTAGTCAATTGCCACCCTACGGAAATGACAATTTTGCCATTTAAAATAAGCTTACAAGAGAAAAATAAATAAAACGTTAAAACGTTCCCGCGCTTCAACATACGCACCAAAAAAAAAAAAAAACATGTTTACAGGCCTCGAAATTCGTTTTTGTTAACGGCGGACAAACGTGTCCGGTCTGAGCACCTATCTCGGCGGACAAATCAAGTCTCACGGCGGACACACCAGTTTTAGCCTCAATCGCCATGTTTAATCACTTTATCTTTTTGCTTAATCACGTCATAGCTTAATCACTTTTAATTTTTCGCCATTTGAAAACTATAGCTATGGTTTAGAAGGCTTTTTAAACTTTCAGCGAAGTCATTCTGAAAGGCTTACATCAGACCAACGACGTGCACATGAAGAGTCAAAGTGCCCCGTAGCTGCTTAATACGCCGCATATTTGATTAACTTCCACCGAACGAGATCGTGTGACTTCTTACGTCACAATGCTCTGGGCACGAGCCGGAAAACTTCTACACTAGCCTAAAGCTACTATTTTCCGCTGTGCAAAGTTTCGCTAGACTTTTTTCTTTAGGTATATTTTTCCGTGTCATGTGGACGAAAGAAAATTTACCCTGGGCCTTTTCTTTGTTACTGTACTACCAAAACTTGGCAATTTTGCGGTAATAGCCTACTCGTATAATCTAATTTTGTAACCAACCTTGCCTTATCAATATTACTCGAAGATCAAAGCTAGACATTGTGACGTAAGACTTGAACTAAGTTGCGCGTGATTAGCGTAGAAGTACCGCTTTCCCATCGATTCTCAGCGAAGAATTCACCTTTGTTACGCTGATTCAATGTCATGAATGGTTGAAGTAACGTTAAAATCGAAAGTTTTCGTGCTTGAATGGAAACTAAAGGATACAGTATTCACATTTTCTAGATGCGCGCTAGAACGCGCGGGAAATTATATTCTCGCAACAATAATTGTTCGTGCTATGCAATGACGATTTGTATAGCTAGTTTCTGTGTTATTTCTCGGCGGACAAATATGACCGATCTAGATGGTACTTCCCGCAGACATCACATGTTGTGACGGCGGACATGACCGCCGTGAATTTCGAGGCCTGTGTTTAAGATAACGTAGGCCTAAACACAAATGACGAGTTGGTATCCATAACATATCACTCACGATGCACTGTAGCTTTGTAAAATTAACGTTTTGATCTCTTTTTTGAAACAATGAAATGATAAGTTTTTTAGTCTACTTGGAACCTCTGACCAAACCTTTGGTCCCAATACCTGCATGAACTTTTTGCAAAGTTCTGTGTTTGATCTATTTATAAAATAGTTGTTGCTTGTTTGATATCTTGTGTTGTGTTATGCTGATGAATGGATGAAGCATTTGTAAATAAATCACATTAGTAAATAAATCAAAATCACAATTCTTCACCATTTGAGAACTATACAATTTCTTGAAAAAAATTGAGTGGGAAAAATTTCACTAGATTTCACCAAAAAGTGGTCTGGTTCCAAGGTTAAAACGCTTGGCACCAAAGACCTCTAAATTTCACCAGAATTTTTAAATTTGGTATCCTATTTCCCTATCTGGTAACGCTGTGGAAAACTTCTGCACAGGGCTGTCAGATTGGAATAATTGATTCCAGATCTGGAGACTTCGCTGGAATCAAAACGAACAGTCTAGTAGGGAACAAAATGTCTGGAATCTGGAATAATTTTTAGAAGCAAATTGGGATTGTTTAGACAAGTCTAGATTGTTTCGGTAATTGTATTTTTTTCATTGCATGTAGGCTAGTAGCTGCAACATAACTATCTGCCCTAGTTCCGTCTCTTTGTTTGAAACTTTGTTCCTGAATTGCACGCTCTTTGGCGCAAAAGGATGCAACCTAGTTCGTACCCTGAAAAGTTCCTGAGAAAAGATTAAAAAAGCCGAAGTAGCTGATCGCAGTTTCCGCAAACAAACAAAAACTCTTAGGATCATTACCGGAAATTTTAAAATGTTTGGGGAAACTGCGGAAAAACGGTTCTATTTTTTTCTCTCGATTGAAGTTTTCAGTTTGTTTGTTTGCGAAAACTCCCATCAGCGACTTCGGCTTTTTTTAATTTTTTTCTTTCGATCGTTTCCTAACCCTAGCCCCTTTTAAAATGGAAGTGGCTACATTTACGGCGCCGTAAATACAGCCGCTCCATGCCTTTTTTTTAATCTTTACGTCGCTTTTATTGCGCATGCGCGCTGTTGCTGGAAAAAAGTGCATATACAGTATAACTTCTAAATTCAACTGTTTTTACCAAGTGAATCTGTGCCGCGTGCGATCTTTGTCTGGCTCATACTCCCAATGATATGAGTTCGATTCCACCAACAGGTGATTTTTTTCGTTAGGCTATAGCGTGCATGATAGCAAAGCAGGACAATCAGTTTAAAATATGGCACGGTCGTAACACCTAAAAATTTTATAAATTTAGAATTTTTTTTACTCATTTTAATTGTTAAAGGTGCACTGCAACGAAAATACATAGCTTTTGTATTTGTAGATCTTTCTGAAACAAAACGTTTTTCAACAATTTTTTTATTTCTTGTGTTACCATTAATTAAAAAACCTAAAAAAACGTTTTTTGAATTGAATGATTCTGATTGGTCAAAATTTTTGATGGCGTCATTGGCTGGCAAAGCGGCGTCCAAGGTCTATTGTTTTGCGTACAAACACAAGGAACAAATCGCGTAGGCTACCGAAACAGCGAACAATTTTGTGCTAAGGGAGTTTTTACACCCATAAAATGGTGGCTACTTGTATGACTCCCGGTTGTATGACTTGTTGTATGATTCCTTTTATGCTTCCCGGTTGTACTAACCGGGAAATCGTCAAATCTTTCATCGTTTACCTCCTGAATAATGACGACAAGCTGAAGAAATGGATCTCATCGATGAAACTCAAAAACCCACCTGTAAACAAGCACTGCCGTGTGTGCACCAATCATTTTCTGGCCAGCGATTACCAACGTGATCTACAGGCAGAGCTACAAGGCACCAAGTCCAAACACCTGCTCATCCCTGAAGCTGTTTCTTCTGTCTTTGATTTTTCAAGATATGTGAAAGCCACTGTCAATACAGTACAGTACCTACAAAACTCGATCGACCTAGGTACAGGTCTGTGAGTACGATCGGGCGTTTGGATCGAATAGCAAAGCGAGAAAACAACAAGACTTTGAAACAGGTCAGTAGGACAGTAAAACATTGGCAGGGTAGGCAAAGGCATATTAGGCAACTCTGAATACATAGGCTACTTTTAGTTGATATAAACCACTTGGTTCAAGCAAATTATTTTCCTGCATTTTTTTCAATGCAAATTTTCCATCCGACTGCTGTCTGAACTGGTGTTGTCAGAGCACGAATCAGAATGATGTTCTTCGCTGTCAAGTCGCCGTCTTTTTGGTTCAAAGAGAAATCCTTGTCTTGTTTCAGACATCTTGTTTATGCTCAATATACAATGACCTATGCGACGTTTCTAAGGCAAATGCATGAAGCTGTTTACTTGGTTGCCAGCCGATGACATCACAAGACACATAGCGCCATCAGGTGGCCGATTTTCATTTGGTTATATCTCCCAAACAAAAAGGCATATCAAAAAAAAATTTTGAAAAATATAATACTTAAACACTAAAGAATCACCAAAAAAATTTAATTTTTCATTTCAGGTCCCCTTTAAAGAAAAAAACTCACTTTTAGCCTTTTATTTCTCTTTGTTTTAAATTTATAAAATTTTTATTACCCAGCAAACATTGTACTTCGGCCCAACGTAGTGTGACAGTTGGTAAAATAATGCTCCTCCGTTGGCACTACGTTGTGGCCGAAGTTGACCCAACGTATCTTGCACCATTCGTCGCAGTTGGGACAACTTCTTTAAAATGTTTGGGCCAACGTTATCCCAACTCTGCACCCAACGTAGTTAATCATTGGTACCCTACGATGGCCCAAGGTATTTTGCACCATTCATCGCAGTTGGGCCGACTTATTTTAAGATCTTTGGGCCAACGTTATCCCAACTCTACACCCAACGTAGTTCATCGTTGGTACCCTACGATGGCCCAACGTATTTTGCACCATTCATCGCAGTTGGGCCAACTTATTTTAAAATCTTTGAGCCAACGTTATCCCAACTCTACACCCAACGTAGTTCATCGTTGGTACCTTACGATGGCCCAACGTATTTTCCACCATTTGTCGCAGTTGAGCCGACTTATTTTAAAATCTTTGGGCCAACGTAATCCCAACTCTAATGCCAACGTAGTTCATCGTTGGTACCTACGCTGGCCAAACGCACTTTGCACCTTTCGTCGCAGTTGGCCATACATATTTTGCACTAATCGTTGTAGTTGAGCAACGTTGGTTAAACTTAACCTGCAATTTCAAGTTGACACTGTCCTGATGATCCATATGCCAATACGATGACCATCTTCTTATACTGAGCAAATTTAAGTCAATGATGTAAACAAACGTAAAGTTGTTGAAAAATACATTTATTCGAATGGTAAAATGCACCACCCATGCACAATTCACAGCTACGACAAGACATGCATAAAAGTCTAAAAACACAGTGGACTGAGGTACTTCATGCCTCATCAGAAGACTGCGCCTTAGGGTGACCCAAAAAAAAATAAATTTTGATTTTTAAGCTTTTTCTTGTTTAGACCTCTGCATTGTAGTCTAAAATGACACCTTGCCAAGTTTTGTTGAGATTGGTCCACATTTGACGCCCTAGCAGTGGGCCGGTACTCCCCGCCGGGTCAAAATCGGCCAATCTGGCTGTATCTCAGCAACCGGTAGGCCTAGAATGCTCAAACTTGGCTTTGAAGAAGCAGAATGCATGGTTTCCTATCTAACTTCTAGAGGGTTTTGGGGTCTAAACCATTTAGTTTATGAAAAAAATGCAAAAAACACATTTTTGACCAAATGTGCACCCCATAAACGTGTAATGTTCAACTTTTAGTTTAGTATACAACACTAATTGACTAATCAAACAAAATTTAAAATACAAGCAACTTTTGTTTAATCATAGACAAGCTTTATTGCTTTTGCACTTTGGTTTACCACTTAACTTTCAACCACTGACCACAGTAATTAGTTACCCATTAAATAATTCAAGACAGTTTTTTTTTCATTTTTCGTATTAGTTTACCACTTAACATTTCTTAAAAATGATTTTGTGGTTGTGTCCAGCTTTTTGCTAGACAATGACTTTTTGGCCATATCTCGAACTTTGGATTGGTAAGCATGAGTGACTTTGATTGCTTTGTCCAACTCTTTCTCACTACTTGGGGCAGAAGCCCTTTCCTCAACATCAGTGACCATGCCCAAAACTCTCTCAACAACATGATTTGTAGCAGGCATGTTCTGTTGCAGAGTTTTGAATGATGAAAACTCCATATGGTGCCAAGATCTGGGATTTTATGAGTCAGACATTCAAACTTGGGAAAAACTCTAATGAGTTCAAAAGAGTCTGGTCCGATCAAGTCCAGCAAGCGAGTGGAGTTTTGAATAGTATGCATTTGAACCAAGCCCTTTCCAGTAACGGCTCTCTCAGAACTTGATTGAAATGTTTGCATCTTTTGCCACATTCGGACCTTGGTGTATAATTATGCTCACACAATCACTTGCAAAAGCAAACGCAACGTGGCGCTCAATGAGGTACCACAGGTGCAGGTTGAGTTTCAGGCGAGCACCAACAGCCATTTCAAGGAAAAGGTCCAGGTAGCCTATGTTGCTTCTTTTAGGAATGGCATTTGTGAGAGCGTTCCACATTTCTTAGTCATTCACTTCAGCATTTGTCAAACTTGGGGATGTAAACTCATATTTAACATAAAAAAGCGTTAACATACTGGAAGAAGCCAGTTCTTGCAGTGGTACTGAAATGTTTAAATAATGAGGCAGAAGTGTTGGTTGATGTGATAAACACGACGGCCAAATGGATCAAAGAATGAAACAAGAAACGTGATTGAAGCACTGAATGCTGTCAATTTCGACACAAAAATAGTCTTGGGTCTGGTTTTTGACACAACTGCAGTAAACAGTGGTTAGAAAAGTGGGGTCACCGTTCAATTTCAAAGCCATATAGGACACAGTATCCTTCAACTGGCCTGCAGGCATCATATCATGGAGCTTGTGCCTTGTTTGTGGTGGAGCAGCTTCAGTGGTCTACGGTGACACAGAATCACCACATGAAGCTGTATTTAAAAGCTTTGCAGAAGTTTGGGTGAACAATATATTATGTTTAAGTTTATGAAACTTTCCAAACGAACAACAGAAAATTGAATAGAATTAAAGAATCAGTTCTAGATTTCTTGTTCAGTTGGCTTCAAAATGGAATAAACATACGAGAAGATTACAAAAAGTTGGCTAAATTGTCCATTCTTTTTCTTGGTGGTACATTCCGGCGTGGATACAATATTATACAATCAAGGCTCCAAGTGTGTTTAGCACGTATGATGGCGAAGATCATTTATACCATTCAAATTGCCTTGTTCAAGCAGTCAGTTATCAGAAAATCCAGCTTTTACAAAAGATTGCCTTGGGAATATATATTCACTGGCTGCTTTTTTAACACTTTTTTATGTTAAATATTGGTTTACATCCCCAAGTTTGACAAATGCTGCAGCGTATGACTTGGAAATGCGTAACACTCTCAAAAATGCCATTCAGCTCACCTCTAAAAGAAGCAACATAGGCTACCTGGACCTTTTCCTTGAAATGGCTGTTACTGCACGCACGAAACTCAACCTGCACCTGTGGTACCTCAATGAGTGCCACGTTGTGTTTGCTTTTACAAGTGATCGTGCGAGCATATCCAGTATCCACCAAGGTCTAAATGTGGCAAAAGATGCAAACATTTCGATCAAGTTCTGAGAGAGCCGTTATTGGTAAGGACTTAGTTCAAATGCATTTCTAAACTCCACTCGCTTGCTGGACTTGATCGGACCAGACTCTTTTGAACTCATCAGAATTTTTCCCAAGTTTGAATGTCTGACTCATGAAAGTCCCAGATCTTGGCACCATATGGAGGAGTTTTCATCGTTCAAAGCTGTGCTACAGAACATGCCTGCTGCAAATGATGTTGTGGAGAGAGTTTTGGGCATGGTCAGTGATGTTGAGGAAAGGGCTTCTGCTCCAAGTAGTGAGAAAGAGTTGGACAAAGCAATCAAAGTCACTCATGCTTACCGTTCCACCGTTCCAAAGTTCGAGATATGGCCGAGAAATCATTGTCTACCAAAAAGCTGGACACAACCACAAAATCATTTTTAAGAAATGTTAAGTGGTAAACTAATACGAAAAATGAAAAAAAAACTGTCTTGAATTATTTAATGGGTAGTTGCAGTGGTCAGTGGTTAAAAGTTAAGTGGTAAAGCAAAAAAGCTTGTCTATGATTAAACAAAAGTTGCTTGTATTTTAAATTTTGTGTCATTAGTCAATTAGTGTTGTATATTGAACTAAAAGTTTAACATTACACGTTTATGGGGTGCACATTTGGTCAAAAATGTGTTTTTTGCATTTTTTTCATAAACTAATTAGTTTAGACCCCAAAACCCCCTGGAAGTTAGATAGGAAACCATGCATTCTGCTTCTTCAAAGCCAAGTTTGAGCATTCTAGGCCTACCGGTTGCTGAGATACAGCCAGATTGGCCGATTTTGACCCGGCGGGGGGTACCGGCCCTCTGCTAGGGCGTCAAATGTGGACCAATCTCAACAAAACTTGGCAAGGTGTCATTTAGGACTATAATGCAGAGGTCTAAACAAGAAAAAGCTTAAAAATCAAAATTTATTTTTTTTTGGGTCACCCTACTGCGCCTGGATGTTACAACGTAATCTGTGGCGGCCTCAAACGCAAGTACCTATAAAACAATATGCAACATATGTAAAGAAAATATACTGTACAGTGCAAATTAGATCGTGTTTACAGCACCGTGAAAGAACAGACTCTAGTTGCTACATATCCCATGGATATGTGTATGCAGCACCCGGTTATTTTACAATAACAAGCATTTTTTTAGTACATCCTAACATTCCTCAGTATGTTTCAATTCTGTAATTCGTAGCCTATACGATGGGGTGGGGAATGGGTATACCGTTATGTTCTATCAACCTCCAACATTAATGCACATTCGTTAATCGTGTTAATGCGGTTTGCCTTCTCTAACCAGTGCAAATTATTATTGTTATCGTTTGATAGATCTTCGAAGTCAAGTCTTAAAATGTGTGTATATTTCTTGAAGTTCTGCTCCAGCAATAAACTAATCGCTGGTTTAGTAAATAAAAGTGCTTTTATTGCCCTTATTGAGAGAATAGTAACGATTTGTCAGTGACGGAGAGAACAAATGAACATACCCGCAGTACTTTTTGTAGCAAGACGTTTAAGCCGGCCCCCATCGCGGTCTTCCCACGTCTTAAACCAGTCGCCCAGTTTGTGGTCGATTTCTTGTAGAGTGCATGATTTCATATTGCTCTAGACAACATCTATAAGTAAAGCAGTTTTGTAAACAAATAATGTTACATCGATTTTTATTTTTACACAATCATCTACAGCAGTGGCCAGCGGCTCTTAACCTGTGGGTAATTACTCAATCTGGGGAAGTTTGAGGTCTTCCAGAGGGCAATGAGCAGGACAGTGCAAACTATTACCAATTTTTAATCAAACTTAAATCATTGTTGTGTTTGGCTTTGGCTATTCCATTCAATTGATTGCCAAAGACTAATAAAATTGGTACGAATGGAATTAATTTTATGCTGCTGTTTGGAAGTCTTCACGAGAAGATGCAGAACAACGTGTTCTTGTCGAAGGTTGCTTATTTGTGCGACTTTTTCTCTGACATAAACGCCTTGAACTGCTTGCAGGGCAAATGGACAAGGTTATGGGATTTAATAGACAAAATAATAGATTTAAGATACCTAACATGCTTAATTGCTTAAAGTGGGGTACGGGTCAGAAAAGGTTAAGAACGTTGCTCTACAGTCTGTTTCACGTGCGTGGCACGATCATCAGGAGAGCTGTAATAAAAATAAAATCGAGGACATCACCATAAGCATAGCCGCCGAACCCAGGAAGGTCGGCCTTCCCGACCTTTTCGCAGAGAAGGCCACCCTTCCCTGCGAAATCGGCCAGATCAACTTTCTAATCTCATCTTTTTTATTGCACACGAGTAAACAGCAGGTGTTCTTCAACTGGATCTAGACTGAGGCATTTAGACTGAGGCATTAATCACTTAATCAGGGATAGTAAATAGCAAATTGACAAAAAAAATTACGAAAAAGGTAAACTTCAGATGCTGCAAAACTTATGATATATCCAAGGTTGTTATTTCATTGAAAATTAATCATGAACAGTAAGTATTCTTTCTGGAGACGATATCATACCAACAAAAGGTGAATACAAAACTGAAACAAACTACTTACCTACGACCATGTTCTTTAAGTTTTGCATGGAATCAAAAGAAAACTTTTTCTCTCCACATAATTTATTTTTCCCCTTCCCGGTCCGCGAGACGTAACTTGCAACTTCGTTTAACATCACCTGAGGCATCAATCGATTAACCGTGTCGTATAGGCTTCTTCCTCCTATACGACACAGTTGTTTGAACTGCAATAGAACAGATGGATGTTGAAATGCATAAGCCGAGATTGTTAAAACAGCATAGAAAGCAGTCCCATCAAACAGTCGCGGTGCGTACCAGGCTACCAGCGTACAATAGCATGAATTTTTTGTAAATTGGTGTGTACCATGTGGTTATGTGCGTTGAATTGTGCAATTAGCCTGTTGAGGCAGACATTAAATGGTTTAGAATTCATTCATTCAAGTTTAAACTCATTTTAGGCTAAATAGAAGAATTATCTCCCCACACATAAAACTCATGTATTACCTTACCAAAAATGTGGGTGACTTTAGATAGGTAATGCGCAGTAAGAACTAAGAACATATCGTGTTCACTAACCACAATCTGATAGGTCTCCTCATTCTCCAGCATGCTGTTTACGGTTTTTAATTCCGCTATGATTGTAGCAGGAAGAGGAACATCCTCAGGAATCGGAGCCAATTCTAGGAGTTTATCTGGGATAATCCCTCCCTTCTCTCTCAGCATAATTTCGATTTCACAGAGCCGTTTGTTCATTTGACGTTGCTCTGTCAGAATTGTTTGAAGATAAGTGAACACTTTTACAATACCCCAGTATGTCAATGAAAAGGTGCCATGACCACAAAAATCTGTCCGCCCCATTTGCTCAGTGGTTAAGCACCCGACTAAGACCAAGCGACGCTGATTCGACTCTCGGGATGTGTTCTTGAGCAACACATCGAAAGGAGAACTCTCCATTCAGCAGAACCTAGTGGATGCTGCGGGGTGCAACCTAATTCGTACCATGAACAATTCGTACCGTCAGTTACCTTGAAAAGATCAAGAGAAAAAATTTAAAAAGCTGTAGTCGCTGATCGTAGTTTCCGCAAACATTTTAAAAAGATTAGGGTATCGATTAGCTGGGCATCGGTATCCGCAAACAAACTGAAAACATCGAGAGAAAAAAATAGAACATTGCTGATCGCAGTTTCCGTTGTTCCGCAAACATTTTAAAATTTCCGGTAATGCAAACATTTTAAAGTTTCCGGTAAGGATCCTAAGAGTTTGCCGAAGTCGCTGAACGCAGTTTCTGCAAACATTTTTAAAGGGTTAGGCTTGATCGGAGTTTCCGCAAACATTTTAAAAGGGTTAAGGTTTAGGGTGTTTCCGCAAACAAACAAACTGAAAAGATTGAGTGAAAAAAAATAGAACAAAGCCGAAGTTGCTGATCGCAGCTTCCATTTTTCCGCAAACATTTTAAAATTTCCGGTAATGATCCTAAGAGTTTGCCGAAGTCGCTGATCGCACTCGCAGTGTCCGCAAACATTTTAAAAGGGGTACCTCTGAATACCCATTGTCAGGCATTAGACAAATCCTAGACAATGCCTTGAAATTACCGACAATGCCTGAAAGTAGATACTCTATAATGCCTGACAACCCCTGAAAATGCTATAATGCCTAACAAACCCGTCAACCACTGATAATGATCGACAATGCCTGGAAATTCCCAACAATGCCTGAAAGTAGTTAGCCTACTCCACAATACCTGACAACCCCTGAAAATGCTCCACAACCCCCCAAAAAGCCGACTATGCCTGACAATACCCGACAATGCCTGACAATACCCGACAATGCCTGACAATGGGTATTTAGAGGTACCATTTTAAAAGGGTTAGGCTTGATTAGACTTGGAGTTTCCGCAAATATTTAAAAGGGTTCGGGTTGATCAAAGTTTCCGCAAACATTTAAAAATTTCTTTAAATGATCCAAAGAGTTTTTGTTTGTTTGCGGAAAAATTTTAAAATGTTTGCAGAAACTGTGATCAGCGACTTCGGCTTTTTTTAATTTTTTTCTCGATCTTTTCAAGGTACGAACTGACGGTACGAATTGTTCATGGTATTAATTAGGTTGCATCCGATGCTGCACAATCTACTTCATAAAACAATCTGCAAAAAACTTGTGGTATAGCCTAATGTTTAGCCTAATACTTGTGCATAATGCGGTGATAGTAGCAACACTCGAATCCTGATAAAAGCACTTCTCGTTGACATAATAGTCATAATAGTCAAACATAATAGTCATAATAGACATGATAGTCATTTTTATACCACTTGAAAGTGAAGATACCACTTTTTGAAAAAATCGAGTAGGCTACTTCTAAAAATGTTACTTCAAAACCAATAAACAGGTTGCGTAATTGCCGTAAAAAGTATTAAATAGTTTACCATGAAGAATAGATCTGAGTCAACTGCAATAAACCTTACCTGAGTTTCATGATGATCATTCATTTGGGCAGTGCTCTCATAAATGAAAACCTGAAAGTCCCCAAAGCTACGTCTAAAAATTCCTAGATTACATCAAAGTTCCCTAAATCATTATTACATTCGAACAGTTTCACGTTCTGAAACAAAAAGCAAGAGTTAAGCGGTTTAAACAACAACACTAGCAAAAACCATTCTACATGACTTTGTTGTATTAGTGGGCTAAGTCTCACAGCAAAAAGCAGTACGGTATGTTAAATTACAGTGATGTTTAACATTACAGGGATACAGTGAAGATTTACCTATGCTTATCACATGCTAAAATGACATAAACTGTGCACGACTATCGACTTATTCATGAGAGCTAATTCGACTAGCAATTAGTTGATTAGTTCATGTGCTTCAGCATCTGTAGCTAAACTCTTCATGAGCCCTTGCCAACTTCAACAATTTAGCTCGATCCCTTAACCCAGTTTGTCAGCTGATAAGCCAGCTGACTTCATACCTTGGGTGTGTAGCAAACCAACTAAACTTTCTCACTTTAAACTCTTCCTGTAGTCAGTTTTAATGTTCTTCAAGCTATCCGTACTAAAAAGTCATTCAACTGGGGCATTTAAACATGGTAGGGACAATAGGCAAGTGACTAGTTTGCTATGAACTCAAATACGGAAGAAAGCTTGACAAATAAACCTCCATTCATTCTGTAAGCGAACAAGACAAAACTGCAAACAGTGCTTCCACTTTTACAAAGCTAGATTACCACTTGTATTACCACATTTGTCCTCAGATTACCACATTTTTTACCCAATCTTAACCGTGTTTCGACTTACTTTTACATTAACACTGTGGCTATTTTTACCCACTTGTTGCCATAGTTACTATCAGGTGTTGTCAGAGTTAGGATTAAAGTTAGTAAGAGTTAAGGTAAGACTTAGGAATAAGGTTAGGGTTTTGATCTTTACCCAGAACTAAAATTTTTTCTAAAATGCAAGTTTTTGTTTTCAACAGCTTTAAACTTTTCTCAAATTACGACAGAATTCCTTATCCGGCAACGCTATTATTTGGTTATATTTACACTATATAGTGTAAAATAAGGCCTAAAACAACTACTCAGTTTATTAACAGAACGTCCGAAATAAGAAAGTAAAGTACCAGTAGCTTAGCCAGGAATTTTGAAAGAGGGGGTTTTGAAGCCCGGCGGCCTCTTCTCCAAAGGCGACACCCAGCGGCGGGGGGTCTGGGGGGCCTCCCCAGAAAATTTTGAAAAATTACTTTAAATTTGGTGCATTCTGAGAGCATTTTCAACAAAAATGTGGGCATAAATAGTCCTGTAAAATGGTGCTGTCTGGTGGTATAGCAAAAGAATAAGATCATGTTTTCTTGGGCATTTTTCGGTAATAAAGCTACCGTATTTTACGGACCATAAGGCGCACTTTAAATTCTTTTTTTCCCTCATAAATTGATCGTGCGCCTTATGGTCCGATGCGCCTTATGTATGGATCAAGTGCGGTAGTGCTTTATTGCCTACACTCAAAACCAGTACCGATATACTATTATATATGGTCCGGTGCGCCTTATGGTCCGGTGCGCCTTATAGTCCGGTGCGCCTTATGTATGAACAAAAAACTAATCAAAGCAATTTATTGACAGTGCGCCTTATAGTCCGGTGCGCCTTATGGTCCGTAAAATACGGTAAGTCTATGTTTTCTTGTTGCTAATTCCTGGCTGAGATATTTGAATGTTTAGTATTCGCAACTGCAGTATTCGCGATAACAATTGTGGTAATTACCACAAAAGTGGAAGCGCTGACTGCAAATGCAAATGTCGTCCAACTCCATTTGGGTTTTCGCGCGTTTTTTACAATTCACGTCACAGACAATTGTAGCTTCTGACTGCGCATGTGCATCGTCATCTCTTTTTAGCGATTTTTGAAAAAGCACGTTCAGACGTCCGCCATTTTTTACAATGTACCAATTACTCGCGTTTGTCAATGCTTTAGATATGACGTGCTGTGCATATGGATGTAGAAACGAAGAAAATACAATTCAGATGATAAAAGGAGTAAATATTATTCCAAGATATTTACTAATCTCTCGGATCATGTGTTTGAATGCACCGTTATCAATAATCATATTTTTACACTAGTCAAAACTGTGTCCAAATGTTATTTAAAAATTAGGTTTTACCGCATTGGTAAGAAAACCTGCAAGCAAATACAAGCTAAATTGGTTCGTAAAACGCTTAACAAAAATTCTGTCTTAACAAACGTCTGTAGTCGTTGAATCAGTGTAAAAATGACAGATTTTGTTGTATGGCTTGGCTGTAACAGCGCAGCTTTCACGCAAATTTGAGACACTAACAATGGCGAATGCCTTTTTTTAATTTCTTTAATCGAGATGCGAGAAGCGCTGTCTAGTTGTTATAAGATGTCTATGGTTAAAGTGCTTGCCTGAAACACATGGTACGGGAAACTGTTGTCCAATTATTCAGCTCAGTGTTGTCATAATTTTTTTCGAAAATAAAATGAAAACTTCGAAAACAAAAATGAACGGAGCACGTAAAAATTGCGAGATGAAACTACAGCCCTGATCAATTTTAAGAAGGCAGAGTATAGCTATATAGAGCCATAGTAGAACATTAAAAAAACTAGCTGCTGCTAACAAACTTGAAAAACTGCAGCTAAATTTGCAAATTAGTGTTTTTTTTTCAGAATTAGTGATCCTCATAGTGATGCATGATTTAGAAAAACATTTCAATTTTGTTTTTTACTTATAGCAATAACGTAAAAAAATTGAGGGGTTACCGTAGTTCGCCCGCAAATAATGATGTTGGCCCAACGTTCTGTACAACTGCACACCAACATTGGAAAGACCGACTTCCTAATTCTAAGTTTTTTTGCATTTTCATTGTCCCATTACAATTGTAAGAGGAATACCATGAAGCAAACTTAAACAATTCTTCGAAGGTATCTTCAATTAAAATATTTCAAAAGTTGGCAAAACTACACTACCCTCAGCCCAGGCGCGAATCTAAAAGTTTTTTTCGGGGGGGGCCAGAAAATTTGAAAATCAATTAAAAAGAAAGAAAAAGCTAAACAGATATGAACAATGATACTACGACATATACGATATGCTAGAAAATAGACATTAAAACAACCATTTTCATCAATTGTGATGCCGAGGGACTAATATCAGCTGTTTAGAAGCATATCAAACCATTTGATGCGGAAACATACAATTTTTCACAAAATTTCGGGGGGGGGCCGGGCCCCCTGGGCCTCCCCATAAATCCGCGCCTGCCTCAGCCAACCCGAACAACCGTCAGCCAACGTTGGGCCAAGGAAAAATGTTTACTGGGTAAGGTGTTACTGTTACGACCGTGCCATATTTCAAACTGATTGTCCTACTTTGGTATCATGCACGCTATAACCTTCGCGTTTTGTCGCTTCTACCTTTTTCTAGACCTCTGCCCATGGGCGTCCGCAGGTTTTCGGTTAGGGGGGGTCAAGGTGGGTTCACTTTCACCGTCAAGGATTCCAAGTCCGGTAATCTGAATGATTTATTAAGTTTTAGAATTAAAGCTGGTGATGGAATTTTGAAAGATCACATGGAGCACGCAAGTGACAATGCTAAGTATACATCGTCTCGTATACAAAACGAGATGATAAGTTTGTGTGAAGAAACCAGGGGCTCCGGACACTTCCTGAGAGTGGGGGGGTAATTTAAGCAGGGGCGGGAACGATCTTTTGACATCGACGAGGGCTTATTGGATTATCACATATACTTCCGTAAGGTCGCTCCTCAGACCCCGTTCGCATTACTGAAAGCTTAAGTTTCTTATACAGCGCGTTTAGGCTGCATGTTTCGCGACGAAAGCGCAAAATTTTTGCCTTTCAGCACGATTTAAAATCGAAAAATTCTTTCAACGAATCTGAAATCACGAGCAAAAGCTTTTTAACATTTGCCACATTTTTTGAGGTTTTGAGACAATTTTGACTGGAAGAGGGGACGGAAGCAAAATCCCTCTTTGTATTCTTCCTTGGCTCAAGTCCTCCAAATTTTGCACTTCAGACGCTAAAAGGTTAGATTTAAAAGGCCAAAAGCATTAAGGTCAAAGCTATATTCTATAAAACTTAATTTACAATTACATGAATACAGCACGACAACCTGTGCCATAACACCCACAGTGAAATGAAGCGTTTCAGCATCTAGCTTCTGCAGAAGAAGGGCCATTGACCAACAGCAATTTTTTCCACACTGGCATAAAACTCTTTGACAAGAATTAATAGGCTTAAATCCAATTAACTTGTTTCGAACATCGCACACATACTTGATCGGCCCAAATTTCTGATGGAAGTGGCTTACATCTTGGCCCAAAATTTTCACGTCGAAGCCATTATCGTTCCAACGCTGTAACAGCACTGTCGTTGACTGTGCCAGATACTAAAACTTCAAGCATTTGGTGAGTTTTAATTTCTTCGCCATTGAAGCGGTGGGTGAGGCCTTGCACTATCCTGTCAATAGATGCATTGAACTGCCTTCTGTAATGAGAAGCCAGGTCATGGGAAGCACTTTGCTCACAGCGCTTTCTTGAAATTTGGACTTTAGCTAAGCCTAAAGCTATCTACTTGCTGTTGAAATTCCTTGTATAACTGCATAAATTGTTCTTCATTTCTAAGACTCTGGTAATTAACTTTTGAGTTTTTAACCAGCTCCATCATGTCGCTGATGGTAGGCTATAAGACTTGGTCTGCAACAGGCCAGTTATCTTTTCAAGTGGTTTGAATAAAACTTGGCAAAACTGCAACGCAAAGTATGTGTTGCCTTGCAATAATTGGAAATAAAGGCCTAATCATTTCGCATTGTTGAAATTTTAAAGTGTGTTTAGCAAAGCTTCGTAGTTTGACAAGACTGAAGAAATGGCCGGTATACGTGTCAGCCATCTTGTTTGGCACAAAGTGTGCAAGCCATGGTGGGATTCTTCCTGCAGGGCGATTTTGAACTTGCCAGACTGATTTTGCAAACTACTTAGCTCCTGAACAATTCCCATAGCATTATGCAGGTCTCTATTCACAGACATCTTATTATAACTAGACTGCGCTTCTCGTATTTCGATTGAAGAAATTGAAAAAAGGCGGCGGCCATTGTTAGTGTCTCAAACTCGCGTGAAAGCTGCGCTGTTAACGATAACATTTCTGAGCTGGTTGCGCTTCTGCAGAAAACTAACTTGTTAACTATAATTTAGAACTTTGGTGTAATAGAGGTTTTATTCATCTATGAAATGAATAAAAGCATGTGTTAAATTGTACAGAATTATACATACAGTCTATAATATAAAGCAAAAACACTGCGATGCGAGAGCACGTATACGATACACTGAATGCATCATTTCCAGCAGTTCAGCAGAACTCTTACCGTATTCAATTTGGCGTTACAGCTGAGCTGATGATTAGCCTATTGTAAAAACAGCAACAAACAGTGTATTACATCAAACCTAAGCAAATGATACGCTATATTATAGCGGCTATAACGTAGGCCTATAGCTCAACAAAATCAAAACAAATTAAATATTCACCAATACTGATGTGATGTCGAAAGGAAGTAGTTTATTGGTGTTTGAAAAGTACTGTTTTGTTAAGCGTTTTACGAACCAATTTGCCTTGTATTTGCTTGCAGGTTTCCTTACCAATGTGGTAAAACCTAATTTTTAAATAACATTTGGACACAGTTTTGACTAGCGTAAAAATGTGATTATCGGTAACGGTGCATTCAAACACAAGATCCGTGAGATTAGTAAATATCTTGGAATGGTTTATATTTCCAAGCACAGCTACCGCAATAGCTTCCACAATGCCTGGATGAAGAGGTAATCTCCCAGCTGTGGTAGTTAGTAACCGTTTAATGCATAATTCAGTTTCTTCACAAATATATACAACACTGAAAGAAGGTTTAAAAAGTCCACTTCTATCTTTAAATGATAAGAAGCTGGGTTGAACAGGTAAAGTGTGTGAACTCAGTTCAAAGCGGCACCTTGCACATAACGTTATCTTTGCGCACATTTTGGCAGCATAAATTAACAAATTCTAACAATATGTTTGCGATTGTAGAACAGCAAAGGTGAAATCATATAAAGATTTCGTCATACTAGGTGAATTGCGGAGATATTTATTAGTTGTTATTTCACAGCAACTTGAAACTGAAGCTATTTCTTTAAAAGTTATTGTTGATGAAATCACACGAATTTACGTCATAATGCAACGTTTTGCTACAACGGAGAAAATCGAAAGCCATCAATCTCTATTGAACAGAATCCTGGTAAAAGCTGCGGTTGTGTTGTTGCATAGAAAACTATTTGTTTTGTCAATTATTTGTTCACAACAACTGAGTTTTTTAAGAAACGCAAATATTATAGGAGAATTACATTTTGTAGAAAGTTAAGTTGTGTTCAGTCGTGTTCTCATTGCTTTAAGAATTGGCGCTCCAGTTGTTTCAGGAACGAGGAGGCGACTGATTCTTAACTAATTAATTCATCTACTTCTACTTGTTTTAAAGTATCAGGTTTGGTGGCCGTGCTTAACTACTGTATATTTATCGATTCATATACCGCAATATTAAATCCGTTCATGCACGTCTTAAACCATAATAGTTTTGCCACCTTTTCCTTTTGTTGGTTTTGTTCCTGTATTTCTTTTTCACAATATCATTTGTTTTGCATTCTGACAAGGAAAAATAAATTGAATTGAATTCAAAACAATGAAAATTCATTACGGGTCCCTACAAAAGCATTGGCAAACGCGCGGAATAGGTACACTAATAATGGCTGACGTCTGAACCTGCTTTCTTCAAAAATCGTAAACGAGAGAAGTGACGATGCGCGGTCTAGTTATAATAAGATGTCTATGTCTCTATTGCATATTTGCGTTGTTTTGCGAGTCAGAGTTTCCAAGCAAACAACTAAAAAGTTGTGCAACAAAATAAAAAAAATGAAAATAAAACACAAAAGTAGAAGAAATATAAAAATTAAATTTTATCTCTACATTAGTGGGGGGGGGGGTAATTTTGCATTAGTTACCCCCCCACTCCAATTGGTGGGGAGGTAATCACCCCCGCGGCCCCCCTCTAACGGAGCCCATGGAAGAAACGTTTAGAGATGAAATTGTTACTGAAGCTAACAATTCCGTTGGCTTCTCAATCTTAGCGGATGAAACCGCTGACATTTCGGGAAAAGAGCAACTGACTATTGGAGTGAGGTTTTTCCACAGAAAAAATCTTGTCATTCGAGAAGAGTTTCTTGGTTTTACGTCATTGAACGAAATGGACGCAGAAACGATTGCAGGGACAATAATAAATCAGTGTAATAAGTACGGTCTAAATTTAAATAAACTACAGTACGTGGTCAAGGATACGATGAATGCTCCAATATGGCAGGCAAACAAAATGGAGTAGGCTACGCAGGCACGTATTAGAAGCAAGTAGGCCTATCCGTTGACAGTATTTGTCCACTGTTCACCCCATCGCCTTAACCTCGTGGTCAACAATCTGAATGGAGTTTCGGATGTACGGAACACTATTGAAACAGTGAAGGCTATAATAAATTTTTTTAGAGAGAGCCCGAAACGAAGATGTCTAATACCAAACTTGCCATTGTTATGTGAAACGAGGTGGAGCGCGAAATATAAAAGGATAAGACTCTTCGCGGAAAATTTCACCAAAATTCACAGGCAGTTGGAGAATTTAGCGCAGCACGAATCGAGTGCAAAGGGACGGCAGACCGCACACCAGCTGCGGACCGCTTCTGGAACCGCTACTTTTGTAGTAACGCTATAGGTTTTGGAGCCTGTCACCCAAGCCCTTCAGGCAGTCCAACTGAACAAGTTAGGTGTCAAGAAGCACATTGACAAACTCGTATCAATGTTTTGTGATTATCGGCAAAATGCAGAAACACTTTTTGCAGAAAACATTTATACAGCGGCATTGAAGTCAGCCGAAGAAATCGGTGTCACCAATGCATAGCCTATCTGTCCCACGGCAATGTGTCCGTCAAGTATTCAGAGCAAATACTGGTGGCACCAGTGAGGAATACTATCGCCGCTCCATTTACGTTCCTTACATGGACTCTTTAATCCAGTCTCTGAAAAGCCGCTTCTCAGAGACGAACATGCCTGCATTCATGTTATACCGACTGCATCCAGCGCAGATTGAGGAATTTGACTGTTCAGACTACAAAGCCCTGGTCAAAACCATACACCAATTCTACAACTTTGACAATTTTCAGCAGGACACCATGTCGTGGTATGACATAACCATAAAAGGAAAATTTCCTCAGTCCGAAGACCAGGAAGAATTGGAATTTGTGGACTTGGTGAAGAACATGGAACTTTTTCCAGCTGTACGTCAAGCGATGATAACATTACTAACCCTCCCCGCCACTACTTGTACAGTAGAAAGATCATTCAGCACAATGAGGCGGGTCAAAACATGGCTCAGATCAACCATGTCTGACGACAGGCTATCTGGGCTGTGTATGATGACTGTCCACAGAAGCCGAATAAACTCGGACAAAAATTCGTTCATCCAAAAAGTCATCGAAAAATTCGGCAAAGACCCACTTCGACTTCACTTTTTATTCAAGAACTGAATAACTAAATTGGTGGCTGATTGTTCTTTTCTGTATGATTCAATGTTACGAACAGCTTCATTGAATTCATGCCTATTTTTGCATGTTCTCGCTTTTTCATTTTTCATCCAACAATTTTCCAGGGGGGGTCAGCTGACCCCATTTGCCCCTATGTGCGGACGCCCATGCCTCTGCCATGTTTGTCATATAGGCTACTGTTTTTCGTTGTGATGGTCAGAACTAAAAACAAACTAAACTGAACGGCCACAAAAATGCGTAGCCTAACAATTGAGTCACTTCGGATTGGAATTTAATTAAAAAAAATAAGATCACTCCCGGTGGTGGTGTGGTTATAACTATTTTACGCGTGAGAATGTTAAGCGATGGTTTAAAATGTTAATTTATTAGGTAACTGGCTGTCTAATGAAACTCTGTTTGTCTCAAGGATATTCACACCCATTTGTCTAATTTATATATCTGACTCCATTATCTAATTTCCTCACAATTGTTATTCGAATTATAATTTTAAGTTATCAGAAGGTGTTCGTATAATGTTGTAGGTCTATAACACAATTTGAATTTAAACAGTACAGAATAATGAAATTACAGGATAGTGAAACATTATCACGAGTTATTACATTTTAATTAAACAATCAATTTAATGTTTTTCTGAGAGCTGAACTGGTCTAACTGAGCTCTGCTTGAGCTGGTCCGATTTGATGGTAGGCACTTTAACATGCAGATATCCAATCCACCACGAACCAACCAGATGTTACGTTGTCTGTCCAATTGTGACCATTCCAGCATTCAGCCAGAGACTTGATTATTACTTTGAACTTTGTTCGGTAATTACAGAAGAAAAAAGAGCTATAGCAGTGGTGAGAATCAAACCCACGTCAATGAAATGACTAGCCTAACACCGCCCTAACCCTCTGCGCCAAGCCAACCGATGTCAAAGCGATGACTTAATTTAGCTAGAATTTGCGTTTTTCCTTTGTTCTTTCTCAACGCAACCTTGATGACGTCATGAACAGCGTAATTTCTGATTGGTTCGTGCTGGATTGGATATCTGCATGTTAAAGTGCCTACCCGATTTGATAGAGCTCTCGCCAAATGCGAACAAGTCATTTTATAATCATCAGTTTCCTTTTTCTTATTGACTTCGGGAGCAGATTAAATGGAAAATTACAATTCTTTAGGAAATTACGCATGGTTTGAAATGGTTCATTTTAGTTAAAGAAAGGGAATTTATATGATGAAATAATGGATCGCTACAGAGGCCCCCCCAAATTTGGGCTAAATTGGAACCATGGGTACCAAGTTTAGCTCAAATTTAAGGAGTTAAAACGTGAACACAATTAAATGATATGAGATGTTCTACTGGTGCAAATTAAGCTAAACTATCACAAGATGTAGGCTATACAGTGACAATCTGCTTTTATTCCGACGCAATTAAGTCCCCCCTTTTTTCTAACTTATTTCAAACTTTGCGCGCGATAAGTTTTTGTCCAGAAGTTGAATTTTCATTTTGCATGTTTAGTTGTTTTCAGCAATATGTCCTGTGTTTTGCCATGCTAGACAAGTAGTCACTACCTGGTCTAGCCCCCTGAAGAAGTCAGTCGTGTCTGATTGACGAAAAGTCGGAATAAAAGCAGATTGTCACTGTATACATCTTGTGATAGTTTAGCTTAATTTGCACCAGTAGAACATCTCATATCATTTAATTTAATGCCTGGTGAACAGCCTCATTCAATTTTCAACGTTAACACAATTGTAACAGACATAGTCTGAAATAGGTATGTTTAGTGTTTATGATAATAATGTGGTGTTGTGTTTGTGATATCGTGTCGCGAAGTGATTCTGCGTGGTTCCACCGCTTTCCGCAAAGAAATGTCTGAGTTTGTGCCGTATAAGAAGAGTCCACCGCATAAAAGAATTGGTTGTTTTGTTTGTGAGCGCAGTTGTTGTGAGCGCAATGTTTGCAAACCGTAGCAGGCATTCATTGTTTGTCTGACTTTTTCTGTTGAAAAGCAGACCATGCCGATTGACTTGATACAAATGTAGCCTTGTCTTGCTTTTTGCTTGCTAGAGATCATCGCAGCTAGAGATCATTGACGTCGTCGTAGCATTTAATTGTTGGCATTTGGCTTATTGTATTCGTTGAGAGGCGCTAGAGAGTCGAGTGCAAGTGGCTCTGGAGCAATTTTTTCGTTTCAGGCGGCAGTACGCATAATCACGTTCTTCTGTTGTTCATGAATATGATGCAAGATTTCTGAAAAAGGCAAAGCAAATTGATTACAAGTTCAACTTTGAAATATTTAGCGACTTGGTTTATAAGTCGACCTGTACAAAATGTAAAGATACGATTTGAAAGGCGAACAAAACTAATTAAAACAAAAGAACATAGGCATCGACAGGTCTAAATACCATTCACAAAATCGTAAATGTTCATTAGTCTGAACAGTCGTTCGGCAACTGCAATTAAAACACAGAAATAAAAAAGATGCAGTACATAATTCAAAACCATGCGGTTGTTTCATACAGTATGTAAACTAATGTTTCGTGGGCATATGCATGCTTGCCCAACATAGGTTAATTAGGTTAGTAACATGCCATGCCAACCGTTTGCATGCCACACTCTCAATTGCAGTCACTTCAACCATACACAATAAAACAAAAACATTGAGCAGACAACTTATACAGAGAGAAAGGTTGAAATTGACAACCACTGGTTGTCTGGTGCTGCATTGGAAGAAATGCAGACAGTTGCAGAAAAAGACAACGATTTCGTATTACTTTAGAAAAGCAGATTGACCAGCTTGTATGGCCAGACATCCAAGAATTGCCGCAGTGGCTGAGGTGCACCTCATTTCAAAGCCTACATGAGATGGCTATACTGGAAAAAGCTGTAACTGTCCTGCAAAGAACTGCATGGTTTAAACACATGTATTTAGAACAAACAAAAATAACCTACATTGCTGCTCTGCAGACTGCAAAATAAACAAATGGACGAATGCTGGAGTGGACAATCCTTAAGACTGTGGTTATAATTATTATACGCAACTTATAAAAATGTGGTAATATTTTAGTTAGTTTATTTAAGTATAAGCTTAAGTATGAGAATGGTTTGTTTATAAGTTGAATTAAGATGAAGGCTGTCTAACTACCTGATGAAATTTCTATCTATCTAATTTATCTAGTTTGGCTATCTGACTCCATGAAATCTAACTTCCACACAATTGTTATTCGAATTATAATTTCAAGTTATCAGAAGGTGTTCGTATAATGTTGTAGGTCTATAACACAATTTGAATTTAAACAGTACAGAATAATGAAATTGCAGAACAGTAAAGCATTATTACATTTTAATTAAACAATCAATTTAATGTTTTTCTGAGAGCTGAACTGGTCTAACTGAGCTCGTTTGATGTGAGCTGGTCCGATTTGATAGAGCTGGTTTGATCCCCATAAACATTGACTCGTGAAAAACACGAGAAAGATACGTGTTTTTTTACCCCAGTTTCTCGTGTAAAACCCGTGATGTGCACCCGTGTATTACACGGGTGTTTGCACAAACGCAACCCGTGTTTTTCACGACTTCTAAACCCGTGTTTTACACGGCATCTAACCCGTGTTTTACACGACTTCTAAACCCGTGTTTTACACGACTTCTAAACCCGTGTTTTACACGGCATCTAACCCGTGTTTTACACGACTTCTAAACCCGTGTTTTACACGGCATCTAACCCGTGTTTTACACGACTTCTAAACCCGTGTTTTACACGGGTGTTTGCACAAACGCAACCCGTGTTTTTACACGACTTCTAACCCGTGTTTTACACGACTTCTAAACCCGTGTTTTACACATCAAACCCGTGTTTAATATGGCAATTTATTTGGTACCAAAATCACACATGACAAAAAACACAGATATAACTGAAGACAGTACAGCTGTTTCACACATCATCAGTTGGGCGAACCGTGCTGGATGAAGATGTCCTTGCAACTGACTGTCTTCTTATTCTCTTTTCAGCTGATTTGAGGAATTCTTGCACAACAGCTTTAACATCGCCCATGGTTGTGTCTTTTGTGTAACTGTATGTTCGAACTGATGCTGTAAGCAAAAAAGAGTTAGTGCTTAGTCACAAAAGCAATAGGCTAGCAATAGATATACAGAATTCTTCACGGATCAAATATATTAAAAATAGATTGCAACATACGTTCATTAAGCAGGGTATACGTGCAAAATCTAAAGTTTAGGCTACATACCATAAATTACAAAAATAAGTTTGCAATCTTTAATTGGGCGCTTGGAACCGCGTTGACCCATCCAATTAAACTTCGTCATAAGCTTATCCGTAAATACTCCAGAAAGAATTTGCTTTACGCTCTTTTTGTAGTCCGTCGAAAAATACCGACTCAAATAAGAAATCTGCAAAACAACATTTATCATATAAAATTTAGACTTCACGGTTACATTCCATAGAATAAACGTAGAGCGCACTCATACTGCAAGCTGTTAAATTTCATTGTTAACAGTCAGGGCGGTGGAGTCAGAGCCGTAACAATGTTTATAGTTTAGCCAAAGGAGTCGGAGTTTTAAAAATTGCACTGACTCCTACCCCTATATAAAATTGAGGAATGCTCTACATTGCGAGGAATTTTAAAATTATCCATTGTCAGAGTGTCAAAAACTTTGGGAAATGTATATTTTGTTGTTTTGCTGCAAATCAATGAATCGTTGTTTTGCTGCAGTCAATGCTGGTTGAAACTTTCAAGAAATTTGCAGCAGTACGACATTGCAAAACTGTTTTAAAGAGGGTGAAAATAACCAGTATTTCTTGTATGTCTATTCTATGAGGAGAGTCGGAGTTGTGATACCGATTCCACAGCCATGTTAACAGTAAAAAAAAAATTACCAGTTTATTTTGAACAGTGCTGTTTCCCAGGTTGTGTTCAAGCTGATCAAAATCCTCCAGGCTGTTGATGGGAAAAGATGGAATGTCCGAAGGGGGTTCCTCTATTTGTTGAGCTGGGGCGCTTCTTTCGTTTGTCATTATTATATCCAATTATTCGTTGACAGAATTAAAATTCCCATAATTTCCAGTTGAGCAATTCGAATTCGTCGAACTGTGTGAAAAATAAATAGTTGCTTTAACATGATTTGGTGTTAGCAAAGGTGCTTTGCTTTGACAATACAAAAAGAATAGCTCCCAGGCTAGGGCAGTTGTGATTTAAGCAGCTGCCAAACAAGAAAAGCGAGTGGTAAATAATACTGCCAATTAAGAACAATGCTCTTGTAGGGGCGCTCACGTGAGAGACTCAACAGATCTTCCAAAATTCGAGAAACTGAATTTTCAAAATGCGCTGCTTGTGAGTAAAGATGGGAGTTACGAAGGATAAAAAAGAAAGTAAACATAAATAAACGAAGTGAAGAATTATAGCTAAAACTATATCATCACACCGATGCAGCTGAGCAATTGTTGAGCGAAGTTAATCGAACAAGTTTCAAGATTTTAATTTAACCAGGTGAAAACCTTCACTTTGCAGCGCAACAAATTCGTCACAAGATATGTTCTTGGTCACTTCAGGCGTAGTGTCGATTGCTACATTCAACTGATTGTCATCCAAGTGAAAATCAAGGACTGATTGTTCGCGCTCTGGACTTGATTGCTGTGGTGCCCTCACAGAGGAAGATTGTGGAAATTCCGGAACTTGTGGCAGTTGCTGCAAGGTTGTAGCAACCTCAGCTGCTCGTACAGGAGTAGAAACCTATGGAAGACTTAGTGACCGTCAGAGTGAACATTAACAAAATATATTTAGTGATATGCTTGGCTCCCTCTACACCCTCAAGTGTCGCACACGAAAACAAACTGACAACTATGTTATTCAGGACTGTCCAATCTATCGCGTTCTAACTAGGGCACATGCTGGTCTCAAAATCCTGGATGACGACAGCATATTTAGGCAACGTTCGAAAAGTTCTGATTGAACACCTTAATCCGTGCTATTAACCTTAAAAATGAGATTGCAATATTTTTTTAAAATCATATTACTTTTAGAAACCGCTCAATTTCCCTAAAAAACAACACCTAAAAATCGTCAAATTTTGGGATTATCATAATTAATAAGTGATTAAAGTATTTGTTTACTTACAGTAATGATATTTTCTGACTCCGGTGAGTCGCTTTCATCTGTATATGCAATCCTCATAGACAACCGGCAATTCCTGCATTTATAATTTGAAAACAGTTACTTCAGCTAGATGTCATGCTTGCCCTTGCTTATTGGTACATTACCTACTGATATCTCGTCAACATCAACATATTTTGCATATACAACCAATCATCATGCAATAAACGTAGAAATGCATGGGTGTACGGTATCTTAAAGGATTAGCTTATATTTGCATCACGGTGTTGTCAGGTACAATGTAACAAGCCAAAATGTACTTACATTAGATACAATTTATACAACAATGTTACAAAAACGTTATATACAACTGCCACGTTAGTGTAACTGTGACTTCAATGCAATAAGTTACTATAATGCGAAGTACTGGCATGCACCCATGTATGATAATTAAGTTAAGGGTAAAATTAGTTTTGAGCAGTTAAAATCAAAATGAAATGAACAAATATCAGGGAAAAATGAATGCATTGATATACCGCTTTCTTCTTTTCGATTTAGGTAGTCTACTATCATTTACTTCTTCTTCACTAGCTGCTGTTGAAGCCAAATCAGAAGTATTTTCAGCATGTTGTAACTTTATCAGTGCTTTGGCCAAATCATCTGTTGCAAAATATTAACAGGTCATCTTCCGATAACAGTGATCAAGATTAGGAAAAACAATACACTGGAGAATAAGATCTCATGCATATTGCATATGGAATAATAACAATCTGCTAAAGCGGTTAAATGGAAATTACACACCTTTTTACAGTAATATTCATACCCAAATTTTTGTTGAACATGCTCAAAGAATGCCCCGAATTCAACGTAATTTTTCAAAGTTTTCTGGGGGAGGACTCCCAGATCCCCGCCGCTGGGTGTCGCCTTCGGCAATTACGCTGCCAGGCTTCGCCCGCCGACCGTCAAACCACCCCTCCTCCCCTTTCAAAATACCTAGCTACGCTACTGAATTGGATTATTGTCATTGGGGCCCGCAAAGCATATTCCGCACAGGGCCCGAAATACCCTAAGACCGGCACTGTACTGGGGCGTTTCTTTCGTTTGTCATCATTACTGCATAAGCGTAGCCAGGGGGGCAAAAGGGGCCATGCCCCCCCCAAATTTTCAAAGTTTGGATTCCGAAGTTGAACCCTTTGTTGAAAATATAATATAATTTGTATAAAT
Source organism: Aplidium turbinatum (assembly GCF_918807975.1). Lineage (NCBI taxonomy): Eukaryota > Metazoa > Chordata > Ascidiacea > Aplousobranchia > Polyclinidae > Aplidium > Aplidium turbinatum. Next base: position 39,406,196 of record NC_137473.1, read on the forward strand.
TTAAATCGTTTTCCAAGACATCTGGCTATTAACACCCCCAGGATTTGTTTTAGACACACAGAAAGACACCAATAAATTTTGCAAATCGTAAATCGCTCAAAGTTGATGCGATTTACGCTTCTTTAAACTAATCTGTGGAAGCAATTTCAGAATCGCTTACTCTGTTGGGTTTTTGTGTAGCTGAGTTTTTTGTGTTCTCTAATTTTAGCCGCAGTTTTTGCCCATTTGTGTGTAACAGCTACCTTTAATAAGTTAATAGCTGTTTATCTGCCTACAAATTTCATACAATTATTACCCTGAAAGTGTTTCCAGAAAGCGCTATAATCCATAATTTGAGTGTAATTTTGCAAATTTTTTACGGGGGAGCATGCCCCGGACTCCCTTAAAATATGCGTGCTTTTGGCACGCTCTAACCCCCCGCCAGCCTTATTGCTTCCCTTGCTTAAACAAAATATATTTAGTGATATGCTTGGCTCACTCTACACCTACAAGTGTCGCACACAAAAACAAACTGACGACTATGTTATTCTGGACTGTCCAATGTATCGCGCTCCAACTGGGGCACATGCTGGTCTCGAAGTATTTTCAGCATGTTGTAACTTTATCAGTGCTTTAGCCAAATTATGTGTTGCAAAATGTTAACATGTCATCTTCCCATAACAGTGATCAAGCTTAGTAAAAACGATACACTGAAGAATAAGATCTCATGCATATTGCATATGGAATAATACCTAACAACCTGCTAAAGCGGTTAAATGGAAATTACATATCAAAAAATTGACAGCTAATTAAGACAAGCAGCTGTGCTGCAACAGAAACAACAGAGCAAACATAAATTTTGTTGCACAAAACTCCATATATTGGAAAACATATTATATACATATAGGTACATGTTGATTGTTGAATGAAACAACCTTGACACTTGGCAATGTAAATTAGTAAGAGAGAATCATAAGGCCAGTGAATTCCAACTCTTAACTCTTAAGTCCCCATAATTATATATATGTATAATATAGCCGGCCATTGGGTACTCTAGGTACTGGCAAAACCCTACCTCTGATTGTTTCCGACTTTTATTTAGGTGCCGTATGTATTATAACTTAATGGGTAGTATAAATTAATATTAATGTTTACCTGTTTTGTACATAATTCCTACATGATACTTTTTCCAATTTGGATTGACATCTGAATTTTGTAGGCATAACTGGCGAACCTTGTAACCGGAAGCTCAGGCCAATAACATTCCAAAACATCATTATCATGAAATATCCATTTCTCTAGGACAAGATCAACTTCACCTCTTGATATAAAGTCTACGACTGAAAATGCTCTCAGTCATAGTCTTCATATATTTAATCTACAGAAGCACAAAATAGACTGGACTTACTTAACATAGACAGTAAAGCATTTTCAATCAGTGTTGTTTCTCAAGACTGCACATTAAATGATAGGCCAATCGAGTAAAACTATTCGTACAATAGAAATAAATGCACTGTCTACACTCTACAGCAAGCCCTGTAGCCTGTAGGTAGGTACCATACTTCGATAGATGACAAAAAACAGGCACAGCTTTTCGCTACCTTTCTGAACAGCACTGCACCATTTCGGTATGTTCATCGCGATTCGTGCACAATCTTTTGGTAAAAAGAAAGATTGAACCTTTTATCTTCAGGCGCTTTTCGGTAGATTTAAATCAGTTAATGATTTCTAAATATAAATGGAAGATTAATTAACACAAACCTTGTAGCCTACTTAACAGTCACTCTAAAAAGTCCTCTCCTAAGCTGATAAGCAAATACCGTACTTAGTGAAATTCTGTGCCATTTTTTTATGTCACAGACTCACACTCACAGGGATATTTAATCAGGTGACCGCTGGTAACCGCAATATAAGGTTTACGAAAAATAAAGGGGAGAAATTCGGTTTTAATGAAAATTACATAATACTGTATTCCTGAGTTGCACAATTCCTATTGTAAAGATATTAACATAAAACACAACAAATAGCCTACTAGAGTTGAAAATTTATTTTAAACGAGAGAAACATGATTGCTACTAGCGTGAAAAAAACACGTGTATAACACGTTAAAAACACGTGAGTATACAAAAAAGTGAATATGCAACTGCCGAATTTTTTTAAAGATATTAACCTGGCGTGTAAAAACACGTGTATAACACGTTAAAAACACGTGAGTATACAAAAAAAAGTGAATATGCAACTGCAGAGATTTTTTAAAGATATTAACATAAAACGCATCAAATACCCTACTAGAGTTGAAAAATTACTTTAAACAAGATAAACAACATGAAACAAACCTGCTTCTGGCGTGTAAAAAACACGTGTATAACACGATAAAAACACATGAGTATACAAAAAAAGTGAATATGCAACTGCCGAATTTTTTTAAAGATATTAACATAAAACACATCAAATAGCCTACCAGAGTTGAAATATTACTTTAAACGAGAAAAACAAGATGAAACGAACTTGCTACTGGCGTGTAAAAAACACGTGTATAACACGTTAAAAACACGTAAGTATGCAGAAAAAAATGAATACGCAATTGGAGAATTTTTTTTAAACATATTAACATAAAACGTATCAAAAAGCCTACTAGAGTTGAAAAACTATTTTAAACGAGAAAAACAAGATGAAACAAACTTGGTACTGGCGTGTAAAAAACACGTGTATAACACGTTAAAAACACGTGAGTATGCAGAAAAAAATGGATACGCAATTGGAGAAATTTTTTGAAGATATTAACATAAAACGTATCAAATAGCCTACTAGAGTAGAAAAATTATTTTAAACGAGAAAAACAAGATGAAACAAACTTGGTACTGGTGTGTAAAAAACACGTGTATAACACGTTAAAAACACGTGAGTATGCAGAAAAAAATGAGTATGCAATTGGAGAAATTTTTTAAAGATATTAACATAATACGTATCAAATAGCCTACTAGAGTTGAAAAATTATTTTAAACGAGAAAAACAAGATGAAACAAACTTGGTACTGGCGTGTAAAAAACACGTGTATAACACGTTAAAAACACGTGAGTATGCAGAAACAAGTGAATATGCAACTGCAGAAATTTTTCAAAGATATTAACATAAAACGTATCAATTGATATTCTAGAGTTGAAAAACTTACTTCAAATATGATATAAAGCATTATTGCAATTGATGACATGTGTAAAAAATCTCGTGTTAATCACGTGTTAAAGAGGTGTAAAAAAAACGTACCCCAGTATTACACGAGTTCCCCCAGAATTTCACGTGTTTTTCACGAGCCAATGTTTATGGGGATATGAGCTCTTTGTCTAATTGAGCTGGTTTGATGTGATAGAGCTAGTCCGATTTTATAGAGCTCTCGTCAAAGGACGAACAAACCATTTTATTGTGTGCGCCCTTTTTTCTATTTTCTTTGGGAGCAATTGCATGGAAAATTACAGAAACTTTAGTAAACGGCAGGAAAACTTATACGATGAAATAATGGATCGCTACAGAGGCCCCCCCAAATTTGGGCTAAATTGGAACCATGGGTACCAAGTTTAGCTCAAATTTAAGGAGTTAAAACGTTAACACAATTGTAACAGACATAGTGTGAAATAGGTATGTTTAGTGTTTATGATAATAATGTGGTGTTGTGTTTGTGATATCGTGTCGCGAAGTGATTCTGCGTGGTTCCACCGCCTTCCGCAAAGGAATGTCTGAGTTTGTGCTGTGTTGAAGAGTCCACCTCGTAGAAACATTAATTGTTTTGTAAGCGCCGTTGAAAACCGTAGCAGGCATTCATTGTTTGTCTGGCTCTTTCTGTTGAAAAGCAGACCATGCCGATTGAGTTGATGCAAATGCAGCAGCAGCCTTGTCTCCTTTTTGTTTGCTAGAGATCAACGCAGCTGGAGATCATTGACATTCGGCCTTTGCAGTCGCTGTGAGGCGCTAGAGAGTCGGTTGCAAGTGGCTCTGAAGCACTTTTTTCGTTGCAGGCGGTGAAAAGGGCAGAACACTTGCGTTTTTGATCTTGGTTGTTCATGAATATGATGCAAGATTTCTGAAAAAGGCAAAGCAAATTGATTACAAGTTCAACTTTGAAATATTTAGCGACTTGGTTTATAAGTCGACCTGTACAAAATGTGAAGAAACGATTTGAAAGGCAAACAAAACTAATTAAAACAAAAGAACATAGGCATCGACAGGTCTAAATACCATTCACAAAATCGTAAATGTGCATAAGTTTGAACAGTCGTTCAGCAACTGCAAACAAAACACAGAAATAAAAAAGATGCAGTAGGCTACATGATTCAAAACCATGCGGTTGTTTCATACAGTATGTAAACTAATGTTTCGTGGGCATATGCATGCTTGCCCAACATAGGTTAAATAGGTTAGTAACATGCCATGCCAACCGTTAGATGCGCGCATTTGCATGCCACTCGCAGTCATATTCAACCATACACAATAAACAAAAACGCTTAGCAGACAACCTATACAGAGAGAAAGGTTGAAATTGACAACCACTGGTTGTCTGGTTCTGCATTGGAAAGGATGCAGGCAGTGGAGAAAAAGACAACGATTTCGTATTAATGCAATATTTGCATTTTTCCTGCAACGAAGTAATATAACCTGCAGTGGAGGCAAAAACTGTTGAAACGCAGGTTGGCCAGCTTGTAGCCTACAAGAGACTTGAAAAAGAATTGCCAATTGGCTGAAATGCATCTCTTTCCGAAGTAGGCGTACTTGAGATGGCTATACTGGAAGAAGCTGTAACTTTCCTGCAAAGAACTGCATGGCTGATTAAACCAACACATGTATTTAGAACAAACAAAAATAACCTAATTCTGCGATTACTGCAGACTGTAAAATAAACAAATGGACGAATGCTGGAGTGGTCAATCCTTAAGACCATTCGTCTTAGCACAACAGCTTGGCGCTGTTAAAAAGACACAAAAAATACAGTATAAAGTTACATAATTACAATATTAAAATACAACGTACAAGTAAATATTTGCAGCTTTAACCGCATAAGCTGCCAGGCAGTTTGAATCATATTACCGGAAGAAATATTACACAATGGTAATTAAACGTTGCGGGCGGTTGACTGAGCGCCCAGATTTTGACACAAAAGGAAGAAAATCTACTCCTTGATGGACATCACCGCCGGTCGACTGCTGGGCAGATGATGTTATTGATGGATCGTTTTGTTGACCAGTTGCATTTCCTGAGTGGGAAAGTTCATCATTGTCGGTTTTCACAGCGTGTGACGTCACTTGTGGCGGTGGTGGTACTTTCTTGATGGGCTGTTCAACAAACGGTTTAAGACGATGAATTGAGACTGTGTCTGTTTTATCTCCGCGTTGGATTAGGAAGTGATTAGAACGACGTTCAATCACTTGATATGGACCATCGTATCTTAGATCTAAAGAGCGTCTTTGTTCGGATTTAATTAAAACTTTGTGGACAGTCGCCAACAGGGGGTCAACGTAGGGCGTGGAAGTGGGTTGTTGTCTAGTCTGTGTTGGAGACAAACTGTAAAAATGGTGTACAAGTCTGGAAGCCAATTCAGTGGGATTAATGTCAGCACTTTGAAAAATAGCGGAAAATTCATTCGGTAAACGTGTGGTTTGTCCAAATAGCATATCGTTGGGGGTACAATCTAAATCTTCCTTTACAGTGTTTCTCAGTGAAAGTAATGTGATTGGCAAATTTTCTGACCACTTTTCTGGGTGGTTTTGCATACGCAATGAATCTTTTAGCACGCGGTGAAAACGCTCGACCAAACCGTTGCATTGTGGGCGATAAGAACACGTAGTTTGATGCTTGGTATTTAACATTGTCATAAGATCTCGCCACTTCTTAGATAAAAAGACGCTGCCTCTGTCAGAAAGCACTGAAACAGGGGATCCAAAATATTGGACCCAGCTATTCAAAAATGCATGGCAAACAGTCTCTGCAGTGACATTTGGCATGGGATAAGCAGTGAAATAACGTGTATATCGATCTATAACGGTGAACAAGTAGCGATTATGATCTGACTCAGGCAGTGGACCAACAATATCTACAGATATGTTATGAAAGCGATTTGTAGGAAGATCGAACTTTTGTGGTGCAGGATGAGAATGTCGCCATACCTTACCTTTCTGACATTGTGGGCAAGATTTGACCCATTCTTTAACTTGCTTCTTCATTCCTGGCCAAACAACTTTTTGTTGAAGTTGTTTGAGGGTAGACACTTTTCCGCCATGTGATAATGAATGAAAATGGTTAAAAACAGTCTCACGAAATGATACAGGTACGATAGGGCGAATGGCGATTGTTGAAGTATCACACAGTAAGGTTACGTTGGAATTATGTATCGGAAACTCTTCTATTTGAAGAGACGAGTCACTACTATTGAGCAACTTGATAATCTCAGCGTCGTGGCGCTGAGCATTTGCCATCTCAGCATAATCAAACCCTTGTACGTATTGTACATTATTGATGTCTATACGCGACAGGGTGTCTGCCACACTGTTGTTTTTGCCGTCGATGTGCCGTAAGTCATTGGTAAACTCGCTGATGAACGATAATTGACGAGCTCGGCGTGGGATGAGAGATTGATGCTGGGAATGAAAACGTGCAACAAGTGGCTTATGATCGGTGAAAATGGTGACGTCACGAAGTTCCAAATAATGCCTGAATTTTTTTACGGAATCGAATATAGCAAATAACTCTTTGTCAAAGGTGGGCTTTTTAGTTTGACACAAGTCGAATTTTTTTGAGTGGTAAGCAAGTGGTTGTAACTCACCGTTGATGTCTTGAAAAAGACAACTCCCAATAGCAAAATCGCTCGCATCAGTTTGTAAAATCAGTCGTGCCCCCGCTTGAGGGAAATTGAGCTTGGTAGCATCAGCCGCGATGCGCTTGCTGTCTTGGAATGCTTTAATAGATACGGCATCCCATGAAATTTTTCTGATTTTACTGAACTGTTTCGTTAAAAATTTTGTCAATGGAGCAAGGCATTCTGCTAATTTGGGTATGTGGGCATGATAATAATTGATCAATCCTAAATAACCTCGAAGTTGTTTGATGGATTTCGGTAAGGGAAACTTGTTTATAGCATCAATTTTCTCACTCAGTGGATAAATGCCGCCTGGTGTTATTTTATGACCCAAAAATTGAATTTCAGACTCGCCTAGGACACATTTGCTTTGATTCAGGGTAACACCATACTTGCTCAGCCGAGCGAAAAGTTCACGCAAATGATGAGCGTGTTCTTGTTTAGATTTCGAGAACACAATAATGTCGTCTAAATAGGCCATACAGTGGGGTAGAGGTTGAACAATGAAATCCATGAAACGTTGAAAAGTAGCCGAAGCATTTTTTAAACCCATGCACATCACTTTAAATTGATGCAACCCCAAAGGTGAAGTCATGGCAGTGTACTTTTTACTTTCTTCGTCGAGTGGGATCTGCCAGTAACCCTTGGAAAAATCTAATTTAGAAAAATAGTTTGAACCTCCACGACGGTGAAGTAGATTTTCTATTTTTGGAATAGGGTAGCGATCGGGGACAGTTTGCCTGTTTAAATTGCGTAGATCACAGCATAATCTGTAAGGATCAGCGCTGCCGGCTGGTTTAGCAACGAGGTGAAGTGCACTGCTATAGTTTGATTCACTTACCTCCAGTATTCCATCTGTAATCCATTTGTTGATTTCTGACTTCACCCAATTGTACTTTTCCGGCGGTAGCGGTCGACACTTCGCAAAGCATGGATATCCCGACGTCACAATTTTGTGCTTCACCGGAACGCGTGCGGCATATTCAGCGGTTCGTGGTGCTGTCAGCTCGGGGAACTTGTCCAATATTGCTGAAAACTCGTTGTACTTTGTCAGTGATATAGGTGCGATACTAGCTTGTTTGCGTAAATGTTGCAGTGCGTGACGTTGTTTCGTGGTTTCATCAATAATGCATTTATTCTTCGGGTTAATTGAGAGAGAGAAGTTCTTTTTATTTGCATCAACAGCACATGTGGAAAAAAAAAAAAAAACAGTAATTGACAAACAGTAATTAAACAGTAATTGACAAATTGAAATGCTGTAAAAAATCTAGACCAATAATATTTTGTTTTACATCGGCGATTATAAATGTCCAAGTCTTTATTTGATCGTACCCAATTTTGATGTCCATGGTACGTCTGCCGTAAGTCGGTATTTTAGTATTATTGGCTGCATACAAGATGTCGTTGGAAAATGAAATAGAACTTTTTTTCTAATCGAGTAGGTTGAACGCAGCTCACAGCAGCACCGGTATCGCAAAGAAATAGCTGTTGGGAATTTAGATCTTCAAGAAATAGCATGTTGTTATTGAAACCTGGCCCTAAGTGTGATATACCTACCTTAGGGCCAACACCTCGTTTTTTGGTTTCTGTCTGTTATTTTGCATCAAATGGGGATTGTTAGGACGTGCTGTGTTCCATGAGCATGGCCACTGACACTTAAAGGCGGCGTGGCCAAACCTTTGATGATAAAAGCAAGTTGTTTGTTGTCTTTGGGGAACGTTGGGTCGGGGCGCTTGAAATGATGTGCGATGTCGGTTTGAGAAGGAGTTAACAGGTTGACGGCTTCGGTCAGACTAAAGATTAGACACACTTGCCGACAAGTGTTCCATTTGATGTTGTAAGCGATCAATTTGTTGCATTAGTTGGGCATTGGGATTTTGTTCTGTAGTATGCTGCACTGCGTTTACTGTGGCATGGGAAACGTTTGTTAGTTTTGACATTTGATCGGCAGCTTTTGCTAATTCGTTTAATGACATTTCGAGGTTGCCGGCCAAAACAAGTTTGATTTGATTCGGGAGTTTATTTACAAACAGTTCCCGAATTAATTCCGTCGATGCGACATTTTGAGGAAGTTTTGCTCGCATCTCGGCCAGCACTTCGGAAGGCAGTCGATCGCCGATTTCAGACAGTGACATGACGTCAGCGATACGTTCGTTCAACGTCTGTTCGAAACGCTGAAGTAAGCGTTCCTTTAATTTATCATAGTCTGCCCCGGCGCTGATTAAGTCTTGTATGTTTACAATAATATCGTAAGGCAGACACGATACAAGTTTGTCTGTTTTCAGACGTTGGCAATCAATCTGATAAGTGGTGAATCTATTTTCTAAAATCGTAAACCACAACCTAGGAGTATCTCTCCAAAAAGTGTCGCAAAACTTTTCGCCAGGAGAGATTTTAATTTTTTGAGCAGAGGGTTCGCGATATTCGCTTTCGGGTCGAGATTTTCTTGGGGCCATAATATAGATTATACAAGGCTAAAACTACAATTAAATTATAAGATACACAACAAGAGATATTGCGACAATTTTAATACAGAAATAAGGAAAACAAGTAGGCTACTTACCAATGCTCTGTTTTAAAACCTACTGACGTACGGGGTCACCAATGTAGTTATACCTATTTTACGCGTGAGAATGTTAAGCAATGGTTTAAAATGTTAATTTATTAGGTAACTGGCTGTCTAATGAAACTCTGTTTGTCTCAAGGATATTCACACTCATTTGTCTAATTTATATATCTGACTCCATTATCTAATTTCCACACAATTGTTATTCGAATTATAATTTTAAGTTATCAGAAGGTGTTCGTATAATGTTGTAGGTCTATAACACAATTTGAATTTAAACAGTACAGAATAATGAAATTACAGGATAGTGAAACATTATCACGAGTTATTACATTTTAATTAAACAATTAATTTAATGTTTTTCTGAGAGCTGAACTGGTCTAACTGAGCTCTGCTTGAGCTGGTCCGATTTGATAGAGCTCTCGCCAAATGCGAACAAGTCATTTTATAATCATCAGTTCCCTTTTTCTTATTGACTTCGGGAGCAGATTAAATGGAAAATTACAATTCTTTAGGAAATTACGCATGGTTTGAAATGGTTCATTTTAGTTAAAGAAAGGCAATTTATATGATGAAATAATGGATCGCTAGAGTGGTATCGAACTCATATCCTTGTGAGTACGAGCCAGACAAAGATCGCACGCGCCACAAATTCACTTGGTAAAAGCAGTTGAATTTAGAAGTTATACACGCACTTTTTTTCATTTGTTCTTCAACAGCGCGCGTGCGCAGTAATAGCGACGTAAAAATTAAAAAAAAGGCATGGAACGGCTGTATTCACGGCGCCGTAAGTGTAGCTACTTCCTTTTAAAATGTTTGCTGAAACTGCGATCAGCGACTTCGGCAAACTTTTAGGATCATTACCAGAAATTTTAAAATGTTTGCGGAAACTGCGGAAAAACGGAAACTGCAATCAGCGACTTCGGCTTTGTTCTATTTTTTTCTCTTGATCTCTTCAGTTTGTTTGCGGAAACTCCGATCAGCGACTTCGGCTATTTTTAATTGTTTCTTCTCAATGTTTTCCTAACCTTAACCCTTTTAAAATGTTTGCTGAAACTGCGATCAGCGACTTCGGCAAACTCTTAGGATCATTACTGGAAATTTTAAAATGTTTGCGGAGAAACGAAAACTCCGATCAGCGACTTCGTCTTTGTTCAATTTTTTTCTATCGATTTTTTCAGTTTGTTTGTTTTATCCCTAGTTTGTTTGCGTAAACTGCGTTTTTCTCTTGATCTTTTCAGGGGGAAAATTTTTAAATGTTTGCGGAAACTGCGATCAGCGACTTCGGCTTTTTTAATTTTTTCTCTCGATGTTTTCAGGGTACGAACAGAAGGTACAAACTGTTCAGGGTACGAACTAGGTTGCACCCGGCGCAAAAGCCTGTCTTTGAGAAATGTGACGCAACCCAGTTAGCTGACAGGACTTTCTGCACACTAGCACTGGGCTAAATTTCGATGATTGCAGTATAATCAGCTATTGCAGCTATATTTTCGAGTTGATTGCAGTGTTGGCTAATTTGCTAATGTGGACTGATAACCTACTCTTTGAGCTTTTTTATCGTTAACTGTCAGCACCTACAAGTCGCTGATCGGAGTTTTCGCAAACATTTTAAAAAGACGAAGTCGCTGGTCAGAGTTGACGCAAACATTTCAAAATTAACCGAGCTTCACTTTCTTCCTCTCAATGCTAGACTGCAGTTTTATTATTGTTGTTTGGCTTACTCTATCTATTTGTTTGTTTGTTTGTTTGTTTATCTTTATCCTGCATTGCGGGAAAGCGGACTTGAGCGCTATGCATCGGTGTACGCCTTCCGACATACACCTGACCCACGCTGCAGCCGACAGCAATGTCTGTTTCCGGTTGTCTACTTTACTTATGACTTAAATTTGGTACTACCCATTACTCGAAATCGATCACTAGGTAGAGGCAATTATCGTAAAGTTTCTTGCCCAGAGAAACAACAGCAAATGCGAGTGGCTGGAGTCGAACATGCAGGCTCTCGACTGCGAGCCCAACGCGCTAACCACTCGGCCACGGCTGCCGATGTTTTCTTTCTTTCACTATTTGAAAATGCATTGTTTCAATAAAAACGTGAATCGTGGATTCGTGGGCCGTATTGCTTGACAGCCCCTATGAATGACTTTTTGCTCATTGTGACGTAGCAATAGCATACCGTAATAGAAAAGAAACAAGACAGTGGGGCGCAATTGCATTGGAATTTTCTGGCTGTAGTAGCATTGGTAACACAACATAGGCTAATGACAGTGTTAAAATGTTTGCGGAAACTTCGATCAGCGTCTTCGGCTTTGTTCTATTTTTTCTCTCGATCTTTTCAAGGGAATAATGTTAAAATGTTTGCGGAAACTCCGATCAGCGACTTTGGCTTTGTTTTGTTCTATTTTTTCTCGATCTTTTCAGGAAACGAAGTGTTTAGGGGACGAAATAGGTTGCTGCATTTTTTGGTTGAAATCATTCAGATCTTGTTATAGACTGATTTTAGGCATGCTTGAAGTTATGTGGGTTTAGAATAGTATTTCTAAACCTTGTTTACTTTTAGGACACACCTGTAGACTTTTGAAAATGTGGTGGTGCACCAGGCAAGCAAAGCAAGTGCTCGTTTTTTGGTTATGCCGATATTTCTTTTGAATTGGTTACAAGTTTTTGTTACATAGGCCTCATTGTTATTATTTTTGTATTTCTTGTGTCTGTATCTGTATTTGTTTTGTTTTTTCTGTTCTTCCTTCTTTTTTGTGTCAATTTGCTACAGTATTTAAAAACGCAATACTTTCTTTCGTATAACTATTTGAATGAGAGAGTGCAGACTCGACGACCTCCTACGCCTTCAGGGCTACGGTCTTTCGCACTCTCTCGTTTGATGCACACTGTACGTTTTTGTTTTATGTATGTTTTGTCGTTTCGCATCCAAACAAAAATAAAATGACCATCCATCCTGACCAGCATAGTCAAGTCAAGTCAATTTATTTTGTTTTAACAGCGCCATATATTAACATATAATCAGAGTAAAATGTAATTGTCAAAACAATGCATTGTACAACTGTTGGTTAGATTATGGCGCAATCAGGATGGTAGTTGCATTATCTTTAAAGTACTGCATACATAAAAAATGAGATAAGCCAAAAGAGAAACACAATTTTTTATAAAAAATATACCGGTAGTTTTTATAATGTGATAATAATTTCAAATTATAAAAACACACAGCACAACCTTTGGTTGGAAAAAAATTAGATTTGACTTCAACAACATATCACACCTATATATGTCCTATCACCTTTTTGCTTAGGTCTCTCGTAGATTTGCGTTGTTGAGTATTGCTCACAAGGCACAAAGCCCCGTAAATCTATTAATATACGTTTTAGGAAAATTGTCTATGTTGGGTGCTATGAGAATGTAGATTTATACTGTAAATTGCTGCTGATCAGCAGAGCATATCAACGCAACTTTTACACACGACACTCTTTTGTTTGCTGTCAATCGAAGCAATGTAGATTTGTTCATCTTGCAGGGGAAGGTGTTATTGGGCTTTCGGAAATTTATTGCTAATTCCAGTGCCCATATTTTGCACAAGGCTAAATGTGGAAGGTCACGCTTGACATTATATGAGTTCTATGTACAACTAGTAATTTTAAAGATGTGTCGAAAAAGTTATCAACATGGGAACTTATTCAGTGACGAAGAAGATGACAGTGAGTTCACCATCAACACACACCTTTGATCCTCCAAATCAACTTCGGGGTAGTTTCATATATACCACATAACCACTTAACTTCCATCTGGAAACAAAAGTATCCCCTGTGTGTTTGCAGACTCTGTGAAAAAATATGTACTCGACAAAACACAAGGTGCAAGTGCAAGGACTGCATTGTTGTGCTTTGCGGTCGGCAGTCGCCCATACTTTGGTGACTACGATTCAAAGAAATTATCCCTGAAAGAAATACTTTTGATTGATTGAGTTGATCCCAACTTTTATTTTGTTGGATTTCAACCTTTTGTTGTACTCATACGCGGGTGAAACCTAATTCGTACCATGAACAATTCGTACCGTCAGTTCGTACCTTGAAAAGATCGAGAGAAAAAATTAAAAAAAGCCGTAGTCACTGATCGCAGTTTCCGCAAACATTTTAAAAGGGTTAGGGTATCGGTTAGGTATCGGCATCCGCAAACAAACAAACTGAAAAGATCTAGAAAAAAAATAGAACATTGCTGATCGCAGTTTCCGTTTTTCCGCAGTTTCCGCAAACATTTTAAAATTTCCGGTAATGCAAACATTTTAAAATTTCTGGTAATGATCCTAAGAGTTTGCCGAAGTCGTTGATCGCAGTTTCCGCAAACATTTTAAAAGGGTTAGGGTTGATCGGAGTTTCTGCAAACATTTTAAAAGGTTTAGGGTGTTTCCGCAAACAAACAAACTGAAAAGATCGAGATAAAAAAATAGAACAAAGCCAAAGTCGCTGATTGCAGTTTCCGCAAACATTTTAAAATTTCCGGTAATGATCCTAAGAGTTTGCCGAAGTCGCTGATTGCAGTTTCCGCAAACATTTTAAAAGGTTTAGGGTTGATCGGAGTTTCCGCAAACATTTTAAAAGGGTTAGAGTTGATCGGAGTTTCCGCAAATATTTTAAAATTTCTTTAAATAAAATTAAGAGTTTTTGTTTGTTTGCGGAAAATTTTAAAATGTTTGCGGAAACTGCGATCAGCAACTTTGGCTTTTTTTATTTTTTCTCTCGAATTTTTCAAGGTACAAACTGAGGGTACGAATTGTTCATGGTACGAATTAGGTTGCATCCCTCACACGAACCTGGGAACGATGTCTTAGAAATGATCTGCACTTACTAGACTGAAACTGGAGGTATTTGACTGAGCTAAACAGTGGTAAGTCATTTTGAAGGTATTATGACATCACATAGGCATGTTTTCACTTTTAGCGATTCTCAAGGTAAAGCTGACAAGTAGTGAACAGGAAGATTTCAGTCACTCACATTTAATAAAAGTTGTGTATTGTACTGGTTAGGCTAATACACAGACTATGTTGTTCTACTGCTTAATACTTGCATTCTCCAGCAATTACATGAAGCATATTTTGCAATAGGTTGTCACATTACTTCTCAAAATAGTGTTTGGCTGTCTGCTTGCAAAACCTTACTTGTTAAAAAATAGTATTTATATGGAACATAACAATAGCCTACTGTGTGAAACATTGCAACTGTGGAGCCTAGATCCTCTTAAATACAGAATTTACCATGATGAATGAAGGACTATGTAGCACTGTGAAACTACCCGATTATGGCAATTAAGTATGGTAGCCTACCAAATTTCTCAATTTTCAATTCAAATCAAAACCCCCTAAACATTTATAGATTGGTCTTAAACTTCATAAATGAGTCATTCTTTTAAAAATCCTGAAAAAAACTGCAAAAGGTAATCGTATGTTTCAGATTTTTCTCATTTTCTCACAGATTGTAGGTCTTACCCAAAAAACTAGGTGTGCAAAATTTCACTCTTCTACTTCTTCTACTTCTACACTATTGGGAGATATAGCAGTTCAAAAAATAGCCACACGGTGGCGTTTTGGGGCCTGAGCGCAAGGTAAAAAATCACTTTTTTCTTAATTACTTATGAAGTACCGTACAAACGATAGAACAGTGAAATTTAGTAGAAAGATACTTTGGAACCCACTGAATCCATTTTTCAAGTTTAATTTGACAAATTACATCTGCAATCAACTGTTTTGGACAAACAAAGGTTTTTAAACACTTGAGGTCGCTACAGCCATATGCGAGATATTGACAAAACATGACTACTCTCAACTTTGAGAGCAAAGCTTGTGCTTTCATTTGACATATGAATAGCTCTTGGGTATTGATTAGCAGAGCAGGAATTGCATTTTCTGTTACATCACTGTACTATGCAAACTTTTGCACAACAGTACGCAAAAGTGCTGTAATTTAAGTGGAAAGAAAAAGTGGAAAATAAGTGGAAAACACAAGCATCTTAAAAATATTCTCGTTATTTTTTCGAACTACCAGTAAATCCAAGACATCAATGCATAACATCACTAAAAGTATCATATTTTTCTTGCTATTCAATACCCCAGAGCTATTCATATATCAAATGGGGGTCATTTCATTATAATTCGAACGGGCATTGGAACCATGCAATTTTTTTATTGGCTTATTTTATTCCTCTCATTATGCTGAGAAAAATGACACCAATTTTATGAAAATTGGGTCAGCGGTTTTCGAGATATCACGTCATTTATATACTGTCACTAGGTGTCCTCGCGAACAGAAGAGCAACACGTTTATGACCATAACTCTAGACCCACTGGTCCAATCTTAAAAGTTTTTGTGTCTAACCCCATGTTTTCACTGGTGGGCTTTCCAATAACATTGTGTAAAATGAGCTACTGGCAGTAGTTTTCATGATAGACTAGTTTTAACTATCTTTAATCCGCGACCAAAATGACAATGATCTGAGTTTGTTTTTTTTTTTTTAATTTATCATTGGAAAGAGGAAGGTTACATGTGGGTTATATGCCATTTTTAGATAGTTGCTACATCAACTTCGACTTTTACAGCAGCAAAAAATTCATGTATTTCAAGTTTTCAGCAAAAACAGAATATACGATTATATTGAATATTTTTCGGATGGCTGTGCCGCTCAATATAAAATTTACAAATATTTTCTTAACCTTTCTTATCATTTCAACGATTTTGGTCTCCAAGCAAGCTGGTCATTTTTTTGCGACAAGCCATGAAAAGTCACCTTGCGATGGTGTTGGGGGAACACTGAACAGTCAAGCGAAAGTTGGCCAATGAAAGCTTAAGTCGACCAAGGGGCCAGCAAATGTTAAATGCTTCAGATGCATACGGATATTGCAAGGAGAACATCAAGGGCATCAGATTTACATTCATGAAAGCTGATGAAGTGGACTGTCAAAGAACGTATCTTAACTCCAAGAGATTTCCAAAGGGTTGCACACTGCACTGTCCCCAGTACCAAAGAGTATCATTTTGTTTGTCAGGGTTGGGTCAATGGGTCAGTCAGTTTCAAACGTCTTTCTGATGATGTTCAATTGTTCAAGTTGCCGGAACACATCAGTTCTTTTCAAAAGCACCTTCACTGGACATTGAAATAATCAAAATATCAACATGTAGCGTGTGTTTATGATGGAAAGTGGTGGGTTGGTATTGACCATGTTGATCGAGAACATAATGACATTACTGTTAACTTCATGCATCCTTGTGGACCATCTCCTTCCTTCATTTGGCCTTGTCATGAAGACAAATGTCTTATATGGACATTTCATCTATGCTCATGACATTAAATTGCACCAACTACATCAACAGGATGTACATATATGTTACCAAATTCCATTGCGAAAGAAATTAACAAGCTCCTATGAACTTTCATGAATAACAACTGAAACTCTCCTGTACGTTCTAGTTAGAGATTCTTTCACAAGGATAAAAGGTATTAGAATTTGCAATGCATGTTGTTAATATGTTTGAAGGAACTATTCAAAATGCTGAAATGCATGTTATGCATATTTTCCCACATTTTCGATTCAGCCTATTAAACCTGTGTGTAATATGTAGCCTATGCTCGACAGCATTAGTTGTCCCCATGAGCGAGTTTAAAAATGATAATGTGATTGAAAACAGTTAAACAATCGATGCTTAGAATACAGCATACTCTATGCTCATAAGTTTAAGTTGCTCTGTGTATATATATTTAAAGAAGGTTAACTACAAGTGCAGTTAAGTTATATACCGGTACTTAAAATTAATCCATTTCGGCTAAGTGACTGTTACACAGCAGTATTTATCTGTAAACAGTAATACCAACCTTGGAATACAATACTGATCAGGTTCGAGCCTAATTGCTGAGTTACAAAATGCTCTTAATTAATGAGTAACTAGTTGAAAATGATATACAACACACATCAAACCTTCCTCTTCCAATTCATAAAAAAAAAAAATTTAAAAAAAATTCAGATCATTGTCATATCTGCCGCAGATAAAATGTAGTCAAAATTAGTCTATCATGAAAACTACTGCCAGTAGCTCATTTTACACAATGTTATGGGAAAGCCCACCAGTGAAAACATGGGGTTAAACGCAAAATTTTTTAAGATTGGACCAGTGGGTCTAGAGTTATGGTCATAAACGTGTTGCTCTTCTATTCGCGAGGACACCTAGTGACAGCATATAAATGACGTGATATCTCGAAAACCGCTGACCCAATTTTCATAAAATTAGTGTCATTTTTCTCAGCATAGTGAGAGGAATAAAATAAGCCAATAAAAAAATTGCATGGTTCCAAAAAGTCATAATTTTGTCTGAAATATAATGAAATGACCCATGGAAGAACAAGCTTTGCTATCAAGGTTGAGAGTAGTCATGTTTTGTCAACATCTTGCATATAGCTGCAGCGACCTCAAGTGTTCAAAAATCTTTGTTTGTCCAAAACAGTTGTTTGAAAATGTATTTTGCCAATTTTAAATTGAAAAATGGATTTAGTGGGTTCCAAAGTATATTTCCACCAAATTTCACTGTTCTATCATTTGTACTTCATGAGTAATAAAGAGAAAAGTGATGTTTTTGCTAGCGCTCAGGCCCCAAAACGCCACCGTGTGGCTATTTTTTAAACCATTATATCTCCCAAACCACTTGGAGTAGAATAGTGAAATTTTGCACATCTAGTTTTTCTGGTAATACCTTCAAACTGTGAGAAAATGAGAAAAATCTGAGACATACGATTACCCCCATTCAGGATTTTCAAAAGAATGACCCAAATATTGTTTTTGTACCAAGTGTCACCTATAAAAAAAAGTTAGGGTGTTTTGGTTCAGGTCGGGGCATCAGCCGCACCCTAGGCACCACCCCCCGTAAACTTATGGTTGAGAGTGCAGGGGTTCTCGGTTTTATTTATATTAAATGTTTATTCCCCTGATGACAGCAGAACCGCTGCTGGCGTAACAAAGCTTCGATGGCACAAAGGTAACACGATGAGTCTCAAGTTCTTTTATTCGTGAGTTCGAGTTGAATTTAGATTTGAATTTGAAAAGTTATCTTATGAGTCTGAGTCTAATTTTCAGTAATATTAAGAGTCTCTGTTAAAATTGAATTTTATGAGTAAATCTTATATTATGAGTCAAAATTGTTTTGTGCAGAGGTATATAAAGCACTTTCAGAAAAAGGAAAAAGAAACAGTTTCGTAATTTAAAATTGGCAAATTCCAACAATGTTTACAAACTAGGTTGAACTCCTGCTAGTGAGATTCCATTGCAGAGGTGAATCGCGGATATACTGAATAAGCAATAAATGGCCATTTTAACAGACTCACTTGAGAAAGCTGCGGGTGGTAGGTTATTTGAGTAAAAAATGATCCATCAAAATTATCCCAGTGCACAACAAGTGAGTTTTCTTAAGAAACGCAACTAGCCTATTTATTCTCACTGTTGGGTTCAGTGAGTTTTTAAGAAACGTAAATGTTATGTGAGAATTACGTTTTGTAGAGAGCTAAAAACAATGGAAATTCATTCGGGTCCCTACAAGAGCAACAAAAATGGCTATTACAAATGGTGTTTCAAAGATAAAATACTTCGCGAAGGACATTTGGATAATTTAAACGGACTTAAAGAATGCCAAAAGCGAAAAACAGCCTAGGTTGCTTTTGCCCGCAAAACAGCAGCTGATTGCATGGCTTTCTCTGGAACGCGAATTACTTTGAGATGCGCACGGCATGCATGCTCACAGTCACACACTGCTTATCTTCTGCGTGAGGAGCAACTTCAATGTCAAAACGTGTGGTAGCGAAAAAGCGAATGCGACGTTAAATGTTCACGAATTATCCAAACGTTCGTTAGATTTTTTGTGACTTCAAACATGAATTCGATTTTAGCAAACTTTATTGAGTTGAAACTACGACACAACAAACAATTACTGGTACGTGAATACAGCTTAAAAAAATGGATTTTTCAAAACTGTCATCCGTGCTTTGCTTCAATAAGCGCTGTATGGATTTATATAATATATTATACTGTGAAAATATATAGGCTACAGCTACATCTCATACACTCATCAATCTACACTCCTGCACTACGGTATTCAATAAAGGACGATAGGCTAAAGACTTACGGTAAAAAACAGAAGAGAAAATATTTCGCCATTGTTAATGCTTTCTTCTTCTCTCGTTTGACTTATAGTAGCTTAGATTGGCAATGCCTCATCGTGCAGCCATGATACGGTAGTTGGGTCCAGTTTGCGAATACCAATGATTCCACTTGGGGGCCGTAAGATGGGGCATTCGTCGTTAATGCTTTGAAGGTAAGTAATTAACTTAACAACCAAAACGAGGTTAATAAAACTGATAGCGGGTTTCCACTCTGCTTGAGATCATGATTTTTTGCGTTTTAATTCAATAACTTCACTGTCTTGATCGTTGTTATTCACTCGCACGAAAAGAAAGTAAATCGGCTTGTTTTCCAACTGTTCCAATTATGAGCTAACAATATCAAAATTTTTGCGACTATGTGTACTGCATTCGTAAAACTAATCGTTTCAAGCAGTGGTTCTAATAAATTCGGTTTGCAACCTAGGTGTTAATATAAACAAAACAGTAAGCTTAATCAAAGACTATTTTAATTGAGTAAAATAGCGTTATGGTTGTGATATCATCACCTTTCTCGCCCCCCAAGGTTTTTGAAAAGTCGGCGCCTCTGGTTGCACTATTCAGCCCTCGAAATTAGCTTCCATCTACGACGGCAAAAACATTGCCGTCGCCAAATCAACAAACCTTGGATTGCGGCAGCAATTGCCGTATGCTTTAATCAAACGAAATTTTATGCGCTTCTTCTTCATCATGTGTCACACGGCGGTAGCCCAGAGCATCAGGCAAGCTATTTTATGCTCTGACAATGCTCTTGTGAACTGTAAACAGTTTGCAACCTTATAAATACTGGCTTAATTGTTACGCAAAAGTTATTCTTTTATCGAATGCTTATTTTTTACCGGTGTCGTTGCGAATATAAAAAGTGGTACAAAATTGGATAAATGGTTCTTCGGCAGTAAAGAAAAGTAATGCTTCCAATCATATGGCATCGCTCGTTCATGAACGGGCAGTTTTGCGTCTTCAAGTATTCCAGTGACAACAACCTCATCCTCCGATACAGCATCCGATTCTGACTAGTTCTTTATCCAACAGACTTTGTGTTGCTCGCAGTATCCTAATTGTGTCGAAATTATGTCGAAATTATGTTAGTGTAATCGTAGGCAATCATAATCGTTAGTGTAAATCGAGGCAATCTTCTCGTAGGGAGCTATTGATTTGTTACCGGTACCTGATTGAGCAATTAACGTTATTTCATGATAGTTCAACGTCGCTAGATGTCGAATTAATGTAAAACAAACGTAAATTTCTCATTGGGCATTGTTGTTACGCGAAATAACCCGCCGGGAAAATTAAATCGATTTGTGCTGACTCGAACGTTGAATCAACCCAAAATTAACTTACTTTTTCCCCTCCAATGAGTTATTTAACGCAAATCACTGTAACAGCGTGCGTATTGCGTTGCTCGTTTTATCGCTACTTTTGGTATTATTACATCACAACAAATCAAACAGTGTGGTTGTGATAGACTATTCGATTATGTTTTTCTCTTCTCGTTTTACATGTTTTGGTACAATTTTTTCGTAATAAACGTCCACAGCCATTGCCGAGGCAATTTCAACTTTTGCCGTTTGGCCTTGTCAACGTTTTTGCGAAGTAAAAATATGCTAATTTCGAAGACTGTGTGAGTGTTCACAGCAAGTAAAATAATCCGAGGTTAGGTCTTGTGCGATGTTTCTGCTGATTAAACTCCCGCTGCTAGTAAATCAAACAGGAAGAAATTTTGAACAATTTTTGTCCAAATTAAATTCTCATTTTGCGACGGCATTTTTATTGCCGTAGCGGAATGGCCATTATGACGTTTGTGGTGGCATTTACCACGGCAATTGCCGTATGCCGCCGCTAATTTCGAGGACTGATTATTACAATTGAAAGTCATTTTAAATCCAAAACAATTTGTTTGTTTGCATTCCTATGTTTGATTGTAGATAAATTACCATACTTTAAACCTATATATTTTTGCGGAATGGCTCGTTCAGTGAGTCCGATTTGGTGAATTCCCTATTCGGTGAGAGCCTTTTTCGGAGAGTTCCCTATTCGGCAATTTTTTGAAATTTTTTTAAAAATTATTGGGTACCGTAGGAGGGTTTATATGCCGAAATCGCCAAATAGGGAACTCTCCGAAAAAGGCTCTCACCGAATAGGGAACTCACCTAATCGGACTCTCCGTATCGGACTCACCGAATGGTAGCATCCCATATTTTTGGCGGTATAATGTTTACATGCATGTCCTTTGGAAAATGTGAAATGCATTGGATGACAAACAGATTTTCAAGCACACATAGACCCAGTGTTTTTATTGTTACATGACAATGCTGTAAGTCTTAGTTAAAAATACAATTGAACTGCTCTGGTTTTAGTCTGAAAGAATTAATGGAAAACAGCATTTTCAAGACTCAAAAAGTACTGAAAGTCAAAACTGTTTCTTAGACAGTAGCCTTCTCAGACAGATAAAATAATTGGACAGTGAAAACTCCAGAGTAAACTGCAGTGCTGCTGCAGCTGAAGTGTTAATAAACTGAACTGCCTAGCAAACAGAAACAAAGCATCCTAAAATCATACAATCTGAAAATAGCAAAACATCAATTAAAGTTACCACACAGTTTTAGTTTTGGTACCCGGACATTTTGCCGAAAGGACATTTTGCCGAAAGACATTTTGCCGAAAGGACATTTTGCCGAAAGACATTTTGCTGAATGGACATTTTGCCGAAACTCCTTTTTGTGTTACAGTCGAAATTGTTTAAGCGCATAGTCAATTTGTCAAGCTTTTTTATGCGCTTAAACGGTATATGCGCTTAAACGGTATATGCGCTTAACCGTTTACATTGTTTGACAGTATCCTATACGTCAATACCGAACGTTTATCTAACGCAAAAGCGTGAAAACAGACTGCTGGACTTTTTCGATGAACGAAGGCATTGAGCCTTAATACGTAACCCGGAGTGTTAGGAGATTTACAGAATATTCTAGAATAGTACTGTACAACCGAATTCCAAATAACGGTACTACGTACTTTGTTTGGCTGTTGGTCAGCGAAGTGTGACGCAGCAACAACTGTTCACGCGCGTTCCTCGTGGCTTTCGGGTAGCTGCCGTGATCACCCAACCGTAACGAATTCGCTTCAGCGAGCAAGAAAGAAAATTCACTAATCATGCGATTTAGATTTTCCAAGAACTACGCCGGTGTGCTCAACGAAACCGGTTGCAATTATCGGGCGCCCGACGTAATGATACTTGTTTATGATGTAACAATCCATAAATGAAATGTGGTCTTGTGATTCATACAGCACTGTACTCAAATCATAGAAGAGAAGGCCTTTTTTCGTGCGGTTTTACTTTATTGTTTAAATCATGTAGGCGCTAACTGTCTGTCTTGAGGTGTTATCTTGAGCAAAACACTTTGCCAAAGGAAATATGCGGTTAAGTGATAAAAATCTACAAATCTATCAAGAATTCCTAGTCGCTTAGCCGATTTATGCGATTAATCATTATGCGACTAACCGTTGAATTTTCTTCACAAGTGAATGGGAATGGTTTGGGATTATGCAATGCTATGCTCTAAAGCGATTTATGCTCTTAACCGATATGCGACTAGCCGATTTCGACTGTATATGTATCGATATTCTCCACAGTGTGTTTTAGTCTATCGTTCACAACATTAGTCCTTTCGGCAATTTGTCCATCGGCAAAATGTCTTTCGGCAAAATGTCCTTTCGGCAAAATGTCTTTCGGCAAAATGTCCTTTCGGCAAAATGTCCGTGCACGTTAGTTTTCATACAGTACATTAGCAAAATATGCAATTCAATGTAAGAATTGCATTTGGCTGAACTTTGTGATTTTGCAAATGTTATGTCTTATTAGGTCTGTGATAAAATGTTTTAAAGTAATTTTTCCATTTCCCTACACCACGGCTCACCTGGCAACCCTCCATGGTGCACCGGTTAAGAAACGCTGGTTTATTAGCTCACTTTTTTATGGTAACTGTATTTATATGGATTGTCTCGTTTTGTTAGGTTATTATAGTGTGGCACTCATATTAGGGTCTGCTACTATTCGGCGAGTCCGATTCGGCGAGTCCGATTCGGCGAGTCCGATTTGGCTAATCCGATTTGGCTAATCCGATTCGGCGAGTTCCCTATTCGGCGAGAGCCTTTTTCGGCGAGTGCCCTATTCGGCGAGTTTTTGAAATTTTTTTTTGAAAGGGAATTATCAGGTACCGTAGCCTAATTATAATTGCCGTTTTTACATCGTTAAACGTTGAAATCGTGCAGAAAGGAATAAAAATAAAATGTTTGAACTATTAAATTAAAATTCGTTATGTCAGTTCAGTTGAGTTGTTTTTATTTCTGACCATCATATGAAAAACAACATAGCAAAGGTAGAAGCGACAAAACGCGAACGTTAAAACGTGCTTGAATTCATCATGTCAGTTCAGTTGTTTTTATTTTTGATCATGATATCAAAAACAATACACGTCAACATAGCAAAGGTGTAGAAAAAGGTAGAAGCGACAAAATGCGAACGTTAAAACGTGCTTGTGACCGAAGTAAGTTATTGAGTTGAAAGAAATTTGGCACGGTCGCAACACCTTAAGAAAATTTTAAGAAATGAAGGGATAATAAAAAAAAGAAAATGTTCCAAAAAAAAAATCATGTTTATATTTATAAGTTAGTACTTTTGAATAGTTAAAATTATTAGTTTGGATCAACAAATGTGTGGCCTACAGCTTGGACTGAAAGGAAATTATCAGGTACCATAGCCTAGTTATTCTGACCAGCAGAAATTGCCGTTTTTACATCGTTTTAACGTCGCTAAACGTTGAAATCGTGTAAAAAAAAGAGAACTTTGCTGACTAGGATACGTTGAAACTGGGAAACATTCACAGAAGCCCTTCGATATGTTCCAAGAACCCATTTAGCCTAACAGTTCATTTGTACATTGATTCCACGTCTGAATACATTATCTTAAAAATGCATAATCTTAAAAATGAAACGTATCGAAGGGCTTCTGTGAATGTTTCTCGGTTTCAACGCAGGCCTTAAAACTCGTGTTTTTTTTTCCGGCAGCCATCGTGCCCTACCGAGAGCTCCTTCTCGGCGGCCAAATCTGCGTGCTTGGAGGCCAAAATACAATAACGATAGCACAAGTAAATAGCATTAAACTTGCAACAATGATCACTTAGCGTTGTTGAAGTCTGGGCGACGTCCTGCAATAGAATCGTTGTACCACGCATTAAATGCTTTATCGGGATTGTAATCCGGTATTGCGGGACCATCTAACGACCCTAAATTATTTTAACTGCTCGCAGCTCAGTAAATTGTTTCAACTGCATACCGCCTTTCATAAAACCTGACCATTTATTCCGTTATGACGTCACCATTGAGGGTGTGAAGTCACTAACCCACAGCGTTCTCAACTATGAAGACACGTGTTTTACCTACGGATGTCAACTCACCTAGTTCTCCTCTTTAACAATGATTCAATGTCCGACAACATTGAATCGATATAAAAACGACAATATTGCCAGCTGATGTAAATTAGCACTTCGGATTAACACTTCGTTAAAATAAACATCGGAAATTGCAAACATGACTTACAGCGCTGGTGATCGCAGCTGGATATATTCAATACAACAGTAGTGACTATGATGCGCTGACCTAATTCTGCGTCACTCTTTGATACTACATATTTTCGACATTTAATCCACGATCATTCTAATGGGAAATTAAATAATTGGCTAGAAGAAACCGGCGGCCAAACTTGGCCGACGGAGGAGGTAGCACAGGCGGTCATTCAAGCACTACTTAGCGGCCATGGCCGCCGGCTGCTTTAAGGCTTGCAACGTATCCTAGTCATCAAAATTCTCTTTTCTACACGATTTCAACGTTTAGCGACGTTAAAACGATAGGCCACACATTTGGTTAGCCTTTTCATTCTGTTACTACAATGTAAAAATGAACTGTTAGGCTAACTGGGTTCTTGGAACAAATTTTTGCTGGTAGGGATAACTAGGCTACGGTACCCGATAATTTCCTTTCAATCCAAGCTGTAGGCCACACATTTGTTGATCCAAACTAATCATTTTAACTATTCAAAAGTACTAACTTATAAATATAAACATGATTTTTTTTGTAACATTTTCTTTTTTTTATTTTCCCTTCACATCTTATATTTTTCTGAAGGTGTTGCGACCGTGCCAAATTTCAACTCAATAACTTACTTCGGTCACAAGCACGTTTTAACGTTCGCGTTTTGTCGCCTCTACCTTAAAAACAACTGAACGAACATGACGAATTCAAGCACGTTTTAGAGTTCGCGTTTTGTCGCTTCTACCTTTGCTATGTTGACGTGTATTGTTTTTGATATGATGGTCAGAAATAAAAACAACTCAACTGAACTGACATGACGAATTTTAATTTAATTGTTCAAACATTTTATTTTTATTCCCTTCTGCACGTTCAGCGACGTTAAAACGATGTGAAAACAGTTACGCTACGGTACCCGATAATTCCCTTTCAAAAATAAAATTTTAAAAACTCGCCGAATAGGGCACTCGCCGAAAAAGGCTCTCGCCGAATAGGGAACTCGCCGAATCGGACTAGCCGAATCGGATTAGCCGAATCGGACTCGCCGAAACGAGCCATTCCGCTCATATTAATATGATCAGCGTAAACTTGCATCATGTTTGTATATGCACATTTTTGTGTGTCTTAACGTTTGTCTACTTTTGCAGAGTAATTAAAAGTGTTCAATTTGCATTTATAAAAAGACAAAAGAATGGCTGGTCAAAGTATTGGAGATCGCTTTGTTGCTGCTCAACATACAATCATTGGGTCTGACATGTCAAAAAGCATTTGCAAAGCATCCACAAGTGAAGTGTTGGGGCCAAAAAAAAAGCATCTGGACTATCTACACTCACTCACTAATGAACCAAATATCAGCATTCCTGAACTGGTGGATATCATCATTGAGAGAAGTAAACAACCAAAGTGGGTGGTGGTGTTTAAGTCACTAATAACAACACATCATTTAATGAATTTTGGAAATGAAAAATTCATACAAAATCTTGCTTCTAGAAACTCATTATTCAATTTGGTCAACTTTCTTGACAAAACGGGAGTCCAAGGTTATGACATGTCATCTTATATTCGAAGGTATTCGTTGTATATTAATCAAAAGGCTATCGCTTATCGAGCTCTGGCATATGATTTTACTCGAATACAACGTGGCAAAGATGGAGTTCTGCGAACGCTTGATGGTGATAAGCTTTTGAAAGCATTGCCTATTTTGCAAGAACTTCTAGATGCTTTGTTAGAGTTTAATGCAAGGCCAGATGAGTTAACAAATGGTGTTGTAAATGCTGCTTTTATGCTTCTTTTTAAAGATCTTATCCGACTGTTTGCATGTTACAATGAAGGCATGATCAATTTGCTTGAAAAGTATTTCACAATGAAGAAGAACAATTGCAAAGAAGCACTTGAAATGTACAAAAAGTACTTGACTCGGATGACAAAAGTTTCTGAAATGCTGAAAGTAGCTGAGCAAGTTGGCATTGATAAAGGAGACATACCTGATTTAACAACGGCTCCTGATAGCTTGCTGGAAGCCCTTGAACAACATCTTGCTTCATTGGAAGGTAAAAAGATAAATTCAAAATCTTCAGCAGCTGCAGGTGTAAATACATTGAATGCTCTCAACAGCTCCTTGCAAAAAACAGATGAGAACATTCAGCAGAGTGCTCTTAATGAGGAAAAGAACCGCCTTGATGCCTACAAGAAGCAAAAAGAACTCAATCAGCAAGACACAAACACTTCATCTATAACTACAGCAAATTCAACTCCTTTTCAGCAACAACCAGCTGCTGAACCATCAAATGCATCTTCAGAGCTTTTACAAATATTTGCAGCACCCCAAACAACCATACCGGCTAATCAAGCAGGAAATTTTGCTTTTCCACAAACAACTCCGATTCAACAACAGCAGCCATTTGGGGTTCAACAACAGCCCCAAAGCTTTGGAATGGGAATGCAGCAAACACAGCCTTTTGTCTCTGCCACTAACACTTCTGGAAAGATGTTTGGATTTGAACAAACTCCACCAGTCCCTCAACCGAATTTATTCGCCAATTCTCCATTCAATGCCACTTCGACAAACAGCGCACAACCACTAACTGGAGCTGGTTTATTGCAGCCGACTAGACTGGGCCAAGAAACAACTCTCCAATTTCTACCTCCATCAAATCCTGTTGATAGCAAAGATCTTGATTCTTCTTTAGCCAATGTTGTGGCAAACCTTCATGTCGGTGGACAGAGAGCTAATCAAGATTTTGAACCCAAAAGTGAGAAAAGGCTTACTGGAGGGATAAATTATGCACCTGCCTTAACACCGAGTCCGCTTACATTTAATTCAAGCCCAATGCACGCTATGGGAATGGTCCCAGTTGCTCAACCTCGGATGCAAATGTATGGCGGAGGTATGGTTGGTATGAACACCATGATGCCAATGCAGCAGCAACAGCAAGCTGTGTATGCTGTGCCTTACCAACAAGCTTATATGCAATCACAACAACCTCAGATGCGTGCACTGAACCCTAACAACCCATTTGGATCAATGTAAAAGTATTATTATTCTGAATTTTTTCAGGTGGAAAAGGGCATTTTTTCATAGATTGCATTTGTGACGGCAGTTCCTGTAGATCGTTATCATCTTCCACATGCTTTTATATTTCAAACTTTATAGTGACTCATTTTTAAGTGTATGTTGGTGTTACATATTCACTACCTATACAAGTATATTGCTCAATGCTCATGTACCATACTTTAGGTGACATCAATGAATGTATAGTGTGAACCATCCTTTCTTACTTCTGAAATGCCTTTTACCATACGTTATATAGTCTATACATCAGAAACCACCAGTTAGTTGCTTTGCTAATATTCTCTGAAGAAGTAATTGTGCTTCAAGTTCAACTATTAATTAGACGTTAGATGTGACAACGTAGCAATGAAATGTTTTCATGTACAGTTGTGAATGATGACGTAATTGAGGAATGATGACGTTATAAATCATCAACGAATGATTTCAATATGTTTTTCTTGCTGGTTCGGATTACTGCACATTCCTTTTACAAAGAACTGTGTAACTTCTCATAAAACTGGATGTGCCATTTTGTTTATAACTTTTACTTTTTCTATACTGTCTAATCGTTTTTTGTATTCTTGAATTTGTCTTCTCACGCACTCTTCAGTTACCGGTTAGAGACAATAGACATTGGCTGACATCATGTGAAAATATGTCAATTAACTTTATGATGAGGAGAGCAAAGTTATTGTGAGACATTTTGTAAAACTTAGTTTTCTGTTTTCCATACCACCTGTTGCACCAGCTCCCTGCTGGAATAGGTGGTTTGCATGTGAGATATGCATTATGCAGTAATGAAATGTTTTATGTGATTTTATATTATGATAATATCACGTTTGAAAAATGGCTTAATTCCAATTTATTTTTAAGTTTTCTGATACCACCAACGAAATGATTGAAGTAGATACTTCAAATTAAACGTTTGCTCGTTTACAAAAGTTTGAGTTGCTGAGTATGTTTAAAAATGAACACACTTAAATGTGTTGAATCTCTATGTAATAGCACTTACCAAAACGAATCAATTGTACAATGTCAATTACTTCAGTTTAAGAAATGCAGTTTTGAACTTGCAAAAGCAAATTGGTAAAGTTTTTAGCTGTGTCACGATCATCAAAACTTTGATGAAAGGATGACAGTTTAATACAGCAAAATAGCTTTGTGGAACCAGCAGATGTTTACCCGACGATGATATGAATAGTTTGGTGCCATGTAGTTTCTTTTTATAAGCTAAATGAAATTGTGACGTTACTCGATTTTCCGTGCCATTACGTAATTGTCTTGCTCAGCACAGCATATTCCTTCTGCGGTTTCCCTGACATTTGAAGAGTGTATTTATTTCATTGTGGAATGTTCTGTTGTTTTTAATTAGCCTGCTTTGCGGCTGCAAACGTTTCGGATTCTTGGACGCCAACCAATGACCGGAAGAGTGAGCAAACAATTCGTTACCCGGCCAGAAAAATCCTTTCTTATACATTAATTCAACATCTGCAGTTGTTGTACCAATCTATGAGTACAATAATCGTTCTCTACAAGAGCAATATTGAATTTACTTGCACCATATTTCAGTTGATGAATTGCAACGTAAACATGTCCCTCCTTAAACAGCATAAATTCATTGAAGATATTGAAAGAGTTTGGTTAGAACAACCTGGCTGAGTTCTTGCTAAAATTTGCATGTTCGAAAGCACTTTTCAGGTGTGTTTTTGTCTAATATTATAATTTGTATAAAATTCTATGAATAAAGTTATGCCAACAGTGACAAAAGTAGAAAAGTTTTTGAACCCTTTTCTATCACCATTATATTCTTTTGTTTATCTTCTGTTCCAAATTATATTTTCAAAATAGTTTTAGTTTTAAGTTTTTTACTAGTTTCTATTTCAGCAGTTGTGTCACTTTTTCAACAGTTGCTTAGGCTGCAGTTTAATAGTTGCACAGGGCCCATTATATGTATACTTTGTACCATAAGCTGAAAACTGCAATGGTCAAAATAATATTTTATCGGATTTTTTTGGTTAGTGAAACCACTTTTGGTGATTGATTTTTCAGTGATTGTGCATGAAAGAAACGTATTTTTGCGGTCATCTCATCATGTTGTAATGCATCAAAGAAAACTACTCTGGTCTGGCAGGAGTAGCTTCCTGTGATTGTGTATTTTTATTGTATGTAAAACATCGACATTATACGCACATTTGTATAGAGATCTACGTATCTTTTTATTGTTTATTGAAAAATGTTAAACTTTTCAACTTTATTTTGATAAAATCCATTACGTTAAAAAAACGTTGGAACTACATTTTTGTGATACAAGCACGTTTCCTGACATTTGTGCAGTCAAACCTGAAATCAAGTGTTTGTACTTGTGTCACATGAGCGCGTCATTTTTGACTTTTGACCCTACTTTTTGACTTTGTAAGTTTATTATGACGTTAGTTGGCAAATTTAAACTTTGTTATTAGTATATTTATGTATATATGTACCTTTGAAAGGTGTAGAAAGTAGTATGAAAAAAAACTTGCTTGTAGTGTAAACAACTAAACAATAAACATGTCTTGTAGCTTTTCGACCACTCTAGGGTAGAAAGTGAAACTTCTTCTTGTACAAATATTTGATTGCGTTCAACGTTTGGCAAGTTTAGAAATGTGTTAGTGTCTATGGCAGTGGTTCCCAACCTTTTTTACCTTGCGGCACCCTATCAAATAGATAAATAGTTTGCGGCACCCTGGCAAAACTGGGTCAATTTTATAAGATTTCTGTATTTCAAATAACTGTATGAAATAACACAGAATGAGTTGTACAGTATAGCGCGCGTAAATAAATGTATTTATTCAAATGTTAGTGTAAAATTTGGGCTTGACTTCTTGCACAAAGTCCCTTAATATCTCGAGGCACATTCGACAAAGCCACCCACATTTCTTCCTCGACTATAAGCAGTCGTTTTCGTTTTTTAGTTTTAATGTTCGTTTGTACGGAAAATCCACTAATTTGGAGACCCAATTGTAATTGCAAAGCCATTCACAAAATATATTCATGGGTATAAAGAACAAATCAATTATAACTTAGCCTTTTCTCGATTAGCTATGTAGGCTATCGTGTTTGTATGCGCAGGTATCCCTCATGCAAAAGTTTCTATTTTATAATGGTTCGCAAACAATCGTGCAATTTTATAATCGTGCTGGGTCACACAATCCGATAATCCATCACTGCAATTTGACTTTGTGCGCCGTGAAACGCAAAATAAAATCATGAAACCTGGCAATAATGACGCGTTTCAAACGTTTTTATGGAAAGAACAGCAACGAGTCAAAATCTCTTTCACGCTGCTTTTCCTGGACGAGAAAACACAGGCTTACCGTGGATTAGGGTTAAAATAAATAAATAAATTCCACACTTAACGGGTTAAAGTTAAAATATCTCGCTGCACCCTTGAGCATTGCAATCGGCACCCCAGGGTGCCGCGGCACCCCGGTTGAGAACCACTGGTCTATGGTATCTGATACAAGATGTCGTTATGGTTAGTTCTGCCTGAGAGTTTTGGACAACTCTCTTGTACCC
Organism: Aplidium turbinatum; assembly: GCF_918807975.1. Classification (NCBI taxonomy): domain Eukaryota; kingdom Metazoa; phylum Chordata; class Ascidiacea; order Aplousobranchia; family Polyclinidae; genus Aplidium; species Aplidium turbinatum. The sequence goes on from NC_137473.1 coordinate 39,437,966, forward strand.
GTCTGACCCGAAATATATGGTCACAAGACATCAAAGCAATTTATAAATGTCTCTTGTTCTATTGAACCAAAAGTTTGGTTATCTTTTTCGATTGATTCAGCATCGCTGACCGAATTTTTATCAATCATCAACGATATACAAGTCATACCAGACCTTTTTAACATTAACTTAACGTCTACACGCATTAAATCAATGTAAAAAAGACTGATTTGCTGTCTGGAAAATCTTGACCGGATATTGGTTAAATCATGTGGTTATATATAAATGCATCATCATGTTGTGTCATTCTTTCGTTGTTTTGCCTTATTCTTGCGACTTAGTAATACAAGTTAATACAGTGCAAAGATATTTCACTCATTTGCATATATATATACTTTGACGAGAAGCATTCTTTCGAATCAGTCAATGGTTGGCCCGTTTAAAATTAGCCATAAAGTTTGCAAACACATCAATTTTGGAAATTTCTTTGCTCAATTATTTTCAGCACTTGATAAGCAAGTTTTTTGGTATGCAAAAGCACTCTGTCGGAGGTACGTTACCCCTCGTGGCTTTTTAGTTGCATCGTTAGCTGCATCAGTTTTAAAACACTATTTTTGCGATATTACACTACATAATTTCCCAACTTTTAACCCTTATTTACAGTAGTATCACACATATTCTAAACAGCTGTAGTCCACGAAATCTTATGAAAACATGCCAAAAATGACCAATTGTATACGTAACGTCGTATTTATATCTGGCGCCATTGGCATAAGATGGTCAAATCTACTTGCCTCTCGTTTAAACAAAAAAGCTGTATTTTTTGCATTCTTTCAACGTTCTTGGACGTGGTGTGCCAATAGCAACTTTTGTTTGTTGGGATGTTACATAAACACGAAGCAGTTTCATCATCTTAAATCCGAATTGCGAATAGCGCGAAATCATCGATTGCTTTGTTATGTAAACCATTCCTTCTGCACACTTCAGATTCTCAGAAATGTTTTTTCGCCTTTCGCCGAAAAAGTTTTAGTTGTTGTTAATGCACCATTTACTAATGTTGATTTAACAAAAATGTGGCAAGATCTTGTTAAATGTGTTGTGTCATGGATATATGTTTTGCAGAGATTAACAGTGCAAAATTCCATCCAATATCTCTTCTTGTCCATCATTTTATCTGAAGGAATTACCCAGTGTGTAAGCTACCTATTTTGTTTAAACAATGACCAAGCTAACAAACGTTGTCCTTGTCAAATCTGACGACGTTAGAATGACGTCAAAAAGCAACTTTTTGTTGTTTGGAAAGCTGCAGAAAATAATTAGCAGTTTGAGGCGGGATTTTTATGACCTTGTTTGTTCGTCAGAAGACTTTGATTTTTTTCATTTTCACGATCATCAATTATGTGACATGTGACCAGCTAGAGTGAAAAACCTGTAGGTGCTAGAACGCATCCTTGTTTGAGACCACATGTAACAGGAAATGGATCAGAGAGGGTGTTTTGATAACAAACTCTGCTAAGCATACAAATACAATCATGGAGATTGGAGAGCATCCAAATCGTATGCAGAAAAGCGCCTTGTTATTGAACAAAATGCCCGGTCTTATTTTTCATCGTGTGTCACACGACCGTAGCCCAGAGCATCACGCAAGCTCTTGCTCTATCGTTGAGCTCGGCCAAATCCCGTGCAAAGCACCTTGCTTTTAGGTCAGGGCATTCGAGCAGATGTTGCATCGTTTGCTCCTGTCCGCATTTGCAACTTGTGCTCTCCATGGAATACTACCCCCAGTGTCTCATCAAAGTTTTACATTTGCCAATGTAGTTTGTGGTTGAGGCATCGCCAATACTTCCACGATTCACGCTTTCCGGGAGGAAGGAGAGGAAGAATTTTTAGTATTCTGGTTTTGATGAAATAAGCGTAAAAGTAATAATCTTTTTCAATAAAAAAAAAATCTGCTTTTTACAGAGTAGCCCACTCCAGTGGCGGCGCGTGCCATGGGCCTGCAGCCTCACCTGAAAGAAAGAGAAGAAGGAAAATATGTTTTCCTCTGTGTTTGTTCGACCCGGTTACTTTTTTCACTTAAGGGTTGCGGATAAAAAATTAAAAGTTTCGTGTGGCAACACCGACTTTGGGCAAACTTCTCTGCAGCCCGGAATTCTGGATAGCAAGCGCTCTGATTGGTTGAAAATTATCCTTGAAGCTCCACCTCTTGGTATTTTACAGCACTTTTTGAATCTGTTGGGGCTGCATGGAAAATAGCTCCACCTAACCGAATAACTTTACAGACTTTTTAAAGTTAGTTTTTAATTCACAGAGTAGCGATGAGCCATAAATGCAGGAGTGTTAGCTGTATTCAGCTGGGTATTCAACAGGTTATAGGATGCTAGAGCATCTCAAAATCGCTTGAACCTTGTATGCAACGGCTAGTCAAGACTAAGCTCAGTAGCCTACTAGTAAAATTTGTCTCCAAAGCAATACTGTACTTAATTTTTTTGATTAGGCTACAGCTTAGGAATACATCAAATTTTCAACAAAATTTGAATGCATTTTTTCAAAATTTGGAGTAAAAACGTGCTCAGAACGCACCAAATTTAATGTGATTTTTATGGGGGAAAACCCCCCGCGAAGTCGTTCGCCCTCCGGACTATTTATTGCAGCCCCACTGCTCACAAAAAGCACTGGCCCACTCATTTTCGCATGCTCCATTAGTCCAACTCTTTATAGGTTTCGCATCTTCCCTGTGTAATTCAAGTTTTCCAAAAGACGCAGGTATCAACTATAGCTTACATTGTGCAATTAGGCCTACCATGAAAATGGAGGACTAAAATTTGTTGTAAAACAAAATACTGCGCTTATGAATTCTTGGAAATTCGACATGTAGATACGAAATTGAAAGCTACAAACTCTATAATAGCACTTGAAAATTACCACGATATTAAATGCAGCAAGACAGCTAAAAATAGTGGTTCGAAAGCAAATGCTTCATAGATTGCAATGTGAAATAAGCCACATGCGATAAGATACTTTCAAATGGAAAATGATTTCAAATGCAGGCCTAGTCGAAAATCATGGTTGAAAGTAGTAAGTCTACAGTGATTTCACAATCTAAGAATTAGCACAATTATTGTTTCTAGTAGAACTATATTGCAAACTAATGGATTTATATTCTTGGGTGGCTTTTGCTACTGTAGCCTACAAAACTTTGTAAAGCCAAACAATAATTACAGAACCTTAGTAGCTTGGCCTGAGCAGCTTATGTTCCTTTAAATAGCAATATACGGTACAATCTTGATGAAAACAAAAATTCAAACGAAAAAAAATACGACCAAGCTTTTTACTCCAGTGGCGGCGCGTGCCATGGGCCTGCAGCCTCACCTGAAAGAAAGAGAAGAAGGAAAATATGTTTTCCTCTGTGTTTGTTCGACCCGGTTACTTTTTTCACTTAAGAGTTGCGGATCAAAAATAAAAAATTAAAAGTTTCGTGTGGCAACACCGACTTTGGGCAAACTTCTCTGCAGCCCGGAATTCTGGATTGCAAGCGCTCTGATTGGTTGAAAATTATCCTTGAAGCTCCACCTCTTTTGGTATTTTACAGCACTTTTTGAATCTGTTGGGGCTGCATGGAAAATAGCTCCACCTAACCGAATAACTTTACAGACTTTTTAAAGTTAGTTTTTAATTCACAGAGTAGCGATGAGCCATAAATGCAGGAGTGTTAGCTGTATTCAGCTGGTAAAAAGCACTGGCCCACTCATTTTCGCATGCTCCATTAGTCCAACTCTTTATAGGTTTCGCATCTTCCCTGTGTAATTCAAGTTTTCCAAAAGACGCAGGTATCAACTATAGCTTACATTGTGCAATTAGGCCTACCATGAAAATGGAGGACTAAAATTTGTTGTAAAACAAAATACTGCGCTTATGAATTCTTGGAAATTCGACATGTAGATACGAAATTGAAAGCTACAAACTCTATAATAGCACTTGAAAATTACCACGATATTAAATGCAGCAAGACAGCTAAAAATAGTGGTTCGAAAGCAAATGCTTCATAGATTGCAATGTGAAATAAGCCACATGCGATAAGATACTTTCAAATGGAAAATGATTTCAAATGCAGGCCTAGTCGAAAATCATGGTTGAAAGTAGTAAGTCTACAGTGATTTCACAATCTAAGAATTAGCACAATTATTGTTTCTAGTAGAACTATATTGCAAACTAATGGATTTATATTCTTGGGTGGCTTTTGCTACTGTAGCCTACAAAACTTTGTAAAGCCAAACAATAATTACAGAACCTTAGTAGCTTGGCCTGAGCAGCTTATGTTCCTATAGCAATATACGGTACAATCTTGATGAAAACAAAAATTCAAACGAAAAAAAATACGACCAAGCTTTTTAATTTTTAGCAACACAACAAACGATTTGTTTGAATATGAAACACTGTTGATGCTTTGATAAACAAGCCTTAATTTTAAAAACGCAAAAATTTGAAAAATAACATGCCTTTAGGTTATGGTCTATACTTTTCAAAACATTGCTTTCAAAAATGCTCTTGATAGTTCTAGAATAACATAGGCTACAGCTCAACACAAAGTGTTGAAAAACACAGCTAACTTTCGGGTGCGATGTCCTTATGTTCAACGCAAAACAATAGGCAGGTCTTGGTGGTAACACGACTTACTTTAAAGTTGTTAAATCTTGGTACAAGTAGGCTACACAGTACACAATAGGCTCACATTACAGCACTTAATGGAAGCCAGTGGAAAATAGCACACACAAATCAACGAGAAATCAATCTATTGTAAAATGTTGATGGATAAAAAAAACAGTTGCTCAAAGTAGGCTATAGGACGCAACGTCTCAAACAGCTTGTCGGCTACTGCAGCAGTAGATTTTAAGTACGAGAAGGCACTAAAGGCACATTGGTTACTTAAGCTGCCCTAAGTATTTTTAGACTATCTGAAGTTGATTGAAAGACCAAAAGGTTCGATACCAAGTTTGCTTTAATTTTTATCTATATTTGTGTTTCTCTAACCGCACATCAAAGTTGAAGATATCGCTCCTTTCTCGGAAAGAACACCACGTCGGCTATTGTTGCTGGGAAAAGTTTGCGGCTAGCTGTAGTAATGAAAAGCTGAGTTGCTGATGGTACTTTATCTGAGACTCAGCAACAGTCAAGAGCTGGTTGTTGCAGCAGGGTGGAACGAAAAACAGAAGTTATTTAAAAAAACAAAAAACATAGGCCTATGCTATAGTTTTGGAAACCAGACAAACAGCCCAAACTATTAAAAAACTGAATTTGAGAAAGTTTCTTCACTACTGTAGGCTTCTTTACTTGGCAATCACCCAACATTAAGCAATCGAAGCCAAGTATTCTCAAAAGGGAAATAACTCAAAAACTAGAGTAGGTTATGCTAATGTTTGCAGAAACGTAGCCAACGTAGTTTCAAGTATAAAATAGAGCAGCCTAATGGTTATGCTACTGGGCTATCTGTTTTTTACTACAAGTATCATTTTTAATTTCAATTTCTACGTGTAGCGAGATGCCATGCAAAAAGAGAAGACAAGCTTCAAATCTTTGTAGTTTTGGGCCATTTGTCAAGTTTTAAGAAAGGTATTCTTTTCAAAATGAGCAAAAAGTGCTTATCAACACCGTTAATGTTGTAGTCTTTTTTAGGCATTTGCATGCCTAAAAAAGTCAAAAATTTGTTCTGAAAACACTCTAAACATGCAAAAAACAAACCAAATATTGATCAGAGACATCATTAGGGTGATTTTTGTTTCATTTTTAGTAGCAACGGGAGATAACAGCTGAGCTGGACTAACAAAGAGCTTCATCCTCTGTTCTCAGCATTGTCCATGGATGTCGCCATCAAACAAGCGAATACTGTCATCACCATCTTGGGGTTTACCTCAACCAGATCATCAGGAAGAGCATAGATCTTTGAACCAATTTTTCGAGCCATAGAGATAGCGTATCTGAAAATTGTGTAAGACAAATAGTCCAGTCGTTGAAGGGTTTTACCTTGACTTAATTGGTGTAAAGCTGAAATTTTGCACATTGGTTCTGTTCATTGTGTACAATGACCAAAAAAAAATCCCCGTGAAAAATTTTTGGTGAAAAAAAGTTATCCGCTATTTTCGAAATTCCGCCATTTTTTTCAAAATGGCGGATGTACAAATACTGAAATATGCAATTTTTATGAAATTATTGTTAGTGTTGGTGCTCATTTAAAAGTAAATTTCATACTGCAATTATTTCACATTGACAAAGTTTTGGTCCACCGTGATTGCCGGAGGAAGTTTACGGATACACGGAAAAGGGTTCAGGGAAAATGCCTGCAAAGAAATTATGATCTGTGACAAGGAAATTCAAGCTTCTGAAGCCTCCAGTATACTGCGTCAAAAGGGTGCTGATGGGATTAATGCTGTCAGTACTAATAGAGGGGACAACACTGTTGCGACAGCTGGTCGATAAGTAGGCCTACACATAGACTGTCGTAGGCCTAAACGTTACACCAACCCAATCGATATACAGCTTAAGAAGCACAGAGAGGAAAGTGGATCCTGCGTCACGAGGAAACGAAGTGTTCGAATTCTTGATGGCAATTTCGGCAGTAAGACTCATTGTTTGTTTTGTGGGACTCGAGTTCTCACGGACAGACCTGGCTTTAGTTTTGTTAAAACAGATGTTTTTGCAAGGACTATATTAGAGTGTTGTGAGAGACGTTCTGACGATTGGTCATTCGCCACGAAAGGTCGTATTGAATATTACGGTAGCGATTTGCATGCTGCACCGTTTATACCATCATTCTTGTAGTGTTAATTTTATATATGGATTTAACGTAACCTTGTAATGCGGCAGAGTATTGAGGCAAAACGTCGAAAATCTGGGCGACCGAAGGATGAGGAACAGGACCAGGCGTCTCTAAAGATGTATTCACATCTTGAACAGAATGATGAAGAACAGTTAACGATATCAGACCTCAGATCTAAAATGAAGGAGTTTTTAGCAAATGATGATTGCCTTCCTTATGAATCAAAATATCTGAAGACCCAATCGATGAATCTATTTATATAACTGAAGGTCAGGGCCTTCATGACATTGTCACTATGAGAGAGAAGACATCCGAATTTCTCCGATCTCATTACCTAAAAACAAGGCATGAGGATCTTCTTCTTCTTGCTTATGAGGCAGCAATTCAGGCAACATATTCCAATTGTTGTAACCAGAGTAATGTCGTCATATCAGGGTCTATGAGATCCACATGTTCTGCAGATCGAAACACTGGACAGTGATTAATGATGTGCTGTGCTGTTTAACAGTCACCACAAACACAGGCTGGTGCAGTAGCGTAGCCAGGAATTTTGAAAGGGGGGGTTTTGACCACCCAGCGGCGGGGGGTCTGGGGGGCCTCCCCCAGAAAATTTTGAAAAATTACTTTGAATTTGGTGCATTCTGAGAGCATTTTCAACAAAAATGTGGGTACGAATATTCCTGTAAAATGGTGCTGTCCGGTAGCATAGCAAAAGGATAAGATCAAGTTTTCTTCGGCATTTTTCGGAAATAAAGCTTAGTCTCTGTGTTTTCTTGTTGCTAATTCCTGGCTGAGATGTTTGGTATTGGCAAAACTCGCTCTTTTAATGCAATTTTGTTTAAAATTAGGCAATTTTTTTTTAGACTGAAAGCATTATTCTCAATATCGTGACGTCATACGTGTGCCAAAGGGGGGTTGTAACCCCCAAAACCCCCCCCTTGGCTACGCCACTGGGCTGGTGAGTCACACTATCCCCAGGTAAACATATTGTGCTTGAAGCGACCAACACCAGTACGGAGGCGATTCAGAGTCACCCATTCTTTTCTTGGCAGGTCTGAGCCAGGTGGTACCGTAGTGTCTGGTGTGACTTGGAACTGGTTGGGCCGTGAGATGGTTTCCCAGCGGTCTCTTCATGACTTCATCAGGTCAAAGTAACCTTCATGAAGCGCCACAATGTGCATGAGGATGATGAAGAGTCACAAAAGAGAGAAATAGTTATAACTGCGGCAAGGCTCATCAAAAATGATGTTCCATCTGTTAATGATCACTGTCCAAGCACAGACGCACTCAATAATAATAGTAGGCCTAATCGTGTTTTATGTGCGCCCATTGCAATACATAACATACAGTAACACTGCGATCGCAGATGCGATACAACAGACGACAGGAAGCAGCGAAGTGACATATTGTCTTCGAGTCAGCTGCTCTCCTTATTTTGGCTTGCCATTAAGTGTTTTTGCCGAGACACAGTCGCGTGCTCTGGAGCGGTTTCGAACCCACGTCCTTTCGAACGTCGTGCAGACGTTCTCACCACTCGGCTACGCAACCGACACTCAATCTCGGTCCTGCTCTAATGTAGGGGAGATGTGTCACCAACAGGTCATTTTTCACATATTTGTTATTTTCTCTCCATACAAAGGTCATGCATCCTCCTTTTTTGGCATAACAGTAGGTTACATACCCTGGTATATTCAGCCAAAAAAGTTTTTTAATTTTCCAACTACTAACTGCCGAAAAATAACTTTTAAATGATAATAAAAAGTGCCCCGTTGGTCAAACCCCTATACGACCAACGGGCCACTGCTATTCGACCAACGGGTCACTTCTACTTGGCAAAAAGCTGATGCACTGGTGCTTATTTTGGACTATTTAATACACGAACAACATACAAACAACACAACAACATAAGCAACAAGCACTAGAAACATGCTTTTATTATGAAATTTCATTTCATATTTTCATATTCAATTCAATTTGATAATATGAGATTCAAGGGTTTTTGGTGTTTATTTTACTCTTTTTAAATCTTATATTTTTCTAAAGTTGCAGAAAACTGTAAGATAGGCTATGAGACAGGTGTTTTGCAGATGCCACGGGTGTTGGTGCAGTAGTTTTCTCACTATCCATTGATTCATTCTTTAACATAACGAGCCAACGTTGTTCGTGATATATCATATTTTTTCACCGAGTTTCGAACAGAAATATTTTGTTTCAAAACATCTTCGACAGCTTTGTTGAGATTTTCAGAAGTAAACAACCCTGTTTTATTGCTAGTTGTTTTAATTTCTGACATGTTTAGTCTGACTACATAAAGAAAGACGTTGTTGAACAATTAGCTAGTGACCCACTGGTCAAACAGGTGGGTGGTCCGTTGGTCAGATACATGATAGTTCTTGGATTTTATGACCTAGTTTAATGATGGATAAAATTTAAACATTTAACTCATTGCAATTTCATTAATCAATGAATAAGCAATCAGCAAACAGAAAATAGTCTTGAAAAAATAAACCGATGGGTGAAAAAAATTGCAGAAAAAAAATGTTCAAAATTTACTTTCTACCTTGTAAAACATACTTTCCTTCATAACAATATGAAAAAAAATCACAGGTCCCCGCAAGGAAGATTTCCAAACCCAAAAAGGTTAATCTTGATACCACAATAACATTTTTCGTGCTTCCAACTTTTATTTTAAGAAATAGAAGGGTGGTCCGTTGGTCGTACCCTGTCCGTTGGTGGAACATCTCCCCTACTTGCCTGAAACTTTGCGAACACTGTTGGGTTCTTTATTTGTAAGAAAAGACACAAAGCAAAAGGTTGCAAGCATTGGCCAAGTTGTCGTTCTCACCACTCGACCGACCAGATCGTCAGACCACGAGCGGTGATTGCACCATTGCAAATTGGTCTTGCTGTTCAAGGACATCATTTGTACAGGTCGAGATTTCTTGTTGATACTTTACAGTTTACACAATACGGGATATTGTTCTTCTTACGCAGAAGTCCTGAGGTTTGAAAAGAACGCAGCTGATTGTGTACAATGTGTAGCGTCAGAATCCATTGTTCTAGAGAACATAGACCTACTCGAAAGTACAATGTTATTTGCAGCTGACAATGATCATAATATTATCACCCTGGATGGGAAGGGGACTTTCCACGAGATGAGAATGATTGCTGCCTTGACACCGGCTCAGAAAGCGAACCGTATGATTCTAAGGCACAACATATCACAACTCAACATCACAGAGAAGACTAGGATTGAAATCATGCAACTCCGCTTTGCCAATGAAGCGCAGAAGACATCACTGGCTGGTTATGTACCTTTTTCTCAAGATCAAACCCTGAGGAATATTGTGAATGGTGTTGTGGCCGAGGATAACGTTAATGTACATGAACAAAAAAAATGACCGACCTATTCGATCAGTAAAACACTTCGGGGTAGCCTAAAGGCTGCGAAGTGATCAATGCCCGCAGGAAATGCTGATGTTCCGATTGTGAAGGCTACTGTTCTTAGTGCAGTGTCACACTCGACAACGTTGATTGGAGAAGACACAGATCTGTTGGTCCTGCTTCTTCATTATGCGCAACAAGTGAACAGAGATCTATATTTCCGTTCCGACAAGGAAAATGCTGACAAAGTGTATCATATAAACGAACTGAAAATGGTGATGGGTGAAGAATTATGTTCCCAGTGACTTTTTCTACATGCCTACTCCTACACTGGATGTGACACAACATCAAGAATCTTTGGTGTGGGTAAGAAAATCTGTCTTTCACAAGCTGGTAAAGGTGATGCTATTATGAAAGACTGTGCCAATTACCTCCTTCTTCCAAAGCAGACAGCAGCATCCATTGTGAACAAAGATTGTCAAGCGATGGCTGTGATTTTTGGGGGCACGCGGACAGATTCCCACTCGTCATTGCACTACAGAGTAGGCCACTAAGAAAAAAAGTAGTCTCCTCCCAATCATTTGTGACACCAGAACGCCTACCACCTACTGAGTCATCAACAAAATTTCACTGTCTAAGGGTTTACTACCAAATAATGGTCTGGCTAGGACTGGAGAGTGACATGGAAACTTGCGGGTGGGGTTGGAAACTGGAAGGCAGTCAGTTTGTGACAACAGAGTCGGACATGAATGCGGACCCAGATTCCCTCTTATAGATTATCCACTGCAACTGCACAACTGCCTATAGCACTGCCAGGTGTAGGCAGAACAATCTACCCTGTACCTCAGCATGTGGACAGTGCAACTTGATGCCTGTGACAATACGTACAATCAGTCATTACTGGATGAAGATGATGACAAGGACTTATTAAACAACTGAATGTAAATAACTTAATAAGTGGTCTGCGATTCTTGTACTGTCAGTCTTTCACTATTGGTTTTGTTTCATATAAGTCTTTCCATTAAACTAATTAGTTAATTTCATTTTGAATTGTTTTAATGAATTCCTTACCACCTTAAACCTACGGATAGACGCCAGAATTAGAGCTCTAGCATGAATATTAAGTGAATTATTGTCATTATACTGTTTTGGCGGCCATATTGAAAATGACAACGTTCCGGTGCTCTGATTCTCCTAGATTTGTAATATATTATTCTTGATGATAAATACTAGAAAAAACCGTTGGAAAACCCTTTGTAGGAGTTTTTTGGGGTCAAACCATATATTGACCTGATTATAAGTGAACAAATTTATCGTTTTTGAAACTATTATACATTAGCGTAGGCTATTATATAATATTTTGTTAGTATCACTTCGTTTAAAGTCAAATATAGTTGTTATTGCGTACCTACTTGCTAATTAATTGTGACAATGATAATATCATATTTTAAAGAAGCCGTAGTATGACGATACTTCGGAAAAATATTCAAATTTTGTTTATCCGCCAATTTAAGAAAAAAATGGCGGATTTTCAAAAAAGGCGGATAACATTTTTTCACCAAAAGATTTTCACGGGGATTTTTTTTTGGTCAATGTGCATAATCAACAGAAACAATGTGCAAAGTTTCAGCTTTACACCAATTAAGTCAAGGTTCGGCCCTTTCTTTCGCTTCAACGACTGGACTAAAAGGTGTATTTGCACTTTGCAATCAATCTTTTCGAAAAAATAAGATTAAATGTTTCCAAATATAAGCCACAGGCCTAAGCACGATTTTTTTAACACTTTTTGCATGAAAATTTGTGCCTAATGACTATAGTTGTCTTAATTACTTCTGTACCGTACCAAAAATTTCCAGTAGCCTATGCTTTGACTTAATAGTTAGGCTAGTAATTCAGGTTTTTATATAAAAGTAGGCTACATGATTCATCATAGATCAGTTATGTGTTGCTTTCAGGGCCGTTGACAGGATTTCTTGGGCCCGCAACCAATTTATTTTTGGACTCCCTTCATCGACAATGTTATAAATATAAAGGTTGTGTACAAACTTTTATTGATTTAAACATGGTCATTTAACTCGTGCACGGACATTTTGCCGAAAGGACATTTTGCCGAATGACATTTTGCCGATGGACAAATTGCCCAAAGGACTAAGGTTGTAAACAATAGACTAAAACACACTGTGGAGAATATCGATACATATAACACAAAAAGGAGTTTCGGCAAAATGTCCATTCAGCAAAATGTCTTTCGGCAAAATGTCCTTTCGGCAAAATGTCCGGGTACCAGTTAACTTGCTTGAATCTTGCGCAATCTTAAAATTTCTTGAACCACAAACCTTACTATCTCTATGTAGCGGTTGCTTTTTTGAATTTTTATTTGTCACATGGCGCTATAGAGTATTACTTCCCGATTCCATTGATGTTTCACTGGTCATTCTAGGCTTACCAGAAGAGAATTTACAGCACTGCAGACAGTCAGAAAGTTTTCAATTTGTTTTGGGAAAGGTGTTTGGGCCTAGGTCAAACATTTGCTGATGGCTGCAATCTGAAAAGCGGTTTTGGTCTAATTTTTAGTGCAGAAATAGGGATAGCAATCTTCTTACCTGTGCCATTTCAGTTTTTGAGTTTGAACAGTTTATTAGTCTGTTACTTTGAAATTCGTGTTTCGGGTAATATTCGTGGTTAGGAAAATCACTACACTAGACTAAATTCTTATTTTACTATTTGGTGGCTGAAGTGACTATTTTACCACCAGAAAGCTGATGTGGGCCCGGTACTTTACAATCTGACGGCTGAAATGGCTGTTTTAACCTCTGATGGCAATTCCTTTAGATCTGATTATATTAAGATCTTGATAATGTTTAAAGTTGCGGGAAATTTTTTAAATCCGGGCCCCTTAAATATTCCGGGCCCGGGTCCAAAAGTACCACCTAGACCCCCTTGTCAACGCCCCTGGTTGCTCTCAGTGTTTTGCAATAGCATAGGTACAGAGTACAGTCTCAGCGTAGCGTTATGTAGCCGCACTTATGTAGCCTATACCTAAATGAAACTTTGCAAAATTAGCCTAAAATGGTGAGTTAAAACTTACTTTGCATTACTCATCTTTTCTTCATCGGATTCACCTGGACTGAGAATATCGTAGTTGATGGATCCAGGTTTCACACAATCTATCAGATCCACTACGACATGAGACGTACTGATACAAGAGTCCTGAAATAAAAAAGAGCTATCATGTTTGACAAAGCATAAGCTAACAACTTTTCAAAATGAGGGTAATCAGGCCGAAACAGCTTTATTCTTTTTACCCTCTACTTCGGATACGCAAAATGGGTTAATTTAAAGAGCGTATCTCTGCTCAAATGCTTTATCGTCTGCCCCTTTGACAGGTAACGTGGTGGAAGAGCAAGATTAGGTTAACATTGTTGCTTTTTGACTTAATCAGCCAGAGACTGCTTCAGTCGAATTTGTAAAAAGACATCACTAGGCCTACCAGTCACTGCTCTGTGTGCGTTAATTTCGCGTACCCATGGGCTACACAGAAGTGACGATAAATCTGTAGGCCTAATCCGTAGACCTATTCAGCCATAACTACAAGTCATGCCTACAGAATCGGCCTACTTTGAATGAGTTGATGTGTGTGGACTTTTTTCCATCAGCCAGCTTCTTATTTGTCCAGGCAATGATATCCTTGTCCTTGGTGGTTGTGCCATCCGCGCTAATGTCTTGGAGAATTTTCAGCGTGTAGCTAAATAAATCAAACTTGAGTTAACTGCATAAGCAAACAATAAATTTATTTGATGTTTAAGTATTTTTGCAGAGCCTCAGATTTATAGAAAACTATTATTGGTAGCGTAGGCCTACATGAAAAATGATCGTGACCTACCCTATACGAAAAATAGACAATATTAGCCTAGTCTACTCTCTGCAGAAGGAAATTTGTGATTGAATAAAAATATCATTACTACAGCGAAATCTATTCTTCTGCAATGAATACATTAAGAGATTGGATTGTTGTGTCAATGCCAGCAGCCTAAATCAAACTACTACGAGGAACTACGAGAAAAACCGCAAATCAGCAAAAATACAGTAGGCTACGTTTTGAACATTGTTGTAACCTTTATTGACATGTATTTGATGCAACACTGAAATCTTTTGTTTTTAAAAGAAGGATTTATCACCATCTTTCTATACTTTCGTAAAAATATATAAAAATTGTGGTGTTGCTGTATATTTCGCTAAGTAGGCTACACAATAATCAGGGAGACAATAATTTGTAACAAACAGAACTGAATTTTAAATAGCAAAGAGTCAGCACAATCGGCAACTTTCAAGCGGCCTTCTTATATCTTTCAGACTGGTTTTAGTTAGTGATTCAATTCTCCCGATGAGTTTGTAAGCAGACTTTTTTAGTTCTCTTTACATTTGCAGTTGACACAATAGAACACAACACACACCGCAAAGTGAAATATCAAATTTAAATTTGTGGCTTTGAGATTTCAAATCTTTTTGAGGCGTGTGTGACGTCACGACAATTAAATCAACAATAATAATAAGTAATTTATTTTACACCAGTTAATCGTATAATATAGTAACGTCAAAGAAACGTATCCGTGACTGGCGATTTTCAGCCAGTTTTCCTATTTCATATTTGTGTTGAAATTAAACTCTACGCAAAAGTGTGGAGTAGTCTTTATGTAGTTTTCCGTTGATGAATGTGGATAAAAACAGAGTTTCATGATAATACAAATCTATTGAACATACAGTATTCGCATTCTATGTTTCAACCAAACGAGTTAACGAATATAATTAATAGAACTAATAAATAATAACAATATTGTTGTTATTGATCCAGCTATCGTGACGCACAAACGCTTTTCAACACTCTTGTGGCTACGTTAAATGCACCACATAATTGCACATAATAACTTACTATCTCATAAGCTGCCACACCAGAGCAAGAGTGAGAGTGACGTCTCCTTGGTTAATATTCGAGCCGTCAATGCCAATAAGACTAAAGTTCAACTTCTTTCCCAAATCGATGGTGTAGTTGCAATTCTCTAGCTTCTTCATGTTTCCCCCTTGTGAAATAAGTAAACTATGATGAATCATACTCTGAACCTTTGCCGTCTAATTTTAACTAATCAGTAAAAGGGAAAAAAAAGTGTTTTCTTACAGAAGTTACTCCAAAGCAGAAAAAATTAAAGATTAGTTTGCCCAACAGTGCAAATTAATCTTGACTATGCAGTATGCAGCCCTTGATTCCGTTCATGGTTACTGTAGATTACACGGCTCTAGAGAGAAATGCACACGACCCTTCTTGGGGCTATGGCCTGCTCAACCGAACTAAATCAAACGTACGCAGATAAAACGCAACACATGAAGAGAATGATAGGCAAGTAGCCCAAGTCTACCAAAACCTTTATACTATCTATCCCCTTACATCCATTCTATTACAAATAAATATTGCATTATAACACTTAACCGAGCAGATTTTTACCTAACTTCAGGCAAAGGAAATTCAAAAACGATCGTATTTATACCATTCAATAATTACTTTCAAACACACAGTTGTCCCTTTTTCAGGCAGCTTATAACTTAACTGTAATTAATAACGCATAAAACCAAAATGTAGGAGACAACTGTACGCACCCATCATAGTATACGGAGGCTTATTGACTTTCTTTTGATTTATAATCTCCTTGTCAAGGTGGCCATACAACTGCAGCAGCACCAGACCATCCTTCAAGTCACTGTGATAAGATGTAATAATACAGCTGTATGCTAATGCCGACAGAGCAATAAAATTGCATCAAAAATAGGATGCATGAAATATGCTTTTTATAAACTTTTTTACATTGTTTTAATCGATTCTATTTGACTAAGCTGAAGATGTTGTTATTACGGATGGCGAAATCAATTCTTTAATGTATTATGCTAAGAGATCATATTGTTGTGCAAATGTCAGCATTCGATAAATGTTAATTAGGAGTAGCCCAGGGGAGTAGCCCACTACGTTTTCTATTTGATAGATTAGATAGTTTGCCTTGTTGTTTTGCAATTATATAAGATCAAATGGTGGATTTCTTCTTGCTCCGAAAAACCTAAATGAGGGTTTTGGTTTAACTATTATAATAAGTTCATAATATTTCATAACATCCGCAATTAATGTTTTGAACTGGTCATAAACTTCAGCTGATATTAATTTTTAAAACATTCATTAAAGTAGGGTTATTGTGATGTTTCAATAAATAAAACAAAAAGTAAAATAGGCTACTCACTTGGGGAAGTTATTAACGCGAGGAGCAACTCCTAAACTATTCATCCAATTGCGGAAAGTCTTCACTTCACGCGTTTCTTCTGCAAAGAGCAAAGAACTTTCACAACACCGTTTATATAAATCCAAGCCGTTCACCTTTCAGATAAGCTTGGTTTGAAAAAAGAAAACGCACTAAATCTATATTGGTTTACAAACCATTTCTCCTCAAAATGGCAAGCGACACAAGAATGCCGTATTTATGCGAGCATAAGACGCAGAATTTTGTATCAAATTTTTAGTTGAGACTTATACACGAATAATTTCAAAGGGCGACTTTGACATTTTGTGTCATTTTACCAGACCTTAGTTAGGGTTGCGACTTATACACGTGTGCGACTTAGGCGCAGCTTGTTTTTTTGTGATTTGCAAAACCGAAAGAGAATTATAGCGTTGGTATGAGTTTGTTTCAAGCTCAACTTTTGGTACTTTTGCATGCAACATTGATCGATCGACTTTATCATTGTGTTGTGGGCTGTGGCAGTTTACCATCAAACAGGTTGTTCAATCGTTTATGACGTTTCAGCAACATTCCTCACCAAAGTTTAAAATATTGAAGTAAGATCATTGGGAAACATTTTACGTATGGTAGGCTAAACTTTGAAGAATTATGAAATTGGTAAATGAAACAGAAACACAGCTTTTATGTAACTTGCCGATTTCTTCAAACTCCATATCAATCTTCTTTAAAGCAGGATGCGTGTTGAATAGATTGGCAACAAAGGCCATGTTGAGCTTGGAATTGCCTTTCACGATGTCCTTAGGAGTCACAAACTCCCTGCATCCGAGTCGATCAGCGGATTGAAGCATCTGTTCCGCTCGTATCAAGTTACTCGGAGCCTGGAAATAAAAAAAACGTAGCCTACTTTAAAATAGCGGCAACAGCCTGTTTGTTGAAACTTTACGATAAACGACAACTATGAATTGAAGTCAGAAAAGCAGGCGAAGCGCAATAGCGGACACATCTCCAAAAAAATGTTTAATGCAGGCCTCGAAATTCACGGCGGACACCGCGGACATGTCCGCCGTCACAGCATGTGATGTCCGCGGGAAGTACCATCTAGATCGGTCATATTTGTCCGCCGAGAAATAACACAGAAGCGATACAAATTGTCATTGCATAGCACGAACAATTGTTGCAAGAATATAATTTCGCGCGCATCTAGAAAATATGAATACTGTATCCCTTAGCTTCCATTCAAGCAGAAAAGCTTTCGATTTTTACGTTGCTTCAACTATTGATGACATTCTTCTTCTTGCTGACATTAAATCATTGTAACAAAGGTGAATTATTCGCTATGAATCGATGGGAGTACCGTACTTCTACACTAATCACGCGCAAGTTAGTTCAAGTCTTACGTCACAATGTCTGGCTTTGATCTCCGAGTAACATTGATAAAGCAAGGTTGGTTACAAAATTAGATTTATTCAGGTAGGCTATTAGAGCAAGATGCAGCAATATTTGTTAAGTTTTGGTATTACAGTAAGAAAGAAAAGGCCCAGGGAAAATTCGCTTTCGCTCACATGACACGCAAAAATAAACCTAAAGAAAAAAGCTAAGTGAAACTTTACACCGCAGAAAATAGTAGCGTTAGCGTAGAATTTTTCCGATTCGTGCCCAAAGCATTGTGATGCAAGAAGCCACACGACCTCGTTTGGTGAAAGTTAATCAGTTGTGCGGCCTATTAAAGGGCGGGGAAACCCAAATTAACTTTGCGAGTTTTTTGTTTCAGCGTGATGTCATTGTGTACAACATGCGATTTAGCAATAAAAAAATCCAAATTTTGTTGCCCTTGTCTCGCTAAGGCCGCTTTTGTTTGATACCCGTTTGCGAGGTCTCGTTGCGCATCAAGCTGTGATTCTGTTCGCTGTGACGTCACAAGGTACATATAGTTGTGGCCAAAAGTTTAAGACCAGACTTGATTTATGACGATTTTTGCATTACTTTAAAATACTGCATCAGATATAAGATGATGCATAAAGATGATGCAACTGAAACAATATATGATGCAGTATTTTTAAGTAATGCAAAAATCGTCATAAATCAAGTCTGGTCTTAAACTTTTGGCCACAACTATATGTACCTTGTGACGTCACAGCGAACAGAATCACAGCTTGATGCGCAACGAGACCTCGCAAACGGGTATCAAACAAAAGCGGCCTTAGTGAGACGAGGGCAACAAAATTTGGATTTTTTTATTGCTAAAACGCATGTTGTACACAATGACATCACGCTGAAACAAAAAACTCGCAAAAAGTTAATTTGGGTTTCCCCGCCCTTTAAGCAGCAACACGGCGCTTTGACTCTTCAAGCGCACGTCGTTGTGCTGATGATAGCCTTTCAAAGTGACTTCGCTAAAATTTTAGAAAGCCTTCCAAACCGTAGCTATAGTTCTCAAATGGCGAAGCATTATCAAGATAAAGTGATTAAGTATGGCGATCGACGCTAAAACTGGTGTGTCCGCCGTGAGACTTAATTTGTCCGCCGAGATAGCTGCTCAGATCGGACATGTTTGTCCGCCGTCAGAAAAAACGAATTTCGAGGCCTGTTAATGTTATCATTGTTAAGTCATTTATCTGTAGAATGACAATTATTTTTTTAAGAAACCCGGCAGCTGTAAAACTGCCTGTCTTGTGCACTGTGCAGTGCAGAGCATAATTGCATTGGAGACAAAGCCGTCTAGTGTCTAGCCTAAAAACTATTGATGAGATAATATATTCGCTTGAAAAATAGCAACGTGGTGAAAGACAAGGCTAATGTTTTTACATGAAAATAAACAAATCACCTCGTTTCTATTCTTTGAGTGGAACATGATCAGTTGATGTTGAATTCAATAATTAGATGTGCAAGTTGATAAGAATTCGCAAGAGTTAATCAAGTAAACAAGAGAAAATTAGGACTTCATGTGCAAGTGCAACCACAACTCATAATTTTAGACAAAGTAAAATACGGGATAAGATCATAATAGCCATGAGAAGATGATACGAACTTAAAGTGAGGCGAATGATGCAGCAAACAATTTTGGTATTGAACATTTCATTTCATAAAATATTACACAACGCACTGTGGTGTCGGAGCTGTTGATTGGAGGGATGAGTTCGTATTGTTTGGTTTCTTCGTCCACTGGTTGAATTTGTTCAAGGAGGCAGACGTAAGCGATTGAATCTTTGATATCTCCGCTGAAGTTGGTGATCTTTTTTCCTCCCGCAACACTTTGATAGGTTGGGGAGTTTGCCAAGTGATAGTTCATCCATCTACATAAAGCTTAAGTTGTCACACAAGTTTGAAAATTTTGGAATAAAAAAGAGTCGAAAATGAAAAAAAAAAACTGCAAGCCTACTCAATCACTCAGCGAACGTTTCGAAAACTAAACTGTTTTATCATGTACATCAAACCACTTACTTTATAAACGTTTGGTAAACCATGAGTTTAGTTATTGTAAGGCAAGCTCTGTATGTCTTATCTTTTCTGTTTGACCAATAGTTGTAATCATTTATATCTTCGACATATGACAAGCCCTATACCTACATATTTAACTTTAATAGGAAATGTTTCATCACAAAATGTTTTATACACCATTAAAAACGCCCTTGTTTAACTAAAGCAATATCTGTCTAAAAACCTTAATAAAAGCTCCTCTGGTGATAAATTCATGAGATGTTCCATGGTTTCACCGTCTTCTAGCAGCGCTGCCAAGTCTAAAATAAAAATCGATTTCGGAAACTTTCACCTCAAGAAAGAAGATATACAAATGAAACTACATTTTATTGCAAGACTAGAGCTAATTAAAGCCAGCAATACAATCTGTATGCATTTTTATACAAACATACAGCAATTATACAGACAGTAGCCTACTTCAACATGAAATCAAAAACAACAAAGAATTGTTTTTTTATTACACTAAGTATAAATATATTACAGGCCTACATCCATCAAGCTGTCAAAATAAATCACCTGAAGTTTTCATCAGGTCAATCTTGGCAAAGAGTCCAATTCTGATTACTTGCCAAATAAGGCCAAGAATCAAATGGGGCTTTCCCTCTGCGATGTCCTGAGCTCCGATGTTAACAATATTGCAACCGATGGCGGAGCCAGAATTCAAGGCCAAGTTTAAGTTTTCCTAAAATAAAATTATGCTAATGAGACAAAATAGGTATTTGTGACATCAACCAGTGCAGTCCCACCTGCGTAGAATCTAAGCTGCAGCTGACCAGAGTGTGTAAGCTATTTGAATGTTGTGGTCGTATATCACATAGCCTATCCGAGGATCGTATATCTGAGAATAAGGATTCCAACCATCAATCAATCACAACATCGTTAATTGTGTGACCTAGTCAAGTGAAGATACACTGTTGCACGTAATGATTTCCACTTCTCATTTGTGCCAACTGG
Organism: Aplidium turbinatum; assembly: GCF_918807975.1. Taxonomy (NCBI): domain Eukaryota; kingdom Metazoa; phylum Chordata; class Ascidiacea; order Aplousobranchia; family Polyclinidae; genus Aplidium; species Aplidium turbinatum. Next base: position 39,458,849 of record NC_137473.1, read on the forward strand.
AAAATGCTAATTGGTGTCCATAACCATGCACTTAAGAAACAATTAGTGATATTACTGTTGTGTTTTCATACGATGAAAATTGTGTTACAGAAATGTACGACTTTGTGTGGACAGACATTTTCGTATCGTGCTGTTTCTTCTGGTTGGATGTTGTTGAACTCAAGTGGTATAGTGTATGTCTAGTCTTTCTAATGAATCGGTCACTACTTTGATTATTAGCTTAAGAAGAATTACTTTAAACAGTTTGTTACCCCAAGCAAAAATCACCTGAATTCGGTAAATATTGAGGTTTTTCTTGTTGATGGTCCGTTCATCAATAGTGTCTGGCTGCGCATAATTGATCATTTTGCTGCAAAAATGCGAGACTTTAAAACGTATTGTTGTTATGTTGTCTTTGACAAAAAATCTATTATCAAAAACAAACTTTTCTGTCAATATTATTGCAACAAATATTCAGTCCACGATAAGTATACAAGAATTATTATTGCCATATAAAAGTAATTTTATCCCACCCGTTAACTCAGCGGTTACGCACTCGACTCAAGATCAAGCGGCGCTGGCTCGGCTCTCGAGGTGCGCGCTTGAGCAACGCATTTCTGGACTGTTCTCCATTCAGCGACACCTAGGGATTGGAATAACTTTCCGACAACAACACTTCAACACAATCGGAAACTCCCCTTTGTAAATCTCGGTGACCGGGCCTGTGTCAGTGGTTCAAAGCCTCTACAAGTATGCAAAACTGCCTGGATCAAGCTCTCAAAGAAGCTTTTTCAGTCAGAGGATGAAGATCAAATCAATCAATTGTTATGTTCCACGCTGCTTGAAGTTGTGCGAAAGATTATACGCTTCCGAAAGAATTTCTTCGTCCGAAAATATGCAGCCTCGAGTACTCTACTGATCAGTCAGCATGTAAATTTGTAATTGACAGGCTGCTAAACGAGATATTAACAACAAAAATCTTTTTGAAAACCAGATATAATAAGTTTGAATTTTTCAACAACTCACCACAAAACAATGCCATCTTCCATTGTTCTGAATAAATCATCAGGTGTTAAGTCTCTGACATGTTTCTTACAGTCTGGATCTTCAGATAAATGCTGGAAAAGGAAAATTGTTTGAAAACGGCTAATGCTTGGCTTTAAACTAAAAAGTTTATCACTTCTGCAGTATTTCTCAGGCGAATGCTTTGAAGACAAACCAAAATTTTTAAATGTGAAAACAAACTGAAAATCTTGTAGATGGATGGCTACGTCAAAATTCTCCCCTAATGCATCAATCTTAACTCACTTTCAAAACCCAATTGGTGAAAGCAACTGTTTCTTCTTCTGAGTACGAGTGCTGAGTGCCTTCTGCCGATTGTTGTGAAGATCCAACTCCGGTTACAATACCTCGTTGAGATTTCACAGCCTTTTTGAAAGTCTTGCTAGTTTCGTTTTCCGTATGCTTTATATAAATCTAGAAAGACAAACTTGTTGAACTGGTGTCATTAGAATACACTACATTTCTCCAATGCTCAAAAATTGAATTTTTCAAGCAAAGATCGTAGAATCAATACCCCAAATTGCAATCTGCAACAGAAGAATTTCAAATTGGACTTTGTCATAGGCTACATTTATTTTGAACATCAAAGATCATAGATTCTGTTTATATTTGTTGTGGTATCTTTGCCTGAGCTTGGTTTAAAAATAAAATAAACCATGAAGTGAATGGGAACAGAAAGACCACATTGTGCTCAATGAAAAGTAGATTGTTGTTATGACATCTTGCAAAAGCATAATAAAAACTGCGCATCTTCGATTAACGTTGACCTCAACAACTTTAACATCCTAATACTTGCTTCTATTTTTCGCAATCACCATACCAACCACCAAAACATAAGAAAAGCATCATAAACGTCATCAATGTGCTTTTGTAATGAAAACTAAATAGAATTTAAAACCTAATTTTGCTTCATGAGTCACCTGAGCGAACTCTGCAGGACTAAGCTTGTTATCTTTGTTCAAGTCCATTTCTTGCATCAGAATTCGAATCTTGTAATTTGGGACTGGGCGCCTGACTTCTCGGAACAGTTCACCGATTTCGTCAAATTCAACAAACCCATTTTGGTTAGTGTCTGAAAGAAATGAAAGTATGGCCACAGTTTGTTTTCGTTACACAATAAATCAGTTTTATTATAAAATAATGCTGTGGAAGTGTTTGAAACGAATTTTTGTTGAATAAAAAAGTGCTTTGCACTCAAAATTTCACTGACGAAACGAAATCGTTGGAACGTTGAAACAAACCAAATGAAATTTGGCACTACGAAACGTATTCGATTCAAAATAAAACAAGGTACCGGGTACTGATATTTTGCATTCGTCAAATACTCCCATTTACAGAACAACCTAACCTCTTGGTGTAATTTATTAAGAATCGATTTCGCTATAGTAATAGTATCCTTCAGTTTGAAATTGAAAGTAACGTAAATATATTGTTTAATATTTATAAATCGCACAGCCTTATTATTTATTTAAAGAAATAGAACTACTTTTGTTTTGACGTTTAGTTTTCACTGACTTTATTTTTATTAAAATTTTCTGATATGTTGACCTAACGATTTGTTTACCATGTTGGAAGTTTTTATGCACAGATTTTGTGAAAAGTAGGGTGGCCAGTTTATTTCTCTCGGCCGCTTTTCCTTAAGCAACAACGCCCATCCAATTTATTACACTCTGGGTACAGATGAGCGGTGTTTTTCAGGTGAACCACGATCGCATGATAGAAAAGCAAGCACCTCATCCGCTTCGGCTTCACCACACCACCAAATAAATAAAACCCGAACATTGAATAAAATTTGTTTAAAAAATAATCTTGATCAAACGAAGCAATATTGATATATGTCAGCGACGTTTGATGACCCAACGAAACCCAGAAAAGGTTTAAAAAATGTTGACTTCAATGAGCACTAATTGTAAATTATTAATTTTACTGCAAAGAACAAATTTTTTAAAAAATATGCTGCGATAAGCACAAACAGCTTGTTTCCAAAGGTCAGCAGGCCAGCAGCCCTTAAACATTTAACAAAACTTGTTTTCAAACAACTACAGTATATCATATAGGCTATATTAACTATGTTTTCGAAAAGCGATTTTAATTTTGAGAATAAGGTACAAATTACACATCTAAAACCAAAGGAAAGCGTTTTACTTACTATATTGTCACTAAATGAATGAAAACACAATTTTTTAGGCCTATCATAAATAAAAAAGACTTTGCATAGGTATTTACTCACCAACAGTGGCAAATGCTGTGGTTATCAAATCTTTTTCTTCGTTTGTTATTGTTAAATTCGTCAATTGAGAAGCAATGCTTACTTCGTAAGCCATTTTATACCAATGATAAAAGAGTTAACCAACAACTTTACAATCTAAAATAATATTCTAAAAACAAAAATGGAATTAGAAAGATATTTCGTCCATTGCGTGTAAAGTAGTGTTCTTTTGACAAATCTGAGACCACCAGTTTGCATACAACAATTTTTTGGATTCTTTAAACTCTTTCAAAAATTATTATTTTGTTAGTGTTCGTGATGCCTGAGAGTGTTACGTCATAAGCAGAAAATGTCAAGTCTGTTCATGTCTTGTTTGGAGAGTATGCTGTTTAAAACATTAAAACCTGCATACTTTTACTGTTCAAATGAGACAATTCAACGTCATTTTGCGTTAACTTTCTTGTAACATAGAGCTAATCTTCCTCTCACAGTGGCGTAGCCAAAGGGGGGGGGGGGGGGGGGGGTTGGGGGTTACAACCCCCCCCCTTTGGCACGCGTGTGACGTCACGATATTGAGAATGATGCTTTCAGTCTAAAAAAAAATTGCCTAATTTTAAACAAAATTGCATTAAAAGAGCGAGTTTTGCCAATACCAAACATTCAAACATCTCAGCCAGGAATTAGCAACAAGAAAACACAGAGACTTAGCTTTTTTTTCCAAAAAATGCCGAAGAAAACATGATCTTATCCTTTTGCTATGCTACCGGACAGCACCATTTTACAGGAATATTCGTACCCACATTTTTGTTGAAAATGCTCTCAGAATGCACCAAATTCAAAGTAATTTTTCAAAATTTTCTGGGGGAGGCCCCCCACACCCCCCGCCGTTGGGTGGTCAAAACCCCCCCTTTCAAAATTCTTGGCTACGCTACTGTCCTCTCATTTCCCACATTGGTCAAATCCGCTTCTTTTCAGTAACTCGACTGCTTCCTTTTAGAATAGCTTGCTTCGCGGATACAAACTACCTGTTTCACGCTTGAGAGCACACGTGCGTCACACCCAGCAAGCACACCAAGCCGATGAAAACCGCAAACGAACAGTTGAGCCGGTTTCTGTATTGTTGTAGACTTGCAATTACCAAACATCAACATGTTCACCTGTGCTGTAAAATACTCGCTATAATTGCAAATATAGATTAGGCCTACACTTTTATTGTTAGGCATTGCATACCAATCATAACCTCTCTTGAAATATCACTTTTCAAATTTTGAGTAGCCTACTTATTTGCAGTACAAGAAAGGTATAAATTTTCACAATGTACGTTGCACACAAACTATTATCGACAGTTTGACGTTTCTACTTCTGCAGCGCCGGTGGTAAAATGACGTCGTTGCCAACCTCCTCGTGGTGAGTCCTGGTAATTCATATTAATGAAGCGAATGGCAACAATCAGAGACCGCAACTCACAGGGCACCTGGGGTGGTAAAAGGATAAACCCTCGGAAATTCATCCTCCAGTCGGAGTAACAATCTTTCAGCTAAACGTTGAAGGCCTTACCAAAGCCAAATGCGACATGTTGGAACATCTCACACAAAAGCATAACGTGACTGCATTATTCCTGCAAGAAACCCACACCACCAAAGTATCGAAGTCAAAGATCAGTGGATATACCCTGGCAGCATGCACCAATAGCAATATTTATGGAATAGCCACATTATGTAAATTCAATATGATACCACAAATTTTGAAACCAACAATTTCTTTGGAGCGGAAGACCAAAGTTTAGACTTAAAGGCTGATTCAGAAAATTGTAAGGCACAATCAACAAAAATTTTTTCAAGATGACCAAAACATAATTTTAAAAACTTTGTCATGTAATTTTTCAAAATGTTCAAGAAAAATAAAACAAAAGTATTAAATTAAACTTCTGTATATCGTTTGACGCCACTTTTTCATTATTCAGTCAGTTACTTACAGTAACTTTAAAACATTCTAATATTTTATTAGAGATAGCAAATAATTTGAAAGTTTGGCATTTAGGCTAATTACTGTTGGTGTTTTCTGTTTTAAAAGCAAATACAATAAGCCTAGCCAGCTCCACAATCAAAAATTCTTTGAACGCAAATTAGTTCAAGTGGTAAAATTCAATGCCGATTATATTTACACTTGCATAAAAACGAGCAAACATTAAATATAATAGATGTTAAATTTTACCAAACGGCAAACACTGCTGTTTTATGTTATCGCTAAGTTTGCGCATAAGCGAATTCTATTGAGCGCATTTACATCAGTCTAACAAAGTTTTTAAGTAATCAAGAAGATTAGTGTTATTTATGTTGTTGCTAATGCAATATTGCATCTACACCGTGCAGAGCGGTGTCAATCCCAAACAATGCGATGTAATCTTTCAAGTTTGAACGAGTTTGAACAAGCTGATTTTATGGTTATGGCTGTTTTTGAAGCCAAAATAACTCAGTTGCGAAGTCGTGAAGTCAATTGCGAAGTCGTAAAGTCATTGTTGAAAGGAATTGTAACAAAATCTGTCGATTACTGGTCTCCTAAACTGCTTTATAAATTGTTAACAACAATTCGACAAAAGTAGACTTTGATACAAATCAAAGCACCATTTCCAGAATCAAGATCGAGAAATCCAGAGATTGCACCTTCAAGTTACTTTGACCTTGCAAGTCCAGGCCTCGAAATTCGTTTTTGTTGATGGCGGACAAACGTGTCCGGTCTGAGCAGCTATCTCGGCGGACAAATTAAGTCTCACGGCGGACACCCCAGTTTTAGCGTCGATCGTCATGCTTAATCACTTTATCTTGATAATTCTTCGCCATTTGAGAACTATAGCTATGGTTTTGAAGGCTTTTAAAAATTTCAGCAAAGTCACTCTGAAAGGCTTTCATCAGACGAACTGCGTGCGCTTGAAGAGTCAAAGCGCCGTGTAACTACTCAATACGTTGCATGACTGATTAACTTCTACCGAACGAGGTCGTGTGGCTTCTTGCGTCACAATGCTCTGGGCACGAGTCGGAAAGCTTCTATACTAACGCTACTATTTTCTGCTGTGCAAAGTTTCACAGGCTCTTTTCTTTAAGTTTATTTTTGCGTGTCATGTGAGCGAAAGTGAATTTTCCCTGGGCCTTTTCTTTCTTACTGTAATACCAAAACTTAACAAGTTTTGCTGCATCTTGCTGTAATAGCCTACTCGTATAATCTAATTTTGTAACCAACCTTGCCTTATCAATATTACTCGGAGATCAAAGTCAGACATTGTGACGTAAAACTTGAACTAAGTTGCGCTGATTCGTGTAGAAGCGCCCTTACTCCCATCGATTCTTAGCGAAGAATTCACATTTGTTACGCTGATTCAATGTCATCAATCGTTGAAGCAACGTAAATATCGAAAGTTTTCCTCCTTGAATGAAAGCTAAGGGATACAGTATTCACATTTTCTAGATGCGCGCTAGAATGCGCAGGAAATTATATTCTCGGAACAATTGTTCGTGCTATGCAATGACGATTTGTATCGCTAGATCTTGTGTTATTTCTCGGCGGACAAATATGACCGATCTAGATGTTACTTGCCGCGGACATTACATGCTGTGACGGCGGACATGTCCGCGGTGTCCGCCGTGAATTTCGAGGCCTGAAGTCTTTTGTGCTAGAAAGCTGGCAGCAGGTAGCCTACATGTCTCTGAATTTAATTATTTCTTTCTCTCCTTTATGATCAGCGTAAACATTACTTTGCAATCTTGCCAAATATTTGCGCAGTTTTACAAGTTCTTCTAATTCTATCAGCAGAAAAAAATTGGAAGTGCAATGTCATGCGAAAGCAAAAATATTGACACTAAAATGTTAAGTTACCTAGCAAGGCTTATTAGTGTTTTTAGAAATGCTCAACGAAATAAGTAGGCTAGATAAAACAAGCAAAAATATATAGTTCCTTAAAGTTTAAATGTTTCACCACAAGCTCAGATCACTAGAATCATAGCAAGGCAATTTCTAAACACTTCAAAATTGTGTTTATAGTCATTTCACCAGTCACCAGTCATTTCGATGGCGTGGGTTCAAATCCCACCGCTGCCACCATGTTGATTGCTGTCGTCTCTATTTAATGAAAGACACAATCAGGGATTTATTGGGTTTGATGCGGGCTAATACAACGTTCACCTGGCGAGACCAAGAGCAACTGAACTGACAGAACGAAAGGTAACATAGATTGCGCAACAAGGACAACTTGAAGGTCACGTGACAATACGCACACCAGTTCGTGTGTTGCAGATGCAAAGGGTAACATCCAATTGAATAGATCAACAGACTACTTTCCAACTAATTTCAGAAAATGTAAAGATATTGTCAATAGCGTCCATAAACGATCAGTTGACAACTTCAAAGTTTTCACAAGTAGCCTAAACATTGGTAGCCAACTGCAGCGTTCCGATATTCAACGAGCCTACCCACCGAATGACAGTTTTAAGACGGTTCTTATCAAACAAAGCAAAATCTTTGAAAATTATTTCCGATACTGCAAGGAAACAATATCGATATCTGTATGCTACTTTTTCAACATAATGCAATTCCAATAACGTAAATTTTGGTTTTGAATGTGTAAATTTGTAAACACTTAAAGACTGAAAGTTTGGCAAATAACACACCTTAAATTACAAACAGCTTGATGATTCATTGTTAGGTGCTTGATTTTTAGAACAACTTGGCTTTCAAACAAAGGCTTTCTGTTATGTTGAAAACAGAAAAGAAGAAATCAATGTTTGATCACAAAAATTAAAAGCCGCAGTTTAATGATATGCAGATTGTAAAATACTTTCCAAAAAGACTTGCTTTTTGTTAATGATGATTAAAGATTAGATTTTTACGCTTTTGCTTGACGAATTTCCATCACAAATATACAGCAACAGTAACCAGCTAACCACATGTCGCTTATTGACTACTGTAGGGTAACAACTCAGCAGAAAAGGGGTTCAGTTTCAACACAAGTTGCATATCTATTATCTAAGGCACTGCTAGTTCGTTTTACCCGTAGGCTATCAATTTTTTTTGGAAGATTTGTGCGTACAAGGTTAGAACGCTGAGGCATGTCATGGTGTAGCTTTCGTGTTATTATGTGTAAATGACAAAAAACACAAGCTGCAAAGCTGAAAAAGACTTGCTAGTTGTGCGTTATAAAATCCAACAGAGCATAAAGGTATAAGCTTGATATCAAAAGCTGTTGAAATTTCTTAGTTTGCTGCGAAATTATGTCGTCCACATTTGGTGACACTAGTTTGAAATTCAGATACGTTCCTCAGAGAGAATGAAATGAAGAAATCTTCAAAGATTGCATTTTCACTCTAGCGTCGCAGCTAAAAATAATCTTCGTTTAAAAGAAATTCGTTTTAACCTCCATTGAGAGTGAATGACTTCAAAAACATTTTTTGAGATATAAAATATCTTAGTCATTCTCAACTTGAAATTGAAGTCTGCGGTTGTTTTGAGCACCAATTACATTATTCTGGTGGCAGAACACGATAATGCCATGATATTCTCTTTAGCAAAACGGCATTTACACAAAAAGAACGACTGAATATTGGCGATAGAAATTTGTTAAGCAAAAGAATAAAAATCTAAGCTTCATCTGACATCAACAAAAAGAGAAACTTTTTTTGGAAAATCTGTATAACTGTGGTTTTTAAATTTTGCGATTTCATCTTAACTCCCTGTTTTCTATTTTAATTGTTAACAGTTAAAACATAGGTCAAAATGCAAAAAGTATTTTGTTCCAATCCAATACTGACTTGGCTAACGAATGTGACCAATAGGCTGACCAGGGCGATGACAAATGGAACACCTCGATTTAGTTTCCAGAAGACCCTGCTATCAAAAGGCTTCTGCACTACGTAGACACTTTACTATAAAAGATGATATTTACGCTGCAAAAAGTGTTCAACGCGAAGCACAATGCCAAACAGAGCAAATTTGTGAAGAAACAATTGCTAGCTTTAGCAAAACTTTTCAAGATTGCTCAGCAGGTAATCACCATCACCATATCAACACCACTGGAAACCGCGCTAGCAGGAGAAGGTAGGCCTTCAAAGATCAACTTTTATTTACATTCCGAGCGTGGCCTATTCCGAGCTATTCAACTTTGTTGGCAAATTAGGTGATTTTATTGGTTGTTTGAGCACAACAGAAATAAGTCGATACGCCTGTCTCATTGCAGGTAACGTCTTTTTACTGTTAATAGAGGTTGAATCAGTGTTGTTTTTGTTATTTGAGTTGATAAGCGTTGTCGCGAAACTTATGATTAGAACAGCAATTAAACCGGTCAACAAACAGCTCTGTTTACCAGGCAATCAAACTTTTAATAATTCTTGTTTGATGTCATAATAATGAAATTTGAAAAAAAGACGTACAGGTTCGACGTCAAACAATTTGTGTTTACTTCTCAGCAAGTTAGCAAAACAACCAATATTTGCTGAAACAAAGCAAAACTATTGTACTTTGTTGCGAAAGAATGATGAGACTGATACGAGCACTCCACCTCAGCAGTCATGGAGCCAATGAATGCAAAACTTGCCAAGATAGCGCAGTCGCAGCGTGGTCGCAGTGCTGTATTTGAGGGCATACGGCGGTATACGCAGAATACTCTCTGCTTTTTTGAGCAGCTAATAGTATACCCTCTGGTCTTCCAAAGAGAGTGCCTACTGCCTATGCTATCCTTACTGATTACTAATGCAGGCGCGGATCTATGGGGGGGCCCAAGAGGCCCGCCCCCCCCCCCCCCCCGAAATTTTGTGAGAAATTGTTGAATGGTTTGATATGCTTCTAAACAGCTGATATTAGTCCCACAGCGGACTTACAACCCTCCTTTGGCACGCGTGTGACGTCACGATATTGAGAATGATGCTTTCAGTCTCTGTGTCTCTAAAACAAAGTTTGCCTAATTTTAAGAGAAACTGCATTAAAAGAGCGAGTTTTGCCAATACCAAACATTCAAACATCTCAGCCAGGAATTAGCAACAAGAAAACATAGAGACTTAGCTTTATTACCGAAAAAATGCCGAAGAAAACATGATCTTATCCTTTTGCTATGCCACCGGACAGCACCATTTTACAGGAATATTTATACCCATATTTTTGTTGAAAATGCTCTCAGAATGCACCAAATTCAAAGTAATTTTTCAAAATTTTCTGGGGTAAGCCCCCCAGACCCCCCACCGCTGGGTGTTGCCTTTGGCGAATACGCCGTCTACGCCCGCCGGCCGTCAAAACCTCCCAAATTCCTGGCTACGCCACTGATTGTTCATATCTGTTTTATCTTTTTATTACTTTTTAATTCATTTTAAATTTTCTGGCCCCCCCCAAAAAAAATTCCTAGATCCGCGCCTGTACTAATGTATGATGTTCTGCAAGAATTATCCGTTTGGATTAGGCTGTTTGGAATGTATTCATAGAAAAATAAACAATTTGGTAACTCTCGTCCAATTTTGATGTTGATAATTCATGTTATGGTAGAATAAAGATTAGTATTTTGCAAGTTGTTCATTATTTATCATTTTGGAAAATCTGACAGTATACCCTGTGCTTTTTTACGAATACAGCACTGCGCAGTCGCACCAACGCTACATCTTGTTCCCTTGCACAAAATACACAAGTCTGCCACACATCACGTTTTGATCTTTAAGGAATTTATCTCTATGCAACTTGATCACAAAATTTGACCAAAAGCAAACATCTTAAAGCCATTTTCAACGTGGATTTAACTTTCATTCAAAGATGTTATTTCCAAAGTTTTTCTTCGACATTTTCTTTATTCCAAATTTAAAAAGTAGTGGCATTCCCAGGGGCGCCGGACGCGGGGGGGGCAGGGGGGCGATCGCTCCCCAGCCCTAAAATTTTCTCTGGATGGGGGGCAAGGGGGCAATGGTGCCCTTTTAAGGTTATGTGAGCTACTGCACATTTTTCAATAATAACAATTTCTGCTATTCGCTTTTAGCCTAATTAAAATCTTTCATTTTTGCCTCAAAATAATATTCAAACACAAAATTCTGTATCACAGTAGCATGATGCCCTTCCGTGCCATTGTTCTTTTTACACCGGTATGTAGTTCTTGTATCATTACTCGATGATGAGCTATTGTGTAGGTCACAAACATAATTTATTGCATTCTACCACTCTTATGCTTCTTCAAAGACGGTTTTGTCACAGCTATGTTTGGTGCTACCACCAGCCGTGAAAATCAAACGCCAAAGATTCAAGGCACCACAAACGACCGTTTTGCATTGCATAGGACCAAAGGTAGGGCCGGATGGCCGGTATTGTTGATGGCTGACTTATGAGAAAAAAAGTGTTCCTCGTGGTCTGGGTTTAGTTAGAAAAAAGATCTGAGTGATATAGAATTGTAGAAAAGTTAAGGAATGGTAACCTATAAACGTCTTGGCATAGCAAAGAGTGTGAGAACCTGGAACTTAAAATTTTTTAGAAGAAAAAGTGTAAGTAAGCCGTTTTGATATAGCGTCAAATTAGGAAAGGTGAATGCTGAAAGCAGTTTTAGCGCCATGAGGCGTGTAAAAATGTGGCTTTGTACCACAATGACAGACAAAAGTTTAAACAACATTGACTTAGATGCTATTGCAAATAAGCTCATTCGAGCGACCGGCGCGCGTAAAATGTACTTCGGATTGGTTTGATATGTGTCTACACTCTACTGTAGGCCTATATACACTATACAGTATACAAATTATCCCGTGGACACATTTTATATTTTGCAGCAGATTGTGACGCTAAGAACGTGAAATTTATCTTTCGTTTCTTCTTGTTCAACCTATTTCAATATATTTCATTCATTTATCTTCATCTGTCTCACATTTCAATTTATATGGCTAATGGGGGGAAAACGATTAACGAACTGCCCAGCATTATCGCTACATCTTATTTTAAAACTTAAAAAAAGTGCCCTTTTTCATAATCCTGCCCCCCCAGTCAAAAATCGTTCCGGCGCCCCTGGGCAATGGGCATTCCTTACAACTATCCTCATCAAACAAATGTCAACAACTATGCTTAGTTGAATTGAATCAATTTTACGCTGCTTCAGCATCAACATAAAGGATATTTTAAGCAAAATGATAACATAAGCAATAAGCAATGAATCCAAGAACTAGTGACTGTTTCTATAGAATTGGTACAAAAAGTAAAGAGAAAATTGATCTTGATTTTTTACATTTTGCTAATAAAACCATTTGGTATATAAATATGGTTAAAAGAACTGGTTGCACAAAATATATGTGTTATATGTGTGACACTCCACAAGAGGTTTGTGGAGTGTCATATGTGGAGTGTGACACTCCACAAGAGGTTTGTGGAGTGTCATCTTTCATACACAATATTTATAAAAGTTTAACTTGCAAAACGTTTGTAGCTTACACAATTTTTGTGCTCTGTCAAGGCAGTTCAATTATTCCAATTATACATTGGGATCACTATAAATACATTTTCGACGCCATAAAATGATAAAAGATGCTCAAACAAATCGAATTATCATACAGATTATAAAACTTATTGTTCTCCTTTGCTGGTGTGGACTGTGGCGCGTATCACTAGTTGAAATGTGCCAAACAATGAACTAAGCGCTTACAGTAAATGCTAAAAAATTAAAGTTAGCAGTTGTTAAATATTTGCAAGTACCACACATTTGAAGTGTTTGAATTGTCGGATTTTTTGTGGACAAAAGCTTGACGTTGAAACACATTGAATAAACAAAATCATAGCCTTCGTACCGGTATCCAAAATACCAGAGAACTCTAAATTAATAATAATTAACGAAATTTATTGGCCAGTCGTCATCATGCACCGTAACTACACTGAAGTCAAGAAATATATTTTGGTGCTGTAATTGCATAACAGCAAAATATTAACAGTGGCAGAGCCAAGGCTTTGTGTCGAGAGAAGGCAAACATAGCTAAAATGGTACCACAAACCACATTTTGTATGAAAATACATAACCTAAGTTCAAAGAAAATCGGAGTGTCTAGGGAGCTGACTTTGTTCAGCCCCCATCTTATGGAGATGCCTCAACGTGGTGTAGAGGTGAACCCAGGCTGAAAACTAGGCTAATCCCTAGCAACTCCTGGGGCTAATAGACACACGTAAAAGTCCCCAACGGCAATCTCTTTATGGCGGAAGAGGGCAGTGTCTGACGGGCAGGCATCCTGTAAGGCGGGCCTCAATAAACAGAGCACCCGGCAGCCCGTTGCAACCGGTTCCCCTGAATCTGCACGTTCCGATCTTATTGGACCGCAGTGGACATGGAGCTGGCCAAGAGTGTGTGCGTAGCCCTCGCGTAGTCACGACCACCTTAAACAACCACACAAGCGAATGGCCTTTGTCTCAATTTGGACCAGGACCAAAACAAAGCCCAATGGCGATGATATTATGGGTAACGGGGGCAGGCTTGGTAGAGCTGGAAGCCTCCAGCCCGGTCTCACACATTGGCGGCGGATCTATGATGATCGTCTCCCAATGAACTGCGGTGACATTGGGTTCCGGTAGCAAGACCCGTGTCTGGGCTGGCCTATCTAGGATTTCCCGCAGCCCACCCCACATGGGGAAGCCCCTAGAAAAGGTGGGGTAAACATCGGACACCGCAAATCTCATCTGGCCAGCTTACCGCGGCTGGCGGATTACCCAAATAGCGGTCGACCTACACATATACCTATGAATACTAAGCTACCCTTCACATTGGGTGCTTGGAACGTCCGTACACTACAAGACAAAAGCAACAATGACCGACCAGAACGTCGCACAGCTTTGGTATGTAAAGAACTTGCACGCTTCAACATCGATGTGGCAGCTCTCAGCGAGACCAGATTTGCTGGAGAGGGCAGGATAAGAGAAGATAGATCTGGCTATACCATCTTTTGGAAAGGAAAGAGCACTGACGAGCCGCGCATTCATGGTGTAGGTTTTGCTATCCGTTCCCAGATTGTAAACCAACACAATCTTGTCCCAAGTATAATCAATGAACGGATGATGACGATAAGAATTCCACTCACCAAGAAATGCTACCTCACCCTGATCTCAGTCTATGCTCCAACACTCACATCTGAAGATGAAGATAAGATCTCCTTTTATAACCAGCTCACACATACTATCCGAAAAGTTCCTTATCTAGACAAACTTGTCGTGCTAGGTGACTTCAATGCCAGAGTTGGCAGGGACCATCACATGTGGAAGGGTGTCATAGGCCATCATGGTATTGGGAAATGCAATGCAAACGGAGAACTTCTGTTGGGTCTTTGTGCTGAACAAAATCTAATCGTAACAAACACTCTTTTCCAATTACCTCACCGTCGTAAGACTATATGGAGACACCCTCGCTCCAAGAAATGGCACACCCTTGACTATGTCCTCACAAGAACAAAAGACCGAGAAGATGTGAAACTCACACGTTCTATGCCAGGAGCAGATGACTGCTGGACAGATCATCGCCTTCTGATATGCCGCCTGAACATTCAGATCCGTAGACCAACTAGACGCATCTCGGCAAACATTTCCCACCGTCGTTTTGACTGTAGCAAGCTTCATGATCCCAACACCTTGCAATCCTTCCAAGAAGCTATTGATAAAAACCTGCATGATTTAAACCTTCTAGATAACGCCACAGTTGAAGACCAATGGACTACACTCCGAGACGCGATGTCCGCTGCAGCTAAAGCAACAATTGGTTACAAACACAAGAAAAAGCAGGACTGGTTTGATGAAAACGACGAAGAAATCACCAACCTTATTGAAAGTAAACGATGTGCACGACTCACTTTTGAAAATAATCCTTCTCCAACCAACAAACTAAAACATCGACAAGCTGCCACAGCATGCCAAAAAGGAATTCGTAAGGCGCAAAACAAGTGGTGGCAACAGAAAGCTGAAGATCTGCAAAAATATGCCGACCAACGAGATATGCGCAGCTTTTACGCTGCGACGAAAGAAATCTTTGGACCGACTAAGTCATCAGTGGGGGGTTTAAAAGACGCAGCTGGCTCAAACATTATCACTGACACCGAAGGAATCATTGATCGTTGGAAGTCGCATTTTGAAACATTGCTAAATAACCACTCATCTCCTCACAGTGACCTTCTCCGCAATACTCCACAATATCCCACCCGCGATTGGATGTCCACACCACCTACACTAAATGAACTCAATAAGGCTATCAAACACATGAAGAAAAACAAAGCTCCGGGACCAGACAACATTCCGCTAGAGCTTCTTCTTTACGGAGGACCCCAGGTAAAGGACCGCCTAATGCAGCTGATTCTTATGATATGGGAAACAAAAACACTTCCAAGCGACTTTAGAGATGCGAATATAGTTACAGTGTTTAAGAAAGGAGATAGAGAAGATTGTAACAACTACCGTGGTATCTCACTCCTCAGCATCACTAGCAAGATCTTTGCCCGCATTCTCCTTGATCGTCTTATCACGCTAGCAGAGGACGTACTCCCAGAGTCCCAATGTGGCTTTAGACCTTCTCGCGGCACTGTAGATATGATCTTTTGTGCTCGACAACTCCAAGAAAAGTGTCAAGAACAACAACAACCTCTTTCATTTATCTTTTGGGACCTGAAGAAGGCATTTGATAAAGTTCCTCGACCTGCTATGTGGTCTGTTCTTGCTCGGTTTGGATGCCCTGACGACTTTATTACCTTGATCCGTGCTCTCCATGATGGCATGCTTGGCAGAGTCTGTTACCAAAACACCCTCTCCGACCCATTCCCCGTTACAGGTGGACTCAAACAAGGATGCGTTCTTGCACCTACATGTTTTTCACTCTATGTGGCTGCAATGCTTAACGAGGTCCCACAAACCTCCCCTGGTATCAACATGCGCTGTCGCATGGACGGAGGGCTCTTCAATCTTGCTCGCTTCCGTGCTAAGTCGAAAACCTCTGCTCATGCAATTCATGAGTTACAGTTTGCCGATGACAATGCCACACCTGCTTTTACTCCTGATGATCTCCAAACGATAGCCACCCTCTACAACAATTCTTATGAGCATTTTGGAATGGAAGTTAACACTGATAAAACTAGGATACTCAACCAAACGCCACCTGACCACACCTCCCCAGAGATCAATATCAACGCAACACCTTTAGGTGAAGTAGACTACTTCTCTTACCTTGGTAGCATACTTTCAACAGCACCAACATGTGCAAAGGATATTGAGCAACGTATAAAAGCAGCTCACTGTGCCTATGGAAGACTTAACCATCGTGTCTTCAACAACCATGCTATATCCATCCGCACAAAAATTATGGTCTTCCGGGCAGTCGTTCTATCTACCCTTCTCTATGCTTGTGAAACCTGGACATTATACCGCCGTGACATCAAACGTCTTGAGAATTTCCAGCAGAGGAAGCTGAGGCAAATGCTAGGTACTCGTTGGGAAGATTATCTTACCAACGATGCAATCCTTGATCGCGCTAGGTTGCCCAGTTTAGAAGCCACCATATTGAAACACCGCCTTCGCTGGACAGGGCATGTCATACGAATGGACCCAATGAGGCTTCCACGAATAATGCTTTATGGTGAACTAGAGACAGGAAAGAGACCCCCCGGAAGACCAAAAATGAGATACAAAGATCAGCTGAAAGTGTCCCTCAACCATGCAAATATTGATCTGGATTCATGGGAACTACTTGCTAGCGACAGATCACTTTGGAGAAAAAGAACTAGGGAAGGCACGGAAATTTTTGAAAAAAACAGGATACAAAAAGCCCAAGAAAAACGAAACACTAGAAAAGAAAAGCTAAAACTACCACGTCCCCCACCCTCCATACAATGTGACTTTTGCCCACGTCTTTTCCATCATAGACTGGGCTTCCAAAGCCACATACGACATCACCATCCAAAACCAAATTCAATTTGAAGACAAAACCAATGCTCGGATACGAGCTGGAGCCGACGACGAAGTTCAAAGAAAAGGAGGCCCTGATTTTTGTGTTGCTTTCCATGTCAGCCTGAACGATTTCTTTCGCAGCTCAACGTAACCTCACAAAATCAAAACTTAAAAAAAAAACATTTGTTTTGTCATTAAGATCTTCGATGTGTTTTCGAGGTTAGACAAAGTATTTCTACCCAATGTCAAGTTTAAACTACACTGCTTTAGTTTAAACTTTGCAAGTTGAAAGCCATGATAGTCTGACATGCGGAAGTATCAACATTTTTACAAAAAGTATATAATAATCGAATAATTTGAATTTAATTACCGGTGATAGTAAACTTTTCGAAAGCAATCACACCAACTGAGACAAAATGTCTTTGTACCTACACTATGATGTAATTATGTCAATAGAGAATCGTTTTGTGACGGTTCACACCAAGTACTTAAAACCGGTGAAGTGGAACTCAACAGATTTTGCTGTATAAATGTGACCTCTTCAACTTGCTGTTCAACAAACTACCAGTCGATAGAGATTGTAGCCTACTGACTTCATCAAGAAACGATCAAATGAAAGATATTTTATCAAAACTTCGAAAACCTGCACCCCATGTCGTTCTGTGGCTTCTTTGGTGTTGCAATGAACGCTTGTGAAATTTAAACAAAACTTGAAAAGTGTTGAATGCCCGTGTGAGATGACCAAAAACTTATCCAGTTATCTGAATTGGTCATTTTTATGTTGATTAGGATTTAACTTAACGCATATTGAAGTTACATACTCCACTATGCAAAAAGAAATACGTTTGTACGCTGAGAATGTATATATAAGAAGACAAGTAGCCCAACTGCTTTCTGCTACAAACATAACATTTCATAAATCACAACTATAAAAAATAATTAGCTTCATCCGAATAAAAATACATAGATGCAAAAATGCAGACAATGAACCTGTCGCTAAGTAAAACTTTCTAACACTGAACTTCTTGCAGCTTCAATGTTATCAAACTTCGATCTTTTTTATTCTTGCATGGGCTTGTAGAACAGTGAGCTATGCTCATATATTGCTCATTTCATTTCATCGATCATAAAGCAGTAAACAACGAATACACTGAAAACATAAGGATGTTTTTATAGTTTGGTTTTTACGCGATATCTACGTTTGTCAACATAACAAAAGTGCCGATGCCTTCATGACTTGATGAAAACAAGGTTTCACTTGCACGATGATTCGTAATAGGTTGCCAATAACAGCAAATCGATATGCGGACAGTAGGCTTACTATGCAATAGCTGAGGTTTTTTAGCAATGGTATGATTTCAGGAAACTAATTAGTGTCATTTTTACGGCCGCAAACTGAGGCGCAAAGACCTAACATATTTTTCTTGTAGTCTTATAGGTATAATGCATTACGATTGTCTAGTAGTCGTTATTTGTCATTGTATGAGCTTCGTCGTATTTTGGGGCCAAGGAGCACTTAATCTATGATTCTTGAACAAGATGTTAGTGTCTTGCAAGATGCTTTGTCCAAGTCCAACTTTATCGCACAAGTATTATTGACATTTTTAAAACACACATTAGTAGCTTATTTGGCAACACCAAGACAAATCTTTTGCGTGTGTCGAATGAAAAGTACCGTAATCCAAATCATAAACAGTTGAACAATGTTTGGCATTGCATGTCAATCATGGTAGAAAAACGTATGTTAGTATGAGAGCACTGTTTTTTTTACAAAATTGAAACAATTACAATAATTATATCAAACCAAAAAATTAAACTAAATGAAACTAGACTTTAATTTGTCTGGGAAAAATTGGATGTTCAAGTCCGAGGTAAACACCAAAGTCCACAAGTTCAAAGCCCTAATGTAAGCCTACCCTGCTCAGACAGTACAAAAGTTATGTAAGCTAATAAAGTTATAGCCTATAGGCTATATGTTTATTTGTTTTGTAACATTTTTTATTTTTTTAATTTTCCCTTTATATCTTAAATTTTTCTGAAGGTGTTGCGACCGTGCCAAATTTTTTTCAACTCAATAACTTACTTCGATCACAAGCACGTTTTAACGTTCGCGTTTTGTCGCTTCTACCTTTTTCTTGACCTTTGCTATGTTGATGTGTATTGTGTTGATATGATGGTCAGAAATAAAAAAACAACTGAACTGAACTGAACTGAAATTAGTGGGCTAATGAGAAAATTATTATTTGTCTCCTTTTCTAAAGACATAACCGATGTGCCGTGCCGTGCCGGTAAGCTCTTTCTGAGTAGACTACCTGCGTGCAGTGTGGGCTTCCGTACTGAAAAAGACTACTTACCGTAAACTGAAGTAAGCTAAGGCTACCACAAACTACAATATAGGCTAATAATTGCAGCCTCATACTACAGTTAAGTAGGCACAGCAGTCTATAGTTACTAGCGAAATACCTAGTAACACCAGTTCTTTACAATATCGCTGTGTAAACAAATTAACAAAGTTATCCGTATTAGATTTCGGTGTCTTTGAAAGTGTGAATGTAACATTTTAAATGTAGGCATAAAAGCCTCTACAGTCTACAAGTATGCGACACTACCAGGAATAACCTATCAAAGCTTTGTCAATCCGAGGTAAAGATTCAAAAACCAAACCAAACCAACCAACCAAAAAGATTTTAAAACCTCTCCATGATACGGAAATCACGAAACAAGTTAAAGTGTAGGTTACTTTCTAACATTGCTTAACTCGAAATTTGGAGATCTTTATGATAGGAATAGGATATCGAGTTATCGACTGTACCTATCCTCAACTTTATCCCCACAGTCTTTTCTGCCCTGGTCTCATACAGACACAAACTCACAGATGCAAGTTACTAAACAATATTCGCTCAAATTAAATAACTAAACTTTGAATTTCACATCTACTGGTTGCCTAATGATGATGTATGAAAACATGCAGACGCTGTCGCTAGACCTCAGCCTTTTCCAAAGAATAGCATAAAACTAGAGCAAAAATCAGTCAAGACAAAGTCGAACTGTGAAGCCCAACGCTCGTCTGCAAAAAGCTGTACAGTAGGCCAAATATTCTACTCAAACTAGCAAACCTTGACTGAAATAAAGTTTTGTCTGGATTCTGTTCATCGAGCTAGATAATTGCAACTGTTTGTATCTGTAATAACGCAGTTTTCACCTTATACGTCATAAAATGATGTAATCAAATGTTTACAAAGCTATACCACCATACGGCGAAAAAATTCTGTTGGTTATAAAGCAATAAATCGCAGTTACGCCCGATCAAACGCGGTTATGCTCAAATAAGGTAAGAGAACGAACCGTAAACAGTGCAGACGTAAGTGCTTGTTCAATGAACAACCACCGGCTGACGATTAGAGAAAAGGACAGATGAAAAATATGGCTCTGATTTGAAAGAACAGTGATGTCATTGTCTGCACTAAAAAGCAAACACAACTAAACCATTTAAAAAATAAAACAGTTTCTTCTTACCAAGCCTCTTCACATTAAACCTCTTCTTTTATAAACAAGTAATAATAAGTTGTTACAAGTTTTATCATGCTGATACAAATGACTTATTCAATGAGTTAAAGCACACATTCATGATGGCGAAGCATGCAACGCGTATTTAAAATGTACATAATTACAACTTACAAAAACTCAAATGGGAATCATATTCATAATTATGCTAATTACGGTAGGCCTATATCAAGGATCATGGGCGGATAATGACAAAGATTTAATGGTTTGTGGTCTATTGTGGACAACTGTCCAAGTTCGTTTTCTCGGATAGCCTGCATGTTATCATTTTCTCGTTTTTTTGATGTTCAGCCTGGCAAGTGCAAAAAAGTAGCCTAGCCTACAGTAGCTCAAGGGATAAGCAAATATAAGTATTGCATACAAAGAAATTGTAAGATTAAGCAACGGTTGTTAAAACATATTCTTGACCTCGTAGTTAGAGTTGGGTTGGACATGGCACTTCAACGATAGCTCTTTACTTAGCAGCATCCAGTTCAGAAGATAAAATAATTTTGAATAGTTATGGATATAGCCTACTAGCGGATTCAGGAGGGACACTTGGTCGAGTGCCTTTCAAAAACCGAGAAAAAATTGCAATATTTTTTGTATTGTACCGGTACAAAAAAATTTTCTAGCTTTGTTCGCTCAATGACAGACTACTATACTTTAATATTATAAAATTAATAACGACGGCGGAAAGGACATTAGGCTATATTGCAAGTCAGTATTGGAGAGGGCTGCTGAGATTCTTTTTGAAAGGATAATTTGGGCCCGGTAGCTTATCAATATGATTTTTGGACCTGAAAGGAAGACGTTTTTAAGAGCACAACAAAACTCCTTAAAACATAGAACAGTGAATGTCTTCTGAGACACCGAGACCTAACCCTGGCACGCCGTCAGCAAGAAGCGGTTGACTTGATCACATCGAAAAACTTTTTTGAGAATTATTAAAATAAAGTTCAACCAGCCTCATGTTTAAAAAGAATATATAACAGTTCTTATTCAAATAGAATCTATTTGCATAAGAACTGAAGATGCTCATTATTATGTAGCGAAATATATGTTCTTTTTAAACATTTAAACATTAAAATAATTCTCAAAAAAACATAAAACAGCAATTTTATTCACAGTGTATTTTCAAGGTCGAATTAATGTAGGCGCAGGCCTTCACATCATTGTGTTTTGTTGGAATCTCCCACCCCCCACCCTGGCTGCTTGCTGGATCCACCCCTGGGCTCCGGTGAGTATAATTCCTTCAGCTTAGGCAAGCTAAACTTAGCCTAACTATAAGTAAGTCCCAGCTGAACTTGATAGCTTGAAAAACCTCAACTTTCCACATATTTTTACATTGATATACACTTCAAACTATTATAATTATTGCCCATTGTTTTTCTAGATCGGCTTTTGGTTGCAGGCCTAAGCAACTGGGTTATCAAATCTTAGGTCAGGGGTGTGCAACCTTTATTAAAGGAGGGCCATATATAAATATCTGGGTGAAACCGTGGGCCGCACGTTTATTTAACACATGCTTTCTAGTAGTTGCAGGCACAAAAAAGTAGTTTATTTTTTTGTTATTGATCTTATGGCATTATTAGAGGTGATCTCCTTGCAGAAATATTAAGTTAAGACGCATAAATTTCTGAAGAAAACTGCTATTCAAATGTATTGTTACACCGACTATGAGTTCAGTGAGAAATTTAAAGCTGGCTTCTTTTCCCGACGACTTTTTCCAAATTTACTTTAATGGAAGTGCTCGCAATTCGAAGTCCATTTTCCAAGTGTTTGTCTGTCAGAACCGATCAATAGGGCAATTTTACGACGCCCATTTTAGAAAAAAATTGTTTGCACAAAAACGTTGAGCTAAAAAGAGCCATTTTTGAAGCCATGAATTTTTTCGAATGTGAAAAGTCATCTTGGTTCAGATGTTTTCGGTAAAAATCAAAAAATTGATGACTTCTTACCGCAGTTCGTAAAATCGTTGCAACATGCAGCCTTTGCTTAACCAACGCACCTCGGAAAAGTAAAGCAGATCTTTATGTTTCGTGTTGAGATCATCCAGAAACTTTTGAAACTGACAATGGGTGAACCCTCGTGCTCGAATGAAATTACTGCCTTAATAACCGGGCTCAAGACGTGTTTGAACTTCAAGGGTGTTGCGTACAGGTTTTGCTGTTGAATGATACAATGAAAAATTCCTGTCATCATCGATTTTTCTCTCCCTCAAGGCAGACTTCAAGAGACCTATGAATCCAATCCCAGTTCCGGACATGGATCGAGCACCATCAGTTGCGATTCCGCATCAACTGGACGAGTCCAATTCAAACTTGTCAAAACCATCAATTACTTCAGTAAAGATGTCAGCACCAGTTGTCGTGTCCTTCATTGACTGTAGTGACAGAAGCTTTTCCCTTTCGTTCAAGTCTTTGTCCACTCCTTTTTCAAATAAGGCCAATCTGTGCTGTGTCCTTCTGGTCCGTACTTTCATCGATCGCAAAACTCCATGAAACAAAGTTCTTCACCTTATCCCTGAGAGTTAACATCACAGGCAAGATCATGAATACGCCTCGCTATCGTCCACCGTGACAGACTTATTTTCTCGAACTCACTCTTCATTTTAGGCCACATTTCTTCTGCGACATCGATAAGACACTGCTTCACAAAATTACGTCAGAATACGGTTTCATAGTTTGAGCTATTCTCTAGGCAATTCTGTGCCTCTGATCTACTGACGTTCCAAATAATTAAATACAATCGGATTAGCCGTCGCCTGTGGGAGATTTCTAAAATGGTTAACAGAAGATGCGAAATGTACAATAATCCACTCTACAATGAATTGTTCGCACGTACCAGACTAAACTAAATTATAAACACGTTTCGCGGGCCGCACACAATTTAAAACTGGCACATCTTCGCGGGCCACACAATTTTTCTTTGCGGGCCGCATTTGGCCCGCGGGCCGCACGTTGCACACCCCTGTCTTAGGTCACAAAGAGCGTTCAATAGTCATTAAGTTAAGACAAGTTTTGTGTTATCTAAGTTAAAAAATAATTTAAAAACTGATTCACCTTTAACTTTAAGCGCCCACCAATGGCAGGTAGGCTGCAGGAGGCAGTGTTGAGCGGAATGTAGTTTGTGAGACTCCAACATTTTGCCCGCCCCGATAGCTCAATTGGTTAGCGCGTCACTTCTGCAACGAAGAAACTTCAACAAAGGCAACAAGACTTCAACAATCGGAAACTTCACTCTGTCAATCTCGGTGACCGGGCCTGCGTCAGTGATTCAAAGCCTCTACAAGTATGCGAAACTGCCAGGATTAAGCTCTGCAAGAAGCTTTCTCAGTCCGAGGATAAAGATTCAATCAATTAATCAAAAACTCTACTCTTACTCTTTGAAACCAGACTCCACTCTAATTTGACTCCGAAATATTTCCTTATTTTAGATTCCGAATCCACTTCAAAATCAAATTGTGAGTCAACAAGGTTGGCTGCTAGCCAATGCATATAACACGCAATAGCTCAGGGGTAGGCCTACAAACATTTTTTATCAACATTAGTAGGCTAGGTCTAGGTCAGAAGCTTTACTGCTGGGTCGAAAATCGTGAGGACATTTATTTTGTTTTTTTCTTCTTCAAACAGAACTACCGTAGTGCGGAACTTATTTGATTTAATTAAAATGTAAAGAACCAAACTTTAAATCCACTCCACTCCAAAACTTTTGTGAAAAAAGAAACTCGATTCCATTTTCTGAAAATCGGTCAAACTCTAGTTCCACTTCCACTCGGCTCCACTCCATGCTCAACCCTAACAAAAGGGCACTTGTTTATGTGACCCCAAAAGCGAAACAAAAATTTTTGTTATTTTCCAATTTTGCAAAGTTGTTTCGCTCGTGTTAATCACATTTTAATTAATTAGATAACTTACTAGCCTATTAATTAATCACATTCTGGTTAAAAATTATCATAACTGGCTGCATTGACACGCTTGTTTTTTGCAGTGGACTTCAGTCAGGGTAGAAATTTGGTGTGGCCTTCAAAAATTAGGAAAATAATACTATTTCGAAGTCATCACATTGCTCTTAAACTAATAAACTAGTAAATGATTAAATTGCCAATTGGATCCAGTGCTCATACAGGTAGCCTAGGCCCAGTGGTGGGCACTAGTTACTTTTAAAGTAACTGAGTTACAGTTACAGTTACTTCGCTCAAAAAGTAACTAGTTTCAGTTACAGTTACCGTTTTTTAAAAAGTAACTAGTTACAGTTACTAGTTACAGTTACTTTTCCAAGAAAATGGATGCATATGAGTACTGATCTACAACTATTCTTCTTTCTATAAAGTACAAGTTGAAAAATACATGATAAAGGGCAAGATGATACTTTGTTCGTAGCTGTTGCCTAACTACAAAACAGCGACTACTCTGCTAGCTGTCCACATACTATAATGCTTCTAAGAATCCATAATCTAACCCCAAAACCAAAACGTCCGCCTACCGAATATAAAACAATAAAAAATCGAAAAAACGACATGCACAGGACACTCCGTGATAAGCAGTAGGGCGTGTCAATATTTTTATACGGGTATCTACAGTAAAATGAACGAAGAGTCACAACATCAATTTCCTTTCAGAAACATCAATATTTCAAAATTTTGATCGCGAAGTCCAGCTTGCTTTGGCTCCAAAATATCCTTTCCAAGGGAGAGCACTAGAGCAGTCTTGCAACAGCAGCACTGGATGGGATAGGATTTATTGTATCGCAAGAACAAACGCCTCATGGCTTCATTGGGGAATGCATCAGACGCAACTGCCTTTGTTGGGTTACGTTCGAAAAATTCATTTAAATTTTTTGCGGCACTCGCTTCCTTTTTTTTTGTGTGTTTTCAAATAATAGAGCAAAAAAGTCATCTGTTGCATGCCTGTCAACATCAGTGTCGCTGTTGCTTGTTGCATCGTCGATGTTGAAATTGCTGTGGTTCTGTAATAGGTTAATAATTTTGAGATGTAGAGCCGTCTTAATTTCTTCACTCTTGTAAAGCCAAGAAAGTCGGAATTGTGGGTGAAAAGCAGCAGCTAACTGGCAGTCACTATCATCAAAAACATGGCCAAATCTGTTTTCCAAAAATTTCAACAATCGGGTAGTAATGGCAGGCAGACAGCCACCTTGTCGCTGTTTCGAAGTTCTTGTAGTGTTTTCCTCGTCATGCCCATATCGACGGTCGAAAACAAAAAAGTCGTAAGTGCATTTTTACACTTTGGAGTAAAGGGCCAAAAAAACACCTTTATTTTCTTTTTATGAATTTTGTTAATGCATTTACTTTGAGCATTAATATCTGTAATTATAGTAGTAAAATAGTAGTAGATAGCCGTAAGTGCATAGGTTTTGAAAATGCAAAAAAGGGAATTTCTCAAAATGTCACTTACGACTTTTTTGTTTTCGACCGTCGATATATGCCTTCTCTTCTGATTGCAGAATGTCCAGAGATTGGCATATTGGTCGCATTACCAGTGGGGTTTGTTTCAGTCTCTGATACTTTAGACAAAACCTTATCCATTTTGACTTTCGACTACTGACTACCTCGTCTACCTGTGTTCAAAGCTATATAATCACAATCTACAAAAAAAGAATCGCTTTACAAAAAAGGAGAAGCTGAAATTTCTAAAAACAGACAGCTTAGTGGGGGAACAAACAACGGATTGTGGCGTCACAGACATCAATCCGTATAGAACACTGCGAAATCCTACCTCGCAGTTTACGCGACCTTCTTTTTGTCGCTGGTACACCGCAAAATCCTATCTCGCAGTTTACACAGCTCCTTTCTGTACACAACCTCACTTCTTGTCGCCGAATGCCTATAATCTCTCCCAAACAAATAATTTAACCACTACAAAAAAACTGCCATAAACTGAAAAACAAACGACCAACTTTTGTTTGGGAAATCAAGTAACTGTAACTAGTAACTGTTGAAAAACGATAAAATAGTAGCTAGTTACCGCTTATCGTTACTTTTTCAAAAAAGTAACGAAGTTACAGTTACAGTTACTCAAAAAGTAACTAGTTATGTAACTAGTTACTTTTTTAACTAGTTACTGCCCACCTCTGCCTAGGCCCTAGGCTATGAGGTAACATTTGCCTTGCATAACGCCTAGGATATTAGCCTACATGGCTACTTGGCCTAGCTATAGGCTAAGGAAAGATGGAAAGACTCCTGGGGAAATTTCAATGCTACTACACAACAAAAAGCCTGGGCCTAGACCTATGTGGGCTAAAACTATTACAAATAGTTTCATTTTTTTTCAATTGAAACTTTTAAATAAACTTTATTGGGCCTATAGGCCTAACTCCAACTTTCACAAAAACGTAGTGTCTTAGATTTGACAATGAACCATTGTATCGAGCCACAAAATGCACAAATAGCAATTTAAACATGGTAAAATTTAAGAAAATTTTCTGGTGAGCAGGCCTCCCAAAACTTCCTCCAAACTAGCTATTTCTTCGGATCTCAACTTTTCCATTGTCCATTTTTTTTTTTAAGTTTTAGGCTACTTTGTCGAAACTCCGGTGCGCTTCTCCTACTTTTTTTTAGATCCGCTACAGGTCCCGGCTCAAGCTAATGAATTTTTACGCAACATGTTAGTTTCAGAAATATGTTTTATATATTTATGCACATATTTTTTGAGGAATTTTTAAAATATTTTTCGAGGACGAGGTTCACATCGAACATACAATACGGTACTGTCTTCAGCATACTTAGGCCTACTGTCCTTCGTGAATCTCGCCTAAGGTGTAGCTTTCTATTCAGTTCAGTTTTACTTTCGAGATTTTTCTTTACAGATATTTCTTGCGATATGGACAGCTTACTCACTCACTCACTTATTTACTTACTTAGGCCTACTTCTACCATCCTCAGGTGCAGTGCCGGTCTTAGGGTATTTCGGGCCCTGTGCGGAATATGCTTTGCGGGCCCCAATGACAATGATTCAATTCAGTAGCGTAGCTAGGCATTTTGAAAGGGGAGGGAGTGGTTTGACGGCAGGCGGGGGAAGCCTGACGGCGTGATCGCCGCAGGCGACACCCAGTGGCGGGGATCTCCCCCAGAAAATTTTGAAAAATTACTTTGAATTTGGGGCATTCTGAGAGCATGTTCAACAAAAATTTGGGTATGAATATTATTGTAAAATAGTGCTGTCCGGTGGCATAGCAAAAGGATAAAATCATGCTTTCTTTGGCATTTTTTGGAAATAAAGCTATGTTTCTATGTTGAGTCTGGATGCAACCTATTTCGTACCCCGATTTCGTATCCTGAAATCGAAGTAACAAAATCAAATTTCGACCTATTTTGTCCCCTGAAGAGATCGAGAGAAATTTGAAATGTTTACGGCAACTCCGATAAGCGACTTCGGCTCTGCATTTTTTTTTCTCGATCTTTTCAAGGTAGGCTACCTATTAAATGTTCAAGGGACGAAATAGGTTGCACCCGTTGAGTCTCTGTGTTTTCTTGTTGTTAATTCCTTTGTTGAATTCACTTGTTGAATTTTTCCATAGGAAATGACAAAATTACTGCATTTTCTGAGTAAATTGCGGGCCCCCTAATTTGCGGGCCCTGTGCGATCGCACGGTTTGCACACTCAAAGACCAGCACTGCTCGAGTGGTAATCGCAAACAGGGTCGCAAATCGTAATTTTAGGGTCGCCAAAAATATTACAAGTTGGCTTACATTAAGAACTTTACACTGTAAACTGCCCACCAAGGGGTGGCATAGAAAATTATTTTCCGAAATGAGTCGCAGTACAAAAAACGTTTGAGAAGCCTTGGACTAGATGACCATTTGACCGTTGGAGTTTTGGACAAAAAATTTTAAGTTGAAGAAATTTTCAACTCTGGAACGCTGAAAGAGGCGAATAGACTTGTCGCTATCCTAGGTTTGTTTTTTGTCTTCTAACAAATCTCTATTGAATTGGAAGATAAGCTGCTTCAAAAGCAGGTAAGAATTCTTCTTCAGAGATCAATTCATTTTAATTTAATTCTACTTTTCTTTGTCAGAATGCAAAAAAAACGATATTATGGAAATGGACAGATGTTGTGAAACACACAAAAAAAATAACTACAGCATACGAACGAAGGTAATGAAGCAGACCAGAGATGGAAAAAGTTTTTCAAAACAGGTGCAGACCTTTGTTTTAAAAAAATGAAGAGGATATTTTTTAGAAATCAAATTTAGCTTGGAAACGAATTCTTGGAGTTGATTTGCGGTGAAAAAATGATTGTTAAATGAAATTCCGTTTGCGAAGTAGCAGAACAGTTGTAGAGAATTCATTAGGCGGCATCTGGCAACACTACGTTACCTGCAATTCATCACTTTCTCTGCTACTACTGGCAAGTAGTGATGCAAGCCGCGCCGCGCCGCGCCGCGTACGCGGCCGCTTTTGACTTTTTCGCCGCGTGCCGCGCCGCGCCGCGTGGAAGGTTGAAATGACAAAGCCGCGCCGCGCCGCTTGCCGCGTAAACTTTCAAGAAATTAATTTTTCGTAAACGTAAACTTTCAAGAAATTAAACTTTCGTAAACGTAAACTTTCAACTTTTCAAGAATCAGCTATGAAACTTCAAATTTAAATTGGAAACACGGATCAGTTATTTTTCCCTTCGGAAACCCTAAGATGGAAAGCTATGCAAATGCAAATTGCAAATGGCTTGCAGTTGACAGGGTTTTAGGGCTTGCTTGTCAGGGAAGCTGTACGAATGTTTTTGGTTAGTAGCCTAGCTGATAAGCTCAGTTACCAGGCTATAGGCCTAGCGCAACTACCGCATTATTTACTATATCAGTTAGCCCAGTGAGTTCAGGCTATAAGTTTTACTCTTGTGTGTGTACGGTAGTTCATATAGCCACTGGCATTATAATTGCATTATTGCTTACAAAAAGTGTTCAAAAGTCCTGATACTGGATCCAGGAACATTCTATTTGTCTTAGTTTGTATTATGTCTTAGAACTTAGATGCATTGCTGATAAGAGAATATGATCTGGTTAGCCTGGCCAATTAGTGCACAACTGTATTGGTACTAGGTTACCAGTTATATGCCATGGATGCTTTTTCCTACAATTGACTTTCTAAACAATAACTCGTTAAAATATTTTTTTTTAATTTTGTAATTTGCGGTGTGCGGTGCGGTGCAGTGTCAAAGTTCCAGATAAATTGCGGTGTGCGGTGCGGTGCGCGGATAGATGAGTCAGTTGCGGTGCGGTGTGCGGATAAAAATTTTGGGTTCGCTGCATCTCTACTGGCAAGTGGCAAACTGCAACTGCCATACGTAAACAGGGTTGTCAGACAGCTTTTGAGAAAAAGAGCCAAATAATGTCGAAAAAAGGGCCAAACTGGGTAAAAAAGAGCCAAATTGTTCAATAATGTTAATAACGTTGCTAATAAAACATAATAACGTTACAACAACACAGTCTACATTCTACAACAGGAGCGACGAACTTTTTTGGGTGCTGGTTTAGCATCGGCCGCCTTGGTCAGTGACGTCATTAAAATGTGTGACGTCATGCAAAAAAACGCAACTACTTTTAAAAAGGGTGCAAAAACGCGGAACAGAAGTAAAAGCGGAAAGGCTATTGATTTTTTAATATTTGTAGTGAATAGTGCCTCCTAGCTTTCTCATTTCTGCTCGGTCGACGAAGCTTTTTTCCAATGCATTTTTCAAGGCGATTCGATCGTGGTTCAGTAGCCTATAAGCCGCCCACTGTTTGCAGTGATCGATGAATACTGCCTCCACCAAATGTGTTGTAGCTTTCTCATTTCTGCTCGGACTTTAACAGTTTTACTATCGTTGGAAAGCACGATACTGCATCTATCCGATTAAATTGGTTGCAAGTTTAAAGTATGCATTACATTGACCTAGCGCTAACTTAAACTTTACTATTTTGTACCAATTCTTAGCAATTCATTTTTTACAATAAAAGTACCAAACCAACACAAATTAAAAGAGTATGTCTTGGTTTATTCATATGTTAACTTTCACATTTATATCTAATCAACAAAACGAGCAATCGTTGTTCAAACGTAACCGCTCGACGAAGCTTTTTTCCAATGCATTTTTCAAATCGATTCGATCGTGGTTCAGTATGAGCCGCCCACAGTTTCATGTGATCGATGAATACTGCCTCCACCAAATATGCTGTAGCTTTCTCATTTCTGCTCGGATTCTAACAATTTTACTATCGTTGGATGGTATTATGCTTCATCTACCCGAATGGATTAATTGCCAATCCAAAGTAGGCATTATATGTATGTAGCGTTAACTTAAACTTTACTATTTTGTACCAACTCTCCGCAATTCATTTTTTACAATAAAAATACCAAACCAACACAAATTAAAAGAGTATGTCTTGGTTTATTCATATGTTAACTTTCACATTTATATCTAATACACAAAACGAGCAATCGTTGTTCAAACGTAACCGCTCGACGAAGCTTTTTTCCAATGCATTTTTCAAATCGATTCGATCGTGGTTCAGTATGAGCCGCCCACAGTTTGCTGTGATCGATGAATACTGCCTCCACCAAATATGCTGTAGCTTTCTCATTTCTGCTCGGACTTTAACAGTTTTACTATCGTTGGAAAGCACGATACTGCATCTATCCGAATTAATTGGTTGCAAGTTTTAAGTAGGCATTATATTGATCTAGCGCTAACTTAAACTTTACTATTTTGTACCAATTCTAAGCAATTCAATTTTTTACAATAAAAATACCAAACCAACACAAATTAAAAGAGTATGTCTTGGTTTATTCATATGTTAACTTTCACATTTATATCTAATCAACAAAACGAGCAATCGTTGTTCAAACGTAACCGCTCGACGAAGCTTCTTTCCAATTCATTTTTCAAGGCGATTCGATTGTGGTTCAATATAAGCCGCCCACAGTTTGCTGTGATCGATGAATACTGCCTCCACCAAATATGCTGTAGCTTTCTTATTTCTGCTCGGATTTTAATAATTTTACTATCGTTGGATGGCATTATGCTTCATCTACCCGAATGGATTAATTGCCAGTCTAAAGTAGGCATTACATTTATGTAGCGTTAACTTAAACTTTACTATTTTGTACCAATTCTTAGCAATTCATTTTTTACAATAAAAGTACCAAACCAACACAAATTAAAAGAGTATGTCTTGGTTTATTCATATGTTAACTTTCACATTTATACCTAATCCACAAAACGAGCAATCGTTTTTCAAACGTAACCGCTCGACGAAGCTTTTTTCCAATGCATTTTTCAAATCGATTCGATCGTGGTTCAGTATGAGCCGCCCACAGTTTGCTGTGATCGATGAATACTGCCTCCACCAAATATGCTGTAGCTTTCTCATTTCTGCTCGGATTCTAACAATTTTACTATCGTTGGATGGTATTATGCTTCATCTACCCGAATGGATTAATTGCCAATCCAAAGTAGGCATTATATTTATGTAGCGTTAACTTAAACTTTACTATTTTGTACCAATTCTTAGCAATTCATTTTTTACAATAAAAGTACCAAACCAACACAAATTAAAAGAGTATGTCTTGGTTTATTCATATGTTAACTTTCACATTTATATCTAATCAACAAAACGAGCAATCGTTGTTCAAACGTAACCGCTCGACGAAGCTTTTTTCCAATTCATTTTTCAAGGCGATTCGATTGTGGTTCAATATAAGCCGCCCACAGTTTGCTGTGATCGATGAATACTGCCTCCACCAAATATGCTGTAGCTTTCTTATTTCTGCTCGGATTTTAATAATTTTACTATCGTTGGATGGCATTATGCTTCATCTACCCGAATGGATTAATTGCCAGTCTAAAGTAGGCATTACATTTATGTAGCGTTAACTTAAACTTTACTATTTTGTACCAATTCTTAGCAATTCATTTTTTACAATAAAAGTACCAAACCAACACAAATTAAAAGAGTATGTCTTGGTTTATTCATATGTTAACTTTCACATTTATACCTAATCCACAAAACGAGCAATCGTTTTTCAAACGTAACCGCTCGACGAAGCTTTTTTCCAATGCATTTTTCAAATCGATTCGATCGTGGTTCAGTATGAGCCGCCCACAGTTTGCTGTGATCGATGAATACTGCCTCCACCAAATATGCTGTAGCTTTCTCATTTCTGCTCGGATTCTAACAATTTTACTATCGTTGGATGGTATTATGCTTCATCTACCCGAATGGATTAATTGCCAATCCAAAGTAGGCATTATATTTATGTAGCGTTAACTTAAAGTTTACTATTTTGTACCAACTCTCCGCAATTCATTTTTTACAATAAAAATACCAAACCAACACAAATTAAAAGAGTATGTCTTGGTTTATTCATATGTTAACTTTCACATTTATATCTAATCCACAAAACGAGCAATCGTTTTTCAAACGTAACCGCTCGACGAAGCTTTTTTCCAATGCATTTTTCAAATCGATTCGATCGTGGTTCAGTATGAGCCGCCCACGGTTTCATGTGATCGATGAATACTGCCTCCACCAAATATGCTGTAGCTTTCTTATTTCTGCTCGGATTTTAATAATTTTACTATCGTTGGATGGCATTATGCTTCATCTACCCGAATGGATTAATTGCCAGTCTAAAGTAGGCATTACATTTATGTAGCGTTAACTTAAACTTTACTATTTTGTACCAATTCTTAGCAATTCATTTTTTACAATAAAAGTACCAAACCAACACAAATTAAAAGAGTATGTCTTGGTTTATTCATATGTTAACTTTCACATTTATATCTAATCAACAAAACGAGCAATCGTTGTTCAAACGTAACCGCTCGACGAAGCTTTTTTCCAATGCATTTTTCAAGGCGATTCGATCGTGGTTCAGTATAAGCCGCCCACAGTTTGCTGTGATCGATGAATACTGCCTCCACCAAATATGCTGTAGCTTTCTCATTTCTGCTCGGATTCTAACAATTTTACTATCGTTGGATGGCATTATGCTTCATCTACCCGAATGGATTAATTGCCAATCTAAAGTATGCATTATATTCATGTAGCATTAACTTAAACTTTACTATTTTGTACCAATTCTCCGCAATTTATTTTTTACAATAAAAATACCAAACCAACACAAATTAAAAGAGTATGTCTTGGTTTATTAACCTAACAACTTTCACGTTTATATTATATCTAAAAAACGAGAAATCGTTGTTCAAACGTAGCCGCTCGACGAAGCTTTTTTGACAATTTTACCATCGTTGAAAAGCACGATACTGCATCTACCCGAATCAATTGGTTGCATGTCCAAGGTATACAGTAGCCTACATTTATCTAACGCTAATTTAAACTTTACTATTAAAACATCAATTACTCCAAAAGTGATAGGCCTATGACATTTGGACAACACCATGAACTCCAAACAGACTTAAGCTATGATATCCATAAGCAGACAATAGGCAAAAAGTGTTTACTAATTCCCTTTAATTGAATCTTGCTTGAACATTTTTAATTAT
This sequence comes from Aplidium turbinatum, assembly GCF_918807975.1. Taxonomy (NCBI): domain Eukaryota; kingdom Metazoa; phylum Chordata; class Ascidiacea; order Aplousobranchia; family Polyclinidae; genus Aplidium; species Aplidium turbinatum. The sequence goes on from NC_137473.1 coordinate 39,493,038, forward strand.
TCCAGACATGTTGGATGAATGTGCTTGGCCTACGCAGTTTTTGAAGTCAAGATTCAGTTGGTCAAGCAAAAATAGTAGGCTACACATTTAGCCAAACGCAGCAGCACCACTTTTCAAGATTGAACAATAGAAACCCTTTAATGATGCAGAAATCAGTAGTCTTAACAGCATCAAATTTTACGTCTTGAAGCAGTTTAACATCGCCTATCTTAATACGAGAAGTAGAATGGGGTGACTTTGGTCCAGTTATGAGACACCGCTTACTTTAATTTTACAATGGTTCTGGGAGAAAACTTTAGTTTACCCATATTGAGGGCTATCAAGAGCCCTTACATGTTACCAAGTTTGAAGTCATTTGGTCCATGCGTAGAGTTTAAAAAAAAAAAAAAACTATAAGTGGTTTTCACTCCAGTGTTTTAAAAAAACTATAAGCAGTAATCTTTTTTCAAGACATGCTCATTGCCAACCCCAAAAAGGGGTGTCACTGGCCTCTTTCAGAGTTTTTAAAATACTTTGGTTTGGTATTTTTATTGTAAAAAATGAATTGCGGAGAATTGGTACAAAATAGTAAAGTTTAAGTTAACGCTACATACATATAATGCCTACTTTGGATTGGCAATTAATCCATTCGGGTAGATGAAGCATAATACCATCCAACGATAGTAAAATTGTTAGAATCCGAGCAGAAATGAGAAAGCTACAGCATATTTGGTGGAGGCAGTATTCATCGATCACATGAAACTGTGGGCGGCTTATACTGAACCTCGATCGAATCGCCTTGAAAAATGCATTGGAAAAAAGCTTCGTCGAGCGGTTACGTTTGAAAAACGATTGCTCGTTTTGTGGATTAGATATAAATGTGAAAGTTAACATATGAATAAACCAAGACATACTCTTTTAATTTGTGTTGGTTTGGTATTTTTATTGTAAAAAATGAATTGCGGAGAGTTGGTACAAAATAGTAAACTTTAAGTTAACGCTACATAAATATAATGCCTACTTTGGATTGGCAATTAATCCATTCGGGTAGATGAAGCATAATGCCATCCAACGATAGTAAAATTGTTAGAATCCGAGCAGAAATGAGAAAGCTACAGCATATTTGGTGGAGGCAGTATTCATCGATCACATGAAACTGTGGGCGGCTTATACTGAACCTCGATCGAATCGCCTTGAAAAATGCATTGGAAAAAAGCTTCGTCGAGCGGTTACGTTTGAACAACGATTGCTCGTTTTGTGTATTAGATATAAATGTGAAAGTTAACATATGAATAAACCAAGACATACTCTTTTAATTTGTGTTGGTTTGGTATTTTTATTGTAAAAAATGAATTGCTGAGAATTGGTACAAAATAGTAAAGTTTAAGTTAGCGCTACATAAATGTAATGCCTACTTTAGATTGGCAATTAATCCATTCGAGTAGATGAAGCATAATGCCATCCAACGATAGTAAAATTGTTAGAATCCGAGCAGAAATGAGAAAGCTACAGCATATTTGGTGGAGGCAGTATTCATCGATCACAGCAAACTGTGGGCGGCTTATACTGAACCACGATCGAATCGCCTTGAAAAATGCATTGGAAAAAAGCTTCGTCGAGCGGTTACGTTTGAACAACGATTTCTCGTTTTGTAGATAACATATAAACGTGAAAGTTGTTAGGTTAATAAAACAAGACATACTCTTTTAATTTGTGTTGGTTTGGTATTTTTATTGTAAAAATTGAATTGCTGAGAATTGGTACAAAATAGTAAAGTTTAAGTTAACGCTACATAATTATAGTGCCTACTTTAGATGGGCAATTAATCCATTCGGGTAGATGAAGCATAATGCCATGCAACGATAGTAAAATTGTTAAAATCCGAGCAGAAATGAGAAAGCTACAGGATATTTGGTGGAGGCACTATTCACCGATCGCGTCAAACTGTGGGCAGCTTGTAATGAACACTCGAAACTGATCGCTTTGTGTTTGCATTGTTTTGGTAAAAAGCTTCGTCGAGCGGTTACGTTTGAACAACGATTGCTCGTTTTGTGGATTAGATATAAATGTGAAAGTTAACATATGAATAAACCAAGACATACTCTTTTAATTTGTGTTGGTTTGGTATTTTTATTGTAAAAAATGAATTGCTGAGAATTGGTACAAAATAGTAAAGTTTAAGTTAGCGCTACATAAATGTAATGCCTACTTTAGACTGGCAATTAATCCATTCGAGTAGATGAATCATAATGCCATCCAACGATAGTAAAATTGTTAGAATCCAAGCAGAAATGAGAAAGCTACAGCATATTTGGTGGAGGCAGTATTCATCGATCACAGCAAACTGTGGGCGGCTTATACTGAACCACGATTGCTCGTTTTGTAGATAACATATAAACGTGAAAGTTGTTACGTTAATAAAGCAAGTATTTTTATTGTAAAAATTCAATTGCTGAGAATTGGTACAAAATAGTAACAGTTTAAGTTAGCGCTAGATCAATAATAATGCCTACAAATATTTAAAAATCAATAGGCTTTCCGCTTTTACTTCTATTCCGCGTTTTTGCACCCTTCCTACAAGTAGTTGCGTTTTTTTGCATGACGTCACAGATTTTTGTGACGTCACTAACCAAGGCGGCCGATCCTAAACCAGCACCCTTTTTTGTGGTCGCGGGCCACTTTGTCAATTACACATGAGTTATCGGGCCACACAACTTTTTAATCGTAACCTACTATGAAATGTTTTAGAAGCGACTCAAGATATTATTCATGAAAAGTAACAAACGGCAAATGAAAGTAATAAAACCCACACAGTTGAAATTATCTTGTAAACGCAGAATCGAAACATACAACAGTAAAAATAAAAACAAATCAACTTGAGCAGAAAGGATAGAGCAACAGTACTTGCACTGAAGACAGTTTAATTTTCCAGTTTAAGCGTTTGCTTTCATATGAGTATGATTTCTTCTTTTTTTGGCTCTATCCTTTTTTGCTCAAGTTGACGAAATGTTTCGACCATTATGCTACTAAACAACAAATCAGTTATAGTCAAGTGGGGTAAAAAAAAATAGTGGGGTTATTGGGGTAAAAAAAAACACTTACCATCTCACATCTAAAATGAGTAGATATTCACTCAACTTTTTTAGTGTCTGTTTAAGTGGTCTTTGAAGATTACTTTGAGGGGTAGAGGAAAAAGATTGGACTTGACAAAGAAGAGCTATGTTAAATAGAGTAAATATGGCCAGCGAAGGGTGCAAAAAAAGGTTCGGAGGAGTTTATTAAAGGTTTTTGCTAAATTTTAGTGATAGGTAGTATGAATGTTTTGGGTGCAACCTAGTTCGTACCCTGAACACTTCGGACCCTCAGTTCGTACCCTGAAAAGATCGAGAGAAAAAATTAAAAAAGCCGAAGTCGCTGATCGCAGTTTAATGGCACAAAGCCGAAGTCGCTGATCGGAGTTTCCACAAACAAACTCGAGGGTTAGGGTTAACGGAAAACGCGGTTAGCGGAAACTGCGGAAAAAATATTTGCAGAAACTGCGATCAGCGAGAGTTAGAGAGCATAGATTACTCGATGGTTAGAATTAGGGTTAGGGTAAGCCGAAACTGCAGTTAGCAAAAACTGCGAAAAAATGTTTGCGGAAACTGCGATCAGCGAGGGTTAGGGTTAGAGCATAGATTGCTCTATAGTTAGGGTTAGGGTAAAGGTTAGCGGAAACTGCGGAAAAATGTTTGGCGGAAACTTCGATCAGCGAGGGTTACAGTTAGAGCATAGATTACTTTATGGTTAGAGTTAGGGTAAAGGTTAGCGCAAACTGCGGTTAGCGGAAACTACGGATAAATGTTTGCGGAAACTGCGATCAGCGTGGGTTAGGGTTAGAGCATAGATTAGTCTATGGTTAGAGTTAGGGTTAGCGGAAACTGCGATCAGCGACTTCCGCTTTTTTTAATTTTTTCTCTCGATCTTTTCAGGGTACGAAGTGAGGGTCCGAACTGTTCAGGGTACGAACTAGGTTGCATCCGAATGTTTTAATGTTATATTGTGAGTACTATGTTGTGAGGCTACTAGATGCAACAAAGACTGGGGCCTCCAAATGTTTGTGTAAATTATTATTGAGGTGTTTTTTTTTACCCCAATAAAATTCGTTGATTTGGGGTAAAAAAAACAGTGCATTTTATGGAATGTTTTGGCTTTGTATTGGTGTTATGTCAACTGCCAAGCAGTACCGGTATATCACCAAAAAATACAAAAACAAACTTCTGGATGCATCAGTGACAATGTATGCATGTGTTATGCACAATCAATTGATGTTTTCTGGAGTTGGGGGTCCGAGCTTAAGGTTAGTGTTGCGGGTTAGTCGATCAATAGCGCAGATTGAGAGTACAGAGTGACCCATTGATTGATAGTGCACAACACATACAATCATACATACACAAACTGTTGTTTTATTTCCTGTCTGTTGTTTTTTAGTTGTATGTTCATTCACAAACTGCTGGTTGATTTTTTAGGATTCACGATCCGCGAAATTTAATCGCCCACTTGCATGTTCAAACCAGAGCTACAGATAAAATTCAGGATGGCGTGCATAAGTATACTAGACACAATTTTTTGTCTTGCTGCTGTTTTTATTACAGTAATGAGACTTTGCGATTTCACAATGTGTATTTTAATAAAAAGTGCATACAAAAATTGTGGGCAAAATCGTTTACATCATCATCATGACCCATCCGGTCAGTTTCGAGTATGGGTTCAGCATCTCTCACAGTCCTTGATATATGAGTTACACAAAGCTTCTTTCCTCTGGTGGAGAATCATTTACATTACATATGAAATCAATAGCAAAACATATGAAATCAATATATTATAATAATAAAGAAGAAAAAGCTGCTATACTAACAGGTGTTTTTTTTTACCCCATGAAAATTTTTTTTTACCCCAAAGCTGGGGTAAAAAAAAATTCAGGTATTTTTGGCATAATTTCCAAACCAGTTAATGGATTTAAAAAATTTCATTGGGGGATGATAGACATACATGGTCTGCATATTGTGACCAACTTTAGTGGTCATACTTGATAAGCTAAAAAATCTAGGACAACCTTTCTGAAAAATATTTTTTTTTACCCCACTTGACTATACTGGCGTTTGCGAAAATATCTTTGATTTGCCTGCATTTTTGGTTGAAATGAAAAATTGCTGAAGTTTTTTGTAGTCTCTTCTGTTTCATTTTTTACTTTCAGAAGAATTTATTATCCTTAAGATTGCTGTTGTATATATATATTGTTTTTCTATTAACCAATTCACAGTTTATGGTAGACAAAAAATTATTTAAATATGAAAAAGCCAGTCATATTTGTAGCAATCTGCTTAATGCTGTCATCCGGATGTCTAGGAAAATCAATAGGGTTGGAGAAAGAAAAAAATTCTAGTAAGTGCATGTTCATGTTTTTTTTATATGAGCTATACAGGCTTGTATGTTTGATTTTACTTTAAAAAATGTAAATATTGGACAATATTAAAATATCGCCGTTGTGACACGGCAGTGAATGCAAGAGTTCAGGTTGGTTGGGTGAAATTCAGGGAGCGTTGAGAGTTGTTGTGTTTGTGTGGTAGACAATTTTTGTTGAAAATGAGTGAATGAATTTTTACAAGTTGCATGAGATCTGCAATGCTGTATGTACGGAAATGAGACATGGTGCTTACCGGAAAACGAAATGACGATTTTAAGAAGAACTGAGAAAGCTATGGTGGGGGCAAAGTGTGGTGTGAAGCTGATGGACAAAAGGAATATCAAGAAGTAGAACCTTATGAAATTGCTTCCAGGGTTAAATAAGCATGTTGATAAGTTGGCGAAAGCAAATGGAGTGAGGTGGTACTAGTAATTAGGTGTGTTTTGAGAAGGGATGGAGATAATGTTTTGAAAAAAATGCGCTGGAGTTGCGAGTGGAGGGTTGTAGGAAACAAGGAAGACCCAAGTAGACACGAAAAAGGCAGGTTAATAGGAAAGCAGCAAGGTTGACTTGACAAGAGAGGACGCTTTAGATTGATCGATTTGGAGGCAGGGTGTGAAGGCAATTGCGGCAGGCATGTGAAGGTAGATCTGGCTTCCGGCTACCCTCAGTAACGAGGGCATCACCGGATAAATAAATAGTGGCTTACTACTACTACATATGTTATGCTTTTCCTGAAATTATTGTATCAAAATTTATAACTGAAATATGTTTTTGTAGATAAAACTATTGAAGATAAGCCTATTCATTTTGTAGCAAATGGACATGACAGTAAGCTTAACGTAAGTACAACTGACCCATTTATGTGCATTGGTAATCAATGATATAGTTTAATGAGATCACTAAGACTTCATCTGTCAAAAATAAATAGTTTGTTTAGTAGTTTATAAGCACAAGTATCTTACCAAATTCTCAGAAAGTTTAATGATGTTGATTTGGAAAGTGTAAAAACTATTCTTAATAACTATGTGCAATTAATAATATTTTTACGTTTTTCAATAACAATTTGCATTATTTTAGAAACATTATTATGTATTTTATCAAATTTTATCAACTTACTTTTTATGACATTCATGTTATAGATAAAATATTCAGCCTAATTTAGCTCTTTTCAGGAAGAAATTGTTGACGACATTGCACCTCCAAAACATCTTGATGCAGTGAAAATTGGAAGGGATGGCAGTATTAATTCAAACTTTCATAAAGAAGTTTTTCTTGGTGAAGATGTTGACAATTTTGAAAATGGAAATTATGAACTCAAAGAACAAAAAACAAAACTACAAAGTATATTTAAGATGTAGGTTTATGGTCATGCAGTGTTGACATTTTTTCTTACCTGTTGCAAAATGTGCACAGTAATGCATGATTATACTTATAAAATTGTTTGGTATAAATATTTGTATTAAGTTGCTTGAAGCAATTATTATCTTTTGGTTATATAAATTTATGTTATATATTGCAGAGTTTGTTGTTTTTTTGGGGAAAGAAATTATAGGGTAACTATATGTGATATTTTTAACTCTTTCAGTTGCCTGTCTAAGGCTCTAAGCAGCTTGTGGTTGATGTGACTACATAAGTCATGGAACGGATAGCCACAAATTTATGACTGTGTTGCATATTTTGTTATGTGGGTGGGAGTTGAGTCCACTAGTCCAGCACTTTGCAATTATTGAGTTTCAAAGCTGCTTTAGGAGGGCTGCAGGATTTGAATTATTCTGATTTTTGTGTGCCAATCGAAAAACTTTTTCTTATCTAAGTGATCTATTTTGGACAGAAGTATGACATTGAACAAAAGTTTGAGTTGTTACAGCAACAAAATTGTGAATTCTTATTTTTGCATTGGAAATTTTCTTTTATCAACACTTGACTCGGTTTTTTTTTTGCACCAACAAGCTACTTTAACCTTACGATTAACAATAAATTGAATATACCGTATATTATATAGGTATAGGCAGTGGTGTACGCAGGATTTTCTCAAGGGGGGGGCCATTGAGAGTAGCATAGCCGGGAATTTTGAAAGGGGGGATTTTGACGACCGGCGGGCAAAGCCCGACGGCGTTTTCGCTTAAGACGACACCCAGCGGCGGGGGGTCTGGGGGGCCTCCCCCAGAAAATTTTGAAAAATTACTTTGAATTTGGTGCATTCTGAGAGCATTTTCAACAAAAATGTGGGTATGAATATTCCTGTAAAATGGTGCTGTCAGGTGGCATAGCAAAAGGATAAGATCATGTTTTCTTCGGCATTTTTCGGAAATAAAGCTAAGTCTCTATGTTTTCTTGTTATTAATTCCTGGCTGAGATGTTTGAATGTTTGGTATTGGCAAAACTCGCTCTTTTAATGCAGTTTTGTTTAAAATTAGGCTAGTTTTTTCAGACTGAAACCATCATTCCCAAGCATAAAGAGACTGAAAGCATCATTCTCAATATCGTGACATCACACGCGTGCCAAGTGGGGTTGAACCCCCCCCCCCCCCCTTGGCTATGCCACTGGCCATTGATATTCCAGACGTCTTCATGATATCTTAGTATGGTTTTAGTTTAGACTATATCCATTTTTCTCTCACTAATCACTATAATAGGCTTACAGAACACTATGCTACATTGGCATACCTGGGGTGGGGTAGGTGGATTGGGCCATGTATTTCGTATTGGCTTAGTCTATAAAACAACATTGTTACAGTAATTGCTTTGACAGAGCAATGCAAAACATATTAAATGCATTAATCTACGTCGTTAACTACTAAAACATTTTTAAGGGGGGGGGGGGGGGGGCCATGGCCCAATGGCCCCCCCCTGCGTACGCCACTGGGTATAGGTCTATGGACCTCTATCTTCTGGTCTGAATCAAATAAATAAAAAAATAAATAAATACTCTCAGAGTATAGGTCGTGTGTATGTCGAATCCCTACTTTTGAGCTGAAAATCGGTGATATTTCCTTCTCCCGTGTATAAGTCGAATAGCTTATTCCCGACACTAGCCTACCATTCGATGGTTCATCTAAGTCAGGGGTCGGGAACCTATGGCTCTTTTGACGATGGCATCTGGTTCTCAAAAAATGCAATCTTCTAAATTGCAAACCACAAAAGTTTTATCTTAAACTTTTCATTACAATTTCGAGCTGAAAATACGCTCAGAATGCACCAAATTAATTGTAATTTTTCATTTTTTTTTTGGTGGGAGAGACCCCCCAAACCCCCGCTGTTTTTCTCCTCTTGCGAAGACGCGTTCCCACTTTCGAAATTTGAACAGTGCCACCACGTGTTAATTGTATTAACTGTTCAAACATTACAGCATAACCTATGGCTTTCACGGAAATGTATTTCCAAAAATGTAGCATTAATGGCTCTCTTACTCAAAAAGGTTCCCGACCACTGATCTAAGTATTGGCATTGACATACGGTGAGGAAGTTTGACTGTAGAGTGTAGACGTAGAGTAACTTACGCTGCTGGAATAGTCATGTAGCACTATTCACGGCAATAATAAGTACGGTAAACCAGCTAAATTTGACGCGCTATTTTCAACGAGGTCTTCCCGCTGTGAGATCAATTATGATTCAACAGAACGCATTGTTTTGTTTTCAGACGCACGAGAATCGAAATCCGCTCATTAACACGTGGAAATTAGCACTTGGCCTTCCTGTATTTAATGGTCTTGGTCGCAGATATTGCCTACATAAACGACGTCTCTTACCGCTATTATCACCTAGCCAACCTGACAATTCAGGCGCGAATCTAAGAGTTTTTTTCGGGGGGGGCCGAAAATTTGAAAATCAATTAAAAAGAAAGAAAAAGCTGAACAGATATGAACAATGATACTACGACATATACGATATGCTAGAAAATAGACATTAAAACAACCATTTTCATCAATTGTGATGCCGAGAGACTAATATCAGCTGTTTAGAAGCATATCAAACCATTTGATGCGGAAACATACAATTTTTCACAAAATTTTGGGGGGGGGCCGGCCCCCCCCATAAATCCGCGCTTACCTGACATCATTGTTTTATGCGGTTGCTATGGCTTGACATAGACTTCAACGATCATGGAATGTTACGTAGTAAGAACGATTATATTCTACACGCAAAAATAAAAAAAATCATCGCTTAAAACAGCTCTTTTTGCTGTTTTGTTTCGTGAGCTTTGCATATTGCTCAACAAATGTATGAAGTTTAGAATTGACAAGAAATCATTAAATTTAAAAATTAAGTTTGAATCACTGCAAATAAACGTATTCGATACTTTTACTTCGGCCGACGCCATTTCACAATCCGTAATCTACGTCGGCAAATGATTTTACCGCTTGAAATATGCGTTAATTTTGAAGGCTGCCGAGCTAGAGACAACAGCTTGTCCCGTGTATAAGTCGAACCTTTCTTTTTGAGCTGAAAATCGCTTGCGAAAATCTCGACCTATACTCGAGTATATACGGTATTTGTATTAGGGTATATTGTATTGCGTTTCGTTCACATTTGAATGTTTTAAGTCTTATTTTGTTGTAATATCTCACTGTGGTACCCAGAAATATTTGTCTGAGCTGGAAAAAGGATGTGCAGTCCATATTGACTGCGCTAATTTCGATATCATAGACTTTTCCTTTACTTGCAATAACTTACAGAATTGATGTCAACAAGGACAAATACGTTGATGTGGCCGAACTGTCTGATTGGGTATTGAAAAAGACAAGGGAACATTTCAATGAAGCACGACAAGGAAATAAAGAAAAGTTTAACAGTTTGGATGCAGATCAAGATGGAAAGTTATCTTGGAATGAATACTTAACAGAGTTTTTGGTACAAAGAGGATACAATCGGTATATATGTTTCTAATTTTATTACAAGTTTGACATTATTTTTTTGTCACAATTTTCGGGTAACCATAATTTAAACATGTGGTTTAGCTTGACAATGCATAGTACTGTTGCACTGCACACCTATCTCTTATAAAAAATTCTGAACTTTACGTGTTATGTTATAGTCAGACTGGCAAGTGTTTGTGCCAAATAGTAAGGTTTTTAGATTACACCAGTTTATTTTACTGATAGTATCTTATTTTTTGTGATATGTTTGATATGCAACTCATGTCACCAAAGATGCATGAAGATGTACCTTAGCTATTCCATTGGAAAAGTATTTTATACAGACAGAAGATTGTGGAAAAGCTGCTCTCTGAAAAGAAGATAGAAATTGATGAAAACTTAAAGGAAGAAGTTGAAGACAGCCGGGATAAGTGGGTGCAGGTGGGGTGTTTAATCACTGTCTATGTAGTACCACTGTACTAGTAGTATAAGTTTTGAAGTGTTATGTTTAATCCTTGTTTGAGAATACAGGCAGAAGTAGACGATTAAATCGTCATGCCACTTTCAGTTCACGTTGTACAACACATTTGTCAAAAATTTGTTATTTCATATTTTGTGCATACAAAATTTTGTTTATTGAACGGTGATGAACTGTTTTATCGGCATCGATAACGCGCGAGTACAAAAATTGACAATGCGAAAAGAGCACATTAAACACAGCAAACACAGTCAGAAACTTCAAAGAACCAATCTGCACGCCCGCAATGGCGAAGAGCGGTGTGATTTTGGGTGGCGATGCACCCGGGGAAAGGTGCATCAGCTTAGGCCGCGGGTTCCAGGCTGTGGAGTCGAGGTACCTATGGAAGGAGAGCGTGGATCGAAAATTCGTGGACTGTATGACCTGGCTTTAAAGGTGGATTGAAAAAGTAAATGGGGACCTCCAAAAAGAGCAGGTGGAGGCAGACAAGTTACTGAAAGTATGAAGATGCGATGGACAGGATAAAATGGTGAAGATGACTGTCACTCACCGTGCACGGACATTTTGCCGAAAGGACATTTTGCCGAAAGGACATTTTGCGGAATGGACAAACTGCCGAAAGGACTAAGGTTGTGAACGATAGACTAAACCACATTGTGGAAAATATCGATACATATAACACAAAAATGAGTTTCGGTAAAATGTCCATTCAGCAAAATGTCTTTCGGCAAAATGTCTTTCGGTAAAATGTCTTTCGGTAAAATGTCCTTTCGGCAAAATGTCCGGGTACCGTCACTCACAATCACTGCAAGGAAGGAATCGGCCACCCCCACTAGTGAAACAAAACCTATTTTTGATGACGATGCAATTATTGTTCGTCCTTGAACCATTTATCCCAAGGACAGTTCTTCAGCGGCACCTAGTGAAGGACATAGTTTACAGACAACACTACAAGCAGAAAATTCGCTCTGTAAATCTCGATGCCTGGGTCGGCGAAAGTACAAGGATTAAGTTTCCAACTGAAAATGCATTTAAAGTCAATCCGCACAGGCACAGCTGTCAGTCAATTAAAACACTAAACTATTTGTATACCGACAGGCTGCTGCCGACAATGGGAATGTTGAATATTTGAACGAAGAGCAGTTTTTAGATTTTCAACACCCTGAAGCTAGCAAGGCAATGCTCGCGTACTTGGTTGAGGATTTCATGCACGATATGGGTAAGTTTCTTATTATAGCGCGGTTATTGGGTTGTTTGTCTGAAGAGGCTATTTTACCAACATTGAAACTGTGCTTAGCGTTTTGAGAAAATTATATTAACCCGCAAGTTAAATATGTGCAGCCAAGCATCAACTTATCAGACTATGCACGACCATCTGTTGCATTTTGCATCAATCTTTTGTAGCAAAATTAGTTGTTTTTTGCTAATTACTTCTTTTGTTTCAGAAAGGCTGGTTTTATATACTTGGTCGTAAATAGACCAGTGGTAGAAACGAGTACGATTGCGGAGTATGTTTCAAAGCTTCCATTTGCAACGCTTAGATAAATAATTTAACAAAATGTACTCTGGGTGAAAGTACAATCCCTTGACATTCTAGGTTGACTGAACAAATAAAAATACGCGGCGTGTTTGTCAACATACGATATTCTGCTCCTGCCCGCATCCTCATTTCCAGACACCAAATCAGTCGTTTTTAATATTGGTTCAACGTCTGCAGACGTTGAATCAATGTAAAAAACGACTGATTTGTTGTCTTGGTTGTTTGCCATATCAGACAGTTACTACCGTGGCTTCGTATAACTTCCTTTAAACCACGTCTGAATGCTCCGTGGCATAACACAATACCGCTACCTATTTCCGTTGGTATCTTTTTGTTTTCGTCACTATGCTGAACCTATACTCTACCCCTACCAATATAAAACGAATCTGTGGTTGGCGAGATCTTCAAACTTACCATGCTGCATTAAAATACCGATAGGATTTTTTCTGTTGAAATATTTTTCGTATTGTAAAAAAACGTCATGCATTTCTTGTGTTATTGAATTCCATTAAATCAAGGGTCTCAAACTCAAATTGCTCTGAGTTTCAAATGAACATTTCTAAACTAATCCGAGGGCCGCAATGCACAATAAGAAATCAATAGACAAAATAACACAGTGAAAACGCAATAACGAAGGTAGTAAGAACACACCAAAACGATAGATCGCAAGAAAAAGTAGAATAGCAAAGAGAAGGAAAAACACTGAATAAACGCAAAAAAACGAAAAAGAAAAAACAACGCAAAAAAAAGAAAAACAAAAAACAACGCAAACGAAAGGACGGACCTGGAGAGTAAAAATATTGCAATCAACTTTCAAAAATTACGGAAAAACTAAACGCTTGAAAAACTGACTTTAGCAAGTGCCAAGGTTGCTATTGTGATAACGACACAATAAGTGAATAAGCAATGTGATTGTGACATAACAATATGAGTTTCTCGCACGTAATAACATGGCGCGACAGTTGTGCTAAAAAGTCGTTTGAAGTTTGGTGGGCATTTTCAGATTTTTTAGCAATTTTAGAGTGTATTTTATCTTTCTAAATCTACAGAAAAAATATGTACTGTAATTGTTAATTATTTCAAAGTTTAAAAATGCATTTCGGGCCGCACCAAAAGTCCTCATAGGCCGCATGCAACCCGCGGGCCGCGTGTTTGAGACCCTTGCATTAAATAGTACCATGATCTGGCAGATTTTACTTTCGATTTTACTGAAATTTTGTGAAAGACGCCCTACCAATACCATGTATAATTAATAGCAAACCAAAATAAAAGATACTCTGTAAAAAGAAGCGGTTATGTAACATTGTTAATGAAATATGACAAATGATAATTTAAATGCTATCTTTCAAGTAAAACTATGTAAAGTGTCTGGTCAAAATATGACGTATGTAAAATACGATCTGGGTGTATCAATGAACAGCTTTTGACCGGTTGAATTTGAAGCAGGTTGGTTAGTTTATGTAGTTGTTTTATATAATTAATAACGTTCCTTAAAAGTACTTTATCTTTTGACGAGCAAAGTTGACAAAAGAATCACCCGGATGTGTACGAAGATCAACTCTCTGTGTAAATCACACTATTTTTACAGAATAATGTTATAATCTGGCCTTACATTGCTTTGAGATGGCGCAGCGGATAAGGCGCTCGCAATCCTGGTTCGACTCCCGGCTTAAGCTGGTTGTTAAAAAACACCGTTCACTTCTACCCAGGGTGTAATAAATTGGGTGGGCGTAGTTGCTGAAGGAAAGGCGACCGAGAAAAAGGTACTGGGCACTCTACTCTCGTTAGTGCAAAAGGCTTAGTATAATAAGAACCTTATCTTCTCATCCCCCCGATGCTTGGATCAAGTATGGGACTCACCTTTACCTTTACATTGCTTTAGATTTGGACGATGACAAGATTCTCACCGTTCGAGAGTACATGGCCGTGGGTGCGGACGTGGATGTCGACACCCAAGCGGACACATGGGCTGCAGAGAGAAGAGACGAGTTTCGAAACGTGATCGACCAAGATAAAGACGGAAAAGTGACCATCAAAGAATTAGAAGTGAGCCATTGCTTTTGGATGCATGAAATTTTAGCATAGTGCTATAAAGATATCAGTAAAACTAAACTCCACTTTCAGTAAATGAGAAAATGAAACGCAAACAACGAAGGTTATCATTCTGTCAAGTTTAGAAGTGCGCTTTAGAGACACCTCTTCATTCAGCGAGATCTCAGTGAACGAAGTAGTTTACATACAACAATACTTCCACTATGAACGGAACCCCTGCTTCAAGCAATTGTAGATTAAGTCGTCAGGTATTGACAAGATTGCCAGATGTTTTGAAAATTTCCAGCCCAGTTGTCACTGAAAAGTAGTCCAATTCGTCACAAGTGATAAAACAAGCTCAAAAGTAGCCTAAAATATAACAAATTTGCACAAAATGTACTCAAAATCAAAAAAATGAATTCTGTAAACATTGAATAAAACCAAACGAAAAACACCGCAACTGCTATAATAAGTCATCCTCGGAGTCGTGACTGGTGTTAGACAATTGAGAATAGTGGATTCCAATCCTAAACTATTTTAATCAAAAAATAGGATTCGGTATGTACTGTAGCCTATAATGTCATTTTTTTCACCTCAAAATTATTCTGAATGGAAGTCAAGCACCACCGGACTTCACTCATTAATCCCCGATGCCGACACCCGTCCCCCGGCTTGACGCTACCAAGACAGGCGTGTGTGCGCTTCAACCGTCTCCTTACGGGCGTCAGGCTTTTCCGCTCAACAATGCACCAATGGGGAATGGTCTCTCTCCTTTTGTGAGTGTGGTGCTGAGGAACAGACCGCAGACCATATCATCAATGTCTGCAACATCTTCAGCCGGCCTAACGGAGTGGAAAGTCTGCGCGTTTTGGATGATAAAACCAAACACTGGCTGCTCTATAGCAGTCTTCTATTGTAGCCTGGAAACATTGTGAATCTGGGGTGGTACAATGATAGACCTTCGGCCCCGATGCCCATACGACGACGTTCATGGATTTCTGGATGTTATGAAGAATAATATAAGTTATGCAAGGATCCATCAACTAGTATGCAATTGAGCGATTAAACCTATCAAGTGAATAAAACCAGGCAGTTATATTAAGTTGTATAATTTATTGATAAACTTTGCACCACCACCACCTTCATCAGTATCGTGTTCATTTTTGCTGTTGACTTTCAGTTATATCTCGACCCGCTGAGCGAACCCATGGCCCAGCAGGAAGCCGTTCAGTTGATTTCGTTTGGAGACGATGACGGAGACGGTAAATTATCCCTTGGGGAACTCCTCAAGAACAGCGAGTTTTATACTGGAAGTAAATTGTACAATTACGCTAAAAGCGTTCACGAAGAGTTCTAATAAACAATAATGCAGTGTTGCAGTAATTGCACTTAGTACCCTTTAATATCCTTCTTTGTATGAGGTGCACCCGTGTCGAAGACGACCTGTCGCTGTTGACTAGAGATGGAACTAACATCAGTGCAACAAAAGTCAAATGTAACAAAAATTATGTTTCCGATATGATTTTACGATTCGTTTGTTCGCATTGATTTTCTTGCAGAAACTCGGTGTTTTCTCACTTGTGACCAATTTAGAGCGAAACCTCAAGTGGTGCGGGGAATATTAATCGTTGCCTTGGGAACATAATTTCTGTCTGACATTTACACTTAGTGTTGCTTTTGTGTCGACTCAGGCTTCGAAAGTGTTTCATTTTACTTCGGTGTATTCAGGAACTTTCACGATGTGTGTTTTCAGTCGGAGATGGTTTGAGCTTTGCTTCAAATCAGTTTTCAACACTTATCGGGAAAACGTTTTCTAGAAATTTTTATCATTATTTTAAATTTTATTGTTTTTCTGCACAAACACGTAAATTACCGAATCGAAATTTTTTTTTAAAGTATGTTTCATATTGACAGCCGGTGGCTATAGCAAAGGTTAATGATTTCTTTCTATCTCTTACCAGGAAAAAGACTTGGAAAGGTTCAATGACGTAGTTTAATGGGTCAAACCGAAAAGCAGTCAATTAAATGTCGAATAATTCTACTAGTGAAATGATAATCTGACTTCCTGAAGAACTTCAACGAACGGCCTCTCAAACAACTCCAATTTCGAACACAATCTATATCAGCACCAATTCTCATCTACTTGTATTCAACTACTTCAAGTCTCAATCACCAATAATTTCTGCATCAACTACCAATCCACAACTCATAGCACAACTCTCATAATCAACTCAATAATAATCATAATAATAAACATTACACAAACTACACCACTATTTATAGTTGGTTGCTCAGTCCAGCAACTTCGAGAAGGTTACGTAAGGTTACATCATAAAGAACCATTGTTCTATCAAGCAGCATTTAAATGTAAACAACAGAAGTCTCTAGAATGTCACGTAGGGAAAATGATTCCAGAAAACACATTTTACATAATACAGATTTCGTAATCAGAGGTTACTTCAGGTCATAACCGATAATAACACATCGCACCAGAATTCTACAACCAAAACAACACGCTCGTTGAAGATACAAAGCAAGCCATCGCGAGGCATTGCACCTTGATTGTGACAGTTAAAAAAGAAGTGTTTAAGTTGTTCATTCAACATATGTATAATTCCATCTCAGGTTGATGAAGAAAAAATATTGTCTGGTTAGATGTATTGCTTGTTGAATTGCAAAATACGATTTTTGTACAATTTAATTTGTGAACCTTACCATGAACAGAATATTATTGTCTTGCAATCAAAATCTATCAAGCAATTTCAAATTACTGTTCAGCATTGAGCCATGGCCACTTTATTCAACATTTTTCTATATCTTTGTCAATGCTTATCTCTTCATGGACAAAATGTTATGAAGTCCTAGAGCAGTGGTTCTTAGCTTTTTTTTTACGAAGCGCCTCTCTTTAACAATGCTACAATTACATGTACTGCGCCCAGGTTTAACTCTAGAAATTGCGCAACGTTGCTTAAGTCTTCAGCTCTCACTCTGCAGTCTGTGCTTGGTCTTGACAACAACAGCAGCAAAAAAAGAGCAAGACATGTGGATCGTGGATCCGAGCACTGTTAGTATTTGAATATCTTGAGTTCAGACAATTGTGTAAATAGAAACGTAATCTCGAGTTCCTGTTCTTCAAAGTCCAACTTGGCTGTTAAACTTCACGGCAGAAAATTCCTCTTGTGCTTCTTCTAAAACATTTTTGATTGGTTTCCATGTTTTCACCTGCATTTGAAAACCATTTTATGATTTTTGCTTTCAAGGCATTTAGATGAGCTGTTGCTTGATTAGTCCGTCCAAAGTCAAAGTTACCATCTGCAAGTGCAGCGTCCACCTTACTGAAGCTCACTGGATTTCCTGGTTTTCTCGACTTTTCCAAATGTATAGTTTGGAAATGAAACTTCTAATTCGATTTTTTTTGGTCAACCATTAAACATTTGTGTGAAAAATATACCGCATTATGCATTCAGACTCACTGCATCTCCTTAATCATATTGTAGAGGCAGCTGTAAAAAACTCCAGCTTTTTATAAAGCCCTCTGCTGTGGTTAAGTTAACTACCTTGATAATAAAGTTCAGAATCCTATACATTGCTTTTCTAGGGGCAAAGTTTTGGATGCTAATGCTTTTTCAATAAATAATACAATGAGTATTAACACTTAAAAGATTTTATACTTGTATTTTCACGTATAACGAAATCAGATTGGAGATCAAGGGCAACAAAAGCTCTGTCTACATATAGCCCTACGAGTGATTTCCAGTTTAAAAAGAATATGAATGGCAAAAAAATAGTTTAATACATTAAAATTACTGCAAAAAAGATTAAATATCGTTTTTAAGCTCGCATCCCCCCCCCCCCCCCCCGGTAAACCACTACTTTAGAGCTTGCTTTGCTTACTAGTGATGCATAAGTTTCTTTTCTAAAATTAGTGGATTTTGGTTGATTTGATTCATTGACACTTTAAAGGTTTTTAATGCGCATTTTAGTAACCACGATTTGCAGTATAAGCTTAGTTCTGTTTGAAAGGGCTGTTTAGTATGTGCCTATTTCAATAAAGAGAGCAAAGGCATTAGCAGTTTAGAATTTGAGTAGGCTACCCACTGTTCTGTATAATTTATCTGCTTGTATATCTAAACGTTTAAGAAATAGCTGAGTTTATCTCTTGTTTGCAAAGGTGGACATAGCCTACTCGAGACTTGCATGTTTTGTAAAAGTTGTAGGCCTTACTGTGTTCATTTTTTCCCGCTTGCCCATCTGAGACTATCTCCCTTGCATCTGTAACTTGTGAGATGAAAGAAAAAGCAGTGTACTGTTTCGGTTACTTGTGTCATTGTCGCAAAGATGTTGTGATTTTCGTCTGTTCATAAGCTGCAAATGTTTAAGTTTATAATAAACGATATTTAAACTTGTGTTTTTGATGCATATTATGAAAAACAGTGATTTTAATGTTTCAGGAAATTTGTTTCGGTACGTATCGGTCAAGGTTTCTGGTGAGGCTACTTAGCAATAGGCCTACAGTAGTGAATAATTTTAACAATGGTGAGCCTCGATGACAACTGCCAGTTCTGCGCGTTAATGGTTCAAAGCCCAATTGCGTAAATCTGCCCTGGGTCGAGAAAGCTGCTTTGAGAGGTTCATCTTGTCAGTTTCGCATAGCCTGCTTGTAGACTAGAGGATTTAAACCACTGATACAGATCCGACATTGACAATAACTGTTCCGCTCGTTGAAGTGCTGTCGTCTGTGAGTTAGTTTATTCCACTGCCCTTGAATTGCGTTGATCAAGCACACACCCCGAGAGTCAATTTTGTTCATCACAGTATGACTATGCATGCCTATTCGGATACATATCTGCTCAGTGCTCAATTAGCCTACTCATCTCAGATAACAATACAATAGGCTAACAATTACACAATAAAAAATATTTTTGAAAAAGCGATGATTAAATTTAAGCTGTTTTACCACTCATAGTGGCAGGTTTCGCTATGCACTATTTGAAGACCTTTGCTGAAAAACAGCTCTACCCAAGGTGTAATAAATTGGATGAGCGTAGTTGCTGAAAGAAAGGCGGCCGAGAGAAAGGAACTGGCCACCCTACTTCTCTTAGTGCCGAAGGCTTAGTAATTAGAACCTTATCTGCTCATCTCTTGATGCTAATTTAAGTATGGAACTCACTTTTTACTTTACCTACAGGCTATTGGCTAGTGTTGTACGCGTCAATGAAATAAATTGTCAGCGTCAGCGCGAATTGCCTAAAAACTTCACGGCGTAAAGTACTGCGTCAGCTCTTAAAGAAATTGACGGCGTCAGCGCTAATTTCTAGCGCTATTTTAGCCAGGGTCTCACAAAACAGAAGTATTTCAACCAAGTTTGGGCTCTAACAATAGCTATAAATAAAGAGCAAGAATATGTTTTGAGACTGTATTGTAATTGGCTGCTAGTGCTTAGCCTATTAGTTATTTCCTTGTAGAAACACAAACATTTCAAAACGTTTATCCAACAATCTGTTGCGTTTGGGACGCATAATGTCCTTTCCAAGTGAAAACATGCGTTCCACAGCAGCGCTGGATAGTATTGGTGTGTTGTACAGTATTTCAAAAACAAGCCTTGTAACCTTTACTCGGAAAGGTATCACTGTTCCAAGCGTGCTGTGATAGTTTAGCATATATAAATCTTTCGAGGTCCATACTGCACCAACATCGCTCTTTTCGGGGGCATAAAGCTCTTGAAATAAAGTATCATCAACTTCCGACATTCATTGCTTTTTCGCTTTCTCTCTCTAATCCCTCGTTCTCGATACTGCTCACGATATGAGTGATCACCATCAGGGGCTCCGAGAGGAGGGGAAGTCGGGCAACTTTTTCCCCTAACATACTGTAGCATTGTAAAGGAAAAACGAGTAGTTTTTCGTTTTTCACGTTTGAGGGGGGCCCATTTTTGCCACTAAAATAATAGTGTGCCAACTTAAAAACTTTTGAATGAAATAGGCAGTTAGAATGAAATAGGCAGTTTCGAGTATTTTTCGATTATGGTAGATGCTATTTCAGATGTTTCTCATCAAGAACAAATCATTCTCGTATTAAGGTAGGCGATGTTAACTTAAATTGCTTTAAGATGTAAAATTTGATGCTGTTAAGCCTACTGATTTCTGCATCATTAAAGGATTTCTATTGTTTTAACTTGAAAACTGGTGATGTTGCATTTGGCTAAGCGTGTAGCCTACTATTTTTGCTTGACCAACTTAACCTTGACTTCAAAAACTGCGTTGGCCAGGCGTAGGCTATTGATCCAACATGTCTGGAAAGATTAAAAATGTTCAAGCAAGATTCAATTTAAGGGAATTAAACCCTTTTTGCCTATTGTCTGCTTTTGGATATCATTGCATCTGTTTGGAGTTCATAGTGTTGTCCAGATGTCATATCATTTTGGGGTAGGCCTAATTGATCGACTGCAGGCTAAACTTGTGTTGTGTCATTTTCAATTGTAACTCGGCCAGATAGGAAATTCTAAAGAAAGCTGTTTCATCTAAGCAGCCTACTTTTAGCAGTTTCATATCTATGCTTCTCTGCATTTTCTGGATTACAGTTCTAAACAATATTCACTCGACTAACCTATTCATACAGCGATAAAGAACTGTTCAATGGATAGCTAGATATTCAATGAATAGATGTTCGCCCTGATAGCTCAGTTGGTTAGCGCGTACTGTGACTTCGTGAACGAAGAAGCTACAAGATCAAGCGGCGCTAGTCCAACTTTCTGAGTGTGCGCATGAGCAACGCATTCTAAGGACTGCTCTCAATTCAGCGGCACCTAATGGATGGAACAATTCCCCGGCAACAGCACTTCAATAATCGGAAGCTTCACTGTGCTTATAATTTTTTCTCCACTATACTAAAATTACCAGCTACAATAAGTTCGATTCGCATCATGATTGGAACAAATAGGCTACTGGTACGCAGATTTGTCAAGAAGAGGAGACGTCATCACCGACCCAACAACGGCTCTTCCAAGATTCCACCCAGCAAACAGACAAAAGTGGATAACAGGATCATCAGCAAACACGCCCGCAGTGCCCAAACACTACATAGATGGGGTACTTTTGTGACGTTTGGCCCGTTAGCGCACACTTTCAGCAGTCCTGGATGCCCACACTGCAAATCCATCATTCAGGACGTCAATCATCTGGTTAAGGATTGCCCAGTCACCAAAATCAGTGTCGGATATGGAGCAGTAGGCTATGTGTAGATGTTGATATCTGACAGTATATAGCATATGCATTTATGTGACGACATTTTTAAAAACTGGTTGGCGCGCATGAGATGTGCAGACCATACGACTCTATCAATCTTTTCTAGACAAAATAGTGAACAACCTTAGCAATTTTGCTGCAAGTGTAGTCGAGTGATTTTTGTTGATTTTCATATTGAAAGAAGTTTTTTTTTCATATTGATAGGCTACGTTGTTAAAATCTAAATTTAAAAGAAATTCAATTTCACGCTGAAGAAAGTAGACCAGTTCAGCTTAAAACATATGATGCAATGCATGATACAAATTCGTTGCTTTTATTTTTAGTGAAAAAAAAATTTTAGGGCCCATTTTAGGTGTTGTTTCCCTACCAGTCCTGATTTCTCTTGGAGGCCCTGATCACCATTTGGAAAACTTCTTCCACTTGTTAGTATTCCAGGTAGCCATTCCAACCAACGCGAAAGCCGGTAATTCGGATGAGTCGCGCTGGCCAGAATACATTGTGAAACGAGATTTTCCATGAAAACACTCATAGCGCTTGACGCTTGAAACCAGTAACATAGTTGACGGCGCTATCATTTCCGTCAACTAAGAAATAAATTGAGCCTCAGCGTCAACGTAAAACACTGGCTATGGCATAGCCTACCAACCAGTAGGCCTAGGTAGCCCAAGGCATAGCAGATATGTTAGCTTTGAAAGTCCAAATAGAACAGTATTTGATTTAAATTAACTTTGTCATGCGGCAGTGTTAACGTTTCAAAAAGCCAATATGCAAAAAAAACGGATCTCTTTAGAAAATTTTACAAGGGTTAACTTGAAGCTCCAGTAAATTAGCTACATTTAAGATTGAGTTTGATCACCGTGTGATATATATAGGCTATTAAATAATAAATACTATTAATAGCTTAGGCTACCACAAAAAGTGCCAAGCAAAAAAGCCAAGTAGGCTAAAGCAAATTAGGCTACATCAAATTTAGTTACTATTTTCTAATGAACTCTTCAGCCTGTTTCACTCTTCACTGGGGATCATCAGAAGGTTCTTATCAAATAGAATAAATTTATTGAAATAAGATTCTATGTGAATAAACATAATAGATTCTATTTGAATAAGGATCCTTCTGATGATCCCAGTAAAGTGCGAAACAGAGTGTGAAAGTTATTACAAAATAGTAACTGAATTTGATGTAGGCAGGGCCAGATTAAGGGTACAGTAGGCCTAAGCCTATTTTCTAGAGAAGGGCCTAATTTTGCATACCAAGCTACAAAAAGTAATAAGAATACATACATGAAAAATTCAAATTATTCACTGCAAAATAACATAAACATAACAGAAAAATGGCAAATGATGGCGCGTAGCGAATTGGTTTTGGAAACAAACGTAATTTTTGTGTCAAATTTGAAGCAGATGGAAAAGATTTTGAAAAGAAAGAAATGGATAATAGGTACCTATGGTAATAGCCTACTCTACCTAATGACACTCTAAACCAGGGGTTTTCAACCTTTATCCCACCGCGACCTCTTCAGAGCAATCAATGTAGTCTCGCGACCCCTATAAAAGTATTCAACAAAAGCATATTTAATGCAAAATTTAACCAAATTTGATTCATGCAGACATCCAGTTATGTTTAGTTTTGCTGTTCCAACGTAAACTTCCGAAACGAAAAACGATTTTAGCGATGTTATTACGGCTTTTATTATATTTCCTTCGATTGCTATTTCCATTTTCTATCAATCTTAGCTAATAGGAGAAAAATAATGAGAATAATATACGTTTTCGTACTTTCACCGGTTGAATTTATTGCAATCTTTTATGGATTTATTCAAATCAATTTCAGTGAGACGGTTGGTGCTGCATATTTTTAACTATTAAGTTTGTCAATGCGTGCACCTGTTGCTGAAAGAACTTTCAAACAAAATAGCCGACACTAATTGTTTTCAATGCCATTGAAAACAATACTGAGAAATCTATATTTTGCATAGGATTCTACATAATTTTGCTTTTTTACCATAGCGTGGTTACTGGTTAACTTTAGTTTGCACAAAGCAACGTAGGCTACAAGAACTGGGTGAAAAATATCGAATGCTTTCCTATAGTTAAAGCCTTTTGCAACGTATGAAAGCTTAAACGATATAATAACCTCAAGTAGAGGAATGGTCAATTGCGAAAAAAACACAGTTTTTAATCTTTTCTGGCAAAAAAGAATTGAAAAGACTACACTGGAATTTCAAGCGCCTCGCGACTCTCCGAAAAACAGCTCTTGACCCCCAGGCTGAAAACCCCTGCTCTAAACTCAATTTCTGTAAAAGTGGCGCCTACGTGGTTTTGGAAATGGGCTCTTCATATGTATTGACTCAACTCGGTCATTCGTTTTTAAGCAAAAACTGTAGGCTTACTGTACTGGATCTGTAGCCTATCACTATCAGCCTTACAAAAATTTAACCTTAAAAAAAAATTGAAGGCCGAATTTTTCCAGGGCCTAAGGCTATAGCCTTATTAGCCTAATGGTTAATCCGGCCCTGGATGTAGGCCTATGATATTTTTATATATTAATATGTAACTGTAGACAGGACGTCATTATTTCGTCATTTATCACTGCATTATTTCTGTTAGACTGCACTTGTCATTTGAAACAATGTTCTTCGGTTTTGCATTGCGCCGTTCTGACAAGGCGAATAGGGGAAAGCGAAATTAAAAGTAGGCAACCATGAATAGCTGCGATCACGAAAACGACAATAATTGTCTTACACACAACGCACAGCCAGAGCGACTGTTTCCGACGACAATTGTTGTCATACGCACCAGATTAAAACTTCTTCGTTAAATTTGAATTATTATTCTCTGATTAACCAAATTTACATTTCGTTTTTCTTCTAGGCTACTATAAATAGTTCACCACGTTTAGGCTTGTTTTATTCTGACGAAAGCTCCTGAAGATAGACAGACCAAACCTGCAGCTTCTAGCTACCATGAGCAACAATCTACAGTAAACTACTCGCGATTTACTAATTTTATTTGTTTTTAACAAAATAGGCCAATCGCAAAATTTTAGATCATCCAGCGCTCTTCAACCTTTTTGTCTTTTTGTCATCGAGGAGCGGAACCCCACTACATGTTCTCCGAAACCTCTGCTGAAGAGCACTGTTGTAGATCAGTACGGTCCTTCATTTTGTCCGAGGTTATTTGAAGACTTGTTTGCGAACCAATGACGATGCTGGCTCAAATTACTAATGCTAAAACCATAATTGTTTAAAAAATTGTTTTATGATAAAGCTAGTTAATATGACATGTTGGTTATGGTTGAAACGCTGTATCAACAAGGGTGCAAAGCTTTGAGACATTTTATATTTGTAGTTATAGAAGTTATTTGCCAATTACCATTGATTGACCTACCTTTTTCTAACGTACGGTAAAAGCAAGTCACTATATAGCAAGAGGCCTATTAGGCTACGATGCAGTCTTAACGTAAATCTAAGTAAATTCTTTTAATAGGCTACTCCCCAAAAAAGACTGACCAACTTACAACGTGCGATAGGTCATTTGTGGACAGTGAATTGCATTTGTAATTTTGCATAGGATTCTACATAATTTTGCTTTTTTACCATAGCGTGGTTACTGGTTAACTTTAGTTTGCACAAAGCAACCCTACCCTACACATTCATGTTCATCTACTACGACACAAAAACAAGCCCAATAATTTGCAACCAATACCAATTAGCATAAAGCACGCAGTTTAGCAGTTCAAAATTTTCAATACAACGTTTGCATGTCCATACATCGCGTTTACTTCAAGAATGACATTTGTTTACGCTATTCCAATCAATAATTATGTTGAAAAGAAGGGATACAATGTTGACTACAATAAAAACCTCGCAATTTCAATGTCAAAAACAATGTTTAAAAAAGTTTGACTGGCTAAAAAACAAGCCCAAAAACAAGTAACCCGCAAACTAAAAAAAATACGCAAACTCGAAAAAAACAAGCCCAAACTTGCGGGAAAGCCGCAAGGTTGGCAAAACTGTTAACGACTTTCACTGGCATGGTTTTTCTGAACTGTGTGGCGGCAAAATTTTCCTTAATCCTTTAAAGTTCGAAAACCGGAAGGGGACTAGGTCGGATAGTAGGCCTAATTCGAAAACTAAATCTCGTAAATTCGTTTTGAAACGACGAAGTAGCCTAAGCGAACAGCAAAAAATGATTCAGCAGTTCTCCTAAATATCGATTAGTGAAAAACGAATAATGGTTTCGTTGCTTGCATAAAAAAGCAGTGAATAACGCGCATTCGATATTTATTTTTAAAAGGAATGGGTAGCCTATAAGTATTCGATATTGAGAAAGCAACAAATAACGCTATCGAATAGTGACAACTAGTCGTTACTTCCAACCCTGCCTACATGTTGTAACTTTGTAGCCTGTAAACCCAGTTTTGTTTTTGCCGTGCGGTAAAACTTGGTTAGCGTAGCTACGGTAGCTTCATGTATTTTTTTCAACCATCTCATAACAATTTTCTGCGCACGCCACTGATTCAAACAATAAAAAACCTGCCTTCTAGTTTTTACCAGGGTTGTCAGACAGCTTTTGAGAAAAAGAGCCAAACAATGTCGAAAAAAGGGCCAAACTGGGTAAAAAAGAGCCAAATTGTTCAATAATGTTAATAACGTTGCTAATAAAACATAATAACGTTAACAACGTCAATAACGTTACAACATTGCAACAACACAGTCTAGGCTACATTCTACAAGAACAATTCCAAATCTTCATCTTTTACAGTGTTTCCACTCGAATCTTTGGCATTGGCATAAAAATTGTCAGCTAAACACTGTCTAAAAAATCGTAATAACACTTTTCAGTCTCAATTTCCGAAAGACATTTATTTAAATAGCTAGTTTGATAGTATGTTACAACTGCTTCCAAAAAGAGCCAAATATTGAAAACAAAGGGCCAAGGGGCCAAACAATTTTTTTGGGGGCCAACTACCTTTTAAAAGGGCCGAATTTCACATATTTGGCCCCAAAAGGGCCAATCTGGCAAGCCTGGTTTTTACACAATCAGGGTTTGCTCGTCTTACCTATTGCACACTTGACCCCAATCTCTCCTATACCAGTGACCTATGATAGAAATTAGCTCACAAAAGAAGTTTCATTATTGCATGGCAAAAAATACTAACTGTAGTGTTGCATCGACTTCGTTGATCAGCGCACCACTCAATATCAAGCGGCGCTGGTTGCCTGGTTCGGCTCTCAGGGTGTAGGCTACGCTTGAGCAACGTATTTCAGGACTGCTCTCCATTTAGCGGCACTTAGTGGATGAATTCGATGGAATAATTCACCATCAAGAACATTTCAACAACAATCAGAAACTTCACTCTGTCAAACTCAGTAACCGACTCTGCGTCAAATGCCACTACAAGTATGCGACACTACCAGAGATGGGCAAGATCACCAGTATTGGTGATCTTGAAGATCAAGATCAAGATCACCAAGAATAGGTGATCTTGAAGATCAAGATCAAGATCACCAAACTATGTGATCTTGAAGATCAAGATCAAGATCGTGATCTTGAAGATCAAGATCACTTTCAAGATCACTTTTTGTGTACTTGAAAAAAAAATGAAGTTTTTGATCAGTGATGTTGCAAAAAATAATTACTATAAGCAACCTGGGTAAAGGTATATAGTTGGTATTGCTAACTTTTACTTTTAACTACTCGATCGCTGGCCTAAGAATTGTGATAAGTTAGTGACTGTTGCTATTAGGCCTATCAATTGTTGATGTAGTTTGCGTAGAATCGCAACGTCACACCCAAGGCCGAGGTTAATTACAGTTGTTCTGAAAAAGTCGCAAAATTTGCAATTAGTTTTATACGTTTTATTTATAATAAATAAATAAAAATAAACTTTGAACTGCATCATTTTTTACCAAATTTTTGTCTGGTTCGTGGGAGTTTTTATTCGTGTTACTAAGCAGTTTTAACTTTCACTGTGTTATGTCAATGTTTATTGCACCATTTACCTATCTGGCAACCTTGATGCTGTTGTCTGCTTTCAAAAAAGTTCAGAGGCCTGAGGTCAGACAAACCGCTCCATACTCAGACCTTAAACAAGTCTTGGTCTGGTTGATTTGCTGCAATACACCACTTTACATGACCAAAGTCGGCGTCTTAGAGTCCAGATTTTTTAACGCCGCCATTCTAGAGTTTTGAAACATCTAAAATTGAGTCAAAGAAAGAAAACATTTCTTTAAAATTCACACATGGAAATTGTGAACAAAATTAAATCATTTTTTATTATGCGTCAACATAAAGTACACGGAAGTTGACTTCTTTATTATGACCAACACAGAAAACTTTTTCAATTTTGAAATGGCAACACTGACCAGATTAAACGGAGACTATCGTCTTTTGTTGGACACATATTATATTAACAGTGGCTTAATGTTAGTAGTTGCCACTAACTGCTTTGTACAGTACGAGTTCTAAAAAAACGCCTTTATTTAGGAAGTAAAATTCAATTTTAAAGTGATCTTGATCTTATTGTTCTTCAAGATCAAGATCACACAAAAAAAAGTGATCTTAGATCAATATCAAGATCACCAAAAAAAAAGTGATCTTGAAGATCAAGATCAAGATCACGATCTTCAAGATCAAGATCACGCCCATCTCTGGACACTACTAGGATTAACCAAGTCAGACGATAAAGACTCAATAACCAACCTGTATAACAAAGTACAAACCGTACCAACCAGCCGACAGCCGTTACCAAACCAACCGTGTGGTCGTTTCGTTGTCTCCCTGTCAGTACCACATGGGAACTTGTGCCGCTTTTGCAGTGTATAGGCCATACCAGTGGCGTAGCCAAGGGGGGGGGGGGGGGGGGGGGGGTTGGGGGTTACAACCCCCTTTGGCACGCCTGTGACGTCACGATATTGAGAATGATGCTTTCAGTCTAAAAAAAATTGCCTAATTTTAAACAAAATTGCATTAAAAGAGCGAGTTTTGCCAATACCAAACATTCAAACATCTCAGCCTGGAATTAGCAACAAGAAAACATAGAGACTTAGCTTGATTTCCGAAAAATGCCGAAGAAAACATGACCTTATCCTTTTGCTATGCCACCGGACAGCACCATTTTACAGGAATATTTATAGCCATATTTTGTTGAAAATGATCTCAGAATGCACCAAATTCAAAGTAATTTTTCAAAATTTTCTGGGGGAGGCCCCCCAGATCCCCCGCCGCTGGGTGGTCAACCCCCCCCCCCCCCCTTTCAAAATTCCTGCCTACGTTACTGGGCCATACAACTTGCATATTTCGACCATGTACTGTTCCTGTTTCTGGCAAATAAACTATTGATTGATTGACCAAAACATGTTTTCGTAAGCTTCTATGGTGCAATTATTAAACCATTGCAGTGGTCTTTTTAGTTGTGTCACTTTTTTAGTTTTGTCACGTTTGTCAATTTTAGTTCTTTCAAGCATTCATGTTTTATCAGCATATTCATTAATAAGTTTTGAATCTTAGAAGCTATATAGCCTAATAGCATACATTAAAATGGAAAAAAAAATAACCGACCATCGCGTGTTGTCTGTGAGTAATTTGGTTTCGGTTCTCCATTAAATGTGAAAGTGAAAAAGGAAAATAACATGCATATTGCCTCATTGAACTGCTTCAGAAACTTCTAGTTTTATTCTGCAGATTGGAGAGAGACAGAGACTTAGAGCGGATGGTCGACACTCGACAGGACCTTAGATTTAAAGGGTTTCGTTGATCAGTGAGAAACTTTGATCAAATTTGGGAAATTTCAAAGTCTTTAAGAAAGAGAGAGGACAAACATTTAACCACCACCAAAGCAGACGAAGACTTTTATCTTTCATAAATTGCATTGAAATGGATAGAAAAATCTCTTCAAAAAGGTGTTCACTTCTTTTTTGAGAGATTGCGCTCAGTTTGGTAAACCCGGGAAGTTGATGGTGACAAGTAATTTTGCGACAGCCAAGGAGGTTCTTTCGTAAGAATCTGGCAACACTGACTTAAAATTCATCCTTCTGGGCTTCAAAAACTCGCCTACAAAGTACCAAGGTTGCCAATTTGGCATATTTTTTTGTTGTATGGCATGTAAATTTTGTGTTTGGCATATTTTTGTAAATTTGGCTTATTTTGAGTGAAAGTAATGATTTGAATGAAAATAAATAATTTTAAACTGTTTGCTCTGAATTCTAAAATGTATTACACATTACGTGAATGAATTTGTGCTCTTTTTGAAGTTGATTATTTGTAGTTGGTGAAGTTTACACAATTTTTTGATAGTTGTAAATATTTCGTTCCAATTTTCAATTTTTTTTTAATTTTAACCTTGGGTTTTTGCTAGTTGTTGAATTCTTGATAGTTGTGTAAATATTTCTTTGAATTTCCATTGTTTTTATGCAATTTGACCTTGAATTCTTGCGTTTTTAATTTGGCATATTTTTAGCTTATTTTTCAGAAAAATTTGGCATATTTATGGCTTTAAAATCTGGCAACCTTGCAAAGTACAACAAAACAGCTCACTAAACTCAGTTGCGTACAGTGGTGCCACGGCTAGTGATTTTTCACTAGATCTAGTGATTTCAAGATTGACCTAGTGCAGCGGTTCTCAACCAGTGGGCCATGGAGACTTTTTGAGGTGGGCCACAGACCCATACGCGCCGACTTCCGGGGGGGCCGGGGGGCGGCGCCCCCCGTAAATTTATGGTTGAGGGGCAAGAAAAATGGTTATTACAAGTGTTGTTTCAAAGATAAAACACTTCGCGAAAGAGATTTAGATCCTTTAAACGGACTTGAAGAATGCCGAAAGCGAAAAATAGCCTACGTTGCTTTTGCCCGCAAAACAGCAGCTGATCGCATGGCTTTCTCATACGGTAGGAAATTTCAAAGTAGATCCCAGAGTAACTTACGCTGCTGGAATAGTCACGTAACTCTTCACTGCAATATTAAGTAAACCAGCTAAATTAAACGCGCTATTTTCAACGAGGTCTTCCCGCTGTGAGATCAATTATGATTCAACAGATCGCATTGTTTTGTTCGCAATGTGTGAGAATTAAATCGAAAACCGATAAAAGAAAAGGTGTTTAATAGTCTTGGTCGCAGATATTGCTTGCATTAACGACGCCTCTTACCGCTATTATCACCAAGCCAACTGACATCATTGTTTTATGCGGCCTCTAAGGTTTGACATCAACTTCAACGATCATGGAATGTTACGTAATGAGAACGGTTATATCCTAGACGCAAAAATAAAAAAATTGATCTCTTAAAACAGCTCTTTCCGCTGTTTTGTCTCGTGAGCTTTGCATATTGCTTAACATGTGCATAAGGTTTAGAATTGACAAGAAATCATTAAATTTGAAAATTAAATTTGAATCACTGCAAATAAACGTATTCAAAACTTTGACTTCGGCCAACGCCATTACACCCTCCGTAATCTACGTCGGCAATGATTTCGCCTCAGCCAAAATTTTGAAAACTGCCGAGCTGGAGACAACAGCTTGTCCCGTGTTATGTTGAACCTGTCTTTTTGAGATGAAAATCACTTGCGAACATCTCGGTTTATACTCGAGTATATACGGTATTCGATAAAAGACTATAAAGAGTAAAGACTTTTGATAAAAAACAGAAAACACTTCGTCGTTGTTAGCGCTTTGAAAATAAGTAATTAGCAAAACGAGGTTAATAAAACTGATAGCAAGTTTCCACTCTGCTTGAGATCGTGATTTTTTGAGTTTTATTTCGATAACTTCACTGTCTTGATCGTTGATATTCACTCGCACGAAAAGGAAATGAATTATCGGCTTGTTTTCCAACTGTTCCAATTGTGAGCTAACAATATCAAAATTTTTACGACTAGGCGTACTGCATGCGTAAAACTAATCGTTTCAAGCAGCGGTTCTAATGATCAATCATTTTATTTTTCGTCATTAACGCGTTCGGGACGAAAAAGATACTAACTACAAAAATCGATATAGACCTACCAGCACGTTAATGAACGGGAAAGGTGGCAAAACCTTGAAAGGTTTAAAACGTGCCTGAATGAAAAATTATGTAGTAGGCTATAGATCAGTAGTTAGCACGGCCACAAAACCCAAAATTGATAAATTCGGTTTGCGACCTAGGTGTCAATATAAACAAGACACTAACCTTAATTAAAGACTATTTTACGTCATCACCTTTCTCGCCCCCCAAGGTTTTTTGAAAAGTCGGCGCCTATGCACAGACCTATTTAAACAAATGCTGGATTTATGAAAACATTTAGTCACAATAGTTAATTTTACACTTGTGTGTTTGTTTAGTAGTTTTTATTATAGTTAGAACGAATAATGTCGCTGTTTTTTGCTACAGAGTGGTAATTTTCATTCTAATAGACCTTTTGCACATTCAAAATCACCAGAGCGTGACGTTTGAGTTACGCGGAGTCCGAGAGTTAAGAATCGCTTGTTTTCTACGGTTTATGAAGGCGTTTCTTGTTATTGCAAGCAAACGTGAGGTCGCTGGCAGATGAAAGTAAATTTTTTGTGTTTATGAATTGTTGTAGGTTATCGATACACTTCAGTTTTTGTTCGTTTTAATCATAGTGTTGGCTAACAGACTAGGAAAGGCAATTTAGGACGGCATTGTGGAGCGTGTGCATTTTGATTTGACCGGGAATTATGGATCACGTTAGTGGTACCTTGTCTTGCAACATTTTATTTTCATTCTGCATAACATATGCAACAAACCAACCCCACTTCATTGGTGATGCCAAGCATAGTCACTGGTATTTTCCTGTCGAAGATGTGAAATTGACGATTTTTTTTATGGCCCACTCTCTACATGAATGCGATGACGTGCAATACTTCGTGTATTCAACACTTTGTCTTCACTCATTTGAGGCTTACCTAGGAACGGTGAGATATTCAAATGTAGACCAATACCATGGCTAAATCTTTTTCTATAAGAAACCCTTTTTCGGCCATAATCATTGAAGTGCAGTTCATTAGCAGCTATTTTCTGCTTCAAAAGGTGAAAAATCCACTCCTCTGACATATTTCTTTGTCACTCACATTACCAGTGTACAACTGAGATACAAACATAATACCCCCATTTCTTGGATCAACTCCCACTAATCTAATGCCTTTGCAGTGTTCATACTTTTATAGTTCGAGTACGTTTGCGACTGACGGTGCAATGAGGATGGTGTTTCGAGACGTACTTCAGTGCAGTCTATGATGATCATGGTGGTTGAGTAGTCCTTTTTGAAGTCTGGCTCCATGGCTGCTATGATAACATTACGATGAGGGAATATATTCAAACTAATCAACCGTAAATACATGAGATGCATTTATGAATGAAAAATACGGTGTACAGTACGAATGCAGAACTAATACCAAACCCTGTGCCTAAGTCTGTATAAAACAAACCCAGGCGAAGCTTCATCAACACCAAGAAAAATTCATCTTCCACCGCTAGTCTATGTAGCCTAGATGCAGTGCTCCTGTATCATTTTGAGGTATTTCGAAAGTAGCATCGTCATCAAGTTCTGCATCAACATTTTGATTTGCATGCTTAGCTTTTGAAGCTGTATAATATAGGAAATCCTTCCTATCTTTGCCGGGCAAGATCGCTTCCAATACAGTAAAGAACTGGTCGAAGGTTAACACTTCTGTAGCCTAATTTTACAACTTAAAAGAGTTTTATTTTATTGAAAATTATACTGAAAATCTGAAACACTGATACACGCTTGTAAAGACCACAAAACAAAAGCTCAAGCAAACGTTAAACAATTTATTCGCCTGCAAACTACGCCACTAACCCTATCGCACAGCATTGCAAACAGCGGCTGGTCGTTCACGACTCCAACGTCACGCTCTGTTGGTTTGTTATGCAAAAGGTCTATTATTGACATAATCGTTTTGGTGGCTTTTTATCAATCAATCACTGGTTTATTTTTTTTCTCAAATTATCACGACAAATACATTGGTACATTACATAGAAGTGAGAGAGGAAGGAAGCGAAAGACCTTATGAGGTCACCAAGTCAGCTTCCACCCCAGCGGCAGTACCGTATTTTACAAAAAAATACTACCAATGAAAATTATACTGAAAACACTTAGAGAAAATAATGAAACGTTGAATAAGGTTACAATCGCAATGTGGGGGTTAGTAAATGCAAGCCAAAACATGAGAAGATTGTATATGAACATAACATAAAAAAACAAAACAATTGATTGATCAATCAAACAATTGCATCAATCAACTCCACCTTCTATTGCATCATATACGGACATTGATTTTAAGTTACTAATACGATATGGTTCTCAAAAGAAGTCACTTGGTTTCCTAAGCAGAAATTTGTAACTTGAAAAAAGGAATAATCATTTTGGGAGAAATTTTTAAAACACTTTATGATGTACTTAATAGACAACTTCGTGATTTCACAGAAGCCATAACTGAAAGCGTAGCCTACTTGAACTTCTGCAGATTTGTTTTTAATATTTTTTTTTGAATAGTGGGGGACCAATTCATAGTAATTGAGGCTGTCAAAAGCGGAATACGGCATAAATTTTAAAAACCACTGTAACTACAAGATGCTTGTGCTGTGTGCTTCAGCTGCAGTTATACAACTGATAAGGAAAACTTTGTTTGCATAAAACAAATCGTAGGCCACAGAAATATTTGCTTGATGAAAATGGGCCACAAAAGAAGAAAGGTTGAGAACCACTGACCTATTGACATACCGTTAGTTACTTTTTGCTGTTTTCGGTGCAATCTAGTGGTTTTTAGTCAAGTTAAGGTGAACAGGTCATTTGTTTATATTTTAATAAAAGAATTAAAAATAATGCTGTAATAGTAGACAGGTGGAGCAGTCTGATGGAAAGGACATTGAGAATGATATTTCGTTACACGAAGACCATTACAAAAGCCACCCTAACCATTACAAAGCAACAGAAAATATTGTTGTTGGTGGTAGCTGTGCTATTACAAGAACCTCTCAAAAACAATGAAGAGCAATTTTGTTTAGACTATCTTTCATTTTTGGTAGAACTGTGTAAGCAAATTGAACAAAGATTTGATTTGTCAGGTTCTTGTACGTTAGCAAAGCGTTGTATCTAAAAATTGCTACATCAGCCACAGGAGGTGTGAGATCAATTATACTATTTGCCTGCAGCTTCCCATCCTTGGTTTATTAGACGAAATGGATGAATTGGGGCTGAAGAGTGGTTGGTACTTCCACAAGCCAAAAATGCTTTAAATGATTTGTTAGAACTCAGCCCACCTGAGTTCTGGCAAAAGCTAAAGCCAGTGAGGAATGGTCTTGGAAAACCGAGGTTGAATATATCGTCAAAGCTTATGTGCAACCTGTTAGTGTTGCCACATTCAACTGCTTGTGTAGAACGAGTGTTTTCGCAAGTAAACATGGTCAAAGCCAAGAAAACGAACTGCCTGCATGCATCCACAGTTGCTAACAGATTGCTCGCAAAACAAACCATCTCAAGAAATGCTACCTCTTGTTTCTCTTGGAAACCATCAAAGCAAGTGCTAATTGATACTTGTAAAAAAGCTCAACGCAAGAGATATTTTGAGTACCCGTATATATTTTTCACTGAAAGGAAAATTAGATCAAGCATACGATATATGACAGAGTAATTTGTAGTTAACAATTATCACTATCAACAACAGTACCGGTATTGTACCATTAATGTTAATTTTTATAAGGAGGTTAATGTTTATCCGGGCAGTAAGTGCAACTGTCAAGTTTTTTATGGTTATCTTGTTTTTTGTTTTTGTCTTCTCTGCATTTTGTATCCAATTTTTTTCCATTTATATATGTATTTATCATTTTCTGTCGTACCCACTGTATATTGGGGGCCCTGTGTATTGCTGTAATGTAGATTATGACCTTATTTTCATACATTCTAAAACGATTATAAGCAAGACCGTTGCTTTGTCGCAACCATTTTAAATCTAGTGATTTTCTTTCCAATCTAGTGATATATATATTTTGGTGATTCTAGTTATTTTGCAAAGTAAGCTGTGGCAGCATTGGTTGCGTAGTGCCAGTAGTGGTTATAAATAACTTATCCTTATCACCTTCGGCTCTATTGCTGGTGGATCTGCTTACGATTCCAGGTCAGGACATATCAAAGAATTCAAAAAAAAGGGACCGATTATGTTCTTTCTTGCATAACGTACCATAGTGAGGGGAAATCGGGTAACGATGTGATGGCAATGACATACCGTACTGTACTAAATCGGTCATCGGACCACTTGGCATGCGACAACTCAACAAGTTTTTCTGCTGATATCGTGTCATCGCTTGTTAAACTGAATTTGTTGACTTGCTCAGTTGTCACTTTCTCAGTTTCATCATTTGCCAACTTCAGTTACTTGCTGAAATGTTAGTAGCTCAATTGTCAGTTTGCTCAACTGTCATTTGCTCAGTTCACAACTGCTGACTTGTAAGAGACTTAGCTATCTGAAGACTATCACATAAAATTATTTCGCCAGAATAACAGTGGTGTTTAGATGCATTTTGTATTTAAAATAGCAATTGCAAAGTGCGCTATTGTAATTTTAATACACACAACCATACCACCAAATTATTACATTCTCAAAAGTATGAAAATAGCTTATCTTTCTAATAAAAAAAGAGTAACTGTTTAAGTTAACAACTACAATTTTCAGAGATCTTTGAAAAAATGGTCGCAAATATGCACCTGGACTAGGCCTATACTACAAAACTATAAGATTTTATCTTTCCATATCCTATTTTTTTGTTGGCTGTGGCTATATTTACACTATATAGTGTAATAATAGCCTCAATAGTGTTGCCAGATAAGGAATTCTGCTCTAATTTGAGTAAATTTTAAAGTTGTTGAAAACAGTATATAACTAGTATTTTGGAAATTTTTTTTTGTCCTGGGCAAAGATCAAAACCATAATCTTATTTCTAACTCTAACCCTTCCCTTAACCCTGCCTAACTTTAATCCTAACTCTGGCAACACCTGATTGTAACCATGGCATTAAGTGTGGAAAAATATCCACTTCCTTTTTTGTTATGTGTAGGCTAATAAATTGTCAATTTATTGAAGCAAAGTTTGCAACAGGCTTATTATCAGACTAAAATAATGGTTCCCATGGTTGGTCGCCCATGCTTGCATATAACCTAGCAGAATTTGAAAAGCAACACTAAAAGGCGGAAACGCGGAAATAAGCTGGTCGTGAAATGGCGTATTGTCCGCAGAAGTATATAGCGCTTTAACACCGATGTAGAAAACGCGGAAATACGATCTTGGGCCCTTGGCGTCCATATTGTTTAACATAGCGATAACTCCATCATGAAAGAATGAAATGTTGCAACATTTGCATTTTGCTTCTAAAAAATAAGAATGCAGTCCTAAATGACAATTTTGTGAATATACTTTATGACAAAAAGCAAATATATGAGATTTCGTAATTGTTATTTGGTTGAGTTTTTTGCTTACTCAAAAGCCAACCTAATGTGACGCATTTGAAAGTGTTGTTTCTCATAATAAATTAAAGTCGCTGTTTAACTTCTACTTGTACTTTACTATCGTTTCAACTTTACAAAATGTCTTCTCTTGAGCTGTTGGCAGTTTTCCGCGCTTGTTTCCGCATTTCCGCCTTTTAGTGTTGCCCGAATTTGAAACTGGCAAGTTAATATCTACTTATTGCAAACCTGGATCCAAGTTGCAGGCCAAACACTGAAGTTCATGTTAAGGTAGCCTACATGTTGTTCAAATGAAGCTGGTTCACAAGACTCCGCCCTGGTCATTAATACTATAATGTTATGTACGATTATATGTCAATGATTGGAATCGACCAAAACATATAGGTGAAGTGTATGAACAATAAACCAAAGGGAAAGTAGTTTCACCCTACCGTATGAATATATTTTTAGTCAATGCGAATGCATGACATTGTAATATTTTTGACCATGGTGAAGATTTGTGCACCAGCTCCCACACATGTTGTAGTACTTTGTACATAATGAGAGTTTTTCTAGCCAACTTTAAAGATTTTAATAATTTGCCTTAAATGTGAGAAAGTCTGCTTTTATAAGGTATAAAATCTTACTATTTTCTGGGGCAACAGCAAAATGTTGCAAATAGTTTCTGTCGGAAACATTCAACAGTGGGTTAACAGTGCAGAGATTTTGTTGGATGGTAAAGTTTTTGTGTAATGACTGGTAATGAACGGTGTTTGTATGAATGAAAAAGAATATCACATAAGAAGAGGTAAAATATAAAAACTGCCCATTGTTTTCTTTACAACTGCAAAAGTTATTAACAGCAGTAAGTTATAGACCGGGAGCCTACGACAGAAGATTTCACCCCATAAGGTACAAAAGGTTTGACCCCTTGAAGTTACTGGGGTCAACCATGTCACTCACAAAAAGTATGGAAGATTGACCCCACCGGGTGGGTCTGGACCCTAGAGCCCCCTAAAAATCCCCAAAAGGGGGTTATTTCACCCCATAGGGTACATAGATCAAACTTGGTCAAAACGAAGTTCTATGTCAGGACATCACAAAAATATCAAATCTAACAATATCGCCGTTTTAATTCAAGACTGACTTAAGTCCACTTTTCATCCATATTATGAGCAAATCTGCTAAGCTGTACCTGCCTTAAAAACAGAAATACCATAGGCTTATGTCCACATATTTTTCCAAGTTTTAATTCCATGTAGACTTATGTCCATGCATGGACATAAGATAAAATTTTTTATAAAAAATTTGGACTTAAGATATTTTTTTGGACTTATGTCCAATGACTATCCATGTAATTTTAGTTGTAAGTCCATGTCCAATTACTGGCAAGTAGTGAAGTTTGCATTGTATCAACATCATAATAATAACAATCACTTTGCCTTGCAACAAAGCTATAGCAGTTGGCCTGCACTTCAACTGGCAGCATGGCAAGTGCGGTTTAATTGAATAAGTCGTATGCACATTATATCTATGTGTTCGGAGTTTTAAGCAACTTTCAGATTAACTGCAATATGTCATGTACAGTTGTACACCTGTACGTAAGATACGAACAGAAACCACACAGTCTTGCCATGATCTCTTAGGGAATACATATTTTATACCAATACAGCATCAGAAAAGATTGTTGGTTATACCTTCTAGCGGGGAAACGCACTTTCATGACAGTACAGGAATGAATCAGTCATTTGTTTGTAACATCTTTAACATTTTTTAAACAATCATTTCCACTTATAGCAGAGATGCACAGAATGTATATTGAATGCTGCAGTGAACGTAAGTTTCAACCAGATAATTATTCCACATATTACCAAGTATTAACCCAACAATTCTATCTGAAATTTCAC
The DNA here is from genome assembly GCF_918807975.1 of Aplidium turbinatum. Lineage (NCBI taxonomy): Eukaryota > Metazoa > Chordata > Ascidiacea > Aplousobranchia > Polyclinidae > Aplidium > Aplidium turbinatum. Next base: position 39,531,976 of record NC_137473.1, read on the forward strand.
AAACCAAAGAAGGATCAATGCGATAGCTGTGTTGCTTTTGATAATACTCCAGTCCAGAACATCTTGTTACCAATCAAATGAAGGCTGATCAACAAAAACAACTTGCAAGAGAGCATAAAGAAAAAATGAAGAAGGAAGCTTCCAATAATGCATCTGTTCTTACTGCAGGATTCGATTTCCAAAAAAGATTGCTTTCACCTCATGGAAAAGCATCTTCATTTTACTGTATTACCGTTTAAGGTTGAAAAATTACAACTTTACTGTGACTAATTTGAACTCTATGCAAACTGCTTGATTTTTGTGGAACGAAGGTCATGCAAGAAAAGGTTCTTGTGAAGTAGCATCATGTCTTCTTAGTTTTTTATCAAAAGCAAACACCTATGGTGTAAAGAAAATTCACTTGTTTTGTGATTGATGCTGTGGCCAGAACAGTAACTGTATGGTTTATATCATGCCGGCTATTGCTCTCGAGATTTATGGCTTCGATGAAATCACCTTGAACTTTTTGGTATCTGAGCATAGCCAAAACTAAAATGACACAGCCCATTCAATCATAGAACGTGCTGCAAGCAAAATGACCATTTACACTACTGCACAATGGCAAACTTTGATTATGACTCCCTTCAAAAGGCATCAACCAGTTGAATGCAACATAGTGATGTGATTGATTTCAAAAGCTCAGTTTTCGAAAATGATGAAAGCCAATGTCAATGATTGCAATGGAGAAAGAATCTACTGGTCCAAAATCATGTAACTAAAAATCACCAAAGTAGAGCCAACAACAGCTACAGTGAAAGCACATTCAGAAAACTAGACCTAATTTTCGAAAATACAGGAAGACGAAGCTGAGCACTACCACTATGCCAAGGTTATATAAATCATTTCCTGGCACTTCAATGGATAAGAAGAATGATTTTAAAAAACTCTGCCTCAAAGGCTCGATTCCAATTCAACATCATGACTTTTTTCGAAATCTTCCAGTCACTCCCAACAAAGACAGTATTGAAGTATAATTTCATAAACTAGGCTCAGAATTAAGTGCCAGCGCTTCTTTGCAGACACTTTTCATTTGAAGTTATGCATATTGATGATAACAACATCAAGTCAGCAATGATAACGCATCATTCTGTTATGTCCAGTGAACTAGTCAAAGCCATTACGCATTATGGTGGTATATATAAGTTGTTCCAGTAGTAAAGTGAATGAAAGTGCATTGAATTTAGCAAATATGATAGTAATAGAGTAAATTTAATAAGAGGATTGTGCTGGTGAATTTTAATCGAGTTGGCAATAGTGGTAATTATTGAAGTGCATTGGATTTGATAAACAAATTAAGTGCGGTAGTGACTATGTGCTATACAGTAGTTGAGTTAGCAGTGGTAGTTGTTTAAGTACATTAAATTTAAATAGTGACTGAAGGTTCAATTGCACTGACTGTATGAAACGGCAACATGTGAATTAAACAGAAAAAGATAATTCAGCACAACTACACAGCAGTTTTACTCTCTTTTGGGAAAATGTTGCAAATTCACAGTTAGTGTAAGAGTTTGTTAAGAAAAAAAAAAGTTTTTTGGAAGAGTTTGTGTCGGTATGATTAAATGATTAAATTTGTGATAAAGAAATTTTGAACATGAAAGTTTGAGTAAAAATTACGTTATTTTGCTGTATGCTGTGATACTTTACCTCTAAAAGTGATTCATCAAATGAAAATGAATGATGCTGCACTGGTGTTAAACAATTCATTCGTGTTTTTCAGCATGTACGTACCTTAACATTCAGGATAAATTAGACTTATGTCCATTTACATAAAAATGAATCAAAAATATTTCGGAGCAAGAAAGACTTAAGTCCAACAACATACAAAAAAAACACAAATGGCACCACCTAGTGACAAAGTATTCAGTGATTTTTGTAGACCAACATATTGCCTATCACTGGTAAATAGTAAGTCTCTGTGTGCACATCCATGTCAAAGAAATTTGTTCAGTTGTACAGTCAAGTGCAGTTATTTGCAATTATCTCAAAATGCTAAAAATGGACTTAAGTCAGTTTTGAATTCAAGCGGCGATATTTTTGAGTGGAAAGATGATGTAAGACCCCCCCAAAGTGACCACCCACGGGTTAATTTCACCCCATAAGGTACATGGACCAAAGTTGGTCAAAACGAAGTCTTATGTCAGGACATCACAAAAATATCAAATCTAACAATATTTTCGGGTGGAAAGATGATGTAAGACCCCCCAAAAGTGACCCCCCAGGGCCAGGCCATCAGAGTTTGTTTTACCCCATACGGTACCTGTACCAATATTAGTCAAAACGAAGTCCTACATTGCCCACAGTTCCCATATGGCATAGCCTAGTGAAGTTTTGATTTTCTGCTGCCCTAATTTGTTGAGGTAAGTTTTTTCAAAGCGATTAAATTGAGACAGGTACAGCAGCATCAGATCATACCGAAAAGTTTCTTCTTACGGTGGTTGAGATTGGACAAGAAAAAAGGCAAAAGTTCATTAATGAGTGTGTTAATGATCCAAGCCGGTTTGAAAAGAGAATATAGCGTCAAAATCTGCAAACATTTGCATCAGAAGCTAGCAAACGTAAAGTTTATAGAGCAGACGGTACAGTGGTAGCAGCCTGTATGGTTCGAGATCTTTTCGGAAGTAGGCTATCCTGTACCACTCACTTCAACAAAAAATAGATATGGCAGAAGTACTGAAATACCCACTGACGCTTATTCCATTGTCTCTCAGCCATGTGGACGGAACAATGCAACAGACTCCTAAAGCTGCAATGATGAATTATTTAGAGTCACTGGTTTCAACAACCCCTCCTGAAACAATAAATGCAACCATTATTGATGCTTCCTTTTTTGTGCATTTGCAGATGAACACTGCTCTTCCAGCTTCCTTTGGCGCAATAGCTCGCTTTCTTCTACAGAGGATTCTACTATCCGATGGCAATACTATTCATTTTGTCGCCGACAAATGGCTATCTCCCTCGATTAAAGATTGCAAAAGAGATCCAAGAGATTCATTATCAGCAGCATATCATATGGTTATAGGCGAATTCTTCGTAAACAATTCTTCGTAAAGCAATTCTTCGTAAAACAATTGTTCGTAAACAGTTGTTGGTGAAATGAAATCCGTAAAAGAATTTTTCGTAAAGCATTCGTATACATCAAATCTCCATTGTATGCACGAATAAATGCTTTGGGAAGAATTGTTTTACAAAGAATTAAGTTTACGAAGAATTGTTTTACGAAAAATTGCTTACAAAGAATTGCTTCACGAAGAACTGTTTATGAAGAAAACGTCGGACACCATATCATATCACTGGGCCAGCTCAGAAACGTCCAAGTAACTGGATTCAAGCTCTCAAAAACAACAGTTTTAAAGAGTTTTTAATTAAGTTTCTTGTTAGCAGCTGGAAAGATGACAACTTTTCTCATTTGTTGCAACACAAAACGCTCTTTGCTAATGCTGGTGATACGTGCTACTGTTATAAAGTAATAGATGGTAAAGTTAAGTTTCTGGGCAGCTGATTTGTAGCAAGAATTGACAGCGATAGACACGTGTTTCACCCATGAGGCTGGGCTCATCAGTATCGCACCGTATTCTTGCCACTGCCACGAATTCTTGCCACTGCCACGTATTCAGATGGTAAAGTTGTAAAAAATGTAGAAGCCACACTGTGTAATGACCATGAAGAAGCGGACAGTAGGATGTTTTACCACTTAGTAAATGTACCAGCCCCAAGCAATGTGGTTATCCGCACATCTGACACCGACTGTCTTGTAATTGGCCTAGGTTGCTATGAAACTTTTGATCCTTCATTAAAGATATATGGATAGAAGCTGGGTTGCAAAGCAATAACACGCAACGCTACATCAGCATTAACCAGCTGCATACCACACTTAGAGCGACGATTTGCAAGTGTTTACCTGCATATCATGCCTTTACAAGTTCTGATTACACCTCGTCATTTAGCAGGAAAGGGAAAGTGCGGCCGCTGAAATTACTCCAAGGAAACCACAAAGCGCAGGCAGCTTTTAGCCAACTCGGACAAGACAAAGAAATTAGTGAAGACACTATCATCGCAATAGAGAACTTTATGTGTAACATGTACAAAAACAAGAAAATTAATTATGTCAACAAAGTCCGTTTACAAATGTTTTTAGACAGCTACAAATCCAAAAAAGAAAATGAAAGGATATCATGCATACAGAAGCTAGATAGTAGTACTCTACCACCTTGTTCACGAGTACTTCTCCAGAAGATAAGGCGCACTCATCGCAAGACGGTGGTTGTCTTCAACTAGAAGTGAACAAGCAGCAACATCGTATCTAGAGTATGGCTGGAAAGAAGAAGGAGGTTGTTATAAAGTGGTATGGTTTGAAGGTGAAGCTTCACTTACATCTTTAGATGTCTGCGTGGAATCTGATCCCATCCAGGAATGTCAAGAAGAAGGTAAACAGCATTGGATGTCGCTTGGGTTACCCTTTATAAATATAAAACTTTCTTCTGGTCTATCCGTCATTCACTTTCTGGACTGTAAACATTATAGCCAATAACTGGCTGTAAAGTTTCGTTTTAGGAACCTGTAACCAATAGTTTCTGCAATCTTGAGAGAAATGCCTGGGTGCACTGAATCATTAATAAATGTCGAAAAAATAACACTTTTTTCAGTTAATAGTAAGTTGCAATGTTGCATTATTCGAAGAAAAATAGACGTCTGTAAAAGACAATAAAATTACTTTTGTATATATGTTACGCATATCTGTAGTGCATAATAGCAAATGTTTCGTACAGTCTTTATTTCTTTTCTCTGTGGGTGATTCCATGTCAATTTACATGGGAGGTGTAACCCTATGTTTCAGATTCTCTTTGTTTTAACATATGTTATTGCCCTTGCAAAATAATGATCAAAGAAAAAAAAAATATTTAGATATCTTGTACGGTTCTTGAGATATGACCGGGTAAACTTTTTGCCACTAGGTGGAGATTTGCTGTGCGAGCGCTCACTTTTTGTTTATTGACTGATGCAAATTCTCTTATATCTTCATAAGTACTCCACATAGGTTTTCAAAAATTGGGTTTTGGGTATTTTCAGGGTCAAGGAATCCAAATCTGCTGTCGAAATATCAAAAAAACAACCTTTTCATTGAGAAAAAGAAGGTTGAAATTTTTTAAACATTTTTTTTAAGTTCCGAACTTTGATCTCATTTTTTAAGTTGTTGACGCAAAGTTATAAACCAAGTTTTTTTTTTTTTTGTACTATTATTCTTATCCTTTTTATTAATGCAGGTTTGTTAATTATGTTTTTTAAGCTTCATGAAAAATTTTTCATAGAAAATTGACATGAGCCTTTGTTTTTTCTTCACCTAAAACACGTACACTGTGTGTACTCTTTGGCGACCTAGCTGCTGCCATCAATAAAAAATAATTTTAATGGAAACTCTTTTGTACAAAAATGTGTGTTTTACTTTTTGCATTGTATGGTGATGGTGTAAATTTTCATTTTCATTTAGCTTTTGCAGCAGATCAGCAGTTACATAAATAAAAATCTAAAACATGTGAAAAAAATCGAATACTTTTCAGACGGCTGTGCAGGTCAATATAAAAACTTCAAAAATTTATTAAACTTATGCCACCACCAATCTGATTTTAACCTTGATGCATCCTGGTCATTTTTTGCCACAAGCCATGGAAAATCTCCCTGTGATGGCATCGGTGGCACTGTAAAGCGCCTAGCAGCAAGATCAAGTTTGCAAAACAACCAAATTTTAACTCCCAAGTGTTTTTTTTAATTTTGTCAAACTGATATCCCAAACATAAAATGCTTTTTTGTATCCCAAAGTGCAACACAGAAAGCACGGTTTGCTCTACAAACCAGATATAAACTGGGAACAACACTCCGAGGAACTCGATCTTATCATCATTTTCAACCAGTTTCCTCAAACACCATACAATTCAAACAAACAAGTGAAGATCCTGAGTTTTCTGGAGAGCATACGTTTAAAGAATCTACTATTCACCAGCCAGTATGAAACTGAAAAACAATGACTATACAGCATGCAAATACGATTCAGTTTGGTGGATTGGCAGTATCATGGAAGTGAATGAACCACAAAGTGAAGTTAAATTTATGTGCCCACACGGTCCCAGTAAATACTTTCAGTGGCCATCAAGAGAAGACACGTGTTGGGTTACGTTACAGCAAATTATCTGCATAATAGGGCCACCACGGCCAGCAATCAGCAGTGGAAGAAATTACACAATTGAAAAGAATGACATGAAAGTTATTTTAAAGCATCCACGTCTTTTAGGCGCAGACAGTTAGGCGCTGGTCAAATAGGCGCACACACTGTGGCGTCAGGATATTTAGGCGCAGAGCACTGTGGCGTTCTGTTCAATATAACATTTTGTGTGAAAAGCATTGCAGTACCTGCCAAGCTGATACAATCTGCAGACTTTACTAGGAATAGCACCTAAATGAACGGGCGCCACAGTGCTCCGCACCTAAATATCCTGACGCCACACTGTGCACGCCTATTTGACCAGCGCCTAACTGTCTGCGCCTAAAAGACTTGCTCCCATTTTAAGGGTCCACGTCTTTTAGGCGCTGACAGTTAGGCGCTGGTCTAATAGGCGCGCACACTGTGGCGTCTGGATATTTAGGTGCGGAGCACTGTGGCGCCTGTTCATTTAGGTGCTATTCCTAGTAAAGTCTGTAGATTGTATCGGCTTGGCAGGTAGGGGCGTAGGGCAATGCTTTTCACACAAAATATTATATTGAACAGGAAAATATATTGTTTTGTTAATGCATGTGCGTTGTTGGTCATGGCTTCAGTGAGTGAAGTTGCTTAAACTGGCAATGCTTTTTCACACAAAATGTTATATTACACAGAAAAATATATGGGTGAAGCTGCTTGAACCGGAAATGCTTTTCACAAAATGTTATATTGAACAGAAAAATATGTTATGGCTTCCGTGAGTGAAGCTGCTTAAACCGGCAATGATTTTCACATAAAATGTTATATTGAACAGAAAAATATGTTGTTATTTTAATGCGCGTGTTCAGCATTTATTTGTTGTTAGTCCAGGTTTGCGCCGGCGAAAGCTTTATCAATAAATTATTCAAGTTTCCGAACATGTATGAGTTCACTTTTAGTTAGGTCAAATAATAACTAAACACCAGTAAAAAATGTACGTAGGCTGTACTCAAGCGGGCGGTAGGCTTGAGTGAAGAGTAACTTAGTTTTCCGTCAAAACCCGGACTAGGTTTAATAACGAGCGAAGTCTCACCGTTATGCTTGCAACTTGTAGCCAAAGTGTAGCCTATATGCCCTGTAGAAATGTATTCATGTGAACAGTAGTAGAGCGTCTTAAGCGTGCTCGTCACATGGCCAATCCATCCCGAACAGAAGTAATTTATATTTAATCTAAATTACCAGACATTTTTCACACAAATCTGTTGTATTTACGCGGTAAAAACATGTCATGTGATCGACGTAGACGCACAATCTTGACATCAAATGAAAGCATACATCTTCAGCTATCCGAAGATGCAAAGCTTTGCAATAAAATTTAAAACATCCTATGTACAACTAGCAACTCCAAACGGTATTTTTTCTAATTTCTAAAAAAATTAAAAATTGGCAGAAAAGTGTACTTCATTATAATTTTTACTACCCAAGCATGATACAATAAGATGAAAATATATGTAGTTTAATCGAATGCCAAAACAATTCTGCACATGAGAAAAAATTTACTTCGTTTCTGCGCGCAATGCTTTAGGAGGTACAGCAGAATGATTATGGAGAAATTTGGAAAATTTTAAGCAAAAAGTTTACGTAATTTAGCCTACAGTCTTTTTGATCGAGAAATTCCAAAGTAAGGGGTTGCCTAGCCAGTTTTGACTGCCAATTCCAATGAGTGAAAGAAAAAAAATCCACTGTGTCCCCATCTAGTCCTCATCTGATAACTGCACCGCCAAAATATTTTTTTAATTAGCCAAAAAAGGACAGGCAAAGACTATGGATCTGCCATCATTTACATTATTTTTTTGCTTGAAATAGGCTACCTTTCAACCTTGGACGTAGGGATACTTCCTTGGTCATCATGGCAAAAATCCCAAGATGTGTGTATACGTCCGTGGTCGCGAAAGAGTTAACTAAAAATGAACTCAATAATATTCGGAAGCTTCAATAATTTATTGATAAAGCTTTCACCAACGCAAACCTGGACTAACAACAAATAAAACAATAATAAATCTATAAAACAACAATATATTTTTCTGTTCAATGTAACATTTTGTGTGAAAAGCATTGCCAGTTTTAGCAGCTTCACTCACTGAAGCCATAATATAATTTTCTGGCAAGCTGCCAAGCTGATACAATCTACAGACTTTACTAGGAATAGCACCTAAATGACCCGGCGCCACAGTGCTCCGCACCTAAATATCCAGACGCCACAGTGTGCGCGCCTATTAGACCAGCGCCTAACTGTCAGCGCCTAAAAGACTTGCTCCCCATTTTAAATACCATTGCTTGAAACTACTCCATTAATGATAACTATTGTGATCAAAATTTAAAAGCATTTATTCTGCAAAGTTTCATCAAACAGACACCAATGACCGAATCATTTTTATTCCGCATGTTTTGTTGCTTACAGCAACACAGTTCTGTGCTATGTTATGTTGTCGGGTAACGATGGCACAGATTTAACCTGGCCAACAATTCAGTACTTTCTAGCATTAATTCAATGAATGAAGATATTACATCAATTGATGTATTTATCTTCATATAGGATCCATTTCTGGAAAAAATGTTGCAGCCAGCAATTCAGTCTTTTTTACATTGAGATGTAAAAAAGATGTAGATTGTAGATGTAAAAAAGACTGAATTGCTGGCTGCAACATTTTTTGCAGAAATGGATCCTATATGATGCAATGTGAATAACAAATACCTAAATGTTAGAAAGATAGTGTTATCACATTGTATACAATTATTAAATTTCTTCAATAGTGGGAAAACATTAAATATTTTCGGTGTGGTGAATATTTGTTGTTGAAATGTAAAATGAATTTTATCTTTACACCAATATTGTTCTGTGTACAAACCACAATGACAGTTTGTCGTTGACTTACAGACGACACATGTATTGCATTTGATTTTGTGTAAAGTATTATGTTAAGTGTTCATTGAATCTTTTATGGAAATTATATGTGTTTCATGCAAAGGCTGATAAAACCTGCTATTAATCTGATTCAAAATAACAAAAAAGGTGGCTGAATAACGCATTCTTGCAGTAGGCTACATTTCATAATCGCTGCTGAACTACCACCAGTCATAGTTATGCGGCATGATCAAAATTACAAACACGTCAAAAACAAGTCCATTTTCTGCACACAATTTTTTCATGAAGCTTACAAAACATAATTAACAAATCTACATAAATAAAATGGGTAAGTATAATGGTACAAAGAAAAAAAAAAAAAACTTTGTAACTTTGCGTCAACAGTTTAAAAAATGAGATCAAAGTTCGGAACTTTAAAAAAATGTTAAAAAAGTTTCAACCTTCTTTTTCTCAATGAAAAGGTTGTTTTTTTGATATTTCGACAGCAGATTTGGATTCCTTGACCCTGAAAATACCCAGAACCCAATTTTTGAGAACCTATGTGGAGTAGTTATGAAGATACAAGAGAATTTGCACTAGTCAATAAGCAAAAAGTGAGCGCTCGCACAGCAAATCTCCACCTAGTGGCTAAATTTTCACCATGTCATATCTCAAGAACCGTACAAGATATCAAAATATTTTTTTTTTCTTTGATCATTATTTTGCAATGACAATAACATATCTTAAAACAAACAAAATTTGAAACATAGGGTTACAAATTTTGATTTTTTCCTTAAATTTGATATGGAATGACCCTGTATATAGCAGGAGAATTGTATGAATCTGAAGAAGAAGACGAAGAAAGTGAAAGCGACAGCAGTGACAACGAAGAATAAAGAAACGACCGTTTACATTTACACAAACAATCTCTGTTTATGAATGAACAGTTACAATAACTGATTGGAGACAAGAAGCAAATAGCATTAAAGACAAAAATTTACTACATTGGGTTTATTGGGTTATTTATTGTAGCAGCTGGAAAATGTTCATTATTGCTTGAATTAACGTTCCGAAATGATTCATTTTGAAACATTTTGATTTGGATAGTTAGTTGTACGATTAAGTCAACATTTAGTGGTCGTATCAAGATCTTGGACAGGGTTGGAAGTCATTAGTCAAAAAGCAATGACTATTTCACTATTCGATAGTGCCCAAAAAAGCAATGACTTTCCGCGATCGATACTTAAAAAAAGCAACAAATAGCAATTACTAAAAATATTGTATTTGCGTATTTAATGACCAGTGATGCCAGGCTGTTTTTTTAAAACAAGCAAGTGAATCTAAAACACAAGCCCAAAACAGACAAATCAACACAAAAACAAGCCCAATAATTTGCAACCAATACCAATTAGCATAAAGCGCGCAGTTTAGCAGTTCAAAATTTTCAATAGAACCTTTGCAGTCCATACATCACGTTTATTTCAAGAATGACATTTGTTTACGCCATTCCAAGCAATAATTATCTTGAAAAGGAAGGATGCAATGTTGACTACAGTAAAAACCTCGCAATTTCAGTGTCAAAAACAAGTTTAAAAAAGTTTGACTGGCCAAAAAAACAAGCCCAAACTTGCCGGAAAACCATAAGGTTGGCAACACTGTTAACGACTCTCACTGGCATGGTTTTTCTGAACTGTGTTACCCGCAAAATTTTCCTTAATCCTTTAAAGTTCGAAAACCGGAAGGGGACTAGGTCGGATAGTTATCCGAAAACTAAATCTCGTAAATTCGTTTTGACGACGAAGTTAGTGAACAACAAAAAATGATTAGGCCTAAGCAGTTCTCCTAAATATCGATTAGTGAAAAACGAATAATGATTTCGTTACTTATAGAGATGTACCGATATATCGGCATCGGTGATATCGGCCATTTTTTGAGTATCGGCATCGGTATCGGCAAAATTTGGCCGATACTGTGGCCGATACTAAACATGTAAAAAAAGGCGTTTGCTGCGGATTTTTGCAGAAGCAAAGATATTACATAGATTTTTTAAAGTACCGTATTTTACGGACCATAAGGCGCACTTTAAATTCTTTTTTTCCTCATAAATTGATCGTGCGCCTTATGGTCCGGTGCGCCTTATGTATGAATCAAGTGCGGTAGTGCTTTATTGCCTACACTCAAAACCAGTACCGATACTACTATTATATATGGTCCGGTGCGCCTTATGTATGAACAAAAAACTAATCAAAGCAATTTATTGACAGTGCGCCTTATAGTCCGGTGCGCCTTATGGTCCGTAAAATACGGTAGTAACTAACACCACATTGATATAGAAAAATAACAACCTGTTCAAATTTTTGATACCTCACACTCCCATGACTTCATGTGCGTACCTTTTGGCATTGTTTGCTTACAGTGATTCTTTCACTCAAACAAAACGTTTTGTTTCAGCAGTTTTGCGTTGTTCGATTCTTAAGTTGTGAAGGAGACTCAATTTCTCCAATATTTATCATGCTTTTCTTTGTGTTTCTTTTTTTTTCTCAGCAGAGGATAAAACCAGGCCAAGACTACCCAGGTAGCAAAAATGTATACTTTTGCATCGTTTTTACGTTGCTAAACGTTTAAAAAACCATGTAACTTGGTTGTTTTTAGTAAGCTGGTTTTATCAGTTTGTGATTTAATATCCACATTTCATTGTAATAAACTCACCAAGCTTAAACAATGTCATGGCAGAGTAAGTAGGCTTAAAATGATAGCAATGGGACTACGAATCCTCACTAAACTAATCAATAAATGGTCTTGTTGCGCCTAAGATGACAACCTCATTGTGAAGAAAGGAGCGTTCTTCCCGGCTATCAGCACAAGGCTGAGCACTCACTAGTACAGCGAGCTGTTGCGATTCGCTAACCATAACGGTGTAGCTTCCACGCTAGCCATTTAGACCATTAAATCAACTATATGTTTCTCGGCAGCCGTTTTGTAGCAAGAATTGACATCGACAAGAATTGAAATGGCTAGTGTACGCCCGGACAGCAGAATAACTACCGTATTTTACGGACCATAAGGCGCACCGGACTATAAGGCGCACTGTCAATAAATTGCTTTGATTAGTTTTTTGTTCATACATAAGGCGCACCGGACTATAAGGCGCACCGGACCATAAGGCGCACCGGACCATATATAATAGTATATCGGTACTGGTTTTGAGTGTAGGCAATAAAGCACTACCGCACTTGATCCATACATAAGGCGCATCGGATCATAAGGCGCACGATCAATTTATGAGGAAAAAAAAGAATTTAAAGTGCGCCTTATGGTCCGTAAAATATGGTAAGTGTTATGATTTAATTTAGGGTGCTTTAAACAGAACATTTTTGCACGTAAAGCATTAAATTACCACTTTGGGCCCATAATTTGCTTGCAAAGCACTCGCTTACCTTTCTGGGCCCTTTTGCTAGATTATGGGCCCCCCAGGACTAAAGAATAACAACTTTAATGCTTGAAATCAGTCGTTTAGGATGGTTTTAGCCAAACATTTTTGCACGTAAACTATAAAACCAAAATTTTGTGCCCTCCCAACAAACACAGGCTTGGGCCGTCAAGGGTACGCCGTACCCCCTCTCATAGGCCTTGGTCATTTTAGGCGCAACAAGACCATTTTGATTAGTTTAGTGAGGATTCGTAGTTCCATTGCTTTCATTTTGAGCATACTTATTCTGCCATGACATTGTTTAAGCTTGGTGAGTTTATTACAACGAAAGGTGGAAATTTAATCAGAAACTGATAGAACCAGCTTACTAAAAACAACCAAGTTACACGGGTTTTTTAATCGTTTAGCAACGTAAAAACGATGCAAAAGTATACATTTTTGCTACCTGGGTAGTCTTGGCCTGGTAAAAGCTTTTCAACCGAACGACAAGCGCCATTAGGTTGCACATTACTTGTCGAATAGTTTTTGTACGACTACACAAATCACTTGGTTTACATTTTACATCTTATTATCAATTATGATAGCCTATTTGGAGAGTTTGTGCAAACACTTTATTAATTTTTCAGAAACCCCAATTATGATGTAATGTTTCTTCCCTTATACCCCAGTCCTCAATTATGGTGGCAGGCCTTTCATTACTAAAACCTACTATTATGACACAACAATGCGGTTGAGATTGGATTCTTGAATCTTTAATAAATTATGCCAATTGAAAGCTTTTTTCAATAGTTTTATGCAAATAAGGTAAAACTTAGCATTTGATATGATTCCTTGCAAATACCAAAATTGCTTCTTTTTGTAACACCAAAGTATCGGCCAAAATATCGGTATCAGTATCGGTATCAGCCTAAAAAAGTGATATCGGAATCGGTATCGGCCAAAATATTGGTATCGGTACATCTCTAGTTACTTACATAAAAAAGCAGTGAATAACGCGCATTCAATATTTATTTTTAAAAGGAATGGGTATAAGTATTCGATATTGAGAAAGCAACAAATAACGCTATCGAATAGTGACAACTAGTCGTTACTTCCAACTCTGATCTTGGATCAATTTTCTGGCTATATGCTTCATATGTACTTTCTGTTTCTGGTGTTACAAAGCCATGTATTGTCATGTCCTGTTGCCTTTTTTCGATTGACTGAATATGATTTATACAAAAACTTTTGTAAAATATAGTTTCATTTCATGCATCATGGGACAGCTTGTGAATGTATTTCACCAAAACCTATATAAAAATATTGTGAGATGTAATCCATTCATACTGTCCTGGCATAGCACTTCCGTTACACCAAGATTGGTTCGAGTAAGGGATGAATTAAATTAAACCAGGAGGAGATTCACTTTTGGGTAGGTCTTTTATCACCTTCCCAACTGAAAGTATTGTTAGATTTGATATTTTGTGGCGTCCTATAAGACTTCGTTTTGACCACGTTTGGTCCATGTACTCTATGGGGTGAAATAAACCCACTGGGGGGTCACTATGATGACATCTTACATCACCTTTCCACCCGAAAATATTGTTAGATTTGTTATTTTTGTTATGCCCTGACATAAGACTTCGTTTTGACCAACTTTGGTTCATGTACTTTATGGGGTAAAATTAACCCCCTGGGGGGTCACTTTGGGGGGGTCTTACACCATCTTTCCACCCGAAAATATTGTTAGATTTGATATTTTTGTGATGTCCTGACATAAGACTTCGTTTTGACCAACTTTGGTCCATGTACTTTATTGGGTGAAATAAACCTTCCGAAGGGATCACATTAAGGAGGGTCACTTTGAAGGCATCTTACATCACCTTTCCACCCGAAAATATTGTTAGATTTGATATTTTTGTGATGTCCTGAGATAAGACTTCGTTTTGACCAACTTTGGTCCATGTACCTTATGGGGTGAAATTAACCCGTGGGGGGTCACTTTGGGGGTCTTACATCGTCTTTCCACCCAAAAATATTGTTAGATTTGATATTTTTGTGATGTCCTGACATAGAACTTCGTTTTGACCAAGTTTGGTCCATGTACCTTATGGGGTAAAATAACCCCCTTTTTCGGGCTTTTTAGGGGGCTCTAGGGTCCAGATTCACCCGGTGGGGTCAATCTTCCATACTTTTTGTGAGTGACATGGTTGACCCCAGTAACTTCAAGGGGTCAAAACTTTTGTACCTTATGGGGTGAAATCTTCTGTCGTAGGCTCCCAGACTATTATAATAATAATAATAATGGTGTTGCAAGCACAGCAGTGCTTTTTCACCTTCATAACTTACGTAGCAATATTAAATAAAAAAAAAAAGAAACTTATGCAGTCTTGGTCTATAAATATACGTACTACTTTATTTAGGTATTGATTTCATTTAATTTCAGTAACTTGTACATAGCTTACTATATTTCTTGATTGATATGAATGGTCCACCTCAATCAAGGAGAAGACCTCCACAGCAAAATATGCCTTCCATTTTATTGGCTGATCATGAAAACAATAGTTTATTTGGCTTGCTAGGACGAAAATGTGTTGTAAGTAATTTGGAATTGTGTTTTTTGCATATCTTGCATATAGTCCAATCTAAGGTAGTTGCAATACTAATTATATATACCATACTTCAGTGCTGTACTACAAAAGAGTTGTGAAATTCAACTACATATAACTTGCAAGTGCAAAAATGTTACCACAGCACCTCATGGTTTTTATGGTGGAGCTTGCACAATCTGGGTTGTTGCGTGTGCAGATTCACAAACCTCCTGTGGTAACTGTAGCCTCTGCTTTGTCATTTATTGTCAGATTTATTCATTCTTGTGACATCTTTAGAGGTTCATTAGTTAGTCTAGGTCAGCGCTCTACAACCTTTTTGTCATCGCAGCACCATTGATTTACTTTCGCGTTTTGCATGGTATTCCCGCCGCCAAAAATTTAAAAATCGCTAATCGCTTGTAAGAAAATCAAATATTTTGTTATTACACTTCGAAAAGTAAATTAACACTTTAACAAATCAACAGTTGCAATGGGCTCATTACAAAAGTTACAAAGTCAAAAATTCAATGACTCTGGCGTTTTTGTGTTTTACAATTTGTACATCATATAACTGTGATACAACAACAACACTCTTGTTAATAGCATAACAATCAAGAAGTGACACAACTATCAAAGTTTCTTTTTTGGGTATTGACTGCAATCAATCTTTTGTTTAACTAACTGGCCTACTGGGAGTGTGAATGTGGTATGGTGATCTATAAATGTAGAATGACGCATCAATATACTGAAGCAAAAAATTAATTCCCCTAAAAAACAAGACACAATCTCAGAACCGCAACATGTTTGGCAGAACCCCTGTTGAAGAGCACTGGTCTAGCTGGTAACAAAACCCTAAAATAAAAACAAAACTTTATTTTTAGGCTCTTGCTTCAGGTGTAGTGCAAGTGTACCTTGCACAAAACTCGACCTCCTGGCAAAAGAGATGCACTGGTGTCTGTTGCTTCATCAAAGATAATCCCAATCGATCATACTTCATAAGAGTTTTCAGCATTAAGGTATTCAACTACAAAACTTCTTTTGGTTAAATATTTGGTATTTTAAGGCTTTACTATGTAACTTTGAGGAACTGAATAAGTTCTTTATTCATAAACTTAAACTTTTATTGTTTATCTGTATTGATTGCTGATGTTCATTATTCATAAGCTTAAACTTTTATTGTTTTTCTGTATTGATTGCTGATGTTATGCAATAGCAATATTTTGTTGTTTTGCGTTTGTATGATGACCGGGAAATTTGCAGTTTCGAACAAGTGTTCAAGAAAGCTTGCTTTCAAGCTCTACATTAATTCTGTTATCAATTTCAATATCTATTCTTTGTTAAAGTTTAATACTGTATGCAGAGAGGAGAGAAAATCTGGGAGCAGGAACTTTATAATCAATTCAAGTACAGCACACCACGTTCTTACTTTCACACTTTTGACACTGATGTAAGTTTAACATTTTAGTGAAATCAACTACAAAAGACCAACTTAAGATGTTTGGAGATTGCTATAATGTTAAATAATATGCTTAAAACCCTGCCTAGTGAGGATATTTCTTGTGATATCACAAAAATCGTTTAGAAATTAATTCAAAAATTTGAAGTGTCTTATTTTAAGTTGTATTTAAAGTTTAAACCAACAATAGAAAACAATGCCAATCGAATTGATTAGTCGCTTTAAATTGCTTTATATTCAATCCTTTATTTGAATTTATATTGATTGCTGTTACACTTTTTGAGAGTGTATTTTATGTTAATGAAGCGTTAAATTTTGTCATCAACAATTCAGCATATAGTAGATTACCTTACGTTTCTAATTCCCAATTTCAATCAAAAGCGTTCTAGAGCTGGTTTAAACTTCGCAAGTGAAAAGGAAGCGCTGCAATTTAAAAAGATTGTTGAAGAAAAAATTCGACAAAAGCATGAAAAAAGACAGGGTAAGATAGTTGTATTTTTATCACCTTATTTTAACTTTATGTTAAAAAAACCCTCTATAGTGCAGCTCCCATCACAGTTTTGGTATTAAGCAGTTATTTTTTCTTAAATTATTCACCACTTTCACCAGTGACGATCGGTGAGGGAAAGCAAGGAAAGCAGTGCTTACCTGAGCGAAAACTATGCAAGATATAATGACTGAATTCTAGGTTTAACTTCTTATTATTTTTATCAAGTCTATTTTAATTTGAAAATTACTGTGTTTGTGACTACAATTACTCGTAACGCTTGTGAGTAGTCTAAGTCCTCACCAAACCGCATGTCTTGCCTATAAATGCCAATTAACGCAAACGCTTTTGTCAGAAACCATCACTGAAGCTCCAGGGAAATCAACTTTCAAAGTTGCTTTCCCAGGTTCAAAAATGTCAAAAAACGCCTTCGTTTTATCCAATCATCAATCGTTTTGCAAAACGTCACCAGCTGCTTAGCCAATCAGATGTGTTATGGTTATGGTATGGTTAGTTGTGCTTTCCCAGTGACGTCATGCGTATCTCATTGCGGCTGCTTTTGGTTTCAGACGAAAGGAATACAACCTCTACGCATGAGTGATTTGCGCGCTTGTAACTATAGGCTACTGAGTACGCTGAAAATAAAGCTGGTTCTCTTACCAAAAAAAACATAGATTCTACAATAAAACATGCAATTCCAAAGGGTACATTAACCAACCAGTAGGCTACTGAAACAGCACAAGTGTTTTTTAAATTCTTTTGGGTCAATAGACTGACATCACAAGTTCAGAGCAAATTTACTTGTGTTCTTCAAAAATGGACTAGCTTAATTTATAGGCTAATTATTTGCTCTTTACTAGTGCACCAGTCCAATGCATGTCTTAAATGCTTACAGATGACATTGACAATAAGTTTTTGTGTTCAGTCTAAAAACGCAGCCAACATTCTAGACTAGTCCCAGTTTGATTGATTGATTAAATCTTTATCCTCGGACTGGAAAAGTCCGAAGATTTTGTTTTGGAAATGCTCTCAGAGCGCACCAAATTGGAAGAGTTTTTCAAAATTTTCTGGGGGAGGCCCCCCAGACCCCCCGCTGGAAGTGTTGCCTTCGGCAACACGCCTTCGGGCTTCGCCCGACGGTTACGCCCTTCGTGCCTACTACCTTGCTGCAGCATATTTCCAAGTTGCTTTCCCAATGGTTTAAGCCACCGAACGTCACTGACTTTCACTATTAATAAATTCGGTTGGTGGATATTTAAAGTTAGGTCTTACGGTGGTGCTGTCAAAAGCCCTTTTGTTGCTACAAAGCCAACTTTGGGTTTAAAACATAAAGAGTACTTTTAAACGGTTAATTATATAGGCAAGCACATGGCAAAATATTTAACTAATTAGTAAAGTGCAGGATCTTCGTCACACTGCATCATTGATGCAGTCCATCAATGGTAGGCAATGTTTTGATACTTTACTTCACTGATCTCAAAAAAATTAAAAGAGATCATAACGCCATGACGATTTTGTATGTATATAATTTGTTTATACTGTGGTTGCATTTGTGTGAGAGACTTCTATTGTATTTTGAGACCATTCTGTTCCCTTTAAGTTTTACTGACCCTTTGTATTGCGCTTAGTCTCTGCATTGTGTACCAATTCTGTCGATAGCAGGTTTAATTGTTTGAATATTTCTGGCCTTTGCAGTGCAGCTTGCTTGTTCTTCCGGGTAATTTCTGCTTATTGCAACGGCTTTCTAATCCAGTAGAAGTGATTCCATGTTTTGGTAGTGATTTGACGTAATAGCTGTACCGCAAGAAACGTCAATGACAGTCTGTAAAAAGCTACCATGTACTACGGTTAAGTCTTAACCGAAACTGAATTCACAACGTTTTGTATTTGAAAACGAATTGAACTGTTTCAATAACCTAACGAAGTGAAAGAAGTCGTTTACACTTTACACTGCACATTTGCGCTGTTTTTTTTTGATTGCAGCAATCTTGAATACCTCTTGTGTTGTGTCTGTCAGTTTTGTGTTTGGTGACACAGCAAAGTTTGATGGTTTGCTAAGTTACATGTAGACAAGTTGATGTGCCAGTCAGTCATGGTCATCCACACAATGCCACGTGATGAAGTGAACTATTCGAACAATGCCGAATGGCAAGTTTGTCGCCGCGTCAATTAATTGTGTCTTACTCTGTTGTGTTGACTGGTGATCAGCTATAGGAGAGGAAACGTCACTTAGTGGGGCGATGTCCATATATGGACATGTCATTTATAATAATCTTATAGTTACATTAAGCCCGGGCTCATAAATGCATAAGGACGTAAATTAGCAAAAGAAAAGTAGCAGGCCTACCCAAATTCGCATATATCGTTTTTTTTTGTTTTTTTTACAGTAAAAAATTAAACAAAACTTTTTTAAAGTGATGGTAACTTTTCATTGAGTTGCAATTCGCTATTACCACAGCGAACTCGCAGCATCAGGCTTAAACAGGTCGTTAAAATCTGCATTATAAAAGAATGGTAACTTTGTTAACGTTGAAATTCAATATATATATACATTGCTCATACTTGTTTAATTTTACACTCAAAAGGAATGCATAATTATGTTTGATGATCAAGTGTGTGACAAGTAGGCTACAGTATATATCACAAACTTAATTTTGTTAAAGGTTTCGTAGCACATGTCCTTTATGTTTTTGTTACCATAATCGAAATATCAATTTTTATGGAGCAGTAACTGTGTTGAAAACTCTTTCTGTAGTTTATCAGCTGTATGTGACAAACAAATTTCTGCGGGTGATTGGTTTGGTGGGGTGTGTGCGCATAGTGGAACCCAGCCTTAACTGTTCAAGGCAGCGGAAGTGAGAATGCTTCACTCTTCCTCCTATCGAGACTGGACGTTTCCAGTAAGCCACGTCTGTAACTGTATATAATGAATAATACAAATACCCAGCAGTAGCTTTTGACTACAAATGTTTCGCTGAAAACTGAATTGAGGACCAAGTTATTTTCAAACTTCCTTTGTCTCATAACTAATGCCTCAAAAATCAGAACGTTTGCTTGTTCTGTGTGGTAAAACAAGCGGTATTTGCTATATTTGTCTGAAAACAGGAGTCTAGCTAGTTAAATCTTTCTGCATTCGATGATAAGACTACGATAGAGACACTTGAGGCACAGAGTGAGACAGAAGATGCTGCCGTTCTCCAGGAAAAAAGTACATTCATTTTACATTGATTTAACGCCTGTAGATTTAAAGTCAATGCAAAAATTAAATTTAGCTAATGAACATAAACAAGAACCTACATTGTGACATTCCACTCGCGTTGTTACTAAACAAGCGATGCATCCTTTCAATCAATGGATGGGTTGTTCACTCTTTAGTTATAAGATTTCGAAGAAGTGATAATTTCATTTGGTGGTTAAGAGTTAGCTTTTTCTACGTGATTCAACACCATGAAAAAGCGCTTGTCATAATGTCTACGTTGTAATGCGGGTGGTACTAATCGCTTCTATAATGTTAAAAGGACATGAAAGAAACGCGCTTCTGTTTTCTTACGCATTTGCTTGCTCAGACAAATGTTGTCTTGTTTACACTGTTTTAACGTTCTAGGACATTCGAACTTATATTATAAACACACCCACAAAGGAAAATATAAGGCATTGAATTGAATCATTTTAGCATGGGAAGTTACACTCCAGGATTATTAGTATTTGAAATTTTGATGTTAATCTGTCATTTGATTACATAACATCAATGTAGCGTTTATGCATGGTTTGTCTGTTGTAAGTTACAGGAGACACCGTTGCGGATATGCTTGAGTGTGACAACATAGTGTCAATCGGTGTTGGAATCAGATTCAGTGGTTTGTTTGCGTTTCGGAAGTACGTAAGAATCTATGGCTTGCGTTCTTTGATTCTCCACCTCCAGTATTAAACAAAAGTTTTTCTACTAAAATAAATAATAAAAACTCCGATGATGTGATAAAAAAATTGTTACAACCAGTGAGCTTGTTGGTGAATGTTAATCACAGAAGAAAATTACGGAAAATAGCAGCACTTCTAAAAGAAATTCGTTTATTACTGTTACCGTACTCTAAATTCATCTGTTACTCACGTACAGAATATTTGTGCATAGCTTTTGCTGCAAGGAAATAACATCACCACCTTTTCCATTCATTTGTAAAGGCTTTTCGTCTGAGGAAGCTCATTTTGGCGTTCTTACGTAGTTTCAACGCTCTGGTGACGTCGGAGCGATGTAAAAAAAGGACTGATTTGTTAGCTGGACTTATACATCAAAATGAATGCAAACGCGTAGCTTTGCGAAGGCTAGTTTACTCTGAAGTTTGTATGGAGGTGTGTTCTGCGTTACTCAGAAGGCGTACCGGTGCTGCTGCGATTCTCCCGCTTCGATGGGAAGTGATCGTTCGTCCGATTCATAGTTTTATTGAGTGTTTTTTTACTGCCTTGTTGTTTTTTCTATTGGTAAAACATAAACTAAAAGCAAGGTAGCAAGTCATGTCTATCTTCAGCAGTATTTGTTGAATGTCCTGACGAGACGCAGTTGTATGCTTTTTATGGAGTTTGAACCCAAAACCTTTTGAACATGAGAGTAAGTCGCCATTTCAATTGGTAATAATCGCAGTCGCCGGTTTTTCACATGATCGATAGGTGGTGGTCGAGAGCGAAACATAATAATCCCGTTTGGATTTCTTTGCATCTTTAACTTCTAATCATCCTCTCACTTTGTAATTGTTATCATTAGTAAAATTTTCACAATTATGGGGCATTGGTATTCGTTTGTGATAAGCTAGATCGCCAGAACACTAGCGTGCTTTTTTCCGCCATGTGCTGGCGGAATATAGTAGTTTAAAATCAAGAAGAAATTGATGCCTTCTATTTTTATGGTGACACACCAGTGTCATAACAAACGTGCATCAACTAGAATGTATGTGTCATGTTAAAGATCAGAAAAGATGTTAAAATCTTACGCTATTTATTAGCTAGATTGCTAGAATGACCTTTGAACCAAAGAAAACTAATTTTGTCGTTTTTGTGGAGCATTTTTTTCCTGAGCAAAAAAGTACAACGCCAAACACGCAGGAACTAAGCTCATATTCAGCAAAGGTTGGAAACTAGATTGTTTACATATTCAGTGCGTCAAATGTTTCTTTCACTTTGTGGCATTGAAGATTTAAACATGATAATTTTTTGCTCTTGAATGCCTTTTGTGACATAGCCTTTTCAGTTAAATATTACTACTTTTAGGGATTTGAATGCTTGACTTGTCTGTTTATTAACTTTATCTAGGCGTTTCTTGGCACTCTTTTAAGGTCTTTATATGCACATTTGACTGCCGGTTAATGTCACCGAACTTTTATTCTATATTTAGCTTGCTTTTAAGCCATTAAAATAGTTAAATTCATTAACTGATTATAGGCACTATCAAAATATAGATTTATTTGGAAGCTCAGTTTGCTCTAACAGGCAGAAACAGACTAATTACTTTTTGCCCTTAAATCGCCCGACTCTTCTATGTTTCATATCGTCAGACTAATAAAATAATGGCGTAACTCATTTTTTCTTGTTTTGAGATAATCGAAAAAAACTGTCTACACGGTTGTTTTTATCATATTTCTTGTACAGTTAAACGAAAATAGCATGTCGACACAATTACAATGAGCATGTATACTTTGATTTGCTTCATTTTGCATCCCATAATGTGCTGGGATGACTTAGGCCATTTTCCGAATGCACAGACATGACTTAGGCCATTTGATATTTTGAGTTTATCAATATGAGTTTTTTAAAGGTGACATAATAACAGTAATAATACGACTAGAATTAACAGGAAAATCCCTAATAGCAACTCCAATCTAACGATAGGAGTTATATTTCATGCTAGACTGCATATTTCGCCCAAAAACAGTTCAGAGTTGGCAAGATAAGCTGAATAAATTATTATCAGTGATGAAGCAAATTATCAAAAAAGTAGTGGCACCCTGTTGGCATAACATGTTTCATAGATTAGAGATCATTGTATTTCCTAAATTTGATTGGAAGATGGCTTGAAAAAATAGGAATCCATGTAGTGTCACCTAAGTTTGTTTTTGACCGCTGTGCCAGATCCTCCCACTGTGCACTTCACATAATGGGACCTTGTACAATACCTTTCCACTGCTTTCATGATTCAGGCCTCTAAGATCATGGGATCTCCATTCTCCATCTTTCTTTCCAGGCCTGATACTCAACAAGCATCATCCATCGGTTTTCACAAAATCACTGTGTTGCATCCTCTGTACATTGTTGGGATGCGGTCTGATCCTGGCATTCTGGAAGATAATTTCGTATTCTCTCGTCGTAAAAATCTCGTTTACCACTTTTCGCTCGATAGTAGCCTACTGTGCATGCTATCTCACTCCATTTGAGTGTGACCAGTCACGAGGTACTTTTGAGTAACAGTGATGCCATGCTTCCATGCAAGGGCACAGTAGGCACTAGAGACATTAGAGTTTCTATTTTGATATTCACACCCATCACTCCAAATAACTATCTCCTCCTGACCGGGGCTTCCAGAAATTACCCGTTCGAAATGATTAAACAGCAAGAAAGCGAATACTTCATTGCGTAAATCACCTTCTGTTTCATTCCAAATAGAGCAATAAGCATCTTTTCATTCAAGATTAAATAGTGTAAAATTGTGTACCTGCAGCCTGGTTTTATAATACATACTGCTTGCGTTAGTTTTAGAACACAGAAGTACAGCCTGTAAATCCATTGTCCATACGGATTTTTCTGTGCTAGCGGACTCTTTGTCTTTCGTCTTCTCATCTCGAGCTTCATTCTTCCACTTGATATAATCATCGTATCGTTCCTTGGTAATATTACCGTGTTTGAATGAAACACACACGTCGCACTGATCCTTACGTGCTATGAACAGTGCACCCGGAAGCCCATTGCAACCAGTTCCCCTGAAGCTGCACGTTTCGATCTTACTGGACCGCAGTGGACATGGAGCTGGCCAAGAGTGTGTGCGTAGCCCTCGCGTAGTTACGACCACCTTAAACAACCATAGGCTACAAGCGAATGGCCTTTGTCTCAATTTGGACCTGGACCAAACAAAGCCCAATGGCGATGATATCACGGGTAACGGGGGCAGGCTTGGTAGAGTTGGAAGCCTCCAGCCCGGTTTCTCACATTGGCGGCGGATCTATGATGATCGTCTCCCAGTGCCTTTTGCCCACGTCTTTTCCATCATAGACTGGGTCTCCAAAGCCACATACGACATCACCACCAAAGCCAAATTCAATTTGAAGACAAACCAATGCTCGGACACGAGCTGGAGCCGACGATGAAGACGGAGAAGTTCTCATTATGAAATACTTCACTAAAATAAGCTGTGCTCAATGATCGTATTCCTGATGATTCAACAAGTTCTTTGTATTGCTGATGAAGTTGGATTATGGTAGTTCCAGGGTACAAGAATTTCTTCTTTCTGTACGTTGTGACCTTTCTACAGTAATGGGAATCTACAGTAGGAAAGTCATTGAGAAATTTTGCCAAAAAGTGATTTTCTTCTTTTCCCACTTTGGCACATTTACCTACACATGAAAGTCAATTCAAATGTTATGAAATCTATGTTTTCCTATGTTCTCCTTCTTCCATCAGTGAAGCTCAAGAATGATGGTGAAGAACCAGCAACGAGCTTATAAAGTTGCTAAGTGTGATATTAAGCCGAGAATTAATTAAGAATCCAACAATGGCTTTCTACAAAAACATGCCATGGGTGCAAGAAGACTCCGAGAAACGGTGCATTGAGAAGATCTGACCTGTATCACAGTGTGAGGTGATAAGTCACACTACCAAAGTGCTAGGGACATGAAGCTTCTCAAAGGAACAGAAAGAAAACAGATTGATTTAAGTAGGGTAGTTACTTGGAAATGGCCAAGATTACGACACATCATCATCATCATTTTCAGCCTGTGAGAGCCCACTGCAGAGCGTATGCCTTCCCCTTTTCATGTCAATTTACATGATTATGTGCTAGTTGGTACCAATTGGTTGTATTGCATTATTTGTGAATGTCGTCCCTCCATCTCACTTTCGGTTTTCCTTTTTTTCTTTTGGTTTCTCGTGGTGTCCATGTTGTTAATTTTTTAGTCCATCTATTGTCCTGATATCTTGCTATATGACCTGTCCAGGACCATTTCAGTTTCTTGATTGTGCTTAATATATCTCGTAATTTCGTTTGATTTCTGATCCATTCGGCAGTCTTTTTATCTCGCCATGTTAAACCCATCATGACTCGTTCATGTGCTCTCTGCATAGTTCTTAGTTTAAGTGTTAATACACACATAGAATACATAAAACGATACATAGAATAGAAAAAAAACACTATTATTTTGAGCTAAATTAATTGTCTAGACTTGTGATGAAGTGGAAGCTTTATTTCTGTACAATTTGGATTGTCGTCTTCTGACCATCTGCTCTGTTGCAGGAAAGCTTTATTTCCAGCAAACGATTAAAAAGATTTGTAAAATGGCCTAAGTCATGCGTTTGAGTTAGGCCATTTGACATTTTTACGAAAATACCACTTTCTCGTTAACGCAGGTCTTAGAAAATTATGTGACAGATGCGCTACATTTTAGGGATCTACAAAACACTAATATCTCAATTTCGTCAAAAAGTGAGTTACGCCATTATTTTATTAGTCTGACGATATTATACTTTTATTCATCTTGGAAAAACTGCGGTTTGGGTTGCTTTTCAAGCTTTTTCAATCGATGTGATTAAGTATGAAATATGGGGGTGAAAATACGAACTTCAACGGTATTTATAGGCAATGACCATCGTCTCTGCTTGTGGTTTTATTCCGAGGCCTGCGTAGTTTTTGGAATTTTATTGTTGTTTGTTTTTCTCGTAATTGCGTCATTTTCGCAGTAATCAGCGACTTCGAGCGTCGCAATTAGAGCGCGCAGTTATTTGTGGATCCATTGAGCTTCAGCTTTTCTATTCGTTTTTCTTTTTATGTGGAAAAACAGCAGTTCTAAGGAATGATTTTCTTTTCTACGTAATTGCTGGCGCTGTACAATGCATGCAAGTGGCAAGAATCTGACTACCGTTACTTGGTGACAATTTGCTTTACGTGAATTTTATATTGACAAAAATACTAATGATGAAAGTGGGTGGGCGTGATCATTTAGCCCGTATACGTGATTTGGTGGTCAACTTTAATTTGGAGAAGATGTCAGATGTAATTAAGATCTGCTATTTTCATTGCTTGGCTATGTGTGACTTGTATGAAATACTTTGAGTGATCGTTATTTTTTACACGCAATTGAGGTCTGTTATTTCTTTAATTGATTACAAATGCATTTGTCAAAATCAGTAGAACGTTTGTGCTAAAAATATCCCATTGAATCATACAATTATTTTACGTCACTTTTCCACTAATATTCAAGATTTTATGATTTTATCAAACGTTTATAAAAAATTTCACTGAATTAATAGCTGAGTAAGAAATTTTTTTTATTCCTACTTTGCATCAAATTTTTATTGCTACCATTGTGCTATTTAACAATAATTTTGTTTTTATTTCTTCTGTATTGCCGCGTGTGTCGACAGAACGGTCGTCGCAATACAAAATAACAAGCCCAATAATGATTCACGGTCGGACTCGGTATACCATTGTCAGTGTAACATCATCTTATTCGATTCGATTTGATTGAATGAGATAAAAGGAGTTTTAAACTGTTCTTTTTGATGACATTATAGTTTATTTCCTGTTTGGCTTTGTTTGATTAATGGAGAGTGTACTTTTTTCAACCAAATATATCCAGCTGCTGTCGACAGCTAATGGTTTTGGTTAGTTTTATCCCACTGTGCAAAGGGTACAGCTTTATTGATTAATTATGCCAAAGCCTTTCTAAGACTCCTTTTTTGCCAATGACCATAGCAATAAATGGAAATAATTTATACCGGAATTGTACTTGATTTATTTTTGCTTTTATGTGAAGTGTAACTGTACGTGACGGCTCATCAATCATGTGTTGGGTTGTTCTTTTTTGATACAATTTGGTGTAACGGCATCATCAAAAAAACAAAAACAACTAGTTTATCCATTTAGTATTTGCTTTGGGAGAGAAGTAATTTTACGATACCATAAACAGATGACTGACAGTAACTGGGACTGGGATTGAATAGCATTATCTAAAACAAATGCAATACACTCATAAAATAACAGCATAAACTCGAACGTTTTCGGCAAGAACTCTTTGCCCTCTTCAGGAAATACTTAATACATCTAATCAAAAAAACAAACAAATAACTGTAAATAATGGTAGTGATTAGTGACTGAAATAAATAACTGCAATATGCACCGAGCTAAGTACAGCTGAAGAACAGATACCAAAGGTGTTAACATTTTGTTGATGCGTATGAATGCAATCACAAAACAAGATGGCGAGCGGCAATTAAAGACAATCAACAAGCAAACGTGATCTAATATAAATTCAGTAGGAAAGATGCCCCTCCAGCGAATAACTTTTTGTTGAACCTAGGTTTGCGTTGTTTTATTTGAAGTGCCTTGTGAATTTTGGTTTCAAATTCTGATTGGCAGTTTCGAATTATTTTAAATGAATCTGATGTGAAATTGACGTCACAACAAAAGTTTTGCAAGTTTTCTTGCTGGACAAAATATTTCCTAATCACAATTATTTATTTTACAGCAGTCAGTTGTAAGATATCGTTACCGTAATAACAATGTTTCGACGATTTTCACCTGACTTGCTTAGTTCTTTAGCGTTGCATTCGCTTTGAGATAATTCTTCACATGATCACATCTATAAATGTTTGTGCTGCTTTTCCACGATTTCGTTTGCTGTTGAACAGTTTACATTTACACCATAGTAGGGATTCGCGATCAACTAAACTTATCGGAGATTGCATTCTGTGCCCCGACCAAAGAAGATAACTTTTCTTAATTCGATGGATTAAAGCTTCAGTTTCCTAGCCCTTTTTAGACACTATGAACGCGACAAAAAGTTGTTGAGTTTTCCTTGATAATGGCTTCGTTTGTTTAATTTTGTTACTAAAATTGTTTTGGTTAAAACCGGTGATCAGTTTTCTCAGATTTTTTGACCAGTTTGCTATTACTCTTCTTCTGATTCTTCTTGCAGTTGTTGGTTGTCGATGATGCCATCCCAGCCAGCAAAATTGGTCCTTCTTTACAAAGTATAAAGGACCAGTTTTGCTGGCTGGGATCACGGCATTGGTACAGGAAGCACATCATCTCAGCGACGGTTCACACAGCTACCACAGAACTTTCCACTTCCGTTGATTTTCATGGTATCAGTCAGCTGAGAAAAAGCTTGAAGAACATTATTTACTTTTCTGTTTTATTTGCCGTAAAATCAGTCCACTCCTAACGCAATTATACTACTTCCTCTTGCCACTACTATAGCGGATTTATCACACAAGGTATCAACGGAAACCGTATCCCTTCTGTCGCCGACACCATGTGTTGGCAACAACAAAAATTCTAACTTTTCAATGTTTAAAAAGCTACAAGTTGGAGAAATTTCACTCAATTTTCACTCAACCAAAATGCGACCGCGTTTGTAATACTGTATATATAAAAAGAAAATTGGAAACTTTTTAGCTATTTAATATGATTTTTGCTGTATCAATGTTGTATATTCTTAGAGCAGTGTGGTGTATCTACGGTACAGATTTGCCACTGTGGAATATGAGTCAGATCAATGTTGGACAACCATTCGTGATTTTTCTCCCTTTAACTGCGTCAATGTTTCGCTTCAAATGCACGTTTTCTTGAGGAGAGTTACAGGAATTGGTGTTATGATCGGTTAGCATTAAATTCCAATTTCAGTTCACAGTGCCAATTTGGCACTGTTTCTGTTGTGATTCATGTCATTGACGTAATGATGACATATTTTAAGCTGACTACGGTGTCCAATGATCTAACGCAGAGACAGCATGTTTTATGTAAATTTTACAAGTGTATTCTGTAAAAGTACTGAATTTAGTTTTTTCCCAATGGGAATATATCCTGGTTCAAACAGTGATCGTCGCTAAGGTATGGTTTTATCGTGTCCACTTTAATGGTAGCTCGTCAATTTATTTGGTATTATCTACAGGTCAGTCGTCAACCACAAATTTCTGTTAGTCAAAGCATCAACGCAGTCAGTCAATTGTAAAACTCTGATGTTTATAATTATGACGTTGGCTCGCTGGACGTTCTTAGTGTCAAGCAGAAAGTGTTTTTTTACCCCAATAAATTTTTTTCTTCCACATCAAAATCGTAACTTTTATATTCATTTGCCCGTACTATATCATACAAACTGAAAACTTAAGATGTTCATCTCTGGACAGTAAAATCCTTCATGTTTACATGGATTTAACGGCAGATGTTAAATCAATGTAAAAATGAAGGATTTTACTGTCAGGGTCAGGATTAGATTTTTTTCTAGCTGTAGTTGCAACGTGCATTTGATGAATGCGAAGTAAAATAAAATAAAAGGAGTTGTATGGTTTGGATTTTTACTTTGGCAGTCATCAGATGAACGTTACAACTACTGCTAGAAAATATATTCATGTTCCTTTTTGGATGGTCAAACGTTCAGGCTGGAGAAGTAACGGACAACAACTGCTCTATTGATGATCAAGAATTTCGGTTGTTTTTCTGTTATATGAGTGGTTAGAAAAAGCACCAACGGGATTTTTTATTTTCCTCACAAAACGTTCTATTGCATTCAAAAACTTCATCTGCATATGTTCAGGAAACACAGTGAAAGTTCCATCCATTGATTCGAGTAGTAACGTGTTTTATGTTAATATTTGACCACGTGATAGCAATTGCATACAAAACAAAATTCATCGACTCGACGACTATGCTTCTAGAGTAAGAAAGCATGGTATTCAGAATGACTTGATCTAAAGTTTAGCTATAAATATGTATTTCCTATATTGTGGTGTATACGCAAATAGTTTTTGTTGTGCAAGAGACGCGACACGGGAAGGATTATTGAATTCAAACTTGGAAAGGAAAGGTGAAAGTTATGGGTTCGTTTTGCAACATAATTAATTTGTACCAACCTCGTAGTGAATGCATGAAATTCTGCGTCTTAAATTTTGGCACCCAGAAGAAGGTCTTCGTTATTAAGACCTTTATATTGCGATCTGGGTGGGATGACTGTGCCAGAATCGGCGAAGGCATGATTCATTTTCAATGGACGACGCACGGTTTAACGTAACTGTCTGGCTGGTTGAGCAATGACTGGGTCCTAAAATT
Organism: Aplidium turbinatum; assembly: GCF_918807975.1. NCBI lineage: Eukaryota > Metazoa > Chordata > Ascidiacea > Aplousobranchia > Polyclinidae > Aplidium > Aplidium turbinatum. The sequence goes on from NC_137473.1 coordinate 39,562,332, forward strand.
GATCACGTAATCGACAGCAATTAGCAAGAAAAGCCAATTTTAGGCGAAATCATTTTAAAGACGTCTTTCCGCTTGAGCTACACAAAAAATTTAGTCTTTCTCCACAGCAGCTGAAAAGTGAATTTGCTATTGTGACAAGGATATGAAGTTGTGGATCAGATTCAGAATCAGACGTGACTTTTAGACCACGGTGTGGTTCAGTGTATGTAAGTGTTCGCAAAACTTAGTCACTTAAATATGCATTGAGTTTTGTTTATATTAAAGAAAGATATTTATGACTATGGTGTTTTCCTTGCAGTATTGTTATTAGTAGAATCAATAGTTTATTGAGGTTTGATAGTTGACTTGCACTCACATCTTGTGCATTTGACTTAGTTACGTGAATAACTATCGAATATTGATACAAGAAACTTTTAAGTTTTGTTTTAATGGTTTAAATTTACATTCAACATTGTTTAATTTCGCGCAAAATGGCGGTGATTTCCACTCACAACTAAAATCTGTTTGTATTTACTGCATCACCAAAGTTATTTCTCATTTTTAAGACTAATAATTTTATGGGGGGTGGGTTATTAAATATTTTGATGGCCAACTTTTGAAAGATTTTGCTCCAACTCTTGAAAAACTTTCTTACGTCACCCTTAGCAATTAGCATGTGCTATGTGGTGACTAATATTGCACTTTCTCGTTGAAAAGTACAGCCACAACCCATTTTGATTTGTACCCTTTACAAAGTTTCAAAGGTTGAAAAGATGTTGGGTAAAACTAGGCGTTTAAATCCGCTTGATATCAAAGGTTGTGCAGTTTTCGTAACAGAACCCACGTGCTGTAGTTTGCCGCGCAAAGAAAAACCTATGTGAGGTTTGACCGTGTCATCTTTTCTATTGCACGATATTCTCCCGTTGTGCATTTGACTTAAGAGTTAAGGCGTTGTTTGACATTAGTTTTTTTTTTTCTTTTCAGGATTTAGGGCAGCAGCAACACTAATATTGTTCTTCGCAAGTTTTTTTTTTTCTTGACAGATAGAGATAAATGGATCAGCTTTTCATGCAAATTTTTGTATCCTTGATTGATGTGGTATTTGCTTCGAAGTTAATTATTTAGCTCAGCCGTAGGTACTTTGGCTTCTGTCCATGGTTGTTTTTAAACTTTTTACTACGTAGCAGACGGAGTTGTGTGTGTCTGTGCCAGAATCCGTGTTGTTTGCATGGAATAGAGTCAGGCTAATCGCAAGGCTTCAAGTAGATTGCTCCCTTTGCCTAAAATAGATAACTTGTAATGAAGAGCCTTGGCCAATTTTTTTTTTTGCAATTTCATGAATGACAAACGTTTTGACGATCCTATTTCATTTTTACGTTTTGAGGTCACAGAGTGCAGACAAGGTCAATTTGTGGCTGTGGATAAATATCTAGTGTACCAATGGCTTTTGTTCTTTCGCAGGTTACTACATTTCAGAAGGAAAGTTGGACCATTAAATTTTAACAAAGCGGAAAGAAGCGTTTAATTAAATGTACAATATAAATAAACATGTGTTAGTGCCAGAAAGTAAAGAATATTTTTTATTTGCATTTTTACTTATTTTTTATGGATCCATGGAAGCTTTGTTGTTTTGTTGACCTTGACTGCTTATTGGTGTTATGACGTTTTCAAATACGTAATGTAAAAACATTTCTTGTGAAATCAACGCATAGGCTTGTAAAGTATACTGTATGTCGGAAACGTTTATCGGAACTGCACTTTACAAATTAGTTTGCCGTAATGCTGTGGGGGCATGATTTGGTCAGCGCTAGGTCAATTGTTTAATTGAGTCAAATAAATCTGCAAAGAGCACGGTATTTTCACTCTGAATGAAGTATCCTGTCATCATCGCTCAGCATGACCTTCGTAGCTTGCGCCTTCTCCGTAAGACCTTTCTATATTTGCTTCTCCCATTCGTGTATTTTCTTGTTTTTTTTAAATCGCTTCACGCTTCGTTGATTGGTCACTTACGTCATTTATTTGGTTGTCCTGTTAATGATAATTATACGTTTCCGGTACTATGGATTACATTTTATCGTGACTAGGTTGTCCTTTTTCCAACTGCCGGTTTTCATCCAACAAATGTCATTTGTTGCCTTAAAACAACGTTGCATCACGTTTCAATAGCGCAAAAGTAACAATATTAGTTAATGTTGCTCTGCTAACTGTTACACAATGCAGTTGCCTGTGTTTTGCTTTCAAACTTCTGAACTGTAAGAAACGTGAGCTGATCTATGCTTCCTCTACGTTGCTCAATCACAACATTAAAGGTTAGAGTTGTAGAAAAGCGCATTGCCGGAATATAAAGCATCCTCTTGCACATCGGTGAGCATTTGTGGTGCTGTTACAACAGTGGCATGAGAAGAACAGACAAGCTTTAATCAATATTCACATCTTACGACAATTCTTTCTACGTGTCAGTAGAGATTTTGAACAGCATAGTGTGGAATGAAATAAGTCTTAAGAATTTAAGATCGTTTTGAATCATATACTTTTAATAACAAATCTATTACTTTTGGTGAGTGTTTTAATTGTCGGCAGTAACTTGCCGAAGTGAATATTCAAATTTATTTTTTGTACCTGTTTATTTTAGAATTTTTGTAAAAGATTTCAATTTGCTGATTGTATTGTAACGGTAATGCAAGATGACCAGCGCATATCTTCCTAAGTTTAACGCTTTCGATATGACTTCACTACAAATAGTGACGAACAAACAGCATGAAGATGATCTAGATTCTGTAGGCTCAGAAGACGACAAATGTTGCTCGGATTATAGTTTGTCAGATATTGAAGATGGTCTCGATAGTAAAGGACATACTGGCAGACAGAGTGTTATCATTGATCACCCTGATTTGCCACTTGTGTTGGATTTGCCAGTTAAGTTGAGCCGACCGAATTCGCTTTCCCTTTGCCGGTTGATATCGCAAGAAGAGGCTAATGCTGAAGACCACATTTTGACAGTGAGCAGACAGTTTCAAGAAAAAGCCCAAAATCTCAAAGACTCCAGAGTGTTGCCTAATCATGGTAAAAGACCACACTCCGCTCATTGGGCCCGCAGACGATCGACTAAATTGACCGTCAAGAAAGAAACAGCGAAACATGGCGTTCTTCAAATTGCTCATCTGTTGAACAGTCAAGAAAGCTTATCTGGACATAGCAGAAGTCCTTCAAGTATCGAAATAGCTGGTGACCTTAACACTGATGTTTCTAATCCATTGAACAATCAACAGCATTTCATCCAGGAATCACGGTCGTCGAACGATCAAGCTAAGACCAGTTCAGAGAAAGAGAAAAGTGACACAGTAACGCAAACGAGAAAGCCTTCGGTTGTTGTAGATTCCCCTGTGTCTCCTTGCTCCACCATTCCGTCAGTTATCAGCACTCCTAGTCTTAGTACGGAAGAAGACGAAGATGTTGGAGGGATTAGCCCCAACTCGGCTGTCAAGAAATGGAAGCATTACAAACTTGCGATGACTGCCTACAGAAAATCAAAAGAGACACGTGCTGCAGCTGCTTCGACTGACACGAATCACAAGTGCTCTTCGGCTTCCCCGTCGTCACAAAGTCAACAAAGTTTCTTCGAGCGTGAAACCATATATAATTTCTGGGATGTTAAACTCAACATGACCACCCCTGAAATGGACGAAAAGAAGAATTTTGAGAAAAAGACGCAAGTTAAGAATAACGTTAGTACGTCTTACAAAATCTGCGCTGATTCTTCCAGTCACAGTTCTCATGGTTCGTCTAAAAAGTGGAATCTCGGAGCTGAAGACAGCCATTTGAATTTTGACTACCGATCTTTGTTACGTAAAAACTCTTCACGTAATTCAGATCGCTTGTCCGCTCGTCAAGCGGCAAGGCGACGAAGCGTAAATCGACGAAGCGCGGACCCCGACACAATCACAGACATTGATGTCATTGTCGGTTTTGGGGATTCCAACGAAAACTTAAAAGCAGAAAAATACGATGATATTACAGATTTTGGCGTGACTACTTTTGACACGGCTTCAGCGGAGAAAAAAGTGGAGAAACTGGAATCAAAACCAAGCGATGTTACAGAAAAAATTATTTGGTCGGGTTATGAAAAATACGTCAAGCCTCGGCCGGTGGCTGAAAGCTCAAAGATCACAAACCTCAAAGCACGACTCGGTATTTTTGGGAAAAAAGAAACATCCCATACGTCACGTCGTGAAAAGAAACACTCCCAATCACCCTCTGCTGTTGAAAATGCTCCCAAACTTTCAAATTCAAAACAAAATCCAAGCGACACAGATCTCAGGGGTGACAATCAACTGATCCGCAAACGAAATGTTTCTGTTTCGAATACGCTACTCACTGGCAGCCATTGCAAACCAAGTGATGCGTTTCAGATTGCATCACGCACTCCAAAGTACCGACATTACCACACCATCGGGAGCTCAGGACGCTTGTTCAAGTTGCAACCAAAGCAGGCAAACAAAGCGTCCGGGTCCTCTTCCTGTACAACGATAAAACGTGCCTCCGAGGTTTCTTCTACTATAGAAGACTCTAAAGTTTTGAATCACAGCAGCTTACTATCAAAGGACTGTCTTTTGTCAGCTACGTCTTCTTCTACGATTGCAACTCGGGACTCTGTTAAGACTTTTTCTGTGTCGTCCTTGTCTTCGCAGACCACGCCATCAAACTTTGATGACACTTCACAGGTTTCGTCATTTCATTTCAACAATGTGTGTGATTCTAATAGAAAAGAAACAAAAATGAAATCGTCTACCCGAAGTACCGAAAATATCTTCAGCCGCCCAGAGTTGCGGCGCAGAGCTTCAAGCAACCCGGTTACAGGCTCAGTACTTTCGTTAGCTCCCTGCAATTCCCCTTTTGCAGGCAAATATTCCCACACAGGCAGGCAAAAACAAAGATCTTTGCTAAATTTTGAAAAACTGGATGGGTTTTCTCCCATCAATGGTGGTAGTATGAAACATTCAAGCGAAGTCCCGAAGGTCTATAACCCTACTTCTTCTCATACACTTACAATAAAGACCAATGAAGATGAACGAAAGAATCTTCCCCTTTCATCCGCTCAGCCAAAGTCTACTGAATCTTCTGTAAGTAAAACTTCATCGTCACCACTGTCAGTTTATGCTGCTAATGGAGAAAGCAATCGAAGTTTTAAAGAAGGCAGCTATGCTGCCAAAGATGAGGATTCAGATGATGACTATGTCAGCTTTGACACTTTTTATCAGGGAAAAGCATCAAAACATCAGCAGACAAGTTTTCAAGTTTCCAAAAATTGTTCATCTTCCAGTTTGAACCAGCCCTTATCGTTGCCTAGCAACACGATTGCGCGTGATGTGGAAACCAATCTACTTTCTTCCCTTCCTATCCGAAATTCGCCGTTTTATACGACAAAGCCACTGATGTCACCCAGCTCTGTGTCTGAAAAGAAGTTTAGGACAGCTAGTGAGAAAGCGCTGGTAAAATCCACTCCAGATCTCGTTAATATGAATACCAACAATAGTTCTTTTCCACTGTCTCTGAGTTCATCTAAATCGTCGTCACGCATGATCAAAGGTCAAAGTTTAAGTCGATTGAATAACAAAGTTTCACCTTTATGCGTGTCAACACATATTGATCAAAATATTGAGAAGAGCAAAAACGATGACGCCGTTTCCAGGCGAGAAAAGAAGAGCAAAAAAAAGAGAAACTCCCTCCCTCACTTTCGCTTCAACTTCCAATCAGATGCGACGTACAGCCTGACGCTCGGAAATAAGTTTAACAAACAAGACGAAAGCTTAAGTCAGATGTCATCATTTATAAATTCTGAATCCATTCAAAGCGTTGAAAAAATTTGCCATATGTTTGAGAAAAAATCCCAAAATAATCTATTTAAAAGACCTTATGGAAAACTATTTTTTGGTGTTTCAAACAAGCTCAAATTGAACAAAATCACTTCAAAATCAGGTAATTATTTTAACATGTACAAATATTTCTGCTGTTTCCTTATTTTTAAATCAAATATCTGTCCAAATAAGATTTGTTCGGTTATGATTCAAGGTTGAAATCAAGTTCGCATGTTTGGTTATTGCTTGCAGTGGATACAGTGTTTGTTACTTTACATGTATTGCGGCTTCTTGTCTAGTCGTCGCATGTATTCTTTGTTGAATAGATGCTGATGCTTTTGTCTTTTGTTCTCACTTGATGGTATATAAATTGGTGTGTTAACAAAAGATTAAACTTGAATAGTTTTATCGGTTGAAGAGTCCTGCTGGGGCAGCGTGCGCGTCGTTTCGTTATATTACTAAAGATTGTAATTGCAGTTGTCTGACTTTTTCACTTTGACATTCGAAGAGCCGTCAGTTTGCAAGCACTGCAGTGATAGTGAACTAATGTTTTGCCCCTTGTTAAAAGTTTTACCAGGTTTTTTGGAACAGCCTTGATCACACTGTTGGTGTTGATAATTTTTTTTTTCTCAGGGTGTTGACATGACAAAAATTTTTTTGGCTTTTGCAAACCTTGCCAGTGACTTTGGATACTTTAAGTTCCATGTTTCGTGATGTATTATATATAATAATTAATGTTTGTTTTTCGCGTTGGTAGCAAAAACAAACAGGAGTCAATCTTTGAGAAGTCCCAGTTCTCCACTCCCCCCAGCCCCTTCATCTCATCGTAAGTTAGTGGGGATGCATGATGGGTGCCAGTTCTTGGTAAAGTTACGTTTTTTCTCAGCACTTGTGTAAAGCAAAAACGTGACTTACCGAGACAGTTTCAAGGTGGAGCATGGTTTGTAAGGATAACATTTTTATTATTTTTTTGGTGATTTTTGTTCAAATTCAGCTGGTTTACTCAGTTTTGCGACGCTGCTCGGTTTACAGTTGCAATATTCCTGTAAGCTTTTACTTGCAATTGTTTCTATTTTCGCTTATTGTTACCAGAAGAAACTAACGGCAATATGCGAATTAGTATAAGAACCTTGCTTGCATGGTGAAGTGTGATGTTGACTTATAATAGGGGCTTGTTTTTTTTTAAATAACCCACAACTCGATACATCTTCAACAGCGAATCTGTTCGTAGCCTTGATCACTGATAGTCCTCGATCTGTAGATGTAAAATATGTATAAACAGCACAATGTTTTTTTTTTACGTTGAACATTTCTGCTCGAGGTGGCTTAATTTCTCTTGGTTTGATGTCATTGAACAACGAGCAGTTTGTTACATTAATGGCCGTTGTATTGCGTGGTTCGAAAGTGAAGATTTTGGTGACGTTTACTTTATTTTGCCTTAATAAAAACGTTTATTTTGTAACACGGCTGGAAAGCATTGGAATGCTAACTGATGCATGCTTGGCTTGCAGAGTCAACTTTGCGTGGTCCCAATGTTGCGGGTTAGCCTGATGAACACTAAGTTAACTTTTAAAAAAAAATGAACTTAATTTTAAGCATTTCTTTTAACGTTTTGTATGTTTTAAAAAGATTTTACGTACATTATTGTTTTTTCTTCAAAGTTATAAGATGATTGCACTTCAAGCTGTTACGTTTTTGCCAACACGTGAATCTTCAATATTTATATGGAAAGTTAATATTCTAATTTTTCGCAGCGTCTCAAGTACCACACTCTCAACTTAATTCGTCTCATCATGGACACAATGCTACACCCATGCACACCATTACACCACATCTTTTACCACAGGTAAGGTGCAATTTTTCATTGCTTTTTAACTTGTTTTTAACGTTTTATATTTATTTTTTTACTGTATTATTAATGAAAGCTTTAATGGCGCAATTATGTATGTTAGATCTTAGTGAAATACATCGTGACTGTAAAACAGTGAAGCGTAAATTCACCTCGACTGCTGCACGCTTGAAAGTTGGAACGCGTAGGTATCGGATATTTGTAATGTTTTTGTTTAGACTGAAGACAGAAAATCTAAGAAGAAAAAGGGGAAGAAAGGAAAACTGTCTAAAGCGGATATCAGCATGCCCTCTGCCTTCAAGTGAGTAATAGTTCACTTTCTTGTCTCCAGTCGCATGCAGCTTATAGATCTGCGTCAGAATCCCTACAAACAACGTTAAAATCTTTTGTGTAAGGGCCGTATCTTGTCAGGTTCTCATTTAGCAGGACGGGGATTCGAATCTATCATTTTCATTTCTTTTACTTTAGAAGATTTTTGTTTCAAGAACACACAGATATCACACTCTCTGTAACTGCATTATGATAAACTAAAATGAATTAAAGGAAGTACAGAAGTCACAACGCAGATGTTTCCATGAAACGAAATGTGCGGTTTTTCTTCCTACCTATAAAATCTATTCAGTTAAGGCGTTATGACCTCAAAGCATAAAGACTTCAAATCCCGAATGTTAGCCTGAGTCATGTATCGGTGCTCCATGGCTGGTGGAATTGTAGTTTTAAGTATACCCGACTGGCTAGTGAGCTTAGGAGAATTGCTTTGGTTGCACAAGTTCTGGCAAGGTTCTGGGAACCTTTTCGTTACTAAAATCTTGTTTCTTAGCGAATAACTTTTCACGTTACAACTTCTTAATTGCTATTGTGACATTTATATGAAGATATTTTTCTAAGAAAAATGCGAGACTAAACACGCACATTTTTCATGCGTTTTTTTCTAGGTAAATACACACTCGTTTTTTAAAAGAAGAGCGATGTCATTTTCAGCACGCCTATCTTTTGATTACGTTTGATTGTTGATTGATTGATTTGCCTTTATGTGTTGTTATTGTTTCAAGCTGTCGTGGCCCATTTGCATTCAAGTTATGCGTTTGATGAAACCCATGTCTGATTGCATTGTTGCGTTGTTTTGACTTTGTTAAACGTTTCCATACCATTCAGTCAATATGCTGCTGCCAAGATACAATTGATCACGCTTAGAACATATATTTATATCTATGGGTCTACCACGTGCTATCGTCTACATTTAAAACACATTTAGTTGGCTACTTTCTTCTGTTAATTTTTGTAACTTAAAAATCGACTCTATATCAACGATGCATCAAAATTTGATCGTTTCCAACTTTATTGATTATCTGTAAAGTTTTTACTGCCCCTCCAATTGTTTCCCGCTCTATGATTGTGGACAAGGTTGCCTTCAAAAATATATGCTTTTAATTCTAACCTTATTTTTAATTGTGCAGGCACGTTGGTCACGTGGGGTGGGATCCTAACAAGGGATTTGACGTAAGTTGCATATTTAATACTTTTCTAAATTTTTTCAGTTTACGTTTTACCTATGCTCGTTAGGTGACTGTCCTACAGAAGCAAGGCATTTGAACTTGCAAAAACAAATGCTTTGAGAAACTAATGTGCTATAAAATTTACTTTTAGCTCGATTTATGCGCTTTCACGGCTAAGAGGTCGGTAGAAATTTATTTCAAACTCAGTTCCGACTTAAAAAATTTCCCGAGAATTAGTTAATAACACGAAGGTACAAATATCTAGTATATATACTATATAGTGTGTGTTGTGGGTTGAAAAATTGCTTATGTCATTTTCAACCCATTGTGGTTTGATACTGATGGGCTGACTTATTCTTGGTTATAGAAACGTGTGTTTTGATAATGTTGCTACAGGAAGTGTTTTGTTTAGTTAAGCTGAGTCATTTGTTGATTGTGGAAGCGTTGATTTAAACGCTTTCATCTGAATATGTTTACCACTGGTCCAAAAGAGCGGAAGCACCTTGGTATAACGAAACGACTCCAGTTATTTTTGGCCTGTCTCTTCACTGCCATTTAATCAATTTCGCGGACTAAACCGATTATTCAGGGGAAACTATGCTACCCCACTTCGTTTCATACCAATTGGTCACAAAACAGTTCAATCGTTTTTTGTTTTTTTTTGACATTGCCTCAGTCTAATACAGTAATAGAAATCATAACTTGCTAAGAAAGCGTACTCGTTTTCAATTTTATTACTAGTGATCTGTCGATATCTTCTCATTAGCCGACGTGAAGACTCAAGCAAAGGTGTCAAATAAAGCGTTCTATGTGCAATGAGCCATTTCGAGTTAATTACTTTTGCCTTGAACGATGAATATATATAATAGAAAGTGTTTCTTGTTTTATTTTGTTCTAACGGATCGTGAATATTTCAGACGAACAACATGGATCCAGACGTTAAAGACCTTTTCCAATCCGCTGGTATCACAGAGAGCGACATGCAGGATCAGGAAAAGGCCCAGTTTATTTACGACTTCATAGAAAAGAAAGGAGGCATAGAGGCAATCAAACAGTAAGATCAATATTCGAGAAACTGTTCACTATGATACATTGAAATTTGGTATAATTATCGTCATTATTTGCGTCATCATCATTCTCATGTTTATTTGAGGTTGACATTTTTATTTTTCGATATTTTCTGATGATCAATTTAAAAACCGTATAAGTGTATCAATTATCTTGTAGTTTAAGTAATTTTCTTCACTCTCTTATTTTGAACGTAGAGAACAACAACAAGCAAGACATACTCCTCCGCCTCCACCTCCCAGTAGGAGCGGTCCTCCTCCCCCAAGCCGATCTAGCGCTCCTCCTCCTCCTCAGCGTGGAGCGAGTGTTAGAGCTCCTCCTCCTTCCCATCATCGTCGTCCACAACCCGCATATGAGTCTCGCAACCTACCGCGCGAACCTCCTTCAAGTCATCATTACCATCAAGAGCAGAAAATGCCTCCTCCTTCTCCTTCGCAACCTTCAGGATCGTTTGCTCCATCATCTGGTGCACCACCTCCACCGACACCACCACCTCCTCCACCAGCACCTACAGGAGCGCCAACTCCACCACCTCCACCTCCTGCTCCATCAGGTGGTGCTTCTCTGATGTCGCAAATCCAGCAAGGAGTAAGTGAACGTGTATTTCATATTTGTTCATAATGCTTAGTTTTTGAATTAGTGCTGCAAGTAGCAATATTGTATTGATTCAATAGATAAATAAATAATTTTAAAACTTGAAGTCACTACATGTCTGTTTGCTTAACTCAGCTGTAGATTTTACGATAGATTTTTAAGCTGTGTTGTTTATTTTTTAATGATTGTATTTTTCCAGCGTGAATTAAAATCTGCCTCAGATAGGCCTGCGCCATCTAGTGGGGGCGGTGGAGGAAGAAACGCGTTGTTGGAGGCCATACGGAAAGGAAAAGATCTCAAAACCGTGAGTTGGATGTCTGTGAAGACTTTGTTATTTTATTCGCTTTTGTACTTCTTGGCAAAGACGCATGACAATCCCGGTCCATTTCTTTTTCTTGCGTCTGATTTACAGTTACACCTAATTCTACCACATTCGTTTCATGTTCAGATTTTGTAGTGTTGTTTTCAAATGATTTACCTCTTCCATTGTTGTCTTAATGCAGATACTGTATCTCAAAACTACCACACTGCTACTTTTGATAAGTTAAAGTTTTTAGCATTAACTGGGCCACAGTTTAAATTCTACTTGGATCTGCTTAACGCAGATGGATCCTGGTACACAGCGAAAAATACAGCGTGTCATCTTGGTCTTTAGTCAATCGATTGCTTAAAATTGTTTAGTTCGTTTTAATAGAGGTTTAAATCGAAATTTACTTTTATTTTTATTGTTTTAACGTGTGGAAAAGCTTGTAGTCATGGTAGTTTGCTTGAAAGTTAAACGATTCAGAATATGAGGTTGGCCAAGCTCGTGTGTTGTCACTTTTACGAACGTTGCTTTGTGTCATCAGGTTTCAGCCGACGCTTCAGAGAAACCTGCTCCGGTGTCAAGCCCGGACGGCGGAGGTTCACTGGCCAATGCCCTCGCCTCGGCCTTGCTTAAACGTGAGAACGCCATTCACACAGGTCAGTTCACTTGGTAGCAATCTAAAGCATTGTATCAGCAGCTGCATGTTTAAGTTGTGAAGGTATCTGATCCCATCAGTAATTTTGCACCATACAAAATGTGTGGCGTACTTATGCACTAATTACATAATGAGTAAATAGCGCATATAATGTGACAATAGTTTGAGCACTTTGGCAAGGTTGGCAGTAGTACCATTTTTGGAACTTAGGTACCACAAATTGGAAAATATCACATGGAGGTATGGGTATATATCTCCATAGCTATACCAATGTACCTGCTGGACTGCACTGAGGAGGCCGGAATATTCACGAACCGCGTGTACTTTCTACCAATGCAAAAGTCGAACTGATTAAACTGAACAATTAAAGCGCAAGAATGTAGCTTGGTAGAATCAGACATTCCTTGCGCTGATTGTGACAAGCAGTGCTTCCAGCATAATATGGCAAATGCTCCAACAATAATGAAAGCATAATTATTAAACAATATCTTTCTTGAAAACTCAGATTCTGAAACAGACTCCGAGGAGTTTGATGAAGAAGATTGGAGCGACTGAGAAGTCTTTGATGTCAAATCTCGTTATCTCTGTCAGAATAATGGAAGCCACAATCCTGCCTACTTGCTATGCACCTTCGTTGCTGTTCTTTATTGTTGTTATACACAACTTGTGGCAATTGTAGCATTAGCATTGTTTCTATGTGCCGTTTCATACCGCTCATCTGCCAGTTGTATGGGTTTTTGATGATATTATTGCTTGTGTTAAATTATGCGATACGTTGAGCTTACCTTAGAAAGGGTTATTTCTTTGCAACTAATTCATTGCTTCTTGCCTTGAAATAGCTTCTTGCCTTGATTTTTCAACTCAATGTTTTCCACAACAATATTCTGTAATACTGTTTTATCCTATAATTAGATTTCGTTCTTACCCAGACAGCAATCATTCAATCAATGGTTTACCTGCCAGAAACAGAACATGTTCGAAATATGCAAATTGTATATACACTGCAAAAGTAGCACAAGTTTCCACACTGACAGGGAGACAACGAAACGACCATACGGTCTACTAGTCAATTGCCAACTTAAAATCCGTCATTTTGCTGTTTGGGTATAAAAGTGTATTTTCTAACCTTGTAAATGAGTTGTAACCTTTTTTTTGTATACACAGTTACACACCAGTCTGTTGGCTGTGGGCTTCTGTAAGATGATTTCAAAGTGCTGGTTAAGTTTATTAATTTATTTAATTTTGCGCGTTGTTTGGATTCAAACGAAGCTCTAATATGCCTCGAAGAGAATATATCCTAAAAGTTTTCTTCCACTATACCTTGTGCTGTTTTGCTTTCGATATTCTTATTAAAATTGTTATTTTGTATGTAACAATGTAGTTTATACGTGCGTCACGTAGACTTTACGCTGTGTAGTGCTAACAATGAATATATGGAAAAGCAAATTCTATTGGTGACTGTGGTTACCTAGGCAAGCTTGTTCGTCAGCCCAGGTTAGAGGGATTAAAAGTTGCAGTAATTTTTGATATCCCAACCTACTTGGTAACCGGTACGTTGGAAATGTTCGTTTAACAAGGTCGGATTATCATCGGCATTAGTAGAGACTTTTTAGCCTATGACGTTTTTACTGCTTTGTGCATTCATGCAGCAAATGAAATACTGTAGTTGGCACCAGGGCTTTGGAGCTGGAGCCGGAGACCCGGAGCCGTGCATTTTTAACGGAGCTGGAGCTCTACGTGAAATTCAAGTGGGAGCCAGCTGTTTGAAAAATAGCTCCGGCTCCGCTGTATTTCATAAGATGCTACTGCTATTGGCTGGATTTACATAAATTAACAGCAACCCTTCACAGAATTAAGAAATTGTTTGCGTAATCAGACGTCGAACTAACGAATAGGCTATGTTTTGAAATGCAGTTCCGCATGACATTTTGATGAAAGTACCATAAATTTCATAAAGTTGTGCCATTTTTTAGCAACAGTTGACTGCAGACCATTTTAAGCTTTAGAAATTAAATTGATATGTCGTCATAATTTTAATGAACGCACTTTTCGGGGCCTGGAGCCGGAGCAGTGGTATAAATAAGCTCAGGAGCTGGAGCTAATTTAGTATAAAAGAGAGCGCTGGAGCAACTTAACCTTTACACCTGCTCCAAAGCCCTGGTTAGCACACACATTTGTTATACTGTAGCGCCTGCGGTTTTTTTCGTGTTTGCTTTAGTCTATTGCTATTGTGAAATTTATGCTTGGTAGGAATTTGAAACGCTGGCTGAAAATTAGGGCGTTTCCTCGGAATTTGCACTACTTATCAGGGTTTGATTTACATATGTAGTTTTACGTTGTTGTAGCGTTGCGCATTTGACACATGCTGCGTTGCTTGAAGCAATTATAAGCCTCCTTTGAATCAATCGTTCAGCGTGAAACACAGTCAGTTTGTCAGTTTCGGTTTTCAGTATGGTTTCTGTCGACCAGTTGTGTGGTGCCTTATTTTCTCAGTCAGTTTGCCACGGATTCCTTTCTTGGAAGTTACGGTGTTAGTTTAATTATTGTTGTAGTGTAGTTTTTTTATGTTCTGAATTAGTTTAACTCGTTCTATTTGAATTCAAGGCATTATTTGGCTACAACGTTCCGACGTGGAAGTTTTGTTTTGTTTGTTTGTTTTATCTTTATCCTGCATTGCGGGAAAGCGGACTTGAGCGCTATGCATCGGTGTACGCCTTCCGACGTATACCTGACCCACGCTGCAGCCGACGGCAATGTCTGTTTCCGGTTGTCTACTCTACTTATGACTTAAATTTGGTACTACCCATTATTCGAAATTGATCACTGGGTAGAGGCAATTATCGTAAAGTTTCTTTAGCAGTGATGTACGCGCATACAAAAATTATTGACGCCGTCAGCGTTAACGCAAACGTTCGAAAAACCATACGCCGTATGCGTCAACGCAACTTGTAAAAAAAGTTGGCGGCGTCAGCGCATACACTAGCGTAAATTAATTTTGTTTGCTAGGTGCCAATTAAACATTCACACGGTATAAACCACTCGAAACAAACAAGTTTTATTTTGAATTTCCACCGTCTGTGATTTCCACGAAGAAACACAAGCATCTGAAAGTGTTCATCTGACATTTTGCTGCGTTTTGGTTCCAATACGTCTTTGCCCATTAAAAACATTCTTTCAACTGCAGCGCTGGAAGGTATTGGCGTGTTGTAGCGAAAAAAAGACATTAAAAAGTATGCGTTGACGCTATGCGCTGAAAAAACGCGAAAACTTTACGGCATAGCCTCAAGCGCAAACTATTCAAAAAAATGTGGCCGTAAGCGTTAGCGTAAACAAAAAGTCTACGCCGCAAGTATACGGCGTAAAATTTGCGGCGTATACGTACATCTCTGCACGCTAGTACCAGGGATGTTGCTGTAGCAGCTACAGCTAGGTATGGGCGGATGTTCAGACCACTCGACGTCCGCTACAATACCAACGAAAGAAGATTTGTCTAAATATTACATGATCAGTGTTTCCGGATGCCGACATGTGAATTTATCCACTGCCGCGGCGCAACTTCTTGTCCCCAACATTTTTTATCAAGTTTCAGGCTTTTTCAAGTCGAGTGTAATCTACAAAAATTAACGTGTTTAGCGGTAGCCTAAGTTTCGCAGACCGTTGTGATTCACTGGAGTCAGAAAAATTTCTCACTTTAAATGTTTCATCTTTGTAGCCTATCAGCTATCACCTAATATCATTTGGCTATTGAAAAGAAAATGCTGCTACAAAAGTTCAATAACTTGAATCAAGCATGGCCGTTCTTACAGCTTTCCACACTCCCAACTGTAGGGCCCAGTAGCCCACCCATGTCGTCGTTTTCGCCTACTTGAAACAAGAAAATATACACTGCATGGTGGTTGACAATGACAACGCTGCCGTGTGGAGTGATAGAAATTAAATTTCCACAGACTTTGCAGAGGTAAACGTTAGCACATGACCATACATTTAACATAGGAAATAATATCATAAGCTGTCAAGAAAAACAATTGTGGTATTATTATGCTACTTATTCTTCCTTTTTTTAAACGTTAGTTTTTGGTTTTATTTTCTTGTTTTCGTGAACTATTTCTTTTTCCCTTATAGCTTATGCTTTTCTTTGTTAAATCTATGATTATGTCCTAACCTCTACTCTTTGCAGCTTGCACAATGCCGCAAGCGAAGCGCAACACAATGCATTAAGCATTATGCAAACTTGCAAAGCAGGCTTGCTGGGGTTTTCAGTGCATTGGCTTAATCATCCTTAATTGCTTGAGAGTTTACGTTTGGGTTTTTTGACGTTTGAAAAGGATGATCTCTCGAATGATGCAGAAGAATTTAGATTCGTAGTACTGCATCATTCAGACTTTAAGCGCCTAGCTTTGCTGCCTTTGCAATTTGCATACCCTGCTTTTTCAACAACTGTGAGTAATATTGTTATGGAAAGAATTTGGACTAAGCCATGTAGCAGAATATAGATAGACAAATACGCTTGAATTTGTCATTTAATAATTCCATCAAAAGTGATATTTTTGATGAACTTTGATGTATGAACTTTTCTGCAAGAACTTTGATGTATCAAAAACATGTTGCAAAGATTTATATCTGACTGGTTTGTTAGGCTTACCAGTTACATCAGCTTATAATAATAACAACATTTATAGAGCGCCACATCCACAGTCAAACTATGATCCTGGGCGCTGTACATGATAATGGTGATTAACTAATACGGTTCTTTCAGTCATAACGTTCAGTGAAATAGAAGTTTTCAAGCGAGTTTTGAATTCATTTAAATTTTTAGCTTTTACACTAATAGGCAAATAAAATGGCTGTGGCTATATTTACACTATATAGTGTAGTAATAGCCTCAATAGTGTTACCAGATAAGGAATTATGCCCTAGTTTGAGAAAAGTTTAAAGCTGTTGAAAACAATTAACTAGTATTTTGGAAATTTTTTTTAGTCCTGGGCAAAGATTAAAACCCTAATCTGATTCCTAACTTTAACCCTTACCTTAACCCTTCCTAACTTTAATCCTAACTCTGGCAACACCTGATCGTAACCATGGCATTAAGTGTGGTAAAATAGCCACTTCCAAATAAAATAAGCTTGTTTGATTATTGAGTTTAACTCTTTTATCTATATGATGTACGGCTCTATTCTAAAAAATCCATGTCTTTTTTATTCCAATGTTTGTATTAAAGTTAAGGTTCTTACATCATTGTCTACATCGTCTCATTGTTGGTTGCCTTCTGACCATTGCCGTTAACATTACGAACACTTTGCATTATATAATGACTAATTGCAGCAAACTCTTGGTTACATACCGTACTTTCATTATTCAGTACGGTATTTACTGTTGGGTGTTTTCTTACAATGTATGGTAACATCTAGATCGTAGCAATATGCTTCTTTTGGGGGTCTGCTACTATTCGGTGAGTCCGATTCGGTGAGAGCCTTTTTCGGTGAGAGCCCTATTCGGTGAGTTTTTTTTTTTAATTATTGCGCGCCGTAGCCTAATTATCATTGCCGTTATAGCAGGCCTCGAAATTCGTTTTTTCTGACGGCGGACAAACATGTCCGATCTGAGCAGCTATCTCGGCGGACAAATTAAGTCTCACGGCGGACACACCAGTTTTAGCGTCGATCGCCATACTTAATCACTTTATCTTGATAATGCTTCGCCATTTGAGAACTATAGCTACGGTTTGGAAGGCTTTCTAAAATTTTAGCGAAGTCACTTTGAAAGGCTATCATCAGCACAACGACGTGCGCTTGAAGAGTCAAAGCGCCGTGTTGCTGCTTAAAGGGCGGGGAAACCCAAATTAACTTTTTGCGAGTTTTTTGTTTCAGCGTGATGTCATTGTGTACAACATGCGTTTTAGCAATAAAAAAATCCAAATTTTGTTGCCCTCGTCTCACTAAGGCCGCTTTTGTTTGATACCCGTTTGCGAGGTCTCGTTGCGCATCAAGCTGTGATTCTGTTCGCTGTGACGTCACAAGGTACATATAGTTGTGGCCAAAAGTTTAAGACCAGACTTGATTTATGACGATTTTTGCATTACTTAAAAATACTGCATCATATATTGTTTCAGTTGCATCATCTTTATGCATCATCTTATATCTGATGCAGTATTTTAAAGTAATGCAAAAATCGTCATAAATCAAGTCTGGTCTTAAACTTTTGGCCACAACTATATGTACCTTGTGACGTCACAGCGAACAGAATCACAGCTTGATGCGCAACGAGACCTCGCAAACGGGTATCAAACAAAAGCGGCCTTAGCGAGACAAGGGCAACAAAATTTGGATTTTTTTATTGCTAAATCGCATGTTGTACACAATGACATCACGCTGAAACAAAAAACTCGCAAAGTTAATTTGGGTTTCCCCGCCCTTTAATAGGCCGCACAACTGATTAACTTTCACCAAACGAGGTCGTGTGGCTTCTTGCATCACAATGCTTTGGGCACGAATCGGAAAAATTCTACGCTAACGCTACTATTTTCTGCGGTGTAAAGTTTCACTTAGCTTTTTTCTTTAGGTTTATTTTTGCGTGTCATGTGAGCGAAAGCGAATTTTCCCTGGGCCTTTTCTTTCTTACTGTAATACCAAAACTTAACAAATATTGCTGCATCTTGCTCTAATAGCCTACCTGAATAAATCTAATTTTGTAACCAACCTTGCTTTATCAATGTTACTCGGAGATCAAAGCCAGACATTGTGACGTAAGACTTGAACTAACTTGCGCGTGATTAGTGTAGAAGTACGGTACTCCCATCGATTCATAGCGAATAATTCACCTTTGTTACAATGATTTAATGTCAGCAAGAAGAAGAATGTCATCAATAGTTGAAGCAACGTAAAAATCGAAAGCTTTTCTGCTTGAATGGAAGCTAAGGGATACAGTATTCATATTTTCTAGATGCGCGCGAAATTATATTCTTGCAACAATTGTTCGTGCTATGCAATGACAATTTGTATCGCTTCTGTGTTATTTCTCGGCGGACAAATATGACCGATCTAGATGGTACTTCCCGCGGACATCACATGCTGTGACGGCGGACATGTCCGCGGTGTCCGCCGTGAATTTCGAGGCCTGTTATAGGGTTAGGGGTTGGGGGTTAGGGGGTTTTTGGGGTTGGGGGTTTTTGTGTTTTTTTTTTGAATTTTTGTTTGAAAATTATCGGGTACCGTAGCCTAATTAAAACCCCTAACCCCTAACCCAAACCCCCAAGCCCCAAAACCCCCAAGTCCCCCAACCCCAAAAACCCCCAAGTCCCCAAACCCCAAAAACTCACCGAATAGGGCTCTCACCGAAAAAGGCTCTCACCGAATCGGGCCATTCCGTTCTTTTGGAGAGGCTGTTTTTAGTGACCCTGGATTAGCATTATACTCTGTATCAGTGATCTACTAGTATTGTACATTATTGTACAACAAGCTTTACTCAGTAAAATTTTGCTTAAATTTATTTTTCATTTTTTCAGTTTGCTTAAAGGGATCACTGGTGTAGAATAGATTCGTCTCCAAGTTTATTTTTTTGTGTTAGTATTTTTTCCCCTATGTAACTCTAACAACTTTAGCACAAAAACGATATTAACTGTGTTCTTTTTTGCATAACGCAGTGAAGATAAGTTGGTTAGTAATGTGATGGGATCAATATCATATTATATATGTTTTATATACAAAGTTAAAAATGAACCCTTTTGCTGAAAGACCTTAAGTACCTCAACTTGTGAACGACAGTAAATCAACTATATATAACTTTAATTAAAACAATGAAAACTATTAATACTACAAAAAGTGCTCAATGCCAAGCAAAAAGGCAAAGCAGAGCGAATTAAATCAAATGTAGTTATTACTATCTGAAGCCTTTACAAATTGTTTCACCTAACGGATCATCAGAAGGTCTTATTCAAATAGAATAAGTAATAATATAATAATAAATAATAATAATATAATAATAATTCTATTTGAATAAGACCTTCTGATGATCCGTTAGGTGAAACAATTTGTAAAGGCTTCAGATAGTAATAACTACATTTGATTTAACTTTAATTAATATACTCATTTTGTTTCCTACAATTTAAGGTTTAATTGCTTTTAACTTTTCAATTGTTTGCTGTATCACAAGGCAACTGAGATATTTTTGTCTTTCAACTGTATTGCTAATGTATGTGCATTGTGCAATCTTGATGAAACCTTTTCGTGACAGGTCACATATAGGTTGGAGTGCTAAACTTATCATCTGACCATAATTTAAAGTCTTTGATTATGGAAAAAATTAGTCAAGTTACAATATTTGGGGGTACACATGGTGATGAAATGTCTGGAGTCTCTCTGGTTAGTAAATGGTTGGCAAATCCTCAAAAGTTGAAAAACTATGTGACATGCCCTATTGTCCCTTACATTGCTAATCCAGGTAGGTAAAGCACTGTTAGCCAATAGAATATAAGGGCTAAGCTCGTGTTTATCAAGCCCTCTTTGTCATGACACAAAGTTTATTTATTTTTGCTGAGATGACTTTTGTGGCCCATGTTTTCATCTCACTTTTTTCAACTCATCTTACTCTCAGTACCCCATGTAAATTTCTTGTAATCAAACATTTTGCACCTCAAATTTCATTCGTTTGTAGACCAAATTTGGACTGTGGCCCATAGTTTGTGAATCACCAGAGCTAATAACTTACTCATTATATTATGGCATCCTGTTGATGAAATTGTGACTTTGGTAGATTCCAACTTATGCATATCACTTCTACTTGCAGTAATGACTTCTCTCTTATTACGAGATCACATTTTAGTGAAAAAAATTAAAATTCTCTGTGCAGTGTGCACTTAAAAACAGCAAGCCCAGTGAGACTCCAACAGAAATAGTAACATAACTTTGAAATAAAATAAACAAGAAATTCTGAAATTTGATTGTAAACACTTTGTGCTAAAGCACAATTCAGGCCAAAGCATTTGCCCCAAAGTTGATATGATAAACACTAACCAGAGTCCTTTGTGTTAATTACAAATGTAATAATGCAATATCTATGGTCTTATAGAAGCGGTGAAACTATGCAGGCGTTACAAAGACTGTGATCTTAACAGACAGTTCAGCAAACAAAATTATGCAAAGTAAGAATTTTGTTGATACTGGAGTGTGTAGAAATGAATTCTACTATGTTGAAGACATGTCTCATATTGTATTAGTTTTTCTGTAAAAGTGTGTTCTTTTGCTATTTTTGTTTGTCTGTTGTGTTGCAATCATCATCATTATCATAATCCATCGTCGGTTTGTTCCCCACTAGTGGGGGTGGCCGATTGTTTCCGGGCAGCAATTGTCTTAATCCCTTTTCTCCATTTCACCCTGTCCCTTGCATCTTCCTCCTTCAGTCCGACTTTTTTAAACTCATCCTTCACTTGTTGTTTCCACGTTCTTCTTGGACGACCGCGTTTCCTCTTCCCATCCACCTTTAGATCTAGTGCCTTTCTAAGAAAACTTCCTTCCTCCCTCCTTATCACATGTCCATACCATCTTACTCCATTTGCTCTATCACATTGTTAGCAATCATATAATTATATTGTATAATACTGTATGTTATCATAATTTTTGTAAAATATTATGAAAGGTGTTATTAAATATTAAGGTTTTTTCATTCAGCTAGGTACTTATATATATGCGTATACTATTTATATATAAGTTGCTATAATATATAAGTTGCGTATTTAGCCTATTGATTTTTTTATAGCTTTGAAAACAACGTAGAGATCATTAAGAGCAATAATTCTAGGCAGAGCTCCTGTTTCAACTTTCTGGGTCATCAGCTTTCATTTAAGTTTGACATTTTGTGCAGTAACACTTAAAATCAATTTATCAGTTGTTTGACAGCATACATATTTGACAGCATACATACCTTTGTCATACTGTGTAGTGTGTACTGTTCCAGGTAACACCAAATCATTTTGAAAACAATTTAAATAAGCACCAAGTTAGTTGGTTTGCGTTACTGACAGGTACTTGATTTATGACTACAGGTTTTGAATATTTTTTTTAGAAAAGAACTTGGATGATGTACTTGCAGTTCCGTCTGTGTCAAGGCGAATGTCAATACAATGTGCAAAATACTTCAGCTGTACTTGTATGTTAGTTTTTCTCACAAGATGTAGCATATTCAGTTAATCACATGTCTTGGACTAGCCTACTAAATAGTATCGGAATGGCCCGTTTTGGTGAATCCGATTCGGTGAGTCCGATCCCTTAACGGAGGATTTTTTCAATTTTTTTTTTAAATTATTTAGTGCCGTAGCCTAATTATCATTGCCGTTTTAGGGTTAGGGGTCAGGGTTAGAGGTTAGGAACTCACCGAATCGGACTCACCGAATAGTAGCAGACCCAAATAGTATACCTATTACATATACTGTTTAGTGCTGAATCAGAATCTCTGCCGTACGAAGTAAAGCGAGCTTGTGAAATTCATGACAAGTTTGGTGAAGATGTCAATTTATTTCCTGGTGGTGGTCGGAATCTTATTATTGACCTTCACAATACAACGGCCAATATGAAATGCTGCGTTATTGTGAGCGACGCTTCCAATATTGTTTCAATGCATATGGCTCAGTATATAAAAGTAAGTTGTGTTGCTTGGTTCAAAGTTTCTCCTTTTTTGTGGCATTGTTGTTTTATTTCAGCAAAATAATGTTTTTAACTTAAAGTACATGCTATGTTGGCTTAATCGATTTAGCTATCCAACATAAGAAAGCTAAAATTGCCTCCCTCTTTTATAAGGGTTTGAAACCCATACTTTCCCTGTACGTCAATGGCCTGTCAAAAAACTTAACCGTTTTAAAATCTGGCTGCTACACAGAAAATGCAGTTAAATCGTATTATGTATGCTGATGATTTTTGCTGACTTTTGTCTTAGTCTTACTGTTTACTTGAATTGACTGAGGTCTGCAAGGACTTTCTCTAAACAGTATGACATTATTTTAATTGATAAAAAGTCATTTAGGGTGTTGTTTAATTTTAAACAATTTGATGGACTTTGAAAATATTAAATGTTTAGATGTGCACATCAACTCTTCTTTATTAAAAGACAATGACTTGCTAAGACAGGATAAATGTTATTTGTTGCACCACAAACAAATTAAGAAATGAATTAATAAAAGTTTGCATACTCATTCTTTACAATAACTCCATTACCGATAAACCTTCTTAAGCGAATTGGTTAAACACATCAATCGGATATAGGACATAGATGTCAAAACGTCTGGCTAATCAGACACACGATCAACCGATATCGTTTATTTAATCACTCGTCATTTCATTCCTGCATTGCACACTATGTTGTCTTTGGAGATACAGAACATTTATTATATTTATATACTTGAAAATGGATACGAAGATTGGTTTCTCTTCCTTCCTATCTACTTAACGGCGTAAGTCATTCTTTTGCGCTCATTTCTTTTAAAAAAACATGTTTGTTGGTTTTGAAAAAAATAAAACGAAAACAAACAATTGTTTTTTTGCTCAAGCAATCTATGGAAAATTTAAATCTTGGAATAAATTTTGCACTTGCTTTTCTGTAGTATCTGTTCTGAAATACTCAAAACATTGATAAGTTACCAAAATAAAATTTCGTCACTAAACTTTTCATTATGAGAAAAATTTTCTTTAACTTCATCAATGATACAAAAAGATAAGTAGTGTGACAAAATAATAAAAAGAAAGTAGAGAGTGCCACACTAAATTAGCAAATTCAAGTTTATTGAATTTGAATAGAAAGAACTTGAATTTGTCAGTTTAGTGTGGTACTGTCCACTTTTTTTTTTATCAATAAGTTGATCTGTATCAGTCGATGTCATTTACTCATCATACTGGGCTAATATGCATTATGCAATGAAAGAAATAAACAAACTGATAAAAAAATAACACAAACATCAAAGCAGGTTGACTGTAAACATGGCTACCAATGGGAGCATTTCCAAGAATTCATCATCCGAACATAGTCTTCATCATTGATAGAACTTAAAGTTGGGTGGTTTATTGGTACCACTTGCTGAGCATGCGGCCATACTTCTGACGTACAAAACTTAATCAAAACTGCAGAAAAACTAATTTGTAATATGTTATACAGCTGTTATGATAAATGAAAACAGTTGTTGCTTGAAACAATGTATGAAACGATGGAACATAGTATACAAAACAAAGAAAACGTAAAAAAAACAGGTCTTAACCATCCCTATGTCTACTTTGTCAAAATATTTAACCTGGCAGGATACGGCAAAAAATATTGTGATTAATCAATGATCATGCTTGACTTGTATGTTCACTTGGTTGTAGTCTAATGGCATGATGGTATATTATGTTATTATTATTAATATAATATGTGATTATTTTTCAGAATAAATTTGAAAACGATGTATGTAACATTCTTGTTCTAGGGAAGCACTCATATGCATCGAGCAGAAGTTTAACTGAATATGGAATTGGTAAGACAGCTACTGCGTTTTACAACACAACGCTGGACGTATACATGTCCTATTTCTTATTTAAACTTCATTTATGCACAGGTTCTAAGTTTATTTATGAAACGCATAGGCTACGTATTTCGAAAATTGTTTGCAACAGTTACAAACAAAAGTGCTGAATACAATCTATCATCCTATTTATTTAATTGTTGTGCATATTATGAACATTTTAAGTGTTGTTTCAAACATGACTGTTGCTCTAAGTCTAAGTTTAAAGTTTTATTGCTGTCGTTTTCTGCAGGGTTGGAGATAGGGCCTCAACCGCAAGGAGTGTTGAGAGCCGATATATGTGATTTGCAAGAAAGATCTGTCCATTATGCTCTGGAATTTGTTCAAAAGTAAGAAAAACATTATATCTTTAGTACTGAATGTCAAGTGATAAGTAGGCTGTAAAAATTCACCGTCTTGGAACAGATGACGGTATTTCCTGGCCAAAAAGATAGTGTACGGTACTGTACATGTCTGAGTCAGTATATGCTATTTGGCAGGGCCCGATTAACCATGAGGCACACGAGGCACAGGCCTCAGGCCCCCTGGTTTTGGGGGCCCCCAATTTTTTTTACATTAGTACCGTAGGCGTAGCTAGTGAAAGTTGTTGTGCCAGTAAAACGTTGCACAGAGGTGGGTTTGTTTTAACATTCTATTACTGATACCACAATGAAATGGAACTAGTTTTAGTTACATAGGCTATTAATAATTTCTGGAATAGCCTGCCCTGCCATAATACTTTTATGAATAGGCTACTTTGTATTTTTTCTTGTACTATCCTGGAATCCTGCTGTCAACCAGCTCACATTTCAAAAACAGTAAATTGTAATAAAGTCAACAAGAGTTATTATGTAAAACTAATTAAAAATTATTAAGTAAACTAATTATTAAGTAAAGTTTATGTATTTATGTATGTATGTAAAAAAGAGTTATTATGACTGAACAGTTTACGTAATAGGGCCTGGTATAATCATTTTGTGAAAACAATTGTTTTTTTATTTCTCTAATGACTACCGCTTTTACTTTTTAATTTGTTAGCTTGTTTATATTACTATTAGATATTACTGGTGTTAGTAATTTAAGTGTTGTTTAATACCAAACCCGATAATCATAATTAATATATAGGCTACTTGCTACAGCATTTTATGCCAATCTTCCATCGTATGTAAAAAAGAGTTATTATGACTGAACAGTTTACGTAATAGGGCCTGGTATAATCATTTTGTGAAAACAATTGTTTTTTATTTCTCTAATGACTACCGCTTTTACTTTTTAATTTGTTAGCTTGTTTATATTACTATTAGATATTACTGGTGTTAGTAATTTAAGTGTTGTTTAATACCAAACCCGATAATCATAATTAATATATAGGCTACTTGCTACAGCATTTTATGCCAATCTTCCATCGTATGTAAAAAAGTCAATACTTTCATAGGTTTCAAGAAACCATTAATAAACTCTGCTAGTTCAAATTCAAGTGTATATTTTGCTAGTGTTTTTAGTATGAATTGCGCTTAATTTCGAATCTGTTAGATTTTTCATCCAATAATTTTTGTAACAAGTAGCTATCATCATCATCCTTAAGTTCCTTCCTTTCGTCGAGGGTTGGAGGCAATGAGGCACCTGAGACGCCAAGTTTCTTAGTTGTGAGATTTTTCTACTGCAGTTTTGTAGTCAAGTTCTGTCCAGTCTTCGATATCATTAGTCCAAACTCTTGGTGATCTGCCCCTATTTCGCTTGCCGTTCATTTTTGCTTCTAATAGTTGTCTTTGAATAAAATTATTGCGAATCATGTGGCTAAACTATTTTAATTTTCTTCATTTAATTGTTTGTAAAATTTCCATGTTGGTTTGTATTCTGGATCGTAGCCTACATCTTTGTTTGTGATTTTATCCTTCCATGAAATTTTAAGCATTCTTCTATAAATCCACATTTCAAATGCCTCAAGTCGTTTAATCATTTGTGATGACAGTGTCCATGTTTCTGCATTGTAAAGTAAAGTAGTCCAGATAAAGGATTTCATAATTCGTTTTCGAGTATTGATATTAATTTTGCGTGTTGTTAATGTCTTTTTCATTTTTATGAAGTTGTTTCTTGCTATTTCTATTCGTCTCAATATTTCCGTATCGCATCTGCCATTTTCAGTTATTG
Organism: Aplidium turbinatum; assembly: GCF_918807975.1. NCBI lineage: Eukaryota > Metazoa > Chordata > Ascidiacea > Aplousobranchia > Polyclinidae > Aplidium > Aplidium turbinatum. The sequence continues at coordinate 39,588,803 of NC_137473.1, forward strand.
TGTGTCCTAGATAGGTAAAGCCTTTAACTTGTTCGACCAGCATTCCGTCAATAGTGACATTTAAACTTGGTACAGTTTCTTTTCTTGTAATAATTATCGTTTTCGTCTTGTTTGTGTTGATTTTCATGTTATATTCCTTTCCAGTATTGTTCACTTTTTCTATTATTGTTTGGAGAGCTTCTGCTGATTCTGCCAACAAAACAGTATCGTCTGCATACCGTAGCCTAGGTTGGATATATTCATATAAGTAACAAGTATAAGAGTGTTCATACTGTTAGAAAGTTGTAGGTAAATTGGTTAAATTAATATTTATGAAGTTATAGTTTTGCTTGAACTATTTGTTAGCCCATATTTCATCATTCGCAGAGACTACATGGCATTGCATCGAAGGCGATTGCCAATAGGGGCCCCTAAACTTAGTTGTGCCTCGGGCCTCCATGGGCCTTAATCAGGCCCTGCTATTTGGGTTTACTTTCATATCGGAAGCTATCCCGTCGTCATAGCCGCTAAAAGCTTGTTGTTTTGCTTTTCCATCCACTTGTTTTTGCTGGACAGAGATTTGGTTGCATACACGGCAGGTAATGCGACAGATCGTGGTCAGTGGTTGATATGCTGCAAAATTTCCCAACACCCCTTGTCAAAAGGCATAACCATCTTACATGAGAAATTTGCAAGTCCTACGCAATGAAGAGAGTAGCTATTTAGTTATTGCTCGACTTCTTTCGACTACTATCAATGCCGCAAATCCGCTCGCATAACCGTATCTTTTTTCATGTAAATTCAGTAATCATCTTGCGTAGACCTCTTGTCTCACAACATTGAGATACTAAACCTCTTTGTTAACTGTTTTTGTGCTGTCGTCAAGAGTCAGCACACGATTGTCAAACTTAGCATATGATTTGATTTTTTTTTCTTTTTCAGGTTCAATGATGGGTTTTGCTTCCAAGAATGCGACGTGACGTCATTTAACATATGTCAAAAAGTCTGCTTTCCGAAAAATCTACGTCCTGGCATTGACGTCATGATTCATGAGAACGTACAAGTATGTATATCTAGCTATTCTAACGTGTAAGTAGGTAAAAGTATTGTGAGATCCAATAAACTTGTGCAGACTGTCTTTTTGAAATATTTTGACCAAAATCACTCCATTAAAACTGTCAATATAGAAAAACTCTTGGGTCAAAACTACTTAGGTCAAAATACAGATAATCTTAATCATCGGTGGTCATATGAAACACATTACTTAACTCTGTACCGGCAGGACAACGACTTCAAACCCATCGCTCTGTCGGATCTGGTTTTACGTAAGAATGACGGTACCGTGATGTCATTGAAAGAAGCCCTTGGGTCCGACGTCTCTACAAATGAAACGCTGTATCCTGTTTTCGTCAACGAGGCTGCTTACTACGAGAAGGATTTGCCGTTTTGGATGACTACGAAATCCAACACAAAGCTGCCAGCCTTGCAAGTCAAATAACGATCTGTACGATGCAAGAATATTCTAGAAGCTTTGTTTTAATGGAGTAAAATGGAATAGATGAATGCTTTAAAAACAGCAGGCCACGACCGTTGCTGTCTTTCAAACCAGTTGTTATTTCAACCACAACGTAAATTTTCCAATCTTTTTCGGCACGCATTTTACGAACTATGAAATTTTGCTGTGTGGTTTCTACCGATATCGGTTGATACTTTTGTCTGATAGTTTTACGTCTAGTTTTTGTGAAGAAATTTCTAAGATTGTATGTTGGTAGGAAAACGCTCCAGTATTTACTATTTCTTTTTGCCTTGACCGCTTATGGTCTTTCGGTGCCATCCTGATTGCGCCATAGTCTAACAACAGCTGTAACTTGCAAACCATTGTTTTGACTTTTCATTTACTCTGCCTATTTTTGTATGCACGTGGCGCTATTAATACAAACTAACTTGACTTGTTGACTTGATAATGACACTTTCCAATTTATTATCTTTTCTATCATTACCTTACAAGAACGTCAAGATTCTAGGGTCACTAACGTAGTGCATCGGGAAGTTGTTCCCTCGAGGTCTCCGAAAGCCTGTTCTATACTAGCGCAATCAACTTGTGTCTACGGAGTAGTGTTTAAAATGTAATTTTCTACTGCTGCTATTCTTTTTTAATCGTAATTACAATACATTTATCAAACGATAATACAGTATCTCTAAAATGAGTTCATCTTTCACGAAGTTTAGTTAATTTTACGTTGTATGTGGTTGTCGTTTTTGTGCGCGTGGAAGGTGTCATTTTAGAAAAGATTGTGTCAAACTGGCAGCCTTTCGTATGCCTGTGCAATGAGCAATTGAGCATGCATGTGTGGAAATTTAAGAAGCTTGGGCTTGCGATCTACCCCCTAAAGCTTGGGCTTGTGGTCTACCCCCTGTGGTCACTACACAGGGGGTAGCGCTCGTTTTTAAACAAACTGTTGTCCCCCCCCCCCCCCACTGCACGCTATACATCCCGCTTGATGGATGACTTTTCCACTGTGTGCTTACTCAGTGGTTCGGATTATGTTATCAATTTGTTTTGATAAATGGTGAAATTTAGCGAAATATATTATACGATTTTTTTACATGTTTCTTTTGTGGAAAAATTGCGAGTAGTTTGTTAATGGATATTGTAATTGAGATTCAACTTTATCTAGGTTACTGGATGCCAAAAAGTTTGCATGTTAGTTATTAGCACACTAACATGGCAACCTAGTTAGTTAGTGCACGGTTTTACGTCGCTCCGCACGTTATCGCACCACCTTTTCTTTGGTTGTCGCACCACCTTTTCTTTTGGTGGACTACACCCTTATACTCATACGCGCCGACTTCCGGGGGGGGGGGGGGTATACACCCTTATACTTCCCCCGTAAATTTATGGTTGAGGGGCAAAAAAATGACTACCGTGTATTGTATACTCAAGTATAGATCGATCTCGTGTATAAGTCGAACCCCTGCTTTTGAGATGAAAATCGGTGATATTTCCTTCTCCCATGTATGAGTCGAATAACTTATTCCCGACACTACCATTCGATGATTCATCTAAGTATTGGCATTGACGTACGGAATGGAAATTTCAAAGTAGATCGTAGAGTAACTTACGCTGCTGGATTAGTCACGTAACTATTCACGGCAATATTAAGTAAACCAGCTTAATTAAGGTAGACGCGCTATTTTGAACGAGGTCTTCTCGCTGTGAGAGCAATTATGGTTTAACAGAACGCATTGTTTTGTTCGCAATGTGAGAATTAAATGGAAAACTGAAAAAAGAAAGGTGTTTAATGAACTTGGTCGCAGCACGGTCGCACGTCTGCATTAACGACGTCTCTCACCGCTATTATCACCTAGCCTACATAACATCATTGTTTTATGCGGCCACTAAGGTTTGACATCGACAACGATCATGGAATGTTACGTAATAAGAACGATTATATCCTACACGCAAAAATAAAAAAATTGATCTCTTAAAACAGCTCTTTTTCTGCTGTTTTGTCTCTTGAGCTTTGCATATTGCTCAACAAATGCATAAAGTTTAGAATTGACAAGATATCATTAAATTTAAATATTACCGTAAGTTTGAATCAAGTGCTGCAAGTAAACGTGTTCCAAACTTTTACTTCGGCCGAAGCCATTTCATACTCCGTGATCTACGTCGGCTATGATTTTGCCGCAGCAAAAATGCGTTCATTTTGAAAACTGCCGAGCTGGAGACAACAGCTTGTCCCGTGTAAAAGTCGAACCTGTCTTTTTGAGCTGCAAATCACTTGCGAACATCTCCACCTATACTCGAGTATATACGGCATTTGATAAAAGACTATAAAGACTTTCGATGAAAAACAGAAGAGAAAACACTTCGCCGATGTTAACGCTTTGAAAGCAAGTAATTAGCAAAACGAGGTTAATAAAACTGATAGCGGGTTTCCACTCTACTTGAGATCATGATTTTTTACGTTTTATTTCTATAACTTCACTGTCTTGATCGTTGTTATTCACTCGCACGAAAAGGAAAGGATTCGGCTTGTTTTCCAACTATTTCAATTATGAGCTAACAATATCAAAATTTTTACGACTAGGCGTAGCCTACTGCATGCGTAAAACTAATCGTTTCAAGCAGCGGTTCTAATAAATTCGGCTTGCGACCTAGGTGTCAATATAAACAAAACAGTAAGCTTAATCAAAGACTATTTTAATTGAGTAAAATAGCGTTATGGGTATGACGTCATCACCTTTCTCGCCCCCCAAGGTTTTTTGAAAAGTCGGCGCCTATGCTTATACTTCCATCGACTGAACCTTCTTAGGCCAGGAGTCCTCTTCCATTCGTTGTACGTGGCCATACCAACGGAGTCTCCTCCACTGTACGACCTTTTCTACGTGGTAGATGCCAAGCCTTCTTCTCAATTCTTCACTTGAAACTCTGTCTGCCAGCCGCTTTGAGCATATCCACCTCACCATAGCGTTGCCATTGTGGCTCAAATGCTTGATGTCCTCCACAATGACTGGCCACATCTCACTGGCATAAAGCATTACGCTTCTGACACACATGTTATAGCCTCCATATGTCCTCTCGTGCGTGCAACTTGCTGCTAAATCACTGTAGTATAGCCTGATTTATGCAACTTGACATTGTTACGTGTTTTATTACAACTTGACATTGTACTTCCGAGACAACAAACATATCGCTTTTCCATCATCTTGTTACGTTGACACGACTATGCAGTGTTTGTTGGTTAGGTCTTTCTCAACTCGAAATTGTCGTCATCTTTTTTAGCAGTCTGACTTGTTCACTTTAAACTTTTCTGTGTTATCAACTTCGTTCCAAAAGGAAATCATGTCACTGAACAAGTTTCAGCGTTTGTGGTTTCAGTTCAGAATCAGACGCTTATTCTCTCCACATGATACGATTTGCTTTTGAATCAAATGTTGCCGCATTAGAGTAGAATTAATTTATTCCACGCACCTTTTGATGGTAAGCGAGAATTTTCGATATGATATTATTTGATATTCTAGTATTTGATTAAGGTGTCTAATTGCCTTGTGCACTCATTGTGTAATTTAGATATCTGACTAATTCATTCCACAGGGTATATGTGAAATGTGTGCAGTAGAAGTTTTGTGTAATTGCTTTTGCAACTTTGTACATTTTGAATTTACAATTAAATAATCATGTCAACACATGACGAAATTTAGTTAAACGAATTATTTTATTGCAAAGAAACAAATTATAGAATGCTGATCATTAAGTTAGATGTTTAGCCTAGGGACTGTGGAATAATGGGACGACTCGCTTTATTGATTTTTCTTGCGATATGGACAGTGGAGGGTCACTGCGAAATTTAAAAATTGGCAAAACTGCAAAAAGTTTTGTTTGCTTTTACGTAAATTCATGTTTAACAAATGAAATGCTATATTTTTCGCGAGGTTTAGGATGCTAGAACATCGACAGAACCTTGCTGCAGCAGTGTGAGGTTAACTACTGTTACCACTGTAGCGTGAAACCTGTTGCTGCATTGTTATGACTAGTATAGCATTACATAAGCATGATATCACATATTTTCATACATTTATTTTGGCAATACACCCTTTGTGCACACGTAGCCAGATCACATACGCTGCACCTGGATATGCGACATATCGCGGTAGACCTCAAGCTGTAGTTGCACCAAATTTTGTCATAACACTATGACCCTCCAGTTGTCCACCTTCTTTTTGAGTGAGCAATCCCCTACTTCTACCATCCCTAGTTTAGCCAGGTATTTTGAACAAAAGTGGGTGTTGATAAACGTTGTAAGGACCTTCTGGTGATCCTCCTTTTAGGGTGAAACAGGCGGTCAAGGGTTTAGAAAGAGAGTAATAATTATACAGTATTTGATTTGATGTATTTACTTAATGTACAGCGTGCGGTGTAGGCCTGTCCACAAGAGATACAAGAGCTGCAGTATAATAGGTGATTTACATAGCAACCTGCCTCTCCACCTACAAAGTTGCCTGTATCATTTTGCAGCGTTAAAAAGATCTTGTATTTGAGTCTTTCACAAGACATAACTTATGGCCCTTTTTCAATCAACTGTTTCTCATTCAAGCAATTTGTCTTGTTCACATTTAAACTTTTCAGTGCTCATTATTTCCGTTCGAAAACGAAATCACGTCACTGAGTCTCACAAGATACATGGACTCTTTTCATTCAAGGTTTTTTTTTATTCAAGCAATTTTTCTTGTTCTCTCAACTTTTTAGTGCTCATTGTTTCCGTTCAGAAATGACATCACGTCACTGAACAAACATATCAGCGTTTATTTTAAGTATTTGCGGTTTTTATTCAATTTTATACGTTTTTTATACGTTCCTTCTTATGTCACAGATCGTGATTTGTCGCGCGGGTCAATCGTTCTATTTTAATGAAACAGTAAAATCATGCTATAACGCAACGATAAGCGTCATCGAAATTCATCATAAAATTAACAAAACTCGGCAGTAGGCTACCGGTAGCATACATTGGAACGGGTGAAGTATTTTACTGTGCTCGGTGTAAGCAAATAATTGATCAACGATGGAAAAGAAAAAAATCGGTCATTTAAAAATTGTGCAGAATTCCTTCAACAGCAAAAGTAGTTAGACGTACCAAAAAAACCTCGTACTTTTCCACCAGTTAGGCTTGTAAGAATAAGCGATAGAAACGTAGCCTTTTGACTTTGTTTCTCTCACATAAACATTATTGCATGATAGAAAGTAAGAAGCTATTAGGCTACACCAAAATTGAGAAGGTAGGCTACCATGGGTCACCTCCGTAGGCTACTGGAGTTTGAACTTGTTTTGATTTTTACTTGTAAACTAGCTACATTTGAGCATTAAGCTGGAGCTAGGCTACAAAAAATAAACCAATTTATGCGAGGAGGCAGTGCGATTGCTAATGTTCATCCTTTGTCTTCGATGGTTGCTGAAAAAATTTGAATCAGGCTTTAAAATGAGTGCAAAAATGACTTCTACCTTTTTTCTGGACCTCTGGTATGTTTGACATGTGCTGTTTTTTCGTTGTGACGGTCAGAAATGAACACAAACTTAATTGAACTGAACTTCATTTTTCGAAGACGGCCAAAAAATATAAAGGTATTTTATGACATCGAAGTTGACTAGCAAGGCTGCTGCGTAAGGTAGGTTACAATATAGCCTGTATTGCAGAATGGACACAAGAAGGATGGTTGCATTAACTTCTTATTTTGTTGTTTGACCACATTTTCAGCCACCACCATCACTGATGGTGATAGAGCAAAGTATTTTTGAGATAGCCTATCTGTTTAAAACTACGGAGAGGAGCAGAGAATTCCTAGAAAGAGCTGATCAGTCACTCAAGGCCTGCTTAACTTTATTCCTGTTCTGGGCTATCAAGACCAGAACTAAAAAATGTCACAAAAACCAGAACTAAATGAATGGTAAGACGTGGTCAAGGCGACTGAGTGAATCATGCGATGTAGCATGATGGCCTTCATGTCTTTTATGTTGTGATGCTCTCAGACACGTTATACAACTATGATAGGCTACCTGGTGTTGCTTCCCTGCTCATTGAGTTGGATGTTTTTATGCAAATTCTATCATACAATACGGTTTATGATGAAATGACAAGCGCGGTAACTCTCTTTGATTTATGGCTGCGATCCAGATGGGTGTTACTTCAATGAGGCAAAGCTGATTTGAGATGATAGAAAAATAAAGGGTAACTCTACAAACCTGAGTTTCTCCCCTTTGGTTGCAATTTTTCTGCATCACCCAGGAAAATTCTTGATGTTATTTTTAATGTGACGAAGCTCTTAAAGGAAAGTTTAGTTTAATAGATGTCTAACATAGAACATTTTAAGCACAACTACGAGGTAACCGAATATAGAGCATTTTTCACCTGTAGGCTACCGGTATGAAAAACGTGTAAAAAGTAAATAGGCTATAGCCGAAACGCCCGAAAGGCTAGTCACAAAAAGGGCCGATTGGAAATTATCAGGAAGGCTACGTTATATTCAAGCATATTGACAAGTTGATGTTGTATGTTATTACTTTTCAGAAGCTCTTTCTTTCAGGTAATCATTAGTAAAGTTAAAATGTCAATAAATCCTTTTTTAAAAGGCATTGGTTTTCCAAGTATATCGACAATTGATGTTCCTCCTTTCCCTACTTCACCCAACAATCCCTTTCCCCCCTTTCCAACGCCTATACCTTCATCTCCTCCATTTCCAAGTACCGACATGTCTTCTGTTCCTTCTCAAATCCCAAACATTTTATTCATTGATCCTATTGACGTTCTCAACAAACCGATCGATTTCATTGGATCCATTCCAACTCCTCCACTTCCCACTCAATCGCCTCCGAGGGGGGTGGCAGTTGAGACCATAATTGGTTTCGTTCTGGGTGGTATTGGGATTGTGTGCCTATTAATTGGTCTTTTTGTGTACATACGGAGAAAAAAGATAAGGTCAGTACAGTAACCTAAAGTAGTAGGCTAACTGTCATGGTATTTGCAGCCTAATTTATAAAACAATTTTTTCTTATTTGTACATTTTAAGTTAGCTAGGTCAATATGAAGGCCTACTCATAAAACAACGCCACCTAAAAAGGGGCATAAGAAGTTTTAATATCTACACATAGTAGGCTAGCTATATTGAATCGTAGCAAAACAATCTTCTTTTTATTTCTGTCTTAAACTCGAGAGTTTCTTCTCATGTCACGTCAAGTTGTTACTATATGCACGGTCTGCATTCAGAGTCAACTAGAAAGTTATTATTCTTTATTCTAGCAGCAGTTATTCTTTCATTTCATCTTAGCTTAGTTTCGCAGCCCTTCTGTTCATTTGGTTGAAAAAAGATGATAGTGTAAAGATAGGTCTATTGGTCTGAGGTAGGTTTCCTCAACGACACACTCGAAATAACACAGAAATTGACATTTAATTCCAGTAAGATAAAAAGTGAAACACACTCACTGCTTATCTAAGTAAGTAAAGACATCTTACGCAGGCGTGCAGAAGAGCCACCACCGTCACAAAATGCCTATATTGAAAGACAAGCTTCTGGGTTATACGAACAAGTCCGTCCTGTAGTCCCACCCTCAAGATTCCAAACAAAAAATGGACAGTCTGCTCCACCGCCACTTCCGAGTTACCAATCAACACACAGTGGTGCATCGGTTCTATCAAGCAGCTATAATCAATTTTCACCAGGTAGGCAAAGCATATAAATATGTTGTCAACATGGCTATTTGTAACTTTACTGTTGGCTACGTTTGATAACACTTCATCAGTTGCGTTAAACTTCCAAATTGCGTTTCCATTTTTGTAATCAGTTTTTAATTTGAGCAGCCTAAAGCAGTGCTGCTCAAACTATGGTATGCGTAACTGCGTATCGGTGCTGGTACGCAAGCACTTGACTGCCGGTACGCGATTAGCCTGAAAATACTTTATTGAGTATAGCCTATTCAAAACTACTTTAAAAAATGTAACCAAATTCACAACTTTTCTACTCGAAACTCGACCAACCTAGATTACTATTATTATCGATACACAACCACAAAACTACAACGCTCAATAAAATACTCTGGCGCAAAAAATTGGAATAATATATCAGATGAAATTCGCAAATCCTCATTCACAACTTTTAAAAGAATGTACAAAAAGAAAATTATTGACTCATATTAAACAAATGCTAAATTAACCTACTAATCAGTTTTTTGATTTCTTATCTTCTTGGACAGCTTCACCGTTATTTATGTATTATTATCTCTTTGTCTCAATTATTCAATTATAATTGATGAGTTAAGGGTGGCTGCTTGACTTGAAGACCTTGAACGGTCACTTCGCAGCCTCCCGCTGCTGTGATGCTACCATCATTTTTTACTCGTTTTTTTTATTGTAAACTTTTCAACAGTTTTACTGTACATTGTGTTTTGATTTATTGTACATATTTTTCGCAGCGGCCAATAAACAAACAAACAAACAAACAATATTGTTGTGTGTTAATCAGAATGTGCTTTTCGCCATGCTTAGGTAATTTTTCTTGGTATAATTTTTATTTTTCTTGGTTATAAAAACCTCCATCGAGAAGTCAGTTTTCCTCAATTAGCGAAACATTGACAACAACTTCTAAAAAGGATGGTAAATATTCAAAGTTTTTATTTCGTTTCGCATAACGTCATTTACTCATTTGTGATTATTACAAATAATGGGAAGAATGCAGAATAAAACACCTGCAAAATGCTCCAACTTATCGAAACTTAGTTTCGTTTTGTAGATGTATGTAGACTATAACATTGTGCAACCTACGAAAAAATCACAAAACTGAGTTTGACATTGCTTTCTTTCATTCTTGTGAAAGAAGGTTAGCCTATATTGTAGATATGATTATCAACATCCTGTGATAGCCTACTTAGTTTACTATCCTAGAGAGTAGAGGCTGTAGATAGTGAACTGTAGAGACTTGTAGGCTAGAGACAAGTAGGCCTATGTCTGTGTCAAAATAGCGCCGATATTTCAGTTGGCTTAGGATCCGACGTTATGAAAGAGGAAACAGAACAATAAAGAGGTGCTAGGTTGACTTTCGGGGTCAACCTAGCTTTGGGGTTCAACCTAGGGGTCTACCTAGACGTCACTATCTGCCCCCAGTTTTAACAATCCCATTGTACGTTGTCATGGCCTCTAATATAGTCCGTCTTGCTGAAGAGCCAAAAACCTTAGACCAAAAAACATAGAGTGACAACCACACCCCTAACACCACCGATCAAAAAGAATACTAGAATATAGCATACTACAGAAAATTGAGAGTAAAACACATACATGCTATAACTAACTAGGCTTACTAACATTGTATGGAACCACAAAAATTGACTGAAGAGTCGAAAGAACATTGACCAAAACAACATTTGACTGACAACCACACCCCTAACACCAAATTCGTTTAAAAACAGTGACTGAACCACATACTCTCATCCGAATAAAAGTTGAAAACGGCATGATTAACATGTTGTTGCTTAAACGCAAAAGTCTATTATCTGTGGGCCCCCTGAGATGGTGGGCCCGGGGGCCGGGCCCCCTTTGGTCCTCCCCTTGACACAGCACTGACCATGACAAGCAACTGCATGTTGGTGTTGCATAAGTTGCTGCTTTCGTTGCTAGAGAAAATATGTAGGCAGGTGTACAACCTTTTTTTGACCTTGACCTTGAGTTTAATAAAGGTTACCCTTTAGGTCTTAATTCTTGAGCAACGAAAACAAAAAAGCAAAAGCATTATCAAAATAACATTTTTCGCTGCTTTGCCACAAGTGACATTCTTGCTGTAAAAAAATTCACAATGTTCGTTTGTTTGAGTGGGATGTTATCTTCATTGCAATGTGCAAGAAGTCGTGAAAGTGATGTTTAATGCTTTTCCTGTGCTTTGACCATAAACAGAAGTAGGCTACGGTAGCCTATGATCTAACAATAGCAGAAAGGTGATGTTACTAACTTGTCAAATGTCCAGCTAATTATTTTTGTAATAATAAACCTATTTAATACACTAATTTAATTTTATGTCGTTAGCAAAAAAAACGATAAAAATACTACTTTTTGGCAGACCAAGATGGGATTGAGCTAGTTCTTCATGTGGTGCAAGCCTGTGCTCATAAAATAAATAGGAACACGAGGCATCAACGCTTTTTCTTTAGGTGATCAAAAAGGTGGTTTACCATCAGCAGTAACCGAATATTATGAGACACCATCAATTGTGAAAAATCAAAGACTTGAAAAATCTAATAATGAAAAAATTCCATTGGAAGACGAAGAAAAAGGTACTTATTTCTGCTGACACAATATGAAGTTGCTATGAGCATTTTTTGCTTCTGTGATGGTTTAACAACTCGTGATTATAACTGATGACACTCCTAGATGCACAATTTGAAAATTAGATAACTAAATTGTAATAAGCTACTTAGTCAATCAAGTACTTTTAGTACAAAATGTTCGACTAAAAAGAGCGATTATGTGAATGTCATCAAAAAACAACAACCAAAACAAATAGCAAATAGCCTATTACTAACAACCTATTAGTTTCCGCCACTGTAACTTACTGTCTATGTAGCTAACCAGAACAACACAACAAAATTTTAAAAAATCCAAGCAAGCATGGGATGATTTTAGAAGATCGAAATCTTTTCAAGAGGCCCGAGAACTGGAAGAAGTCATCTCATACTCTTTGGATACAATGCGCTTTTTTCTGAAAAGTGTCTTGTTTTGATGATCTCATTTGTACCCGGGCCAAGTTTTCTTTTCTTTTACCATACCTTCATCCTTCAATAACCAATTGAATTGATGTAGCTGTAGGCTACAGCAGTAACTTACTGCATATGTTTCAGAAGTAATTCATATTACTTTCTAAGCTAGATGGATTTATGCAAATGGTTTATGAATTCAGTTTAGTTTGTTTCAGGCTATATCTGATTATCAAAGCAAAATTAATACTTGGCCTAGCCTGACAGGGGTCTTGAAAAAAGTTGCAGCGTGCAAACGCGATTGTAGCCTAATTTAAAAATCAAGTAGCCTACAAAATCAAACATTTCACTGCAGTACTTCTAAACAGGTGACTTAGACTTGCCGCCCTATGATCTAGGCGTAGCACCAAAGCCTCCAACAACAAGTCAGTTTTCTTCAATTGACGAAACATTGACAACAACTTCTAAAAAGGATGGTAAATATTTAAAGTTTTTATTTCGTTTTTTATGACATTGTTTTTGATTATTATGAGAATAATGCGAAAGAAATAATGCTACAAGAGAATAATGCTCCAACTTATCGGAACTTACTCCCGTTGTCGGAATTAAATTGCAAATGAATCTGAAATGAACAAAATATTATTATGTTTGGGTAACTGATATCAATTCAAGGAAGAACTGTGGCCTCTACAAATAAGCAATTTCGTTAGGTTACAATAAAGTCAAAATTTGATAAAAATAAAGTCAAAAAAAATTTTTTTTAAGTCAAAATAAAAGTGGCCCTAAAGTCATAAGGTTACCAGTATCTAGCAGGCTTTTAAAATTGTACCGATGAAAAAATGTGAGCTAGTATCCTAATGAATGTCTGAAATAAGCTAACATCTGCTTACCAATTACATTCTTTTACATTTAATTTTTGCAGATACTAAATCAAAGCTTAACATTCAGCCCAACTGGCAATACCAAATACAAACGCTTCCAAAATTGATTATGCTACATTTTACATTCCAAGAAAATGTTAATGTACTTTAAAATACAAGGTTGTAAACTGGTGAGATATCGAGACATCATAGTAAGATTGATTTGCCCAAATTCACGACGTTTCTTTTTCAGAGGGAGAGCGACCGCCCCCCTGCCATCCCATCTCCTACGGCTATGCCTGTCTAGCTTTCAAAACAATCAAATTATTTGTAGCTTTTTTAACCAGCTACTTATTTGAGAAATCTTTTTGTCTCTAGCAAAAAAATCTTGCTTGCTTTGCCTACTGGCAGCGAAGTAGCAATAAATTTCCCGATACATTGATTTGTATGTAAATGGATTGGTATTGTTGACATTGTGTTTTTTGAGTTGATTTGATTGCCGTTTTATTGTAATTTCTATCTTGAATTCATAACCTATGCCAACATCTTGTATTATGGTATGCAGCCACAACTTTGATCCACAAAAGATTACAACTATCTGCTCTATTTATTCCGGTGGTTTGCTTTCTTTTACCGGTCTCCCAGTGTGAAAAGGTTAGGAACCCTGGTTTAAATAAATCTTATTTTTTTAATTGATGTGCGTGCACTATTTTAGATGACATGGACAAAAAAGAAACAACCAACACAGAAGAGAACACTTATCTGAAATCGTTGCCACCTCCGGAAGATCTTCCAACAGATGAAGACAAATATGTTGTACTAACAGATGCCTGATCTAAAAGACAGTCTTTAGATCATTTAACCAATAGTGATCCATATTTGAGAAGTTAAAAAAAAACTGAAATAATGTTACTTCAAGTAGATTTATGCTTCAATTTGTTGAGCTTTGCAAAAGCATCGTTACTTAACCGAAGTTATGTTTTTTTTTAAATATGTTTTATCATTACTGCGTGGGAAGTGCGAACAGCGCCCCATTGATGGTCGAAAGGTAATCGCATCGATCCTTTCGAAAATGTTAAACTTTTGAAAGAAAACATTTAATCAATGTCATATATCACATGGCTAAATTTTTGCATTCTTGCCAACTTCATTTAAATTTTTACACTAGCCAAAGGCCTGAGCACAACAAAATAGCTTCTGCGTATAACTGTCTGATCACACTCTCTTTTAAACTTGGGCTATACATCTTTCAAGATCACTCATGCAGAAAGTAGGTTATATGGCAGCCAAAAGCCTCTTTGTAAATCGCTTGAAAATTATCATAAATGAAATAATTATTGGGCCTATTAATGAAAGACTCGATATTGAAATATTTAGAGAAACTCTTAGAAAATAAATTCCGGTTTTTGATAGCTTCTTATGTTAGTTTGGTAGGCTACAGAAGCTTGAAAACCAAACCTCTGAGTTACTCATTGCGAAGTTCCGTTTTGTTGCTTGTAAGTTAGACTACTCTGTATAAGACGCTGTAAACCCGTCTATTTACCTTGCTAGGCAGTGACACATATTTATTATTTTGATGGGCTATTGCAAAACCAAGCGTTTCCGAAAAATTTTTTTTGTAGAAAGCCTGATTTTTAGCATTGATGAATTGATAACGTAAATGTTTAAAGTTGACTATGAACAAAGAAACAGTTTACGACCTTCTGAATTCCAGACCGAACAGTCTATCAAACTGTGTATCACTTTGGACCAAGGGCTTGCTCTTATCTTAGATCGATAGAGACAATTTTCTATTCCTTGAGCAAAAAGAAGTGTCGGCAACTGGTGAACACACTGCTATAAAACCGTTTGAAACCTACTACTCGTTTATTGCCAAGTAGCCTAATGCACTGTATGTACTTAATCACAATGCTTTATGTAAAAAAGTTAAGATGGCTTAATTTCATCTGGAGTTAGGCTTACGTGTTGGTTGATTATAAGGTTTGGTTTGATTTTTGAATCTTTATCCTTGGACTGACAATGCCTTGATAGGTAATTGCCGGTAGTTTTGCATACTTGCAGAGGCTCTTGACGCAGGGCCTGTTACCGAGATTGGCAGAGTGAAGTTTTCCCGATTGTTGAAGTGTTTTTACCGGGAAATTAATCCATTCACTGGGTGCCGCTGAATGGAGAGCAGTCCTGAAATGCGTTGCTCAAGCGCACACCCCGAGAGCCGAACCGGCGCCGTGTGATCTTGAGCCCGAAGCATAACCACTGAGCTATCGGGGCGGACTGAATAAGAATACATTTCTCGAAATAAAAAAGCCTCTTTAAAAAGTTATACCTGGGGGATGAGCATACTTTTAACAGTTTTTAGCATCTGATTTCCGTCATGAAATTTGAAGTTGGTCGTAAAGCTTTTGCTTGTCGCTGAAGTGTTGCTGTCTGCAAATTTTATACTCACTAGAGGCCGTTGCAGGGCTGTCTTGAGCGGTAGGCACTTTAACATAGGACAGTTGTCCGTGCGAACCAGCTACTACCATTGCGCCGCGGCGCATTGGTTAAGAAAGGTAGGGCAATTTTCCTCATGAACTCAATTGATTACAGTCATTAAGATCCTTCTTGCACTCAGTTCAGTTCAGTTGCAGAAGAAAAAAGAACATTAGCAGAGGGTGAGAATCGAACCCACGCAATCGAAATGACTATTCCCTTGCCCTAATTTTAACCCATTAGGCCACGCTGCTTGTGGCGATACATTCACTTAATTTTCTTTGCATCAAAACTCTTTCGAGTAGATCGGTCAGAATATCACGTGCTGAGTCGCATGACTGAAATCAGCTGATTTGCAAGGAAAACTGTCCTATATCAAAGTGCCTACCGTCTTGAGCTGTGTTACTTGCTGAAACTTAAATTATCGCTACTTTGTTTTTGTATTTCTTTGTTTGCAAAGCGGCTTATTTTGTCAAAATTTAAATATGAATTAAATTTAATTCCCAAAAGTTCAGTTATCATTCAGGCAGGTTACTAGTTCTTTTGAATTTGTGCGTTTAGAAATCGGACACTGGAGTAATAGGCTACCAAGGTATACAGCGCGTCAAGCAGCTTCACCATATCTATAAACTTATTGCTTTTTAATCCAGTGCAACCTATTTTTTCAAATTACGCAATGTGCTTTTCATATTTGCATTTTAATGTCAATCTAAGATTGCACATACTGCAACATCACAAACGTTAGCAATAAACAACGGGTTTTTAAACCATCCGTACAGGAAAGTTGAACTTGTTTCTGGTTGGCGAAAGTGAGACTGCCAAACTGACCGTCGAAGAGTTGTTGGTTCAGTTCTAGCTGGCAGTCTACTTAAAGACAAAATTGCACATAGTAAAAGAAATGCAAAGATTTGCTTCATACATCATTAGCCTATCGTAAGAGTTTCAACAAATAGCAAAACAGCATTAAAATATTAATTCAGTGTTAGTTTATAGATGCACTATACAACAATGTACTAAAAGGCAATATCTTTGTCAAATGTAAAGTAAAAAAAGGCAACAACATTGCAGCCAGCTTACCAAAATCACGTTGATATTACGTAGGTTACAAATTTGCCAATGTGGTGACTACATTGTTCCCAAGTGCGTATGTTACTACAATGAAGGAGTATTAACGTTGCGTTAGTATTGACGTTAATGTTGTGCAGCATCTTTGGAGCGGAGCTTACACTGTCAAAAGAATTTTAACCTACGTTATATTTATATAATTCATTCTTGTGATAATACAGAGTTTTATAAGTGACTGGCATCTTTTAACTTTAGGTAAAGTATACTGATGAAAAGCAACAACATGAAATAACGTGTGAAACTGTAATTAAAGTAAAGTTGTCATCTATTCTCGTCAATAGTGGAGTACACTGAATCTGGCGCCATGAACGAGGAAGTAGAAGATGAAGGAAGAGGGAGCAGATATCCTCCATCGTCAGTGTCTCTTCCAGCATTTGCTAGCTGTTGTTCCTCTGAAGAATAAAATGCTCAAAGATAACCATATAACCATGAAGTGCTGCAGCAGTATCTTGTTTTGATGTGTGAATTGGAAAAGTTCATGGCAAAAACAAAATAGTACGCTAAAATGAAAGGATAGTGACTTAACTGCTGGTTTGTAAAGTTCACAGCGCATTTTAACAATTGATTTTCATTAGATGAAACTATAAACCATTGGTAACAACAGCGCACTAATACAAGCTTCCACGTTTCAACAAATGAGATTTTAACCCCGTGGTTTACAAGTAAATATTAAAATGATGAAACTTTTGGCTACCATGATGTCGCAGCACAACAATATAGGAACAGACAATATTTGAAATGTCTCCGGGTACCTCTGATAGACAACGAACGATAAAGCGAGTTTTCGACTATTGTTGGGTGTTCAGGAGAGGGAGGTTGTTCACGCGGTGGAGGACGATCCGGAAGTGCTGGACCAACTTCTGAGTAGTTATGATTTCTAATTGGGGATACAGAGTCTGCTGCAATTGGAACAGTGGTGACTGAGTTGTACGATGGGTAATCCGTCCTGAAAAGGAAAACAAAACAAACGGTTGGTCACGGTAGCGCTTGTAACTTTTTCTGCCTTTCGAGAGCAGTAACATTTGGTTCACTGAAAGATTCTTTCATATGCTGCATGTGATTCAAAAAGACCACTGATTCCATTTTTGATGCAAATTGCGAGTTTTTGATGCGCAAAACACACAGGTATTATAATATGTGTGAGTGTATGGTCTGTAATTTTCAAAAGATAACTTAATTTCGTATTACCTACCTACAGTAAGCAGGGGTAGCTAGCACTGGGGATTGTGCAACGCAGCAGACAATACTCCAAACTAACTAGTAAAATTTGCTCATTGAGCCAATGAAAATAAATCAATGCTTGTAAAGCAGGTTACGCAATAGGTCTAAGTGCCCACTTACATATCTGTTAACTATTTATTTTATAGACATTCATTCAACCATCATATAGGCAGGGGCGCATTAAAAAAGTAGCCCTAGGGGTGGGGAAAGCGATTTCAACACAATACAACACAATGATACGTCGGTCTAGCTACAGTAATCCGACCTTGCAAATGCAGTACACCGCGTGAATAAAGTTACTTTTCTGTGTTTTTTGTGAGTACGTTTGCCGACTAGGCTACCCCCTAGCCACGACATATAGGCCTATGTTTAATATGTCAGCAAACACTCTGCTGGGCCGCAATTACATATTATTACAAAAGTAAAGCCAAAAAGTATTAATATCGTAAATACAATAAAATGAAATGTTGATCAGCAAACATTTATATTATTTTTAAATCAGACAATTACTGATATTGGTTCTTTTGACAAGCGTGTGATGATTCATGACATCATTTCATGGACCACCTTTAGTGTAAATCCGGTATGTAATTGTCTATTCATTTATCTCCAATCTATTTCAACAAGTCGCCTCAGGTTATATAAACAAGACACTGCGAATACCTCACATAACGTAATCTCTGGCGTAGTCGCAACTGCCTATATCATCGTTTTATCAACTTTTTAGCTAAATATGTGCTGAAAATTATCTCAGCTACAATCACACGAAGACACATACAACGTCCACATATGGAATATGATTTGTTGGAAAACTTTGTAGTACACACTTTTTTGGAAATGCACATTATTGAGTGTCTTGTCAGCTGCATACTAGGGCAGTAGCGTACAATATTTATTCAAATGTTGAGAAAGCTATGTTCTTGATCTCCCAAACAATGTCACACAAGTGCTACTTTTCAACCATCTTTTGTTTTACAAAAGACACAATAAGCAAAGCTTGATGAAAGCTTTAATGGTAAGTAAGTTTTAACTCTTTGAGTCATCACAATATCAACTTGTTTATGAATGTCTTATCTCAAAAATACTAACACAAAATGTCATAGAAAAAAGTTTGGAATATTAGAAACAACGCTTACTCTTTACATAAGTTATCTTTGCTATATTATTTGCTGCTGTTTGTTTACCTGGGATTCTTTCTCCGATTCACTTGTATTGCAACAACAATTGCTATTATGGTCACGCATACAATGGCAACACATCCCAAGATAATGCCCAGTGTGACGACGTCAAGTCCGGATTGAACTTCTTTTTCACCATCTCCAAATCCTCCAGTTTCACTGCTGCTAGAAAAATCAGTAGTGATACCTAAAACAAACATTGACATGAAGTCAAAACGCAGCTGATAAATTTACTTAATTTTATTGATTGTTTACGGGCGTTTCTACTTAGGGTAGGTTATGATAAAACGTTTTAAAAAAGTAATTAACTATACTCTACCAGTTTTATTACAGCACGTATAGCCTACCTTATCTTGTATGTCTTCTTTTATCATACCTTGCCGATATTTATTTAATCCTCTTCATGGTAAAAATTTTATCGCACGGCTCAAAAGAGGTGCTGAATACTGGTAGAGTATTAATTATATTATACTTTGGCCTGGATGAAACAAGAATTTGTATAGTTTTATGAAATGACGTATGCGTAGTTCAGCTACATGTATTAAAGCTAACGGTTGTTCAAACATGAATTGAATTTAAATTGAAAGGATATCACAAGGTGACCAACCTGCTGTTTCCAGAGAATGAGTTGTTTCCAATACCAATCTGGTGCGTTGAGGAATTGCTGTTGGTTTTGGCAAACTATCAAGTAAAAGCGATTATCAACAAACTGTGAAACCTCCATAAACTAAGTTCTTTGCTGTATGATAAACAAAATAAAATCAGATTTCCACAACCGAATTTTTTAGATAGTCAATATCATTGTTTTTTTACAGGAAAAAAGTTTGACAGAAATTAAAATAGCCTATATAATCAAACTAATTTTTATAGAAAATATTATAGCCTACCCCAAAATTAATCTTCTATAAAGTTATTTGATTGTGAGGTAGTAACTTCACACTGTAGTTGAAAAAACTTTTGGTTTTGAGTTAGGGTGACAAAGTTATAATTAAAAATAAGCTTGATTTTAGTTTTCAATTCTGTGACTGGCCTTTGGCCATAATGTAACTTACGGTTCGTGACTTGAATTGCATCCAGGCCGATAACAGGATGATGTTTTCCTCACCACTGTCTTTCCATTGGCACCTGGGCACAAAGTGCTCGGAAGTTGCCGCGAAAAAGGTCCCACCTGATACGCAAGACACGGTTTGCATAAATTTGTGACGAGAAGTCAACATTGACGGAACAGACACTAAGGGCATGAAAAAGATTCGTTGTTGAATTACCCTAAGAGTTTCTGAGATATCAAGTTTGAAGCAGGACCGTTGACAGGGGAGCAGAGGAGGAGGAAGCACTTCTGCACCTGGGATGAGTAATTTTAGGGGTCCGTAACCTTTCCAAGGGGCATGACACTAGAAGAAGCCACCGCGTATTCTTTCAATATAGTGCGCTTTTCTTAGTAATGTCTTGATTTGTAGCCCGAAGATATCACTAGTACGGGGCCAAATCATCCTCTCAACGGCCTTATCTTGAAGCACTATACTCTGTGTATCAACCCTGCTTCATGTGAAAGCAACCCAAACTCAATTGATGCCATATTTTAAATTTTGTTACAGATCTCATGCACACAAAACTTGTATTTATTGAACCTGACTAATTAAATTCTTTCGCATTGCCTGAAAATACTTTTCACAAGATTAAACCCAGTTTTTTTTTACTAAAAAGAAATTTATTACATTAAGTTTGCTAATGTGTTATGTGTAGGCGTGTAGCCTATATGTTATTTACTCATTTTAATGCAACCCGCGGTCAGAAATCAAACCGAGGCTTCTCAGAAACAGTTACGATTTACGAAATACGAAAAGATCAAACAAAAGGTCAATTTATTGCCAACTACATGATGCTGACTTTAAGATAGTTTCCTGAAAATAAATTTCTTCGTTGTTCACTAGCAACAGTAGCAAAGATATGCGTTTTTTTCATATTTGACATTTATTTTGTGTATCATGGGTAATGGGGTAGCATAATCTTTAATGAGCAAGCTTTATGCCTATTTTGGCACAGGTTGAAACGCCATCGTACTTCTATTTTCTCTTGAATGGTTTGTTTGATTCAGTTGTTTCGACCTGTATGATGCTTAATAAATTATTTTCAAAAACGTTATGCTTTCCAACGCTTTACAACGTTATGCTTTCCAACGTAAAAGAATAACTGTTTTGGTATCTTTTGTTCACAATATAATGTTTTTACTCCCAGATAAAAAAAAAATTGGAAGGGACCACTGAAGTTCTAACGAAGCAAAAATGTATAAGAAAAAATGGATAAAGCAAAAATTTCAAATTCAAAAGAAAAAAGATCTTTATTAGGAGTTTGAGGCTTATCCGCGAAAATTTTTGACAATTTTTTCCTTGTTTTAGTTACATTCTGTAGCAATGAAACGATTTTTTGTTTACGACACACACTCTGTATTGACCACAACTATTAAAACTATATTTCTGTAAAGATTGAAGTTGATAGGTTTGATTCGTTGAAGTGACAGTTTGAAATTTATCATGAGAATATCTCTCAGTAAAGATATTTTAACACATGCAAAATATCGAAAGTTTTGTTGCTTGCAGCTTACCTGGTAGCAATATCTCTGAAATGTGCGTACACATGTCAAAGTACACTGCGAAACTGTCCAAAGCGACCACGTGCCTAAACATCCTTCATATACAACGCAGTATTGTGATACGATGCAAGTTGTAGGGGGCTGCACTGTGCCGTTGATGTTCACGTAACATATTCGTTTCCCTTCCTTTGTTCCATCACAAGGACCAGTACAAGAGCTTGTAGGGGTGAAGTCCCCCCACACGCTTTGAGATCGAGTATCTTCGCAAATACAACTTAGAGTTTGAAATATTGACTTGTAAAAACATAATAAAAGTAACAAGAATTTTGCGAAAAACATTATTTTAACATTTAAAAAACCTATTGCAAAACCTAAAATGTTATAAGCTGTGATATAGCCTAATCTTGTAGAAAAAGCCAATTTTTTACTAAATTATGTGTATCGTATTTTTCTAAATCAAGCACAAAAACTGTTGTCAAAACAAAGGTACAAATAAAACAAAATTTAAAGCAAACATGATTTCAGATAAAAAAGAAATGATAATCCGTGCTACAATACTAATCAACTCCATATGGAGTTGTTCATCCTGATAAGCCTCTGCTATAGAGTCACAGAGTTACATTCAAAGGTTGTTCTAACGGCAACAGGACGAATTTAGCATCATTCGCTATGTTGATTATATCGTGAGGTTACTACAAATTTTTTCAGAAATTGTTTTTAAAAAAGTGTATCAGTGAACTCAGAGCGTGATAGGCCATGACCTAAAGTCAGAAAACTTACAAGGGTTTAATCTGTAGTCTACGCAGTTAACAGGGTCGCAATGAACTTACTTTGTTTCCGAAACAAATTTTTATTTGAGAAACATGATTGAGCACACAGAAAGTCTTTGAAACTTTTTCACTTTAAATGCTTGAATATGATATTTCGAAGCTAACAATCAAATGTTTAAATAGGCTACTACAAATCGTTTTCTTCTTTGCTTTTAAGAACTGGAAAAATTACTTTGAAGTTGAGCTACACACCCCCAGAGAAAAGTCTCTCTATTCAAAATATTCACATTTTCATTGTTGCTCAGTGCTCTGTTGATAATTGGACACATACCATTCCACGATATGAAAATACCTTATATACTAAATAGCCTACTAGAGTCGGCAGCTGTGGCCGAGTGGTTAGCGCGTTGGGCTCGCAGTCGAGAGCCTGCATGTTCAACTCCAGCCAACCGTACTTGCTGTTGTTTCTCTAGGCAAGAAACTTAACGATAATTGCCTCTACCTAGTGATCGATTTCGAGTAATGGATAGTAGCCTACCAAATTTAAGTCATAAGTAGAGTAGACAACCGGAAACAGACATTGCCGTCGGCTGCAGCGTGGGTCAGGTGTATGTCGGAAGGCGTACACCGATGCATAGCGCTCAAGTCCGCTTTCCAGCAATGCAGGATGATAAACAAACAAACAAAATTGTACAATGTGCATGTGCCTGATATATATCTGCACGTGCGGTATGCTGTCAATTAATCACAATATGAGATATTTAATGTTTTAAGACTACGTCAACCAGTTTTTGCGAAGTTTCGAGCACTTCTTTATTTGATGTTTGAACCCTGCTTGATTTACTCAAATTACTCGTAGGAGCCACATCGTTTGCACCAAAATGTTTCCATAGTTGAAAAATACCATAGCGTTGTTGTTAACTTTATTGCTTGTATTTTTTACATGTAAGATCTGAGCAGCGATGTTTCAACTGTCGACATGTGCAGTAGTTTATAGATAACAACACTCTACAAACGCAGTTTTTCAATAGCATACTCTCCATGACTTGTTTGTTTCTGACACATTTTTGTGTGACAAGAATCATCAGTGATGTGAGCAACAAAACCTCATCGAGTCCTAACCTCATAGCATGCTTGTAAATGTACCGATAAATCGAAATGATTTTATACTTTTCGACATATCAATGAAATCATACAATTCGCAATCTCTGTTAGATTTTAATCAATTTGTATTATTTAATCATTATCCCGTCTATACTGCTAGAAAAAAAGTCTATTCGATTGCAGATCTAACTTTTTCTGTATAATTAATCAAAACTATATTTCGGCCTCAGTGACCGAACCTGCATTGAAAAGAAAAAAACAATTTCTACGTCCTTGTAGGCAAAGGTTTAAATCCATGAAAAATCTTTTCAAAACTATTTCTAGTTTTTACTTGTGCAATAAAGCCACATTTACATTTATAATCATATACAATTACAACTCGGAACAGATTTACATTACTGTTGCAGGCATGAATAGGCAAAAGTCTGCATGTAAAGCAGTCTTCCTGAAACAATAAGTCAACCCAGCTTGAAGATTAATTGTAAACTAAGCAGGGACTTCCAGAAGTACGGGTTGTAAATCTACGTGCTCAAGAGTAAGGTGTGTTAAATAAAGAGGTTGCCAAACGTTTTTTCAACTCAAAAGCTATTCTTGACTAGCTTTTTAAATTGCAATTTTGCAGCACCTAAAATTTAGTAGTCTAAAATTATTATCAATTCCATGACATTCATGAGCTACTTTTGTTGTAGTCAGGCTTTCCCTTTGCTAATGAATAAATGATCACTTTGGACTAATTTTTTGCAAAGATTGGGTTTCGTTTCATTAAAAATCTTAGTTTTATTTTTTAGCTATTTGATTTCTCCATTAAAAATACCATTGGTCTGTAAAATTACAGAAGATCTAGCAACACCTTTGCCTAACGCGCCCACGACGTACTATAATTTCAAAAATAAGATGAGGTAGGATACAATAAGTTGCGCTTCCTTGCACGCTATTGATTTTTTTAAAACTTAGCCGTAAGCCCTGGAAAAGAATGCAAATTAGGAAAATACTTGACAGTTACGCTGAACAGCGTCGGCTACACTGACCAAGATCAAAATCTTTAGTTTATTTTCATTTTTTTTTAGCCTGCTGGCACTAAACCAAATCTATTTTTTACTGCATTTGTTGGTAACTTAGCCAGATCATACATTTGCCCACTTTAGAAGTGGCTGCACTTCGTTAATGAGACTTTTTTTTTTCTCTAAGCAGTCTTTCCAAAGCAAAACTTAAAACCATCTCTACCAGCAAGATACAGAAGTCTTGTACAAGCTTTTTCTGCTGATGAGTAAACTTCAAATTGGTCAGACATTTGCGTTGGCATGAATGTATGGCCTGAGGGCTTTAGCTCATAAGTAGTCTGAACATAGATTGCAAGATTATATTTGTCGTTTCACAAACGCTTTTTGATTAGTTTCTAGTTCTAAACGCGTTTCTTTCTTTCTTTAAATAATTTTGGCTAAAATTACAACACGTTAAACCATACCTTTATCGTGTTTTTTGATAGACGTAGCTAATAATTTATTTTTGGTTGAGTCATTGAATGATTTTTAATTTTCTGTACATGCAGAAATTTCATTAATATTTCATTCATAGCAATCTTGTAGGTTTGACAGCTTTTTGACTCTGCAAATACTTTTTTCCCTTTTTTATTATTATTATTATAAGCTTTATACAAACTTGTACAAAATCAAATGTTTTCTGCTTTTCAATTCCGGTTTGGAACGAGAACGAAATATCAAACCCTCTGTTGCAAACGTTTGATATATCTTATGAGATAGCAATGTGCACGTATTAATTGATACGCAATCAACAAAAAACTAACGTACGTTTCTTGATTCAAAAAGCTCTTAAAGTAAACGGAAAATAAACAACAAGACAGAGGAAACCTCTCTTGCCACAACGGATGCTTCCGGTGACGTACACCAACCCCGTGCGATTATTCATCAGTACTGACAACCTTGCTTGAATGAGCTACAAATTGCCAGATAACGCTTATTTAAAAAATGATAAAAACTTCATTTTATTAACAAGGCTTCAAGGCCATCATGCGTTATTTCTTTTAAAGCTTATACTTTAGAAAATTTATTGAGCTTTATTTTGCAGAAGCCAAGAAAAGCTGTAAACAACCGTCATAAAGCTTGAGAATGACGTGACTGCTCATTGCAAAATATACGTCATCTGCCGACCAAACCTATATGACGCAAAGTTTCCTAGATACTGTATAGATGTACGTATAAGGGTTTGAACGATTGTTTACATTTTTTTTGTAATGAGACAAATAAATTCCAAACTCGAACTTTTAGCAACGAATAAAGAATTTTCTATAAGCTACCGTAAACAACGATTCTTAACCCTTTTCCAGTTGAGAACCTCCAAGTCATAAAACAATCAGATCAAATCCCCCAATTAACGGACACCAAATAAAGTAGTAATATATTAACAAACTTGATAAAAATGATGATGCAAAGGGTACATATGATGTAAAAGTTCAATAACTTTATGCAGCAGGATCATGGATAGAACCAGCACTGTTTCAGCTGCATGTACTTTAGTGTGAAAGCTGTGCCCTATTTGTTGCAAGTAAGCGTCTCCATCAAAAAGTTCTGTTAGACAGGCACACACGTAAGTCATGCTCCACAACAAGTACCCTCAAAATCTTGCAGTAGATCCGTGAAAGTTTGAGAACCCCAGATTGAGAACTTTTACCATTAACCGATAAGTAAATAAAATCAGTCAGTTTCGAAAACTTATATGATTCATTGATAAAGCTTTCACCATTGTCAGACCTCCAGTTGCTTTAGGTATGTAGATGCAACTGATTCTTTCAACTAATTCATCTATTTTAAACTGTTAGGTTTGGTGGCCGTGTTTAAATTTACTTTCATCGACGTATCCTTTAAATTTACATCGCATGCACGTTTTAAACTTCTTTGGTTTTGCCGCCGTTTCCTTTTGTTGGTTTTATTCCCGTAAACTGTTGGTAACTTTATCATTGCTGTTGTTTTCCGACAAAGAAAAATAAATTGAATTGAATATCTGAAAAAGCACAAGCAAAAAAATAAAATAAAAGGTAATTAACCTATGAAAATCATTTAAATTAAGAATATTTAACAGTTGCAAAACTACACAAGATTCATTGCGAAAGATATCATAAAACTGCTTAGAAATGAGGCATCTCTGAATTCTGTGGAAAAATATATTTTTTGTAAAATATAAAAATAATAAAAAGGCTTGACATATTGGCTAAAACCTGCAGCCTGAAACGTAGAAAAACAGATGAGTGACACTTGGTGGCAGAGTAATAGGGTTCCATAGTATCATTCAAACAATAACAAAATTGACAACAAAATAAACTGTTCAAAAGCAGTGTGCTCTTATTTGGAATCAAAATGGGTGATAATCATTAAGAAAGTGATGCTAATTTGTAATAGGCCTACTGGCTGCAGCGTTCATGTTGTATCTTAGTTTTCTCATGGCCACCTGGAGATGTGTCCTGATTTGTCACATTTTGCAAATTTTGATTACAGCTACTGCTAATGCTTGACTGACATTTTTTGAGATGTTTTTACTTTTTGCGATTTCCTAATGACATAAAACTTTTTTGTTGCCTTGGGGAAGCAGTAGCAAATGAGAAAAAGTAAGTTGCAAAACGCAAAATCAGACTGTTATTGAAAAATTAACAGTCTGACTAAAATCTTCGAAATCAAATTGTCTTTGTTTTTCTACATGTGAGGATGTTAAAACCTATTGAGTCATCTGGGGAAAAGAGTAAAGAAAGCGTAAAAATCTAATTTTTAGAAAAATTTATTTAAACATTCGCCCAAAGTCAGAAAAACCTGGAAATTTCTGCAAAATATGACAAATTAGGCCGTATCTTTAGGTGGCCATGGTTTTCTATCAGCTGTAAAAAGTAAATAGTGCAGAAGAATACATTTTCTAACTTTATGAACAGTAGCGGATCTAAAATAAATTGGGAGGCAACTGGTGGAGTTTCAAGTAAGCAAAAACATTAAGAACAAAAACCTGTCAGTGGAGAAGTGGAGTTCCGAAGAAGTATCCTCATCAAATTGGTTTTTGAGCTTCCATTCAGAAAGTTTTGAGAAAATCTATCTTGTTTTGGTCTCTATTTTTTTTGTCACCCGAATTCGTGGCCCGAAATGTATTGTTTAAAACGCACACTTTGTATTTGCCCAAAATTATCCAATTAAAACTAGATTTTTGTAAAAAATTGAAGTGTTTAGAAGATTTTGTCAATCATTTTCATCATGGCCTCATAAAAACTTTTATAATTTAGTTTTTGATAAAGTTTTACTGAAACGTAATTTGTTTTGTTTAGTTAGGCTATATTGTTGTTGCTACGATTTTTCTGTAAAGTTTCGAAAGTTGTCTGAAGTGGGACTTTCTCCTGTAATAGGCTTTATACAAAGCACATTTTATCTCATACCTACCTTGAACACTGAGATGGGTTTGTTTACAGTAATTGCTAACTGATTAAATTAGCTATACTTCAAACTATTACATCATTTTCTTAATTTTTGAGGGCATATAAATTTCCCATCCGTTAAAAAGTCTACTGATGAGAACACACTTTCCCGATGCTGCTGGTTAAGTTGGGAAATTGGACTCAACAAGCAAGAAAATTTTGAAAAGTGAGATACAACTACATGTTTTTTTCTTTTCTTCTTGGAGGGAGGGAAATGGAGGGCAGGTAGCAAAGTACTCCTTTCTAGATTTTCTACTGCTTATGAACGCACTATACATTTCCATTCTGTTGTACTATAGGTAAAGTTAGCCTACATTTCCATAGGGTTGCACATGGCCACCTAAAGATACGGCCTGATTTGTCACATTTTGCAGAAATTTCCAGGTTTTTCTAACTTTGGGCGAACGTTTAAATAAATTTTTCTAAAAATTAGATTTTTACGCTTTCTTTATTCTTTTCCCCAAATGACACAATAGGTTTTAACATCCTCACATGTTGAAAAACAAAGAAAATTTGATTTTGTAAATTTTAGTCAGACTGTTAATTTTCAATAACAGTCTGATTTTGCGTTTTTCAACTTACTTTTTCTCATTTGCTACTGCTTCCCCAAGGCAACAAAAATATTTTTTGACATTAGGAAACCGCAAAAAGTAAAAATATCTCAAAAAATGTCAGTCAAGCACTAGCAGTAGCTCTAATCAAAATCTGCAAAATGTGACAAATCAGGCCGCATCTCCAGGTGGCCATGGGTTGCATCAGAATAAAACTGTAAATAAAAAACAAAACGGTCACGAGCAAAATGTAAGACACTGTTACAAAAGAATAAAACAGTTATATCAGAATCAATCATCAGAAAATGCAAGACTGTGTTTCTATGCATAATAAATCATTACAAAAGGACTTGAACCAGTGCCCTATTGCATATCTCTACATGGTACCATTTGCATGTTCCAAGCAAGATTTTTCTATTTTATTTTTACTGTTAGCTTACATCAACGGCAACCTCTTTTACGCCACCTTGCAGTCATTGTGAGCTCTAATAACGCAAGATAAAGGATTAAAGATAAGGATGAGGGTGATGCAAAAAAACATTAAAAATCTATTGCAATGCCACCTGAAATGATTATTTTTGGCAAAAAAAAAACATCATACTTTAAGACGTCTGCTGTTAGTGTGTTTGGCGCATTTGCTTATACTGAGTTAGGACTTGTGTGCAATGTGTGGTATAGCGACTAGCGGCAGCTAATTCACACTGAAACTGTCTCCTGTATTTTTTGAAACATTAGTTGAGACAGTGGTGGCCTTTGGGGTGGGCAAATTGGGCGACCGCCCAGGGCCCGCAAATTTATGGGGCCCGCGCTTATTCAAAGTATGCACAAATAAAATTTACATTAAGCACTCGCAGAAAGCAGTAGGTTAACTTAAAATTTTCCACCATAGTTTACAGTTTGCATCAAAAAAAAAATGCTCTGAAGCATCCCCAGAACTTGCTGAAGACCTTGACAGTGAAGAACTTACTACTAAAGTGCAGAGCTTCACAAGAATATACTCACCATTGAAAACAAAAGAAACCACAGTTCTCTCTGTTCTACAGTAGGCCTGAGCCATTTGTATCAAAACAAACTGATTGTTGTGTAGCCTACCCATACTTGTGTTTGTTACTAAGACTATTTCTTACGGTGCCAGTTAGGCCTACTGTAGCTTCAGGGGAAAGATCATTTTCTAAATTAAAGTTGATAAAAAATTACCTTCGCTCTACAATGAGCCAAGAACGCTTGGTTGGACTAGCTGTTGTTTCAATGTTGTATCATGTTAATTTCTTTTCGTGTTATTGTGATTTATGGTTATTAGAGTTTGCGTATTTTAATTTGTCAATACGTAGGCGGTAGGGGGCCCTCATATTACTTCTTGCCCAGGGCCCACAAAACCTTAAGGCCACCATTGAGTTGAGATTGGTCTCAAAACTTTCTGCACAGCTAAAAAGTTGTTAATGACGTAGCCCAGGGGTGTGCAACGTACGGCCCGCGGGCCAAATGTGGCCCGCGAAGAAAAATTGTGCGGCCCGCGAAACGTGTTTATAGTTTAGTTTAGTCTGGTACGTGCGAACAATTCATTATAGAGTGGATTATTGTACATTTCGCACCTTCTGTTAACTATTTTAGAAGTCTCCCACTGGCCACCGCTCATCCGATTGTATTTAATTATTTGGAACGTAAGTAGATCAGAGGCACAGAATTGCACAGAGAATAGCTCAAACTATGAAACCGTATTCTGACAGTAATTTTGCAAAGCAGTATCTTTTTGATGTCGCAGAAGAAATGTGCTCTAAAATGGTGGACGATAGCGAGGAGTAGGCTATCGATGATCTTGCTTGTGATATTAGTGACACTCTCATTCTCAATAAGGATAAGGTGAAGAACTTTGTTTCATGGAGCTTTGCGATCGATGAAAGTAGGCTACGGACCAGAAGGACACAGCACAGTTGGCCATATTTGAAAAGGAGTGGACAAAGACTTGAACGAAACGGAAGAGCTTCTGTCATTACAGTCAATGAAGGGTACGACAACTTACTGGTGCTGACATTTTTACTGAATTGATGCTTTTGACAACTTCGAACTGGACTTGTCCAGCTTATGCGGAATCGCAACTGATGGTGCTCGATCCATGTCCGGAACTGGCATTGGATTCATAGGTCTCTTGAAGTCTACCTTGAGGAAGAGAAAAATCGATGATGACATAGCAATTTTTCATTGTATCCTTCACCAGCAAAACCTGTGCGCAAAATCCTTGAAGTTCAAACACGTCTTAAGTCCGGTTGTTAGGCAGTAATTTCATTCGAGCACGAGGGCTCAACCATCGTCAGTTCCAAAAGTTTCTGGATAATCTCAACACGACACATAAAGATCTACTTTACTTTTCCGAGGTGCGTTGGTTAAGCAAGGGCTGCATGTTGCAACGATTTTACGAACTGCGGAAAGAAGTCGTAAAGTTTTTGATTTTACCGAAAACATCTCAACCAAGATGACTTTCCACATTTGAAAAAAACATGACTTCAAAAATGGCTCTTTTTGGCTAAACGTATTTGTGCAAACAGATTTTTTCTAAAATGGGCGTCATAAAATATCCCCATCGATCCGTTCTGACAGGTGAACACCTGGAAAATGGACTTCGAATTGCGAGCACTTCCATTAAAGTAAATTTGGAAAAAGTCGTCCGGAAAAGAAACCAGCTGCAAATTTCTCACTGAACTCGTAGTCGGTGTGACAATAAATTTGAATAGCAGTTTTCTTTAGAAATTTATGTGTCTTAACTTATTATTTCTGCAAGGAGATAACCTCTAATAATGCCATAAGATTAACATGAATAACAAAAAAACTACTTTTTTGTGCCTGCAACTACTAGAAAACATACGTTAAATAAACGCGTGGCCCGCGGTTTCACCCAGATATATATATATGGCCCTCCTGTAATAAAGGTTGCACACCCCTGACGTAGCCGAAGGAGGCGTAAAGCCAATGGAAGACTATAACAAATTGACAACAAATGACAAAGAACAAAAACAGTATTTATTATAAGTTGTGTCTAGGGTAATTGCAAGAAAAAGTTTTGTGATAAGTCTAAAAACATCATTGAAGTTGCTGACATTCAAGCTTAACCGTAACTAAATAGAAGTAAAAAAGAAAAAAGGTATGCCCCCTGGGAAACTTCCAATAAAAAATTAACGTAATACTTGCTGTACAAGTATGTGCATCATGGGTGCCACGGAAATTAACCATAACGAAAACTGAATACCACCTTGAAAAATTGTTCTTTTTGCTTTGAAATAAAAAAAGATGGTATGTCAAAAATCAAAGACAAAAAAATTTTACGCCAGTTTTGCATCACCCTAATTAAAGATTGATGAAAACGTACATCTGCTTTTGCAAATTTATGTTTCCTTAGCAAGTAGGCTACGATTGTTTTACTTCAAATGCCAATATGAATTTTTTTACAATCGATAAGAACATAATTATTTATTGGAAATACAAGAACACAAATTAAAAAATAAATAAAGTCTCATTCATTTAAAATCGAAATAAGCATGCAAGCTGATATGGACAACAAAACAAAAGCTATCTGACGGATTTAAAACTGAATGAAGTAGGCCATGGCTGTCTAAAGATACGGTCTGATTTGTCACATTTTGCAGAAATTTCTAGATTTTGCCAACTTTGGGCGACTGTTTAAATGAATTTTTCTAAAAATAATATTTTTTCGCCTTCTTTACTGTTTTCCCCAGATGACACAATAGGTTTTAACATAATCAGATGCTGAAAAACAAAGACAATTAAATTTCGAAGATTTTAGTCAGAATGTTGATTTTTCAATAACAGTCTGATTGAGCGTTTTTCAACTTATTTTTTTCTCATTTGCTACAGCTTCCATAAGGCAACAAAAAGCTTTTATATCATTAAGAGACAACAAAAGATGAAAACATCTCAGAAAATGTCAGTTAAACACTAGGAGTAGCGGTAATCAAAATCTGCAAAATGTGACAAATCAGGCCGCATCTCCAGGTGGCCATGAGTAGGCCATATCGTTTTTTAAGGTTGTATATCTTCAGTGAAAAAATACTAACTACGAACAGTAACACTTTCAACATCGCATGATTGACAAATGCTAGCCGAAGAATGATCAGTGAGTTTGCAGCCATCTGGGTATCTACAGGTTCAATATTTAAAAGTAGTCTATATGCACCACTATGGTTTAAAAATGTTTTTGGTCTGGATGTCAATTCAATTCTACTTTAGAATGAGCGCCCGCAGTTGCTTTATTGAACGTATAAAAAAAAAACGATATACATCAACAATAATGTCATATGTTATGAAATATTCAGCTGTTTGTTTATATATTAATCTAATTTTTGAATTGATCAACTTGGACATATTCCGAAATTTCAATTTCTTTTCCAAAGTTATGAAATTCTGGCCGATTTGGAGAAGGTATAGGCTCCATGTAAGCGTCTTCACTCAAATGATGGCCTGCGTAAAAAAAGAAATTGACGAGTTAATGGCGTAGTGACATTTCTTAAAAATAAATTTTTGCCTGCAGTTTATGAAAGCATCTACATGTAATACGATGAAGCTGGAAAAAATAAACGGGGGAGGCCGAAAACAAGATGGAGAGACTGTGTGCCAGAAGATATGGAAATGGTGACAGTGAAGGAAGGAGATGTTGTTGACAGAGTAGGCTATATGGAGAACTGCAATCTTCACCAGCGAACCTACTTGAAGTGGGAACAAGGCTAGAAGAAGACGCCTAACTCTTTTAGTTTACAGCTTACAAAAATAAGATTCGTATGTTTATTCAGTCATAGTTTATTCAAATATTGTTTCAATAAGTTGATATATCTACTACCATGCTTAGAAGTATTTATACAGTAACCCAGTAGCCTACTACTTTCCATAACTTGAACTGAATTGAACTATTCTTGACGTAATTGGACGCGTGTGATTATTTTTAGTGGTGTAAAAATCTAACCATCAATATTTCAGATTTGGCAATAACAATATAACCTTCACAATATAATTTAACATAAAACGATCTCAAAAACTGTGCCTTTTTCAGATTTTGTAAAACGCTACAGCAGATAATTTAAAAATTAATAAATATAATGCAATAATATCCACCTCCATTGTCATTAGCTTGAATGTAAATAGCAGTAGGGATTTGCGGGGAAGTTTCAAACTTATTTGTGGTGGAAGATGAAGCACCTTGCCTTACAGGGGGCAGAGGAGGGCCTACCTCCTCATAATTATGGTCACCCCTCTCAATCTGCTGTTGCTTTTGAATGTGTCTCGATACTGATGGTTCAATACTGCAAAGTAATGAATATAAAAGATTTGTAAAAACAATCGAACATTTTAACAAATAAGAAGTAAGTTTTTAAGTGAGAAAAGTTTTATACAAATCAAATTCAAATCTTTTGGCAACTGATGTAAAGTTCAGTTTTCACTCTAACTTGCCAAGGCGTTAAATTACGCTCATGCTTTTCATCAGTTGCTAAACGATTTGAATTGGATTTGTATAAAACTTTTCTCAGTCAAAAACTTACTTTTTTTTTTCTTATGTGTTAAAATGTTCGATTGTTTTACAAATCTTTTGTATTAAAGAAATAGTAACGAAATATAAATTTCAGTTTTCACTCAAACTTGCTAGGCGTTAAATTACGTTCATGATTTTCGTTTCATTGCTTTCTACATCAAAAATACGGCGTTGGCATTATAAATTCGACCAATCGGCTAACTCCTGTTATAGTGTGGGCACATTTGTCATGAAAAAAGGTTTCGTGTTTTTTTTTTGTTAAAAGCAAAAACTTTCTTGATTTTGTCAGATGATACCATAAAGATTAAAAAAAATTAGGGTGGCATTTTTTCTGTGTACTCTAATGACCTGAAATCCCCTATCGAAATGGCCAAAATTTCATTTTGGCCCTATTCATTTACTGTAAAAAATATGCAAAAGTGCTTTATGACGTAAATACTTTGTAACAAAGTTACTTTGTGACGCACATACAGCAAACTTATTTAATCATTTTAATCAGCTGTTTTTTATAACTTGTGACGTCATAGATGAATGACAGTAGGCTACCAGAGAGAATCCAAGCTTGCACAGGTATAACGGTTTTTACAGGTTTACTCAGGCTGCTGGATAAAAATAACGAAGAAGTGATACTGGAGTGAAGGGCGAAGCAGCCTGTTAAAGCCAGGGACATCTTCCAAAACATTAAACAATCGCAAAGCACTGCAAACAAGATTTAGCGATGAAACAGTTCGAGACTATCCTCCAATTTGTTCGAGTCACCAGACAACTAGACATATAGCTGCGCATGCAGAGTTTGGAATCACTCATAAAGTACTTCTTTGCCCATGATCATTTAAATTATGCACGCCTTTTACCACTTTACATTTCTACAATGCAGCAAGCAGAAAAGGAGCACAATTTATGAAAGGGAATTTCTGCGCATCGGTAACCAAAGGTGTTGTTGGATTCACATCAAAGGTGCAGACCACGGGATTGAACAAGAAAACGTGAACTTAAGATTATTGGAGGCATAGTTCGAATTACACAGAATCAAAAGTCACTGGACAAATACTTTCTCATCGCACCCGAAGTCTCAAATTTGCAGCATGACTTTGAGAAAAAGTACTACTCTGGTAGCAAGGCAAAGAGAATGCAGCACCACGAGATTACAGGAGGAAAACTCTCCCGAATGACGCAAAATGCTATCAAACTCAGCGTAGTATTTCACGAGCATAGAAACCCATGTGAATCCTTTGACGAAGATGAAATTTACAATTTGCTCACCAAAGCAGTTATGAATGAAACTGCTACCAACGACATCCTTTGGCGTGACGAGATTGGGCAACAGATTTTCGAAAGTTTCGTCACTGAACATCTTGTAGAAGGAAAACTTTCGGTGTGAGACAAAATGACCAGGAAGAAACTGTCTACATTCAAAAGTGCCAATGCAATTGCAAAAGTCAGCATGGGAGACAAGGTAATCAAAATTAAAGAAGAGCGAGGACTGTTGCAGCGGTTCATTGTAATATCAAGAAGTCGACCAGAGCTCAAGGAATGCATCGGAACGTATGAGTTTGGTGTGGTGCCTCGATCACTGTTTGCTTCAGATGGATGCCTCCTGCTGGCATATGATAAGGCATCAATACTTCGTCATTTTGAGAAGCTGGATACCGGTAGTAACAGACAACGGGTAGGCTACAAGTTGACAGGAATGAGGTAACTGTTACTCAGCTGTCCGATAACCATTCATTCTACGTACCTTTGACACAGCAGTTGAATATACCACTGTAGATCCACCAGATGAACTGACAACTCACCGAGTGATCATCATTGATGGGATGGCTATGGTAAACGCAGTTACCGAAACGGATCAAATGAAAACGTGCCAAGACTTTGCCGAAGCCTTTCTTCAGATAATTTGTAACATGGGTAGTGGGCAGTGGCGGATTCAGAACGTAATTTATGGGTGGGCCTAGGAAATATGTTGGTGGGCTATCACCAATAATACCATGGCGGACCAGCATACAAAAACTTAGTGTTACCGAATATCTCTTACAAATGCTGTGACATAGTGATGCCACAGACAATTCAGTGCCACTTGGTTGTTCGAGTGTTGAACATTAACATGTTTTTTTTTCATGAATCTGATTTTGGGTGGGCCCACTGTCAATCTGGGTGGGCCTTTACCAATCAGGCCCACCCGGTAGATCCGCCCCTGGTAGTGGGTACACAGTATGACGAGATTAGGTTGGTGTTTGATCGGCACATCGAAATATCACTCAAGCAACAGATGCGGACAAAGAGAACCAAGGGAAAGTCAACATAGCCTATTACCACGTGAAAGACAACACTTTAATCCAGAATATTTCCTTGAAGGACTTTCTCTCAGATATCCGCACCAAAAGAGAACTGACCGAGTATTTAGATGAAAAGGTTGTACATCACAGCAAGAGCTCCAACAACAGACTGAAAAAATACTGGTGACATCGGAAACACAAACCAAGGTCAATGTTAATATTCCAGACTCGTTCCTGACTCACAGCCAAGAAGAGGCAGACACTTTGATTGTTCTGCACGCTCTAACTGTTTCCAATGAAACAGAACCGGTTGTCAGTTCTCCAGACACAGACATCTTGCTGTTGCTCATCTACATGTATCCACACTTACCAGGGTCTACAACTTTCCTTACGGGAAAGGACACATTAAAAAGGGAAATTTGTGTGCGAAACATATACAACAACTTGGGACCAAAACGTGCTTCTGCACTTCTAGGTTTTCATGCTCTGACTGGGAGATTTGCTGGCAGAACCAAAGACTTATGCTTCAAGGCATTTATGTCTTGTGATGATGAGATCTTGGATGCACTAGCAATGCTCGGGAATGACACTGACCATGGCCACCTAAAGATATGGCCTGATTTGTCACATTTTGCAGAAATTTCCAGGTTTTTCTAACTTTGGGCGAACGTTTAAATAATTTTTTCTAAAAATTTGATTTTTACGCTTTCTTTATTCTTTTCCCCAGATGACACAATAGGTTTTAACATCCTCACATGTTGAAAAACAAAGAAAATTTGATTTTGTACATTTTAGTCAGACTGTTAATTTTCAATAACAGTCTGATTTTGCGTTTTTCAACTTACTTTTTCTCATTTGCTACTGCTTCCCCAAGGCAACAAAAAAGTTTTTTGTCATTAGGAAACCGCAAAAAGTAAAAACACCTCAAAAAATGTCAGTCAAGCACTAGCAGTAGCTGTAATCAAAATCTGCAAAATGTGACAAATCAGGCCGCATCTCCAGGTGGCCATGCACTGACCTTTCTGCTGATGTATGCTCGCAGTTGGAACGCTTTGTCTGTATTTTGTATCGATCCAAAATCTACACGAAAGTGAATGACCTCCGTTGGTTCCTCTTCTCCAATCGTGCAACCAAAGGAGAAGACTTCCCACCAACTTTTGGTTCACTAGATTTGCGCATTCGCCGGGCTCATTATGTATGCATGATTTGGAGAAAAGCTAGCAAAGCCCATCCCTGCCTTCCGGCACCAACTGCATTTGATTGGACGTTTGATGCATGTTCAAGTCACGTCACGCCAGATCGTTGTTTAAATCCACCAATTGCAACTCATAAAGTGCGGGTGTAAACGTGGATGCGAAGAAAGGTGCAACTGCCACAAGAAAATATTCCATGTACAGAAGTCTGGGGCTGTGGTCTCAGCTGTAAAAACAAAACTATCCAACCAGTGATAAATGAAGACTGAAAATTTTGAAGATGAATTGCTTTCTTTGACATTCAATAAATATTATAAATTCCGTAGATGTCGGTTGTTAACGATAACTGCCATTTAATCAGAAGGCCAAAGACTTCTTACATCTTTCGCGTGTAATACGACTTAAAGGATCGAACATTAATTCAAGTTTCATTGTATTTAGATCTGTTCATTGGCTTTCTAGTTGCGTATTCTTTGTGAAAAATGCATGCATTTAAGTTAATACAGTCTTTGGTGCAAAATTACAAAATTACGCAGGTAGCTTAGCATACGTTTCGGGTGCGCGGGAGCATTTTGAATAACATTTTAAAATTTGGCACTTGTATGTCATATGTAACCTAAATTCGATGATTCCATTAGATTTCCTGTCTCAGAAAACATATATTTAGATATTTTATTTGTAATTGTAGCCTATATACATGCGAAAATATTGTTTAATCATTGTTATGCCCCATTTTGGACGCCATCTTGGATTTCGTGCCCCAAAAATGTTCAGAAAAAATGCCACCCTAATTTTTTTTTAAACTCATCATGTTTTCTTTCAAAAACAAGTGAGTTTTTGCTTTTAACAAAAAAAAAACACGAAATTACAAATATGCCTACACTATTACGTTGGTAGTCACTTTATAACGTATTTCACTGCACCAAGGCAGTAACACAATCATGCGTGACATATGACATCACTGACGTTTGAAACCACCTGACTGCAGGCAAAGATTCTTTTTGCACTGAGTTCAGTTACAGAACAAAAAAGAGTAAAGAAAGGAGGTGGGAATCGAACCCAAGCAATCGAAATGACTATATCTCTTGACCAAACTCTAATCCACTAGGCTACGCTGGTGACGATGGTCGATGACTCGTTGACTGTTTTGTTTATATCAAAAAGCTTTCGAGAAGAACGCTCACAATATCACATCCTGAGTCACATGACTGCAATCAGCTGATTTACGAGAAATTGTAGACTATGTCACGCATGATTGCGTTACTGCGTTGGTGCAGTGGAATACGTTAAAGTACCTACATGTTACGTTTGTCCTCTACAAAAACTCTAGTTATGCTTTTGGTTGTTTTTGAACTTTTATCCTCGGACTGGTAAAGCCTTGATAGGTTGTTTCTGGTAGTTTCGCATACTTGTAAAGGCTTTTGACGCATGGCCGGTTACGGAGATTGACAACAGAGTGAAGTTTTTCGATTGTTGTAATCGGAAAGTACACGCTCCGAGAGTCGAATCAGCGCCGCGTGATCTTTAACTCGAGCGCGTAACCACTGAGCTAACGGGGTGGAAAAACACTGAAAACGATCCCTTCACTAGACGCTCCACTAGCATTATCAGCGACTCAGACTATGGCATTTTTGCTTTGTCGCCTTATGAATATTTTCATTATTACAACTGTACAAGATAAAAATTTAAACGGGAATTTTACCATTATAAAAAAAACGGAGAATTTTGTTTACTTTTGATGGAAATTAACGTAAATTCGCCAACACCTTTTCACTTACTTTTGTTGTCTCGGTCGCTTTCTTTTAATGATGATGATGATGACTACAATGGTAACAGAAAGGCAAACCAATCCGACAGCTCCTAGAACAGCCCCCAACGTTACCACGTCAAACGCTTTGGAAACTTGGTTGGGAAGACTGTTTTTGACGTTAGTGGTTTCTTCTGCGGTAACAAAACAACATCACAATTGATTTACTTTGATTGATTACACAGTATATACGTCATAAAGACTTAATATCAAACTTATCCTTAGTAGCCTACCGTTCAAACACATTTACGTCAACATATTCCGTAATGTGTCGGCTTAACGTGCAAGTATTAATTTTAAGTAGAGTTTTTCTCTGTAGTTCCAAGCGGCATAATAGTTACTTGATGATACACGCGATTATGAGTATGCTCATTTTTTTTACTTTCATTGCAAACACTCCTCTGGCCTCGGCGGTATTTGATCTTAGACGTGAGTTAAACTAAATCATAAATATAGATATAGGCCTACAGACAGGGAGGTCTTCTTTTTCTTTTTGCTCATGAAGTAAAGGGAGGTAAAAAGATTAGAGTCTTTTACATATTCATCTTCTTATATGTAACACAAGGAGAAAGAAATGTTAAAAATTCACCAGTAAATGGTTGTGTTGTTTTGATGGATCTTGTTTCTTGTGACAGTGTTGCTGGAGGAATACTTCGTCTAAAAATTGAAAGTTGCATAGTGAGTAATGTTTAATTCTGTTTAAGGAACTTTTTCATATCATTTTTTACATGAGTTTCAGCTACTGTATGGAATTTGTCAAAAACAGACTTTACTCCTTGAGTGACCGCAATGGTCAGTTAACTTCTCACACTACAATTAGCAACTATATGTAGTCTACCAATAACGTTTTTTGCTCTGTCTAAAGACTTTAAGCGAATGGGCTCTTCATCCTTTGGTTAAATCTATTAACAAGCCAAGAAGAACGTGCTGTTTTTCAATTGACCTACTTAATGCTTGTTCAATTAATCACATTTTATACTGATTGAGTGTTTGTTGTGCATATCATGAAAAATTAAAAATTGGTAAAATTTACAAAACTTTTAAAAATTAATTTACTTGAACCGGTCTAAACTCTAAAATTTAAAAATATGAGTCTACTTACGGTCCATTGCATCCGCTAATAGATCTACATGCAACGACTCTTTCCTGAGTGGAAGAACCATACCCTCCCAAGCAGAACGAGTTCAACAGATTGTATGTTCCTACCTAAAAAAGACTAAAATTGAGAAGGCGCACTATAGCACTTCAAATCAATACAAAAAACAAACAAGCAGTTCTTACAAGGCTATTTTCTATTGTCATTGTGATTATTTTAATCATTGTCATGTTTTTATTTTGTGTTCGTTACGACGACATGCAATACAATGTATTACAATCACAAATGCGATACAATACAACAGAAAGCAGCGAAAGAATATATAGGAGTCATCGAGTCAGCTGCTCCCATTATTTTGGAATGCCATTAAGTGTCTTGCCGAGCACAACCGCGTGCTATGGAGGGTCATCGAACCAACGTTAATTGAACGTCGTTCAAATGTTTTCACCACTCGTCAACGCAGCCAGCGAGGAAGCAAAACTTGTATCTTATGTCGAAAAATGATATACATTTATAGTTATACCTTGTAACAAGATCTGGTTTGCTTTCGTTTTCCGTTGCCGCATATGTTACTACAGACTTCCACATTTCCCCATGCACTCCATTGGCCTTGACAAGGAACTTGGGGGCATGGTCTCACAATGACGCATTCGATACTTTCTGGGTTGGTTGACGAAATAATTTGGCAAAATCTTCTTTCTGTTTGGTTGGAAGAGTCACAACCGGAGTCACATGTGTCCATTTCTGAAATTGGGCCCCATACTGCCCCGGATGATGAGTCTTGGCAAGGGCAAGTAGCAGAAAATGTTTCTTTAAAAACATTGACTAATATCAAATACTTGACAATACGGTAAAACATCATTTTAGATACCAACACGCAGGTAATTTTGTTTATATACTTCCTGTATGATAAAAAGATTCTTGATAACCTTCTTGAACAAATAATAATTTCTCGAAAAGGATTTAGCAAAAACATTTTAATTTCTTTCAATCAGCTCATAGCACAAATGCATGTGGATACGTTCACTGCTGAAGCGCTTTAGAGTTATCCCGGGATCGTAAAAAGGAAAACAAAAATACTCGTCGGGCCTTAGTTTATCCCTGTCCCAAAATTTATATAGTTTGGCCACTTAATTTAAATCCTTAACGACTCTGAGTCAAAGATGAGAATTGGTCCGTCTGAGCTCTTCTTTTTTCAAGTATTCGTTCTCAAGCAATTATATAACTCCAGTATATATAGGCCAAAGCGTAGTAAGTAGGGCCATTTTTACTTTGACCTAAAAAAGTGTTTTTTTTACTTTATTTTTATCAAATTTTGACTATATTTTGACCTAACGAAATTGCTTATTTGTAGAGGCCGCAGTTCTTCCTCGAATCGATACCAGTAACCCAAATATAATATTTTGTCGACTTCAGACCCAATCGTGTTCAATAAAAGGACTTGTTCAATAAAATTTTGCCTTGATTGCGATGCTTGTCGCTACAATCTAGCTTGATGGCGTTTACTTAACCTGTGGCTTTTAACAAAATACTTTTTATCGCACTTCACTATAAACTCGGAAAAATTGCACCTTAAATCATCCCTGGGAGTTGCATTAATTTCATCAGGAAAATCTCAACAAATCTGTCTAACTTTTGCTGAAGACGATTTAGCTTGCTTAGGCATTTTTGTTTTGCAGAATTTCAGTGAGCTATTCCTAAATTCCATACTGTTGATTTTCGAAAAGACCAAGAGAAGAAGTGTTTGATAAGAATTATTTAAATATGTGACAATGAATAAACAATGGACAATTTCCGATAAAAGTTACTGCTGATCCAAGTGAGCATTGTCAGATTGTGACATACTTCCAGCTTTTATGGGTTAATTTGGTTTAATTGTGTCGCAGTTCATGATTTGCAATGCTTCTACGAGGATTTTGACAAAAGTTACTCTCAAGAAACACAAAAAGTTAGTCAAAAGCCATAATTTGACAAGTTTTGACTTTATTGTCAATTTTGACTTTATTTTGACCTATAAACTTCTTAGAAACAGCCCCCTAGGTGTTGAAAACAACTTTATTCTTTGATTCGTGGACAGACAACGTCCTTAAAAAATTTTGACTTTATTGACTTTAGCGGGCCCTATAGCAATAAGTTAACCTCATAATCCTGCTAAACTGTAATTAAATCAGTGTGCTATTGTATACTATAGATCAGTGGTTCCCAACTCGTTTTTAAAGCGACCCATTTAAACAAAAAATTCAGTTCGCTAAAATCTTGCGACCCAAGCAAATTGTCGTAATATTTTAAAAGCCATACAAGATTGTGTTGCAAACAAACAGCACTACAAAAGCAGTAACTTTTTCCGAAAATAATATGTTTATCAAATCACTAATGAGATAGCTGTGCTGGCTTGCTGTCAGTGAGTTTTTGAAATCGAGGCGTTATTTTGCTTAGGCATAGCCAAATGTCGGCTTTAACTTCCAGTCGGTTTCGCTGTTCAGTTTTCAATACACACATGGCGCTAAATCCAATCTTACAAAGCCAAGTTGTTGAAAATGGAATCTGATTTTGAATCCCTAATTGTGAAACTGTGGGATACACTTTGTACATGGAAGCCCAAAAGTGGATGTTTGCAGAATCTTTGGGGTATTTGTCTTTGAAAGACGCAAAAGAAATACGGTTTGCTACTTCTGTCGTTATGTCCATAAACTGTTCTGCAACATGGATGGAAAGTTGAGGCAGATCTTTTCCAACAAATGGACCAATTATCCAATCACTTTGGTTATTAAGTGTTAGAAATTCTCCATAGTAGTGCACAAACTTTTTGGCAAACTGTTCGAGGTGTCTAATTATCGTTTGCTTAATATCAACTTCATTGCCACAGATATATTGCGTTAGCTGAGGAAATATATCGTACTCATCTCTGGTGACATAACTTTTCCAGAATATGAGTTTTTTGTGGTAAGCAGAAACTTTTGCGTCGCGATTAATCACCGTAAAACCATTGCCTTGCATAGATAAATTTAAAGAATTCAGAGAGTCAAATATATCGGCAAGGTAAGCAACTTTTGCGTTGAAATCTTCTTGCAAAAACTTCTCTGCTAATCTCACAAGTTCTGTCGCCTCAGGAAGGTAGCAATCTCCTCTCGCAAACTACAAACTCGCTTCAGGACACGACCTCGTGACAACTATCGCACTTCTGTGTGCAAGAGCAATGCTTGATAATAATCAGAATCCACAAAGACGAAAACAAATGCCGATTTAGTGGACTTGTTTTGATGAAGTTTACACACTTCACATCATTCAACACTTCGTGCCGCTCTTGAGACAGCTTTTTTGCAGCAAGGCCTCTCTGTGGAGAAAGCAATAAGTCCATACAGCACTTGGGGCTTTGTCTTTGATGCGTTTTACCACACCAGACTATGCGTGGTCCAACGTGTGGAAAACTTTGTCATAGTTTGTCCGACATAGCGTTCGTGACATATAGTGCACGATAGCCTACAATATATATCCCGTAACTTTGTCAAGTTAATTTATGTTTGAGACTGAAATTTTTGTTGGGTTTACATTTAATAATAATAATAACAATAATAAAAGCGAAAATTGTTAAAACTTCTTGCACTACGATCATGCTACGAAGCTTTCCGATGTCTCGACATGAAACGCTTCATGACTTGTGTTTATATTTTCTAGTTTTGT
Organism: Aplidium turbinatum; assembly: GCF_918807975.1. Classification (NCBI taxonomy): domain Eukaryota; kingdom Metazoa; phylum Chordata; class Ascidiacea; order Aplousobranchia; family Polyclinidae; genus Aplidium; species Aplidium turbinatum. Next base: position 39,632,933 of record NC_137473.1, read on the forward strand.
GATCGATCTCATCACGTTTTAAATTTTTTTTATTGTTAATTTTTTCGCCCAAGATACAATATGCCTGAAAAACAAGCGACCCAAAAAAATTATCAGACGACCCAACTTTGGGTCGCGACCCATGAGTTGGGAACCACTGCTATAGATGACAGATGTTAGAAAAGACCGCGATACGGTCAAGTGAGATTATTTACACCACTGGCCTATCCAGTGAATAAGCTACTTATCACCCTTCACTTTCATGAAAGAAGTAAGGTATCTCAACAATTTGCAACTTGCCAAGAAGGCCATAATAGTTAACCTATCGCAGTTTTTGCTGTGTAAATTGAAAAAAATTGGAGTTGTGTTGTTTTAAGTTTTAACAAATAAAATATAATAATATTTCCTTTCTTTGAAGTTGATTTTAAAGCATGCAACTAGCCTGATAGCAGTGAACAACTAAAGCCTAGCTAAACTACAATTTTACACTTGTTTACAAAATGTTGACCATTTCAGACACAGGTTCCGATGAGATGTTTACTTCCTGTCTGAACTGAGCAAGTAATTTTGAGTAAAAATAGTCCTTTTGTTATTTCCTGTAGACAAAGTAAAGTCTTTAGATAGCTGGTGATAGGCTCACATGTCACGCTTGTGACACAAAGTTTGCTTTTGACAACACGAGCAATAATATAGTCGTTGTTTATTGATTGTCTCTTTTGTTTCGTATTAGAAGTTTTTTGTCGACCAAGCTTTATCTGGTCAAGATGTTCGTGTATTCCTCGAGCAGCTATACGGTACTTGATAGTAATGTGGTCCAGTATTCACAGACCAACTGGCCTTGGTGGAGTAAAAGTCGGCAGCCGTAGAGTATATGTGGTCTGCAGTTTGTTGTTTTGAATCACAATCGCAAGCCTCCGACGCCGATTGCTGATAGGTCTTATTCGTCCGAAACGCCCAATGTCTGTGGGGACCCGATTCAAACGTACTCCGGCAGATTGAGTAAGCTCCTTTCCAGGTGGCATAGATCCAGCGTCGGTGACAAAGGAGTATCTGGAGGTTATGTGTCTATTCCTCTTTCCAGGTGTAAGAAATTCAAAACGAAGCCCTGGCGTTATGTTTCAGTAAAGATTGTGCTAGAACAACACAAAGAAACAAATCCTCATACAAAAGAAGAAGAAAATTGTTTTTCTACATCTGCTTAGTGTAGTTTTTTATAGCATAGGCCTAACCAATAGTTTATCTTTTCGTTGGTTTACGATGTGACAATTTTGCTATTTCAACACACCCTCTGCATTTTAAGCAAGAAAATAAAAAATCGGTTTCACGCTTTATAGTCTGCTGTTACTTCCTGTTACACCTGCTACCGGTTACACCTGCTACACCTGCTACACCTGCTACCTGCCCAAACATCTAAATCGCGTCGCCGCCACTGCCCAAGGGTGGTAAAAGGCAGAGCCCCTCGACCCCTGGAGTGGCGAAGAAGGTTCAAACGAAGAAGATATCAGGAATCAAACCAAGTTGCATTGTAGACCTAATTTGAAATGTGAAAAAACTTTGGAAAAAACACTTTCCTGTTGATTTTAAAATTAAAATTCTAATTTGCAATCACATAATTTAAAAACAATTTTTGTGTAATTCTTATTTAACCGGTAGTTGAGAAAGCCGTAGCAACTACGCCTTAACATGTTATAGATATGCTAAACAAAATAGGAAACGGGTGCTATATTTTAGACCCAAACCAAGTCGAAAACACTGAAATTTAATTTTTTCACACAAATAAAATTATCAAAGGCATGCATCACTATAATTAACACAAGGGTGAGAAACCTGCGGCCCACTTGCAGCGTTTGTACGGCCCGCGACAACATTAAAATCTGCTCTATGCATCCTGGCCGACGAATTGAAGAACCTTATTACAGCACACGAGTTTAGATCTGGTGACATTACGTCTGCCGTTGACATGTTGTGGTGTCTGGAAGAAAACGTTTACTGTATTTGCACCTCCGTATGTAGATTATAGTATTTAACGTGTTTTGTAATTAACATAAACTTTATGCTGTGTAAAGCTACAAGGTATCTTTTTTGTAAGCAACTTGAAAGTTCTGTTCAACAAACAGGTTTACAAGCCATCGCTATCACAAAACTTTATGAAAATACAAAATTTGTTACGAAAGCATTGATAAATCCCAGTAAAACTAATATTTTCTGTATTTTTTACATGTTTTTTTTTATCGAAATATTCAAATAAACAATTGCCTTGAATAACGCAGAAACCATGAAACATAAACCCATGCAGTCAATGCGTTTTGTAATTGCTTTTTGGCATTGCTCCACATTTATTTCAATTTACAATAACATAAAATATAACATTGGTTATTAATTTTAAAAGAAGGCACCGAAAAAACCACGCGGTTATCTTGGATAAGATGCCCCTTATTTTAAAGTTAAAACATTTTTTCGTCTCTTTAAGCTATCTGTATCATACTAATGATCTGAACGCAATAATCTTGTTGATATTTTAGGAACAATAATTAATGTTAGGAACAGCAATACAACGATATAAATGATTAGATCTTGAATTCTTTAAACAAAGAAATTCGTGATGCTGCAAGCTATCATCTTCTGACATTGATTTTAAAATAAAAAAATAAAGCACGCAGAAATCAACGCATATCCGTGACAGATGAATTAGTCAACTTTTGATACAGACAGTAAAAACTAATTGTAGCTGCTATTGTTTTATCCGAATTCAGGTTGCCTGCAAAGCTATAAACCTGAAATACATCTGCAACATGTTTTTATTATAAAAGCAAATAGAGCCTACTTAACAACTAACTTTGCAATCAATTTAGTGCAACTGTAGAAAGGCCAAAAAATGTCTTGTTTTCTACAAATTTAAAAACACTTTTTTTTTACAAACAGAAATCCATTCTTTTTTAACAACAACCAAAGCCAATAACAAACAAAAAGTATTCTTGATCTTGACTGTCCTGTTGCCAACGTCTATTACCTAAGACCTGAGATGATAGCACCTAGTGCTGTATCTCAATATAAACGTTTTTGTAGCTCTCATATCTAAACTACTGACATTTCGTCTTTAACCTAAAGCGTGTAACATGATAACGTTAAAAACTGTTAGTTATCTCCGACTTCAGTTGAAAAGTATCATGAACTGTGGCAACTTGTAACTAACAAATTAAACAAGTTTTAACGACATGATATGACACACTTGCATAGTTAATGTCTATTCTTGTCATGATTTCCAACTATCATTACCTTTTCTAGTCTGTTAACATTACACTTTAGCTTGGGACGTGATGCGTTTGCAGTAACTTTAAAAGGCTTAACCTGAAAAAAAGTCGGCCGAGACCAAGTTTTGTTTTGGTTTATTAATTGCTGCTATACAACTGCAGAGACTTTTAGCGCCTGCTGGTCTTAAAATTTGTTTATGTTTACGATCAGTGACGGACCGAATATCAATTGAGACATTTGGTCTTATTCGAACTTTTGTTGGTCTCTATGATTGAACACGTTGTATTATGGGGTATTTTCGTTGTTCTGCAAAGAAAGGCTGGTAATCAGTGCTTTATCTTTTTCATAGTCCTTGTTATAACCCAAAGTAGAATTAAACGAATCAGAAGTACTAGTGGACACTTATCATACTTAGGTACGGTAGTCTAAAAAAACATAAATATCCAAGCAAAACGTAAGGTATTGCTGTCACCACAGTTACCAATTATACCAAAAGATGCATAAAACCCAAGTACAGTACTTCCAACACACCAACTCATCGTGTGCGACAAACCGTACCACTACGTCGAGTTCGAGACTAATTTGGCTACTGTAGGCTAGCTCAAACGCAAGACAATAATTTTAACGTGCAGTATGTTGCAAAGAAGGAGGCTTAATCTAAGGCTACAATTTTGAGGAACAACTATATGGTCACAAGATTTAATTACAGCCTTTTATGTTTCATTTCCAAGATCTTTACATGGTAGGGTTTCTAATTACGTATTTACACATTTGCATTTAGAAAAAAAATTTCTGTTCCTCTTCGGAAATCTACTGTTTTCACCAATTTAAGCTTTCTTGTTAAATGTTAAAATTTGTTATTGTGAAGACATTGAGATTTGGACAAACTCACACTTTAATCGAAGTTGCACAACATCTACTTCATAATACAAAAATTTAAAGTGTTTCCATCACGACTAAAATTTAAAATATTATCCTTAAAAGCTAATGTCAGCTTATTAATGTGTTTTAACACTTTTGTTTCAACACAATTATGCAATTTTATTTTTTAAAGGTTCTTTACAGATGCTAATTTTTGTTCATGGTGTTTTGTTCTTGTTAGCATCATGATCGCGTTTTTGCTGACACTGCAGTGAATACCAAATATTTCTATTCCTACTGCATAATTTTTTTTTAACAACAAGCTAAGTGATAAATCTTTGCTGTTTTTCATTAATTATTTTAATAACATCATCCGAATTGGCTACGTCATGCTTTTAAGACAATTGAAATTTACGTTTTCTAAAACTTGCAGTTGGTTCCTAAAACATCGACAACATTGTCCCGGAGTGGCTTAAACTACTGCCTTTAAAGCATATTCTAAGAAAAGAAAAATCCATCTGGTCAAACTTTTTCTTCTTCTGGCTTTATTCTCACTTTATGTGGGGTGACCGGTGCAGATTGCAGTCCTCCATTTTACTCTGTCAGCAGCATTGTCTTCCATTACTCCAATTATTTCCCTACCTTCTGCCACACAGTGTCTCCAGCTTTTCTTGGTCTACTTTGCTGCTTTCTTTTGCCAACGTTCAATTGTTTCATTCTTCTTTCGCAGTAGTCATCGTCTCCCCTTACCACGTGACCCAAGTATTTAAGGCGTGTCTCTCTCAGCTCATCTTTCAGTTCTCCGAGTTACATTTGTGTTCTGGTCATTTCATTGCTCACTTGGTCCTGCTTTGTCAACTCCAGCAATCATCGCAGCATTTTCACTTCAACCACTGGCATATTCCTTTCCTGTGTTTTGTCAGGGCTACCGTCTGCATGCCACACACCAATGCTGTTTTTACTATCTTTTTATACAGTTTCCCCTTCCGCTTTTCTGGCACTCTTCTATTACACATGACTGCTGTTATTTTCTTCCATGTACCCCATCCTGGATGTAAGCGACAAGAGCAGCTTATAAGCTGGTGGCTGAAGTGCATCGACAAAATCATTGCGACTCTCAGCAGCAGTAACCACGACATACAGATTGACCTAAAAACTGAAAAATGAAAGTCGAAAAGGATACTTCGTAGACTACACCAAAAAGGGAAACACTGATTAAAATATTTGTCTACTGTGGCTTCTATTTTGTTTTCCATGAAATAATAAAACCAGAATGTGTTACGGTTGCCAAGTTGAAAATAAAGATCCAGCTCACCACGATGGAATCAGTAGGAAACAACATCAGTCAAGATGATGGAGGGAAATTAACTTTAGGTATGATCAGACGAAACACGAAAAAAATACAAACATAAAAATATGAAACACCTGCGTTTAGTTTATGTTCGTTTTAAATTTGTTTAGATTTTGACAGGTATACTCTTTTCTAATATTGGTAATATATTTTCGTTGTACAGTAAGCCTATTATTAATTACAAGATACGGTTCTATATTTCCACACCTTTTTATTGATTGACTACATCTTACATTCTTACAACAATGTCTCAAATCGATCAAACACAGAATTTAAAAAAAATCTATGCAGGTATGGTTTGGTTTTGAATCTTTATCCTCGGACTGACAAAGTCTTGATTGGTTATTCCTGGTAGTTTCGCATTATACTTGTAGAGGCTCTTGACGCAGGGCCAGTTACCGAGATTGGCAGAGTGAAGTTTTCCGATTGTTGAAGTGCTGTTGCTGAGGAACTATTCCATTCACTAGATGCCGCTGAATGGAGAGCAGTCCTGAAATGCGTTGCTCAAGCGCACACCCCGAGAGTCGAACTTGAGCCGCGTGATCTTGAGCCGGGCGGGTAACCACTGAGCTAGCGGGGCGGACAACTAACAGTTAGCCTATACTGGCAGGGCTCTGGAGTCGGGCGAAAAATTTACGACTACAACTCCGACTCCTCAGTTTGTAACTGGCCCTCTGCGACTCTGACTTCGGCTTCAGTTTAGCATTTAGCAATCCTTTTGGAAGGTTGCTAAATTTTTTCAAAGTTTTGTCCTTTTAATTTTTTTATTACTTTAATTTCGCTAATGTGATCGAAATTGAAATGATGATTTTCATAAAGCCAACAAAAACAAACACTTATATTTTTTGATGAAGTTGTGGAACTCAATACGGAGAAACCATGTTTTGAAAGAAGATTTCTAACAAAAATTTTATTGTTTATGGCTTGTATCAAGCCGGAGTCGGAATCGGCCATTCAACTCCGCCTCCGGACACGCCTAAATCCTTCCGACTCCGACCCCACAGCCCTGTAGGCCACTGGAACCAATGGTCTGACCAGAGGTTTTAAGCCGCTTGAAACACTTATTAAAAGTGTATTTAAGAAGCGTACAAATCTTCATCCAGTGAATTTATTTTTCGCACAGTACTATAGCCTGAGCCTTTGGCTATATTACTAAAAACTATCTATGCATCTAAGCCAGTGTTTCCCAACCTATTTCGACATGTTACCCAAGTAAATGTAGCGATTATGGCGTATTATCCTCAAAATTTCAGATGGCAAAACATTCAACCATTATACTCATATAGCTCGAAGCTGCAGGTTTTCGTCTGACTCTCTCAAGAAGCAAAAGTTAAAATAAAATAAACCTAAATATGGTGAAGTATGTAGGCCTATAGTAGAAGAAATGTAAATTTGGCTATTCAAAAGAATTCAAATTAATGAAAGTGCTTAACCCTTTGTTTTTCAACGTTTTTTTGGAAGTTAACTGCTCAAGGGGGGGCCATTTTTGGATCAAATTCAATCAGCTGTTACGTGTTATCCGCTGGTGCTATTTCAACAGAAGTTGCACTGGTGTGAAAGCAAATCATTTGTCTATAAGTTTGAAAAGTCATTATTTTAAAATTTTATATGTTAAACTTGATATTTCAATTTTTGCAAAGGTACCCAAAAACGACAATTTTGATTTAACTTGCCGCTATTTAATTACCGTGCTAATCCGATTTCATGCAAACTTCTGAATAACAAAGAGCTCGATCGAACGCACGAAGTGTGTGTGCGGTGTGCCGAATCATTGCATTGACTAGAATTTACGACTTGCGAGCAAATCTTATTGTAAGCTACTCACTGATTCTAAAATAGTTACAATCAGAGTAACATTGTTACACAAATTTGAAAAAAAAAAAAAAACTGCGTTTGTTGTCTTACATTTTTATCCTAAACTAATGCATTCCAAAACTCATGGCTAGCTTCTAGCTTTATGGAACCAATTTTCTCATAAGTAACACCTTAGCCTGCTTGAATAGCTGTTTACATCTTCGTTTGCGTATTTTATGTCTACAATTGAGTTTGTAGTATGAATATTTTTAGTAGAGAGAAGACAATTGAACAAGTTGTTGAAATTATCTGAAATTTCTAAGTTCAAATTAGGTGCTTTTGAAATTGTGGATTTGTGTCAAGTTGCAACACAAATATCATGCAGGCCACATCATAAGTCATTTGGCTTACGGGTGTTTATAAACATGACTCATAAATTACATCCACAAAAAATACAGCATTTACATCAACAAAGCTAAGTTCGAAGCTCACTTTTTATTGAAGATTGTGTCAATCAATTTGAAATAACATTTTTAGTCCGCCAGCGTCGAAACAATGCAACAGCGAATCGAGGAACATGCGTAAACAAAGGAAATGTGAAATAACCCACAGTCAGCAAATCTACATAAATTTAACGTTTACAAATGTTGAATCAATGTAAAAGGACTGGATTGCTGACTGGGTCCTTATTGTTTGAAACACAAAAAATACGCGTAAAGGCGACAACATCAGCAAGGCAGCGATTATGTTTCTGGCCAAAAAAAATTAACTTTTGACTTCAAAAATAAAAATGATTATAACGAAGCTTCAAAGTTTGTCGTAAAAAATATTGCAGAGATACAATAAACATAATCATTTTGTGCCAGATTGTGAGAAGACTTCCTAGATTCTTTCCAAACATTTGCATGATTGCAAATTATTTTCTATAACTTTATATTGCCAAAAAATGGCTTCTTTGTTGAAACAACGTGGCTACAATTCTATAAAAAATTCTTAGGCCTACTACATTGAAGTAATGAAATTTTTTTTGTGATTTTGCTGATGACGTTTTACAATATCCGAGAAGTAAAAAAAATAATAATGATGAATTATTTTACAAAACCGTGGTTTGCAAGCGCTTTACAAAAAATTGTTGGGGGAAACTACGTAAAATGTTTGTAAAAGAAAATTGTCGGTTTACGTATTTATAATGTTCATTGCGCTGTTATCGAATTATAAACTGCCTGTATTGTCTACCTTTGTGGTTGCCGACCAGCTTAGACCAGCATGCAAACTACGCGTTTATGGTATTTGCATCGTGTTATGATTCTCGAAAAGTTCCCACAAGGTCTTTATTTTTATCGTGATATTTTTGTGCCTGTTCTGTCCTAAACTTGAAGTCATTGTGAAGCACAATCCACATCGGTTTTTAGACTCAGTCTTCATTGAAAATCTTTTGTGTGGTGCATCATTTCAAGTAGTGTCTTCCCCTAAGCTGTTACACAAACCGCCCAGAACCAAGTTGATTATTATGTATCTTACAGCCGTTGAGAGCCCGTTATTGTACTGTATGTGTGGAATTATTACTGTAGATGTCTGATTAAATTCATGCCAAAGTCGAGCAAATTCTACTTTCGGGGTCCTTGCCGTTATTTACTGTATTTTTTGTTGATAAGTTTAGGTAGCATTTTTCCAAGATAAATGAAGACATCGGTATTGTTCTTTGATCCACTAGTTTGTCTCACTTTTGGTATAATCGGATCGTTTTTAAATGGCGGGTCTTCACAATAGCCGGCCTCTTATACTGTACATTGGTGCAACGTATTCAGATGTTGAATCAATGATCAAGAAAGCTGATTTGTTTTTTGTCTAATGTGACGCCTAACTTTATACATGAGGCATTATAATCTTTATTTTGCGCTCTTTGGAACAACACACAGTGCACGATGAAACAAAAATGCAGGACATAAGAACAAGTAGGAGACATAAAGCAGGGAAGGGACGCCATCGAGTTAGCTGCTACGTGTAAATGGAGCCTATCTCATAATTTTGACTGTATCTCACAATTACTGTTTACAAAAACGCTATTTCTCCACGGCTTTTCCCAAAAGCATTTGCAGTCATACATTTCCGCAATTGCAATGCTTGTCAATGAGAATATTTCCATAGAACATTTATTTCGAAACCAGGTTTTCGTGCCTTTACCCAAGATTTCTTATTGTAACGTTTTTTATTCGTCAATAAATATTATCTGCTTGAAACAACTGTTTTGAATAGTTTGTGGCCTACAAGCCCTACATAGCCTACTATTTTGATCGTGAATTGCTATTCTTCTTTGTAGAGCTGATAACGCAAAAAACGTTTGCTATTATTTTTTCTAATTAACAGCTTTGTGATCACTGGCTTTTCTTTTGTAGCGTAAGAAATAACGCGCTTTGTATTATTGAGGTCAAACCAAACAAAGGAAAACAAAAGGACGTTTCTCTCTGCTCGCGCATATCGATGCACGAAGCAATTATGAGCTTATGGCTTGTTATCGCAATGTAATCCATTTCACGCTTTGCTGGAAGTTAGCTAGAAATAGCAAAAATTCATCAAAATCTTGAATTTACAAGAAATCTACACAACTGTTAGCATCAAATTTAATATCATCAGATCCGCCTGGCAATTTTAGGAAAAGTCAAGAAAAACCAAGTGCATGGCGTTACTGTGCTTCAAATAATCAAAGGAAATATGAGGGGGGGGCCAAATCTGGCCTCCCTTTGAGGAGCAAAGTGCGAATTCCTTTTGGCGGCCTAAGACTGGATCGAGAGTTTTTATGAAAATTGCTTCCAGTGTTGCAAAATGGAACGAATGAGGTGTCGCATTACCCACATGGTTGTAAAATCAACTTTTTTCGTAAAAAATCGTGCTTACACTTGTGAAGGGGCGCTAAAACTTTTATTGTTTCCGTGCTCTAGAAACCCTATGTACGTCACTACATAGGCTTAAAGTGTCCTGTACATTCAGTAGGCCTACAAATTAGTGCATTTTTTTATGGTTAGTTTTGTTAATAAAACAGCAATTGCATTGAAACAATAAAGTGGGAAAGTTGCGGCAGTTTTGTTTCAAAATGTTGACCAGCTGAGTCACCGGTAGCCTATATATTACACAGGATACAAGTAGCAGTTTATAGCAATCAGCAGTTAAAGAAAGTGCTCGCATTTAACACAAACTGGTTGAACTAAGCACAACGTGCTAAACATATCACGAAGACACATGACTGTATCATAACGTCACATCTCAGTCATGTCTTTATTTAAATTCTTTTTTCAAATGGTGGTGTTTGTGTAGCTTTTTAGCTCATTTCAAACGCGATTACTGTAGTTCTTTTTTTTCTGATTACAAAAATATCTGAGGGTTTTTCTATGGTGAGTCAACATTGAAAAATTACTTTTACCCTAAAAACAATGTTACCAGACTTGGTCAGGCTAATTACAACAATCTCGAAAACAGAGGTTATTTATTTGTTGTTGTTTTACAGTTGCAAAATTTTTGTTATACGATTGTGAGTTTTTACAATGACAACTGTCGGTTTTTACTCTTCATCTTTTTTGTGGTCATGTCATCAGTGTTCGATTATTACACAGTTTTAGGTGGTATTGTCCAAAAATTAACCAAATGGTTAGTTTGAAATTTAGTTGTCTAAGAAGATTTTGACCCCACTGACTGTGGGCAATAATCGTTATTTTTGTTCTATCTCGATGTTTTAACACAAAAGTCAAATCAATTTTTACACTTCATTTTATACTGTAAGTTTAAAGCAGGGGCGCCGGAACGATTTTTGACTGGGGGGGCAAGATTACGAAAAAAGGGCACTTTTGTTTACTAAAAAGCCAATTTTTTTTCAAGTTTTAAGATAAAATATAGCGATAATGCTAATATATCAGCTCACTATGTATTGCGTAATGATAGCATACAAATGTCCGGTATACAAAGAAGAGCATCATGTTATGTTATAATGATGTAACCTACTGTCAAGCCTTAAAGCAGCCTGCGGCCATGGCCGCTAAGTAGTGCTTGAATGATCGCCGGTGCTACCTCTTCGATTGGCCAAGTTTGGCCGCCGGTCTCTTCTAGCTTTAATTTCGCAATAGAATGATCGTGGATTAACTGTCGAAAATATGTACAGTAGTATCAAAGAGTGACGCAAAATTAGGTCAGCGCGTCATAATCGCCACTGTTGCATTGTGCGGGAATATTTGTTATTGATGAAATATATCCATCTGCGATCACCAGCGCTGTAAGTCTTGTTTGTAATTCCCGACGTATATTTTAACAAAGTCTTAATCCGAAGTGCTAATTTACATCGGCTGGCAATATTGTCGTTTTTATGTCGATTCGATGTTGTCGGACATTGAATCGTTGTTAAAAAGGAGAACTAGGTTAGTTGACATCCAAGGGGAAAACATTTTTTGATCATATTTTGCAAAAATCATGCTTCTTTTAGTAATGTCCTTCACATCATTGAAATACTTATTTTATTACCTTGCCTTCATCGTCAACACATTTTGAACGTTGTATTTCGTTGCTAAAAAGAATTCTAGGGGAGTGGCGAACTTCTTTAAAATCAGCCACATTGGAGACACTCGTGCGAGTGTCGTTAGATGGTCCCGCAGTACTGGATTACAATCCCGATAAAGCAGTTATTACGTGGTGCAACGATTTTATTGTAGGACGTCGCCCAGGCCCAGACTTCAACAACGCTAAAGTGATCATTTTAGCATTGTTGCAAGTTTAATTCTATTTACTTGTGCTATCGTTATTTTTATTTTGTATTTTGGCCTCCAAGCACGCAGATTTGGCCGCCGAGAAGGAGCTCCCGGTAGGCCACGACGGCTGCCGAAAAAAAAACGAGTTTTAAGGCCTGTACTGTGTTGCAAAATTTTGTGCCGTAAATATTATTTTGAGGCAAAAATGAAAGATTATAATGAGGCTAAAAGGGAATAGCAGAAATTGTTATATTGTAAAATGTGCAGTAGCTTACATGACTTTAAAAGGGCACCATTTCCCCCCCTGCCCCTCCATCTGCAGAAAAATTGAGGGCAGAGGGGGCATCCGCCCCCCCCTGCCCCCCCGCTTCCGGCGCCCCTGGTTTAAAGCTTTCTGCTTAAAACCTAAAAGTATGAAAGAGGCATGGAATATGGAAATGAAGGCTTTTGGGAGCTAGTTTCCATTTTCAGATTACAACCACAACATTTAAACCCATCTTAAATTGAAATCTTCTTTGATTCGACGATCATGCTCAAATCTGAAATGTGTATTTTTGAATAGAAAAATTATATAGACCAAGGATTGAATGCACCGTCAGTGGATTCATCTACCGATATTTTACAAACTAGTTTTTTATTTGATTGTTTAATCCGCTGATTATAATCGCCGATTTCTAATCAGCCAATAAACTTTGCGTAAACCGATCTTAATTATCTAAAGAGACAGTTGGCTTAATCGGCCGCTTAAAAGATCCGTTTTGGCTGCATCCGACTCTAAATGCTAAAAATGTGCATGTACATTGTACAGGAATAGCCAGACAAAACTTGTTAAGATCTCTTGAGAGAACGCCTCTCATAGCCCTTTGCCAATATCTGGCACTCTTTAGGTGACAACATTTTTTGTCTTTCAAAATGTTTACTTTAACGAAACCGGGAACTTAGCTTAGTAAATTCCCAAACGAAACTCTGCTGCCAACCTTTCGAATTTGTTTTTTATTTGTTTTGTAAACTGACTTAAACGTGACTTTGTCTTAAAAGAAAACAAAATCACAAGTTTTGAGAACTAGCTGTGATCTGAAAATAAACTAAGCAGATGATGTTGCAATATGCAGCAATTCTTTGAAGCAATAAACACAAAGATTGCATAACATTCCGTCGCCGTGATGAGTCAGTGGCAAAACATAGCGTTCTCATGTTATTTCACAGCCAAGTTTGTAGCTTTTATCTCAACTGCTGCTTCTTAAACCCTCATCTACTGTAAGTGTCAACTCAATTTTTAACAATTCAACAGACGTAAGATCTTATTTGGAGGTAACAACTTATACAAGCAAAAATCCGATTTAAATGAGGACTTTTTTGAGAATAACAATTGGGGTAAAATTAGCTATTGAAAATACTTTTAAATGATAGAACTAGCAGTGGTATGACTCGTTTAAATGCGGTCTGTTTTGTGCGCTTGTTGTGCTGTACATTGGGCACTTTTTATGACCCATCAATGTTTTTCATGGTAATATGCAAATTAAGTGTTCAGTTAGAAACTACGTTTTATATCTATATATATTTCATAATTTGCTAAAACAAAGAAACACTTACTGTATTATTACTACATCATTCTATTATATTGTCGTTATCGATGCTTTAATACATGTATTAGGCCAATAAGATATACAGTACTGTATTATACTTATCAAAAATATTGGTATAAAATATAGTGATATAGACTGCTGTTTATCAATAATCAATATACCATAAACACTCCATGTTTTTCTGAACAGTTTGTTTTGTGGGTTACATTTGCTCGTCTATTAATCTAAGTGTTTGATTGACTGTAGCTATATATACTGCATATAGAAGTACTTCGTAACAAAGGTTCGGAGTCATCTCATTTGCAGGTGATCTTGTTGCTGAAGAGTCCAATGCGTGACTGGCAGTCGCGGCCGCAACGGCAACATGTAAAGCCCTCCACTGGCGATAGTGCTGGAGAATTTTGGCGATTTTGTTTATTTCGACTCCATTCGTCTTGTTTGATGATTCGCATTTTCTCATGTTTAGAGACAGCCTAAACCTCGTGCCCTGGTTTGTTCTCGTGTAATGACATTGTGCAGCTCAGTTATGTCTGGTAGCTAAGGAATACGACAGATAGCCAGGTCCTTAACTATACGATCGCCCATATTCGAGACGTGTTTTAACAGCAAGCCTGGAACTGCTTCCTGGATCTTACGTCTATGAGTTTATTTGTTATAGCTCCGTGACCCACTTGTGCGCCGCTCTCTGAACCATTGCAAAATACCACTAGACATGTATCTTTTGCGATAACTCAGCCGTTTACACGCTATCAGCACCTAGCGTATATGATTCATTTGTTGGACAACCGCTATTTTATTGCATGATATAAAAGTTTTATTGAAAAAATAAATGAAGAGGGAACAGTAACGCTACTAAAAAATTAATTTTGATTTTAGTATCCGTTAAATCAGAAGTGGACAATTAATATTGTTTTTAGGGCTATTTTGAAAAAGTGACATTTTAACCACTCAACCTATAAACTTATAGTTGGTGCCCTCTGTAGACACCAGGAAACTAATTTATCTTCTTTTGTTTAAGCTTTAACTAATTCCCTAACTACTTTAAAGGAAAAGAACAAAAAATACTACCTTCTTAGAGACTTTAATATAAATATCACTAATTGCAATGTCCCAGGTGTAACCGAATATCTAAACATGCTAGAAAGCAATGGATTGTATCCCCTGATAGTTGAACCAACCAGAGTGACTGATACCTCTTCATCAACTATTGATAACATTTTTAATAAATGACATTTCAACCGCTAACTTGCCTAGAATAATTACTAGTGGCCTTTCTGATCATTACCTTATATTTTGTATTTTTTCTAGTCTTAAGAACTGCTCTCGTCTAAATGCCTATCTTGTCAGAGACAAACGGTGCTTCAATCCTGAGCTATTTTATCATAATCTTAATAATCTTATGTCTGAATTATTACAACTATTGTCTGACACGTCATCCGATAATCTAAACTTGAATTTTGCTCGCCATCTGAAAATAATCACAAGCGTAATTGATAAACTTGCTCCACTTAAAGAAATTCTTTCATAAACAATCTAAATTGAAAAGTAAACCTTGGCTGACTCGAAGATTGCTTGAAACAAACAAAAAAATGTACAAAACTCTCTCTCTAACAGGAAGCGAAACAACAAAATATATCTACAAGAAATACTCAAATAAACTAACTAAAACTAAAAACATAGCAAAAATGCTGTATTGTCAAAATCAACTGAACATAAACAATAATGAACCCAAAACAATTTGGAGTATTATAAATTCTTCTTTGCTCAATAAAAAGAAAACAATCCAAAATTTTAATTAAAATTTCAAGCTGAAAATCTATCCATTCTCGAAATTTGTCCAAGCTAAGTATAAATGTTAATTCATTCCGGTAAGTTCGAGGACATATCAGATTTGAAGATGTATCTGGAATGTTTCCGCAAGTTGCTGAACACGCCACCGGTGTGTCGGGGCACGTGTGGCCTGTCGTTAGTTGCCCACCTTCACATTAGATCATAAAAAAAATAGCATAATCAAACACTTATAGCGCAGCACAGCTGTCGTTCTTCATCTATGCGTTGAAACAGTTTGTAATGTTATCCAAAGTTATCCGTTACGAGTTTCTGTGTCATGTGGAAAATCTCTAAAATTTATTAACAGTGATTTTAGTTTTGAGTTTACAAATCTTGCAAAAACAACTAAAATGGGAAAATCATGCCTGAATCTTGTCGGCTAAATGTGCAAAAAATTATCAAGCCCAACTAAAGTGCAACCTATCCAGCAGGAATTTTCTACTAATGACACTTGCACTGCAGTCTATGCACTGCAGTCGTCGCCTTCCGACAAGTCAAGCGTGACAAAAATAGGCTTGTATCCGAAGAAGGCGCACAACCAATTACAAGCAGGTGCAAAGTTTTTTGACTTAGTTGATAGACACATAAATGTCTTCTTCTAAACGGATATTATCCAAGCTTTTATCTTGAGAACTCGTGAGTCTGTCAAAGTAGCCGCTACCATCTCGATCTCCAGAAGCTTGCAACGACGTTTCTGTGATGTAACATTATCAACAACGTTTAATAGAACTAGAAAATGTACTGCAGTTTTACAAAACTTTAGTGTGATTAAAAAAAAAAGAATAGAAAAACATTAAATAGGTGTTGTAAAGTTGCTTAAGTAGTGTAGGTTAGGTGTTGGGCGGATTAAACGCTGGAAAAAATAAAAGGAAAAAGGATAAATGTTTTTTGTTGGTCTATATTCTATAGAGCAGGGGTCCGCAAATAGTGGGTCGCGACCCAAATTTGGGTCGCGAGACCATCCACAGTGGGTCGCAAAACGGTTTAAACTTATTATAAATATAACTTGTACGGCAAAAATAAATATAATTATATAGTCATTGATGTGCTGAGTTTCGTACAATTAGGTACAAGAAAATATATACTTTCGATTGTAGTACAGTCGTTAAGCCCACGGTTATAAAGCCTGGAAGATACCTTGAGCCAGAGCATGAAAACTCTCCCAGCTTATCTCCAAAACTGGTGACTGAAAGTCAGCTAAACAAAAACTTTGGCAGCAGCTTTCCACCTCTACAATCGTGAATCTGATTGTGAGCTACATGTTCAGAACAATGAAAAACCTTTGTCCTTCTGCCCGAACAAAAATATCTTGGGGTGACACTGCTCACATACCACCACCATTTGGTGTCAGTGCGCAAAAAACTGACATCCCGTTTAAGGCTCCAGCTATAGGAGGGAGAGGGCTGACGCTATAGCAGCCTTAGCCTTTGTCTACTCTTCAGTAGAGTACTGTGCACCTGTTTGGTGCTGCAGTGCTCACTGCCACAACACCGACACTGTCATAAAAAGCGCCCTTTGCACAGTGACCGGATGCCTGCGTCCCATACCATTGGACAATATCCCCATTCTCGCAGGCATCCAATCTTTTGAGCTTCGTTGCAAAGAATCCACTCTGTCTCTCGGCCGACGGGCACTAGAGCCTAACCATCTTCACCAGAAGATCACTGCTCTCCCAAACGAGCACCCCCATCGACTGAAATCATCAAGACACCCATTTGTGCCAGCCGCTCAACTTCTGATCAACGAAGCTGATGAACAAGTACCACCAGACTCCATGTGTTCATCCCCGACGCGACACATGCCCCATTGGCCTGACAGGCATGGGTTCGCCTCAACCGTCTTCATATGGGCGTCGGGCTTTTCCGCTCAACCATGCACCAATGGGGAATGGCCTCTTCCTGTGAATGTGATGCCGAGGAACAGACCGCAGACCACATCATGAATGACTGTACCATCTTAAAGCCACCTAATGAAGTGGAAGGTCTACGCGCCATGGATTATGAAATCAAAGACTGGCTGCCCTCTAGCAGCCTTCCAGTGTAGTCCGAGAACATTGTGAGTCTGGGGTAGTAAAAGGATAGAGTAGACCCTCGGCCCCAGAGGCCCGTACGTCGACGACGACGCCCACGATTAATAGGTCCACCCGCTTATTAAGACCAATTTGGTCCGTTTCGGAATTACTGAAGGTGTAGGAGTGGTAGAAAATTGTCCCCCGCTTAATAAGCCAAAATCTTCCGGTCCCGATGTGGGCTTAATAAGCGCGGACGACCGTATTGAAATTGATATTAATCTGCAAAATTTTTTGCACTAAATTACATACTTCCGAAACATTTGGGTCGGGAAGATTTCGAACGATTGTTTTTTGGGTCGCGCCAAAAAGTATTTGCGGACCCCTGCTATAGAGTATATTTAAGTTTATAACTTGTCAAGTTTGCAACTCATTTTTCATTTTGTAAAAATACTTCAAAGGCTGTCAATAATGAATCACAGCAACATTTTAAGAAACAAGAAAAAGTCTTTTAAATGTTGATCTATTCACAATCACAGGGATTTTCAATTTTTTTACTTTTATTTAGCCTACTCCTTCAAACTTTTTAAAACCAATGTCATCAACCGTTTATAGATCAGAGTTTGCACATTTATCACGCACTTCATTCATCTTGATTTGTTAATTTCTTTGATAGATGTGGTTTACCCAGGTTAAGATATCTTGACCCATCATAATAAACGATATAGAGAACACTTTTCAATTCTAATATCACCAGGACAGTTAAAAAATCCAGACTGAACAAAACACAAGAAGACTCTATGCTAACACGTTCATGATATGCTTACCGGGTATGGGAAGTCCTTGATACACCCCTACAGGATTTGCTCTGGGGTTTTCCAATTGATTTGTTCGCATTGGTGGTAACGCGGGTGCAATAGACTCGTAATCATTTCTTTCTTCTTGTCTCACATCGGTGATCGGTATAGATCGGTGTGGACCGTGTGGTTCTAATGTTTGTAATGCATGGCCTTGCCTAGAAAAAACATAAAAAAATTTCGTTGAATGAATAACAGTTTGATATGAAATTCAGATTTTGGTTTACAGCACAAATGCTATTCATGACACAGGTGCCATATCTAGCTATTTTTTCTAGGGAGAAAACGGTTGGTTGAAAGTGAATCAACATTGCTATAAGTTAGTGTACCTAGTCCTAATTGGTTACAGTCCTGTACTGTATAGACTAGTGGTTCTCAAGCGTCTTCATACCTGGGACCCTTACAAAACAGTTAATGTATTATCGCAATCTCTAAGCAAATAAAGAATGAAACTATTTAAGTAAAATCAGCGATGTTTAATAAAAAAAAAATTTTTCGATTAAAATTGCTAGCTAACCCTCTTCAAAATGGCTTTCTCAGTTATGTACAGTGTAAGAAAATGAAATGCATGATCTGATGTAATAGAATGTTATATTTCAATGGCATTATTCACTTCATTCCAAACAAACAATAATCAAGTGGCAAACAATCAGAAAAAAAATCAAGTGGCATAGGCCTATTTATTGCACGCAACTATAAAAAGTAATTAAATGGATGCATTTTAAAGTTACTATGCTTCTTTCGAAAGCAGTACTGGTACAATAGAAAGTCGGTGGAAGATTTTCGAATGATATTTAAGAAGATACCATCCGCTGATCTGCAAATGTTTCCGTAAATGGAACTTTCTGTGCGACTTAATTTTGCTCATTTCACCATGCCAGCTCGTGTTCAGCTGAACGGTTAATTTCAACTTTGCGACGTGTCAAAACTTGGTTACGATCTACCATGACACAGAAACAGCTAAATCATGTATTGGTCTGCCATGTGCACAACACAGTTTTGAATTGGATCAACCTCCGTGACCTCTCCAAGGATTTTTTTTTTAAATTCGCCGGAAACTCGTTGTCGAGCGTTTGGACGTCTGCTGTCCAATGCTGACACTGACAATTAAAATATATATACATCGCATTAGACTTGAACCAACTGTATTTGCTTGTTTGTCAGAACAGACCCCCGTTCTTTCTAGCTCGCTTCGCTCGTCACCCCTTCCTACCTTTCCTAGTAAATGTCCCCACCAATTTTACAGAGCGATCGGCGCCCATGGAGCATTGTAAAAATCATTTAATATCAGAACTTATCAACAATTGTAAAATTACGCAAAATGTATTTCAAAATATATCAAAAATTGCTTGGAAATGCGGCCATGTGTAATGCTGTGCAATATGAAACATGTCTGTAATTGCTTAACAAACGTGATTAAAAAGAAACAGCAGCTTAAGAAGCAAAACCAGAAACCTATTTATTTCTAAGCAATCGTTTTGAAATGTCATGTTTTGCATTAAATAAAGCTCGGGCTGAGTCTTGCAATTGCACCACAAGAATTATATGTAAAGGCAAAAATCAAGAAAAGGTGCTCACAATTCATAATTGTGTTACAAATGCCACAAATTTTATGGGAGGGCTCAGTTGTAATTTAAAATTTAGTAGATCGATTCGTTGCCCTGGTAACCTGGTTGTACGAAATTATACCGCTACCCAGTATACAATGCAAGTTGCTACATACTTGTCATCCCGACTTCTTCTTTTGCAAAAGATTGCAACCACAACAATAACCGCAAAGCTGACGATGGAAACTGAGCCCAACACAGTTGCGAGAATGAGCACGTTCACTGGAGGAGGTGTTGTTGTACGTTGTCCAACTACGCCCTCTGCCGTTGATGTACTTGTAGGAGTTGTAATAAGCTGCTCTAAAATATTTTAACAACTTAAACATAGGTTTTAGCAAGCTCTGAAAAGAGAAACCGTTATCTAAAAGAAGTTATGAACATGCAAAATCTTTTAGCAGAGCTTGAAACAAACATTGAAATTGTTTTCCAGTTGCTGGCAAATTTAATGAAACTTTTCATAGTAGGCTAAGTACCGGTACATAAAATCAAACAACAACACTGTATTTACTGTTTTATTAAAGAAAAAGTGCAAGCGTTTTCGATTATCCACCCTCTAGCCATCTTCGAAGTTTGACAAAATGATTCACGTTGCATACTAAAATAATTAGTAGGCTATTTCTTATTTTAGTGCAAAGTAGCCTGAATTTGATAGTTATTAAACTTAAAATAACGTATATCTGCACATCCTTGACAAATTAGGATTATGGAATGCCTCAATCATGATTGAAAATTATGATTACGGATTGCAATACTAATGTAGGATACTGTAGTGTAGTTGCCTATGTTAGGTATAGTGCGGTAAACTGTAACACTAACAGGCTACTTAAAGATAGTCGATGTAGCAGGCTAAACACAAGCAGCAATATTAGTAAACTCGAAACTTTGTTTTGAGTAGACATTGCTATTAATCACTTTCCTTAAAACAGGGTAGACATAGGCCAACACAATCTGCACACGAGTGTAGCGTACAATGACGTGACAATCAATTATGCTACGTCATAGTACGGCGAGATATCAACAATACATAGGGACTAGCAGATGAAAGACTATCTTGGTGCTTTGGTTAAAGACTATCGCATATTGCACGACTGTTGATAAGAAAAAAAAAACTGTCTTGAAATGATCACGATGGCTATAAACAATGTGTAAGCAAAATGGCTTTCAACTGGGTTCTAATGATGTTGAGCAGCAGATGAATTCACAGCCGTAGCCTACGAAACAGTCACTGTACCGTGTTTTACTAGTTTGCGTTCTGTGAAGGTCCACAAACAAAGTTTTTAACTCTTGATCCATAATGTAAAAGAAATCCACCCTTTAATCTTTCATGCTGTTTTTACAGTAGGCTACATATGCTAAGGTTGAAAACATGTCTTTTCATTTTTCGTTTTTACTGTAAAAATTAAAAACTTTAAAATAAAACGACAGCTACTTGACACTTTGTCTTGATTGTGCGAGCCCAAAGCGATGTTTGCAATAAAAAAAAAAGATTTCATCAAATATCTTTTACTTTCATTTTGGCTTGTTTTGTCTACCATTCAACGTAGCAAGTAAAAGAAAACAGAAAATGTTGAGAACTACTCCAATAAACTTTCAAATGATAGTTCTGTTTTGTTTTTTCAGTAAACTAACTAACAAAAATTCGTGGCAAATGTCCAGCAAATCAGTGGACTGGTCAGTGGTCAGCATCTCTGGTTTCGAATTCTGGTCTAGTTCTTCAACAAAGGCGAAGTATACCTACGGTAACCGCGATTGTCCTGATTCGATAATAGAAACACGTGTAGCCTACACTTCAGTTAACCTCTAACCGTTATTACTGTTTGTTTTGTATGCTTCCCCATCAAGTTTTGTATAATTGAGACTATTTTAAATCTCACAAAGTTTTCTCCACATGACTACATCTACCTACAAAATGGTGAAGTCAAAAAGTACAGATATCTGATCCAGTGCCGGTCTTAGGGAATTGCGGGCCCTGTGCGGAATATGTTTTGCGGGCCCCAAGGACAATGATCCAATTCAGTAATGTATTTAGAAACGGGTGGGGGATGTTGATGGCCGGCAGGCGAAGCCTGACGGTGTGCTCGCCGAAGGCGACACCCAGCGGCGGGGGGTCTGGGGGGCCTCCCCCAGAAAATTTTGAAAAATTACTTTGAATTTGGTGCATTCTGAGAGCATGTTCAACAAAAATTTGGGTATGAATGTTACTGTAAAATGGTGCTGTCCGGTGGCATAGCAAAAGGATCAGATCATGTTTTCTTGGGCATTTTTCGAGATATAAAGCTAAGTCTCTATGTTTTCTTGTTGCTAATTCCTGGCTGAGATATTTGAATGTTTGGTATTGGCAAAACTAGCTATTTTAATGTAGTTTCGTTTAAAATTAGGCGAACTTTGTTTTAGAGACACATTTTGATTGCTTTTTTGCCAGATTATTACAGTTTTATCATTGATTAATTTTGTCCTTGGTTGATCAAAAAACGATCTTATTCCGGTTTGCGACTAACTTTTATGCTTTAAAGTTAACCCAAAGTTTAGAAAATGTAAATAGACGTCATACATCTCGATGAGTGTCAGACAAAAAGCTTTAAGACAGTCAACTTACTTCATTTCTGATATATTCAAGTTTTGTATAACGAACCACTGTAATCAGCTATAAAAGGTCAGTGCAATTTTTCACAGCTGTGTATATTGCAGTGTTTCCAAGGGCTGTACGAGTTAGCTGCAGACTACTATGGATACTAAAAAGTTGTAGAGCATTATAGATCCTATACCATTCTAATTTAGTGTTGGTTAGAAAGCACAAAACTCTGAAAGCATAAATTTTAATATCGTGACATCACACGCGTTCCAGGGGGGGGGGAGGGGTGTAACTCCCAAACCCCCACTTGGCTACGCTACTGATCCAATTTGTTTTAAGAAAATCGGTTTACTTTTACTTGGTTGCATAAATAGAAATGAATGAAAGCATGAATGAAAATACATCAAAAATACAATGCTCAACTTCCAAGAAATGTGTGCATATTGTTTTATGGGAATATTTAAGCATGAAATATAACAATGCAAAAGAAACAAACCCAACCAGTGGCGTAGCCAAGGGGGGGGGGGGGTTTTGGGGGTTACAACCCCCCCCCTTTGGCACTCGTATGAGGTCACGATATTGAGAATGATGCTTTCAGTATAAAAAAAAATTGCCTAATTTTATACAAAACTGCATTAAAAGAGCGAGTTTTGCCAATACCAAACATTCAAACATCTCAGCCAGGAATTAGCAACAAGAAAACATAGAGACTTAGCTATATTTCCGAAAAATGCCGAAGAAAACATGATCTTATCCTTTTTCTATGCTACCGGACAGCACCATTTTACAGGAATATTCATACCCACATTTTTGTTGAAAATGCTCTCAGAATGCACCAAATTCAAAGTAATTTTTCAAAATTTTCTGGGGGAGGCCCCCCAGACCCCCCGCCGCTGGGTGGTCAAAACCCCCCCTTTCAAAATTCCTGGCTACGCTACTGAACCCAACCAAATGTACCTGTGCAGCAACCAGCAAGGACTCCTTATTATGCTTAAATTGGTTGGAAACCATCTGAACTCGGAAGTAGGTACCTCGATTGAAGTTGTTTGAAATGCTTGTAAAATGTCCAGCAGATTCTCTTTAGAAAAAGTTTTACTAAAACTGCTGGCTGCCAAACTTAAAGTAACCCTGCAACTGAAGATGGGCAATATTCTCTGTCAGAGTCAGTTTCTATGCAGTGGCAGAGCGGCATTTAATTAAATTGTTTGCCTCATTCCTGCAAATGCAAGTTAAAAAATAACTAAGCAGGCTAGAAATAAATTCGTACATGAAACTAAGCCACAACAGGCAAAGCAACAAGGGGAAATTTTGAAGACGAGTGAAGGTGTTATTATTGAAGACATCATGCTTCAAGTACGTAAACCATGCAATCATGCATCTTAATACTTTGCGGTGAAATACTTCATGTTATACAGTACAAACATATTGAAAAATAAATACAGCTACTCAATCCAAGGAAAAAAGCACATTGAGATGTAGCCTATATCTCAATAAGTTAAATATGAAGTATATAACATAATAAAAAAAATGAAAACGACTGCACTTGCTATTTGCATGCCACATCTAGTAGCTCAGGGTAACAACAACCTGTCAGGTTACATTTACAAACTCCCCGTGACAATTGACAATACTAAGTTGCGGAATATATCAACAGTAAGGACCACTAGGGGAATAAACGAGGACTAACACAATCACAAAGCATAGTTTCATGAAGATATATAGATTTTATACATTTCATATTACAAAAAAAAAATATACTAAGTTCTCACTCTCACACATAGCCGTATGAGACCAAACCATTTTGTGGAGAGCAGAACGTAAATTTGCCCAAATCTGCACGCTTTTATAGAAATTTCCCAAATATAATGTACGGTATGCGGTGCATGATAACAATGAAAAACTAACATAAAAAAATCACCAGCTAGCTAGAATTTCTTACCAAAGTAATCTAGATAGAACAACTGAATTCATCTTTGAAGATACCTTGCTTGTGCATTGCTCGATGCTTCTGCACTTTGGCATGGTAGGTAGGAGTAACAAATGTTGTTTTACACACCACAAATAAAAAAACAACCCCACTTAAATATTCTGTATAAAAAATATAAGGCAGGCTACTGGTTAAAATTATACCTATATAGACCAAGTGCACTGATTAATAGACCTTAAAGTTGAAACAATGGAGCCTGTCTGCAGGTATATGAATGCACAAATCATATCAGGAAAATCAGCAACAGGAAATATATTAGTACTTATCAGTTATATTAGTACTTGTTATATTAATACTTACCAATTAGTACTGGCCAGGTAAAAATTAGCCAGCACATCACATTTAGAGGAAATCGAGCATTTCTGCTATTGATCTAACATCATTGCAAGCAGATGGAGTTTGAATAAGGCAAAGCTGACCTCAGAATTTAGTGGAATTAATCTGTTACCACCAGTAGTGACATCATTTAAGATGTTGTCAAAGAAGTAGATTCACTGGTGTCATTACTGCATTTACTGCAACTAGTATTTTAAAAACTTAGAAATTGAAGAATGCTTTGTATAATTGCTCAACAACTCTTTTTTTAAATCCTTTTTTTCTTTGCTCCACTTTTACAATGATTAGGTATAGCTAATGGATAAATCACTAATTGAGTTCAACAACCTTTGCTGGTACAAAAATTACATTGGTATATCATCAATCAATCACAGGATTATATTACTATTCAGTGAATAAAATCCAAACAATGAATAAGTGTACAATGTAGCCTACTGCACAAACTGTATCTAAATACAATATATAACAAGTATATTAAGATTTAAAAGTTGTTTAGGTTGGGTACTACAGAGTAATCAACTTGAAACAATTTGAAAAGATCCGGGCCCCTTAAATGTTATTTTTCAACCCATGGAATAACAATGACATTTTAGTACTGTACTGGAGTGGAAGTAACATGTATCTAAACACAGTTGCCACAAGATTGAAAATTTTGGTTTTTGTTGTCACTGAGCAATGTTAAACATTTGGTACATGGCGTTTTCAAAAAACCTGGGCCCCTCAATATTAGATTTCAAAAATTACATGCATAGGGCATAATAATGATAGTTTAATTCTGGATGTAACATGCATTTAAATTTTCACAAGAGTGAAGTTTCCTGAGTGATTTGATACATGGTGTTTTAAAAATCCGGGCCCTTTAAGTGATTAGTTTAAAAACTACATGTCATATATATGGCATAATAACAATGGTTTTGAATAGAAAGTAACAAAACGAAATTCTGTTGTCACACTGCAATGTTAACTATTTGGCACATGGTGAAATGTCGTGGGGGCCTAAAAGCATGTAAAGGTGGCCCGACGCGACAATCTCAGCACTTGCCTCACCCTAAAGCCGCAACTGACTTCAAGGATCCGGTACTTGCTTGGGAATCGAGTTGAATTTTTTCCATTGGACTTGACAAAAATTACTGCATTTTCTGAGTAAATTGCGGGCCCCCTAATTTGCGGGCCCTGTGCGATCGCACGGTTCGCACACCCCAAAGACCGGCACTGATCTGATCGATACAAATCATACACCGTTTTTGTCTTTCCATATTCTTTTAAGTTGAGATTTTAGTTTCACTTTTGGTAAACGTGTAAACAGGCAATATGAAAATTTAAAAGTGTTCTGTGGTTGATAAAATATATCTATACCGTAATCTATTAACCTTTCCAGTCTTTTGCAATTATCGTGATGTGTCATAATATCCGTTACTTCATTGAGCCTCGGAAATGGCTATCTTGAAACCCAACTAACCTATGTGATTGTACCAACCTGTTTCCGATCCGGTTGTTTCCTGAACAAGGGGTGATGAAGTTGAAGAACCTGTTGTTGAAGTAACTGTAACAATTGTTTCTGTGGTAGTTGTTGGTGTAGTTGATGTTGGTGCCGTCCTGTAAGTGGAAAAGTACTTGCACTGACCGAGACACTAAAATACTAGAGTGTTTGTCCAAAATTATGTAGGCTACTTTTTTTCATTGGTATGCTTTAAATTCACAAAATCATATGAAAGTAGCCTTCAATGTGCTGCATTGATCCTTTGTAAAAGAAAGTGAATTGCATGACATAGTATTTACTTACTCACAATAACTTGATTCTAGACCAGCAGGGGACATTATCTACCTCTTGTAGTAAGGCAGAGCTTAACAAATTATAATAAAAAGCATCCTGACTAGAAATGTTTTGCCACTAATATGGTAGACAGCTGTTACGTCCAACACTACTATTCTGGATTTTCGACGGTTCACCATATTTAACGACAATTTTAATCCATGGAGCTTGCCGGCTTAATACTCAGGAGCAAGCCTGGCCAACCCGCGGCTTACGAATAGCATGCGGCTTTTTTCCCGATTTTATGTGCCTCTCGACAAACCTGTTGACAAACCTGCGGCCTGTCAAAGAATTTTGTGCGGCCCGCAAAACAATTTGACAATCTCTCATGCATTAAAGACAAAAGACATCTCAAAGCTGTTTTATGCCTTCACACCTTTCCATTGCTATTTTCTTGCCCTAAACACTAACTTTCAGGGCTTAATGCTTCACCTTCAATGTTATTTTTTATATTTTATGCTTCAATGCTGCATTAGATAGCCTCAGCTGTATGATTCGCATGGGCTTTTGTTTGTTGTTTGAAAAAGAAATTTCACTAACTGATTTGTTGTTTCGGAGCATAATGGTCGAAACATTAGTCAACTTGAGCAAAAAGGATAGAGCCAAAAAAGGAAGAAATCATACTCATATGAAAGCAAACGTTTCGAAAATAAATCTGTCGTCATTATCAGTGCAAGTACTATTGCTCTATCCTTTTTGCTCAAGTTAATTTGTTTTTATTTTTTACTGTTGTATGTTTCGATTCTGCGTAAGATAATTTCAACTGTGTGGGTTTTATTACTTTCATCTGCCGTTTGTTACTTTTCATGAATAATATTTTGAGTCGCTTCTAAAAGATTTCATAGTAGATTACGATTAAAAAGTTGTGTGGCCCGATAACTCATGTGTAATTGACAAAGTGGCCCGCGACCACAAAAAGGTTCGTCACCCCTGGTATAACGTCACCCCTGGTATCCCTGGTCGACTTCCCAAAAAACACAGGAAGCAAGCAAGGTCTAACTTGTATCTGAATTATTGAAATTAGATAACGTCATGAAGCCAGTGATCGACATCGTCAACCACTGTACGTTCGCACTCAATCACTTTCACAAGATCACTTTCAGGTAATCACAATCGCACTAGCGATTTAAGAGGCTCATCACTGAGTTGGACAAAGAGCTGCCGATGACCTGCTGCTGCAGAGTGCTTTAAGATGACTGTCAAAATCCAGGTATGCTGCTTTCTCGCTTCTTTCAGACTTGAGATATCGTGGTCAAGTTATTTTAAAATAAAACAAAATTCAGTCATTATTTTTTTGTGAAGACGAAACATCATTGTGCCGATGATATACGGCTGTATTTAAGGTACATGTTACTGATAAAGATTCATTATGTTGTATATAACCTATATAACTTAAACTGGATCAATAACTTAAACTGGATATCAAATAACTTAAACTGGATATCAAACCTCAATCGTCTTAGGCTACTGTGTGATGCGCAGTCTAACCATAGAAAGAGCTCAACACCTGCTCTCCTGGGCCACATTGAAACGGGCTTTTGCCTGAGGATGGGTTTCTTTTATGTCCGGTTTTCTTTCTACATCCTATTATTATTATTATGATTGCTCATCCACATCAATATTGGAACTGGCAAATTCAATCCACAACACTTTTCATTAGGCTGTCATTCATTACTACATGCTACATGTGCTGTGCTTCTCTCTGTTTTTGTTTTATTTTTTGCTATTTGTTTTTTGTGTTTTGTGGCCGTGCTAACTACTGATATATAGCCTACTACATAATTTTTCATTCAGGCACGTTTTAAACCTTTCAAGGTTTGCCACCTTTTCCCGTTTGTTAACGTGCTGGTAGGTCTATATCGATTTTTGTAGTTAGTATCTTTTTCGTCCCGGAAGCGTTAACGATGAAAAATAAAATGATTGATGATTGATTGATATAGGCTAGTAAACGTGGCGCTCTAAATGCTATTGTTATTATTATTGTAGGCTACTGTTATCATCTCGAAATCTAAAAACTTTCCCGATTTTCTGGTGTTTTTATCAAGGTAATTTATTATGCACATTGAGCAATGAACATGCCAATAGCATTAATTGAAACCGTTTGATGTTTTTGTGGCGCAAACTTGTTAAATGCGAGTTGCGTTTAAGGATGTGTGAAAAATGTTGTAATGCCATACCAGGGATATCTAGATATCCCTGTGCCATTCTTTTCTTCAAGCAATTTTGCTTTAAAGAGACAAGCGTAGATCTACTTGACTTTGTAATAAACAGAAAATCAATAAAGTATTGTATTGTGTTGCATAGCCCTACTACTAACGGGCATCTGTTACTTCTACAAGGTGTAAACCGTTGCTGATCCGACAACCCCGATCCTCCAATGCAAAGATTATCTCGTCTATTCGTCAACTGGCCGCTCTGGAAATAGTAAGAAACAAATTATGTTACTTAGGCTACATTAAACAAAACAGTGTTTACAGATATGACACAAGTAAATTTACAAAAGGTAGGCTACAAACAAATGCGGTGATTATTAGGAAAGTATTAATGGGATGGGTAAATTGCCTAGCTGACAAAAAAAAATTAAGTATATAGTGAAGATAACATTTTAGTTTCTCCTTTCTTTTAATAAAATATCGATATCACGCCTCCAGCTCTACTGGAATGTGTCAAAGAAATAGCAAAACAATTAATTTACATAATAATCATAAAAATGGAGTCTTTTGTTCAAGAATTCATACTTTTGCTTATTATTATATTAGAAAAAGTCTGCCAAATTAAAAAAAATTGGAATTAGAGTTTTTTAAAACCCTGTTTTTATCACTCTTGACACAACTCCGTTGGCTATAAATAAACAAAAACTTGACAATTGACATTGAGAAGAGATTGTTATGTTTCGTAGACCACATAGCCTATGTTTCATTCAATATATTTCATTCATATGTTTCAATCACGTAGACCACAAACCCCGGTTCGGAAAAGGTGGAATGTGCAGGTGATGATGATGGTAGTCTGTGATATTTCTTTCTCTTTTTCTTTCGGGTGAGACACGCTTGTTCAAATTTCAGGGTAAGTGAGTGGTAGCTTTGTCCAATGTTGCTATGATATGCATTCTCTTTGGCGTCTTGTAAACTGGACATTCAAGAACGACATGGTCAGCAGTCTGTTCCTCCCAGTCACATTCGCAGGCCGATGAGAGCTAAACCCCACTTGTGCATATTGGAATAAAGAAGCCAATTCCTGTTCGACTCCTATTGAGCTTAACCCAAGTTGGCCGGGCAGGTCCATACCAGGAGGCACCCCTTTTCTTCCTTTGTGCCACACTCACAGATAACGGAAAGTACCAGCCATCACTTGTTAATATTTCTTTGTATCAACCTAACGCCGTAGAGAGGATGGTTGCATTTCTCCCAAACCTTCCTTTGTGAGTGCACTTCGGTAAGATGAATACTAACGTCAGGAAGAAAACTGGAGTATTGTGGAGCTATTTTTCTACTCATGGGGCTCCCCCAAACTAACCGCAGCGGCTACAGTATAGAGCTTTTCATCAAGCCTTTGAATAGATTTCAGCGCCATTTTACTTGCTTTTAAACTCGTAGAGCTTGGAGTTGAGCAGGTGAGTAGGATTCATGATAATGAAATAGCGCAACAAGCAAAGAAATAGTATGACTGCTCCACGACAAAGTCCAGCCAATTGGAGGCCAGCTAGAACAGAGGGTATTTAGTAATATTGATCGCCGATGTCCAGTAGCCTACTCACGACTCAAAGTGTCGTTTATAGCAACATCAAGTTGGTGGCGGTAGATATTGGGGTTGCATGTGTTCGCACAGTGTTTTTTGGTAGGGAAGACCAGTAAGCCTACTATAACTTAGTAAAAGTAGGCTACTCAAGATGTCGACTTCAGCAAAATATCGCTAAGCAGAGCTGTGCGATGTAAGATCTTTTTGCGAAGTGAATTTAAATAGTCACACAACTGCTCAAAGTCGTTGCTTTTACGCGCTTGGATAACTGCATGTTTAATTAAGTTTTTACAATTAAAAACAAAATGATTGCTCCACAAAAGATGCAACCATTAATAACAATATATTTACCGAGGTAACTTTGTAACATGTTCGAGCTTGTCTTCGCATTCCTTCGCACGTGGCACTACATGGGCCAGCGTTGAACCATGGCCCCCAAGTACTTTCACATGGGCGAACGCTCTCACACGGAATTCTCACGTCACAAACTGTGATCCTATTCAGGGAGTCAAGATGACAAATCCTTGTCGACTGACGACTGGCTGCATTGCAAGTCCCTTCACAATTAGCTCCAACCCCAACAAAAGTTCCCCACGACGAATCAGAGTTCGGATCATCACATGGGCAGTGTTCATCTTGAGCTGAAACTCGATGACTGTTACTTAAGATGGTTATTATTGTAGTAAGTCCAACTACATAATAATTTGTTGACATTTTGAAACTAGTTAGATCTTTTTGTTAGTTATTATCTGAATATTTTCAAATTGTTAAGAGACCTTAACAGAGTCGACAAATCCCTAAACAATAAAACCCTTGATTAAAATCACTTGAAAAGAAATATTCAACAGCATTTGAACATACAAAAAGTTTTTATAAAAAAAGCTTAATTAAAAATAAAACAAACGAAATCACAACAAAATCAAATGTTTTTAAACATTTTGTGCTGAACAATTGGCAAATAAAAGTCATAGAATAAAGTTTCATTAGAATCAAAAAATTGCTTTGAACAGCCTTACTTGGTACTGAAAAAAAAAAAAAAAACTTTTTAAGTGGTAGCCTATAACCTAATCTTTGCTGATCTCACAATTGTCCTGTCAATTAACTTCACAAGAGATTTAGTATCTATCCTTAATATTTGGAAAAACTCTAATTTACAAAAATAATATTTTTAATGTTTTTTTTTTTATGTGATGTGCTAACTACACAAAACTACTCAGCTGATGTTCGCCACTGCCCTCCTTGTTGAATTCGATAGGTTTCGGTTTTCTGACTGTAGGTCTATTGGTAGCTCAAATGCCACTGTTTGCACAAGCTGTGAAACCAAAAAAACGTGCCTAATATGTTGCCGATTGTGATTGATTCCGGCTAACACGACGTCATCATCCGTTCTTTACATACTCTTTTTAAGCAAACTAATATATCACTTCTGGTCTGCAAAAACTCTGAGTCGTTTTTTTAACTTAATATATTTGTGAAAATGTTAACTCGACAGGTCGGCTGAAAGAGAGCCTTTGCCTGGTGGAAGTACATTAACATTAGGCCTACCATACTCAAAAAGAGGATAAGTTTCGTCAGTAAAATTCAAGTAAAAAGTCAAGTTTCATCAAGTAAAATGCAAGTAGAGTTTTACGTTTAAAGAATTATTTAATTTTTTTTTGGATGATTAGAGGCACATGCAAAAAAAGCTACGGTTCAATAAGGAAAGCTTAATTATAACGAGTTCAAAAAATGGCTTACGTAAAATATGATTCAAACTGTGCACGACCATTAAGATACCAGAAACTAAATCAACTAAAGGCTGTCTCTTTTTCTTGGACTTTGTGGCTGTATCATAAAAGGAAGACAAAAGTTGTAATAGGTCTACTTAAACTTCTTAGAAGACTTTTTCAGACATACAATTTTTTTTTGCCATTGTACCTTCGAGCACGTATTATCATAGGTTGATTGATTGATTTTTATATTCGAACTGGGAAAGCTTCTTTGAGAACTTAATCCTGGCAGTTTCGCATAGCCTACTTATAGAGGCTTTAAACCACAGACGCAGACCCGGTCACTGAGATTGACAGAGTGAAGTTTCCTATAGTTGTTGCCAGGGAATCAATCCGTCCAGTAGGTGACGCTGAATAAAGAGCAGTCTTTGCATGCGTTGTTCAAGCGGACACCCTGAGTGCTGAACCAGTGCCGCTTGGTCTTGAGTCTGGCGCGTAACCACTAAGCTAACGGTTGGTTTCCGTGTGAGTAGCATAATTATAGTAATGCAATAATTTGATCTTTCAGAGAATATGAATTTAAACACTTTGTAGATAAAAAATCCTGTTAATTTTAGGCTAGTCTAAACAATAACCCTCAATAAAGTACTCTAACTTCTTGGAGAATAAGGAATGAACATGTTACATTGGTAGCCTAACTACAGTAAGATTTTAAAAATCAAACTTATACCGTCGCCAAAAAGTCACATATGTAAAAGAAAATCCTCTGGAAAATAGCTTACTATAGGCAAAAAATTCAAAAGAAGAGGATATGTGAGCATTTTTAAGTGTACTCGGAGGACAATTTACTTTTCTTCAAAAAAGAGGCCAAATCCTCCAAAAAGCCCTAACTAATGGTAGCCTTAACTAGCATGTAGCCTACTGTTCAACCAACAAAAAAGTGGATATCAGGAAATTTTTAACCAGACTATTGGACAGTGCGTCGTTAGGAACTGACAATTTTAACCCAAGACGGAATAAACATCAGCTTCGAACGCAAGATCAGGGAGACTAGCGAGTCTAGAAAGAAACAAATTGAGGGCTGACATTACTGTAGAGTTATATCGAAGCAAAAAATCGAAAAGAAAATAGACAATGTAAAAGTTAAAGTCTTGAAAAGCAATTCTTTTGGCAAGGGGTCTGGGTGGGTCACCCCCAGCAAATCCTAACATTTTTTGGCGCTTTTTACGTACTTTGTGGCTCAATAATGTTTTCTTGTTTAACATATAGCCTACGCTTTGTATATCGTAAATGCGGGGATATAGTGAGCTCACTATAGTGATACTCACTATGTCCTCGGGTAAATGTTATTAAATTAAAACTAGATCTCTGTGGAAAGTGGAGTTATAAAGTTTCGTTTAAATTTGGAGTTAAGTTTCTGCTAATTATTTTGTGCAGGCCACAGAAACTTTTCAATAGTTTCTATTTTGACGCAGTTTTGGGCTATATGACTTGGTCTTGTATAGTGTTGTAGGTATATTGTGGTATATATATATTGTATAGCCTTTCAGTGAAATTACAAAATTCCACTTTGGGTGTTTCTATACGTTCCTTTATAGTAGGCTATACAAAGCACATTTCACCTCATACCTCTCAAAACACTGGAATAGGTTAATTTAACTATAATAATCTATAGATGAAAGAGCTATGTGGTTACTTAAGAATAAAGTATTATTTTCTCACTTTTCGAAGAATAGGCCTACATTAAAATATTTCTGCTCTTTAAATCACAGCTCAACACAAGCGTGTTTTATGCATATGGTTAAATTACTTAAATCGTATTTAGCATGTAAAGAAGGCAAGGAAATTTGCAAAACGGAAGAAGCAATTGCATGTTTTAATCTGTTGCTTTTTTATGATGGGAGGGTATGATCAAGTGCCCCTTGAATTTGCTACTGCAGGGAAGTTTGTTGCCTGCAGAGGTGTAAATGTGCTGTAATCTACGCTTGTGCCAAGATAGAACACAATACAAATCTGAAGTAGAACACTTGAATAATACTTCGCAGTTTGCTAAAAAATTGATTTACTATTTTGTAGCAGTCGTTCCAACTTTTGACTGCAGCTGTTGCTAAAACGCTTCAACAAAATTTTGAAAAAGATTTATTTTGTCGACTCTGGGTAACCTTGTTAGTAGTGGAATATGTCTCCTCTCGGACCCCTATGCTCCATGCTGTGACGTCAAAAAAGAAACAAACCAAAAACCACTCATGCATGACAATGAATTGTTGTTTGCTTCTATGATGATGCTAAGGTGTTGACGTCACAAAAGGTGTTGAAGCGGAACAGTCCCACTTTTAGTGTAAATTCACCCGCCAAAAATTCAAATGTATAAAGAATAAACAAAGAAATGTGAGTATGATTCAAGCTACAGGGTTGCCGGGTGTATGATGAACAACTTAGAGTATGATTCAAGCTCCAGGGTTGCCGGATGTATGGTAAACATGCTCCTTATGAGTGTTCAAGCGTGACAAGAGCTATTCTGATGCTACAGTGTTGACGTCACTTGTTTCTATGATGATGTCACTGTGTTGACGTCATGTTTCCTTGCATCGTCCTTGAGTAATGGGTGATTTGATCTCGATTTTTTGCGTGACAAGAACTATTCTGATGCCACAGTGTTGACGTCACTTGTTTCTATGATGATGTCACTGTGTGTGCAGCACGTGTGGGTGTGTTTGCGTGCAGGGTCTCCGAGAAAAGTCAGCACTGGTCGGGAAACAATACGAAAGATGGGCCCCATAATATTTTTTAGCAAATATACAACTAATTTGTATCTTGCGTTGCATGTTCGTGTTAAGCTGAAACAGAAACTGCTTACGTGCGTTTGAAATATTGCAATCTATTCTCTCATTCTTAAATTTGTTGCTTGAAAAGTTGGTCGCATATTAAAACGGTTTTGTTTGTGCTTATACCAACTAGACAAAATTTCCGTCTTTATCTCAGTAATTTGTATTGTAGTGACAAGTTTTAGTGGGTACGGTGTTTCCCCCCTTCCTTCGACAGCCTTGAGGCTATTTTTACAGAAATGCAATTCTTGAATAGACGTTTTCAGAAGAGTGTTTTTTTCGGTCATTGCATACAGACGAACGGATACGGGAATCTTATGTTACAATTTTCCCACGAAGAGATTATGGTTTCCCGTTGTGACCACCTTCCAACACTTTCATGGCGATTCGACAGATCATCGACGAACAATGCAACACATAATTTTACTTTGAGTTATGAACATTTCTTCTACTCCCTTTGCGTTGCCGAAAATGTATAGCAAAACTGCATCCGCTGAGCGGCCTATTGAGTCAACCTTCATAGACAGCAAACGCTTTGTTGAAACGAACCAACAATGAACTCACGATGTTTTGTTTAGACCTGCTAACCGTTTTACGTCTTATTCAGTCAATACAAGTGTCGAAGCGTAATACTGTAGTATCCTGTAATCCTTATATCCATCTTTGCAACACTTTCATGACGATTCGACAGATCATCGACGAACAATGCAACACATAATTTCTCCTACTCCCTTTGCGTTGCCGAAAATGTATAGCAAAACTGCATCCGCTGAGTGGCCTATTGAGTCAACCTTTATAGGTAGGCACTTTAACGTATTCCACTGGTCGACGCAATCATGCGTGACATAGTCTACGATTCATCTTCCACTGGTCGATGCAATCACGAGGATTTTTCACAGTTTATTATCGATTTTCTAAACTGATGGTGAAGTTGATTTGTCTTTTTTTGATTTATGTTGTAGCTTTTTTTTTCTGAAAAAAAATCATAATAATTAAAATAAATCGATGGATGGATTAGTGCATATCGCTCTGTTTACTTTAGCTACTGCAATAATTTCATGCTATCTGTGGTTTAGATAAAAAAACTAACTGTTTTCGGAAGAAGTCAAGAAAAGCACATAAAAAAAACAAAATAAAATAAAAAATTAAAGATAAAATACTCGCATATACTGCCATCCAGCATCTTTGGATTAGTGTGTATTAAACAAATCGATATATTAAACAAATCGATGGATAGGTCATTGCATATTGCTCTGTTTACTTTAGTTATTGCAATAATTTCACGCTATCTTTAGAATAATATATTATTTATCTAGAATAATATATTTAATTTAGCTACCGGAAGTGACAAAAACAAAAATGTTACAAATTTTTTTCACAACGAAAACTCAATTAAGCTTTTTTTCTTTTCGTTTCAAATAATTTTTGCGTAAAAAATTTTGTGCATTTCAAACCGCTTTCTATGGAGGAAAACTTCGTTTCACTAACTAAAAATTCGTTTCCAATAGCTATAACTGTGATACGATTAAAGGGGTAGACAGGTATTTTGTAGCATTAGGCTTCATGAAAGTCCAGCGCTTATGCTGCTATCGTAGTGGGCTCTCAGCCTTCTGCTGATGAGTGGGAAAAACAGGGCAGAGCAAGGTTACTTTTCCATGCAAGTTATTTTGAAATAGCTTCAACCATTGATCCTTTCCATTTCAAAGCTTTGGAACATCTGGTCAATCTGATTAAAACATAAAGAGCGAATATGTTGAAACTAAACTCATGTTCAGTAAATGTTTTCAAAGCTAAACTGTTTTCAGTTCAGTTCAGTTCAGTTGTTTTTATTTCTGACCATCATATCAAAACAATACACGTCAACATAGCAAAGGTCGAGAAAAAGGTAGAAGCGACAAAACGCGAACGTTAAAAACGTGCTTGTGACCGAAGTAAGTTATTGAGTTGAAAAAAAAATTTGGCACGGTCGCAACACCTTCAGAAAAATTTAAGATATAAGAAAATAAAAAAAAGAAAATGTTAATAAACAAAAAAAAACAAATAAATTTAGGCTATAGCTTTATTAGCCCACATAGCTTTAGCTGATATATTTAAGATTTGTATGGACAGTTGCTATGAAGATCGGCCATGGTGCGTTATCAAGAGTGCTGATGGTCTTAAGGGGAACACGTCTTGATGCGTTTAGCTCATAGCAAGAAGAGCAAGGCAGGCAAAGAAAACCCCACAAAGAAATCCTACCACGGGCAAAGCCATTTCAAGCGCAACGCACCATAGGCCTTGCACGACTCACAAAATAGATAGGCTATGACTTGACGACACTGAAAACAATGACGAAAACAAATAAAACAAACTAGCAAAAACAACATCATCATCTTTCGGAAATTCAATTATACCCAGGGAAGTTATGTCTTGAAGATATCAAGCGTGCTTTGATAAAAGTTGCGTTGATAAAGCGATAATTTTAAACCCCAGTCAGCTAAACTCGTCCCTTCCACACTGATCCAACGTTAGCAAACGTTGAATTAATGCAAAAACGACAGGCATCGCTAGCTGGGAAGTAGTAGTGGCATGTCACAGTAATATGATAAATTTGGGTTACCGTGTATATGTTTTACACGTTAAACCATAACAAAAGTGATAAAGAAATCCAATTTGGCATGTTAGAAAAATAGATAAATAATCAGACAATAGCATGACGATCCAGTCCAAGATATTGATATAAAAAACAACTGGTTGGAGCACATGGCCACCGCTTCACCGAAAGATGGCGATTAGTCGAAGAGGATGGAGAAACTTCTGAAGACTCTGTAGAACTTCTGTGGACAAAAAACACAAGAACCAGAAGGCCAGTAGGAGTACTTACAACCTTACTATTTTGCTAATGAATCTACACACATTGGCCTATCATTTCTGGGCAAAAAAAATAAAATTAGTATGTTTGGTGCATGTAATACTTAGATAGGATCATTTTAAGAAAGATTTAGCTTGTTCATTTTTAATTTAAAGCCTTTTACAGTTTTGCATTCATTTCTTATAGTAGGGGGAAGCTTGTTCCAAACTGTTGGCCCCATGTACCGTATTGATTGTTTGCAAGTGTGTTTGCAAGTTTAACTTTCGGATTGATACAATGTAGCAACAAGGATTTATTTCAATTCCGGAATTTTTTCCTTTCAGAACTAAAAATGAAAACGGTTCAATTTTTAAATAAAAACACACAAAAGGCATTATGAACTATAAGAAAAATGATTAAACACCTGGACCTTTCAACTAATTTCACAAAGTTGATAAAAATCAACTAAACAACTTTTATCATGTGCATACAAGGGTATGTTGCATGACACAAAATTTTGTAAATCTTAGCTCACTCTCACACTAGGACAGTGGTTCCCAACCTGGGGTTCGCGGACCTTTTGGGGGATGAATTTTGGAAAAAAAAAAGCGATCTTTTTACTTTCATTTTTCTGTTTAAATGCAAATGTGTCAAGTACACCGTACTTTTAAAGCGCTCTGTCAAGAAGTAGGGTCAGATTACGAAGTACTTTTGTATCATTTTGAGGTGCGTTTGTTATCTATAGAAGAAGTTTTAAAACGACTGCAGCAGCTAAAAAATGAGGTATCAACTCTTGAAAGCGAAAGGAAGTCCCCTCTCAAAATTATTTAAGAGTAAAAGTTTTCTATACGGCATGGCCTACTTAGACGATATTTTGGGTCATATTAAAAATGTTAATCATGGCATTGCATGGCATAATCAAGGACCAGGTGTGACATTAATTGAGGCACCTGAAAAACTGAAGGCGTTTTTAACCAAGTTATCGATTTGAAAACGCAGATTGGAAGCAGGTAATTACGCTAACTTTCCAATGTTAGAAGATCTTCTTTTGATGGATGAAACTCAAAGAGAATGTACTCTTTTGATCTCTATGAGAAAAAATTTTGCGCACACTTGGAAACCCTGCAAATCTCAATTCGACGTTATTTTAATTTAGAACACCTGCCGAACGAAGTTGAAACATGGATTCGAAATTCTTTTCTTTTTGACTTGAACAACATTAGCGATGACGATCTCAGTAAAGATGACCTAATTGATTTGAGATTAAAAGAGTTATTACGCATTGAATTTCATTCAAAAACTGTGGAAGAATTTTGGTGCTCACAACTGCAAACCTACCCATTCTTGGCAAAGCAAGCGATTATTGTTTTGTTACCATTCATAACCACTTAACCTTTGCGAGGGAGGATTCTCAGCTCTTGTTACAATAAAAACTAAACATTGAAATCGCCTGGACGTTGAAGATGACATGCGTGTTGCATTGTCAAAAACTCAACCACAGTTCAGTCGTTTAGTTCAGGAAAGGCAACAACAGCCGTCTCACTAAATTTGCTTACGTTGAAAAAGTTTCGGCATGGCACTTTGGGTCACCTTATATTCAAATACTGCTGACATTTCTTGAACAATTCATTCATTTTCATATTTGAGCAACTGTTTAACCTGATATTTGCCGCAGGAGTCATAGCGGCAATACAATATGACACAGTACAGTAGTTGAGACAAAATTTAGGTAGGGGTCCGCAGAATTAATAATTTGTCTAAAGGGGTCCGTGACAACCAAAAGGTTGGGAACCACTGCACTAGGATAAACTGATTTTTAATGTAATAGGCAAATAGTAGCCTATGAACCAGGTTAGCCGTTGTGACAGTTTGGTTAAAAAATTAGGTATTTTCACCAATTGAGGCAAAAGTTTGGCACAGCACTTCATGACTGACTTGTTTTTCCCCAACCAAAATAGCCATGACTGAACAAAAATAAATACCCAATGAAACTAATTTCCAAGGAAGAACTACAAGAAGAGTAGTTTTGAGACAAAGAATAATAATTGTAATTTCGTTTAAACTAGTTGGTCTTGGTTTAATTAACAGTTTTCATAGTGTAATGCTCTGTTTAGTCTAAACCACAAAAAAAGTTAGTCCAAAATATGAAGGTAAAATTTTACACCAACTTACGTTTCGCAACCTAGACCAAGACAGCAAGCAAAAACTGCACAGCAGTTTCTGTTGTCACATCACAAAGGAACTACTAAGTGCGCTAAAGCATTTTTTTGAATGTATTATTTCCAAAAAAAAGTTATGCTTGATTAAAATCAAACTGACCGGTTTTACCCGACGACTTGTTTTGCCCTGAACTACCCTGAACCTAACCCTATCACACATTATTGCATTGGTTTCAAAAATCTAAAAGAAATAATTTTGTTCTAAAGTATGTACATTTGTAAGTAGTTTCTGTGTTCGTCTTAATGTATGAACAGTAAAAGGATTAACTTTCTTACCAAAGGAAAATATTATCGCTTGATTGTATATTACCATATTCTTTAGCCTTTGCACGAAATGTTTTCAGAACATTGTCTGCGATGAAATGTAACTTACTTTTATGTCATAGCAAGTGTTATTACTTTGAAATAAACAACATCATAATGTTGGCTTGCGGTTCTTGAAGCTGAGGAGAACAACATTACAGCCTTAACAATAGGCAAGCTTTTTACATTCTGAACCAGCGGTAGGCCAAAGTGCGGCCAGCGGGAACACTCTCTGCAGCCCCGTCTATGCTCCAGAGCATACACTCTCAAGTCTTGGGCCGAATTTCAAGGAAAAAATGAGTGAAAATTTCAATGCGGCCGCCAAGACTCGCGAAATGTGACTAAAAAACTTTGGGTACCTCTGCTTTATGACGGATAAAAGCATTATCTATGAACTAAGGGTCACCATATATTTCCAAATTTGACTTGTAAATGATTCATGTGTAGTTGTCTAATCCAAGTAAGAAGTAATAAAACTGAAATTGCTGAGATGCTTATGTAACTTGTCATATGATAGAAATATGGTATTTTTTGGCCAATTATCTTCTTCCGAAAACGTTACCGCCAACCTATGGTGGCAGATTCCTTCAAAACACAAAGTGATCAAACCACTTTTGTAACAAGCGAGCCATAGGCTATGTCAATTGTTTTAATCAAAAATGATTTCAATCTCATCAAATGCCCACTGAAGAACATCTGCATAAGTCACTGACCAGTAGACCAACCATGATGGATGGGTGCATCACCCTGTTTCCACTTTCTGTAGCCTAATTATTTTTACGGTTACTTTTTATTTTTTTAGAACAATCACCATAACACATTTTGTGCCATAGGTAAGCTACCATACGTTTAAGCCCACATATTAAATGAGTCGGCCCAAAAAGTTGCGACTGTTACACTAAAATATGGTAAAGTTGTCATGCACAGATAATAAGGCTATTGAACTGGGCTACAGGGCTTTGCTTCTTTGAGGAAATGTGACTAAAATTTATGAAAGAGGAAGTTAAAAGGAAACAATTAAACTGAGAAAATCATAAAATATAGATGCAAGAGAGTAACCGGAAATAGAAAAGCCTGTTTCTAAGATGGAAACATATGCGTAAAATTCTTTTCGTTTTAGAAACGTAAAGAATTTTACATTGGTTCATTGAGTGTGAAAACCTTTAGCGACGACTGGGAAAGCATTTTTGAAAGTTTAATTTCAACAGTTTCGCACACTCGTAAAGACTTTGAACCACTTGCGCAGGCCGGTCACCGAGTTTGGCCGAAAGAAGTTTCCGATTGTTGGGTGTTTTTGTCTGTAATTATTTCCTTCACTGGGTGCCGCTGATCAAAAGGAGAGCTGTCATTAAAATGCGTTGCTCAAGCGCACACGAGCTTTGAACCAACGCCGCTTGATATTTCAGTTGGGCTATTTCGTTCACTACGTCGAGAGCTCAACCTTAAAACGAACCCACCCAAGGTTGCATCCAGATCTTGAAATTTACTGGTGCAATGCAAATCAGACTAAGTATATAGCCAGTTCTATAATTGGAAGGTGATGACAATAATGGCGTAGCTACGGCAGACCTAATCATTTTTAGGCGTTCATTTTTTCAGTAACCTTCAAATGCACGGGGTACAGCGGGGAAAAAAGTTAATTTTTTTGGTCAAACTTTGACGTCAATTTCAAAAAATTTTGTCGGTTGGGCTTCAGAGCTTTGGTTTACCGTTTGTTGAGTTTTTTCAAAACATTGAATACTTTGTTTGTAAGCTAGAATTGAAATCAAGGTGTCATTTTTAACTTTTTGCATTACTGGTGGAGTGGTGGGGTGATTCTTTAAACTGTAGGGGAAAGTTGTTATAGAGCAATTTCACATAGAAACAAATAATTTTTTGTATTGCCGATCCATCGTAAATTGTCATTGATCTTCCCCGTTTTATTTATTTTTTGACCAGGCATGAAATGTTTGTCGAAATAAGTTTTAAAGAGTCCAAAAATTACTCAATCTGAGGCTCCTATTTGTAGGATGAATAAGGAGGGGTGGATAAAGGTATGATGTAATTTCCTGTACAAATTGTTCACTGGCAAATAACGATGAGAAATATGGTTGTTAAAAATAAGTAATACAGGTCTTTTTGCAGTGGGTTTAATAGAACTTGCACAATATTGAATATACAGTAGGTCTACTTTAAAAAATATCTTCCTTCATAGCTCACATCCTGAAATCCCTGCCTGAAACATTTACAACTTCTTTGCATCCAGGATGAGCACCATGACTAAAATAATTGTGATAATGTTTCCTGGGAAACAAAAACATAGAGAGGATGAAATTGCCAATCGCTTTGATGACACAAACAATAGTTACCTAGAGAATGTACACTTACAGTGGCTCAGAATTAAGCGAGGCAATGTGATGCATGCATTATTGAACAATGAACAGCCAGGTTTATTCAAACGTTTTACAGAATTGCGCCGTGTTTTCAAGCTCAGACTACTGCCAGAAGCAGCAAACAACTTGCTTTTTCAATAAGCTTCAAGTGATGTAGATAAGAGAAGTGTGAAAGAACTGTGTAGATTTGTTTAATTATCTACAAAAATATTACTTCCTCTCAAAAGTCAAATAGCCATCCGGAAACTTAGCTATACCCGTAATATAGTCGGTTGTGCTAAGCGAGGAGAGGACACAGAAGTTGTTTATGTTATCATTTGCTAATACAGTATTTACTTTATATTATGTTTACGTTAATGCCAGTCAAAGATTTCCTTCTATCAGAAAATTTTAGTGAGACAGTTAGCAACACTGGGCACAGTTTGCAAAAGTTTTTCAAAATGTAACAACTCAATCCTAATCTCCAGTAAGCTAAGTGTAGACATAATTCTTCAATGATGCCAAAACTCCGTTCAAATAACGCAATATTGATCAATTTTGACTGTTTATAATTATAGGGTCTCGAAAACGCACTGGCATGATTATTATTATAGATAAGCTATAGAACCTGGGCTTACACGTATGCTACAAAGCTTTAAAAAATATGTAGCTGTTTCGTGTGTTCTGTCATGGACTCTCGTTAACTTTGCATGTGTTTAATTTGCAGTGAATTTTTGATAAAAGTTAAACTTAGTTAAACCAAAAGCAACTGCACTAGTAATCTTGTTTATCGTTTCAATTCAGTAAGTAGAAAAATAATGAGTGAAAAAAGTCAACTATTTGAGACTCCTGCTGGGGATGTTGAAGGCAATGCGGCATCTTCTCCTCCTACGTATGATTCCATTTACGGAAAATGGAAAGACGCCAAGAAACAATCGTCTGGACCAGTCGAATTCACAAAATCTGCATTTACCATATTGTTTGGTACAAGTAAGTTGGAAAACTCAACTGAGACTGGCAATGTTAAGTTTTTTCTGTTGAGTAAATTGGTTAAGATCAACAATACAGATCTTGCTTGACTATGCTGTTATCAAACTTGAAAACACACTACATTAATGATCGGTTTCTTTGTTTTTATCTTATTTCATGTAGCCGATTCTGGAAGACTTTTTAATTTTTAGCACTATAGACCGCTCAACCACCATACCACGCATGGTTGCAGCTCCATGAATTTTTTTTCTAAAAATGTGACGATACACGTGTGACGTAATCGCTTGGTCGTAGTTGTTGAGACCAGCTATGGTATTTGATGAGGGATTTCGAACGCCA
Organism: Aplidium turbinatum; assembly: GCF_918807975.1. Taxonomy (NCBI): domain Eukaryota; kingdom Metazoa; phylum Chordata; class Ascidiacea; order Aplousobranchia; family Polyclinidae; genus Aplidium; species Aplidium turbinatum. The sequence goes on from NC_137473.1 coordinate 39,676,800, forward strand.
CCAATTATAATCAAGGATGTAGCAACAAATGGTTTGTGAAATGTTCAGTAAAAACCACTTGGATGTCATCGAGTTCTCAGTCTTTTCTGTAAACACAGATTCATTCCGTCTTTGTGAATTTTAGACAAAATTTTTCTTTCACAAAAATCTTTTACTTTTGTGAATAGGTTTCATAAAAAAGAGCATGATTCTTTTGGAATGGTTTGTAAAATTTCAAGTTTTACTAGGGATAAAGTTAACTTTTTATCGGGTATAGGCTATATGCCACTGTACAGTATTTTCGAAGCGTTTAGTTAATTTATCCTTATATTTAATTTTAAAATGCACAGCTTTGTGTAGCCAACAATGCCAAACAAAAGTTCATTCTGAAACTTCATTCGTTTACAATATTTTTTTTTTCAGTCGGTTTCCTGATATTCGTTGGTATAATGTTGGCCTTGCCAATCGCCATGATAGTTGTAGGTGAGTGCTTTTCAATAAATTGTTTTAACGCCAAACTAACGTTCAGTCTTCTCCACAAAAGTCTCTGGGACCCAAAAGTTTTTCGTTTATTTCTTCTTTAAAGTGTCGATCGTCTTCCCGGATGACACTGAAAGGCAACTTCCTAGTAGTCATCCTCCAAGACGTACAGCACAGGCAGTCTAACATTTGATGGACGAAGCGTGGTAGGCTAACAATTGTTGATGTAACCGCAATACTGTATCTTTCCCTTCACTTATTGAAATTATACGGTACCACACTCCACGGTTGGTTGAACTTTATGTCAAGCGTTGCTGAACTAACTGACATGTATGGTACCGGCACTGCTGTAAAAGTATATGTGACAGCCCATGACCAGTGTTGCCAGACATTGACAGATAAATTTCCCTGCGCCCGCCGTAAAAATTCTCCAAAATGCAAACTCTTGTCACCGGCAATTTCCCTCCAATTTTCTAGTTCTGCAAAGCAAGATTTGCCTATTTTACGTTGGTTCAACGTCTGCAGACATGTAGTCAATGAATGCCTAAAACCACGGATCAACTATGTGCCTGGTTAGTCGCGATAGCATAGCTAGTTAAAAATAATTTCTCAATCAGCAGGACTTGCCTTTTTCACGTTAGTTTTACGTTTGCCGACATGTATTCAATGCAAAAACGACGAATTCATATAGCAGGTTAAATATGCAGCTCTTGCATAACTGCACGAAATGCAAGCACAACTGGGTAATTTATTATTTAAATTTCCTGGCCGATATCATATTTTATGGCTTTTTTTCTCATTCTTTACGTAGCCTACTCGTGAATTCAAAACTGAATGCATGATTTCTCAATTACAATTTCCAATATTTTAGAAAAACAATTTATTCATCTCCTCTTCTGGTCAATCTGGGCCCCAAGATAATTTCAGAGGTCCGGAATTTTTATAGAAAGACCATAATAAAAGCACAACACCACTTATTTTTTGAAATCCTGTTGTTTGTCTTTAAAAGTGTCTTGTTTTGGGAGCCCGGGCCTCCCATTGGCGGTGAGTTCAAAATATTCTCTCAACGGCCCTGCAGCCTGCAATTAAGTACTGAGAGTTGAAATTGAAAGCGAAATGTTTCTTATACCTTAAGTCACAATAATCAAGTTTTACTTTGCGATCATTACGACAACATAGGCTACAGTGGGCCACACTTCAAATCACATAGTTACAACACAACGAGCCGGAACAGCCGTAGTCAAATGCTCCCAATTATTTTTACATACGAGTTGTTTTTCCTTGGCTTCGTGCTCTGGAGCGTTGTCGAACCGACGTAGCTACTTTTGATACTCAATTGGTTAGCGCGTCACTTCTGGAACGAAGAAGCTTCAAGATCAAGCTGCGCTGGTTCGATTCTCGGGTTGTGCGCTTGAGCAACGCACGTTAAGGACTGCTCTCCATTCAGCGGCATCTAATGGATGGAATAGTTCCTCAGCAACAAGACTTCAACAATTGGAAACTTCACTCGGTCAATCTCGGTGACCGGCCTGCGTTAGTGATTCAAAGCCTCTACAAGTATGCGAAACTGCCAGGATTAAGCTCTGCAAGAAGCTTTCCCAGTCCGAGGATAAAGATTCAATCAATCAAGCAAGCAAGCTCTCACCACCAAGCTCAACCAGCTCAGTGGCCGAGTGGTTTCGCCTTCGGCTCTGGTGCTGGTAGATCTGAGATCGATTCCAGGTCGGGTCAAACCGAAGACTTTAAAAACGGTACCGATTGTGTTCTATCCTGCATAGCGCAGTGAGAATGAGTCGGGTAATAATGTGATAACATCATAAACCTGATACATTAGTCACCAATCACCATACAACCCACAAAAGAAAAAAAACACCAACAACAAACATAAACATAAACACAGAGAATGCTGGCTAAACAAACAAACTTTCGTTCTTCCGTTCAATAAACAGTAAACTAATCACCATAAACTGCACGTTTTGTAACAATAAGCCTAAAGAGATTGATTTCGGTTCAAAAGTTTAAATTGATGTCGAAAAAACTATTCTTCTATATTTTCAACAACTTCTACTTTCCCATCAATCTGTGTGATTTTGAATTCATCATCCCAGTGTAGATGTAGAAACTTTTGACTGCTGTTCAATGAAGATGCCCAGAGAAATTGCTTTTCTTGTGTATTGTTTCCCAAGCTTTTTTGTCTGGGGGTATCTTCGTAAGACGCTCGATGGAATATTGTTAAGCGGACACAACGATTGGCTTCATTGCTTTTTTTATTTAGTCGATCCAATCGCCCAGTCAACGATCGCAAAAGCCAGATCCACAAAAATCGCAAATCAACAAAGCTATTAGTATTTTTTTGTTTTTGCAGGGGCTTTGAATTTAAATAACTGTCCAGTTGAACGTTACATTCCAATTTGGCTTGTCACCAGTGGCGCAGTTTTTGCTTTCATGCAACTTGTTTACATTGGAAAAACACTCAAGGAAAAGCAAACAAACGAAGGAACTGAAGATGAAGAAACCAACAAGCCTTACAGTTGTTTTAACAGCTTGCTTAGTTGTTTCAACTTTGCTTGGTTTATTGCAGGTACAACTAGACCACTTTCACTCACCTAACTAGACTTTTGTGTCAATGGCAAGAGTAGGCAAACGAAAGATGCTATGACGAAGTAGCTTATGAGCAAAAGAGATGTTCTTGCCAAAGTATTTAAACCAAAACTAAATTGGTTTACTAAGATATTAAGATATATGCAAGCACAGTTGTTGTCACTCAAAAACAATGCACAAATACTTCCAAATACGGAAGAATGTACAAACCTATTCCATTTCCTTTTTTTCTTTTCTAAATTGGATGAGAGTGTCCAAATTGTTTACATTGCTTTGCATGATGGTGATGGCACTTCGGACAGGGATGTGTTGTGAGATTGTGTCACACAATTTCCAGCAAGACACTTAAAAACAATCCATAGTACATGGCAGTGATCGAAACCTGTAACCTTCTGATGTGTGCATGCAGGCCTACTGCTGGTTTTATATGTAAACAGTTTCCAATCAAGAAATAGTTGGCTATGGACGTTGTTTAACTTAACTGGTGTTTGGTAAATGTTTGCTTGTTTTCTTAAAGTAGCCTGCATGTTAACAATTCAATCATCTGACAAAAGCAGCGGCCGGGAATCTGTGGCTGTAAATTAGTGATGCGATACTGATAAGCTCAGCGTCATGGGCGAAACACTCTTGTCTGTCCCTGTGAATTCTCGCCACACTCAGCTATCGAGATATTACACGGCATTTGTTGCTCGTTTTATAGGTATGTTTTATGTCTTTAGGTAACGTCTGGGTGTTCCGCATTTACGCCCCGAACACAACCCCACCGACTGAAGACGTTCCAAATGTAAATTCTTACTGCGACTACAGTGTCTACTACTTCTCTTTTTGGCTCATTATTGTTGCTTACATATCGATGCTTTTGGCTTGTTGTTGTGGAATCCCTGCGGTTGCATGCTGCTTGGCAGGAAGCTCCAAGTCCTCTGCAACAGAATCTAGAGCTGCTCCAACGACATCAAATGGAGACAATTAATAAACTTTTTCATCTTGTTTTATGCTGAGCGTTGTTTTGTTTTTGCTATCACAGAATGACGTTATAGGCCTATGTAACCATAAACAATTTTTTTGTGGTTTGACAAATAGTTTAAAAGACTCAAAAAAGCTAGGTTGAACCACGGTTTCCTCGTTGAGTATCTGAAGGCCAGTTTCCGAATCTTGTTTTGTCGTGCTGCTCATAAACTGTAAAGAGCGTTTTCAGAATATTTTTTCCTCTTGGAACTTGGCACATCACAGCAACTCACAGGCGTTGTTACTTGAGGTGTTTTTTGTAAATACTCATAAAAATAATTAACTAGCCTAGAGCTATTAAAATAGATAACGAAAACATGTTTCATTTATTTCATTTGTTGTCTTGCGAGAAAAAAAGTGCTATTTTTGTCGTTTTTTTCACAAAAGCAAATGTCGGTTTTGCCCGCTTTCCTTAAAATCTTCTATTTTTATTTGTTGGCATTACAAAACTACTAGGCTACATATTTTGAGGTCTTTCACGACACCTATGAATTGCAGCCTATCCATCATGTAATTTGTTTGTTGTTATTGACACTTCCGCAAGCAAGATAACTAAAAATTATAGGTTTGAAAGCTCCCCAGCAAATCATTGAAATTTTTATATAGCGTGCATTTTTTGCGTTACCGAACATCTTTTATGTTCTACTAAAATTTTTTTATTATAGCAAGTATTGCTTTGATTTTCTGACCCTTGTAGCCTACATATTTTGTCATGTCTTGAAACTCGCTTCCTCCGATAAATAAATTTTAGTTTTCACATGTTTGCGGTCACCCATGGCCATATAAGTCATAAAACTTTGGCTATTGTTTTCTTGAACATGGTTTTTAGCACGCCCGTGCAATTTTACCAAAGCTTTGTAAAAAAAATTCTGAACAGTTAGTAGCCTTTCAACATATTAGATCAGCATGAACTTCTTGAGGCCGTATAAATTCACCATGCTGTGCTAAAAGGCTGCATATAGCCTATACTTAGGGTATAATTTTGGAACAAGTAATTCAGAGAGGCATATGTTGCTGGGGATTGGATTCCTTTTCATGATGGCTTTGCTTGTGTTCCTACGTCGTCTGAGCATCACAATGTGTCATAATTCATTAACTCGTTGGTTGGTTTTTAATATTTATTGTCGGACTGACAACCCTTGATAAGTTATTTCTGGTAGTTTTGCATACTTGTAGAGGCTCTTTACGCAGGGCCGGTTACCGAGATTGGCAGAGTGAAGTTTTTCCGATTGTTGAAGTGTTGTTGCTGAGGAATTATTCCATTCATTAGGCGCCGCTGAATGAAGAGCAGTCCTGAAATGCGCTGCTCAAGCGCACATCCCGAGAGTCGAACCAGCAGCGCGTGATCTTGAGCCGTCATTAACTTACATTTTTTTGGCACGAAAGCGATACCAATAATCAAAAGCTAGCCCCCCTCCCCCGAGCGACCAGCTGCTGAGTTTTAATTGAACGTTATGAAAAGGTCATAAATCAAAGGTCATAGTTTTAAACTAATAAAGCACCACTGCATGGTTCTCATATGAAATACAAAACTAGTTGTTATTAGTATGCAGAGATGTACGTAGCCTATACGCCGCATACTTGCGGCGTAGACTTTTTGTTTACGCTAACGCTTGCGGCCATATTTTTTGGATAGTTTGCGCTTGAGGCTACGCCGTAAAGTTTTCGCGGTTTTTTAGCGCATAGCGTCAACGCATACTTTTTAATGTATTTTTTTCGCTGCAACACGCCAATACCTTCCAGCGCTGCAGTTAAAAGAATGTTTTCAATGGGCAAAGACATATTGGAACCAAAACGCAGCAAAATGTCAGATGAACATTTTCAGATGCTTGTGTATCTTCGTGGAAATTCAAAATAAAACTTGTTTGTTTCGAGTGGTTTATACCGTGTGAATGTTTAATTGGCACCTAGCAAACAAAATTAGTTTACGCTAGTGTATGCGCTGACGCCGCCAACTTTTTTTACAAGTTACGTTGACGCATACGGCGTATGGTTTTTCGAACGTTTGCATTTACGCTGACGGCGTCAATATTTTTTGTATGCGCGTACATCACTGATAGCATGACGTACTTTCACCATCTAAATTGAGTGAAATAGGAAAGCAACAATTTTAGCAGAATAAGCATGTAGCCTACACGTTGCGTTTTCTGCTCATACAATCATAGTCATAAAAACAATGTAATTATGGGTCTTGTAATTAATAAATTGTGTCAGCGCCAAAATATTTCTCAACAATAAACGAATCGCATAGTAGGCGCTACATTTGCTCAAAAATGAATGAAACTGTTCACAAGGTATTTCGTTCAAAAACAAGTTACGCTCTTCTGGTGTAAAATCACAAGGTGTTTCAAGTAGCCAAATAATCGCATTTATTCCAACATTTTGTCAATCAGACACGACTGAGTTCTTTAGGGAGCTTAATCAGGTAATGACTATCTGTCTAGCATGGCCGCCACACAAAGCCATGTTGATGTCAAACAAGTAAACATGCAAACTGAAATGCAATTTTGAAACAAAATGTTGGCACGCAATTAAAGTTAAAACTAGAAGAAAAAAAAATTAAAGAGACATTAAACAGCAGTATAAAATTGAGATTTTCCTAGTTGTTCTGACTGGATAAATGCTTTATAAATCTTTCACTTCAACATAGTCTACTGCCTGTTACAAACAGACACTGATCACCAAAAGGTAGGCTACTACTTTTCCGAACAAGCAGGTTTGTTTAACTATCTTCGCCATGCAGTTTTCATGAAAACCACTTTATGCCAGTCCTAACATCTTCGTTGCGGTGAGTGGGCGTACCATGCGAGCTTGTGCCGCTCCAACATAATTTCTTGCTTTAAGGTAATATAAGCTCATATGAAAACGAGCTGAAATTAATTTTAAACTTTATTGGCTATAAACCTCGATAGGTGAGATCATTCATAGCCGTCTATATACACAGGCCTTGTTAACTTGCAAATGGGAAGCCAAATTTTGATTTTGAAATCAAGCTAATATTTCTTTATGTCTCTTTGAAATAATAGGTTTGAGAATCCAATTTGCCAAAGTGTGATCACTGAATCTCAAATCACTGCAAAACTTCGAATATTACGTTAAAAAATGACAAATATTTCCCTTTTACTGTGTTGCCAGACGCTTTATGGATTTCCAGCTCAAGTACCAAACTCTAGTCCATTATTTGTATGGTAACAAATACACAAAATTTAAAGGAAGACCATTTTTATTTACTACTACTTAAACTATCAACTTATAGACTACTAGCGATATTGGCTACTAACAGATCGGCCTCCAGTCAAATGTGAAGCTACACGTTGGCATGGCCTGTGTACAGGGCCGGATTAAGGGTACTGTAGGCCTAAGGTTGTTTACTAGAAAAGAGCCTAATGTTGAAAACCAAGCTACAAAAAGGAATAAAAATACATACATGAAAAATTGAAACTATTTACTGCAAAATAACATAAACATAAAAGAAAAATGGCTAATGATGGCGCATAATTGGTTTTGGAAACAAACACAATTTTTACTATGACGCAGATGGAACAGATTTTGGAAAGAAAGAAACGGATAGTAGGTACCTATGGTAATACTTTACCTAATGACACTCTAAATCAGGGGTTTTCAACCTTTTTTCCACCGCGACCCCCTCAGAGCAATCAATGTAGTATCACGCCCCCCCCCCCATAAAAGTATTCAACAAAAGCATATTTAATGCAAAATTTAACCAAATTTGATTCATGCCGACATCCAGTTATGTTTAGTTTGGCTGTTCCAACGTAAACTTCCGAAACGAAAAACGTTTTTTTGCGATGTTATCACGGTTTTTAATACATTTCCTCCGATTGTTATTTCCATTTTCTATCAAGCTTAGCTAGATAATAAGAGAAAAAAATAATGAGAATAATCTACGTTTTCGCACTTTCACCAGTTGAATTTATTGCAATCTTTTATGGATTTATCTAAATCAATTTCAGAGAGATGGTTGGTGCTGCATATTTTTAACTAAGTTTATTAAGCTTGTCAATGCGTGCACCTGTTGTTGAAAGAACGTTCAAACAAAATGGCCTACACTAATTTTTTTCAATGCTATTGAAAACGATACTGAGAAATCTATATTTTGCATAGGATTCTACATACTTTTGCTTTTTTACTATAGCGTTGTTACTGGTTAACTTTAGTCTGTACAAAACAACGTAGGCCTACATTCCTACAAGAACTTGGTGAAAAATATCGAATGCTTTCCTGTAGTTAAAGCCTTTGCAACGTCTGAAAGCTTAAACAATATAATAACCTCAAGGAGAGGAATGAGCGATTGCGAAAAAACACAGTTTTTAATCTTTTCTGGCAAAAAAGAATTGAAAACAATACACTGGAATTTCAAGCGCCTCAGGAACCTCCGAAAAACGGCTCCCGACCCCCAGGTTGAAAAGCCCTGCTCTAAACTCAATTTCGGTAAAAGTGGCGCCTACGTGGTTTTGGAAATGGGCTCTTCATATGTATTAACTCAACTCAGTCATTCGTTTTTAAGCAAAAACTGTAGTCTACTGTACTGGTATTGGATCTGTATCACTATCAGCTTTACAAAAATTGAGGGCCGAATTTTTTCAGGGCCTAAGGCTATAGCCTTATTAGCCTAATGGTTAATCCGGCCATGCCTGTGTATAAAGGACGCCATGGGTGAAACTCATCCAATCCAATGACTTGAATTAATGGCTTCCTTGATTAGAGTTTGCCCTATGTTAAGCTGGTAGCTATTGTAGTAGGCCTATTATAGGGCCTATAATGTAGATAAAACATTTGCTTTATAAGTGTAAGGTTAATCTCTATAAAACTTCAGCGCATTATAAACTCATAGGTTATAGTTTACCACTAGGCTACAATAATATATTTTTACATACCGGTAGTAAGCTACAGGTTACAACTTAGTGCAAAGCATATTGTTTTTATATTTTTGCGGCAAAATCGCAACATAGGGTACGTTTTGTTTGAAACATTCTTATAATTTAATGTTTTTTTCTATCACTATTATTCATAACAAAATTTATTTCTGTGAGTGGTTGGCTGAGAGGGTAAAGGAGTTGCTCTGGTGTTTTTTCAGCAGGCTTTAAACACACACTAGGTTTGCAGTTTGCTGAATGGCTGTCCAGTTATATTGGATTTTGATGAGGTGTTTTTTATTTTACACGCTTTGGAAGTTTTTCAGAAAAATTTATGAAGTAAGCCATTGTAGCTATAAAATCATGTAGTTTTCTGCTCTTTAACTTTACAGCTCAAAACAGGCGTGTTGTATGCATATGGTTAAATTACTTTAATCGTATTTAGCATGTAAAGAAAGCAAGAAAATTTGCAGAACGGAAGAAACAATTGCATGTTTTAATCTGTTGCTTTTTTGTGATGTGAGGGTATGATCAAGTGCCCCTTGAATTTGCTACTGCAGGGAAGTTTGTTGCCTGCAGGGGTGTAAATGTGCTGTAATTTACGCTTGTGCCAAAATAGAACACAATACAAATCTGAAGTAGAACATTTGAATAATACTTTGCACTTCGCTAAAAAATTGATTTACTATTTTGTAGCAGTCGTTCCAACTTTTGACTGCATCAGCTGTTGCTAAAACGCTTCAGCAAAATTTTGAAGAACATTTATTTTGTCGATTCTGGATAACGGTATTTCAGCAATTTTCTTAATTTTGGTTTGAGGCTTCAGCAACACTTCTATCAAAAACCAGGGTAGAGAAGGAGATACGAAGGCTCAAAACGATTTCCTTATTCTCATGACAATACCAGGGCGGTAGCCTAGTTTGTAGTGCTTTAAACATGTGGTTCTTTTTAAAATCATAGAAAGTTTTGTAGTGCAGCTGGTACAATGAGCTACAGAAGACAGTTAGCAAATGTTACGTTGAGCATATTTAAAGAATACTTGTTTACAAAGACAGTTGGAAAGCTACCAGCAGGCTAAGTTGTTTTTTTAACAAAGCCTTTGCTGTAGGCTAGTTGTAAAGCAAGTATACGGGTAGTTGAATTAACAAGCAACCATGAGCATGCTGTGATTATCCAGGCCTGATGCTAATAGCCCAATGCAAGTTATCATAACATGATTTATCAAACTACTATCGGTGTCAATTATCATTTTACGATAAACACAGATTATTTACGATAAACAAAAGCCCTTCTATTATCAGACGTAATAAAAGCCTTCATATCCCCTTCTTTAGATATCCCTGTGAAAAACCTTTCCATAAAAAGTTATATAAATTGCTTTAGATTGTATTTGCAATCTATTGTTTTAGCTTTCTAACTAAATGCTCAAATAAAATTTGCTATCCGCAGGGAATAGATTTCCTTAAATATAGCATAAATAGGCTACTAGATAGATTTTTTTTTGTTTCAAGATGAAGCTTGTGTCAAGATGGGTTCTTTGAAGCAAACGTTGTTTTAATCAAGCGTATCTACCACACTTGGTGGATGTCAATCGTCGTGTGCCTCTGGGGCCGAAGGTCTATAGCCTACTTTTACCACTCCAGATTTACAATGTTCCCGTACTAAGCTGGAAGACTACTAAAAAGCAGCCAGTCTTTGGTTTCATTATCCAAGACACGCAGACCTTCCACTCCATTAGGTGGCTCGAAGCTTGGTACAATGGTTGATGATGTGGTCTGCGGTCTGTTCCTAAGCACCACATTTATACGTAAAGGTAGAAGCCATTCCCTATTGATGCATTGGTTGAGCCGAAAAGCCTGACGCCGTACGGAGACAGTTGAGGCGCAACCACGCCTGCCTTTGTAGTGTCAGGCCGGTGGGACTGGTGTCAGCATCGGCGAAAAACGAATGGAGTCTGGGATGTTTGACTTCCATTGAGAGTTCCATTTGTGGTCCACCCAATTAGCCGCATAGATGTTTTGTCCATTAGGTTTGTTGATCAGAAGTTGAGCGGCTGGCACGAATGGGAGTCTTGATTTCAGTCGACGGGGTTGCTCTCTTGGAGGAGCTTGGAATGGAGAAGATAGTTATACAAAGACGTAAAGCATTAGGCAAAAATGAATAAAAGAATGCTTTATGAATGGAAAAATATTTATTAAAATGTGAAAGGTTTTGATTGTGAAAAATCGAAAAATATACCGTTACAATCGCTCACAACATCATTGTAGTTATCAAATACTACCAATAAACGAGCTACTACTTTAATAATTTCTACTTTTTAAACAGCATCCTAACTCATTTATAGAGTAGCCAATTGAAATGCAACTGTCGTCCAAGAAAGCTTCACAGCTCTTGGCCTAACCTTCTTACCAAAGCAGGCCACTGCAAATATCATATAAATATTGTTAATTGTTAGTAGCAAAAAATTAGATTCGTTATAGTTAATGGAAGTGCGTATTGGAGACATATTAAAAATTCTCTGGGCCTTACCAGGTTTAGGTAGAGGGAGTTAGTGTTTGATTTTTGCATTTAGTACAGTCTATTGTACAATTACTCGTATTATTCGATTTAATTTTTGGAAGTGCTGACTACTATTTTAAGAATATAGAAATCAATGCATACAAAACGATAAATAAAATAAATTAAGATGTGTGTAAGTAGTAAGTTACAACATATTTCAACCTCAGTTCAGATGGAATTGTGAGACTTGTAGCGCCCGGGAGCTCTGTCTCTGACGTCGCGCGCTCCACGTCACTAGAATTGTATTCCACAAGATTCTGGCCCTTGAGCACATACCGCGGCTGCTCTTCACGTCTCGAAGATTCAATCTTGCAATCAACTTTTTGTAAGGCGCCTTGCCAAATTCCAACTATTGTTCATCGATACGTAGATCTGTCGTCGTGTTGCGTTGTACGATCGTGTGTAAAGCTCGCTATTCCAAACTAGAACCTTTTTTAAGAAGCTTAAACCATGATTCAAAAATCAGTATTAGTATTATTGTTGCTACTGCTTCTACTGCTGATAGTATAACGTTTTTGGATCAGTATAGTATTATGTTTAGAACTTGTATGCTATGATTTTGGTGTAGCAGTAATATGATTTCTGACTCAAAACTCAATTCTCAAGTCGATTCCGGTTGTAATCGAGCTAGTTAACAATATAGAAGCGACAATAGATTGTATCCAGTTTTGGTGGTGGAGCGTTAATCATTTGGGTATTTTTTTTTGTGTTACTGGATTCTATTCCTTGAAAGCGCTACTCAGTCAAAGATTAAAATCAATAAACAAATACACTTGTAAGCAAGCACTATTCAGTTGAATTTGAGTCAGTGGACGATACAGCAGTAAAGACGACTTCGTGTCTGATCATTCGTTGCCGACTTCGCCCAGGAATGTCGCCGTCCTACTGATGGCTGTTTATGAGCGTGTATGCTCAACAGCAGCGTCCGCTACAGACTCACAAAAAGAAATCAACTTACAAACTTTTTTTTTTCATCATCACCCAAATAAAATAACAAGGTTTTTCACCATTATTGCAAACTGTTGAAGATTGTAAAACAATAACTTTAGTTTCGACATTTCTTTAAATCTGTATTTAGCACATATCTGTAGGTTACTTTGTATTTTTTTTCATTTGATGTCAGCTACCATTCTTTTGTTTGATGTGAGTATGACATACATTGGTATACAAAATATTTCATGATAGTGAGCTACAAGAGTAAAACAACTTCTTGTTTTAGCAAATATCAACAAAGTGCAATTAAAGCTTTAGCTTACTAGTTTGCATCGGGGATCATAGTGGAAGCGTTCACGTCGCGATCCCTGTCAGCACACTACACAGTAGTAGCTGCGAATTCTACTAAAACTTCTAAAGAGAGATTATACTATCTACTGATATAAAGCTTAACTCAGTACTCAATCATTCTTGTCGTCTTATTACTGGATGTCTGAAGCCCACAAATACCAACAAACTTTATCTGCTTGCTGGTATTGCACCACCACACATAAGAAGAGACGTTAACAGTCAAGCTGAAAGGCTAAAACAAACATGTGATGAAAAACATCCTCTATAAGGGGTGACGAACCTTTTTGTGGTCGCGGGCCACTTTGTCAATTACACATGAGTTATCGGGCCACACAACTTTTTAATTGTAACCTACTATGAAACTTTTTAGAAGCGACTCAAGATATTATTCATGAAAAGTAACAAACGGCAAATGAAAGCAATAAAACCCACACAGTAGAAATTATCTTACGCAGAATCGAAACATACAACAGTAAAAAATAAAAACAAATCAACTTGAGCAAAAAGGATAGAGCAACAGTAGGCTACTTGCACTGAAGACAGTTTATTTTTCTAAGTTTAATTTTCCAGTTTAAGCGTTTGCTTTCATATGAGTATGATTTCTTCTTTTTTTTGGCTCTATCTTTTTTGCTCAAGTTGACGAAATGTTTCGACCATTATACTCCGAAACAACAAATCAGTTAATAAAATTTCCGTTTCAAACAACAAACAAAAGCCAATGCGAATCATACAGCTGAAGCTATCTAATGCAGCATTGAAACATAAAATATTAAAAAATAACATTGAAGCATTGAATTTTTTTGCTTAGTGTGATTTTTGGAAAGTTTTTTGCTTGACTAAGCGTTCAATATTAGGTCGAACAGACGATGTGGCAACTCTCAAGTGCACACTAAGATTTTCATCTGTCAGCCTCGACCCGTAACGACCTGTAGCAAAGGAAAGGTGTACCAGTGAAAGCATAAATCAAACAACCCTGGTCCTAGCCAACCATCCTTCCAATGTCCATCCTGCAGTAGAAGCTTCAGCGCACAGATAGGCCTCATCTGCCATCTCCGCACTCATGTAGCCTTCACTGACTAAAGCCCACACCAAACAAGTTTGATCTCAGTCTCATTGGCCATCTTCGGAAACAAAGGGCGAACATCATCATCATCATCAAAACAGCTTTGAGATGTCTTTTGTCTTTAATGCATGAGCGATTGTCAAATTGTTTTGCGGGCCGCACAAAATTCTTTGACGGGCCGCATGCGGCCCGCGGGCCGCAGGTTCGTCACCTCTGCATGGACAAACTGCTGCACAAACCCGGTTGAAATCAAGAAAAAGCTTTCTAACACACGTTCAGCCACTAACCTCAACAAAAGAAGAAACAAGACGCAATGGAAACAACAATTCGAAAATGACCCATCATACACTGAAATGAAAGTCCCACCATCAGAGTCCCTCCCCCCAAGAGCAAACGCTCCTTGGGCAAAGTGGAAAACATTAAACCGACTCCGAACCGGTGTTGGACGCACTAAGTCTGCAATGGTGGAGTGGGGCTACGACATGGGCCCAGTTGCATGTATCTGTGACACCGAGCCCCAAACAGCGGATCATCTTCTTGTTTGCCCTCGGCTTGCCACCCGGTGTAGTAGGTGGAACCTGTCAGTGTATAACTCCGTTGCGGAAGAATGTGTCAATCTGTGGTGTATCAACGAACTTTAGAAGACTCGATAGAAGAAGACTAGATTGCATTATAAAATCCAACTTGTTGGGTCTATTGATTTCACATTAATTTTTTTCAGTTTTCAAAATATTGACAATTGTAAAACAATATTTAAAATTAAAGTTTTCTGGAATTCACAAATAAATAGCTGTGTCCTAGTTTTCAAACAGTTGCCTGGTGAAGAAGCACCCTTTTTGCTTCCAGTTTAACTTAACAACGTAATAGATTGAGTTTCGTTTATAGCAGCATGACGTTTGTTTACTTCACAAATGTAGATACAAACAACCTGTCTTATAGGAATACCTTATAGCAGGGGTCCGCAAATACTTTTTGGTGCGACCCAAAAAGCAATCGTTCGAAGTCTTCGAGACCCAAACGTTTCGGAAGCATATATATAATTTTGCGCAAAACACTTTGCAAATTAATATCAATTCCAATACGGTCGTCCCCACTTATTAAGGCCACATCGGGACCGGACGATTTTGGCTGCGGGAGACAATTTTCTACCACTCCTATACCTTCAGTAATTCCGGAATGGACCAAATTGGGCTTAATAAGCGGGTGGACCTATTAACCGTGCGCTTCGTCGTCGTGCAAGCCTCTGGGGCCGAGGGTCTACTCTATCCTTTTACCAGCCCAGACTCAAGATGTTCCCGGACTACACTGGAAGGCTACTAGAGAGCATCCAGTATTTAGTTTCATCATCCATGACACGCAGACTTTCCACTCCGTTAGGTGGCTTGAAGATGGTACAGTTATTGATGATGTGGTCTGCAGTCTGTTTCTCGGCACCACATTCACAGGAGGAGGAAGAGGCCAATTCCCCAATGGCGCATGGTTGACCGGAAAAGCCCGACGCCCGTACGAAGACGGTTGAGGCGCACCCATGCTTGTCTTTGTAGTGTCAGGTCGATGGGCCATGTGTCGGCGTTGGGGATGAACGAATGAAGTCCGGTGGTACTTGACTTCCTTTCAGAATTCCGTTTATAGTCCGCCCAAGTAGCCGCAGAGATGAAGTTCATCTGCTACGTTGATCAGAAGTTGAGCGGCTGGCACGAATGGTTGTCTTGACTTCAGTCGACTGGGGTGCTGGTTTGGGAGAGCAGAGATCTTGTGGTGGAGAAGGTGGTTAGGCTTTAGTGCCCGTCGGCCAAGAAACAGAGTGGCTTCTTCGCGACGAAGCTCAGAAGGTTGGATGCCAGCGAGAATGGCAAAATTATCCAATGGTGTGGGACGCAGGCATCCGGTAACTGTGCGCAGAGCGCTGTTTATGGCAGTGCCGATGTTATGGCAGTGTGCACTGCGACACCAAACAGGTGCACAGTAGTCTGCTGAAGAGTAGACAAGGGCTAAGGCCGCTATACGCAAAGTGTCAGCCCTCGCCCCCCAGCTGTGGCCTGCCAGGCGCTTGAGTAGTGCAGCGTGGGATGTCATTTTCTTGCGCAGTGACACTAAATGGTGGCGGTATGTGTATGATCTGTCTAGTGTCACCCCAAGATATTCTGGTTCGAGGCAGAAGGTCAGAGGTTTTCCATTGTTCTGAACATGTAGCTCACGATCAGCTTCCCGATTGTATAGGTGGAAAGCTGCCGCCAAAGTTTTGTTTTTGCTAAGTTTCAGTCGCCAGTTCTAGAGATAAGCTGAGAGAGTTTTCATGCCCTGGCTCAAGCTGTCTTCCAGGCTATATATATATCCGTGGGCTTAACTACTGTACTACAATCGAAAGTATAAATTTTCTTGTAGCCTACCAAATTGTACGAAACTCAGCACGTCAAAGACTATATGATTGTATTTATTTTTGCCATACAAGTTATATTTATGGTAATTTTAAACCGTTTTGCGACCCACTGTGAATGGTCTCGCGACCCAAATTTGGGTCGCGACCCACTATTTGCGGACCCCTGCCTTATAGAACAACGACACTCTGACTCTAACACCATCCGTCATTGCACATGACTGAAATGAAACTATTCTTTACATTGTATTTGCTTTATTTAAAGCTTAAACTAACTTATAACGAAAGTCTAGAAAACAAAACATGAATTAAACCTCCATTTAACAAAGATACATAAACTAACAAAACAGACAACCTGACGGTAGGTTAACTACAAGGCTACTGTGGAACACGTACAGTTTGTTGTAACAATGCAACAAACGGCTAGAAGCTACAGGCAAGATCACGTTGCATGCCGTACAATCACTTTAGGTATACTACATTCACCCCTCCTAAAAGAAAACACAAACACATAGAAAACACAAACACATATAGCCTACCGAAGAGGAACAGGTAGTTTACAATTTTACGGTTAAAGTGATCAATATTCCAAACAATAAGGTTCGATTAAAATACAAAATATCGGCAAAATACAAGAACAATGATTGTTAAACATCTCCGTATCGTAGAGGAGGCACCCCTTTGTTACAACGAGATGACCGTCTCGGATAACATTTTTCAACATCGTCTTCGTCATCATGACGGCCGGGCGATACAAGGGGCGGTTCATTTATGTCAATTGGGTTTACATTTGATGCATCTACTTCCGAGATTTCAATTTCATTATTTGAATGATGGTCAGTTGGAGGAGCAGGAGTGCTTGGGCATGGAGCGATATCGCGAAGTGAGACAGTCGCTTCCCGACCATTGGAATAACGTACATTCGCATACGTTGGATTAACATCAAGCAATTCGACTTCGTCCACCAATGGAGCGCTCTTATCAGTGCGAACAAAACGTTTGAGATATACTTTTCCAGGAACAGTCATCCACGAGGGAAGCGATTCTCCAGTGCATGACCGTCGCTGAAACTTAAAAAAGCGTTCATGTGGAATAGCATTTGTGGATGTGCAAATAAGCGATCGAATAGAATGCAGGGCGTTGTCTAATACAGTTTCCCAGCGCGATAACGGAACTTGACCAGTTTTTAGAGCTAATTGGACGGTTTTCCACACTGTGCCTACAGTTCGTTCAACTTGCCCATTTCCAGACGGATGGTAGATGCTTGATTTACTCGATGCAATTCGGCGTTGTGTCAGATACTGTTTGAACTGCGTCGAGGTAAATGCCGATCCATTGTCGGAGTGAATGAATCCTGGTGTTCCACACAATGAAAATAAACTATCAAGCGCTCGTATCACAGAAGTTGTTGTCATGTCCTTACAGGGAAAGGCAAAAGGGAAGCGTGAATATTCGTCGATCACTACCAACAGGTACTTATTATTCGTTGCTGACAGTACCGGGCCTTTGAAGTCTATACTTAGTCGTTCCATTGGCTGGGTTGCCTTGATTAATGTTCCACGATTTTAACGAAAAAAATGCGGTTTAACTTCTGCACATATTTTACATGCTGAGACCATTTTCTTTACGTCGTTTGTCGAGAAGGGCAAATTTTTGGATCGAACGAAGTGTAGCATCCTAGTCACTCCTGGGTGGCAAAGGCTGTCGTGTATGTCATGAAGTGTGCTTGAACAAGACAATGATGAGCAAAATGCTCTGGTGAAAGTGTCCGGGCCAACATTTCTCTGCCCGGGGCGATATTTGATTTCGTAAGAAAAAGAACCCATTTCCACCCGCCATTGCTGAATTTTATTAGCTTTTATTTTGGAACGGCGACGGCTGTCCAGCATAAAGGCAACAGACCTTTGGTCAGTAATCAGTGTGAACGTTTTTCTGGCCAACAAATGCGACCACTTCCTCACGGCCTCGATTACGGCTGTAGCTTCTTTCTCGTATGCGGGATAGTTTAGCTCACTTCCTTGTAAGGTCCGCGACATGAATGCAACAGGGCGGCCACCTTGATTTAGTGTAGCAGACAAAGCAATATTAGAAGCGTCACACTCAACGACAAAAGGTAGACGTTCGTCTATTGATTTCAGACCTGTATTTTCCAGTTCCAGTTTCAGCTGCAAAAACGCTTTCATAGCTTCATTTGAAAGGGGAAATTGCTTTGTGTGGGCAAGAGGCCGAATTTTGTCCGCAAAACAGTGTATCCACTTCGCATAATACGCAAACATCCCAAGCACACGTTTTAGTGAAGCAGCGCTATTTGGTGGCGGAAAATCTTGTAAGGGACGCATGCGCTCAGGGTCTGGTTTTATGACACCGTTTCCTACCACGTATCCAAGAATCTGAATACTCGATACCGAGGAAATAGTTTTGGTCTCATTTAGAGTAAAATTTCGTTTTTGGATCGATTCTAGAAAAGCTTGCACATTTTTATCGTGCTGTTCTTGATCACGTCCCGCCACGGTAACATTATCCAAATATGGAAATACGTCCTTTAACTGTTCTTCTTTGATAAATTCTGATATTTTTCTTTGAAATGCAGCAACGCCATTTTTTACTCCAAAGGGAATGCGGGTAAATTCATAAAGTTTGCCACAGGCTTCAAACGCAGTATATTTACTTTCGGACTCGATTATTTTTATTTGATGATAAGCACTGCGTAAGTCAAACGTCGAGAACACTTTGTATCTCGCAAGTTCATTTACCATATCATCTATGCGCGGTAATGGATATGCGTCAAGTTCCGTGAAGATGTTAATCGTTTGGGAATAGTCTATGCACAGTCGTTTTTTATGACGGTTAGTATCGTCTTTAACTACAACTACCTGAGCTCGCCAAGGGGATTGGCTCGGTTGAATGATTCCATCTTTAAGAAGTTGTTCGACGTTTTCGTTTATGAAGGCTTTGTCTTCTTGACTGAAGCGTCGGGATTTCGTAGCAATGGGCTTGACGTTTGGCGACAAGTTTGAAAATAAAGATGCTTTGCTGGTTTCCGCTGCTGTTACGGCACAACTTAACTTGTTTGAAACTACAAGATCCGGCGATACTCCTTGGAACTCGAAAATTAACTGGTTGTGTTGACTTTGGAAGTCTAATCCAAGAATGACGTCACTACAGAGATTTTCAAGGATATTTAGTCTAGTCATGTCATACTTGGTTTGATTTATTTTCAAGTTAGCCAAACAAAATCCGGTAGACTTCATTTTTACATTGGAAGCAGCCATTTGAACTTGCTGGGATGAAGGATAAACGCTTAACTGTAAGTTCTTGCACACTGCTGAGTCGATGTAACTTTCGGAGCTGCCGGTGTCCATTAGAGCGGTGAGGCATTTTCCATTTAGTGTGATAGGCAAACATGCACTCTGTAAGCTTCCAGGACATGACGCGGAAACAGAGGACTGCAACGACGTCGTAGTCAGGGATGTTGAGCTACTAATTTGACTCTCTTGCGTAGAACTCTTGGAGGAAGGCACTTTAGAACGGCACATCTTAGCGAAATGGCCTAGTTTCCCACATGTGAAGCACTGAGCGTGTTTAGCTGGACATCGCCGTCGATCGTGATATTTTTGACCACAGAAGTAGCAAGACTTAGATTTTGATATGGCTGCAGACATGTTCCGATTTCCAAAAGCGCTGTCTTGGTTAGGTTCATCATGGACGGGAGTTAGTACAGCGAGGTCATCCACTCTTGGCGTATAGGCTGCAGAGTTTGCCTGTGCCGTGTTTAAAGAGTTTGCGATATTAAAGGCAGCCTCAAGAGTCAGTTCCGTGCTTTCCAATAATCGCTGGCGGATATGGTTTGCAGCCAACCCATTTATAAAAGCATCTCGAATGAGTTCCTCACGGTACCTCTCGGCAGTGACATCCCTTAGTTCGCAGTCTTTACTAAGCGAATGTAATGCTCTCTTAAAATCATGGAGAGACTCCGCTGGCTGTTGTCTCCTTGTAGCTAACAGATGTCTTGCAAATATCGAATTTGGGGTCTTTATGTACACTCCATTTAGTTTCGAGATTGCTGCTTCGTAGCTAGGAGAGTCTTCTACCATTTCATAGACGTCTGGGCTAATATTGGCGAACAACACGCTGAGCTTGTCTTCTTCTGCAACCTGGCATTTTTGTAAGAATAGATTGAAGATTTTCAACCAATGTTTCCAGACCTTTGTTGCATTTTGCGCGTTGGGCTCTGCATCAAACCTTGCCGGCTTCAATATGTCTTTCAGCGTGCTAGTTGCCATAGTAAGTTATAAGTTAGTTTAATTGAAATGAAACTATTCTTTACATTGTATTTGCTTTATTTAAAGCTTAAACTAACTTATAACGAAAGTCTAGAAAACAAAACATGAATTAAACCTCCATTTAACAAAGATACATAAACTAACAAAACAGACAACCTGACGGTAGGTTAACTACAAGGCTACTGTGGAACACGTACAGTTTGTTGTAACAATGCAACAAACGGCTAGAAGCTACAGGCAAGATCACGTTGCATGCCGTACAATCACTTTAGGTATACTACAATGACTAGGGAACTGTGTTCCAAAGCTAGTGTAAAGCGCTACTACCACAGCGACTCTGCAGCATCAGGCTAAAGCAGGTTGTTTATTCATCATCATGTACCGTCTTCAAAATGAAGGTTGTCAAGTTTATGAGGTCTGCTTTATGATGTCGATTGTGTTTACAGCAATTGAATATCTTTATAATGCTGTCGATGATGACGTATGTAATGTTCGATTGTTCGTCATACTGCTATCGTTGTTGTTTTTATTCACGACGTTATACAATTATTTGTTTAGTTTTCATTGTTTTAATTTTACTTAGGATATTGTTTTATACATCATCGTGTGCACTAAAATTATTTGCATGATATTTTTGCTTTATCGCTATTTTATTTAGTTGCGGGTTGTGGTTATTTTACATAAAGTTGGCTTACCCTATGAGGTGTCATTGCTGCGCCAAAAACATTTGTAAATTATTCTATATTATAGCTACTTTAAGAAATTATAGCGAAACCTTCTCTCGACAAAGGGAAATAATTTTAATTACAAATTCAACAAAATTAAAGATTATTTGCAAAATAATACATTTCCATTAATATTACATTGTGCTTCTACAAAACAAAGATCCTGTATTCTTCTGCGACTTAATTAGCCCATTGACTGCTGCCTGTCTTCAAGCCTGAAAAGTACAGGAGTACCGTAAAAGGAACGTACAAAAGCAGGCAACAGCGATCGGTCACAACAGATGATGATTTAGCCTAATGCATGTTCATACAACACTCACAAAATCACAAAATACATTATCTGACAATTTAATTTAACGTGTTTAATTAACGAGATGTTTAAATAATTAATTAAAATTGGTATATTAAATTGATTAAATGCGCCCTTCATTTCATGTATGTTTAAATCAGCAGTTGATCAGATGCTTGACAAAGGCTAGCATGCCGTGTAGCCGAAAACGTTTGCAATTTCTACTTTATTTGTTTATATTATGTTAAATGCCGTGTCGTTGCTTCGTTTTATTTGCTTATGGTTCAACAAAAATTTTAAATCGATATACCTTGAATAGAAAATTCAAAAATATTTAGCAAACTATTGAAGCAAATAATAAGATACAGTAGCCTACAGTAACAAATAATATAAAATAAATGAAGTTCTTTTAAATCCTAGACAACTTTAGCTATAACCTAATCAGGCTCCAATCCACGAAAAACTCTCGTTGACTCGTACTGATTCATGATTTTCATAGGACTCTGCACAGGGGCGCCGGAAGCGGGGAGGGGGCAGAAAAATTGAAGGAGGAGCCCTTTCAAGATCATGGAAGCTACTGCACATTTTGCCATACGATATAACAGTTTCAGCTATTAGCTTTTAGCCTGATTATAATCTTCATTTATGCCGCAAAATAATATTCACGGTACAAAATTCTGTATCACAGTAGGTAATTAGCCTACATCATCATAACATGGCATGGTGCCCTCCCATGCCGTTGTTCTTTGTATACCGGACACTGGTATCATTACTCGATGATGAGCTGATGGATGAGCATTATTGCTATACACCTCCTCTTAAAATTTTGAAAACAATTGGCCTTTTCACAACAAAAGTGCCCCTTTTTCATAATCTTGCCCCCCCCCCACAGTCAAAAACCGTTCCGGCGCCCCTAACTCTGCAGTGTTCCAGTTTGTAACGCAACGTGCTGTTTTATTCGTCACCGTATAGATTTTACATAACCAATGTGTGGAAAACTGACTATAAAATTTCAATTTTTTAAATAGTTAAATTGAGACGTAAAAAAATAGTTCGAATACAACCAGATTTAAGTTTATTGGGTTGCAAAATACTTTGATAGTTTTACATTTTAAAACTGCACATTTAGTCTACCTTACGGACAGTGTTTAATCTTTAACCTACTAATAAAAATAAGTTATTTAACTGCCACCCTAGCATAATTATAGCAAGTCTTAAACCAATTTTAGTCCAGTTTCATAACGCGACTTAGTTTTCATTGAGTCTAATATGACGCAGATACTGAAACTACAACTGCTGTTTCGACAGTTGCCAAATCAACGTTGGAACCAAAAACTAATGCACTAATAAGTAGGCTAAGTCAAAACAATTAACAGATTTCACAACAGTTAAGAGTAAAACAGTGTTGTAACGGCAATGAAAGACAGTTTTCGGCAAATTATATTGTCGTCATGTTTTCTTTTCTTCAATAGAAAAATAAACGGCTTCTTGACTTGTCGAGTTCTTCACTTTTATGTTTCCACTTCCTTCGTTACCTAGAAAACCATCAAAACAAAATAAATATTAAAGTAAGATATTGCTTTGAAATTATTTTAAAGATGCTGTAATTTCATTACAAGCTTATGAAGCATTATTTGAAAGCTCTAATTTTTAGATCTAAAGGTCGCTTTATCCTGTAGTTTGCGACACTTTTTGTAAGAAAAATACCTCATCACAAAACACAAAACAAAAGCGTGTACCTGCTAGCAAAGTTGCCTCATATATGTCATTTCTCACAGTAACGGGACCGTCTATATCCACATAAGTTAAATTATTTTGTTGAAGTCCTGACACGCGTCTTTCATAATTTCCGTCTTGTGTTCTTGACTGGGCAATACTGGTTACTACATTTTCTCCATCCGCTGTAGAGTAACTTGCAGTGCTAAAACAAAAATATAAAAGCTTGGTGTGGACGTAATAACAGCGATTCTAAGCAATGGCATTCTACTGTATTTTCAGTTTATTTATGAGCCAAGATGTCACTAGATTCAAGAAGCTCAAATGACCTGAAAATTAAGCCACTATCTGATTTTCTCATATTTTTTGTGAGGTTTTCTGTGTTTTGAAACACACAAATATGCGAATTGTACAAATTGGAAATTGTCAAGATTAAATTATCATATTTAAAAAAATATTCTTAGTACAAACAACAACTTAAACAATACTTTAAAATGGTTGCACTTATTTTTTTAAGGAACTCAAAAATCAATGCCCAGTTGGTTGATTGGTTGAAAAGCCATCCCTGATTGAAATGAACAGTTAGGTTATCTGTCTGACTGTCTTGATTTCTTGTACACAGTTTTTACTTACTGTACGAATGGCCGTTTCTTTTTCAGCATAACCACAGCAACTGCGACTGCCACTATTGTGACGCAAATCATGGCCACTGATCCGAGCACTGCCGCGAGTATCACAGTATCAAATCCACCGCTTGTTGGCGCAGGTGGTGCAAAAATAGGTGACTCAGGTTGTGTGAAAATACGTGGCGTTCTAGAGCTGGAAGCTTCTAAAAACGATAAAGAAATTTCTCCGTTTTATTTTAAGTCTAAAACAAAGTTGATCTTTAAAGAGCGTGAGCAGCAATGTACAGTATTGATTAAGATTTGACTTGTCAGCATTATTTTGTTTTTTTTACGGCGTTCTGCTTTACTGACTTATTACTTTAGTTTCACAATTTGCAAAATAGATAAAAAAAAAATACAACTTTGTCTTCGATCAGTATCAGTAACTATGACTATGACGCGTGCTTTTCATTCCTTTCAAGTATAAACGGACGATAACACAAATAATTCTAAAATAGAAACAAGTTCAGAAGATTTAATTTTCATGTTGGAATAGCTGTAACGATTCAAAATGCAAGCTACTATACGCTGAGGAAGCTTTGTATACCTGAACTGCTTAAAAGCATTGAAAGAATGTTATTAATTAATGTAATTAATAAATCTTCAGCACATTAAAATAATTGGCAATGAATCGGCATGAGGTGGGAAATGAACAATTAACTTGTTGCACGTATTGCAATGCAATTAGTAAGCAATCTTTGAGTGCAAATTTGTTAGTTACATAGGGTTATTGATTGGATATTCCTAGTAATTAGCTGGTGGGAAATTAAAAGACAGACACACTTGTAGGCCTACAGTGTAACAATCGTTCACTTATTTTGTTTCTATTTTTCAAAATAGAATATTAGTTCAAAAATACGTTAAAATTCGAAGTGTTTCGTTTCATTGTGTTTTGTTTTCCATGTTGTTTGTCTTCGTTTCGTTTTGTTTTTAAAGTTGGTTTTTAATAAACAATTTCTTTTCGAAAATAAAAGAACTTAGTTTCGAACCGAAATGCAGTAGCATTTCTAAACGCATAAGTCACAACTCACAATACAGTTATTTATAGTAAAAAAGGTGACCTAGAATAATATATTTAGTTAGGCTATTGGAAGTGACAAAAACAAAAATGTTACGAATTTTTTTCACAACGAAAACTCAAATTTGCTTCGTGACGACACAAGCTTTTTTCAAATTTTGTTTCAAATAATTTTTGCGTAAAGAATTTGTGCAAGACCGCTTTTCGTGGAAGAAAACTTCGTTTTACTTTAACTAAAAATTCGTTTCCAATGGCTATAATTGTGATAAGATTAGGGTAGATAAGGCAAGGCCCGGCCAGTAACAAGGCCCACTCCCTGGATCTCCGTTGTTACAAATCTTTTAAACAAAATTGGAAGATCTGATTGCTGCTATGGTGAATTGAAACTAACTGGTAAAGTTTCACAGCCTAAAGTTGAGAACTTTTTGAGTTACGGAAAGTTGAAGTTTGGGGGGACTGAAATTGAGTGGTTTTATTAATTTTCACATATTTTAGACTGTTCTGCAGTTAACAAACCGCTTTGACTTCTGTTTTTTTTTGCATTTTATGTGAAAGATATGTGCATGGTGATGCAGTAAAACCAATAAACTTGAACTTTTTTTCTAATTAAAGCAAGACTGATAATGATGATCAGACTAGGCTAATTTTGGTAATGAGGCCTGTGGGCCCCTGGGGTAACGTTGTGCACCCCTGGTTAAGAAAGTGAGGGTTGAAGACTTGAGTGACCTAAAAATTCTTGTTACGTCATTAATCCAATTTGTTATTGCAATGGAAATATCATAATTTCAGAATCAAAATAGTTTATCATTCCTACCATATCTAAAAACACCATGTCGCTTTTTAAAAAATGGAGCATGGGGCGGGAGAGGGAATAATTGTCTCTGTGTGTTTAATTATTAGTTATGTGCCTGTGTTGTCAATTAGAATTTGTTTTGTGGTGTTGTTATTGTGAAAATACACCTTTTCCATCACTTTTGGTGCTAATTCAAACCAAGCCTTATTCACAACACGTGCATCTAATAAAGCCCGCTTGAGATTTTTTTATTTTTTTAATATTTTACAACCCCTTTCATTTAGAAACTTCTTTAATAGATATGTTGTTTAGATAGACCCAAAGTATCCTCATTCCAAGTTTCGTTCAAAATTTTGCAGTATTTAGAAAAATATTGAGGTTTGAAAATTAGCGGGCCTTATTAGCTGCAGGTACCTTAGGTATTTTGGAGCATTGGGCTTCATGAAAGTCCAGCGCTTATGCTGCTATCGTAGTGAGAACTCAGCCTTCTGCTGATGAATGGGAAACGATAGGGCATAGTAAGGTTACTTTTCCATGCAAGTTATTTTAAAATAGTTTCAACTATTGATTCTTTTCATTTCAAAGATTTGAAACATCTGGTCAATCTGATTAAAACATAAAGAGCGAAAATGTTGACACTAAACTCATGTTCAGAAAATGTTTTGAAAGCAAAACTGTTTTAACTTTTGGTTTTATACCATATGTTGCAACAAGGATTTATTTCATTACAGAAATTTGTCTTTTCGGAAATAAAAATGAAATTTTATCAATTTTTGAAACGTTTGCTGGCCATGAGCTTAATTTTAAGATTTTGAGCGCTTCCCATTGCTTTCTTAATTATGCAGTATAGATGTTGTTACAGCATGAAAAGTTATGGACAAAAGCAGCAACCAAAGCAAACTGACTTGTTTCAGTTGGCTCAACGAAAGCAGTTCTTGTTGGAAAAGGCTCTTTCTCCAATTCAGGAACATTGGTAACAATTGAAGTTGCGATTATTGTGGTCGTGCTTTCAGTTGTAGTTGTGCTAGGGACAGTGCTTTCTTCAGGTCTTCGCGTTCTGGAAACGGCCATTGTTCTACAAACAATAGAAAAGTTAATCTCAAGTTGTTAAAAAAATTCTGAAAACGTATTTTTTCCGACGCGTGTAAAAAAGTTTTTGAAAATATAAAATAAATTTTAGAATGGAAACACCGAATAAGGCCTGTTCAAAGCTTATGGTCGTCGTTTCGAGTCTAGTAGCTTGATCAAGGATAACCTATGTAGGGGAAAGGAGGTAAATATGGGCCACCTAAGCAAAAATTGCAATAGCTTTCACACATTAACTTATTTTTTTAGGAAATGATAAAGACTATAATATCGAAGAAGTAGCTAGAAAACCAAAACTGAAAACCTATCACGTCCAGCACAAACTGCGGTTAAACTTTGATCTGGCGATGGCCGCATTACACAGCTGCTGTGTAATATGGTTTATCCACTGTGTAATATGAACCACCAAATCTTTTGAAAGAAAATCAACTGTTTCTTGTCTAATATTGATTTTATTAACTATCCGGTTCTTAGATATATAAAACTAATTTAGTAATTGAAAGATTTTAATCAAAACAAACAACAAACCAAAAACACATCACGCAGTATAAAAGTTGATATAGAAATAGCAAAAAAAAAGTTGTTGCCCATTGTCGCAGAAATATAACTTTGCCTGATTTAGATCACCATAGGCTTCATGTGCCCATTCTTGGTCCTGGTTTTCATATTTACAATTTTATTAAACTTTGCTAAAGATACGACATAATCTCACTGCCCGTGGTGTAATATGGGGACTCACCCATAGCTACAACACAAAACCACGTGACCGTATTACACATCAGAACGACCTTTTGTAATTTTTTTTATTTTCTAATCAAATGTAAACACATCACTTAAAAGCTTTCTGCTGCAATATGCACAGATGTTCTATAAATGTTTTAAGCTTTCAACCATTTTTCTGCCCGCACTAGCTCCAACACTGTAACTTATTTGCGTTTAAGGAAAAATTATAACAACTCCTACCAAAACCCAATCACCACACTGCTGCGTTCACGCAAACAAAATTTCCACCTAACTTTGCATTTCTTTATCGTCAAGTTTTCTTTCAAGTTGTTCAGGAACCGAGACCCTACGCTCTTTTTAAATACGCCAAACAAGGATAGACCACATTACCAACTGGCCCATATTACCCTACTTTCTCTTAATTAAAGCATAAGCAAAGGTAAAGTAGGCTAAACTACGTAGTTTTAAGCAATATGCCTTTTCCTTAATTTCAGTAGGCATGTATAATCTTCACAGATCATTAAAATTGAAAGTTTTTATGGTCTGATGATGAGTAGACTTTTTTGATCAATTGGAAAACCTCCAGTTGTTTTCTAATAGTGAAAACAAATATGCAGCAGCCTATCTATACAGTCCGAAAAAGCCTACAGTTTAAATCATAGCCTATACATACAGAATGCAATTGATGCTTGTGTGTGATAGAAAAACCAAACGAAATACTGTACGTAAAAGTTAAATGTATTTCAAAATTGATACAACCTCCAAAACGTATTGAAGATTGGTTGAAGGACCACATAATGAAGAAATGTACGGCAGCGGTGCCAATAGAAATGTTTGGTGGAGGATATTACATTGGAAAAACGTGCTACTTCTTACAGGCTATGAATGCCAGAAGGCAAGAATACACAAATTGTAGACAGGTCACCACTGAAAACGTAGAAAAGAGTCACGTGATAGAGCATTGGACAAAGCGACATATTTTCGGTTCAGTTGTTTCTATTTCTGATCATCACAGTAAAAACAACACATGTCAATATACCAAGTCTATAGACCCCATAGTGACCGTCTTTAGCTGTGTTTGTCACTTAGCACACATCATTTTTAATGTAGCCTAAGCCTAACCATTTTTATGCAAAATTTACCTTTCAATTTGTTTATTGCAGTTATTAAATCTTGTGCATGTACTATTCCTGTATTGATCATACACGCCCAAATCACCGGCACATTTTGTAGTTCGGACATTCTCTGGTTTTTCTCTCTAATCAAATGAAAAATTGTTGAGTAAAAACTACCATTTATTAGAGAAGGAAAGAAGTAACGTTATTTACAAACCCTCTTGCTAAAGCAATATTAAATATGACGCTTTATCACAAGGTTTAGGCCATATGTAGGCTATGAGTCGAGGATCGTTTTGTACCATTACCAAATCACTCGATTTGTTTTTACAGGAAAATCGAAAGATGATTAAATTATCAAGTGAAAACAAAGGCTAAAACCATCAAGTTCCACTGATCGTAAACGTAAGCGTAAACAATCTGGAAAAGCTTTGTCAGTATTTTACTCACCACCAAGTAGCAAGTTCTAGACTCCAGCTTAAGTCCAAATCCGCAGACAGCATTGCATTGATCTATGCTTCCCCACTGTCCCCATTGACCTTCACAGAGGTCACAACCATTGATTTGTCGTCTTGTACAGGAGAAACTTGCCACATTTTGTCTTCCACTGTTTGTGACGATGAAGCAAGTACTGTTACCAGAAAGCACAGTGTTCTCACACGATCCGCTGCAAACGGGAGTAGTAGACCAAGTGCCCCACTGAGAATTTCTCTTGTTTGGACCATCACACGGACAGAAAGGACTGCTTTGAGCAAATAGGCGCAACACTAATAATGAAATTATCCAGGTATACAGGAATACTAACATGGTAAAACGTTCAGTGTCTAAGCAAGAATAAATAGCCTAACTTTATACCTTTGAGCTGGAAGATCAGTTCTGCAATAACAAATGTTTATATTGCTACTTTGTTTTTACCACAATCGTGTTAGATGCGTCATGTAGGCAATGTTTACAGAAATTTAGTTTTTAAAAAAACCTTGGGATTCTATTTTAAAAGAGAGGGCAAAGTTTGAAGCGTTATATAACCCCAAATGTCATAACATATTCTGATATATTGAAACATCGAGGAAGCAAATCCACAACATTTTGTTTATTTAAATGGTAAACTAGTAAGCAAAACATTGAATAAAAAGAAGATACAAATTATTTTAGATTTAACCTACCATGAAGCCTGCTTTGCAGTACCACAATCATATAAAACTAAACAATGGAAAGCTCTGTTAAAACCGAAAGCAATCCAGGTACTTTTTTGTAATAATGATGTCTTGTGTTTGTATAAACATAATGCTAAGTCATGTGTTGATGCATAGTTTTTATATGTTTATCGTACTTTTGAAAAAAAAACAGATATTATAAATTAGGCAAAAAAGCTTGACAAGATTGCAATAGATCAGAGACCCACTCTCACTCGAAGTTGTGCTTTTGTGCCACAGAGGTCAATATCATGTATGTAGCCACTGGGATGGAAATGCGGTGGAATTAGCTAGCTGCCTCGATTCACTGTATTTAGTTCCTCTAAATACAACGTATTTAATATAAATTAAATTTGTTTTAATTTTTCTGTGGCTAACAGATTTGTTTCCTATCACAAAGCTTTTTTTCGACTTAATAGCTTTTGCAAAGCTTTGACTTGTGAAAGCCACCTCACTTCACAATGCAGTGAAAGAGTTTTAAACTCCGATTCCATTTCATCACATAAACTTGCAAAAATATGGATATTGAGTGCAGGACTTAATAGAGTTAATAACTTTCACAGCATTTTGCGTAAAAGTGTTAATGTGCAGTACTTTGTGTAATATTGATATATACTACTCTCTGCGACCCTCAATTTTTTAGAAATCTACTAGGGTTATCAAAGTATTGTTAAATCCACATTAACTTTACTGTGAACAACAACCACATAGAAGCAACAATGATTTAATGCCGAGAAACATTAAAGAATATTTTCACTTTCAAAAATATTTTCACTTTTCACTTCAAGTGACATCTTTGGGACCGTCCCTGTGTCAATAGGTTACTTTAAAACTTTACACAAAGTTTTATTCAGAACTGCCTGAATAGACAAATCTGAAAAGCCTTATGTGTTTTTAACAATCCAGTAAATTTATGTTAAATAAACATTTTTCAAAATAATTTTTCAAGCTCTCATTCGTCGTTTGTAACACGTTGTTACTTGCCTGCCAATGCCAACCAATAGATTTATCAACTACTACGAACGGTCTGTTCTTTATATTTGATCTACTTTGATTAGCTTTTTGGAGTTGAGAGCCCCGCTTTGTTTTTAATTTATATGTTTGTTCATAATATGGACATTTGAAATATGATAGAAAAAAAAAATATATATATATAATAAATCCCCAATGTTTTAGATTTAGATGCTTCAAAAGATAAATCTACTGGGTACATAATTCCAAGTTGAAATAATTATAATTGTAAATGAATTTTGAATGTAATTACGCATTTTCAAGTTATTGCAATTGAAGTTTTGTGTTTTAATGCAATTTTATTTGAAATTTGAATTTTTTTTGGCCCAATTCTAATTACATTTGGCAACTTGCAGTCACAATATGGTGTTTGCAATGTGCGTCTCGAGTAAGCATTTAAAATGGACTTCTACATACTGACGCTACCGTACTGAAAAGACTGTGGAAGTAGGATCCATTGGGGACAGATATTTTTTTCAAACTGGTACAGTAGGCTATTGATGAATTGCAATTCAACAATTTTTGACATAATCAAAATGTAAGCAACAGCTAAACAACTGATAAGTATGGGTAATAATAAATTACAACTATTTCTAAAATGAAGAAGACCTATAGCTCACAGCAAAATATTTTGGGCCATTTCCAGAAATTTTATTATGCAACTGTTTCCAAGTATTGCACGAAAAGAAAAAGTGCCAAAGAAAACTTTTGTGTTGACTTTTACAGTGGTCAAGTTAGTATAAACTTGTATTTGGATGATCGTCGTGGACTGGATAATCGCAAGCGCTTGTAAAAACGACCAAGTCAAATAAATAGCTCTACTCCAGCATTATGTATGATGGTGGTTTTTCGGAAAGTACAAAAACATCTGCTTGTTGTTTGATAGTCATCGTCAATACAAAAATTTTGAGGCAAAAGTTTTTAAATACACAAATAAACAGAAGTAGTCATCAGCGACAGGAAGAAGTTTATGACGCGCTGTTAAGAATGACTTGGTTTGTAAATATGTCATGCATTTGAAATATAGGGTAGTTGTGTGAAGTAAAGTACTAAATAAATCTAAAAACCTAAAGTGCATTTGAATAAATTTCACTGAGATTGTCGCCAACGTGTAGCATAAGATGCCATCGAAATCAAATTCAATTTTAATTTGCATGATGTAGGTGTTTACAACACATGGTTTGTTTTGAATGCTAACAGGGGCTTTGAACCATTATCGCAGAAAAGGACTCAAAGTTCAATGTTTCCCATTTATGTGATCTGGTTGGTCAATTATTTTATGCACTAAGTTATATCCGGCTCAATGCAGAACTGTTCATAATAGGGTAGGTCAGTGTTATAAAGTGCAGCAAAAGGTCAATTTCATACGAAATAAACAAACCTTATATACTTACTTACTTTTGTGTCACCATATTACAGCATTATGCAAAACTTGAGAGCACTTCTTTTATTTACAATTTGGGACACTTTATTCAGCATTATTTAACAAGTTCTTTTGGCGTCTATCAAACAGAATCCTGATGTAAGCTTGTGTTGTTTCAACAGTAGCCAAAATGTTGGAAAATGAGAAGAATGAGCGACTCACTATGACATAAAAGAGTAAGGTTGGGCTGAAATAAATTTATTTCTATCCATATCATACCAGGTCTATAAATAGGTTAATCAACCATCTACACCAAATTCAAGTGTACAATTTCTTAAATTTTTTACCTTTTTGTTTACAACATGGATGCTTATCAATTAAAGTTAAACTATCAGAGCAGAGAGAAGAGTTAGCTTTATTCAAGCTAAACATTAAAGCATACTTTCATAGTGTTGAAGGTTGTGTAGTTGCTATCTTCTTTCCGAAGTACTGTCATATATCTTTCCTATAGTAGACTTTTCATTGTAGTCTTAGTCTAAATTACAAACTTTTTCTGATTGGGTATCAATAGTTCAAATAAAGCAGGCCAGTAGACTGGTATACTTTTATGCTAACTAATTTAAAAATTTTAGCCGATCTAATTCAATCATGGCTGCAGGTATTGCAGCCTATCGTGTCATATTTATAGACAATCTAACTAAACTATATCTTACCAACTAATTTTAACAATACGTTTTGTTATGTCGTTTCCGCTTTTGTTTATTCTTTGAAACTGCTTTCGTGATCATAAATACGACCAAGCTTTGCTGCCAAATGAGATTATTTAAAAAAGAACGTTGGCAAGTTATCGCAAAACTTTCTAGCTTCTGTGCTTTACTATGCAATTAGCTGACTACCGTAGTTCGCAATTCATGGACTTTATAAACTATATGTTGAAATTTTACTTGTTGGCATTTCACTCTAATAGCTGGTTGTCTCAATCGAAACGAAATTTTGTCTGCCAGAAATCGTGCACCTCATTTCAAGCTTTGTGGTAACTTCCGCTATCTTTCACGTCATCATCTGCTGAATAATAAGCAAAAATACAACCAATATACCAGAAACACAAATTCTACCAAGGTAAATCACACAAACAAATTTTTGAATGTTTTGGGAATAAAAAACACCACAGCAACGCGGCCTACTCTAAGTTTCCTGATAGAAAATTTGATTACTTTTACGCAGCAACTGATACATTGACGCAGCAACCCACACATTGAATCCGTGTAAAAAAGGACTTATTTGCTGGCAGGAAAATACTTTTGTTGCACTTTTGCCGACTTTAATTTTTGTGCTTTGGCCTCTTAATAGCCTGTTACTTGCCCACGCTTCAGTTTAAAACTCTTTTCAACAGTTAAAAGGTTTGATAACAACCATTAATCAAATCTACCACAGTTTGAACGTTCAGCTTCTCTTTCTTACTCAAGTAACAAAATTAAATTAAAGTTTTCATAATTGCTCTGGTTTTCGCAAACAGTCCAATTTAATAAAGTACAATTTGCAGTAATCTAACATGTTTGTAAGATACAAATTAAGCGATTAAAGAATGGTGTGTTCATTACCATGATCACAAGGTTTATCCTGAAACTGAACGGTAGGAAAACTAAAGTACAGTATGTAGGATAAAAAATTTTAAAATACTGTGTGCAACTTTGCTTTGGTATCTACATTTGCTTAATTACAAAAGATTCTACTGTGGGTTCAACTGGGCTAGTTCTTGTTTTAAAGTTAAAGTTTTGCAAATTTACTTTAGCCAACGCATAGCAGGTTGCCACAAAATGCAGTTACTTCCTGAACAGCGCTCTTATCATGAAAAGATAAATTGCTGGCCTAAATATGTTTTTACAAGAACATATGGTGCTAACCAGTAATATTGCTTAGCCTTACACAGCGTATTGCCCGTAGAAGAAACTTATAGCCAAAAACAGGAAGTTTATCCTAAAACGAATTTTTTTCAACTGAAATCCCTTGGTAAACTATTCTTGTTTTCTTCATTTTAGTTTATAAACAACAGTATTTAAGATTTCTTCTTCTGTAGGATGAACAACGCGAAACATTATTGACGACAGCTTTCATTCTGCAAACGTTTTGTTTCCATTCGGACCCAAAAAGTCGGCAACTTTTTGCTAGCTTAGTCTTACTCAAAACTCTATTGCTGCTTAATCATCTTTGATCAAATATTTTTGTTTATTGGTATGCATAAAACTGAAACTTTTGCTAAAATTTGAAGTAAAAAAACTACAAGGAAATGCTACTGGCTGTAACACGAAAAAGCTTAAACGCAAGCATTGTTGATTGATTCCAAAATAAACTCTCGTCGTGAAAGGTTGATGGTTCCATTATGCCATTCTCGCATCAATCTCAATACACACAGACCTACGTCACAGTTTTTTTTATATAAACTACAGTGCATGGTTTTACAGCTAGAAAGCTTTAGGGAAAGCATACCCTGTCAAATATAGTGCCCGCTCAAACTTTAACCTTTCAACTTTTCTGTAAACAATTTGATGAATATGAAAAATAAAAAAATGAGGATATTATCTTATTTAGCACTAAATTTCAACAGTTTTGCACATATTGAACCAACGTTGCATTGCATGTGAAATTACGAAGGTTACCAAGGTGAAGTTCGCATTTCCAGTTGAAACGTTGGCTCCTGTAATCACAACTTGTTAAAAATGATTGTATATCTACTAACTATTACTAATATTTATAACCTATCATTTAATGAATTTGGTATCCCTGAATGGGGGAACAATTTTCGTAATGCGCACTGCTTGGACTTGCATTGTAAACAATTTAAATGAAACATTTGTTTTATACTGCACTACACCGAAACTAAAAGAGCATCACCATCAGGGAAATAGGTTTTCTTGTATATTCTTTACCGCTGTAGCTTATGTGGCATTGCGGGTGTTACCTGAAATGTGGTTTTCACCTGAAGTTTGAAGTGATAAAATGTTGTACATGTGCAATGGTAAAGTGGGGCTACAACATGTATCTGGCCCAGTTACATGTATCTGTGGCACCAAGCTCCAAACAGTTGACCATCATCTTGTGTGCTCCCAGCTTGCCACCCAGTGCAGCAAGTGGGACCTTCCAATATACAACTCTATCGCACAAGAATGTGTCGACTTGTGGTGTAGCCTACCAACCAAATTTAGAAGACTTGTTAGAAGAATCCGATAATCATTTTATCTGTAAGCTACCCTATTGGATGCGCATTTGTTAATTTTGTTTTGAGTTTTGGCAAGTCCAGATTAGACACTGACAGCTTGTTACACTGACACAACTTTAATTTCTTGTCGCGTCGTTTTGTAATCTAACAAAAGCTAATGCAGACTTAATCTACTGGCAGTCACAGTTGCATGCAATACATGAATAGTGTGAGACAAACACAAAACAACAAGCATTAACGGTAACCCAACTGCTGTTTGTGAGTTTAAATTGACATTCTCTTATTCATTTTCGGGTTTTAACAGCTGATACTTGGAGAGGCGCAAAAGAGTTTATTTCCTGAAAACGCGATATTTGCTTTAAAGGAAAGTGCAAATTTCCACGATCTTAAATATTAAAATATTCTCGCTATTTCATGGTTCATTGTTTTAGTTTAGATTCAAGTTACATAACGTTAAAACTTCTAAAAAAAATTTTGAGAGAACGAATAAGCCTAGTAGTTAGGGTGTATTTTTAAAGTAAAGAATGCCTTTCATTCGTGCTGATGATCAGAAAGCACTCTAGTTATTTACGTATGTATTGCACGTGCATTTAATAATAAAATGAAAGCAAGCCAGCAAGCACTCATCTTTAAAAACGATTTGAAAAAAGTTGGAACAAGTGGGCTTACAAATGCAAATTACATTGTAGCCTATAATAATGAGCTATTTATTATCGCTATTGTACCGCAACGACTTCATCAGTGACTAAGCATTATTTTAGATTTATCCCAAATTACCTTTACAAAGTAACTACAAAAAATACATTTGGCAACCAACTGTTTCTACTCATATCGAAGGAAAACAAACCAATTAGTCTTACAGTGAGAATGGCTACATTCAAAGTTATGTAAGTTGACCACCACATATACTTATACATGCTAGCTGTGGACAGGGGCATAGGCGTAGCCAGGGGAGGCGAAAGAGGCCATGGCCCCCCCCCCCAAATTTTCAACGTTTGGATTCCGAAGTTGAGCCCTTTGTTGAAAATATAATAAAATTTGTAGAAATTTATATCGTTTTCCAAGACATCTGGCTATTAACACCTCCCAGGACTTGTTTTAGACACACAGAAAGACACCAATAAATTTTGCAAGTCGTAAATCGCGCAAAGTTTACGCGATTTACGCTTTTTTTAACTAATCTATGGAAGCAATTTCAGAATCGCTTACTCTGTTGGGTTTTAGTGTAGTTTATGAGTAGCTGAGTTTTTGGTGTTCTCTAATTTTAACCGCAGTTTTTGCCCGTTTGTGTGTAATAGCTACCTTTAATAAGTTAATAGCTGTTTATCTGCTAATACATTTCATATAAATATTACCCTAAAAGTGTTTCCAGAAAGCGCTATAATCCAATATTTGAGTGTAATTTTGCAAAAATTTTCCGGGGGAGCATGCCCCCGGACCCCCCTAGAATACGCGTGCCTTCGGCACGCTCTAACCCCCCACCACTTTTATTGCTTCCCTTGCTCGACCCACCAGGATACGCCACTGCACATCAGGTGGCGATGTCTTTAATCAAACACTTTGTCGTTCTCTTCAATTCATCAAATATTTGCCCCCCCCCCTCAAAAATGTTTTCTGGCTACGCCACTGGAAAGGGGTTTTGGCTTCTAGGTTTCATCTAAACACTGCAGCGATCATTGCATGGCTTCGATCACCATCGTTTAGTTGCTTTTCAAAGCTACACTACACTGCACTACACTACAAACTACACTGCTTTCTCAACACACTCATACCAATTGTGGAGTTATTCGGCAGACTAATCAATGGAAACTGTCTTGTTCGAGGACCAAATAAGCAGAGCCATGAAACAGGGAATACGCTAGTTGCCTAATGTGCCCACTCCACTCTCCTGCTGGACATGACAAAGTAATTGATAACTCAAGTGCAAAATCTCTGTTTTGAAGAGTCTACTAAAACATATTTTTAATTTTGCACCTTTTTGAAGAAATTGTTATTCACCACCACCTAGTGCCAGTACAATCGGAGTGGATAATGTGTTCACTCTTGGGTCTTGTTTCCCTTAGTTTGCACTCAGGTAGATCAAATAAAAAATTAACTTGGCAACGATTGTGTTCTTTGTTATTTGAAGCATCGAGAATAAATTATAAGGGAAAAAATCTAGTAACATCGTAAATGAGATGCATATTTGTAAAAGTCACTTCTTTTTCATCGTGTGTGTCACAAGGCCGTGGCCCAGAGCATCAGGTTAGCTCTTGCTCTATCTTTGAACTCTGCCAAATTTTGTGCAGAGCATCTTGTTTTCAGGACGGACATTGGAGTAGACGTTGTGTCGTTTGCTCCCGTTTGCATTTGCAGCTTGTGCTTCCCATGGAGTACCCCCACTCCCCAGTGTCGCATCAAAGTTTTACACCTTCCAATGCCAGTTTTTAGGCGGTTGATGCATCGCCAATACTTCCACGGTTCACACTTTCCAGAAGAAAGGCCTTCTACAGGTAAGAGCTCCATATTAGGGCGAGTTGGGTTGCCAGTCCCAACCGCTCTCCGTGCCTCCGGCTGGGGGACCCACGACTGTTTACCGGCCTACTCATTTTAGTCTGTTTAATGTTTTTTGACTGTGAAAAAAAAAAGTTGCTGCAGAAGCTCGATACATAATAATCAATAGCTTAAATCATGCAAAGCCGTATATACTGCTTCCCAAACCTGTGGCGGGGACCCACCTCCGTCTAGGGGCTCACGTATGTTTATTTCGTGCAGTGTCTTTCGGTTTGTAATTTTAGATATTACATTTTATATATATTTTTTTATTCATTTTTGCAAAAAAATTTTCGCTTGCTTTGCTCGCTCAACCACATTTTATTCACTTTAACCAGCGATGTTAAGCACACATTGTTTTCATAAAATATTGAGCTCCTTCTGTGGTTGTAAATGAACTTTTGTTGAAATGGTAAACTAGCTTAAAATTTAAACCAAATTGTCTACCCAAATCGAACTTTAATTTGACGATTTTGTTTTTTTACAAAGCGACCCATGGTTAGGCCTATAGCCTGCATATCAAGTGTATATTTAATAAAAAAAAAAAAAAGCATAATTGCACCCGCCATAAAGGCCTAAAAAGTGAACAAAACAAGATTATATTTGTCAAAAGAAATGTTGAGGGGCAAGCCCCCACACTCCCTATCCAACTTCACTTATAGATCCGCTACTGCATTGTCGGTATAGTTACATTTTTTCTAAAAAAATCTTAAAAATCGTTTACTTGTTGCTGAAATAGTGAACGTGATGTTTTTCCTACATTGAAAGAGCTCGCTGCCATAACCTACCGCTTTGTTCTATTTTTTAGCTATCACTAAATAGAGGAGTGCACTAGTGGATTTGGGGATCATCATCATCATCGACCATGCCTGAATAAGGCGTCGGCTACCGTGAGTCTCCACAACGATCGATTGTTCATAGTTCTTATTAAGTTTGCGAAATCTTGAGATTTCGGGAGGGGGGCAAAATGGTGCTCACACGGCTCTGCTGACAACCTTAGCCATTGTGAAATGTGAAATAGCAACAAAGAAATTATATCTTTCCTTTCAGGTATTAATTTGTTTTTTAACCTACTATGATTATTATTATCGGTGTGTGTGATTTGCAAGATGTGAATATATATTTTTCTTAAAAAACATGAAAACCAGACAAAAAAGATTTTTCTCGGCCATGTGATAAGAAAGCAAAAACTGGAGCATCTCTCTTTAACTGGTAAATCTTTTGGAAAGCGGGCACCTGGCAGACAAAGATAAACTTATCTGAAACAATTTAACGACAAGACCGAAACAATTATCCATGCAACATTTAATAAGAATATTTGATCTAATTATTTATCTGAGGCCGTCGATGCCTGGTTCAGGCAAGGCAATTGAAGAAAAAGAAGAAGAAAAAGAAGAAGAAGAAAAAGAAGAAGAAGAAGAAGAATATACATTTTCCACCACTGACTCGGTTGCGTTATTTGTGCTGCATAATGTTAGAATGTATTATGGTCCATAACAAAAATGACACATAACATTCCTTTTTTTAAATGTAAAGTTGTTCGTTTTTGCAAACCAAACTTGCATGTCGATATTTAAACAGAGGCCAAGAGTTGAACATTTCCTGTTAAAGAACTCACTTTTTTGTTTTTTGACCATCCTCTATTTGCAAGCTGCAATAAAAGTTAGCTCTTTTCTGACTTAAGTGGCAAGTCGATTTAACTATTTAACGCTCAAGACAGCGCCAGAGTTTCAAGTTGATACTTCCGGAGATTTCAAAAAGCTATTGTCAGTCAAAATATATCATTCATATTATTGAAGTTTCAGCTTTTAACATACTCACATATCTGTACTTTACTACAAATATTGCTACTACTTTCTCTATACTTTTAATAGCAGTAGCCTACTCTACTATTGCAAGAAGGAAGCAACGCAAACTTGTTCCAGTAGTTTACGAATTATTTTCAGTAACTTATCGAGTATCGACTTAATTTACCTCGACCACATGATATCGACCACCACTGTTAAAACATTTGTTTGCGAATAAATTTTGTGATAAAAACTTTGTGTAGTATTTGGGGTGTTTTCAAAGATTGCTTTTATATTCGTTACTTATCAATTTATCAATTGGTGTTGTAACTTGTTTAAAACCTTATTCTGTACTGCGTATTCGAGTTGCATTTGTAATTGAATACGTAAATTCAAAAAGCGCCCAACTCCATTTTTTTCAAATTTTACTTTTTTAGCTTTTCCGCTTCCATTTAATGATACCTAAAAAAACGGCTAATTTTTTCAAGTCTAAACATGTAATTGTAAAACACCCTCTTCAATATTTTCGTTGATTTTAAGAAAGACCAGTTACAAGCAATTGAGCTTCAACTTTTCCATAGTTTTTCCACAAAATCTTCCCTGAATGAAATGTTTAAGCATAGTAGCCTACTACTTAACAGCATATCTAAGCATACGATCATTATCGAGATTCGTCTACAAAAGTAAATGGCTAGAATAATTAAAAGGCATTTGTCTCTAACTCTTTTGCAACCACCGAGGTCACGACGTTTTAATCTAAATAACCAGACATTTTTCACAAAAACCTGTTGTATTTACGCCGTAATAATATCTTGTGTGATCGACGTAGACGCACAATCTTGACATGAAATGAAAGCATACATCTTCAGCTACCCGAAGATGAAAAGTTTTGCAATAAAATTTAAAACATTCAATGTACAACTAGCAACTTTCCAAACGGTATTTTTTCTAATTTCTAAAAAAATTAAAAATTGGCAGAAAAGTATACTTCATTATAATCTTTACTACCCAAGCATGATACAATAACATGAAAATATATGTAGTTTAATCGAATGCCAAAACAATTCTGCACATTAGAAAAGTTTACTTCGTTTCTGCGCGCAATGCTTTAGGAGATACAGCAGAATGAATAAGGACAGGTAAAGACTATGGATGGATCTGCCATCATTTACATTTTTTTTTGCTTGAAACACCTTTTAAACTTGGACGTATGGATACGTCCTTGGTCATCATGGTTAAAATCTCAAGACGTGTGTATACGTCCGTGGTCGCGAAAAAGCTAAAACACGTTTGTGGGAATTGGACTCTTCTTGTATTCATGTATTCAATTTCGTTTAGTTAAACTTCATGCTTTAGAAGTATACAGTAGATTGACATGCCTATGAAAATAAACCTAGCTTCATCGGATACACATATGTCTTTGATTATTTATCACAAACAGTTTGTTGGTCAGTTTGGAAGGTTTCTTTCTGTTGCTTACAATGAACTTGTTGCTTATGTGCAGCATATGGTCAATGTCAATGGTCATATTGCTTGTGACTGGGCAATACTACCCCTTGTAAAAATTAAGAGAAACATTTTACCTAAGTACCCTACAGAATTGGAAGTTTTACTACTACTATTGGAAATTTCGTATACTTGTAGAGGCATACAAACACAACATAGGCCCGGTCACCGAAATTGACAGAAAGAAGTTTTCGATTGTTGAAGTGTTGTTGCCTGTGAATTATTCTATCCACTAGATGCCACTAATCGGAGAGCAGTCCTTAAAATACGTTGCTCAAGCGCACGCTCTGAGAGCTGAACAGCTTTCTTCTTCATTTCACCTGTCACCAGCGGCGCAGGAATCGCTTGTTTTCAGTAGTAGCCTATATAAAAATATATCAGAATTTTTACGTCCTTGAAAACATGGGGCCCTTCCAAATATTTTTCTAAATCCACTACTGTGTATAGCCTATCCGATATCATAATAGTCATCCTTCAGTATAGTAGGTGTGGCGGCAGCTAACTGTGGCGGCAGCTTTCCACCTCCATGGTCGGGAAGCTGATCGTGAGCTGCGCGTCCAGGGCGGCGGAGAATCTCTGTCCTTCTGCC
The DNA here is from genome assembly GCF_918807975.1 of Aplidium turbinatum. Taxonomy (NCBI): domain Eukaryota; kingdom Metazoa; phylum Chordata; class Ascidiacea; order Aplousobranchia; family Polyclinidae; genus Aplidium; species Aplidium turbinatum. Next base: position 39,718,636 of record NC_137473.1, read on the forward strand.
CCGGGCCGGGATATCTTGGGGTGGCACTGGGCAGATCGCTCACATACCGCCACCATTTGGTGTCACTGCGCAAGAAAATCACATCCCGCGCTGCGCTACTCAAGCGCCTGGCAGGCTCTAGCTGGGGGGCGAGGGCTGACACTTTGCGTATAGCGGCCTTAGCCCTTGTCTACTCTTCAGCAGAGTACTGTGCACCCGTTTGGTGCTGCAGTGCTCACTGCCATAACATCGACACTGCCATAAACAGCGCCCTGCGCACAGTGACCGGATGCCTGCGTCCCACACCATTGGACAATCTCCCCATTCTCGCTGGCATCCAACCCGCTGAGTTTCGTCGCGAAGAAGCCACTCTGTCACTCGGTCGACGGGCACTGGAGCCTAACCACCTTCTCCACCACAAGATCTCTGCTCTCCCAAACGAGCACCCCCTTCGACTGAAATCAAGACACCCATTCGTGCCAGCCGCTCAACTTCTTATCAACGAAGCTGATGTACAAGACGTCTATGCGGCTGCTTGGGGGGACCATAAATGGAGTTTTGAATGAAAGTCAACCGCCACCATACTCTATTCGTTCATCCCCAACGCCGACACACGCCCCATCGGTCTAACACTACCAAGACAGGCAAGGGTGCGCCTCAACCGTCTCCGTACGGGCGTCGGGCTTTTCCGCTCAACCATGCACCAATGGGGAATTGGCCTCTTCCTCCTCCTGTGAATGTGGTGCTGAGGAACAGACCGCAGACCACATCATCAATGACTGCTCCGTCTTCAAGCCACCTAACGGAGTGGAAGGTCTGCGCGTCATGGATGATGAAACCAAAGACTGGCTGCTCTCTAGTAGCCTTCCAGTGTAGTCCGGGAACATCGTGAATCTGGGGTGGTAAAAGAATAGACCCTCGGCCCCAGACGCTCACACGACGACGACGACGACGAGTATAGTAGGTTATGCATTATATATTGTCTAATCAAATTTTTATAAAATTTTAAGTAGGCTTAAAAATTTATCGAAAGGAGTTCCTGACTAAAAAAAGGTTAAGAACCACTGGTATACATAGGACATAACAACGACTTCGACATGAAAAATTGCAAATGTTACAATTAAAAAATGTGAATGTTATGTTGAAACAATTTTGGTAAAGAGGTCACTTTCTTCAACCACACGGCATTTAACATAATCCATTAAAATTGGACATAAACTATAAGCTACAAACGTTTTCGGCCATACACGCGTCAGTCTTTATCAAGTAACAAAACTAGGCCTATGTTGAAACATTTAACGCAGAAAACGCAGAAATTAAACGTGTTATCCTATTTTAGGCCTTTGATTTGTCATTGCAGCAATGAGTACGAAATTCTCATGTAAATTTCCTTAATTTCTCCTCAACTTAAAGCTGCCATAAGTATAGCGCAGTAAAACCATGGTAAAACCCATAATCACTATAGAAAATTTTAAATTAAATGTTCCATTGGAATATGAGAGTACGTAATTGGCTTTCACCAGAAATTTTACGACAATCCATTATGAGCTGATAATAATACGCGCTGTTCACCAAAAGCAGTTGTAAGAGGGTAAGAGGTTTTCTTACAGATATCACGTCATCAAACATAGAGCAATTAAGAAAGTGACATCAGCGGCAATGGTACTTTTGAAAATGTGTGGATGGTAAATGCACAATGCAAAATAGCCCCTTGTTAAAGGCCTTGTGTTGCACAATAATATTGCGACTACCACTACACAATCTTTCTCGTGATGCATAAACAAAACCTTCCCAGTCGTAAGAAAACAAAAAAGTATTTTTATCTGACCTGCTCATTTTTCACAAAAATTGGTATCTGATGCATCACCATAAACAGACGTGGACTACATAGCAATTAGTTCCAAATAATGAATCGATGTTTATGGTACTTACGAAACTAGATTCAGCTTATATTGTAAGTGGAACTTTTGACGAGTTGGAATTTTGTTGTCTAATCTAAATATTGTACCATAAATGCGCTAAAAAAAGCTTACGATTTATTAGATCTTGCTTGAAGCCTTAACCCAACCCTGATCTGGGCGTTGATCTACGCTTATTGAGCCATACCTCAATAAGCACCAAGTTGACGAAATTAGATCACAATTTGCATAATTACTTTTTTGTAAGTGTAACTTTATTGGTTTGTTTACGGTACCTTACTCAACAATTTGCTGCAATGTTTTCTTCATGAGAACTTTAGTGTTCTTGAATCAATGTTTGGACAAGTTTTATTACTAAAATGTGCTTGAGTGTAACTCATGTAAACCTGATATCTTTCAGGAAAGTTGTATTTATTTAATAGACAGTGAGAGTCGGTTATCAATAAATCGCATACCTTTGTCAGTCTAAACAAAGGTTTTTATCGCCTACCGACCTTTTTCCAAGCAATGGAAACGAGATAGATCAAAATTCTTTTAATCTCACTTCAGTTTGACAGCTTTGACGCTGTGACGCAAAAGTGACGTAACATTATTTATTTGCAAAATTAGTATACTGCTTACAACATGTGAATTGCACAATTTAATTTTTCGTGACCTTTGCGTTCAAAAGATAAATTATTCAAATTGGCCGACTTCCAAAACCGTATTACATCTTTGAAGTGGGAGGCATTGACGTAGGCACAGACAAACTTTTGGGGTAAGTGTTTTTAATGGCTAGGGAAAACGTTCAAAGAAAGATTTTATTAGTGATGAAGAGACTTTTTGAGGAGCAAGATAAAATTTTGGAGAGATGAATGCCCAAAACTCCCCAGAAGCTACTCCCTGGTAGAAAGGGCTAAAGCACACTAACTTTTAAGATCTTCTTTTGTTGATGTACAAATTGCTTCGCAGCTGTACAATTACAATCTTTGAAAAGCTTAAATCTGACAGGCTCTGTTTAGATTTGTACTTGAGATTGTGGTAATATTTATATCAGGTATAATGATGTTTATACTGTCTTTTAATGAAAGCAAATTATTGTTATCTGGCTGCATAATGAAACTCTGTCTATAATTTAACAACAACTTTTTCCAAATGATTGTTACTCAATTTATATTTTTGAAGTTAACAGAAGATATTCATAATTTTGTAGGTACTGTATAATCTAACGAAATTAATTTAACTGTTCAGACTATTGTATAAATAATTCGTAACCTATAGGCCTATCGAAGTGGGTTTTTTTTTATATTAGTTTTGTCCGTAGGCTATTGCAAATCGTATTTTTACATTTTGTATAGGTCGACTACAATATGAGGAGTTTTTTTCAAATTCCAGGCCCCTTATAAAGGTTCCAGGCTGTTGAAGTCCCGGGCCCGGGTCAAAAGTGCCCTTTGGACTTCCTTGTTAACGATGCTCATGGATACAATTTAGGCTATAACCATGCTAACAATAAAACTTTTGACAAATTGAGATTTCAACATCCATCTTGCCAAAGGTCAATTGTTAAACTTGCTTTTTTTGAGCTGTTTAATGGCATGCAAGTACGGCAATACGATAATGGAAAATTATGCAGTATTTTACAGTGTTTTTTCGGTGAAGGAAACTTCCTACGGGCCCTGGAACGCGAGGGAAATACTACGTATTCTTTTGCATCGCTTCATTTTTTGGTGGAAAAAACATCATTTGCAAAAAATGAATCCTTTTTATTCTCGTGTGTCTTTTAATAAATTTTTGTTAGATCAAGTTGCTCATTGTTTGCAATATGAGCATTTATGTGTTATGCAAGCACACTGTGAACATCAATCATTGTTATCAGTTTTTGTTAATTAAATGAAAATTCCATATCTACTTCTATACAGTATAAAACTAAATGCCAAACAACTTGCGTTTCGCATTTGCGGTTTAAAAACATTTTCTTTGATCGTTATTCAGGACTTTGTTTAAAGATCACATGGATACAAATCTAACTTTAAAAGTTTTTGTCAACAACTTATTTTGTGAAAATTGAAAAAGAATGATTGTCAGTTGCTTGGAACAAGGTTGAAAGTTTAAAACTTTAATCAACCAACCGCAAGCAAACATTTTCGGTATTGAATGTTACGCAATAATTAGTTTGAAGTGAAGTAATTTTCAATGTTCTATGGAAAGTCTTCAAGCAAACGTTTGATATGATTCAGAATGATTAAAGTTCCCTGGTTGTTCAACAAATGCATATGCAAAAAAAAATCAAAAAAAGGTTTTAATGATGTAAAAACGGAGCCTACTTAAAGACGTGTGTTCTCTCTTCAAGTAGAACTTCTGAAAACGTGACAGTGACGCTCGGGTGAAAAGATAACTAAGAGAACAGCACTATGTCTTCTTTGCATTTATTATTTTTTCTTTTGCTGGCCAAAGCTGCCGCATCGTTGCCTCCTCCTGACAGATGCATGGAACCAGGCTATAGCTTGAAAGTGTGCAGGGCAATTAAAAGTTACTTCAACCGACGTCGACCTTGTGACAACACAGAGAACGAAAAGTTGAAAGCGCAAATTAAACTTCTTCGAGGTAAACTCAATCCACGCATGCTCGGCTGATAAAGTTGCAGGTTTTAGCTGAAAGTAAAACTGTTGTGGTTTGTAGACGAGGTGCCACTGCAAATAACTGTTCTTGAAGTGCACGTTTCAACTGCATTTGCCAAGTCTAAAACCAAATTGGCTTGATCGTTGTGTTTCTATGTCTATTTTATCCGGCTTCTATTTCTAGTGTGGTGATTAGTGTTACTGGTTTACAGTTGTTTCATTTATACTTCTGTAAATCTCAGAGAAGTGAACGAGAAATGAGCTTGAAGTTGCGTCTTGTCAAAAATGCACCAGCGCCGTTTTACTCTGAATATTTGCGTTGATGTTTTTGACTGTCAAGGCTTTGATTTAAGATCAAAATTCTACGCAAGCCAGTTTCCAAAGTTTTTTTTTTAAACAATAAAATACGTATCAATGTTGAAAGGGGTGAAAGAACAAGTAAAAATTCCGCTAGTAGGCTACTTGCACAAAATCTCACAAAACCACTCGTATAAAATAATTTTCAAAATTTGCCTCAATCAAAAAATAATTGTTACATGAACTAAAGATAGTTTTCGATTAATATTGAGTGGTTATTTAAAAAAAAATTATGACAATTCAAAAAAAAGTTCAACAACTTTGAAAGCGTAGTTGTAACAATATATAACTTATTGCCAATTGAATTTTGGTTCCAAGATGTTTAAATATCTTGATATTTCATTAATCCTTTTTGTTATTGTTTATAGTTGCATTGAACGACGCACTGACCAGACGAAGTTCCAACAGCGGTAAGTTTGTATATTTTCGATAATTCTTGTGATTTGAATAATTAAAGTTCGAAATAAGAATGTTGAACCAATGGTTATCAAATGTCGCAAAAGAATTTGCATTCAGTTTTATGTTTTAGAATTAGATAAAAACTAAATAATGAAAATAAAAACATAAAATCAGCTTATTGTCTTTGAAGCATTTGCTGAACCATATTTGCAGTGTCTGTATTTAGGATTTTGTCCTCATTTTGGCTAATCTGATTTTCGAAAAATGATTATTCTCTTCTTCTCTGATTGTCTTTTTATCCTGATTAATTGATTGTTATCAATTAGACTATCGTGCCAATTTTGTTCATTGATATTCAAAACCTGACTTAATTCTAAAAGTTATTATATTTCAACAATAAAAAAAAAAATGTTGCCTTGTAAATGATTTAAAAATGTTACAAAATTTTACAAATTTTTCAAGGCCACTGTGACTTAGAACACAAGGAAAAGCTCCCGTGTTGCGATGATACCACAATATCTTTTCATTCTCTTCAACTTTTGCGTCGTCAATCACTTTATATTATGGAAATTTAAGTTTTTAAAACTTTGTTTTATTGCGTTACAAAAATATGTCCCGGGTGGGGCGGTAAGCTCACCTATTGCGAAGACTTCGGTCAGTATCTTTTTGGAAGACCACGCACTGTCAGCACTTCATACAGCATCGTTTAGCCTAAATAAGGCATGATGCCCTTAGAGAAGAAGGTTTGTCAGAGTCAAGTTAGTGAAAAGATTATATAATCCCTGTTTTAGATAACTTTTCTGTGATTTAGCCACGATTTGTACATGGAAGCTGCGTGTGCGTCTTAAAAATTAAATAACTTGTTAATGAGCACCAGTGATTAAAGTTTTGTGTAGCTTTCTTGTGAAGGTACAATTGCCGTCTTTATTATAACAACATTGCTTATAGGCACAAGCGTGGACATTGCTATAATAGCATCTGGGCTGGAAGCCAAATGCTAGGTTTCATTTTGCACGGGAAACAGAATTGCCATACTGGCGGTTTTAACGCCAAGTTCTAGAAATTTGATCGTTTTTTATGCGCTTAGCAGGTTACTTTGAATTTTGCTTTTTGATATATATTTTTTGGCGTTTTCTTATTTTTTTTCAGCAATGTAAATAGTTTAAAAAACTCTGCTTTATCAATGCACAGTAGTCCATTTAAAAACATTAGGTTTGAAAAGGCAACTTTTCCTGAATCTTGATGCTTTTCATAATATTGCATTCTAGACAGCTTTTGTCAACAGCATGGTTAAGCCTAAAGTGTTATAAGCCTAAAGTGTTGCGACCGTACCATATTTTAGTCTGAAAATGTATTAAAAAAGAGGTCAAGTTTACAAAACTTGGTGTTGAAACCGCCAATATGGCAACCCTGTTTTCTGCGTAAGATGAAGCTTAGCGTTTGGCTTCCAGTCCAGATGCTATTATAGCGACGTCAACGGCGCAACAATCTTCAGTGGTTTTAAAATGCAAAACTTTTTTCAATTATCAAAAACAACATGACTCAAGGTTTTCAAAATCCGTAGATACTGAAGCAAATTGCAAAAAGCACACACATGTTGGGATCTTGACCAATACGATGCACACTTTATAATAGATGCTCAATTTGGAACTTTGATACGCTTGATTCAATTATCTTAACCCTATCTGTAGCGACACGGGGTTTTATGAGGACCCCCCACTCTACTAGTGAAATATTTCACAGAAGGAAATACAATAGCAATGTGAAATTTCTTGACTTTTAGTTTTTGTTCTTTGCGAATTTTCTAAACCTAAACTGGTCATTTTTCTACCTTCCTGTCCTTTAAAATAAGCATTTCGTCTCAGGTGGCTAGACATTTTCGTGCAATGTCAAATATATATAATTTAATGTAAATGCAATATAAATGTTAGTGTAATTACTTTAAAATTTAAAAACGCCCAAACATGTCTTATATTTATGAGCAAATGTAATTTTTGTTTAGTTTAACATTACTTTATGTTATAATTAAAAATTTCAATTTTGAAGCTATTTTTGGGAAAGTAGAATAAACACCGACTTTCTCACGTCTTTTCATCTCAAAAACTTTCTTTCAATAAATTTGTTGGGTAAAAATTTTATTTCTATACGCACAATACACATGGCTATTATCAGGGGCGCCGGAAGCGAAGGGGCAGGGGGGGCGGATGCCCCCCTGCCCTCAATTTTTCTGCAGATGGAGGGGCAGGGGGGGCAATGGTGCCCTTTTAAGGTCATGTAAGCTACTGCACATTTTGCAATATAACAATTTCTGCTATTCGCTTTTAGCCTAATCATAATCTTTCATTTTTGCCTCCAAATAATATTTATGGCACAAAATTTTGCAACACAGTAGGCTAGGCTCCAGCCCTTAAAACTCGTTTTTTTTCGGCAGCCATCGTGGCCTACCGGGAGCTCCATCTGGGAGGCCAAATCTGCGTGCTTGGAGGTCAAAATACAAAATAAAAATAACGATAGCACAAGTAAATAGAATTAAACTTGCAACAATGCTAAAATGATCACTTAGCGTTGTTGAAGTCTGGGCCTGGGCGACGTCCTACAATAGAATCGTTGCACCACGCAATAACTGCTTTATCGGGATTGTAATCCAATTCTGCGGGACCACCTAACGACACTCGCACGAGTGTCTCCAATGTGGCTGATTTTAAAGAAGTTCGCCACTCCCCTGGAATTCTTTTTAGCAACGAAAAGCAACGTTTGACATGTGTTGACGATGACGGCAAGGTAATAAAATAAGTATTTCAATGATGTGAAGGACATTAAAAGAAGCATAATTTTTGCAAAATATGATCAAAAAATGTTTTCCCCTCGGATGTCAACTAATCTAGTTCTCCTTTTTAACAAGGATTCAATGTCCGGCAACATCGAATCGACATAAAAACGACAATATTGCCAGCCGATGTAAATTAGCACTTCGGCTTAAGACTTTGTTAAAATAAACATCGGGAATTACAAACAAGACTTACAGCGCTGGTGATCGCAGACGGATATATTCCATCAATAACAAATATTCTCGCACAATACAACAGTGGCGATTATGACGCGCTGACCTAATTTTGCGTCACTCTTTGATACTACATATTTTCGACAGTTAATCCACGATTATTCTATTGCGAAATTAAATAATTGGCTAGAAGAGACCGGCCGATTGAGGAGGTAGAACCGGCGGTCATTCAAGCTACTTCGCGGCCATGGCCATAGGCTGCTTTAAGGCTTGACAGTAGGTTACATCCTTATAACATAGCATGATGCCCTTCTTTGTATACCGGACACTTGTAGGCTATCATTACTCAATACATAGTGAGCTGATAGATTTGCGTTATCGCTATATCTTATCTTAAACTTGAAAAAAAATAGCCTTTTAGTAAACAAAAGTGCCCTTTTTTCGTAATCTTGCCCCCCAGTCACAAATCGTTCCGGCGCCCCTGGCTATTATCTTGTGAAATATTTTGGCTCTGTGATTTTCATAGCTCCCGTTATTAGCGATTAATTAGCAGGGGGCTAAGCTAGCCCGTGACGTGCTTTCCGAGTACGAAAACAGCTCGTATTAAGATAGGGTTAAAGCGACGCACGCTTAAAAGTTGAGGGGTTTGGGCTCATTTATCTACTTTAGTGATCCCCGTGTACAAGAATTGCTATCCTTGTTGCGAATGGACACAATGAAAAGCTCAAGCGAAGGAAAATAATGAAAAATAAACCTTTGCTAGTTAAAACCACTCTTCACATAGCCTATATATATGTGTGTTTTGAATGACACTGTTGTTATACGGGGTGATCAAACCAAGTGTAGACAAATATTTACTGAAATAACAGTACATCAAAACAGGAAAACATTTACACATATAAAGAAAAATACAAAGAAAAGTATAAATGAACAAAATGTAATCTTCTTTTTAAATATACCCTCTCTTTGTCTTCACCAAACGCCTTAGTCTGTTGTGCACTTGACTGCGTGAGGCACGTATGATGGTGACTGATGATATTTTTTCCCAAGTGCGAAATTTTTGCATCAGAGCTGTAACGCTTGAATGATTTGAAGAACAAGCTTCACTCCACTCTTCGAGATACTTCACATTGCGAAGTCCATTGGGTTTAAATCAGGAAAGGATGGAGGCCATAATACCTTTGGCCAAAACCTGCCATCTTATCCTTACACTAGTCCTGGACAAGATTCGCTGGGTGGGACGTAGGCCATCTTGTTCGAGTTAGGCTATTCCGTCTTCTCCAAATGTTGCATTGATCCAAGGAATCAATTTCTCGTTCAACATTTTCAAATAAACATGTTGATTAACTTTTACTCCCTCTTCAATGAAGAAAAGGGGAGTTTTTTCACCAGGTGAAGTTACCCCGCCCCAAACCATCACAGAGGCTATAGTTTCTGTGTCAAGAACATCAGCCTTTTATTCAGTGGAATATCTTCTTTATTCTTTGCATAAATACGATCATTCTGATGAAAAACTTTTTGGACAGTAAATAACTTTTTGTTTGTCCAAAGAACTGGTGGCTACGTGCCTCATGCAGTCAAATACACAACAGACTAAAGAGTTTGGTGAAGGCAAAGGGAGGATATATTGAAAAATAAAAGTACATTTTGTTTATTTATACTTTTGTTTGTAATTTGATTTATAGGCCTATGTGTAAATTTTTTCCTCTTTGGATGTAAAATTATTTTAATAAATATTTGTCTGCACTTGGTTTAATCACCCTGTTTTCATGATCAATAATAATTTTAAAAAAGTTTTGACTTTAAACAGCTATGTACCTTATTTATGGTTTCGTAAATATAAGCATAGATTTATTTATATCATTGAACAGGATTAGCAAATAAAGTGGCAATTTTTTGTTTGATGTTGAAAAATTTATCGATAAGAAAACGTGGTAAAAAAAGTAAAATAAAGAAAAAGAAAAGTTAAAAATTAAACAAAATAAAATTGTTAAACAAAAATAAAAATTGAATGCTAATAAATTACTGAAGCAAAAAATTGCTTGCAACAGATTTAAAAATCTTCTCAATAATAACAAAAATAGCAATAACAGTAGATAAATATATAAAAGTAATAATTGAACCAACACGCCAAAGATCCACCGGCAGAATTGCGTCTCTTAAAATCCGAAGCAGTTTGAAACTTTTCAAACAATCGTGCTGCAAAAAGATCTATACATTACAAACATTTAATGAGATAATAACTCAAGTTAAGTTGCATGCAAAAGTAATTGTTTTTACGTGATTTATCAATAAGATTTAAGTTGGACAATATCGCTCGTCAAAAAAGTATCATCTGCAACATATAAGGCACTCAACCGCGTTTATCATTTCTTTTCTTTCTTTTTTTTCTTTCAAAAGGACCTTCCACTATTTTCACTACCGATTCTTCTGCATTAACATTTGATAAACTTTAATTTTTTAATTAACTTAGCAATTTTACAATTTTGTTTACTTATTTGTCCTGATATAAAATATTATTTCGTCCTTGCGAAACCAATAAGATCTTGCTTGATGAGACACGTCATAATGTTAGCGACGTCATATGTACTTTTTCAAAATTACACACGACGGTTTTCAAAGTAGCAAGACTGCTGTTAGTCGATAATAAAAGGTTTAAGTATATTAGTGGGTTATTTCCGTTGGTTAATCTGTAGCTATTCTTGTTGTTTATTACCAAATAAAACGTTTGTGTTTTGTAGAAAGTTTTTTGTCCTTTCACGTTGGAAGGTAATTCTTGACAAAAACGGCCATTTTTTATGTAATATAATCTGATCGTTTTTACGTGGTTGTCTCACAGAATTATATTGCAAATGTGCAACTTTAGACCGTAAATAGTTTAATGAATTAATAAGCAGTGAATAGTAATTTGCCCCTTTGTGTATATTCAATGGCACGTATAATTGAAAACTCGGTAGAAACACGTTTACACCTCATGGATAGTATCATGCTGTGTAAGCAGTGTAACCAACCGACTTAAAGGCACGGCTGGTACCCACATCTCTGTTTCGGGCAGGATTATTTTATAGTGGATCATGCAAAACAATTTGGCATGGCTTATATTTCATGTCGTGCAAAGCAGTGAAAATCGTTGTTACAATGTGGCAACATCGCAAATGAAATGTAAAATTGCAAAAAAATGCAATTGTCAAAACAATCTAAGCTGCTAAAGAACAAAAATAAACTAACCAAGGGACTACTTATCTCAAAACCAAAATTTATCTGTTTAGAAACAGAAGAATTAAAGCCCTCATGTTACTTATAGTGCAGGGGTGGGCAAAGTATTTACGATGCGGCCAATTTTTTTTTTAATTTGGCAAACGTGCGGGATAAACGCAAAAACACAAATTTTATAACTTTGAAAACAAAAAGTGACACAATAATCAAACAAACAATATTAAGTACAGTTGAAATTTAATATTATTTTCCATGTAAACACTAAACAGTGCAGTTGAACAGCTTCCTTTACAATTTCATCTAAGTTAGGCTCTATTGTGGTTATGGCAATTCCCAGAACAGCGCTGTGATGTCGATCAGTTAACTGAGATGTGTGGCAAGCTTCATTAAAGTTCATTCAGAATTTCGGAGACACAGTTGTACGAAAAAGGGTTAACCACATTTTAAACAATTTTTTATGCAAGAGAATGAAAATGGCATTAGGTCAGTTGCATACTGTATAGTTGCGTTGGAATTAGAATTTAAGTTATAAATTTGATAATTTATTTTACTTTAATGCAGAAACAAAACTAAGTGAGGCCTATTATTATAAAGCAACTACAATTCTCGTTAATATTCATGCCATTTTTAATAAAGCGATTTGATTGCAGAATCTAAACAGAAAATATTATTAAATTTTTATAAAACCTTTTGTTGTAAGATTAATTGAAGGGAAAACGTTTTTTTACTTCAAACCATGTAAATGTAGGTTTTTCAGTGCGGCAAATCAAATTGATCATCGGTAGAAAAGCTGCTACTATTTAGTCTCAACTTTGCGAGTACGCACATCTCCAAAGTTCATGTTCAAGTATCCTTGCACAATAGGTTTTCTTCTAGTAGTTTGAACACGTACGAAACCCTCTGTAATGATGGTTTAATGTAAACTTTTGATGGAAATAGCAATGCAGGTCGAGGTTAGGTAGCGTATGTAAATATATTCATCACCACAATTGTCTGCGATGTATGATTACGTTAACAACGAATGGCATCAAACATATATTCGATGTCACTTTTTTGGTTAAAACTCTTTTAGTTTTGATTTTACAGCAGTTGAAAATAGCTTGTATTGGTCCGAGCAGCAAAGTGAATGATAAAAACGTACACCAGCCACTACAATGCACCACACCTATAGTTGCGGTTTTTCGTTAGGATTTTTCTTTGGTACATCAAAGATGGCTTTTTGGCCATGTATCGCAAATATAGATACGTCTTCATAACATCACTTTGAAGAAACGATGCTTTAAAATTATGTAAAAAATATTATTATTGACATTTTCTAACTAAATACAAAGTAAGACCACTAAATCAGTGCCAGTGCGGTTATTTGTATTCTGAAAGTGTAAACAGTCTACAGCTCACATGCTGTATATAAAAGATAATTAAATTCAAGCCAAATTGTTTAAAAATATTTGTGATAGGCTGCTGAAAGATTTAACCATTAAAAATAAGAATAACATAATAACAAGGCATATAATTAAAAATTAGAAAGTATTGAAAGAATTAAAATTGTTATTAGTACAATCGAGGAAAACTCAAACTCAAAACTCGAGGAAAAAATAGTTTTGAAAACTGGCCTTCTGAACTAAAAGATCGTGTGCTCACAAAAAATGCTTTGCTGATCTGCGCTTTGTCTAAATGGCATTTAGCCTTCAGCACTTCCGCTGAACAATATTTGACATTTTAATAAGTCAAAAGTACTTTTATCAATGGAGTCAACTTTGTTTGAGCAAAACCTGAATGTCAGGTAAACTTTTGTAAAGAATATTGTCGTAGTGTTAACTTGAAAAATATCGACACGTAAACGACAGGACACAACATCAAATGCAATAACGTTTTTTGTAAGGTTTAATTAATTATTACAACTCTCTTTAGACTATTAGTGTGGCTAAGCAGGTGCTGGCTAAGCAGCTTCTTTAATTACAGCCTTCTTTACTGACAGAGTGTATTTTATGATGAAGTTCTTTCCGCTGCCAAGATAGCTATTATCTACGTTGCTAAGCTTCTTCAGAAGGCGAGGTCCAATCATTCTCCAACAAGAAATCTCTAAATTGAGCCGACTGAGTCAGCGATTAAAATTCTTGCATTTCAACTTTCTACAAGTTAACGCTTTCAATTAAGTCAGGCTTAGCGGAGAAAAGGCGTAATCACCGAGTGTATTGATGATGTATGAATAAATCAAGGTGGAAAATAACTTTCATGCGAAATGTTTTTCAGCCATCGAGTATTACTGTACCATTGAACACTGCATTGCATTTCATGTTTTTTTGTATCATTGTTTTTCGTTCTAGCTTCAATAGCTACATTCCAACTGCTTTATTCTACAAATTTAAATCAAGTGAAATTGTATGTATGGAAATTACGCTGAGCTTAAACTATATCGACGATGTAGGCCTATCGTAGTGTTCTTCGGTGATTAAAGTATTTCCTTTACTGTAGTTGGCCGAATTTTAAAGAAATCTTTTGTTGATTTTCAACTAATTTTTTGTGCATTATTTTTTATACTAACTTTTTTACGAAGCTCTATAGTAACTGCGAGAAAAAGAAATTTTAAGAGTTTATATTTTCAGACTGCCCGGGGATGACGTACCAAGGGAATTGTTATTTCCTACTTGATGGAAACGGCTACAGCAGTTTGGTTACTTACGAAAACGCACAAAGGTCTTGCAACGAGAATCAAGGCCGTCTTGTGTGCATAGACAGCAAAGGACTCTATGACCACCTCTATAGGTTTGTTGAAAGAAGCTCCAACGACGTAATAAATGAATCAAGAAATCTGGTTTTAATGTGGACAGGTGCTGCGTATGAGGTAATAATATGTGTTTCTATTGTAAAGCTTACAAAAACAATTATTTTGAATTACGTTTTTAGAAGAAGAAAAAATATTTTGATTTAGAGCAAATAAAACTTGTTAGAATAAGACACGCCGGCGACTGACCTGCGCTACAAACCTTATGCATTTACAAACTTAACACTGGCTTTTACCTCGGAACAGTGACGAAGCCAGAATTTTTTTTTAGAGGAATATAAGAAACTGTTGGAGGGCAAACGTCATCCGACATGAATTATTAGTAGCCTAGTTTTAAAACGTTGTAGCCTAATATGGCATGACAACATCCAGGCATGGACAAAACTCAGTTTAGTGACACTGGGCGAGCTAGTTTAAAATCGTGATTCATGGAGGCAAATGACCGGTGTGCGCAGTCTGCTTCAGGCGGAGATGGCGACTAAATATAATAGTATTGAAATATGATTTTTTTTGGGGGGATAAAGCAAGATAAAATTTGGGTAAGGAGCAATTGCCCCCCAGGCCCCCTGTGGCTACGTCCCTGCCTCTGCGGTCGTATGTTAGCCTAAGGCTGAGCGGCCACGTGAAGACAGCAGAAGCAGCTTATAATAAAGTCTGAATGCATTTTATTTATGTTTTACTTCCTTATCCATACAATTTCTTTGTTTTAGAACGGTCGCATGGTGTTGGATGATAACACTACCAGCGACTTTTCGTCGTGGAGCTCGCACCATCCAATCAATGTTACGGGGCGAAATCGTGTCGGGCTAGCTGTGGCCACGGCCTCTCAGGTCCGGGGGATGTTTAACGCCGCTGCTTCCATGAAAATGTATCCTCTGTGTAAAAAGAACCAACGCGTACCTTCTTGCAAGTAGCAACTACATTTCTAGCATCATGGCCTACAAGGCTTTCCCGCTGAAAAGTGTGATATGTCGCCTTCTTTTCATTCCTACTCTCAAACGATCAACGTAGATAGCTTATTTCTATGTTTCAACATGGTATCATTTAAATAAATTTAAAACTTGACCACTGCTTATAAGCAGGAAAAAAATCAAAGTTTGTGATGGCCTATCGTAGCTTTCAATGCAATCGTTGTTCTATGGCTGCAAAGTCGAATTTTGTTTTACCGATTGTATTGGTGGAATTGGTTTTGACGATCACTTGCCCATTGTGGCATTTACATTTTGTTGTTTTCGCTTTTTTGACTATTGCTGTGTTTTTCTATTTATTTCTTTAGTTGTATTATTTTGTAGTCTAATGTCGTAACGAAAAAGCTAAGCCATAAGTTTTATGAGCAATGTAAGATTGTTACTTGTTTGCAATTTCAATGTTTTTACAACGTCAATTTTAATATAAAATAAATCTTACCGACCAGAACGTGTAAACTAAGTTATTTGGTACTAGGGTATCAAAATGTCGTTTCGAGATAGAAAAATTACTTTAGCCAAATGACACTAACAGGCTCTTTGAGAGGTACTTTTGAGCCCGGTACCAACGAGATATAGGCTGCAGATTTCTCTAGTAGGCTACTAAAATAAAAAATAAAAAAAATTTAAAAAACGAAAAACATCTCAAGGAAGGAAAAAGATAAGTAAAGTTGTCGGGGTTGTATTTTCCATCAAAATGAAGAGTCTCTCTAAGTCTCTACAAATGCTTATAAAACAAAGTTGGATGCAAACGTATTAGGCCTACTACCAAAAAATGTGTGTTGTATTTTTTAAGTGTCTGACCTTCTAAAATCATTTTCGCCCCGTTCCAAACTCACCAACTGGACTTCATTGTTACGCTATACTACTATCAGATATCAAACAAAAGATTTTAGATATGCTTTACTCAATTCTAAGTAGAGTGTAACTACCCAGGTTATAGCTTACTGGAGGAAAGTCACCAGGTAACACGTTAAAAATTGCTTAGGGATGAAATATAGGTCTGTTTTATTAAGGCTATGTTTGGGCGCGAATGCTGACAAGAGCCAACTCAGAGTGAGCGAACAGCGGCAGAGCCAATTTAACACCAGCCCTTTACGATGACGACATTTAAAAAAAAAGCAACGTAGGGATGTAACGCACTTAGAGCATTGATGTAGGTTATGTTGTTTACCGCGACGCCACATTGTATTCAAATCAGTTATGGCAGACAAAAAGTAAGTAAACCAGATAAAAGAAATTTAAAATAACAAACATTATTGTAGATTAAAAAATATAGAATAAAATTTAAAAAAAGGAAAACTTGTGAAGTGAAGAGTAGGCCTCAGTGGCGTATGTTTGGGGGGCCAAATATTTGGTGAAATGATGAGAACGACGAAGTGTTTGATTAAGCCATCGCCACCTGATGTGCAGTGGTGGGAGGGTAGAGCGTGCCGAAGGCACGCGTATTCTGGGGGGGTCCGGGGGCATGCTCCCCCGGAAGATTTTTGCAAATTTACACTCCAATAATGGATTATGGCGCTTTCTGGAAACACTTTTAGGGTAATATTTGTACGAAATTTATTAGCAGATAAACAGCTATTAACTTATTAAAGGTAGCTCTTACACACGAACGGGCAAAAACTGCGTCTAAAATTAGAGAACACCAAAAACTCAGCTACACAAAAACTCAATAACTACACAAAAACCCAACAGAGTAAGCCATTCTGAAATTGCTCCACAAATTAGATAAAAGAAACGTAAATTGCGTAAATTTTGCGCGATTTACGATTTGCAAAATGTACTGGTGTCTTTCTGTGTGTCTAAAACAAGTCCTTGGGGGTGTTAATAGCCAAATGTCTTGAAAAACGTTATAAATTTCTACAAATTTTATTATATTTTCAACAAAGGGCTCAACTTCGGAATCCAAAATTTAAAAATTTGGCGGGGCCATGGCCCCTTTCGCCCCCCCCCCCCTGGCTACGCCTATGATAGGCCCGTCGACGAAGAAGACGCAATCAAACTTAAAACAAATACAAACACCGAATAAGATGATGATTGTGACTGTATTTGGAAATATTTTATAATTATGAAAACTAGACTACTTCAATCTTGTATGACGAAAATTGTCTTCTCTGTCCATCTATTATTCGTCTATCTTTCACGAACAACCGTTTGCCTTATTTAGGCCTAGTTTCCATTAGATAAACTGATGAAGCCATTTTGATGGATAAATTTTTATGATATTAATCCTCAAAGGTTAAATTTATTTTCGCCGAATGTTCCAAACACCCACGTGCAATATATTTATTTGAAGCAGCTTGAGTCAATACAAACGAACAAAAACCGGACTCTATTAAAGGGATATTTAAAGGAAAAACCTGACTTGGCGATTTTCCACGTTCTATGTGTTTAACTTGCTACCATAAAACGATTTTCAATAAAATTTTGCTCCATTGCGGCCTGATCATCATTGCGCGCGTGCTTTTGTCAGAGCTTTCAAAACCAGAATGGGCCTGAGCAGCGAAGCGTGCGACTGTACAGTCTACGTAACAAAAGTTGAGCAATCAGCTGATCACGCAACAGTTGTTACTGCCGGCGATTTAACTGTAGGCTATGTATGTATGTACATCAAAACATCAGATTTCAACGTCAAAACATCAGACAGTGTGCTCAAAACCTCAGATCTGATGTTAAAACATCAGATGTGGTAACGTGGCTTTTGTTATTGCTGTCTTTTGTGACGTATTCTCGAGCTGTGTTTGCACTTTTGGTCATTTTGAAAAAAATGAAAATAAATGAAACATTGGACTTTGGGCCTTGCCAGCGACATTAAAAACAAATTTTTTTCGGTAATTTTTTTTGAAATGTATTCTTGAATGTTCAGTTTACGCATTTTAATGCTTAATTCCCGTTTGAAAATTTCATTTAGTATGCCTTTAAACTAAAACAATAAGTTCTCTTTCAGTGAAACCACACAAAAGCAAAATTGTTAGTTTTCGAAATAAAGCTAAACAAACACTTTTGATTAAAATTTTTTACAAAGTCCAAATAGAAGCTGTTCTTTTTCAAACAGCTTTAGTTTATAAACGCTGCATAGTCTCTATTGTTTGTAGAATAAGATCAAAACTTTATAAAAGATTATCTTGGTCTTTGAATATTCTTCAAGACTTGTCCAATTTTTGTACTGCATGGGATAACCTGTGAAGGTTTGGCTAAGTGGACGGGAAGACAAGGTAGCGAATCTTCGGCTAGCCGGTAGACTATCAGATTTATGAGGACACTTGTTAGCCTAACATGCCACCAAAAAAACGAGGAAAAAATAAACATTACTGTATTTCCATTATTTTAAATCTTTTTTGCTCTCTGGTTCAACCACATTGCCAATGACCGAGTCGGGCCAAAGTTTTTTTTTAATTATCAACGAATTTAAGAAACAGAGCTTTGGTCACGTGTCCGTTAATGAGTACGGGAGCCTAAAACCGCTGTTCACTCAACTGCACTAACTCGACAATTAAATTAATTTTTTTGCAATGCTACAGGAGGTAGGCTGTTAGGCAATGTAGGCCAACATCTTGCATTTGTAAAAGAATGTAGAGACAACTCGAAAAGAAATTTCAAAATTTTGCACTTAAAAATCATGAAAAATAAAAATTTATACTTGATGTGCTGCAAAATCATTGCAAAAGGTAGCAAAGCAAAAACAATTGCAGTGTTTCGATCTTCAACTGCAAAAAAACATAGGATTATATTGTGTCAAAAGTCTTCCTTCATTGAAACCATGTACCGTATTCACTTTCCTTTAACTAACAATGAAGTCAGGTCTACCCAAAACTTCGTCAGGAATAAACAATGGAAATCTTTCGTTGTCATCAAAAAGTGATTATAAACTCGAAACTTTCAACCCTAACCTAGAGGAATCTATAGTTTTAATTTTACAAATTTTATAAAATACGAAGTTGGCTATGTGTTTTGAACAAAAATATTTTTGAACCACAAAAACCAACCAAACCATGTTAAAGTGTTGAGGAACCAACTTAACCAACACATATGTTTGTTTTTTCAAACCTCAATGCTACATTGTTCATTCTTTCTTAAATTATTTGCTCACTCTGAACTGCAACAGAGGGTAGGCCTAGGCCGCTTCGATGTTGAGTTGCAGCCAAGGCAAGTCGACCCTTGTGTTCTGTCAGAAACAACTTAGGTTTGTGGTCTACCGAAGTAAAACCCCGCAAATGGACTTAGCCGTTTGGTGTTATTTTTTTCTAAATTTTCTACTGCATACATCGTCGAAAACACATCACAGCTAAAAGTGTGTGTTTTGGGATGATTGTCAACTTCTTGTGAACAGCGCTGAAAATAAAAGCGATGAATGCAAGTTTCGGACAACTCACAATTTGAAGAGTAAAGATCACAAACATTGCGATTGTAACTATTTGAACATTATAAAAAGTCTAAAAAGCCGAATTTTTAAGCTAATAAGTAGGCCTATTTTATTCTAGCTGGTTCCAAACAACGAAAAATAGTTTTTTGTGACATGCAAAAAAAAACAGGATAAAATTGCTACAATTTAAAACAATATTAGCCTACAATACTACCTACCGTTAGTTACAAAAGGTTGATTTGTTTCCGAGAGAAACTTCTACAGATATGCACAACACCACATCACAAATGAAAGTTCAAACCGTTCAAGAATGTCTTGCAGCACAAAAGCAGGTTTATTCAAGCCAATGCAAGTTGGTATTTCTTCTCAATTTACATAAGATTATCATACAAATTTTGTTTTCTGGAAATTCAACATGAAAAAGGTATTTAGTAGAAAAAGCACAGTCATGCTCACCAAAAGAGAAAAGTAGCCTTCATGAATAGCTAAGGTAAGTAGGAATCTTGCAAACAAATCTCTTCTTCGAAAAAAGAGAAAATGGAGACAATGCTTTTAGTTTAGCTTTTTAGTTATCATGTTTGATGTCGTCAAAATATTGAAATATGAACTCCTTGATTTTATCAAGCATTTTCATGTAAAGTTACCGTACATCTTCGACTTTTTTTTGCATTTCAAAGGCTACAGCCAAGCCATTACAAGCTGTTATCTGCCCTTTCATTCTATTTGTTTCAATCGTTGCTGCACATGATGTTGTTCTCTCCTTCGGCCATGGTCATTGGTCAACAAGCAACTAGATTATTATTTACAAATCTTCCTTCCCGCTGCCAATGCTTGATAACAATAATTTTGCCGTTTTAGTCAGTGACCTTTCTGCTTTCACTTTCTCTCAAAGCCATAATTTTTTTTATGTGCAAAAAGGTTGCCTTTTACATCCTTGTTTTGAGTCCACCTCGTTTTCCAACCATAAGTGATTCATTTTAAAGGATCTGTCTCGCACAAAGCACAGCCGTAAAAGATGGGAGAGCAGTCGGACCCCCGCAACAAAAAGTCTCAAATTTGGGCAACACTCTCCAGTTATTTAGGCAAATTATTGCGCTTTTAAAAGCATATCTGCCGAGACAAAATTTAGGCAAATTTTATTCGCACCCCCAAAATGTTTTCCTCTCTAACGGCTATGCGCACAACCACACGCAACTATTCAACAAGGTTGTAATTGGACAAAAAATATGCCAGTCTTCCTCCAATTTTAATTGACCGATTTCGATCGCAGAGTTGCCAGATTTAATAAGTTTTTTTAATTTTCAAGTATGGCTAACTTGGCCACATGATCAGACTTTCCAAAAAGCTGTAATGGTATCAATTAATATTACCTTTAACATGCGTTGCCAATCTTATCGACTGGTGTCCATGGTTGGTTGGTTTTGAATCTTTATCCTCGGACTGACAAAGCCTTGATTGGTTATTCCTGGTAGTTTCGCATACTTGTAGAGGCTCTTGACACAGGTCCGGTTACCGAGATTGACAGGGTGAAGTTTTTTCGATTGTTGAAGTGTTGTTGCCGGGAATTATTCCATTCACTAGGTGCCGCTGAATGGAGAGCAGTCCTGAAAATTCGTTTCTCAAGCGCACACCCCGAGAGTCAACTTGCGCTGCGTGATCTTGAGCCTGGCGCGTAACCACTGAGCTAACGATGCGGACAATTATAACAATTTAGACCTACTTAGATTCGCAAAAACTGTGCAGCCTACTGCTTTGTAAAGCGCTGAGAGAAAAGAAAGTCTGGGGTGGATAGGCCTACAGCGCTAAATAAAAACGCATTAGCCTGTTATTGTGTAAATCTTTAAAAAAAATACATGATGGCAGTTTTATTTATATGTAGAGCTACCATCCTGAAATTCCAATGATTTGCAACAGCTGCTTCCACGAAAAAGCAAGAAATAGGTGTAACTTAAAAAAAAACTCATTTTTATTACAATCGGTGATTTCGCATAATTTAATTCGCTGCATAAATTGAACAATAAGATAATCACTCATGCATGAAGATGAAAAAAATCAATTGAAGATTTCAAAAAAAGCTGAAAATAAAGCTTCTTCAAACTGTCAATTTTACCTCATAGACACATACGTAGATGAGAACGGTGAATATTCCAAAACTACAAATACTTCGCGGTTCATAGTGCGTGCATACTGAAACACTAAAATCGGTTTTAAACTTCCAAATACTTTTGTTATACATACTAAAATATTTTTGGAAACTTTTTGTTTGTTTTGAAAGAACAGTTTTAGAACTCTTGCATTAGAAAAATTACAACAATTTGCAATTGTGTGATGGGGTTCCATTAGATGACGACGATTATATAATATATACTGCATGACGTTACAACATTAAAGCTGCCAAAAATTTCAGAAAACTTACATATATACTGTAGGTTATTCAACATACGTTTGAAGTACCTGTAAACAGAAATGCGTGCAGTGCTGTCTGATAATGACGCCAAGTTGTATCGGAAAATGTGTTTGGTATTAAAAATAAAACACGACAATCCTTGCTCAATAAGGAGGAGGTAGGCTATGTATTTAGCTGTTATATGCAAAAATATGATTTATCACTTATTTAACTCTGAAACAAGCTATATACTAAAATGTTTGTACGTTATGGACGATTACCTCAAAATTTCGAAGACACTGTGTTTCATTTTGTGCTGTGACAACAATGAAAATCAATTGGAGGAAGACAAGAGCCAGCTTCTCCAAGAACGAGATGCTGATCTGCTAAGCTGAGGCTAGGTATCGCACGTACCTGTATCTATTGCGCATCAAACAATTGGATAGCGGTGTTGAAAAATAAAAAAAAGTAGGATGAAATGGAAGGATGAAATTGAACTCGCAACTTTACCACTATGGCGTCATCGTTTGTATAGACAACTTCCTTCTTGACAGAGAAACTCTCCAGCGTCTGAATCAGATATGGACCACAGATTGTACGCAGATAGGCAGCACTCTACGTTGGAAGTTAGGACAAAGAGTCCCTTGTGGTTTAGTAAGCTGAAGCCATGGAGGAGCGTTACCTTTTCCTTGTCAAAGTGTTTAAGGTGTGGGACAGCGGTTTTCTTATCAAGCAAAATGGAAGCTGGAAACATGGAGTTCTAAGAAAGTTTTGACTGTAACTTGGTGGGTGAAAAAGATGCGTTATCACCGTGCAAATGTCACTATAAACAATCCACATGATTATTTAGGTCAAAATATGTGAGAAAAGCCCTAACAAGGCCGCCAGTTCATTAAATCAGGAAGCATGCAGGCGCAACGTATTGAAAACAAAGATTGCATCGGACACAAGTTGACTTTTTCAGTATCTTGTGTAAATAGATTAATTCACTGCTGCGCAGGCCTTGAAAGATTTTCTCAAAAGTGACAGATATGCAAATAGCTTTTGGCGGTGCCACCACCGGTTTCGCAGTCAGTAAATTTCCACTGACGATCGATCGACCATACTCGCTTCGCCAGGACCTGGTCACTGGTCAGTCTCCAAGAAACACGTCACAGCGCGTTCACGCCTGCACCTCGTTTGTTCCACTATCATAAATTAAGCACGTGACTAACATAATTGCAAACCAACATACCAAACGCTAAACCTCACTGTGCAGACATGACCATTAGCATAGTGCCACTATAAAGAAATTTATCTATAACATGGCAAAATCTTTCGCAGTAAAGAGGAAACACAGAAATTTATATTTTGTATGAGAACATAAATCGTTGCTTTAGTCAGAAGGCTAATCTGAAAATTATATGCTTAACCGTACCACCAAAATTAACGTAGCCTTTCTGGTATGATATCGATAGCGTTACAAATAAAATGAGTCGTTTACAGTACAATATTATTGTGGTGGCAAGTACTTAAATAAATCATTTTTATTATTTTTGTTTAACGCTTGTGAATTACATAATCATGAGACGACCTACTCATGTGCTGGAGGCGGAGCAAAAAAAAAGTGAAATTAATTAAAACAAATAAGTCGATGTGGTCACTAAAAATTCCAGCAGACTGAATCACAAAGTTTAAGAATTTTTAGAAAAAAATGACGTTTCTTTGTAACCAATACAAAGAAAGAACAATTAATACTAAGAAATATAATTTAGAAATTGGGATTTTTGCATCGCAACGTAAAAGCCTTATTTCGCATTCTAATTTTAGAGTTTAAATTTTATTTTATATAAGATTTCAACTACTTTCAGCGTTTAGACAGATTTGCTTTTAGACAGCTAATCAGAATTTATTGGTTTTACACCAATTTAGAATTTACTAATATAATTTACCACAACAGGTTTAGGCCATGTAAAGAATATCAGTTGATGAACAAATACATGGCCTCCGGCGCAAAAATTACCTCAAACGTTGTCTGGATTTGAGTTAACAGTAAAAATGACGCAACGCACGTTCATAACAACAGAACTTTAAACATAGTTTTTCATGGGAGCAAAAAGGTTGGTTTTGACAAAATCAATGCATCCACTAGACCTCACAGTTTCGTCAAAGTTCATCACATACAGCTCCGTATCTGACCAGAGACAACGTGATTACTTCAAAATAATACAGCTACGAAAAGAAAGGAAAGGTTGTGGAGTGGATGGCAATAAAGAAACTTTCTAACCTGACTGAGGCACTAAAGCATGTCCAATTGTCCATTGTCCAGTGAACAAATTCAAGAAATAGAAAATAACTTGAACGTAATTAAAGATTTTCACTTTAGTACATGATCGCATCAGGGTTGACCCTGGTGCTGGAATCCCCTTTTAGGGTTGCACGATCAGATATTGAAGCATCAATTAAAAGATTTTACATGAACATACATAGAAAAAGTCATTTGATTGAAACAGCGCATTGCAGAAATTTGAAGAGGAGTTTACACCTAGCAGCAAAAACTTCATTTTGAAAAGAAACTTTTTGGTTCTCAAGTAAGCCCTTGTGGTGTGCTAGCTGAACGATCCACATCACGAGGTGTGTGACCGTCGTGCGAACACTATTTCATAACTTACAATTTCGTACAAAGAGAAGTTTTTGTTACTTTGGTGTAAAATCTCCGTAATTTTAGCATAGAACATACGCATACAAGAACATAGACAGGAAGACACAGCTTTAATACATACGTGGACCGATATAAGAATATAAAATTATCACTTTTAAGTGCTGGATTCATGCAAGATGACTTGCTAATATGCGACAGGCGAAATGAGTAACCATCCATGTAACATAAAAAAACAAAAATATCAAATAATTGTTTGATTAATTCAATGCATTTTTAAACATTCTTACCAAAGCAAGGTATTGACACTTGACAGTGCCTGTGGTAGCAGAGACAAATGGCCGTTTTGATCAGGCAGTAGACTGCTTTGAATTGTGGTGGTTAACCTTTTTGCCTCAAGTCTAACTTGTCTTTTGGTTCGAATCCAGCCAAGTAGGTTCTTTATTCATGATATTACCTCAAGGTTTACAGAGCACAATGTTAACAAGAATTACAGGTGACAAAATAAATACACTCAAAAGTATGAACGTTGCAAAAATGCAAACAATGAAATTAAAGTTGCTACAAAGACGACCCACACAACAGCGGAAAACACATGCATAAGAAAGCAGCAGTACAATGGGTTTACAGCAACGAGTATCAGTTGATTCAATATTACTTACTGCAATAAAACAACTACATTTGACAGCAGCGTATCACATCAAATGGCAAGTGTTCGCTATTTGGTGAAGCGATGAACTCTAGGCCGAGTGGTATAAGGTTCGATGGACAATTCATATATATGAAAATTTGGGGCACTCCACAAACACATACAGTATCCTAACTTCTCAAACACCGCATGGAATACATATGGCAAAAGTGATTTCAAAAACAATACAGGCTAGTGCCTTCCTGGTTGCCACAGTCAATCCGTGCAGGTTCCAGCAAATCACTGTTTTTGGTCAGCAGCCACCATGTTAATCTCTGTGGCTGTCACTGCGAGCAATAGAAACGAGCTTTTCCAAACGGTTGCTTGCGTCACAGTGCAGACCATTGCGGCTACAGGTGTCAACATCACTGGCACTATCAACTTGTACGCAAGAAAATTTGAATATAAAATGAAAGGAAGGAAATCTCGGTGGGGAAACCCTGGGAGCGGTCTACAAGCACATGGATTGTACCTTCTCAAGTATGATGCGACGATGGTCAGGGTTAGTGACGCCCGATTCCACCAAATCTTCTTCCGTCATGTCGCTGCAATTGACCAAGAAATTAGTCTAATTAAGTAATAAGGTAATTCTGAAAGACTATTATATATTCACCGAGTTGACAAAACTTCGCATAACTTCAGTTAAATTTATTTTTAAAGTTTGAAATTGCGCAGAGGGAGAGAAACAAATCATAAAATTGTTTTTCGTAACTGATCAGAATAGCTGATCACCGGGATTAGGCTAATATCATACATCTTTACGTACGTAACAAAGTAACGTCTAATTAACTTTATACCAGGCACAGGCAGACAATTCATGTGTAAAATGAAGGTGTGGCACAAGATCAAACCCGGTTAAGTATATTTAACCGCAGACGACCAAAACTGCACACGTCCGGGTTAGACAAAAGGTTCAATACTTGTAGGTGGGTCTATTCTCCACACTGATCCTTAACAATCACAAATGATCTAATTGTTCTTTTACATGATCGTAGTATTATTTCATTAAATCAACGTCTGCAACTCTGCATACGTTGATTTATTAAAAAATATATAAATTTTGATTAATGCGACAAGAAGCTGAATATCATCAGTACAGAAAAATCTTAGAAATTGGAGAAATTATTCAAAGTTATGCTTCAAATCAGCGATGAGATATCGATGAGCCCAGCCTTGTGAGTGAAACACGTGGGTATCGCTGTCAATTCTTGCAACACACCACTGAAGAGAAGCATATCTTTTTGGAAAAGTCTTGATGGCTACCGTAGAGACTACACCGGTATGGTTAGCGAAACGCAATGCTCGCTGTTTTATAGTAAGTAGTCAGCCTTGTGCAGACGCTAGGAAAATCGTTCCTTTAAAAAGTAATGACTTGAACTCATACCGAGTGCACTTTAAGATGAATGGTTTGCAAACCCACTCACAACATAAACGTGCTAGTTCATGGAAACTGCGCTTGCAGTGGCTTTGATCTTGCAGCTTACATTGAGAGCGAGATATCAACTCATCGGTAGACTGACAACAAATATAAACAAATAAGACGAAAATTTGCAAATTCTTTTAAGCAAAGTGGTTAACGTCTATTCTGTAAGTATGCGCAGTTGCGCACTGATGAAGCCTAAAAGGCGACGCATTACCACTTGCAGTTAATCCAAGTTAAATTTCGTAAAAAAAAAATGCATGTGGAAATGACACACTTAAATTTGAGTTGCTCTTGATAGAAAATTAAACAAAAACACGGATTCAATCGCATTGAAACCCCACATACGATGCACATCGTGGTGTTGCGGTAAATGCAACGAAACTCTTCCGGGTTTCCTTTAAAAATTGCCACAATGTGCGCACGAAACTGACTTAATCAGCTTTATCGATCCATTATAAAGCAACATGGCAACAACAAGCAAGGCAACCAGATTGCAATAATATCAAACAAATAATGATAACGGAGCTTCCTAGAAACGGCAACCCAAAAAGCTGCAAGATACATGATTGTTTGTAAATGTGCCAGAGAAGTATGCAGACAATCCAGAGGATGTTTGTTTATAGTTGTGTAAAGAAATGTACCACACAGCTATGTGTTGTGCCGACAATGCACAAGAATAATATAGAAAAAAAAACATAATTATGTGGCCCTTAACAAAACGCTAAAAATAGCCGAAGTACGTTCTCTCCAAGGAATAGGTTCTAGTGGCACGATGTAAAATTAGCACTTTTTTGCTCAGCTGTTGAACTAAATTTGACCTACAAAGCCATTATGAGACAAAGTCATTCAAATATAGTAATAAGAGCTGCTAAAAGTCAATGAAGTCGACATTTTGCTGTCTTGTTTAATGCTTATGAAACTTTTACAGCCTGAGAGATTTCAAAGTTATCGAGTCAAAAAGGTCAAAATTCATTGCTCGGTCAAAATCTGCAAAATGTAAAGTAGAAATGTCAAGTTTATTAGGTCAAAAAAAGTTGTTTTGACTAATTCCACTTCTTGGCCCTGAAAAGTGGTTAAGTCAGGTAAGAAGAAAACCATTGTATACTGCAAAGCCTATTGAGGTGTTTTAAACTCGTATTTTGCTTAAAAATTTAATGAAAAAACACTCGGCTGTGTAAACAAACGCGGAAAGACCAAAATCTCAGTTCAAATGTCGGTGTGCGCAATTTCGGCGACACAGCAAAAAGCGGAAGCTCTAAATTGCCACTCTGGTGATGGGGCCTGCATTAATCATTCAAAGCCTATGCAGGTACACGAAAATGCCAAGGATAAGAATCAAGCAATCAATCGAGACCGGAAAGATATGTTTAATTAAAAGGTAACCAAAGTCAGTTGCATCGGTCCTTTGTTAGATACAGTTTATGCAACAAAAACGTATTCGCTACCATTCACACATCTATACGAGTATCGAATCATTTACGATGTACAATCACACATCGTTACTCTCTAAATTCTTGACTCTACTTCACCCAACAAGGACAGAAAACACAAACTAAAAAATATATAAAACTACGTTAAATTGATCAATATCTTTCACCAATAACCAATCGTTGAAATTAAGCAGGTTTCGAGCCGAGCAATAACAGTTCTACTGAAAGCAGAACTATCTGACAAAGACTGTAAATCACCTCAGAAACTCGATGCTATCCCATCCATTCTCATGAAGAGACGAGCTGTACTGAACCAAGTTGATGCTTGAGAGAAACTCATCAACCGTTGAAGGAGTTGCTCTGGCTGGAAAAGGAAATGATGTGATGATGTGCAAGGAAATGAACAAATGATGTGCAATATTATAAAATATACGTTTCCTGTTTAACGTACTTATGAATGAAAACGGACAGTTTCAGTTGTGATGAAGATAAATAGTTTCAGATTATTTTAAATGTGCAGCATACCTTCAGTTTGCTTCAATCTGGCGCCACCTAACGATGATGAAAGCTTGGAACTGGCTCCCGCTGTCGTAGTTGGTGGCGCTCCAACTTCGGTGCCACTTGCAGGTCGCACCTACGAATCGCAACTTAACATCAATGTCTGCAAGTGCAATCCAGGCCAACGAAATCAAGCTTTTTTTTGTTAACTCAACCTCCAAGAAGACGTTGAATTAATCTACAAGGGACTGGTTTTAGTAATCTCTCCTGGTTAGGCCTCATTAGAAAGGCCACAGCTCACTAAGAATCCACACTGGCTTTCTCTTTGAGTTTCTCGTACAATAACTATAACAAGGTATGCTCTCAAGAAGTTATTGTATGTTATCATATGAACTTAACCAAAACATCTGCATATACTGTATATCGCAAAGGCGAATGAATGAATTGGTTACTAGAACAACTTACCGGGTTGGCGCTTAAAGAGCTCGGTGTGTCGTATAGCATGTCCTCCTGGTTAACATAACCTGGGTTTGCTGGAGGGGAAACCTGTTCACAACAGAACAAATTACATTCATGTAACTAATATGTACCGATGCCGTCATTTTTACCAATACTTTAATGTTGCAAGAATACGCAACAATGACAGTTACCGGTAAGTTAAATAACAAGGAGTTCCATCAAACGCCAAGACGAGTTTTGATAGCACAAAACTGTTCAAAAAAGAGCTTCGCGTCATATTCGTTACGTTCTATTGTTTCCTCTTGATTGTTTTGTGACTGACAACAACAAACGCACAGTCGCACACCATAATTAACTGTTCTGCAAATTAAACAGAAGGCTCTCGTAAACCCTTTAACACTGTCACTAAGAGTAAAAAACTAAATCAAGTACAGCTTTGTTATCGTGCAAAACTATCTCACCTAAAAATTGAGTTTGAAAAATCGGCGCAATGAAATGCATTAGCTGCTTGCAGCCTTAGAACATCTCTGAGTTGCGTAGAAATTACAACAGTAACTAAATGAATGACCAAAATAGCGAAAAGTTAACCTTTCCCAATTTTAAGGCACTTTCAGCATTTTGAGACTTCCGCGCGTCATATTTTCGTCTTCAGCGCATAACAAAACGTATTTGTTTCGATGATAAACTAATTTTGAAATGAAGAAACCACATTTTACTTCATGTTTCTCGGCAGCCGATTGTAGCAAGAGTTAAAACCTGCGAACTACAGCTGTACAAAACAAACGTATTTGGAGAGTTTCTTTGTAAACAAAATGTCATTTCGACGCAGAGGTCCTTTGTCTTGATTGTTGATTTCAATTTTGTTGTGGGTACAAAGTCAAATAAAGCAAAATATCCGGGCGCTCTGGAAGTCACAAAAAGTTTTAGTACGTGGCTCTACGTCACTCCTTTGGAATTTGACTTGGATGGAAATTTTCGTAATCCTGATTTTCTTTTAAACTCACTATCTGAAAAATTTCACTCGATTTGCCCGCATGGTACTTTTTCAAATGAATCAAAATTCACTTTGATAAATGTAAACTTTGACTGTGTCTAAAAAGGTCTTTACGGACGAAGCAATGACAATGTTCTTTTCTTAGCATCAATTGTGTTTCTGCAACTACATCATATTTATCAACGTGCTTTCAGTTGTACAAATGGCCGATTTGCAATATCCTGCCTTTTTCACTAACAGTGAGTTGTGTGCTCCATCTTTGAGTTATAGAGATCTCTGATTTAGGATAAAAGAAAAAAAAAACACAAATGACTATTTGCTCTCGTACAAAATTGTTGGATCAGGCAACGTAACGTCACAGAAAAACGTGTTTTATTTCTGTGAAAACAATCACTCCAACACAGTGACTCTCCATAAATGCTCCAGAAAAAAAATTACGACTAACAAATTTAGATAATATCTGCAGACATTGAATCAACGTAAAAAGCACCGATTGTTGTACTACGTGTGGTTTTTCCATATCAACGTGATGATGATTAATGATTATGCTACCACTTGTTTTCACTTCCTGATGAAAGCGGTTACGCTGACTGACGAAACGTTAAAAATAAAATGGGCACCAGTCATCCATGTGCCATAAGATAAAACATCAGGACGAGGGCAAAGCATCACGGATTGAAGCTGTTCGAGACATTTGCTTCCAAAAGCAAAAACGAATTAAAGAAATCTGAAGCTATAAGTACAAAAAAACATGCAATGAACGACCTAAAATATATATTTGGTCCATTGATTGGTGTGAGCTGGTTCATCACTAAGAGCCATTAGGTTGCCTGAGTCATGTTCTCAGTAACAACGAAAATCTTACAAGAGCAAGCAGAAATCACTCACCCTACGTTGGTTAAACATAGTTTCGGCTTCGGCGAATTCCTTCAAAGCAGCATCCAATATGCCTGCAGATGGCGGAAGCAGATGAGATGCTTTCAGGGGAGATCCCGACACCATGGTTGCTGGGGGGGTGTTTGTAAGGCTCGTAGCAGGGCTGGTTCTAGGTGTGGGCAATGGACGAGCTGAAAGAAACAATGACTTGCAAAACTGCAGCTGATCAGAATGCTGACTAATGCTAACGAAAAGTCAAAGTATTGTGAGTCAACATTTAAACGGAAAAATACATTCCAGCCAGTAGAAAGAACTTCTCGAGCGATCAAAAAGAGATTCTGCATCTATATTTACCATGGGTATATTGCACCGAAAAAAGTTTAACAAATATTCTTACGTAATTTTATATCACGCCGTGATGGTGATTTCTATTATAACAAATCGATTTGAACCTGATAGTGAAATTTGCAGAATTAGTAAAGGTTGCAAACAATTGCATAAACAATACGTACAATTGTGTTTCGAGGAGCTATATTCTGGAAAAGAGTTCATTGGACGTGGCTCAGCCATTCCGTTGTGAAGAGAGAAATAATTGGACTCATGGGAATAGCACTATCTCGCAAACTTATGCCCCAGCCAGACCTCAAACCAGCTATTTTAGCACTCGCTTCTAAACTGACATCATTTCGGATCACAAGTCAACATTCCAGTCAATTGCGACAATGCGTACAAAGAAGAAACACAAAAATACATGATTGAATACTTACAATGAGAGGATGGCTTGCCGGTCTTCTCTAACCCCTCCCCCATCTTATTGAAGGTCTTGATTTCATGCGAGCTGTGGAAAACATCATCGCCATAAGTTAAGTTGCATTCTTGCGATTTTCCATTCCGCATTGGGTGTTTTCAAGATTCAGATTAAAAGAAACAACCCACCTTCGAGCTAAGTTGCAACGGCAAGGTTAAAAATGTGTATTTGAATCAGATGATAACCTTAAAGAGATTTTAAAGCTGAAGATATTACAACTGCAAACTCTATTATCACGATGGCCGGGCTTGCGTCTGACAGTCAAAACCTTCATCAATATGTGTAACTGCCGGGGTAAAGCTGGCTGAATACTCCCTCAATGAATTATTTTCAGTGAATATCGGCTTGTACCACATCCCTTAATTGCATAAAGCTTTATAGAAAAAGTATTCAGCATGTTCTTTTTTCAACTTTAGCTGGATAACAAAATTTTTTGGCAATTTATAAAGTTATTATTGTCAATCAACATCCAGTCTTGTGGATGTTAGTATGGTTGTTGACAGATAGTCTTTACAAAATTAGACTTCAAAGTGCTTGGTTCAGCTTTGATTACATTGCAGGCCACAAAGCGAGTGTATAAAGCAGGACTACCTTTCAAACAACATGGAGCTTCTAGGAGATAATTTTTGGCCACTGGAGGACGCCCCAAATACGTTTTGAACACCAGGCGGCACTGTAGTGATGGATTTGACGTCATCAGGATTCGCGTACTCATCTTCAGTAACTGAAGGAAAAAAAACAAGGTATTACAAAAATGAACGTGGCATAGGCAAAAAATAGAAATAGAAGTAAACTTACACAAAGAAAAGCAGATGCGTTTTACGAAAGAGTGTGCACATTACATACGATCCATCAATATTCAACTATCAATTGTTTTATAAAAATAAAAGGATTATCTGGATTTACAGCGAAAGCATTTATATAAGCTCAATAGGTCGCTCACCATTTTGTCCATCCGCCCCACCATACACTGCAACTTCCGGGGTAAAGGTTTTGCTCTTCGGGGGGTTGGGTGCAGGGCGGTTTGGAGTGCTGTAATAATTTGTCGCAAAAATAACAGATACACAGTAACAACGTGACGTCATTGTGAAACAAAATCATTTTGGGACTTTCAAAGGTGATACATTACTCTCAACTAGCAAAATGGATCGATTCAGTCTGCAGACAGTTTACTCAAAATACTAAACTTACACCACCGGAGGTCGGATATGCTGCACTGGTTTTGATGACGTGGAGGCAGCTGATTGGTTGACTTCGTTCATGTCGGAGTAGGTCACTTCCTCAATCTTGAAATATCCAATATCATATATATTTTGTAAATTTGATGTCAAAAAGCAATCATTTGAAAACTAATAAGTAATAAGTATAAAATGCATGACCACTACAGTGCGAAGTAGCCGATTTTGCAGTTTTAAGCACGTCATTCCTCATCGATCACTTTCAGCGAAAACAAACGGATATAAAAAAACAAAACAATAACATTCTTTGCTTTCGAGATTGAAAAGGGCCAATATGCTACTCCATTGGAAAACTTTGTTTCAAGATAAAGTCTTCGAGTTTTTGCAAGCCAAGATTTTTTAAGAATAACGGTAAGTCATCACAAACGTCTTGGTGGGTTGAGTGGGTAAAACGTCTATTACTAACTACGTGTTTAGAGTCATCAGACAGAAGAGGTGAAATTGAGCTAGAACATGACAAATCACGCCAAAGGTCTTGATGAAATCGAGAATCAACTGAATTTGTCGAAAGAAGTTACGTTTCAAATTTTAAAATTAGTTTAAAGAGAAATCAATAAAAGGATGAACAATAAAAAAAACAACTCAGAAGACCTTTTAATTCTACATGGTTATTGGTTACCTACCCGATGTGCACGCTTCATCACTTCATCATCTCTTCGAATGAAATCATAAGTCTTCTCCTTGGGAGCTTCCGTTTCTCTGGAGAATAAAAAAGTGACAGAACGATATAAAGGTGATTTCTAAATTATGAGACAATGATATTGGAATGCAAAAGAAAATATGAAATGCACAATTGCGCATGTTCTTCTGTACACGGTCGATGTATTATCCCCTGTGCTGATGGCCAAGTAGAACTTCTTCATACTTAGTTTCGAACGATAAGAAAATTTACTCATAACCTAATTCTAAGTTAACGTTTTTCTTGACAAAGAAACAAAACTGGATTTTTTTTCATAGACTTGAAATGTTCTTGGGCAAACTTGGAAATATTTACTTCCTTAATGTAACGTTGACCATCACTGCAACAGTGTAAGTGCTCAATACAATGAACAATATACAATTATACAAAAACAAAACTTATCAATCCACTATTAAGCTAATAAATCCACACGGTCAGTTTTCTCTATTCGCATAACAGATTCTTGTGCCATCTCAAGTAGTTCGATTGGATTAAAAACCTTTCAAAGATCTTGCTGAAGTAAAACAGGCTGGACAGGTTTTTTATTGGTAATAATTCAATTGCAAATCTTTTATATGCATTGCATTCTTAAATCTTAAACTGACCAATTCCGTACCTCGCTTTGACGAGCATCTGAACTCGCATCTGGCCAGTATCCTCTCCTCGTCTGGTAAGTCTGTCCTCGAATGTCTGAGGGGAAGTCCCTATCATGGACCGAAGAGCGATAACGCATTCGCCTGAAAAAGCAACGTGATTAGAAATCGTTTCGATCCAAACGAGAATGGATATTAAGTTATAACATCTACGAGAAACAACGTTAGTTTTCCGCAACACAATCCACCTTCTCAGTCCAGTAAATGTTTCCGCTTTCCGTTTCAAATAGAAACAAATCCCTTGATTCATTTAACTTTTAGATTACAGTTTCAAAGCTCAACTTCACAAAATATCATTTCATGATTTATTTATAATCGCTTCCCAAGTATAGTGCTTTTAATAATTTGCGTTAATTGACATCATAATTATATCGCAATGTCGCTAGCTTATTGCAACTTTCATGCACTTCATAACAACAAACGTTGATAACATTTGTAACCATCTAAGTACAATCGAGCTAAAATTCAAACCGGGAAAAATAACTTGCCTTGTACTTCGTTATCGTCCTCTGCCCGCACAGCCACAAGAATGTGCTGGTCTACCAGGTATTCCCGGTCGGATATGATCGGTTGCAATTTGGGAAGGTTGTCTGCGTTCCATATGATCCTCACGCAATTGTAGCCAACGTCACTCGTCACTGCCTTGGTGTTTTTGTTACTCTTCACGCTATCTGAGAAGTTGAATCAAAGCTACGCGTTAAGGTTGTTGGTGTTTTAGCAGCACGTTATCCAGCCATGCAGCTGCGGCCAATGTTCCCAGACAGCAAATCAGTCGTTTTTTGCAACGTCGACAGACGTTAAATCAGTGTAAAAAGCGACTGATTTGCTGTCTGATTTTGTGTCCATCATCAAGCATGCTGTTAAATGTTTTTATCTGGTGAGTGAACTGATTAATATGAGCCCTTGGGGAATAACATCAGGGCCAGGCTTTAATTCACTTAAAATTCAACTATGCAAAGACATGGTTTGGAATATATAAGATACTGCATTATAACACTAATAACTTTACAAAATCTCAATATCAACTCATGAAAAATTCTCGGTCAGCAGCTATAAAGTGAAGATGTAAACTAATAATACAACAACTGAGTGTTGGCGTGTTTCTAAAACTAAGCAAAAGGCAGAGTTGAAGGCAGAAGAACACAGATCATGTCTACGAAAAGCACTGTACGCTGTAGCGCAAATGCATACAAATTCAAGAAAAGTTACGTAGAAAATAGTTTAATTCGTAATGGTTGTCATTAACAAACATGCTAATATGTAAACTGGTGACATTCGTTCTTGTGAGTTTATTCCACGAATCCATGCAGAAGTTTGTGCCGCAGAAGGACACTTACTTGTCAAGCATACTGAGTGGATTTGCAAATAGAAAGAATTTTTTCCAGGCGCTTTCAGGATGACCTCAACCGCGTGGAAATTGATGGACGCCTGGAACGCTTTGTTTTTTGTGCTTGATAGCTCTGTGGGTAAAATTATTAAATCTTTAACAGCAGCTATGAAAGATTGCGAATTAAAGATCGTAATGCTGTGGATGTTTTCAATGGTTTAAAACCATGCATTTGCTGAGGATAAATAAATACGGTTCACTGGTACAACCTTATAAAAAAAACTGTACTAGAATTCCGCCCCGATAGCTCAGTTGGTTAGTGCGTAACTTCGTGAACGAAGAAGCTTCAAGATAAAGCGGCGCTGGTTCGACTCTCAGGGTGTACGCTTGAGCAACGCACGTTAAAGACTGCTCCTCATTCAGCGGCATCTAATGGATGGAATAATTTCCCACCAACAACACTTCAACAATCGGAAACTTCACTCTGTCAATCTCGGTGACGGGCTTGCGTCAGTCATCCAAAGCCTCTACAAGTATGCGAAACTGTCAGGATTATGATCTCAAAGAGCCTTTCCCAGTACGAGGATAAAGATTCAACCAATCTAAACGTGAAAAAACTGCCAAGAATATTTGTGACAAGGAGCATCATTAAAATTATTTGCATCATAAAAAACTTTTGCAGCGTGAGTTTTCCAGCCGAATACCCGTTTTGACGCTAACAACCGTTATAGACGGTGGAACTAGCCTTTACTTAACGTATTTTCTGGAAGGCAGTAAAATGTCTTACAAGTTTAAGCCATCCAGTCGAGACGCGTAAGATAGCGCATAGTTTAACAAGATAATCAATGTAAGGAAGAATTGGCCAGGCGCTAATAGAGATAAAACCGAATTTGGATGATGATGATATACAATGAGAATAACAATAACACAATTGACAGAGCGGCAGGCCACGGAAGTCCTTGGTGAATGAAGTATCGCCCTGAAATTTTGTTTGAATCACATAGTTTTGACAAACCTTCCTTGGAGACATACTGTCCTCTGACGCCGACGTTAAAATTCGAGAACAACGGGGAGTGGTCGCTAGTCATGATGTCATCAGTGCAGCCTATGCAAGAATAAAACGCAACAATGTCTGTCATTGTGAATAGCTTGACGACACAAAACAACATTGAATTATTATATTCTTTGAACAACGCGTTATAAGATAATGCTCTACTCAACTTACAATGCAGACATATTCAATATTCACGACTTGCACCATGTAATAACTCAATAACTTGTAAGTTTCGTCATCGATAACATTTAAGTCCTAAAATGAAGCAACATAGTAACATGCTGGCAATGGAAACTTCAGTCGCATACTTACGACTGCTCTAAAACTGTCTGCACAGTGCAATACTAAGAGCAACGCACTAAACGCACAACGAGCATGAATAAGACGACGCAATGAAAATATACACTAATACATATAGCTTACTATACTATCTATACGGTGCTAACCATAAGCGTGGCAGACATTGTGGGTTTCGGGGTAAGATCTCCACAAGACGCGATCACACCAGGAGGGGACGTTGATTCTCACCCCAGTCTTCTTCACCTTGAGATGGGAGTAAGACTCCCTTGTACCCCGTTCATAACGGTAGGTGGGAGGGAATTGGATCTCATCTTCGTCTGTGATTTGATGGCATCAATTAGGGTAGGATAACAAAAGGCTTATGTTTAACGAAGTCTGCGTCTACATTTGTGAGCCAAACTGTTAGAAAAAGAGGTATTGGCATTTCTTAAAACATTTAATCAGTTTCTGTGCCCAAGCAGTGTTTTGATATGAAGTAGAAATCTCTTCAGTAAAAATTTGTATTTTGAGCACTTGCTAATCAAAATCAATAAATTCAATCTTTAAGGACATTTAATGCGGTTACAGATCACATGGAAACAATTTCCATACGGATCAACAAAGCGTGATTTATAAAAGAGCAGTAGAAAATTTGAAGGAAGGATTCTATACTATGATATCAATAACATATTTTCCCAATCAGCAAATCAAATTTCAATTGATTCAACGTTTGCTGATGTAGAATAAATGTAACAAAAAACTGATTTGCTAGGTGAGTATATGCATATGAGAGAACCCACTGAATCCTGAGAAAACTTTGTTGAAATCCTTTTCCCGTCTTAGTTGATCTACTTTATTAAGGATGGCCAGTTCTTTTTTCTTGATGTGTTGCAATATTTCTTGTACGTCCATTTCCAACCTTCAAAGATGAAAAGCTACTAAAATGACATTAGAAAGCGCCCAAAATGACAGAAACATTGCCAGAATCACACAACCTAAAGTTGACCAATGACCATGCCAACAGGGCCGCAACAACTGAATGGCGGAGTGGATACGGTGAGTGACTTCCAACCATGCGATCCTGGTTCGATACCCGGCTGGATTGGCGATACAAAAAAACTTGACAAGGCAACAACACTTTACCAAAGTTTTAAACTTTGAAATACAACTTCATTATGTAAGTTACAACATTATCATATATAAGATGACGCGCAAACAGGGAAACAAGTCAAAGACTGACTAATTTTCCATAAAATAAACTAATCTTACCTGTAGTTGAGATCTCCTAAGAAGTAAAGATGATCAAATCTATTTGTAAGATCAAACAGTCTAAATCTATCTTCACCGAGATTGAGAGAACGGACTATATCATGGTAGTTCTGATTACGCCTGTTAAAGTGAAAACAACATGTAATACACATCAAAGAGAGAGCAAGACATTTAGAAACATATGGTCGCAGATGACATAGCAGGTTGCAATAATTAATTTAAAAATTGTGATAGTGTTGACCTTGGTAGCCTTGAAACAAAATAAACACATGTTGCTCTAAACCAGTGGTGCCAAAAGTGGGCACTAGCGCCCCTGGGGGCGTTTGCGACCATAAAGGGGGCGTTGACTATAAAGTGGGCGATTGGGGGGCACTGAGAGTAAATTGGGGCAGTTACAAGAAGAGGATTGCAAAGCATTTTCGTCATGTTTCACTTCAAAGAAACACAAAAGAAGACGGTGACTATAAGATTTCTGTGGCAGATATTGTGGCAATTATGTTGGCAACGTCGCTTCGCAGTTTCTATCCAAACTGAAACACGATATCAAGAGGCTGATGACATTGCACCAACCTCATCCGTCTCATTAGAGTTGGACTTTAACTCTTTCGCGCCCAGCATCATTTTAAAATGATTTGCGGTTTAATGCGAAACGCCCAGCATCATTTTAAAATGATTTGAGGTTTAATGCGAAACGCCCAGCATCATTTTAAAATGATGCTGTTTGATGCGTGATATAAGACTTTGTCTTTGTAGCAGAATATTTATAAATTTACTGGTCCCTTGTAAAATGCTTATTTTATTGATATTCTCGTGTTTTTCAAAAAAAAAAAATTGCTCAAATTTGACAAAGTGTGGTTACTTTAGCCAACAACAGTTAAAAGAAAAGTATGTACTAAAGGAACAAGGCATGTTTGATTTTTCCTTGACACTTCATATCATTAGGAAGTCCACTGAAAAAAAAAATCTTTTTAGCTTCTACAGAAAAGGTGGGAGTATTTTTTTTGTAAGATGCTTCATTTTCACAAAATTTTTACCAAAAAAAAAAAGTTAAAAAAATACACATTTTGAAAATACTGGATCTTCAAATATGTTGTATTAGGAAAATAGGTTCTAACATTTATAGTCAGAACTTGAAATTATCTTTCCAATGAGATATTCCACGTCGAAATACACAATCGGTGTCACGCGTGTCAACTCGTTAAAGTTAGAGAAAAAACAGCAAAAATGCCTGGGTTTTGCAGTCAAACCGTGCAAAATCGCTGGGCGCGAAAGAGTTAAGTTGTGATAAATAGAAAATAACTTTGGTTTTATTTTTTGTCGAAGGGAGCTTTTGATACTCTGTTCGTTGTCTGCGGGGTGCTAGTAAAAAAAAAGTCTGGGAACACTGCTCTAAACGGATAGTTTCAAAGCGGCTGACATCATTCTCTGCAATTCATCAGCGCTCTGAAAACTATATCATACAGGATAACCCAAAGTAAAAACCACTAGAATTCTTCACATTTGTTTGTGCAGCAAAAGGCAACTTTTTAACATTTCATGTGAGTATCCATCGTGCACATGAGCCAATTGAGCCATCTCGGCACAGCTTCCTAATCCACTCACCTCAAACACTTCTCAGCTCCGGAGGTGAGATGAGCGTTGATGAAACAAAAAGAAGTCCCGCCAAACTGGAAGGATACCCCCACTGCTCCCTTGTTGCCGAGTGTGTTTGCTATTCCTGGAACAAAATGAGAGAATCAACGTTGAAACCCACGTTAAAAGCAACAATGTTAAAAAATGATTTAAAAAATTCAAGTAACGGCGATTCAACGTTTGAGGATGCAGAATTGCAGATGAGCAGCAAACGTCGATTCGACAAACTTGGCTGGAAAACTATTTCATCATCGAATCAAAAAAAACATGACGAGTGACCTGTTTTAACGCTGGAAGTTTCAACATGGCTAATACGGTTCTTATGTTCTTCCTTGACAACGATTAATATTTTGATGTGCCAAAGTGCATCCATAGCCACCTGGAAAAATACAAACATCAATTTTTAAGACAGAGCTCGAAACTTTGGTCAAATGAAGCATTTCGCTTTGGATTTTCGTTATCCCAAGCAAGAATCAAAGTAGAGACTGTCATTAATGGTAACTTCATCCTTAAAGAAGATTTGAGGAACATACTGCATGCCGAATTGTTTTTCGCCGTGCAAAAGAAAAGTAGATCTGCGTACACTATATTTGATTCGACAAATCGTTGGCTACTCAGCAGTGGTACGTTTCTGTATGGTAACTGGGGTGATACGTTTGCTCTGAGTTGTATGAGGAAGGGATAGATATTCAACATAAAAGTATTACAGGTTAAAGACAAATTAAAGTAAAAATAATCTAACGCCCTATTAACAAATGACGTAACTGTACAAAAAATATTAGCAACAAGCAGCAGCGAAACTATAGACTCTAAGAACATGCTTTTCAATATGTCTCGATAGAAATTGGATATAAAAATAACAGGAATCATGATGTTGAAAGTCAATAAAAGCATTTATTATATACTTTCAACAATAGCGGATCCTAGATCGCACGCTGCACAGTTTCATTAACTTTATCAAAAACAGTAACTCACGATAGAAAGTAAGCAAAAATGATAGAAGGGAGCTTTGCAGTAAACACCACAGTATCTCAAGAATCTAAAGAATATACAATTGGATGAAAAAGACTTTCAGATACATGACAGACAGCTCACCACATGAAAAGTGACTCCAGTGATTTCCTGGATGGTGTCAACAACTCTATGAAGCCAGTCTTTCTCGGGGAGACCGGTCTCCTGCGTTCCAACAACATATATGTCGTGGGGTACCGTTTGGATGCCCCTGTCCAGACATTTTCCCGAACCGATGCATAGGAACCACGAACTGATGTCAGGTGGAGGAATTGCATCTCCTGGAAATTTATGTGAATACAGTTTGGTCAGCAAGAAAAGGAGCAAAATTTCAAATGGAGAAAGTGTGACAGAGAGAGAAAGCGTAAGAGATACCATACTAGTGATGACTCACCCATGTTCCAGGAGCCACAGAAGATAGAGACGCAATCAGGCTCCGTGGAAGTGCTGTGCTTGTTGCGGACATACTGCATCAGTTGGCAGAAAGCTTCCCTGTGCGCGCTTTGCTCAAACGTGTAGTCTCGCTTCTTGGCTCCCTCAAACACAATGCTGAGTTTGCTTTTTGACTTGTTGCTTTTAATAAGTTGCAACACTACAAATGCAAAATAATAAATTATATGTTAATTATAATAACTTCAGTCACCATTGCGGCCAGAAGTAACGCGGCAATCGCTACTTTTAAAATGTTAAAACTGATGTATGTTGCATTGTTGCTGATATTCTTGACAAGGAAGATTGCCAATATTCAATTATATTATTCATTTTTTTCGAATAAAATGCTAATGGCTGAAGACCGTGGTGATCGCTGCTGACTTTTCAGAAAAAGTCATGCGAAATTCAACAACAAAAATCGCAATAAAAATACAAAAATAATGCAAGATATTCTGACATCAAATCTATTTCAAAGACAGTCATAACCAAGTCATTTGAATGTTCAGCAAATTCTGGATTAAAAAAGCTCTAGGATTCAAGCTGGATTTATACAATGATTGCGGTGACAAAATGTCAAAAAAAAGAATCGAGCAAATAAAAACAAATGTGCACAGCAGAGGTCTGAAACAGATGTGCAGCATTCCAATTCAGTATTGAGCACAAAAATATTTGAACAATGCTGAACAATTTACACTTTAATTAACAAGAAAGTAAACGAAACAGAAAAAATCGGTTTCGCTTTCGTGGTTCTGGCCGATAAAGTGCGGTGGCAACCACGTCTGTGGACAAATGTCAAAAATAAATTATAGCTAAATAAAAAACGACCCAAGTTAATGATTACACAGCTTTTCACAATGGCCACTTTAACACAAAGGTCGACCAGTGCCATAAAACAAGCAATGCTTATTTTACGACTAAGCTCCTATACTGAAGATATATGGATGATGACGAGAAGTTTTAAACAACAGGAAAGTGCTAACTGACGATGAAGTAGAAACAAGACTCAGCAGCAAGATAGTTTGTGGTTTATAAAAACAGTTGAAGAATAGCCAAAGTTACAAGGAGATGAAAACACACATTTTCTCAACCCACCACATGCAGCCCCATATTTGAATAGCGACGTTTTTGTCACATTATCTTCCATTGGATAGCCAAATATCGCGCGTTGGAGGTGATATCCAGCGAGCACAAGTTGCCCGTTTTTCATTATTTGAAAAAGACGTCAGACGTCGTTGAAAAGATGCGAAGGAAGCTAACTGGGTACTGATCTCAAAACTGCCAACCAGAAAAGTGAAATGCAATAACGCCATAACATCACTCGTACCTTTTCCATGGTGATATTCAATAACACCGTCCGCTTTCACGATGGACAACTTGCCGTTGTTGATGTCCACTTTAAGTTTATGCTTACTGTACTTCAACGCACCATCCTGCTTGACCTGAAGCAAAAACGCTTTGATTCAAAGTGGTTCCATTTAGAAGATGGATTTATATTTTCTTTAGGCCAAGATTGAAGGTTTGAGGAAAGTTTATTGTTATGAGCTCGATGTCTGTGTTGGCTTTCGAACATGCCATGAGATTTACGCCGAAACA
The DNA here is from genome assembly GCF_918807975.1 of Aplidium turbinatum. Taxonomy (NCBI): domain Eukaryota; kingdom Metazoa; phylum Chordata; class Ascidiacea; order Aplousobranchia; family Polyclinidae; genus Aplidium; species Aplidium turbinatum. Next base: position 39,761,584 of record NC_137473.1, read on the forward strand.
AAAAACGCATGCTCCTCATAAGGATAGAACCAACAACCTTTCGAGAATCACATATGATGTTGCGATGTTTGCTTTGTAATTGTTTAATAATAACTGTTGAATTGCGCATCGTTTTATGAATGGATAGACTACTTATGCACAACAACACATTCCAAATAAGCAACAAAACATACGACTTGCAATCGAGTGACTCATGGTTAAATACAAAGAAGCAATGCATCAAACGTTGACTGGAGAAGCCCTTCCAATCGCAATTGTTCAACAAACTAGTTGACCTACCTCGAACGTCCTTTCCGTAATGTGTTCTATTGTTCTCGATCGTTTCTTTGTTCCATTTCGTGCCGTGACTGCACCCGAGAGACCAAGCAATTCCTAGAAAACCAAACGGGTCAGATAACCCACAATCCCATTCAAGCATGTGCAATTGTGCATTGTGCATTCAAATGTCGTTCAAGTGCTCATCTGGCACCTATGACACTGCTTGGTGAGCAAACAAGTTGTCTTAACAGCCAACAGCCTATTGCGCATTGGTTGAATGAAGTTCAAACGCTGAGAGATCGTCACATCGCCAGGTCTGTGACCAAGAAAAAAGTGGTTACAACTACAAACAACTTTTAGTAAATCAATCTCAAGTAAAAGAAAGAATAAAAGAGAAGGATCACATGAAACGTCTATCTGTAAACATAGAATTAATAAAGAAAAAACGATTTGCGCTGGCTGAGTAAGGTAAAGATTTACTTGCAAACTGGCTTTAACATGAAAAAGTTGAAAAATGCAGTGGTGACTCGTTTATTTGGTGATATGACAGGATCTTTTGTTAAAAGAAATTACATAAGATCCGATCTACAAGTAAATACCGTTGACCAATGAACTATCCACTTACCAGCAAACTTTAACTGGCAAGTCATTAACAGCATTTATGATCACTTGTATCATGGCCAATTGGCCATGCTTGTATCTTTCACTAGCACTTCTTTAAAGTAAGGGTATAAATTTTACAGAAAGTTTTGTAAAATTTTATCATCTCTGAATTTTAATTGCAAAATAAAGGTGATTAGTGAACGCATTCAAGAATTTTATATGAAGAAGTTCAATGAAAGTACAGTGAAGATACATCGAGGAATTCGAAATGCTTTTGACGCTGCTCTTTGTTTCTGACTGTTTTTTTTACTTTTTACAATGAAAACTGAATGAAGGAAAAAGGCTGGCCACACTGCTCGCACAATGAGTCCCTGTTTGGAAGCTGTGTCCTTCCGCATCCGAACTTCAGTGTTTGAGGACAGGACGAAATTGCTTGGGCATGACACTTTTTCATAGTTTAGGTAGCAATTAAACCGTAACTTTGCGTCACTTCTCTATTTAGGAAAAGACATCTTTGTCGCTAAAAACTCATATAGATTTGACGTCAGCACACTTTAGAGGAATTTTTTACACAATGGTTTATTTAAATTTAAGCTTTAGAAACTGACTTGTGCCAGGAAGAACAAATTTAAGTGAACCTAAAAGCATCCAACGCCAAAATAGAACTTGCCTAAATCTTCATTTCCTCTAGTTTTGCAACAAATCTGTCAGCCTGACACTACCAGTGAACATCCAGCATCAAAACGACAAAAAAAAATTGCTGAAAGATATAACATCGCTCCAAAAAAAATACCGTACGACCACGACGTGTTTTATGTTTAGATGAGCTAATGTTTTGAACGGTTAAACGTTTTCAACTTTAACTTGTTGAGCAATAACACTCCGAAAAACAGCCTTTTGAGTTTACTTTAAATTTTCAGCACTTTTAACAATCCAAAAGTTATAACCGTCCGTCTTGCTTTATCATAAAGTCAGAAAGTCGCAAACGTTTTATCGTGCAATATGACGAAAGTAACCGCCTCCTTACCTGCAAATTCACACAAGCTCGCATGTTCAACGACTTGACGACTGTTTGGCAATCCTTCAACCGACCGAGGAAAGTGTCAAGGTCAACGTCGGCATCCTGCGTCAGCTAAACGTAAGAAAGACAAAAATTGTTCAAACAACTGCTCAATTACTTCCTGAGCTAGTCGTCACACTTTGGCAGATAAGAACCGTGGATCGATAATGAGGGCATTGTCATCTTTTGCGGCGTTATATAGTAACATCACAATTAAGCAAAATAACGTTGGTTGTTGGTATGTTATATAAACCATAATACTTCATCCGGTATCTTATATAGATCATCGGAAACTTAAATAAGAGAAAACTGAGTCATATTAAAACTTTCATCGAATCAAAATAAAACCACATGATTATAGTGATGATATTAACAATGAATATTTTATCGAAGAAAAATAAAAGGATTGATTTGATGGTTGAATAAAAAACACAAAAATCCTCAAATATTGTTATGATTGGTCATCAGCGAACAAAAGAACTTTCTAAAACAGCTTCGAACGACTGCAACAGAAACAGCAACATATGGAGCACAAGTTCGGACAACACAATGACTGGGTGCGCTTGGATAGGAAACTACTTCAACGAAAACTGCTATCCGTCCTTTTCACGTCGCTTCAACGTCGTTTAGCAACCTTACAACCACGTAAAAAAGCTGCTCCCGTTGGCTGAAAAGAAACTGTGACTAACTTGACCAGAAGGTTTTATCTTGAGTGGACCACACTAAGTTAACCTCAGTTTGCAATGTGCAGTGAACCTCAACGGAAAGAATACGTTTTATTGAGCGCGTTGTTCAGCTTTGTACAGCAAATTAGTAGTTGGTGGAGCAAACGCTCAATCAATAATTATAATGGCACCAATGGGGGACCATGTGCTTTACCAAATCGAAGGTGTACGACTGTACGTGAAAGACCAGGAGTAGTGCACCTCTAATAAAGCGATTGCTTAAAGAGTGGACAAGCTATCAGAACTATATACGAATGTGGTTAAACGCTCAATTTTGTACCTGCTATCGATGTACTTTAACAACACTGGCATGAATAAGAATCTTGCAAAATTATCCTAGCAAACAACTTAAAAAAATGACCAGTGTGCGATTACATGGTTTCATCATTATCAGCCAGTCATGCCACTGATGGCAGAAGGCCTCCATATATATTTCCACACCATTGTGTCTTTCGCTGTTCTGATGCCAATGTTTTCTTCAATGTCATGCCGCCATCTTCTTTTAGGTCACCCTCTAGTTCTTTTCGTATATCTTGGTGTCCACTGTCCATTCTGTGATTATTTTGGCCCATCTGCTGTCTGTCATTCTTGCTACATGTCCTGCCCATTGCCACTTCAGATTTGTTGTTGTTTCAATGACATCTTTGTGTGTTTTGTTTCTGATAACTTCATTTCTAATCTTGTCTTTTCAATATTTTTTTTCTATTTATTCATTTTTTTCTATTTATGTTGTTTAGTGTCATTCTTTCCATGTTCCCTTGCGCTGCTGCCAGTTTTCTTGCTTGCTGTTTTGTGAGTGACCACGTTTTTGTTCCATTATGTTAATGTCAACAATATCAGTGTGTTCATGATTTTTCGCTTTAAGCCAATTGGAATGTTCGTACTCTTTAAAAAAGTGCTATATTTTATATGAAGAACTTTATTTCGTTGTAACCACATTTTTGATTAACCACATCACTTCCCTATATTTAATATATTGCTTACCCAGTTGTATGCACGGGAATTGCGAGGCTTGGAACCCACGTCAAATAGCTGTCGAAGAACGTCAATCTTCATCAAAAAGTGCTCCAGCTCACTAAATGCATTGTCAGCGTCAGCAAGCAAGCAAAAAGTGAAACTTGCCGACATCAAAAATTCACACACCAATCACTTGGTTTTTAGAAAGTCTTCAGGCGTTATTCTACTGGTAGCAGACTTGTAAACTAAAGTCAATCAAAATATCGTGACCCCATTGCAACTGAATAATACGAAAACACTTTTGAATAATAACAATCAGACTGAAAATCATCGTGATAGAGAAAATACAAGATGTTGTGATATCTTTGCGGTCAACTGTTCCCTTTTACTTCAATAAAATTGCAGTAAGGACAGAATGCGGCAATGATAAGATATAAATTTTTAATTTTACTATGATCGCTTACCGCATTGTTGCTATGGGTAAAATAAACGTTCAGGCTAAACGTTGCGTTAAAATGAACCCATCTTCCCTGCAGACTTTTCATATCAATTTTTAGCTAATTTTGCCTATAAAAGCTATGGGCCTACGCCCTACACTTTGTATAACAAAAAGTGTTAATCTATGTAAACACTAACCGACGTTTCAGTATTCAAAGAAATTTTACTCAATGCGATGCCTTAGAACCAATGATTTTTATTGTTAACTGAAGCTGAAATGCTTTTTGATTCCACATGTAAGCATAATCCTTCTGCTGCTAAGCTGCTGTCTCAAGTGGGTCTGCTACTATTTGGTGAGTCCGATTCGGTGAGTTCCTAACCTCTAACCCCTAACCCTAAAACGGCAATGATAATTAGGCTACGGTACCCGATAATTTAAAAAAAAATGAAAAAATCACCAAATAGGAATCGGACTCGCCGAAACGGGCCATTCCGGTCTCAAGTACCCACCCCTTGCCTTGTAACCATGTAACCTGCCACCTCTGTACAAGCTTTAATCATGATCTCATTCCCCTTTCCACTGAATGAATATGGTTTGGCACTTGGCTACTTCGGAACGCGTAGAGGTTGTTCAAGGATGTCTTATACTTCTTCATCACTGAGGAATGTCAAAAATAGAGATCCAGTTTTCAGTTCAGTGTCCCAACCAATCATGTGATAGCAATTTGTTACGTGAAAGTTAGTTTTTGGAAAAAAATAAAAATACTTTCCTAATATTCTTGGAAGGCACGTTACATGTTTTTTCCATCACCTGTGTATGAGAAGATTTCATCAATGTGAAGCCTCTCACAATCTTCTTCAACTTTAAGAAAAGCTCGATCTTCATTTTTTAGAATGTTAAATTCGTTACATTAGCCTACTGAACTTCGTTAAATTACTGATAATTTTCTTTAAAACGGGAGGCAAAGTCCTATGCCCTCCTTCCCCTGCATAAGCCACTGACTGTAGGCTATCTCACAACAAAACAACCTGAAACGAAGGAACGGAAAGAGATAACTAAAAAAATATTATAGCAGTCATAGATATTGTTGCAGCACAGTGAACGCGCGCAGATTAGCATTGAGCCAAGAGCGTAAATCAGTGGTTCTCAAATTTTTTCAAACTGACTCAATTTTTAAAAAAAATGAAGTTTAAAAAATTTTGCGACTTAAGCATAACCTAATATATTACTTTGGCAGTATCAAGAAAAAAAATAGCTTGGCAACATTACGTCTTGATAACGTTTTAGGTCGGCCAAATGCAACATGAAGTAAGAAAGAGAGGTTGCCTACTTTCAAAATGAGCTATCAACGCAGCTTTACTTGTAGGATTTTACTTTATTACAATATACAAACAGTTACTTTACTGTATACTGAATAGTTTTCTTGTTTGAAAAAAAAGCGACCTAACTTTGGGTCGCGACCCATATTGGGAACCACTGGCGTAGATGATACAGTAATATTGTTCTTTCATTGTAGTCTCATAAAATGGCAGCAAGTGCCAATTTTCAGTCCAAAAGTCGGTAGGCTAAACCAACGTCGATAAGCCTCAAATTTGGTGAGTGGCTTTCAAATGCCACGTACATTGTACAACAATGCGGCAAGCGATCATTGAAATGTGTGACAAAAGTGGAAAGTGCTCTCTGACGGACAGTCAATGAAAACAATGGCTGAAAAACTCGGCGAGGATGCCTGGATATGGCAAAAATAATTTGCGCGAACAAAAACAATGCCATGTAAAGGGGAGAGCTGCAATTGCACAATGAGGCGATAGGAAACTGCGCCATTTCAAACTTACGCGCAGATATAGTTACATGCAATATACTGTATAAGGCGAAGCGTAACTGTTTGTATTGACTCGACATAAAATTTCGATCATTTCATATCCTGCTTCGCTCATGGGCAACTCATGCATTCAAGTAACCAGGATATTACACTAAATGTGTGATTGAATGCAAGTGACTGCGAGTGTGCACTGTGCAAGTATGCGTCATGAAATGACTAACGCACTGGTAGTTAACGAGCTAAAATGATATCGTTAATATGTATGTCTACTCTACATACACGTAAAATATTACTAGTCAAATAGTAAAATTAACCCTTTCTACATTGTTTTCACGTCTGCATACGTTGAATCAATGTACAATTGACCAATTTTGGCAGTTGGGATATCCGTGGCAGAAAATGTTAAACAAAAGTGCCTTGAAATATGAGTCGTTGAACGATTTGAAGAGAAATGACAGAGAACTTTACAAACATCATAAAGGCCGCTGTGAAATGTATTGCTTTAATAGCCTAACTTACAACGTTTCTCCTCCAGCTCATAATTGGCTACTTAGAAAACAATTAGCATCTTTATGACGCATATGATACGCAATAACGTTCCCTTGATTAAGGCCGATTATGACTTTAACAAACAGTGCCTACTGCCTAAAAGTGTCTCCCATTGATAAAGTTTTAAAAACCCACATGACTTTTACATCTGTACGTTTCAATTAAACAGATTTAAATATTGTTTCAGCCTGTCAACATACCTTTGAAATGCAACAGCTTCTCTTGCAAGAAGGGTTTGCAGCTGGGCACACTGTCCCCCACCACGACGAAGAGATGAAATATCTGTGTCGAGTCCTCCCTCAGTTGTGTATTGCTTGACAATCTCCAGAAAGTTCAAATCCATGTTGGGCCTGAGCAAAAACCGGCACAAATTGCGTTGTATTGTGTTTTAATCAAGAAATACAGGAACAAAACTAAGCTCCCATTATCGCACAGCTTTTCAACGTAAAGTGATAAGAAGGTATATATAAGAGTTGTAACGATATTTCAAAGCAAAAAAACTTTATTAACTCAAATTAATAAGATTTTTAAAAACGTTTAGCACTTTATAGTGGGATAAGAAATAGCGTTGAGATGAAAATGTAGCCAACGATGTGTTTCGTGCATTTGAAGATGCGAGATATTAGGAGTAAAATGAATTAAACTACAAATTTAGCTTCGAATTGACCATATCATCACATGCCGGAACAGTATGCTTGAAATAAACTATATAATAAGTACATTGCACCTCTGTAAGACATACGGGTTGTTCAAGTGCTTCAAAAAAGGGCAGAAATGTTTTATTTCGTGACAGCAAAAGCAAAACGAAGTGTTTTGGCACAATGTACATTGTACAATAGTATACGTTATCTTTTCACCTTATACATATCTGTGTTACGTGCACAGTGTATCATCCACCATATCGCTATAAAAAGCCGATATATATTACCTAAATGATACCAGCATACAAGACCATTTAAACTACTGCTTTCACAAGGAAAAAAGTCACTTGTAATATAAAGAATAGCCTAACTATGTAATCACTGCGGCCATTTCTGTCACGTAGCCGAATATAGAAACATATTGAATTTTGTCATCACGACGAAAGAACATGCAAAACGAAGCCATTTCAGAGTTTGCTAGAATTTCCAGCACCAGTGACACATTCGACCAAATTTCGTTCAGTCTACGCCAGCAGAAAAAACTTTAACGTTTCAAGGAACAAAGAAAAGTGAACATAAAGCTCTGTACATCTTACCTAAAACAAAAGAAAAAACGCGGAATAGTGATCAAGCCGCCCATATCAGTATTCAGTAGGTACACGTTTTGCTGCGGACCTTGAGTTCTTTACTGTAATCGCCACTGGGTTTCAAGAAATACACAAAAGTAATATAAATTCAAAACTAAAACTTACCAAGCAACTTGGATGTCTCCCAGCCTTGACAGCAACTTGGACTTAACATTGGCATCCTTCTGTGTAGCGTCACCGGTGGTGATTGGCATAGTGGTGGAAGACATCGGCTTTGGAGTGGTTGTTGTTGCAGATCTTGCGGTCTGTCTCACAGGGGCGTCCCTAAAGACGACAGCAGAAAAGGGCTTTAGAAAACCGCCAACAACTTTTGTCATCTATTCCTCATTGAAAATTAATAAAACAGTGCAAAAAGATAAATTGTTTTTTATTGTAATATTTTAAAGTCGTTTTTACTTCCACAAGATACGATCGAGATAGATCACGATCAAGATACGATACAAATCGGCAACCAACTTGCTGTTTTACTTTTGCATAACTTTTGAAAACTTTAACATGTTTTTGTAATAACGTATCAGCAAAAACAGAGCAGGATAGCGACTGATTGAGTGATTGTTACTCGGCTGCAGTTTTGCACATTGGTTTTAAAGCCTTCAAAATCTTTACATTTTAGTCTAAACTGTACGCATAAAGTATTACATTATACCCCTACAAACAGATTTATAGTTTAAGAACTATTTCCGAAATATCTTCTACAATATTTTTCGTATAAATGCATTCAATTGGTATATTTTTCCAAGAACAAAAAACATGCAAAACGTTTGTCACTTGCTAAGCAATATGCACTGCACAAAGATATCATTAAAAAATTTTCAATTGCCTAGAAAGGTCACAATTTGTCATGCCATTACGTCTTCTAACGTAACTATTCAGCTTCGAACTGAAAACATGTTTATTTACCTTATTGGCACAGGAGGAAGATCTCTGGTTTCTCTTGGCTTTTCAACTGACACGCTCGGTAATGTCTCCATTACCTTGATACCAGTAGGTGTGTGAGGTAGTCGTGAAGATGATGGTTGACTTCTGGACACTGGAGGAGGAGGAGGCAAGGCTTCATTTCGAAGAGTAGGAGGTGGCTCTGTAAAAAATATTTCCATAATTATTAATTCATAATATATCTAGCAGAAAGTAAGGTATAATATTCAAAAAAATAACCCAACACAAGTTTCTTTACAAACAAAAAAACAGAAAAAAAACAAGAATTTTAATGTCTATACCCAATTACCCAAATTGACAGGATGATATTTTATGACATACCAAATGGCTTTGGTGCCAAGGCAATATCGGCTCCAACAGGATTAGTGAGAGCACAGATAAGACCATTTTGGGGGTTTCGATACTCTCTCACCAAATCCCCCAAGGCTGCAAACTTTCGTTGCTGTACTCCTTTCTGAGTCTGAAACACAGTACACAGGTAAGTCAGATCTTTAAAGTAATTTTTTCTGTAAATGAGTTAAAGTCAAATGAGCAAACAAGCCAATACATAAATAAATAGAAACCTTTTTATTGGGTTGATAATAATGTATAAAACATAGCATAATGAAATTATGTTGACAAGAAAATCAAGATAAAAGAGTCAATTGTGCAGAAAAAACTCTAGTTTAAACCAAACGACTTCAAGCTTTGTTTAGGTAATTTTTAGTATCAAATACTAGAATGCAGATGCCACATCAATTATAAAAAAAAATGCTGTTTCAGTATTTTCACGTTTAACAAACAGAACAATACTGTGGCAAACTTGACTTGGATTGCTATTGCCAGTGCGAAGTCCAACAAACTATTTACTAGCTCAACTGTATGACAAAAACTAAATTTATAAACAACTTAACATGTGTGCTCAACTGCTCAGGTAATGTAAATCAGTGTAAGATTTTGTATCCATTTTATAACCTATACAGCCCAGCACTGTCACACCTGAACAGCAAGCAATCCATTTTCAGTTGGAAGCACTCTGTATGTGTGAACTGTTTTGTTGAATCTGTCAAAACAACATCTAGTTACATATCTGATAACAGTATAAACTGCTATTTGATTCAACACAATTTTTTGAAATGGTTTGAATAGACTAATGGCTATTTCATGGGTAATCGCATAATTTGTTGCATTGCATAAAGAATATTGAAGATCATCATTCATCAATCTAAAAACATACAAACCTTGCCAGGTTAATAATTCAGTTTATTGCATATATTTATATATACATATATATCAAAAAACTGTAACCTATAATACACTTACGGTAATTGAATAGAAAATGTCTATTTTGATGAAAAAAGTGAAATTAAAAATAGAATGTTTTTAAGTACGGTAAATTTTTAATAATTAAATTTATGCTTAACAAATATTAACCATAAAAGTACATACAGTATGTGAGTGATTCTGCAAATGGTTATATGCAATTGTACATAATTAGCTATAACCACTTTATATCAAGAACTTACAATACACTTAAAGCATAAGCCCCAGCGATAGTTTCACTTGATCGTATTACAAAACTTCCATCAATGCCAGCAATCATTAGTAATTCCTCAGCTTTTTGTCGACTGACACGTCCAAGATGCCATTTCTCGTCAGACATTACCAACAATTCTAATAATTCACATTCACTAGATATTGAGACTTCTGACATAGAAAAATAAACTTATTAATGTCACTTAAAAAGCAAAGATTTTTTAACGATAAATATCATTATTGAAATAGAACTAGAAATGAGTAAATGTGGATTAACTATCCTAAAGCAATTGAAAGGGAGTAGAACAATTTGGCTCAAATGAATTAGAATAAATAACTATGATTGTTAAAGAAGCAACAATATCGCTACCAAACAATAAACAAAAACAATCTTCTTCTTCTTCGTATGAGCTGTTCTTCTGGACTATATGTTTGGGCATGATGTCATCAGCCACTCGACAGTCTCGTCATCCAGGGCCTTCAGTCCAAGCGCTCCATGTGGTGGTTGATGGATTGGGCAGTCATGGACGACATCATCTACTGTCTGGTCTGTGGCGCCACACTCGCATCCCGGTGAGGGAGCCAGGCCCCATTTGCACATGTCTGAACGAAAGCGACCGACGCCGGTTCGCAGGCGGTTAAGCCGGACTCACGCAAGTCTTGCGAGGGGCAATCCCGAAGGGTGGGGATCGACGTCGGGCACTAAATCACGGAGTCGGGAGGTGTTGTTTTGCCACTCCATGTTCCATGTGTAGTTCATCCAGTGTGCCGCACTTATTCCAAGATCTTCAACGTTGTTCAGAAGCTGTCGTGCGGCGGGCACAAATGGGCGTCTTGATTTCAGTCGCTGCTGTCCTCCAGGTAGGCGCTGGAATGTACTGTGGAGGAGATGGTCGGGGTCCAGTGCGCGACGAGCAAGGGAAATCATGCCTCCTTTACGGCGAAGCTCAGCAGGTTGGATGCCTGCAAGGATGGGAACTTGGGAAGGCAGTCCGTTGGAGTGGGACGCAGGCATCCAGTCACAGTGCGTAGTGCGTCATTGATGGCGGTGTCAATGTGGCGGGTGTGAGAGCTGCGGCACCACACTGGTGCGCAGTACTCAGCGGTAGAATGGACGAGGGCCAAGGTAGCTGTGCGAAGGGCTTTCGCATCAGCTCCCCAGCCGGAACCCGCCAGCCGCCTCAAAAGTGCAACGCGCGCAGATAGTTTTTTGCGCAGTGACTCCAGGTGTCGTCGGTACGTGAGTGACCTGTCCAGGGTTACGCCGAGGTAGGTGGGTTCGGCGCAGTAGGGGAGGTGTTCGTCATCGGTGGTAATGTTGATCTCACGTTTTGCTTCCTTGTTGTTTAGGTGGAAGGCCGCCGACACTGTCTTTGCCTTGCTGAGCTGTAGCTTCCATTTCTGGAGATATGTTGATATAGTTGACATGTCCTGGCTTAGGTTCCTCTCCATTGACTGCCAATCTCCGGCCGGATGCAGGAGAGCCAGATCGTCTGCGTAAGCATACTTCCTGGAGATGGTGTCAGGCAGGTCATTGATGTAAGTGTTAAAGAGGAGGTGAGCCAGGACAGAGCCCTGTGGGACGCCGTTCCTGAGTCAACGTAGTCTACTTCGTCGGCCGCTACCGGTGGAAAGCTGCGGTTTTGCACAAGTTCCATAATCATATGGACCATGTGCCTGTCAGGAAGGAGACGGAGTAGTTTGCAGGTAAGGCCGTTGTGCCATACAGTGTCGTAGGCAGCCGTGAGATCGACAAACACGGCGCCAGCCTTCTTTTTTGTAGAGAAGCTGTCCTCGATGTCTTGGGTCATCAGAGTGACCTGGTCTACGGTTGATCCTCCGTGGCAAAAGCCGGCTTGTTCCCGAGAGAGCTGAGGGTCTATTATTGGTTCGACACGGGCGTAGATAAGTCTTTCGAGTATCTTGAAGGGGATACAGAGCAGAGAGATGGGGCGGTAGCTCTTCGGATCCCCTGGGGGCTTCTTTGGCTTTGGGACTGCAACCACTAGGGCTCTTCTCCAGATTCTTGGGATGCGCAGGTGACGCAAGCAGCAGGAAAGGGGATGATGAGGGCTTGATGCTTGGTGGCCAGGTGCTCGATGATGTTGAGCTTGCTGGCCGTGATGCCCTCGGTGTTCAGCTGCAGTATGGTGGGTCGTCGGTACTTTTCGACAGTGCGAGCACTGCCGTGCCCTGAAAAGGGCATTTTCCTACCCACTCTGCGCTGAACAGTCTCATTAGCTCTTGTTTGACAAGCTTCGTTTCGCATACGTATTTTGTATAATTTCGTATGTTACTGACGGGGGGGACCACGTGAAGGTGCTTGTCTTCCTCCCCAAAGAAGTGCACAACAAAAACAATGAAAGAAGTGCACAGCGTTTGTTATTTGTCTAAATATTGTTGTCAATTTTAATTTCACACAATCCTACCACTGTAAAATGAAGTCACATCCTCGATCCTAACTTGTTGCGACTAGTATAACTTTTAGAAACAATTTTATCTACATCCTCGGTGAGGTCAAGAGTTTTCATGTGATCTCTATGTGTACAATACCGTATTAAAGATAGCCAGGTCAGTTAAATGCTGCTGCGTTTGTATATATAGGCGCCATTTTTTTGCTGAAGTACACTAATTTCAGGAGGCAAGAATTCTGAGCAATCTTTTAAAAGTTGCCAATTTTCAGTCTAAAAAATTAAAATGCAATTCAACTTAGGAAATTCAACAAACTATCAGAAAATTGTCTGTTTTGGATTGAGCTTTAATCAATTATTATTAAAATACAATGTGTAGTCGTGCAGACCATGTCACACCCTTTTATAAACAACTTGACATCCTAAAGTTAAAAGATCTGTACAGCTTTGAAATTGCTAAATTTATGTCCAGTTTTAATTTATTATCCGACATTTTCCAAAACTACTTTAAAAAATGCAACAAAATTCACAATCTAACCACTCAAAACTCGACTAACCTAGATTATACTATTACTATCGATACACAAAACTAAACTACAACGCACTATAAAATACTCCGGCCCAAAAATTTGAAATGATAAACCAGTTAAACTTCGTAAATTCTCCTTCACAATTTTTAAAACAATGTAATATATATAATATACAATACATACAAAAAGAAAATTTTGGACACATATTAGGCAAATACTAAATTACTAGTCAGACTTGTAATTGTAATATCTAGGCTACGTTGGCCTACTTAAATTTTTAATTTCTTTTCATCTTGGACAGCTTCACTGTTATTTATTTGTCTCAATTAGCCAATTATAATTATCATTGATGAGTAAGAGAGGCTGCTTGACTTGAAGGCCTTAAATGGTCACTTCGCAGTCTCCCGTTGCTGTGATGCTATTATTTTTATCTTTTCTTTTAATTGTGATCTTTTCAACAGTTTTACTCTACATTGTGTTTGATTTATCGTACATCTTTTTTTTACAGCAGCCAATAAACATTCTAGAAGAAATCTATCTAGGAGAAAAAGGGTACAGGTAAAACAATGCAAGATCGAGTTACGGTACTTTAAATGTTCTATGTTAGAATACAAACTCTCTTTTGCAACAAATTATTATTGGCTAAGGCTATATTTATGATATATAGTGTAATAATAGTCACAATAGTGTTGCTAGATAAGGAATTCTGCCATAATTTGAGAAAAGTTTAAAGCTATTGAATATAAAAACTTGTATTTTAGAAATTTTTTTTAGTCTTGGGGAAAGATCAAAACCCTGATCTTATTCCTAACTCTAACCCTTACCTCAACCCTTTCTAAGTTTAATCCTAACTCTGGCAACACCTGATTGTAACCATGGCATTAAGTGAGGAAAAATAGCCATTTCCAAATTATTATTACTTATTTGTATCAGACAAAAATGTTCATATTCAATGCCAACACACAAAAATATCAATAGTTTAGATTTAAATAAACAAAAGTTATTATTAACAAAAAGTATGGTCGTCGTCCAAATTGAGACAGAGGCCATTCACTTGAATGATTGTTTAAGGTGGTCGTGTCTATGCGAGCGAGGGCTACGCACACACTCTTGGCCAGCTCCATGTCCACTGCGGTCCAATTATATTGAAATGTGCAGCCTCAGGGGAACTGGTTGCAACGGGCTACCGGGTGCTCTGTTCATCAAGGCCAGTCTTACAGGATGCCTGTCCGTCAGACACTGCCCTCTTCCGCCAAAAATTGCCGTTGGGGACTTTTATGTGTGTCTATTAGCCCCAGGAGTTTCTAGGAGTGAGCCTAGTTTTCAGCCTGGGTTCACCTTTACACCGCGTTGAGGCATCTCCATAGAGATGGGGGCTAAATATAGTCAGCTCCCTAGACACTCCGAGTCCGAAAAAAGTATGGTAACGCTAGCTTAATATTTTCACCAAAAGATCGTTTAAATGATAGGTTAAGCCTAGCGTATAATTAAAACAAACTCAGTTCAATTTAAGTTGTCTATTGCAAATGGTACCGTAGTTGGCAATGCGTTAATTTTGTATTTGCACCTGCTTTCAATTACAACTACTAAAATGTTCATAAATAATCAAAATTACATCCACTTTATGATATCACAATGCAATAATACAAGCATACTCAACAAAGAAATCGTGTTCAACCTGTACTGTGCTGGTACCCTCCTACTCCTACCGTCAGTTTAAACTGTCGTACGTCGGTAGTAAAGAATTACAAAGAATTTGTAAGTCTATCTTCAATTTATTTTTCACATAGAACTGCTTCAACAAGACATTCTTCAGTTGTGTCTGTGTGTAAATGTTTTTATTCTTACTCATAACCGTTTGATAGCAGTTGAGTTTTAGAACACAATTATTGGGTTTTGACTTCTGTAATCCTTGCAATAGCTTCTTCTTTTTCGTCGTATGAGCTGTCTTGTTCCGGACTATATGTTTGGGCATGAAGTCATCAGCCACTCGACAGTGTCGTCATCCAGGGCCTTCAATCCAAGCGTTCCATGTGGTGGTTGATGGATTGGGCAATGGGCAGTCAAAGAGTTCACACAATTAGCTGGTCTTTTTATTATCAAATTAATTCAAAAACTGCATTTCTATCGGCATCAGCATGCTTGCAACTGTTCTTTTAGCACTGTCTGACATGACACTAGGATGGGTCTAGCTCAGGGTTGCCAGATACTCAAGTTATAGTAAGGCCAAATCCATTATAAAATAAGACCAAAAAAGGCCAAATTTTTATTTACTTCTGAGGCTAAATAAACGCTAACAACTTAATTGAAATAATTTTTTGAAAATGCCATTTTACGATCAAATACGACAGATAATAATTTAGCACTGTCAGAGCATAATGACCGGTTCGTTTGCATAATTTGATTAATGAAAAATTACTGTAGTAACAGATAAACTAGAAACCATTATTACTTCAATTCATGAACAGTGCTATTCGGAACATCTAGCTAAGCAATAAGCATGAATTTGTCTTATTGAGTATATGTACCAGGGATGTCTACAACTACAGGATTGGAAACTATCTTCAGTGCTATCCTATACACGACTACAGAAGAATTATTAAAATAAAACACTGTTTGTATCAACTAAAGATGGTATAAAATTCAATTTTGCAATAACAATATAAAATATAGCCTTCACTCACATCAAAACTTATTTGATGTATAGAAGTTTAAAACCACAAATCTAAAAAATCAAAAATAAACGAATGCAAAGATTCCCTGTCGTTCTGTAGCATTTTGCGTATTGCAAACCGGATCAGAAGTAAACGTAGAGTGTTCAACAATCAGTGAAATGTGTTGTCGTCAGGCTTTTATAATAAACTTATTCACAGACCAACCCAGTACGAAATCAATACGTTTAAGATGTCATAAGAACTAAAACTAATACTCGGTTTTGAAATTATTTAGCAGCAAACAAAATACGACAAGATTGCACAAATGGAATGCAAACACATCATATTAACAAACAAGGCAAGTGTATACTTTACGGTTTACGGCAGGTGCAACTTAATAGAACCGCCCTGTCCACCGCTAACACATTCTCTACTCTCTACCTATGTCTCTACTCACTAATTAAAATTAAAACAAATATAGGTCAGCCTCTAAGTGATACTTTTATATTACAATTGAAATTGAATTTCCTTAAAATAATACTTTTTAAACCGGTCAAAACTTGCAGCCATAAAAAGGGCCAAATAAGGCCAGATTTTCTGGCCTTATTTGCATCAATTTTTTTAGGCCAACTGCAATTTAAAAAGGCCAGTTTTCTGGAATTTGGCCTAAAAAAAGGCCATCTGGCAACTCTGAGAACTTAAGAACGGAGTTGCCAGTTTCGCGGTTTTTCAACGGAATTGGGCTAATTTTGTTGTGGAATCGTAAGAAAACTTTGGCAGTCGCGGTTTTTTGCGGTTGGTTTCGTTCCATTTTTACATTTAATTTTGATTATATTTTACGCAAATTTGTCATATTTTTGGCTTGTTTCATCACTTGTGACAATTGCGCTACTTTTCAGTGGCAATTGAAGAAGAAGTTCTTTTATTTTGAATCATCAGCACATGTGAAAAAAACAAAAAACAATACAAGATTAAAATGTGAGTTAGGTTGTTTGCTGATGAAGATGGGAAAGGCAGAAGGACCGAACTGGTCATCAAGTCTGCCACACCCGTACTGACACACCCAATTGTGCTGAAAGTTTTAAAAACATCTGGCAACTTTGGTTAAGAAGCAGTGCTGTCAGGCCATTTTAAGATGATTTGTGCTGAAATTGATTGAACCTTTATCCTTGGACTGGGAAAGCTTCTTCGAGAGCTTTTGAGATTTTGAGCAGCCCATAGGCAGTTTCCGGTTTTACATGATAATGTGGCCCGCGGCCACACCTGCCGCAATCCTCAAATAATAGTGACTGTTAGTTAATCTGTAGTATTTTTAGTAGGCTACTCCCGGTAGCCTACTGTTTTTAGAAATAAAAGGAAAAGAAACAGAACAACTTCAACTCAGAAATTCCGAATGGCTTTCAGATCTGGGGTTTTTAGTTGATCTTAAATGTTTTGAAAATGACGTATGGGTTAATGGTTCATTTGTTAGGAAAGAAAACATGTTTGGCGTGTTACTAGATTGCTACAATCTGTTTGAACATGTGAATGAATTGATTACCAGACTTCAAGGGAAGGGCACTTTTTGTCACGAAATGAACTCCACAGTGAAGGCATTTAGGATGAAGCTAAAACTGTTTTCTCAGCTGCTCATTCAGAATGTCACAACTAGAGATAAATGCAAAAAAAACGACCCGATTTTTTTTTAAAAACGTGTTTACGGGTATTTTGTTTTTGTTGTTTTTTTTCATATTTTTCTGGAATATTTTTCTGGAAAATTTTTTACAATTTGCTGCTTAGTTTCATTATAGTGCTCTTAAAAAACATTAAACAAGTAAAAATAGTTTTATAGGTGTGCTGAAAGTCTTAAGTATTTGTGCTTGGCAGCATATGTTTTTTGCATAGCCCTACGTTGTTTCATTTTCTTCTTCATTCTCAGCAGGCATGTGTTGTGGCAGTAGACCTGACAAACATTGAGTTAATGAGTTAATTTCTTTTTCCTTTTATGGAAGTTAGCCTACGTTGTTAGTATACCGGTAGGCCTACTGGTTTTTCTTGTACACACTCAATGGGTTGACAAAATTTTGGCAAAAGCAAGATGGCTCTGCAGTGGCGTAGCCAGGAATTTTGAAAGGGGAGAAGGCGAAGCCCGTCGGCGTGTTCGCCTAAGACGACGCCTAAGTGGGGGGTCTGGAGGGGCCTCCCCCAGAAAATTTTGAAAAATTACTTTGAATTTGGTGCATTCTGAGAGCATTTTCATTTAAAATGTGGGTATGAATATTCCTGTAAAATAGTGCTGTCCAGTGGCATAGCAAATGAATAAGATCATGTTTTCTTCGGCATTTTTCGTAAATAAAGCTAATTCTCTATGTTTTCTTCTTGCTAATTCCTGGCTGAGATATTTGAATGTTTGGTATTGGCAAAGCTCGCTCTTTTAGTTTTAATGCAGTTTCGTTTCAAATTATGCAAAATTTATTTTAGAGACATAAAGAGACTGAAAGCATCATTTTCAATATCGTGACGTCACACGCGTGCCAAAAGAGGGATTGAAAGTTTTCCCTTTAAAGTGGAGTTTTTCAGCACTGCTCAGTGTTCACATAGTCAATAAATGCTTCATAATACTTTTCCTGACAAGTATAAAGTTTACCCATATTCCCACAATGCAGGAGAAAGATACAAAACAAACATCAAAGATAAAAACTTATTTTATTTGGGAACAAGAACAAATTTGATGAAACTAACAAAAATCTGATGTAGTAAGAGTCTATGTGTCCGCTACGAAGTAGTTATGCAAGATCAGAGTCCTCAGATGAATAACCTGTTGTGTTATTGCAATGAGTTTACCCTAATTGCTACATATTGTGACATTCAATGTCAATATACGTAAAAAAACGAATAAAAAACAAAAAAAAGGATAAAAAACAAGCTCGTTTTTTTTTAAAACAAAAAAAACGTTTTTTTACATCTCTAATCACAGCACACTTTCCAACACTCAAAACTATGCTACCCGTCCGCCCCGTTAGCTCTTTGGTACGCGCCCGGCTCAAGATCACGCGGCGTTGGTTCAACTCTCGGGATGTGCGCTTGAGCAACGCATTTCAGGACTGCTCTCCATTCAGCGGCACCTAGTGAATAGAATAATTCCCTGACAACAATATACTTCAACAATCGGAAAACTTCACTCTGCCAATCTTGGTAGCCGGCCCTGCATCTACAAGTAGCCTAGGCTATGCAAAACTACCAGGAATAACCTAGCAAGGCTTTGTCAATCCGAGGATAAAGATTCAAAAGCAACTAACCAACCGTACCCCAGATGATGACAGCTGAGAAGTACACCATTGTGATATCTGCACCAGACCATGAATTTGGTCGTCGTTTTGTGGACTTTCTGAAACTTTCTGCTGAGTTTGATTTTTTGTCATCACCCTTTACAACTGACTCTGATAAGGTGCCAGATGCTTTACAGCTGTAATTGATTGATCTGCAGTGTGACTCCAGAATTCGTCTGAAAGCATTGACAAAATTTATGTAGCCTATCAAAAAATCCAGTCTGAAAGCATTGACAAATTTTATGTAGCCTATCAGCACTGAATGAGTCCAAGTTTACTGATCTGAGAAAGATGGCCATAAATCTACTTATAGCCTACTGTTCAGGTCTACATACATTTGCGAGCAAGCATTTTCGATCATGTAGGCTACATTAACAAGACATAGTTGTGTAGCAAACTAATGTGATGTTGACGTGCAGTGCTTGCTGAGGATTTCTACTTCCGACATGCTGATGATTTTGATCGACCACAGATGTCTCATTGACTTCTGCAGCTACTGGAGTAAATTACGTTAATAAATTCATTAAATACGGCTTTTGGTCTCTATGTTTTAAACTTAAAGTTTACATTAATTTAAATACCGTACGATTTATTCCTTGTATAAAAACGCGATTGATGTATCGATTCAGGAATCCGGCCCACCAAATAGGCTACTTCATTTTCCTATATCAGACCCCTTCGAGTGGAGAAGTTGCCCGCCCCTGGGTCTGGCTTAACCTATCGGAAAAGACTAGAACATCACACGCCCAGGGCGAAAGAGAAAATTGAATTGAGTCCTGTTTTTGTCATGAGTTACCAAGGGGGGTGGGGGGGACTTATATACCAGTCCCAGGTATAACCTGTCCTGTCCCCCCACCCTCCATGGTAACTTATGACAAAGACAGGACTCAATTCAATTTTCTCTTTTGCCCTGGGCGTGTGATGTTTGGTCACAGCGGTAAACCATAATCTCTTCGTGGGAAAATTGTAACATAAGATTCCCGTATCCGTTCGTCTGTATGTAATGACCGAAAGAAACACTCCTTTGAAAACGTCTATTCAAAATTGTATTTCTGTAAAATTATAGACACCTGGCTGTCGAAATTGGAGTGCAACACCGTACACCACTAAAACTTGTCACTACGATACAAACTACTTAGATAAAGACGGAATTTTCGGACAAGCACTAAGCAAACAGTTAAATATGCTACCAACTTTCAAGCAACCATTTTACGAATGACCAGAATACATTGCAATATCTCAAACTCACGTACGCAGTTACTGTGACGTCATAGTGATACATTGTGAAGTAATTCTCAACAGGTGTGATACAAGTCTTACGAACGATGGTGCAATCTTGGCTCATTGTTAGGAAAAATTCCATGACGTAATACGCTAAGATTCAGTAGGCCTGAAAGGTTTTTATATGACGTTTGATTTGGTAAGCAATTGTCTGGAACAATGTTCTAGTCGTTACCTAACCTATCGGCAAAGAGGCTTTGTCCGGTCATAGCCTAATGAGCCAATCAAGAATCCTGTAGGGGATGGGATGCAGATGAGCAGTAGCGTAGCCAGGAATTTTGAAAGGGGGGTTGATGGCCGAAGCCCGACAGCGTTTTCGCCAAAGACGACACACAGCGGCGGGAGGTCTGGAGGGCCTCCCCCAGAAAATTTTGAAAAATTAATTTGAATTTGATGCATTCTGAGCATTTTCAACAAAAATGTGGGTATAAATGGCGCTGTCCGGTGGCATAACAAAAGGATAAGATCTTGTTTTCTTGAGCATTTTTCGGTAATAGCCTGAAGCTAAGTCTCTATGTTTTCTTGTTGCTAACTTCTGGCTGAGATATTTGAATATTTGAATATTTGATATTTGAATATTTGAATATCCGCCCCGATAGCTCAATTGGTTAGCGCGTCACTTCTGGAACGAAGAAACTTCAAGATCAAGCGGCGCTGGTTCGACTCTCGGGGTGTGCGCTTGAGCAACGCACGTTAAGGACTGCTCTCCATTCAGCGGCATCTAATGGATGGAATAGTTCCCCGGCAACAAGACTTCAACAATCGGAAACTTCACTCTGTCAATCTCGGTGACCGGGCCTGCGTCAGTGATCCAAAGCCTCTACAAGTATGCGAAACTGCCAGGATTAAGCTCTGCAATAAGCTTTCCCAGTCCGAGGATAAAGATTCAATCAATCAATCATGTTTGGTATTGGCAAAACTCGCTCTTTTAATGCAGTTTCGTTTAACCGTATCTGTTACTGCTTCCTTTTGGCGGCAAGAGTTACTGGCCGAGACCATCAGGTCTACGTCTCTCTTATTGCTAATTACTCCGTCGGCTTATATCAAATAACAACGGGAAAATGTATGCCGTTGGTCAAAAGCCTTATCTATCACTTCACTCAATTTATTTCGCAAAGTATCTTCGTGATTGTGTATTTTAGGTAGAAAAGGCGATAATAACTCGTTTTTTGACCTATTTTCGCCATTTCTAGGTCAAATTTCTCAGTTCACATTTTATTTTGAAAGTCTTTTTGCATTGAACACAGAATTTTATCAATTTTGTTTTTCCGTTTCTTTGCAAACAGTATTCCATGCACTTTTTGCACTACAAAGCAATTTGCGCAAATAACAAATTACCTTCCTAATTATTGTCTGTCAGCAAAGAATGACTCATATCGCATCAGAGCTTGGTCAGAAACCAACTCCCTACCCAGACAGCAAAATCGACGTTGAATCAATGTAAAAATGACGGATTTTGCTGCTTGGGTGCGAAATTGAATTTTAGTACTGGCGCGTTATGACTAACAAACACAAAATGAAACAGCACGCTAATAGTAAACTGTCAATCAAGCTATTGAATATCATCAAATTTCTTGCATTTCATAACTGGCTGTGACAAAAGGTTTATTGTGAACTTCACAATTATCCGATACCAACATAATTGGGATTAAAAGTTGGGGCAAGAAAAAAAAGTAAAAGTCAAGAAATCTCAGGTTTCTAGAGTCACTGCTTCTATGTGAAATTGCTGAATTAGCAGAGGGCGAGACCATAGGGTCTACGCCAGTAACAGGTACGGTTAAAATTAGGCAAACTTTGTTATAGAGATATAATTTGCGGGAAAACCGCAAGGTTGGAAACACTGTTAACGACTCTTGTTGGTAACGACTAGAACATCACACAACTAAGGCGAAAGAGAAAATTGAAAAAATAAAACTAATCGGGAAAAAATGATGGTTTGCGAAAGAGAGTTTTTTGGCGCTAAAAGTAACTACTTTCAGTTCTCTCATTTTCGCAAACCATTATTTCTTCCCGATTAGTTTTCTTTTTTCAATTTTTTCTTTCGCCTGAGTTGTGTGATGTTCTAGGTTTTTCCGCTCTTGCTGGCATGGTTTTTCTGAACTGTGTTGCCGCAAAAATGTCCTTCATCCTTTAAAGTTCGAAAACCGGAAGGGGACTAGGTCGGATAGTAATCCGAAAACTAAATCTCGTAAATTTGTTTTGACGAAGAAGTAAGTGAACAACAAAAAATGACTCAGCAGTTCTCGTAAATATCGATTAGTGAAAAACGAATAATGATTTTGTTGCTTGCATAAAAAAGCAGTGAATAACGCGCGTTCGATATTCATTTTTAAAAGGAATGGGTATAAGCATTCGATATGCATAAAGCAACGAATAACGCTATCGAATAGTGACAACTAGTCGTTACTTCCAACCCTGGATATATCGGTAGCTCTTTGGATGAAAAAGAGGCTGATAAAATGCCATCAACGCTTGGGACGTTCCCGAGTTTGCCACTTTCTTGTTTCACATTTGTTTTGTGATGAACTGAATGCAGGGTTGGAAGTAACGACTAGTTGTTTACTATCCGACCTAGTCCCCTTCCAGTTTTCGAACTTTAAAGGATTAAGGAAAATTTCGCGGCAACACAGATCAGAAAAAACCATGCCAGTGAGAGTAGGCACTTTAACAAGCAGATTTCTAATAAACCACGAACCAATCAGAAGCTACGCTGTTCATGACGTCATCAAGGTTGCATTTAGGAAGAATAAAGGAAAAATGCAAATTGCAGGTAAATTAAATCGTCGCTTTACCATCGGCTGACTTGGCGCATTGGGTTGGGGCGGTGGTAGTCATTACATTGACGTGGGTTTAATTCCCACTTCTGCTATAGCTCTTTTTTCTTCTGTAATTATCAAACAAAGTTCAAAGTAATAATTAATTCTCTGGCTGAATGCTGGAATGGTCACAATTGGACGGATAACGTAGCTTCTGATTGGTTCGTGGTTTATTAGAAATCTGCTTGTTAAAGTGCCTACCGCCAGTGAGAGTCGTTAACAATGTTTCCAACCTTGCGGTTTTCCCGCAAGTTTGGGCTTGTTTTTTTTGAGTTTACGTGTTTTTTTTTTAGTTTGCGAGTTGCTTGTTTTTTGGCCCGTCAATTTTTAGTAATTGTTATTTATTGCTTTTTTTAAATATCGATAGCGGAAAGTCATTGCTTTTTTGGGCATTATCGATTAGTGCAAATAGTGATTGCTTTTTGACTAAAGACTTCCAACCCTGACTGAATGCTAGCAAATAACCGGATATATGGGACATAATATCTATTTCTACATGATGCACTTCAGATTTAGAATAAATTTATGCCATAAAAATATCCACAAAACTTTGACCATGTGTTTGAAATAGCTCATAACAGGTGGAACAGATTGAGAATAAAAAGTCGAAAACTATAACTATATTGAAAAAAGAAAAACAGTCTAGCGGTTGGTGAAACTATCTGACTAGTTGTAAGACTTCAGCTAATACCCAACCACTAGGCCTACGCTTAGGTGAAGAGGGTACGCCGACATCTCCGGGAAAATATTTTGTTTTGGCCGTAGACGACCATTCGCAAGGGCTCCGAAAGAGTGGGAAAATCGGGCAACTTTCTCACCTATAGCGTAACATTGTAAAGAAAAAACGAATAGCTTTTCGTTTTTTCGCTTTTGAGGGGGACCCATTTTTACTACTAAAATTCGGAATGTGTACCAGCTTAAAAATAAGAGAATTTTTCAATACAATGCATAGGCTACTTCCTAATAATTTTCGATCATTGCAGATGCTACTTAAAATGTTTCTGATCAAGGATAAATCATTTTCCTATTGAGGTATAGGCTATGTTAAACTTCTTTAAAACGTAAAATCGTTATGCTGTTATGCCTACCGTACTGATTTCTATATCACTAAACGGCTTTTGTTGTTTTAATATGAAAACTGATGCTGCTTTGGCTAGGCGTTTAGCCTATTATTTTTGCTTAACCAACTGAACCTTGACTTCAAAAGCTGCGTTGGCCATCGGCCAGGCATGTGATAATGAATGCAATATGTCTGGAAATGTAGAACGTATTCAAAGAAGATAATAGAAAGTGGGTTAAACCTTTCTGCCTACTTTCTGCTTATACGTAGATGCCTTAATCTAGTTGGAGCTCATGGTGTGCATTGTTATCCAGATGTCATGTCAATATCATTTTTGGAGTAATTGATCGACAGCAAGCTCATGTCATTTTCAATTGAGGTCCAACCAAATAGGAAATTCTAAAAAAAGCTGTCCTTGTGTCCAAGTTAAGCAGTCTCAACAATGTAGCCTATGCTTTTCTCCATTATGTGTAGTGTAGGCTACTGCACAGCTCTAAACGAGATACATTCCACTAACTTTTTATACAGTGAAAAAACTGTTCAAGGGACAATGGCTACAAAGTCGAGTGGTGAGAACCCTGGATCGACACCCGAAAGGGCGCCGGTTCGACACCGTTTAAGAGCATATGGCTGTGTAAGTGTATATTTGGCAGGACACCTAGAGGCATGCCTGAAAATCCACACGAAGATTGGCTTCCTTGCCTTCCCGTCCACTTAATCTAAGTTTTCAACCACGGGCGAAAGCCTGGATACGACGCACACACAATGGACATTCAGTTGATGAACTTAATGGAATCAATGGAAAATGAAATTAAAGTTACAAAAAGCTGTTAAGAGTAGGCTACTCGCAAGCACGAATTGTAAAAACTATAAAATTGAAAGATTTTTTTTTTATTTTGAGATGGAACGCTCCAACAACTCCGCTTCACCAGCTCAATCATAAAAACGAAATTTATTCAATCGTATGTTACCAGCAAGGATTTGCTCGCTGTTGGTAGTTTGTTGACAATGCATCAACAAAGTCAAACGTAGCCTATCGTCAATAAGTTTGAAGTTCTATGACAATTTCATCAAATGTTTGATGTGCAGCTGCGAACATGTGGAACAAATTTAAACAATTTGTAGGCCTACATCAATAACATTTTGGATGAATTGGTAGGCTACTTTTAAAAGAAACCTCTGTTCAGCTGGAGGCTGGAGTTCAGCTGGAGGATTCGGAAAGAACCCTGCTGAACAGGCCCGGATTTAGAGGGGACAGAGGGTGCAATTGCCCCGGGTCTCCCGTTTGAAAGGCCCCCGACGTGGAAAATGTGATTTTGTGTTGGTGCCTATTATTTTTTCTCCACCTTTGAAGTTTCTGCAAAATGGCTCCTTTTTCTTTCAAGATTAATTTTTAGTCACAAGGTGGCAACTGAGTTTGGCGTAAAAGCATTCGCAACGGTAGACTCTTTAACATAGGACAGTTTTCCGTGCGAATCAGCTGATTTTAGTCATGTGACTCAGCACGTGATATTCCGATCTTCTCCGATCTTCTCGATCCGATCTTCTCCAAACATTTTTGATACAAAGAAAATTAAGTGAATGTATCGCCACAGCAGCGTGGCCTAATGGGTTAGGGTTAGGGCAAGGGAATAGTCATTTCGATTGCGTGGGTTCGATTCCCACCCTCTGCTAATGTTCTTTTTTCTTCTGCAACTGAACTGAGTGCAAGAAGGATCTTAAAGACTGTAATCAATTGAGTTTATAAGGTTACAATCATAATGGCGTGAGTCACATGACTGCAAACAGCTGATTCACGAGGAAACCTGTCCTACGTTAAAGTGCCTACCATTCGCAACGGTGTGCGTGACTTTCAAGTTACCGTACCTTGTTAAGCTTTTCCCTCCCTCGACGCGAAAAACTTTTTGCACAGGGCTCCCCATCGGTTAAACTCACCTTTGCTGCTGAAACCTCGTCTCTCCGGCCATTGTCCCAGTTGGGACTACTGTGGCGATCGAGAGTTTTCTCTGACCTAACGCGCTTCACTTCACTGATGTCAAGTCGGATTCTGGAACCTTCTCTTCCAATTAACAAATACCGCGTGCTCTCGGAATGCAGTCTTGTAGTTGTAATCAATTTTTGCATTATGCCTAAATCGCATTCCTACTGTAGCCTACTTCATCGCCACCTAGATATAGGGGAAGGTTTGGTTAGTTGAGCCGGGTAACGGTTGATCCATCCGGTTTTATCGCAACGTCGTGCATGATTAGTCAACCGTTTCATAACAAAAATATGGAAAAACTTGAAGTCCATCAGCACATGTAGTTTTAGGGATTTTCTACAACCAGAAAAATTGTGAAGCAGTTAAATGTAAAATGGTAGGTAAAAGTAGTTTTGAGAAAAATAAGAAATGTGCTATTTTTTCCTACGATGTTTCATCGTTGTCTTAATGGAAATACTGGGATAGGTGAGGGTAACTTACTCTTTGTTTTAGTAGTTCTCGTTGCTTGATTAGCAAGTTGGTTCTTGGCAATTTTTCATGAATTTTGAAAATGGCGGCGATGTTAACAGTTGAGTCACTTGCAATGTTCACGGTTGAGCCATGCCTTTATCATAAGGAATGTAGTTTATGAGCCGATGGTCCTTACGTACTGCCCTAATTTTGTTGTACCGTACTGTAATTGATGCGTAGAACTGGTGTCTTAACCGGGGGCGGTCCACTGCCCCCTTAAACTTCCATAAGAGTAGTTTTTTCTGTAATGCACCAGTTTGAGGGTAATTTTTTTAGCACTCCCCCCCTTATATTTTTCTCGATAGCAACGCCACTGGTTGCTAATGTTCGTTTTCTTTACAAACCTCGCAAAATCGTTTCAGAAAGGTAACAGCACCTTCGTGCAAAGTTTCCTATTCAATGATTCTCAGTGTTTTCAGAAATATAAATTTCTGTTCGTACAGTGTTCACTGTTCTTTCATTTTAAGACACTAGACACAATAGACAGTTTAAACTTTTTTTGATTGTTTATTTGCAAGATGTTCAAGGGAAGAGTTTATTGTGTTTAATGCAGATTGAGCTCTGTTTTGGGATATCTTTTGGAAGTGAAATAATGGTGGATCAACCGTGAACAACGGGTGGCTCAACCGTGAAATTTAGGGTATCATTTGAGCCGGCTAAATTTCAATTTTAAAATGTCGATAAATGATATAAATCGGGGTCAGTCGCAAACACAAACATGTTCACAAGAACCGCGTAAGACTGCAATTTATCATGATGGATTCGGATTTTTGGTAAAGTTTGTCGTTAAATTTTTATTGCAGAAAAATCGATTTCTGGCTCAACTAACTAGACCTTCCCCTACCGTTGTGTTGCGTTATACGGTCGCGTGTAGAGTTTGCAATGCTTGTGGCTGCGCCTTTCCAATCAAAACCAGAGTTCTTTTTAAGAAACTGAAACTATGATTCCTGATGTAACTATGAAACTATGATTCCTGATGTAACAGATGAAATGCTAATGTGAAATTCAGATGCAAACGTAAATGGAAGTGAAAACGAAGTTCTTCAATTCCGAAGTTAAAGTTGTTTCCTTTGAATTAAGTTAGTAATGTAGAACGACAGTATGCTGAACTGAACTAAGTTTTGGTGGTGGATTTATTGGTCGTTCGGTGTTTTCATTTTTGGTGTGTTTGGATTCTGTTCTTCGGAAGGTAGAAGTCAAGTTAATAAACAATTCGCAGTCGTGAAAAACTCTACTTGTGATCAAGCGTTACTCAGTGAAGATCAGTCGATAAACACGGCAGGAGAGGAGACGACTTCGTGTCCGATCATTCCTCGCCAGTTATGCCCAGGAATGTCGCCGCCTCTCTGACGGCTGTATATGAGCGTGCGTGTTGACTACAGCGTCCGCTACACTACCATATGCTCTGAAAATGGTTGTTTTTGTTGGGAACATAGTCCTTTTTTCTGCCTTGTTGATGAGTTTCGTTTCGCCTTTCTATTTGTAATTGAATTGGACTACGAACAGGAGGGGCCGCGTGAGGCTGCTCATCATCCCACCCCCCATCAGTTGATGAAAAGTTTATTGTCATTGAGAACAAAATTGGAATTTGTGAAATTTGAAGTTCCGAAAATAAAACATAGAAAAAATTAATATTACACCAGAAACATGTTAAAATCAGCATTTAGAAGGACAAATGGGCTACAGTCCGTGAGAAGTTTTTTTTATTTAATTAAATTTTATTCCAAAGATTGGCGGTGAAACAGGCTTAAAACTGAACTAAAGGTTTTCATGTTTTGTAGAGATAACCTTTTAAGATTTTAAAAATACATTATTAGTTTTATATACGTCGCGTGATACACCTGTCTTTTTCATGTTTTTGATGCCTCTAATGCTTTTGATCAAATTAATCATCACACATTGTTTAAAAAAATGATTAAAAGAAGAATGCCTATGCAATTTGTCCGTTTGTTACAGTATTGGTACAGTCATCAAACTATTCGTGTAAAATGGGGTGGCCACCTCTCTCAGCCTTTTCCATGTTTCAAATGGGGTGAGGCAAGGTGGGGTTTTGAGTCCATACCTCTTTGCCCTCTATGATGATGATCTATCCAAAAAGCTTAACATGTCTAAAGCGGGTTGCTATGTAAGGACTGCATTGCTAAATCACATTATATTTGCGGATGACCTTTGCTGCTTTTGTCCCAGCCTTGTTGGTTTACTTGAATTGATTGAAATCTGATAAGACAGTTCAGTTCAGTTGTTTTTTATTTCTGACCATCATATCAAAAACAATACACGTCAACATAGCAAAGGTCGAGAAAAAGGTAGAAGCGACAAAACGCGAACGTTAAAACGTGCTTGTGACCGAAGTAAGTTATTGAGTTGAGAAATTTGGCACGGTTGCAACACCTTCAGAAAAATGTAAGATATAAAGGGAAAATAAAATAAAAAGAAACTTACAAAAATAAAAAATAAATAAACAATGTTTATTTAGGCTATAGCTTTATTAGCCTAAATAGCTTTAGGCTAGCTGATATATTTAAGATTTGTATGGACAGTTGGTATGAAGATCGGCCATGGTGCGTTATCAAGAGTGCTGATGGTCGTGAGCGGAACAGTACGTCTTGATGCGTTTAGCTCATAGCAAAGAAGAGCAAGGCAGGCAAAGAAAACCCCACAAAGAAATCCTACCACGGGCAAAGCCATTTCAAGCGCAATTAACGCACTAGGCCTTGCACGAATCACAAAATAGATACAACTTGGCGATACGAATCAATGACGAAAACAAATAAAACAAACTAGCAAAAACAACATCATCATCTTGCGGAAATTCAATTATACCCAGAGAAGATATGTTTTGAAGATATCAAGCGTGCTTTGATGCAAAGTTGCGTTGATAAAACGATAATTTTATACCCCAGTCAGCTAAACTCATCACCTCCACACCGATCCAACGTTAGCAAACGTTGAATTAATGTAAAAATGACAGGCATCGCTAGCTGGGATGTAGTAGTGGCATGTCACAGTAATATGAGAAATTAGGGTTACCATATGCTTTACACGTTAAATCATAATAGAAGTGAAAAAAAAATTGACATATTACGTTAGAAAAAATAGATAAACAAACAGACAATAGCATGACGATCTAGTCCAAGAACACAACAACAAGACTTTGCAAAGCAACATGACATTACGTTTAACTGTAGAAAATCCTTTGGGATGTTATTTAAGCCCAAACATTTCGATCTGTCTGCTTTCCCAAGGATTATTGTTGACCAAGAACTGATCGAGTTTGTTGAAAATATCAAGTATTTAGGTGTGTACCTATATCACGTCCTCATTATCAGATGACAAGGACATATACCGCTACATGTTAAATCTTTTTATTGCACTGTAAACAAATTAAAAAATAAATATAGCAAATGATCACGAAGAGTAAAAAATGTGCTGTTTCGCTCTTACTGTAGATCTCTTTATGCTTGTCAACTAGTTCAGTTCAGATGTTTTTTATTTCTGACCAATTATCGCTGAACTATGGCATATATTTCTGAACTATGGCACCATTATTGCCGTTCTTCGATCAATCGGATTAGAATTGCCTATAATGACTCATTTCGAATTCTACACAATATGCTTCGCTTTACTAGTGCACGTGAATGTCAAGTTAATGCAAATGTTACAACTTTTGATGCTCTATTGCGGAAAACAGTTTATGCCTTTGTGCAACGTTGTTACAAATCTCTCAATTCTCTTATCATAGCATTAATGTCCTCAGACGCTTTCTATAAAACGACATATTTTAAGCACTACAATGATATGTTGCACATGTCATCCAAGTAACTTCTTACGTCTTGTTTTTGTGTTTTGGCTTTAATATGGACAACCTTGTCTGATACAAATAAATAAATAAAAAAAATTTGTTGCTGGGAAAAAATCCCTTGCGTGAAAATTATTTTACGATATCTGGTAACACTGAGCTTTTAATCACTGGGAAGACATGGAGTTTTCAATTTTGTTGATTCACTATTTCACCACACATTTAGACAATTTAAAAATGTTGTACTA
Source organism: Aplidium turbinatum (assembly GCF_918807975.1). NCBI lineage: Eukaryota > Metazoa > Chordata > Ascidiacea > Aplousobranchia > Polyclinidae > Aplidium > Aplidium turbinatum. The sequence continues at coordinate 39,792,334 of NC_137473.1, forward strand.
TGGTCATGGGATATTTGTGACCAGGGTTCTCGCATTTCCAAATTATTAAGAAATTTTTCTCTGTTTCAAAGAAATTATATTTTTTGAGTAAATGTAAGAAAATGTGATCGATAACACCGGTCAACAAAAAAAAATTTTTTTTTTTGTTACAAGAGATTTTTTGATCGATTCTGAATGAGTTTTAGCCACTGATTCCAAATCTGCAATCAGATTTTTTCTGCAAGCTCTAGTTTTTATGCAATACACCAGTGGATATTTTGAGGCGTGCAGCATTTGGTCTGAAATTTACAACAAAATTCCAACTATTTAGATCTGGTTACCACGGCAGTCAAACTCGATTTACAGCGATACGATGATTGGTTTTACAAATGCCAAATAAAAAGTTGATTCTTTTTGTTATATTTGTGGCATATAGGCCTACTCATTCCCTCGTCAGAGACGAAATATAACGCCATTCGTGAAGCGGGCCTACAAAGCTTATTTTCAAGTTCCTCTGGGAGATCAAGAGAAGAAATGGGCTCCACATATTGTCTGCCATAATTGCGAAGAAATGCTTGGTTAGAGATTGGACAAAGAAAAAACGTAACGGACTTCCTTTTGGTGTCCCTATGGTGTGGCGTGAACCGAAGGACCACTGCACTGATTGTTACTTTTGTTTGTTTTTCCTGCCAATGCCCTTGGTGTTAATCAGACAAAATATTTCTTATCCAAATATTCCTTCCGCTATTCGACCTGCCCTTCACTCTGAAACGTTTCCACCTCCAGTATTTAATGGTTTTGCATCCTGCGATGATGAAGAAACAGACTCTGAGATTTACCACGGTAGTATGGAATGCGAGTATCCTAAGGAAGCAGATGCAGACTCAGAAGGCTCTAATTCTGAAACCATTCAGAAACTTAACCAGTGAGAACTAAATGACTTGGTACGAGACTTATCCAAGCAAGCTGCTGAGCTTTTAGCATCAAGGCTCAGTGAAAAACACGTATTGGACCGTTCCACAAAGGTTTCGTTTTTCAGGAAACGAGATGAAATGTTTATGTATTTTTTTTCAGAGGAAAAGCTGTTAATTTACTTCAATGATATTCCAGGCCTTCTCGTCCAACTAGAAGTTTCTTCATATGATTCAAGGGAATGGCGCTTATTTATAGACAGTTCCAGACGAAGCTGTGACAGCTTTTGAAGTGTGTTCTTTTGCACAATGGTAATGCACATGGAGGAGTTCCAGTTGGTCATTCAACTGTCTTAAAAGAATCATATGATGATATTAAGCTAGTCATTGACTTGCTGAAATATCATCAGCACAACTGGATATTATGTGTTGACCTGAAAATGGTTGGTTTCTTACTTGGTCAGCAAAAAGGATACGGTACACAAAGTTTCCATGTTATCTTTGCATGTGGGACAGCAGAGCTAATGACAAGCATTGGACCCAAAAGGATTGGCCCATATGTGAAACACTTGAAGCCGGCATGCCAAACATGTTAAACAATCCGATTGTAAGTAGATACAAAATTGTTTTCCCCCCTCTTCACATCAAGTTGGGTTGATGAAATAGTTTGTGAAAGCTTGAAGCCCTGATAGCGACTGCTTCCAATATATTGTTCACACATTTCCCTCCATTTCATACGAAAAGATTAAAGCTGGTGTCTTCAATGGACCACAAATTCGTAGCCTTGTGCGAGACCAACAGTTCACCGATAAGATGAAAACCAAAGAAAGAGCAGCATGGTTGTCCTTTGTGGATGTCACTAAAAACTTTCTTGGAAACAAAAAGGCTAACAATTACGAGGTTCTTGTGAGCAAAATGCTCTTTGCTTTCCGCGACTTAGGATGCAGAATGACCATCAAAGTTCATTTCTTATTCAGTCATCTGGACAAATTTCCAGAAAACCTCGGAGCTGTCAGTGACGAACAAGGAAAGCGGTTTCACCAGGATCTTATAAAAGTAGAAGAACGTTACCAAGGCCGATGGAATTGACACATGATGGCAGATTACTGCTGGAAGCATTAAATGAGACTGCCCCCAAAAAGCTTACAAACGCAAGAGCCTCAAACGCCAATTTTTGCCCAGCATGTAGTGTGGATTTCGCTTTCTATTTTCAGCCAGTGAACTTTTCTCACAACATCAAACTTTTAAAGGAGCTTATTTATGCTTGTGATTGCAATAGGTCTGCATGGAGTGCTATGGTTACTACTGTAGTTGTGAAAATGATTCGTTTGTTATGTACATAGTCTATACAGTTTTTGAAATTTTGTTTACAACGCTTTTCGAATGATTTTGTAATGTTTTTTTCAAATATTTTGGTGCATTTCTATCAGTAAGTATAGATCTAAGCTATAGATAAAACGGTTAAGCAGTATTTCAGTGGTAAAAGATGTTTTTTTTCCCATTCATCAAAATATAATTTTTTTGCAAAATATTCAGTTTTTACTCAAAAAAAGGAAAAAAATCAAAATTTGCAAAAAATCTAGAGCTTCTAGACCAAAAATAGCGTCATATTCGGATTCAGCACCCCAAAATTACCCAAGACCAAGTGAATTTGGAAATGCAACAAATTTTTTGTTGACCAGTGTAATTTGAAAATTGCCATCAGGGCCGGATTTAGCCTAAGCGCTGCCCTAGGCAGATACGAAAAGTGCCGCCCCCCAAAAAAAATTTTTTGATGGTGCGTTACGATTTATATTTTCAATTCCTTACAAAAAAGTTATTTGCACTGTTTATTTGAATACCGGTACTAGAGCTCGACCGATATATCGGTCAGCCGATATGTATCGGCCGATATCAGGTGTAGCCGATATATCGTATCGGCTATTTTTCGCCGATAAACATCGGCCAGCACAAGCACACTCAAAACCATCCATGCATGCCTTCAGAAGAAACACAAGTTTCTCAAACGTGCTTACATAGCACAAACAATTGCTGTGAGAATAAAATTTTCCGCCCATTCTAGTGCGAGCATCTAGAAAATGTTAATACTGTATCCCTTAGCTTCAATTCAAGCAGGAAAAATTTCGAGTTTTACGTTGCTTCAACGATTGATGACATTGAATCAGTGTAACAAAGGTGAATTTTTTGCTAAGAATCGTTGGGAGTGCGGGTGTACTGTACTTCTACACTAACCACGCACAGCTTATTTCAAGTCTTACGTCACAATGCCTGGCTTTGATCTCCGAGTGATATTGATAAGGCAAGATTCGTTACAAAATGAGATCATACGAGTAGGCTATCGCAGCAAGATGCCGCAAAATTTGTCAAGTTTTGGTATTACAGTAAGAAAGAAAAGGTCCAGGGAAAATTAACTTTTGTTCACATGACACGCAAAAATAAACCCGAAGAAAAAATCCTAGAGAAACTTTGCACAGAAGAAAATAGTAGCGTCATTGTGGAAGTTGCAAAAATAAACCCAAAGAAAAAAGCCTAGTGAAACTTTGCACAGAAGAAAATAGTAGCGTCATTATAGAAGTTTTCCGATTCGTGCCCAGAGCATTGTGATGCAAGAAGCCACACGACCTCTTTCGGTGGAAGTTATGCGGCGTAATTAAGCAAGCAACCTGCGCCGAGTCCCGGGCGGGTGGGCCGCGCGGGCCGGACATTTCAGGAATTAAAAAAAAAAATTAATTCAATTTTAAGTCCAAAAATTTCTGTAACCATCTGCCACCTTCTAATACTAGCCTACTTACCTTATTCGCAAGGTTTTGTCGCCATATGATAGGCCCTACTAGACCTACTAATTAAGCGATTAGTTTTCGTCAATTATTGCCATGTTACATTCATGCAACGTTAAACAACGTTGATTCGTCGTTAAACGAGCAAAGTGTCCAGCCGCGCCGTTTGTCTCCACTCTGCCACTCGTAAGCCCAGTGCTATAAATCAAGTAAATTGCGCAAACCTGTGAGGAACTTCCCAGACAGCAAAATCCGTCATTTTTACATTGCTGTGACGTCTGCGGACATTGAACCAATGTAAAAATGATAGATTTTGCTGTCTGGGTTCATTCGCAGCAAGAGTCTGACCGCAATTTCCACTGCTGTTACATCGTTTTAACATCGCCAGATGTTAAATCGGTGTAAAAACTGTAGCATTGTTCTTCAAAGGAGTAATTTTCTCTCAAACGACGTCATCAATTAACTCTGCTGCTAAAATGCTCTATGTTGTCGTCTCAACCATCACAGTTGCGTCTGTTACGTCACTGATATTAAACTGTGCACTACTGAACAGTGCACACTAGGGTGGCTCTTATTTGGCAAAAAATGAAAAAAAATTGAATTTTGTGTGGGACACCCTTTTAAAAGGTGAGGTTGTAAGAAAAAATAACACCTGTAAAAAATTTTTGAATTTCAAATTGATTTAGAGGTGGCCCTTCCCCCCTAAAGTTTTGCGCCCTCCTCCAAAATACAAAACCTGCATATCTCAAAAACTGCTTGAGCTAGAGATACGGTTTTTGTGTCAAAAGATGCAGAAAGCATGATTTCCTATCTGCTTTCTGAACAGTGATTGCGTCTATCTTGAGTAGAAAAGCAGTTATTTAGAAAAAACCTGTTTTCGGTATTCTAGCACAAAACAGTGCTAAACAAGTATTGTGGCCCAACCTATTCAATTAATAAAGTTCATAAACTAACCTGTAAAACTGGTAAAGCAATAAACGAAATAAGTATTCTTTAACTTTTATGCATTCATGCATAGCTAAAATAACCGTTTTTTATCATATTCCTTGGAGAAACTCTTGAGCGTGGAATCCGCTTTCCAGCTTCAGGTGCTATGCATCGCACTTGTTGGATGGCGAAGGCGATTTATGCAAAAAGCTTGATTTGCATTCATGGTATCTGTCCGAAGAAATGGTTGGACTAGCCTTGTTTGACTCTTGATTGTCTGTGGAAAGTAAAAAGCTAATGGTGGCAACCATGTTAGATGAAACAGGAGAACGTCCACCAAGGAGACCAAGCATCAAAGTAGATGCGTTTCTTAGCAATAAGGGTCTAGAACAGTATTACACCTCTAATTCAAAATGGCTTCTTCAGCTGTTGGGTGAAGATGAAGCAATAATTATACTTTCAAAGGATCTTGCTCATTGGACTGAAGATGGTGCATTTATTCAAGCTTTACACATGGCGAAGGGACTTTCAGTAGTGAATGACAGAGCAGAGAGAGGAGTTGCTCTAAGTCTAATCCAGGATTTTAACAAAATCTTAACTGAAGATGAGCCACAACTTCAGTTTCTTTTGCAAGTTGTTACTGAACACAGGAAACTGTTTCCAAATTCCAACAAGAACAATATTGTTGATTCTTCTTCGTTTAAACCTTCTTTGTTACTCCAGGGGTCAAGGGCTCTGTCTTTTACCACTCTTGGGCAGTGGCGATGCGGTTTAGATGCTTGAGCAAGTGTCGAGCAGCAATCCTTTGATTCGTCCATTTATCCATTGATTCGTCATCCAGTTCAAGCAGACCACGCACCCCATTTGGCGCAGTTACAGATGGTGTGGTCTGTGGTTTGTTCCTCTTTGCCACACTCACAGATTGCGGATGGAGCCATCCCCCATTTGTGCATGTTGGAGCGGAATAGTCCAACTCCTGTAGGCTAGCTCAGTACGCAGGCGGTTGAGCCGCACCCAGGCCTTCCTTGGCAAATTATGCATTCCGGTTGGATGGGGGCTGGTGTCGGAGATACAACTTTAGAGTCTTGAGGAGTTCTTCTTCCACTCTGAGCTCCATTTGTTGTCCTCCCAGGTAGTCGCGCTGATGGATTGGTCTTCAGCGGTTTTCATCAGGAGTTGTGCGTCACATACAAATGGTTGTCTCGATTTCAGTTGCCGAGGATGCTCGATTGCTCGCTCATAGACTCATAGAGACTTGAGTGGAGCAAGTGGTTGGGGTTCGTAGTGCGGCGAGAAAGAGACAGGATGGCTTCTTCGCGACAAAACTCAGTTGGTTGGTTGCCTGCAAGGACAGGGAAATTGTCCGATGGTGTAGGTCGCAGACATCCTGTCACGATACGCAAGGCAATATGTAAAATATTGTCGATAATATCGCTTCTTCCAGTACTGACCAGAATTACATTTTGAAATGAATATCGTTACCAGTGTTCCCTCTAAGGTGCAAAAATTAAGACAAAAAAACGAAATTTTGTAGACGGTTTCGTGGTCACAAAAAAGGTTGTAAAATCAAGATTTGGTCAAATGCGTTTTTTCTAAATAACTGCTTTTCTACTCAAGGTAGATGCATTCAATGTTCAGAAAGCAGATAGAAAACCATGTTTTCTGCATCTTTTAACACAAAAACTGTATCTCTAGCTGAAGTGGTTTTCGAGATATGCAGATTTGGTATTTTGAGGGAGGGCACAGAACTTTAGGGGGGGAGGGCCACCTCTAAATCAACTTCAAATTTAAAAAAAATTTGCAAGAGTTATTTTTTCTGACAACCTCACCACTTGAAAGGGTGTCCCAAGCAAAATTCAAAAACTCAATTTTAAGAGCCACCCTAGTGCACACGTGTTGGTTTGGCCGGATGAAACCGTTGGTTGTCACTCATTAGTTGCAATTCAGCTCCTTCGTTAACTGTTCTATTGTAGATTCAATGTAAGCTCGGTTCAGTAGCGCAGTTTATCGCTAGATATTTGCAATTTATAGTAGTAGGAACTAGGAAGCCTAGATCTTGGACCTTGGTGGCAGGAAAACAACAGTGGAGTTCTACATTATTATTGGTGATCACGACGTGACGTGACAGTATGTGTTCGCCCGCCCAGCTATTTTGAAAACTCGGCGCCTATGACAGCAACCAATGCATAAACTTTCTTGGACTGGTTTGTTGCTTAATAACCTTGTTGGTAACAAATTTTTCGTAATTGATATATATCGGCCGATATATATCGGTATCGGCCTAAAAATTTCATAAATATCGGTATCGGCCTGAAAAAGTGATATCGGTCGAGCTCTAACCGGTACATCAATGAATGTCATTGTATAATGAACTAATTGTTTAAAATCGCTTCCGCCGGGCTTTTTCTCTTGCAAACAAATCAATAATTTCTTCAAAGTCTGTAGAAACAAGTAAAGATGAGGTAATCTTCAAAAATGTGAGATCATTCATTGTTTACATACTCTAAGCATCAAGGCAAGTACACAAAATAGACTGCAACTTTTCCATCAACCTAAGATTGACTAAAAACATTTTTTCTAGGCTCTTAAATTTACTAACAGTGAGACAAACTGAACAAAGATTAATAAAAATTGCACAGACAAAGCCTACTCCTCCATACTAAGCGAGACAGATAAATAAAAGAAGCGCTAAGCAGCACATATTGTTCAAAACCAATCAAGCGTGAAGTACTCTAGGGGCAATGACTTGCCATACATGACTTGCCGCACTGTTTATAAATGTGTGTGATGTGATAACATATTTATTAATTTCTATATATCTGTTGTGAATTATTATATTCATTCACGTTAGAGCTGGGCGATATTGGTAAATTAATTTCGATACGATATTACCAAAAATAAAACGATATTATCTAAGTTTCGATATTTTACGGCGAATCGCAAAGCACGGCTTTCTATAACTGCATGAAAAACATACTGAGCACTGGTACTGACATGAACAACATTTATTGCAAATAATGCTGCGATTTAACTGTCGCAAACTAAAGATTTTTGGACAAAAATGTCAGCATGTTGACATTGCAGGGTTTTAGGCACGATCTCTTGGAAACAATTGAGCCACTAAGTGAAAACACCCTTTCACTTCTAACACTGGTGGCTTGAATGCACAGAAGTTTTCTTGCAACTTTTGCAAGTGTAGGAAAAGTCAGTGCATTACCTCGCCACCATGTACTGTACAGATGCAGCTATCTTTGTTGATAGTTTTTGATGCAAAGTAGAGATGCAGCTGTGAGTAGCAAAACAAAATAAAGTATCTACCTAGCTGTAGCTACCGTAGGCTACGGCCGATACACAGGGCTGGAAAAAATGCTTGGCTTCCCGGGAATCTGTTTTTTTGTGAAAAAATTTCCCGTTGTTTACAATCACGATAATGACGTCATAATTACGCATTTACACGTTTTCTGGCGAAAAACCTCACGCAAAAATATATTATAGACGGCCATCTGTAGCTTTATAGTTCCAATAAATAATCTTGGCATCGTATTTTATTCGTAAGCAGACATGACGCACTGTTTGTGCCTGATGTGCCCACTTTGATCGGAATAAATTGGAACAACAATAGGTACGGTATAATAAATTAGACGCCGCATGCTTACAAATTACATCCACTGACTCACCGACCACCGTGTGAATGTCATGAAACAATACGACATCACGAGCCGCTTGTTACGTACTTGACAAGTTGACAATAACAACACTTCATGCTCGAACGGGTTGATAGTTTGTTTACTATGTGCAATGTGCATGAATAGCATAACCAATTAGGAAAAATGATATAGGCATTACTTAGGCAAAAAGCACAAAAAACGGCCAAGCGGATGAACACATCAATGCACAACAAGTTTCGCTGACAAACACAAGAGTAACAAGACATAGCGAAAATTACTAATAACTTGCAAAATAACCAGTCCGCTACACGGAGAATAACGAAACGCCATTAACTTGACAACAAAATCAAAATTACGACGCTAAAACAGCTGTTTTTTTAAATCAAGCAAGTTTCGTCCATGCGAAATTACTACAAATAATACAATACACTACTGGGACATAAAAGATAGTGACGATTTCTCGTTGTTTAGTCTATCTACCACAGCAGACACTTTGTACATTTTCGAGCGAACGTCACTGGTAATAAAATGCCATGGTTTTCCTTTGAAATGTAAATCAAGAGCCTGTTTCACGATGCTGTTACACTTGCTTATGTGTAGCCCATTCCAGTGAATGAGCAGCTCGTCGCTAATGTCTTTAATATATATATTTTTTATTTGTGGATGTTGCGCTTCCAATAACTCGACGTCACTGTCTTCGACGTCTTTACTACTAGCAATAACACCTGTTTCGTTTGTTTTTTTGCTGTTGTCCTTGATTGTTTTCCTCGTCTTGGGGATGTGGTCTTTTCCGAGTGGATGAGGAAAACATTTCCGTTAGACTTATTTGACCATATTCTTTAATAGGAAAACCACGATGTTGCTGACGGGTATGTTTGCTAAGCCTGTCTCTTCGCATTTACACTCTGCAATGGGTCTGCTACTATTCGGCGAGTCCGATTCGGCGAGTCCGATTCGACTAGTCCGATTCGGCGAGTTCCCTATTCGGCGAGAGCCCTTTTCGGCGAGTGCCCTATTCGGCGAGTTTTCGAAATTTTTAAAAGGAAATTATCGGGTACCATAGCCTAATTATAATTGCCGTTTTTACATCGTTTTAACGTCGCTAAACGTTGAAATCGTGCAGAAAGGAATAAAAATATAATGTTTGAACTATTAAATTAAAATTCATCATGTCAGTTCAGTTGTTTTTATTTCTGACCATCATATCAAAAACAATACACGTCAACATAGCAAAGGTCGAGAAAAAGGTAGAAGCGACAAAACGCGAACGTTAAAACGTGCTTGTGACCGAAGTAAGTTATTAAGTTGAAAGAAATTTGGCACGGTCGCAACACTTTCAGAAAAATTTAAGATATGAAGAGAAAATAAAACAAAGAAACTGTTACAAAAAAAAAAAAAAATAGATCATGTTTATGTCTATAAGTTAGTACTTTTGAATAGTTAAAATTATTAGTTTGGACCAACAAATGTGTGGCCTGCAGCTTGGATTGAAAGGAAATTATCGGGTACCGTAGCCTAGTTATCCCAACCAGCAAAAATTTGTTCCAAGAACACAGTTCATTTTTACATTGTAGTAACAGAATGAAAAGGCTAAACAAATGTGTGGCCTATCGTGTTAACGTCGCTAAACGTTGAAATCGTGTAGAAAAGGGAGCTTTTGCTGACTAGGATACTTTGAAACTGAGAAACATTCACAGAAGCCCTACGATTTGTTCCAAGAACCCATTTAGCATAACATTTCATTTGTACATTGATTCAACGTCTGAATACATTATCTTAAAAATGCAACGTATCGTAGGGCTTCTGTGAATGTTTCTCAGTTTCAACGTATCCTAGTCAGCAAAAGCACCCTTTTCTACACGATTTCAACGTTTAGCGACGTTAAACCGATAGGCCACACCACACATTTGGTTAGCCTTTTCATTCTGTTACTACATTGTAAAAATGAACTGTTAGGCTAACTGGGTTCTTGGAACAAATTTTTGCTGGTCGGGATAACTAGGCTACGGTAGCCTACCCGATAATTTCCTTTCAATCTAAGCTGTAGGAGTGTAGGTCACACATTTGTTGATCCAAACTAATCATTTTAACTATAGGCGCCTAAGCCGTGGGGGCCAGGCCCCCACTCATATTTCCGCGTGGGAGCAACTTTTTATGCGGCATTGATACATAAAACAATAGATGAACTAGCGATCGGCAGCAGGAAAACATTTGTAAATGCAAACCGCAACAGCTTCGCAGTAAATAATCACTAGAACGAGTAGCGATGCTACAATCCCACCCCAGACAAAAAAATCTGTCAGTTTTACGTTGATTTAACGTCTGCAGACGTTGAACCAATGTAAAAATGACTGATTTTGCTGCCTGTGACATAACAAAAATCTACCATTTTGCGTCGATTCAATGTCATCAGATGTTGAATGCACCCAAAAACAACATAATTTGCTACGTTGACGCAGCGTGCGTTTAATTTCTTGCAAACTGCCTTGCTGTCGCTTTCGAAAGTCGAAATCTCTGCAGAGAATTGTCGCGGCAGTGAATCGGTTGCTGTGAAAATGAACTTGAAGTCTCGGCCCGAGGTTACCACTAACCAACGTAACAAGGGCTGGTATAAACCTCACTGCCCAGCGCCCACAGACGCACAAGCGGCATAATCAACACAACAACGGACTCGCGCAAACTGCATGGCCGCACACACGTCCGTTGCCATAGAAACCCGATCAAAGGCAGGGAATATGCGCATCTTTTGTTTTATCTGCAACACGAAAACGGGTGTATTGCAGCGAATTGAAACTTGAAAGCTGGTCAGCCATAAGTTGCGATATTGTAGTGAAAAGGGAGCAATGTCAAGTCGAAAACGTAATCAAACGTCTCTCTGTAACTATTTTTCAAGGGCTGTTTACGGATGTCAGCAACTTTTAAATTTATTAAAGGTGACGTGCTGTTGAATTGATGTAAACATGAATGATTTTGCTTTCAACAGGTATATTTTCAAGCATATGATCATTGATCAAGTTAGTATTTTCATTCCATTTACAGTATACCTTTTAGTAAACCTTTTCGTCTCTTGTTTCATGCTAATAAATCTAGTTCGTTGCTAAACTTTATGTTGCGCTTAGCTTGAAGAGTCGCAGTCCATCAACCGCTAGCCAACGCAGACGCATAGCATGTGTTTTGGTCGAGCTTTGTTTATAACAATTAACGGTAGGTCGAACGTGGCGATAACTCCGAGTGTGGCAATAAAAGCAATCCTAGTGTGACGACATAATTACGTCATCTATCTGCGTGACATTTCGCTGAATTTACGTTGCTGCTGATGAAACACGCTTTCGCCCCCACGGCCAAAAAAATAGTTAAGCGCCTATGATTTTAACTATTCAAAAGTACTAACTTATAGACATAAACATTATTTTTTTTGTAACATTTTCTTTGTTTTATTTTTCCTTCATATCTTAAATTTTTCTGAAGGTGATGCAACCTTGCCAAATTTCTTTCAACTCAATAACTTACTTCGGTCACAAGCACGTTTTAACGTTCGCGTTTTGTCGCTTCTACCTTTTTCTACACCTTTGCTATGTGAATTGTTTTTGATATCATGATCAGAAATAAAAACAACTGAACTGACATGACGTGTATTGTTTTTGATATGATGGTCAAAAATAACTGAATTGACATGACGAATTTTAATTTAATAGTTCAAACGTTTTATTTTTATTCCTTTCTGCACAATTTCAACGTTTAGCGACGTTAAAACAATGTAAAAACGGCAATTGCAATTAGGCTACGGTACCCGATAATTTCCTTTTAAAAATTTCGAAAACTCGCCGAATAGGGCACTCGCCGAAAAAGGCTCTCGCCGAATAGGGAACTTGCCGAATCGGACTAGTCGAATCGGACTCGCCGAAACGGGCCATTCCGCTCTGCAATAGCCACACCTAATCGGAAGCTTTGATTTAAACGTTGGCGTAGCTGCCATTATTTTATCACCAAGAATTACTGAAAATACACGCTGAACTGAAGTGAATATAGGGCTAACTTGAGTTATGCAAATAGCAGGGTTGTTGGTATTTTACCCAACCCAAAAAAACCCGGGTGGGTTTTTTTAATAAAACCCACTTAAAAAAACCCAAAAAAAACCAGAAAAAAACCCAGAACATCATATTTGTCCAGTTTTTATTGGAAAATTAAAAAAATTTACGAAAACACTACAAGGCACTTACAACAAACTTCAAATTAGGACTTAAGGATGTGATTGTGAAGTAATTTCCAAGAATAAACTGAAAACGCAGTGGATATTGCACAGTACACAAAAATCAAGTAATGTCACTTTGTGTATACTACACTAAAACTCATTTATGCAAGAAGGCCTTATAGTTAAATTGGTGAAAGTACTACTCTACTGTAGTCTGTATATATGATGTGAAATGCAATTTAGGAGGCTATTTACCAATTGCAGATTCTGGATTCTAACGCATGGCTGTTTCAGAGCATTTGCCTAATTGGCCACGCAATTGCTCATCCATTACTATATATATATAATATATATATTAGGGTGGCTCTTATTTGGCAAAAAATGAAAAAAATTTGAATTTTGTGTGGGACACCCTTTTAAAAGGTGAGGTTGTCAGAAAAAATAACTCCTGCAAAAAATTTTTGAATTTGAAATTGATTTAGAGGTGGCCCTCCCCCCCTAAAGTTTTGCTCCCTCCTCCAAAATACCAAATCTGCATATCTCAAAAACTGCTTGAGCTAGAGATACGGTTTTTGTGTCAAAAGATGCAGAAAGCATGATTTCCTATATGCTTTGTGAACAGTGATTGCGTCTATCTTGAGTAGAAAAGCAGTTATTTAGAAAAAACCTGTTTTCGGTATTCTAGCACAAAACAGTGCTAAACAAGTATTGTGGCCCAAGCTATTCAATAAACAAAGTTCATAAACTAACCGGTAAAACTGGTAAAGCAATAAACGAAATACGTATTCCTAAACTTTTATGCATTCATGCATAGCTAAAATGCCCGTTTTGTATCATATTCCTTGGAGAAACTCCTGAGCGTGGAATCCGCTTTCAAGCTTCAGGTGCTATGCATCGCACTTGTTGGATGGCAAAGGCGATTTATGCAAAAAGCTTGGTGTGCATTTATGGTATCTGTCCGAAGAAATGGTTGGACTAGCCTTGTTTGACTCTCGATTGTCTGTGGAAAGTAAAAAGCTAATGGTGGCAACCATGTTAGATGAAACAGGAGAACGTCCACCAAGGAGACCAAGCATCAAAGTAGATGCGTTTCTTAGCAATAAGGGTCTAGAACAGTATTGCACCTCTAATTCAAAATGGCTTCTTCAGCTGTTGGGTGAAGATGAAGCAATAATTATACTTTCAAAGGATCCTGCTCATTGGACTGAAGATGGTGCATTTATTCAAGCTTTACACATGGCAAAGGGACTTTCAGTAGTCAATGACAGAGCAGAGAGAGGAGTTGCTCTAAGTCTAATCCAGGATTTTAACAAAATCTTAACTGAAGATGAGTACCAACTTCAGTTTCTTTTGCAAGTTGTTACTGAACACAGAAAACTGTTTCCAAATTCCAACAAGAACAATATTGTCTATTCTTCTTCGTTTAAACCTTCTTTGTTACTCCAGGGGTCAAGGGCTCTGTCTTTTACCACTCTTGGGCAGTGGCGATGCGGTTTAGATGCTTGAGCAGGTGTCGAGCAGCAATCCTTTGATTCGTCCATTGATTCGTCATCCAGTTCAAGCAGACCACGCACACCATTTGGCGCAGTTACAGATGGTGTGGTCTGTGGTTTGTTCCTCTTTGCCACACTCACGGATTGCGGATGGAGCCATCCCCAATTTGTGCATGTTGGTGCGAAATAGTCTGACTCCAGTAGGCTGGCCCAGTACGCAGGCGGTTGAGCCGCACCCAGGCCTTCCTTGGCAAATTATGCATTCCGGTTGGATGGGGGCTGGTGTCGGAGATACAACTTTAGAGTCTTGAGGAGTTCTTCTTCCACTCTGAGCTCCATTTGTTGTTCTCCCAGGTAGCCGCGCTGATGGATTGGTCTTCAGCGGTTTTCATCAGAAGTTGTGCGTCACATACAAATGGGTGTCTCGATTTCAGTTGCCGAGGATGCTCGATTGCTCGCTCACAGACTCGTAGAGATTTGAGTGGAGCAAGTGGTTGGGGTTCGTAGTGCGGCGAGAAAGAGACAGGATGGCTTCTTCGCGACGAAACTCAGCTGGTTGGTTGCCTGCAAGGACAGGGAAATTGTCCAATGGTGTAGGTCGCAGACATCCTGTCACGATGCGCAAGGCAATATGTGAAATATTGTCGATAATATCGCTTCTTCCAGTATGATACTGACCAGAATTACATTTTGATATGAATATCGTTACCAGTGTTCCCTCTAAGGTGCAAAAATTAAGACAAAAAAACGAAATTTTGTAGACGGTTTCGTGGTCACAAAAAAGGTTGTAAAATCAAGATTTGGTCAAAGGCGTTTTTTCTAAATAACTGCTTTTCTACTCAAGATAGATGCATTCAATGTTCAGAAAGCAGATAGAAAACCATGTTTTCTGCATCTTTTAACACAAAAACTGTATCTCTAGCTCAATTGGTTTTCGAGATACGCAGATTTGGTATTTCGAGGGAGGGCACAGAACTTTAGGGGGGGAGGGCCACCTCTAAATCAACTTCAAATTAAAAAAAAATTTGCAAGAGTTATTTTTTCTGACAACCTCACCATTTGAAAGGGTGTCCCAAGCAAAATTCAAAAACTCAATTTTAAGAGCCACCCTAATATATATATATATATAAATATAATATATAGGGAACCCCCACTAGTGGGGAACAAACCGACGATGGATTATGATGATGATGATGATAAATGATAAAAATTATTTAAACATGATGGCATAAATGCTCCTTGCCTTCAAATCTAAACAAATGATGCAATAATGTGATTTCTACCACAGTAGCATCAACTTGGTATAGAAATCAGTGGATGATGCAACATCCAACTTGATCTTGAAACTAATGGATGATGCAACATTCAAGCAACAACAGCCCTAGTGCATTATTTTATTGAGTTATGCAAGCATGTACTGTGGTCTGTGAGTGAAAGGCACTTCACTCGTAAAAAGTAGTTTTGAGGTGAAATAAGCATGAATCTACCTTTTTTTGCATCTTTTTTAAAAAAAACCAATAAAACCCAAAAAAACCCGGGTTTTTTTAAAAAAACCCGGGCGGGTTGGGCTTTTTTAAAAAAACCCGGGTTTTTCTCAACCCTGGCAAATAGTAATAATAACGCCAACACGGGCAGTCGAATAGCTGCTTAGCATTGGCAAGCGTTAATAGACGCGGGCGCGTTTTGCTTGCGTCACCGGGCAAGTGTCTATATACCGAAATTTTTGTTGCTTAACTTTGGAACAACGTTTACGGTCGTATACAGCTTGTATCGCTTCGGTGAATTCCCTAAAGCTTTTGTTATCTATCAGCAATAGTTTGGTTTCAATAAATCATCGTTATGGTTTTGCTTCGTAAGGAAAAAAGCCGGTGTGTTTCAAGCAGACCTTTGAGAAATTCAGTTCAAACGAGCTATTCAATGAGTCTTTCCACGTTGATTCAAGGCCTGGCACGTTGAATTCATATTACAGCCAAAACGCCAACAAAAAATTTTGCAAAAAAAAAAAAAAAACGCCGTTGGCATGGCACCATGACGTAAGCGAAAACGCCAACCCTAAGTGGATAGAAGGGAAAAACTTCCCTCTGAGAAATTAAATTAACACTTTCACTGCGAAGGCTAATCCGCTAAAAGCACCCATTGACTGCTGAATTTTTTCCCGTTGTGCAAACGCCAGCATATTTTAATGAATGCAAAATAGCAGTAGACCTACCATTGGTATACTGGAATTTACAATTATGACATCACAATCACAATACCAAACTTTATTTCGTAAATAACGTTTCTTGTAAATACGCATTTGCGACGCTCGTATGAAGACGTTAGTAACGTGATTTTTACGGTAAAAATTTCCCGCGAACCAGCAAATTTCCCGGGAATGTCATTCCCGGATTCCCCATTTTTTCCAGGCCTGCCGATACACTATGCTACGGCCGCTACTCTATGCTACGTAAATTCAGTCAGCTTGCAAGTTTCCTATCGTATTTACCGGACTTCATCCTTCGCAGCAACGCAACATGTGGGAATCAATAAGCAGGATTGCGTAATCACAAAGACTGCTTGTAATGCGTAAACAATGCACACACGCTTGAGGGTTGTCTGTGCATGCGATGTCAAACTGCTCGCAATGCGTAAATAATGCACACACTCTGGGTTGTCTACGCATGCGATGTCTGTGTCACTGCGCATGCGAAAAATGTTGCTATAATTTCAGTACATTTATGATTTATAAACGATAAAATCGGAGCTTTGTGAATAAATATTGTTGCCGAAAAAATATCATATCATATCGAAATATCGTAATATCGCTCAGCTCTAATTTACGTACAGTATTATCAATGTAATATATTCGTATATTTTGCTGCCCCCAATAATTTGCCGCCCTAGGCAACTGCCTACTCTGCCTACTGCTAGATCCGGCCCTGATTGCATTGTTGTGTGAGTTATTTGTGATTACACTCTAGGGCAGAGGTGGGCAAAATATGGCTCGCATACAGCTCGAGACAATTTTCTATGCAGCCCACGAAAGCTTAAAGCAATTATATAAAGAAATAATAATAAAATTTCTTGAAAATTTTGATTACTACAATGACTTAATTTAACTTTTTCTTTATAAATTTCATCTTAATAAAGATAAAATTATAGGCTAGTCGTTTTATTTATAGTGGTTTGTTCCCCCAGCCCAAGCCACATTGTTCTTTAGTGATGTGCAGTTTTAGCAATATATATGTATCGTGTCATTTGTGTACTCAGCCGTCTTGCATGGCTATTTTTGTTTTGTACAGAGTTTTTCTAAAAACAATTTGGAAACCGAAAAACTAAACAAGTCATATACCGGTAGCTTAGTTAGCGTAAAAAATAAAATGTACACAAGTTGTGATAACTTTATTGATAAATAAACTAATTAAATGTTGGCAGTGGCTATTTGACCAAATTGACCAACTCCGGTCTTTGAATCTGAAACACTATTTGACCGGTCATGATGTCACTATACGTGCACTTTTTTCTCTTTCAAAGCAAAAGACGAGAAGAGAAGAAAAAAGTCCCTATATAACTTCTAAATTCGACAATCATATTCAACTCGGTCAGTGGCGCGTACGATAGTCCTCGGGCTGTTGTTCCAGAGGGAATGAGTTCGATACTACCCGGAAGCATTCTTTTTTTTAAACTAAATTTTGACCCGAAGTGACTCAATCGTAAGGCTGCTGCATTTTTGTGGTCAATTTTTAATTTCAGTAGCCTACAGCCCAATTTTTATGTCTTCAAATATGAGTAATAAAGTTAGAGTTTTTTTAATTTGTTGGAATTTGAGAATTTCGTCATAGATTTTCGTTCGTCATAAGAGGATGTGACGGATGCAACCTAATTCGTACCGTCAGTTCGTACCTTGAAAAGGTCAGAGAAAAAATTTAAAAAAGCTGAAATCGCTGATTGCAGTTTCCGCAAACGTTTTAAAATTTTCCGCAAACAAACAAAAACTCTTAGGATCATTACCAGAAATTTTAAAATGTTTGCGGAAACTCCGATCAACCCTAACCCTTTTAAAATATTTGCAGAAACTGTGATCAGCGACTTCGGCAAACTCTTAGGATCATTACCGGAAAATTAAAAATGTTTGCGGAAACTGCGGAAAAACAGAAACTGCAATCAGCGACTTCGGCTTTGTTCTATTTTTTTCTCTCAATCTTTTCAGTTTGTTTGCGGAAACACCCTAACCCTTTTAAAATGTTTGCGGAAACTCTGATCAACCCTAACCCTTTTAAAATGTTTGCGGAAACTGCGATCAATGACTTCGGCAAACTCTTAGGATCATTACCGGAAATTTTAAAATGTTTGCGGAAACTGCGGAAAAACGGAAACTGCGATCAGCAATGTTCTATTTTTTTCTATTGATCTTTTCAGTTTGTTTGTTTGCGAATACCGGTACTCCGATACCCTAATCCTAACCCTTTTAAAATGTTTGCGGAAACTGCGATCAGCAACTGCGGCTTTTTTAATTTTTTCTCTCGATCTTTTCAAGGTACTAACTGACGGTACGAATTGTTCATGGTATGAGTTAGGTTGCATCCGGATGTGACCATGTTTGCCGAACGGAACGACGCATTACATTTTTGCTCTCAACAAGTTAGAAATTGAATTGTTTTATTCGACTGAATCAGTGGCGCGTACGATGTTTCTCGGGCTGGTATCTCAAGGGTATGAGTTAGATACTACCCAGAAGCATATATTTTACCGTACTTCAAACCAAACTGCCTGCTAAAAAGCACTGCCTAAAAGTAAACTTGACATTGATGAAACCATTTTTTTAAAAGAAGTATAAAACTTTTTACAGCCACCAAACTAACTTGTTGAGAGCAAAAATGTAATGCGTCGTTCCATTCGGCAAACACGGTCACATCCTCATTACACACTGTGCTTAACAAGTGTATAAAGTTTAGAGTTGACAAGAAATCATTAAATTTGAAAATTAAGTTTGAATCACTGCAAATAAGCTTATTCAAAACTTTTACTTCGGCCCTTGCCATTGGGTCTGCTACTATTCGGTGAGTCCGATTCGGTGAGTCTGATTCGGTGAGTTCTTAACCTCTAACCCCTAATCCTAAAACGGCAATGATAATTACTTCGGCTACGGTACCCGATAATTTAAAAAAAAAATTGAAAAAATCCCCCGTTAAGGGATCGGACTCACCGAATCGGATTCACCGAATCGGACTCACCGAATCGGACTCACCGAATCAGACTCACCGAAACGGGCCATTCCGCTTGCCATTTCACTATCCGTGATCTACGTCGGCAATGATTTTGCAACAGCAAAAATGCAATATTTTGAAGGCTGACAAGTCAGAGACAACAGTTTGTCTCGTGTATAAGTTGAATCTGTGTTTTTGAATAGATAATCACTTGCGAAAATCTCAACTTATACTCGAGTATATATGGTACTTGGATAGCAGGACACTTAAATACAACTGTAAATATCTTTCAATGCTTCACCTGCCTTGCTACCTGAATAAACACAAAAATGTGATATTAATTAACAGATTTTTATATCACAAACCGAGCATCACAATTTGGCCGCCGGGAAAGAGCTCTGGTAGGAAATGGTTGGTCGCCGTAAAAATGAAGAAGCTTAGAAGCCTGCATTTATTGTCAGGCTTCAATCAATCAATCAATGTTTTATTTGTCAGTAACAGGAACATAGGTACATGTTTGAAATATGCAATATACACAGTACAAAAGTTACACAAGTTCCCATACCGACAGGGAGACAACGAGACGACCATACGGTCTACTAGTCAATTGCCACCCTACGGAAATTACGATTTTGCCATTTAAAATAAGCTTACAAAAGAAAAATAATAATTGAAACGTTCCCGCGCTTCAACAACAGCATACGCACAAAAAAAAAACATATTGATGATAACGTAGGCCAAAACACAAAATTCCATGAAGCAAGCAGAAAATAATAAAGTTTCCGAAGCAACTGACAAGTTGGTTTCCATAACATATCACTTACGATGCACTGTAGCTTTGTAAAATTAACGTTTTGATCTCTTTTTTGAAACAATGAAATGATAAGTTTTTTAGCCTACTTGGAACCTCTGACCAGAGCATTGGTCCCAATACCTGCATGGACTTCTTGCCAAATTCTGTGTTTGATCTGTTTATAAAATAATTGTTGCTTGTTTGATATCTTGTATTATGCTGATGAATAGATGAAGCATTTGTAAATAAATCACAATACGTAGACGGATACTCATTCATATGAACTTTGTACATATGTTTTTTTATTTCAATGTTATGTATGTCTTTTAGTTTCAAGATGTTCATTTTAAAAAATAAAAAATTAGTGTGAGCATAGTAATTTTGTTTCGTAATTATTCTTATAACCTTTTTTTGTAATTTTATTAATGGATCCAGTGCACTGTCACAGGCCTTTCCCCAGCTTGAAATACAATATTGCAAATGACAGTAAATCAAAGCGTGATACACATCTTTTAAAGTGTCTGTGTTGACATAATTTCTGAGTTTAAGCAACGCCCATGAACCTTTTGCTACTTTTCCGCAAATTTTATCTATGTGATATTTCCATGTTAATTTGTTATCTATGTAAACGCCAAGGTATTTTATTTGATCTTTTTGTTGAATGCTTGTGTTACCAAGGTTAATGTTAAAATTTTTTATGTGTTTTTTATTTGTTATTAGCATGTATTCAGTTTTTGAGAAATTTAATGATAATCTATTAAGCTTCAACCAGTTGTAAACTTTTTGCATTTCGGCATTCACATTGTTCTGCAAATTTATTTCACATTTGTCGCTCATCGTAAGATTGGTGTCGTCAGCAAATAGTTTAACATTCATGTTTGTTGAATTTGGTAAGTCATTTATATACAGTAAGAAAAGAAGGGGTCCCAATGTCGATCCTTGGGGCACACCGCAGGTAACCTGTCTTGAGTTTGAAGAGATTCCATTGACGACCGTGTGCTGTAGACGATTGCTGATATAGCTTTTTAACAATTGTAATGGAAGGCCCCGAAAACCATATGTTTGCAGTTTCTGTATGAGAATAGTGTGATCAACTGTGTCGAAGGCTTTAGCTAAATCAAGAAATACAGAGCAAGTTGTATCTTTATTATCTAGGTTAGTTAAGATGTTATCACAAACGTTTGACACAGCTAACGAAGTGGAATATTGTGGTCTAAATCCATACTGATGTGGTGTGATCAGGTCTTTTTTTGTTAGATAATTGTACATTTGTTCATACAGGCATTTTTCGAATATTTTGGTGAAGGGGGACAATAGTGATATGGGCCTATAGTTGGAACAATTTTTCCTGGAGCCACTTTTGAAGATTGGGGTAACTTGAGCGACCTTTAGTACATCAGGATATACACCTTTATCGATACACTCATTGAATAAGTTGGTGAGGAAAGGGGCGATTATTGGTGAGGATAGTTTGACAAATCTTATAGGTATTCCATCATGTCCTGTACTTTTAGAGACAGAAAGATTATTAAGATGTTTTAATACTTCTTCTTGATTGACAGGTTTTAGGAAAAAGGAGAATGGGACACTTTGCAATTTCAATAATGAGCCAGGAGACGGTAGAGGGATTTTAGATGCCATGGAAGGACCAATTTCTGTGAAATAATCATTAAAACAGTTACTTATTTGTGCAGGGTCAGATATTTTTTCATTGTCAGTGCTAATTATTTCTTCTGGTATGTGAGCTGTGTGCTTATGTTTGTACTTGATGATGTCATTTATGGTTTTCCATATTTTTCCAGTGTTGTGCTTGCTTTGCGTAATAAGAAAACTGTAATGCATTTTTTTTGCTTGCTCTTTGGTATGAGTAAGTACATTTCTGTACTTTTTGTATGTTGCTTGTGCAGAAGTGTTTGTTGGGTCTTTTATTTTTAAGTGATATAGTCTGTTTTTAGTTTTGATGGAGTTCAAAATTCCTTTTGTTAGCCATGGTTTGGTCTTGAGTTTTCTTTCTCTTCGAGACAACAATCGTAAAGGTGCATGCTTGTTTAAAGTGTCATTAAAAGTGTCGATGAAATGATTAAATTTGCTATGAACTGAATCATTCCTTTCTGTGTATTGGTTGGTCAAGCTATTTTCCAGATCACAAACGAATTCATCAGCAACAAAGTTTTTCATGTTCCTTACTTTTTGTGTATATTTTTCTTGTTTTGGTTTTACAGAGTTTATCACAACTACAATAGGAAAGTGGTCAGAAACATCGTGAATAAGAACATGGCATTGAATTTTATTTGATTGGTCGTTGCTGTATACATGATCGATTAAAGTTGAACTTGTGGAAGTTACACGGGTTGGGGATTGTACTAATTGATTGCAGCCTAAAGAGAGAAACGCATCACAGTAATTTTTTACAGCAGAATTTTTTGTCTTTGCTAACATATCAATATTAAAATCACCACAAATGTAATACTGTTTTTTGAAATTATTTAACGAATCAATGCACTCACAGAATTTGGTTTGAAACTCAATTAACTTATTTTTGGGATGCCTGTATACTACACCAACTGTGCACTGTCTATTGTTTGATAAAGTAATATCCACCCAGAGATCTTCACATTCCTGTAAGTTTAGACTTAAATTATTAATTTGATTATACTTTATTGAACTGCTTACGTATAGCCCGACACCACCTGCTTGTATTTTAGCATCAGTTTGTTTGTTATTAAAGTGGACAAAATTATAGCCTTGCAAGCTAACAAAATGCAATCGATTTTCATTCAGCCAGGTTTCTGACACAGCAATAAGGTCCGGTGCTTCTTGCATTTCGACAAGCAGTGATTCTAATTTTTCAAAGTTGCCAACTAGGCTTCTCATGTTTACATGTAAAATCGATAGCTGGTTCCTATTAATATTGTTAGTTAAAGAGAAGGAGTTTTTTGAATAAAAATTTTTACAATCCGCAGACATTGCCACAAACAAAGTATGACCAACAGATGAATACAAAACCAATAACGCAGGACACGAAAGATTACAAAATGACTTTGCAACAAAACAGATTAAAAGCAAAATCACCAACACCTGCATTTATAACTTGTAGTCAGGATAATCAAAGAATTCACTTATGTGTGACGAAATAGGACGGTGACCAACAAGCACCGAAAAAGAACAAATAACAAGTCTGGTTTAAGTGGTGTGAGAAACACTTTAGAAAATAAACAAAACACTATTATTGCGTTATGAAATATTTAATTTAGCAAGGATTTTGGAAATTGACTAAGTAGTAATTTTAATTTGAAACTAGGAACTAAATTAAATTACGGTACTTTAGTTGATGAGAGGTAACTCAGGGCAAAATTCCGTCAAGCAGTGATATAGAATCAAATGAATTGTGTTAAAATGACCTGATTAAAATATGCAGCTTAAAAAGAGAATTAAGACTGGCGAGGATAATGGATATACTTACGTAGACCAGGCCTCGAAATTCACGGCGGTCATGTCCGCCGTCACAGCATGTGATGTCCGCGGGAAGTACCATCTAGATCGGTCATATTTGTCCGCCGAGAAATAATACAGGAACTAGCAATACAAATCATCTTTGCATAGCACAAACCATTGTTGCGAGAATATAATTTTCCGCGCATTCTAGCGCGCATCTACAAAATGTGAATACGGTACTGTGTCCCTTAGCTTCCATTCAAGCAGGAAAACTTTCGATTTTTACGTTGCTTTGACGATTGATGACCTTGAATCAGCGTAACAAAGGTGAATTCTTCGCTAAGAATCGATGGGAGTACGGAGTACTTCTACACTAATCACGCGCAACTTAGTTGAAGCTTACGTCACAATGTCTGGCTTTGATCTTCGAGTAATATTGATAAGGCACGGTTGGTTACAAAATTTGTTAAGTTTAGGTATACAGTAAGAAAGAAAAGGCCGAGGGAAAACTCACTTTCGCTTACATGACACGCAAAAATAAACCTAAAAAAACGCTTAGGGAAAACACAGCAGAAAATACTAGCGTTAGTGTAGAAGTTTTCCGACTCGTACCCAGAGCATTGTGCGCAAGACGCCACGCGACCTCGTTCGGTGGAAGTTATGCAGCGTATTAAGAAGCTACACAGCGCTTTGACTCATCAAGCGCACGTCGTTGGTCTGACGACAGCCTTTCAGAGTGAGTTCGCTGAAAATTTAAAAAGTCTTCTAAACCGTACTAGCTATAGTTCTCGAATGGAAAAGAATTATCAAGATAAAGTGATTAAACATGACGATCGACGTTAAAACTGGTGTGTCCGCCGTAAAACTTAAATTGTCCGCCGAGATAGCTGCTCAGACCAGACACGTTTGTCCGCCGTCAACAAAAACGAATTTCGAGGCCTGGTAGACGTAGCCTAAGTTAGTCGGTTTATGATATCGATCAATGTCGGAATACGAAATGTAAAATACAGTACGAGAAAAAAAAATACGAGTTCGGAAGGTGAAGATTTCAAAAATATTATTATTACGTCACAAAGGATGAAACTTAGGGGAAAAATATTAGTCTTGAGTCTCTTGACCTAGCTGTAGCTGAATCTGATTACTGTACTTTAAAATTGTGTAGAACTACAAATTAATAGAATAACAAACTAAAATTAAACAAAAAATGGAGTGGTAGCGTACAATAAACTGTTCAGATTTGATCTTTTTTTCTTCTGAAATTTGATTTGTTTCCAATAAATTAACCTCTTTGGTGTTGATGGTTGAGCTTGTGCTGAAATTGGTCTTGGTTGGGTTGAAGGTTATTAGTAACGGTTGGGTGAAAAATAATGGCTTGGTTTAGAAAATGTAAGAAAGTCAAAAATGAGTCCTTTTAACTTACTTTGTCTTCTAAACTTGAGGATTTTACTGGCAGCTGTGGTTTATCTTCGTAAATGCAAAAAAACAAACAAACAATGACTGCTGACTTGTAAGCTAGCCTAACTGAAGGTCTTTTCAAGTTTAATTATCTCTGCAACTTCCTGGTTGATTTTGATAGTTTTGGTGTTGATATGACTACAATCAAATTTCCTTCTTGGTTCTTCTAGAATTAGCTTTTCTCCAGGCCTTAATTATTTTTATGAGTCCATTTTTTGATTTGGGCCTGGAGAGAGAAATTTTTGCTGCTTACTTTGAAAAGCGCGGGAACTTTTTTGTTCACTCAATAATTGTCAGGCTTGTTTGAAATTTCAAAGGATACAAACTTTGTATTACAAAGGTTCGGTTTCCTAACTAAAAAATTTCATATGAAAGAGTTAAATGTTTTAAAAAGCTTTATGTTTAACATAATTCTTTTAAGACAGCAGATTGTTGATCAATGCTTAACTTAAAAATGCAAACATTAGTGAGCAGTCTACTTGTGCTCACAGTTTTGCTATGGCTAGGATTCCAATGAAATATTGATTACAAATGACAAAAGGGAGAAATTGTTTGTAAGCGTCGCAAAAGTTTTGTTAATTTTCAATAAAGTTTACAGAAAAATATCAGATCAGCATTACTGATTTGTGATCGTGTGCCAACATATGGCTTATAACATAGCTTTGTCAATGTCGTCAATCGTCATAAGTGCATTGCTAGTTCAGCAAATTTTTCTTGTGTGTCCCTTTAAAACTTATGAAACATTGGTTTCCATTTGGAGATGTGATATTTCAAATAAAAATTTTTAGGGCACCACCACCGCTTCAAAAGCACAGAAATGGGTTTACCAAGACAAAGAAGTTGAGAACCACTGCCTTATTGTTTTTCTTATGGGTAGCAATGTGCTATTGTGTAGTGTTGTATATATTCCACTACATTGAAACATTTGCAGTGACTGCACCATAAAGTGGGATGTATGTCTTCATTCTAGTCATACCTTACAATTACTTGTATTAGTACAATTTGTTTCAGTATATGATAGGGATGTTAGTGACAAGACACTGAATTGTTAATTGTGTAACAAGTTAAAAACTTACATTTTAAAGAATGGACAACAGTGAAGAAGCCATTATTGCAAGACTTACTAATCAAAATAAATCCTCAAGAGCAGGTTGCAAAAAATGTGGATATCATGGCCACTTAACTTTTGAATGCAGAAACTTTGTCAAAGTTGATTCTACTCGTGATGTTGTTTTAGATATCAGCAGTACAAGTTCAGAAGAGGAAGATGATGATTTTGGAGAAAAATCTTTGCAAAAGAAAAGCTGTGCCACTAGCTCAAACAAAAAAAAGAAACGAAAAAAACGAAAGAAAGTTTCAAGCGAAAGTGAAGATAACGCTACATATGATAAAAAACGTTCTCATAAAAAGAAAAAACTAAAAACAAAAAAGAAACGAAAGCACAGTGGAGAAAGTAACACATCTTCTGTTGACATACCACGAAAGAAAAAAAGAAAACAAAAAAAACACAGACATCATAGTTCATCTTCTTGAGATAGTACTTTGTATTCGATTGTTTGTGGGAACAACTTTCAAAATTACAACTATAGAACTGAGACATCGAAATGTATGAACCATCATCATCAACCATTTCGCTTCAAGGAAGTCTGGTCTTCATCCCGAAACGTCAGATTGTAGAAACCAAAGCTGTAAAAATTTGTTTTACAGGCCTCGAAACTGAAGGCGGCCATCGCGGCCATGGCTGCGATTACCTAACCTACAAAAACCGACATTTTGTCCGCCGGGTCTCGCCCTTCCGTCGGCCGCATTTGTCCGCCATGAAGTTCCGAGAAAATTTACGCAAGCGGTCTTGTGAATAAAGTACTTTGCCACTTATAATCACAAAAGATTAGAAAGCAGTCAAAGTATCCGATAAATCACAATACACCCTGTCTATGCTTGAATTGTTAACATTATTGAGTGACCAAGCAGCTGATGTCTGACCTCCGCAGGATGCAAGTGACATCACAATACATTTTATTGATGCGATATATTCAGTCTTCGAAATTAGCGTCGGCAAATGGCGCATTAGCGTCGGCAATAAAAATGCCGAGGCTACACGAGCGCTTGTAAGGTTAGGGTTAGACATTCCTCCCAGTCGTTATGGCACAGCCATAGATTTGTTCCTTAGTCAACACCCTGATGGACCTCTATGAAAAAGAAAGAGGCGTGTGGATTGGTATCAAAGCCCGAAAGCCGCAAAACGTGGACGCTTCATTGCGAATGGCAAAGGCGTGATGACGCGACAACCTCGTGCTCCGATACAGCATCTGATGATTCCGATTCTGACAGCTAGTTCTTTATCAAACGGACTTTGTGTTGTTTGCAGTATCCCAATTGTGCCGAAATTATGTTAGTGTATAGTATATACGTAAATCGATGCAAACTTCTTGCAGGGAGCTATTAATTTATTACCGGTACCTGGTTGAGCAATTGACATTATTTTATGATAGTTCAACGTTGCTAGATGTCGAATTAATGCAAAACAAACGTAACTTTCTTATTGGGCATTGTTGTTACGCAATATAACCCGCCGGGAAAATTAAATCGATTTGTGCTGACTCGAACGTTGAATCAACCCAAAATTAACTTACTTTCCCCCCGTTAGTTATTTAACGTGAATTACTATAACAGCGTGCGACGTGCGTATCTTGTTGCTCGCTTTATCGCTACTTTTGGCATTATTACATCACAACAAATCAAACAGTGCGGTCGTGATAGACTACTCTAGTATATTTTTCGCTTCTGCCGAAGTGAAAATGTGCTAATTTCGAAGACTGTATGTTGATGCGTGTCGAAGTTCCGATGGCTGCCATGTGCTTGTGATTGGCCGCCGAACAGCTTGCTTCAGTCGGACACGTTTGGCCGCCGGAAAAAAAAAAGTTGTTTCGAGGCCTGTGTTAGACAAAAAAGGTGGTAATATAGGCTAGTCAAAATCAGGGGTCTGCTACTATTCGGCAACAGCCTTTTTCGGCGAGTTCCCTATTCGGCAATTTTTTGAAAATCCAACGATTGAATATTATTCAATATTCAGACATTGAATCAATTCGGTTCTTTGAACAAATCGAATGGCTTTTGTAAATGTTTCTTAGGTACAACCTATACCTGGTCAGCAAAAGTTCCCTTTTGTATATACACGATATCAACGTCTGGCGACATTAAAACGATGTAATTCCCTAAATTACATTCAAAAGTTTTGTTGACATCAAAAATTCATTGACTGTTTTGAGTTACAGCATCGTTTTCAGGCCTCGAAATTTTGGCGGTCATGGTGGACATGACCTCCGGATTGACTCGAATGTCTGCCGAAGCCGACTCGTCGGTCGGTCATAAATGACCGCCGCAAAATTCTTGACAAAAATAGAGCTAATGCAGCAAAAATATATTTTAAATTTGGATTGTTACAATTGTTTGTTTAATGCGAACAAATACGGAGCTGAAGCAATAATAGTACAGGCAATTGCTTTAAAGATCACATTAGAGTGGCGTGGTTAACGAGCCGATGGCAAAAGTAGCCATTTTACATCATTTCAGCGCCTTGCAATGTTGCCTTGAAATAAAGTTGTCTGAACTTTTTGGCAGGATATGTATTCTAATTTTAACAATGAGGATTATTGCGTTACATTGATCGTTTGTTAAAAAGAAACGTCACAGAGAAGCAAGTCTCAGCTGGGTTCCGCATGTGCTCAGGCAAATGTGGTGACCTTATTCACTCTGATTCTAATAGAAATAGAATTTCTGCGCAGAAGAGAGGGTGTTAGACTAACACTATTGTGTTAGTTAATACTAACACTATTGAGTCACTAATGCGCATTTGTCTGGACGGTCCTGAGCTGGAGATTTACGACCCCGCACCGGCAGTAATCGCTTGGCACAACGATTCTATAATGCGAAAACCACGGAATAAGTGATCGTAGTTGCTTTTGTAATAAGGAAATTTAGATTGTTGTTTTCAATTGTGTTTATTGCGTCATTACACGACTGTCATCAACGCACTGATTTATTGGGTCCACGTCTCTTAGGCGCTGACAGTTAGGCGCTGGTCTAATAGGCGCGCACACTGTGGCGTCTGGATATTTAGGTGCGGAGCACTGTGGCGCCCGGTCATTTAGGTGCTATTCCTAGTAAAGTCTGTAGATTGTATCAGCTTGGCAGGTAGGGGCGTAGGGCAATGCTTTTCACACAAAATATTACATTGAACAGGAAAAAAAAATGTTTTGTTGATGCGTGTGCGTTATTGGTCATGGCTTCAATGAGTGAAGTTGCTGAGTAATGCTGAGCGGCAGCGCTGACTGCTGAGTAATAGTGTATTCAGGTAGGCTATTTTTCAACATAAATGCTTTTCTTGACTAGGTCAATAGTAAACCAGTGCTTGTTTGTTAAATGACTTTCAAAATGTTTAAAAGCGCACAACTTTGATTAATTAATGCTATAATGTGTACAAACTTGAGATGTCCAAAGCGGTTAAGCTATAGCCTGAAAAACTGTAGCCTACATTAAAAACTATTAGATAGATTTTCCTATTAGTTTACATGTAATGTATTAGTTTACATGTAATAAAATTTTAACCACCCGCTTCAATATAGGCCACGGTATGATATTTTTTTTACTGATGTTTAGTGTAGTTATTATTTGACTCTTTCGCAACCACCGAGGTCAAGACGTTTAATCTAAATAGTACCAGACATTTTTCACACAAATCTATTGTATTTACTCCGTAAAAACATCTCATGTGATCGACATAGACGCACAATCTTGACATCAAATGAAAGCATACATCTTCAGCTATCCGAAGATGCAAAGCTTTGCAATAAAATTTAAAACATTCAATGTACAACTAGCAACTTTCCACACGGTATTTTTTCTAATTTCTAAAAAAATTAAAAATTGGCAGAAAAGTGTAGCCTACTTCATTAGAATCCTTACTACCCAAGCATGATACAATAATATGAAAATATATGTAGTTTAATCGAATGCCAAAACAATTCTGCACATGAGAAAAATTTCATTTGCCATCATTTACATTTTTTTTGCTTGAAATAGGCTACCTTTCAACCTTGGACGTAGGGATACTTGGGGATACTTCCTTGGTCATCATGGCAAAAAAATAGTTAACTAAAAATGAACTCAATAATGTTCGGAAGCTTGAATGATTTATTGATAAAGCTTTCACCAACGCAAACCTGGACTAACAACAAATAAAACAATAATAAATCAATAAAACAACAATACATATATTTTTCTGTTCAATATAACATTTTGTGTGAAAAGCATTGCCGGTTTAAGCAGCTTCACTCACGGAAGTCAGGATATAATTTTCTGACAAGCTGATACAATCTACAGACTTTACTAGGAATAGCACCTAAATGACCGGGCGCCACAGTGCTCCGCACCTAAATATCCAGACGCCACAGTGTGCGCGCCAATTAGACCAGCGCCTAAAAGACTTGCTCCCGATTTATTTGCAAGCAATCTGCTCCAGTATACTTCAGGGTCAGTTAATTCGGAATGGCCCGTTTCGGTGAGTCGGATTTGGTGAGTCCGATCCCTTAACGCCAACGAGGTATTTTTTCAATTTTTTTTTAAATTATTGGGTACCGTAGCCTAATTATCATTGCCGTTTTAGGGTTAGAGGTTTGGGGTTAGGGTTAGAGGTTAGGAACTCACCGAATCGGACTCATCGAATAGTAGCAGACCCAGTTAATTAAGCCATCAACCATTGCAGAGTCATTCTGTTGTAGAAAATCTTCTACAAACACGACTACACAATACTGTAGTGTGATTTTGTGCAAAATCTACATGCAAAAAATATGTCCAGTTGAGATATTAAATGTCCGCTGAAAGGGCCAGTCCGGTAGGACATGCTTGACCGCCGGAAAAAAGTACAAATTTTGAGGCCTGGTTTTGTGAAAAAGGTTTTTATAATGTAAAATATATTTGAATTATCATATAAAATCAACAGATAGCTTATTTAGAAAATGAATGACATGACGAATGACATAAACATGATCGCAAAGTAGGTGGATGACATAAGATATATATATACATATCAATTTTATGTGAGCAAACATTTTAATTTAATAGATCAAACATTTTTCTCCGAATTTCATTTTAATTTATTTTTCTTTCTCGAAATGCAAAAGAACGGATATTGTGGAATAAAATACAAAGTTCTCTAAATAAACAGAAAGCGTCGTTGGATTTTCAAAAAATTGCCGAATAGGGAACTCGCCGAAAAAGGCTGTCGCCGAATCAAACTCACCGAAATGGTCATTTTGTCAAAATCAAGCCACTCCAGCTGTGTGAAGATTGAATCTTCATGGCGTGATGTCTTGTGCTCTTTTGTCCGCTTGTGGCTGTCTTGTGACTTTATTTCTATATATTACTTCAATTTTCATGTTGCAGACAATTATGAAAAAAAAAACTGGTAAAAGTTTGTCACATAACTTGTTTAATGTATTTTTGTTGTCAAATCAACACTGACGCTTTCGGATCAGTGTTATTGCAGCAGATACTGCTAGTTAGCAATAATGACAGGTGGACACAGACGATTACTGATGTCAAAATTAATGTGCTTTATTATATATATGACATGTAATGGAGTTGTTCATACCAAGCATTTATTTCCTTTTTCTGATAAGCTATTTTATGACACAACAATAATAATGTAATAAAAACAACATCATGTTTTTTTGCATTCACTATGAAAAACATACAGTACACTGCGATCATATACAGGGTGATCAAGCCAAGTGTAGACAAATATTTCTTGAAATAACAGTACATCCAAACAGGAAAAAAATTACACATGTGAAGAAAAATGCAAAGAAAAGTATAAATAAACAAAATGTACTCTTATTTTTCATTCGTACTCCCTTTGCTTTCACCAAACGCCTTTGTCTGTTGTGCACTTGACTGCATGAGGCATGCAGCCACCAGTTCTTTGGACTGACGAAAAGTTATTCATCGTCCAGGCTGTGCATAATCACCAGAATGACCGTATTTATGCAAAAAATGAAGAAGATATCCCACTGAATAAAAGGCTGATGTTCCGGAGACAGAAACCAGCCCCTGGGATGGTTTGGGGTGGGGTAACTTCAATTGGTGAAGAAAATCCCCTCTTCTTCATTGAAGAGGGAGTAAAAATTAATCAACATGTTTATTTAAAAATGTTGAGGGAGAAATTGATTCTTTGGATCAATGCAACATTTGGAGAAGACGGAATAACTCTGCAACAAGATCTAGGTCCCACACAGCAAATCTTGTCCAGGACTGGTGTAAGGAGAATATGGAAGAGTTTTGGCCAAAGGAATTATGGCCTCCATCCTCTCCTGATTTAAACCCAATGGACTTCTCAATATGAAGTATCTTGGAGAGTGAAGCCTGTTTTTCAAATCATTCAAGTGTTACAGCTCTGAAGGCAAAATTGCGCACTTGTTGGGAAAAAATATCATCAGACACCACACGCGCCTTATGCAGTCAAGTGCACAACAGACTAAGGCGTTTGGTGAAGGCAAAGGGAGGATATATTGAAAAATATATAAGAGTACATTTTGTTTATTTATACTTTTCTTTATATGCAGTCTTCGAAATTAGCCTCGGCAATCGGCAATTGCCGAGGTGATTGCCGAGGCAGATGCATGAATGGCACATTAGCCTCGGCAATAAAAATGCCGAGGCCACACGAGCGCTTGTAAGGACCACAAGATTACAAAAATAACCCTAATTTTCTTAGACCACACCAGACTAGGAGGTTGATTCAATCTTACTATTGCTTGATGTTTTTATTTGGGTTACTTTCTACTTCGCCGGCGCTTAGACACGTGCCCAGCTGGGAGAATTGAATCTTTTATAGAAATATCACCTTATTTGCATTGATTCAACGCCAGTAGACGTCAAATTATTGTAAGCGTTTACTCCTTATCGCGCTTCGCCTTCCGTTATCTCGTCCAGCTGTATCAGAAACGATCGCGCCACTTTCACAACGAACCACACAACATCAACAGACGTCGAATACATGTAAGTAATAGGTTAACGCGTTAACCTTTAGAATGAGCTTTGTTAATTGCGGTTTGTGATAGATGTCTGGTTGCGTAACAACAACAGGTGTAATTTTATGCGCTGACAATGCTCATGTGAATTATAAAAAAAGTTTGCAACCTTATAAATACTGGCTTAATTGTTACGCAAAAGTTATTCTTTCATTGAATGCTTGTTCTTCACCAGTGTCATTGCCAATATAAATCATGGTAAAGATACAGTTAAAAAGTGGAATTTACCTGCTATAGGTTATGACATGGTTATGAAACAGAGGGGACAGAAGGAAAAGTTAGTGTAGTATTTCGCAAACTTTGTAAAGAATTTTATGACGGAAATCAATCGGAATTAGAAAAGCTACGGGGCCCAGTTAAAAAAGTAGTACAAAACTGGATAAATGGTACTTCGGCAGTAAAGAAAAGTAATGCTTCCGATCATATGACATCGCTCGTTCATGAACGGGCAGTGTTGCGTCTTCAAGCTTAAGCTTCATTGAGTAACTTTAAAGTAACAATTAAGCTTGAAGCTCAAGCTTAATTGTTACATCACAACAAATCAAACAATGCGGTCTTGATAGACTACTCTATTATATTTGTCGCTTCTCGTTTTACATGTTGTGGTAGCCTACAATTTTTTCGTAATAAACGTTCACAGCAATTGCCGAGGCAATTTCAACTTTTGCCGTTTGGCCTCGGCAACGTTTTTGCCGAAGTAAAGATATGCTAATTTCGAAGACTGTATATGTGTAAATTTTTTCCTGTTTGGATGTATTGTTATTTCAATAAATATTTGTCTACACTTGGCTTGATCACCCTGTATATGACACAACAAGCAGCTCGAAGCAACAAAGTGCCTTGTAATCATTGAGTCATCTGCTCCTATTATTTTGACAATTTTGACATGTCATTAATCTTCCTGAGACATAGCTGGGTAAAGTGGTGTCAAGTCGATATTCTTTCAAGCATCACACACACTGTCTCACCACTTGCTCATACATACAACAAATGTTTCTTACTGTCTTAAGTCACTGATTTTGCAGTGATTTAGTGCCTTGATTGATGTCAATGTATTTGATGAAATGCAAAAAATATGATGAAAACCCTTTGCTTGCTTGATAAGTTGATGATGTTGTCACTGTCAACTTGGTAACTCTGTATTTGCAAAGTTTTTGATATTACATTTCAAATTAAGCTTTCCTTTAAAAGCGTTCACTAAACCCTTCAGATGAAACAAGCAAGCTAGAATTTTTTGGAACCTAGTTTGTTATTGTCACGTACCGTATTGATGTAAAATTCTTGTTGCTGTGGATTATTTTTTGCTGCCACGTTGACTTGCTGCAGTAACGTTGTTAGCTCATTAGTTATAATAATACCAGTCTACAGAGGCAAAGAAATAGCAAGGTCAAGCGATATATATATGGTTTGGTATATTATACTATATTATATAGGATATATACATATTTTTGGGATATTCTGGTATTTTAAATCAATGGCATAAAAAGTATCTCAAATTTGGAAAAGTATTTTTTAATAAACTTCATTATATATCACTCAGTTTTATTAATTGCATATCTCTTTTCAAGTCCTCGTCTTTTGTTCTTATGCTATATAATAATATAAATTGTTTATTGATACATCATATGTGTAAATGGTACATTAGCCTATCTTTGTTTTAAGCAAATTGTTGAAAATAACTAGAGAAAACTGCTACTACTGGTTAACGAGTGTTGGGTTGTTTTGTCTAAACAAAATTATGTATTTTTTTTTCAACGTTGTTCAACATTCGAAATTGAGGTGGTATAATATAAGTTGTTATCAAGAAAAACTGAAAATGTTAAAATAAAAGAAAAAGGTTTAACAGCAGTAAACAAGAACTGGAGATGAAAACAAACCTTATGAGCAAAGCTGATTGCAAAGCCAACAGTTCCTTACTTATTAGAACTGCTGTCAAGCCATACCACAAAACATTGATTTGTGACTGACCCTTACGGTATCTTACAAAAAATAGCCCTAGTCAATTATGGTCACACATTGTATTTTCAACTTTTTTAATTTACTGTGTTATGTTTAGTTCGTTGCTGTTACAACAGCAATTATTTAGCGCATGTATTTCTAAGCTATTTGGAAGAAAATGCAATGAATTTACTTACCACTTTTACTGAATTTAATCCTGACCTTTTTTGGGATTTTTAGATGATGTTTGTTTAACATTCAGTTGTTAATCACAGATTTTTAGTTTAATCCAAATGAATAAAGGTAAAAGGTCTTTGAAATGTGCTAAGTTCTACAAAAAGTACAACACACAGAGTGGAACATCAAGCCATCGCTTCTTTAGTACAAAAAACAATATTAATGATTTACCAAATGAGATATTACTAAAAGTTGTTTCGTTCCTTGATGTAAACAGTCTGCTCTCTGCCACGTGTATTTGTAAAAGATGGAGGCGCCTATGTGAAGATAATGTGTTGTGGGAGTGTATTTTTCAACGATATTGGGACAGGGGTTCAAAGCTGTATACTGGTTTGCAGAATCTGTCAATCTCTGCTGATAAAAAACAAACAACAGTAAATTGGAAAAAAGAGTTTTTCGGTCAAAGCCATTCTAGAATTCAACAGATATTACTCAAGTTGAAAAGAAATACATACACTGGTGTTACTGACAATGTAAATGAACTGTTGTCAAAATATGACATTAAATTTCAGTTAGGTTTGATGAATATTCAAGGGGATTACACTTGCTTTGTTACTGGTCCAAGTCGCAGTAATAAAATTTCTACCATTCTCCAGTGGAATAGTTTAGGTGGCTTTCCCCATCTTCATACGATTCGAAAGATAAGTGTTTTTGCTTTGGCTCCTCTTGTTTTTGGAAAAGACAGGCTTCCAGTTTCCAATGGTCCAATACAGAAGAGTTTAATAAAAACTGAGGACTTTCTAAAAGATAATCGTGGTTCTTTGGTTGAAGTTGGAAAATATAAAAAGGTTAGTTTTAAAGTGTCTCAGTCAGGCTACATTATAGCAGTGTGGAATGACACCAGTGAAATTGCATTTGTTGCTACAACTCTTCATCACCATGAGCTTATATCGAAATGTTTTCTTTCAACTGCTCAAAAATCTTATTCTTCCCTTCATCAGCCAGTTTTTGATGACATTGATCCTTTTTATGGACTTCATGGTTATCAGTGTCATTTGAATGTTCACACTTTGACTAAGTCTTTATGGGAGCATAAATTTTCTTATTTGAATTCTTCAAAAGTTCCAGAAAATGGATTGATTTTGATGCGACCAGACACACTCGCATTAGGTCGATTTTCATACTCAGACACAAAATGGAAAACTGAATTATTTTCTGGTTCTATTGCTGACTTTGCTATAATAGACATTACATTGTGTGACAGCAATAATTCAGTGATGTGGGCTGGATCTTACCCAGTCAAAGCCCACACTGTGGCACCTAGTGATGTGTATTTCAAGGATCCAGGTCAATTGCATGTTTTTGAATGTCACTGTGAATCAGGATTACTAAGTATAACTTTTAGCAAAAACTCTTTTGAGGTCACACCACAAGTGCTTATAGGAGTTGCTATTTCAAAGATCAATAAATGGTTTGCAAAGACCTACAAATAATTTATAATTATTTTCTTATTGTCTGTTTACGTCCTGTAGTCTATTTGTTATGATATAAGGTTTTTTTGACTAAGGATATATTCCAAGTCCAACAAGGAAAATCTTATTTGGCTGATGTAATTACAAAGCAGCATAGAATTGCTTGTTTTTTTACTGACACAGTTTTGACATTTGTAAACCTTTACAATCTGTGAACATTTTGATGAGAAAAGTTTCTTTGCAGATCTTACGCAATTTTTTGATTCTTGGAGTATATATAATAGTAAAGTACCCTTATGTGCTGCCGCTTTTCCACATTTCTTTTTTTTTTTTGAAACTCTAAAAATTGTTCCAAAATGCTGACATATTTAGTTATTTACTTTGCATTCTAGAAACTGTTTATGAATAACAACGGTATCGCTGTTTCGACAAAAAGTGGTAACTCTGCCAACATACAATGCCTGCACAGTGCACAATGTAGTCAATGGTGCTTTTACAAGTTCACTTGTGTAAATGTTGCTGTTATTAAATGAAGCCTTTGCACTTCTTTGGTTGTGTTTGTCAAGTACCCCTACCGGTATATTTTTAGTATCAGAATGCTTTTAGTTTAAAAATTTACAGAGTACGGTATATTGCAGAAAGCTTAATGTGTTTCTATAATTCCCTGCTTTTGATGCTTAGCTTGTTGTGCTTTTGAGTTTAAATGGAAGAAGTTGCTTTTATTTCAAAAAAGCTATTTTTATTATATATATATATACTTTATTGTGCTTCTACAATTTTTTCCACAACTGTGTTATAATTATTTATATGCTTCGGTCAGTTGAAATCTGCAATGCACGTTTTTGTCATTGCATTTCGAACATTGCCCATAGAAACTTTTGAGTCGCACTTCAGCAAACCTTTTTTATGTTTGTTTTCGGATATTTAGGATTATTTGTAGCTTTTCAATAACACAACAAAAAGATTTACTGCCAGCGAAGCAGGCCATTTGACCAATGACGGATCTTGATTATCAAAGCAATTATGGGTTGGCAGATGGTGAAGTCAGTACTGGGGTAAGCGAATCTATCATCAAATACACAGTTACACAGGTCGTTCTTCGTATGTGTATTTTTCGTTATTGAATCGGTGATCTATCAAGTGCCAACTTTCGGAGTGTTCTTCGTGATGTTCCAATCTTGTCTAGTTGGCTCACCTAGTTTAAATGAAATCTAAAAATTTGTGGTTTTGTTTGGTATGTGATAGAAATAATGTTTGACAGACTTCCATCATGGCGGTGCAGTTCAACGGAGGAGTCGTGATTGGTGCCGACTCGAGAACTACATCCGGGTAACTTGAGATTTACTTACGATTCTATAATTCTCCGTTTCACTCGGTAGTATCTGAGCGTTGTGTAAAAGGAGGCATTGCTCGATATTTTTGTTCAGTTGTTTCAGTTCAGTTTATTTTAGGGAGAAAACGCGTTACAGATACCGTGCTGATCACTCTTTTTGTAAATCTTAAACTTATTCACCTGTAAGTAGCAACATAAAGTTGTTTTTTTTTGGCATGTTGTTTTGTTTTTTGTCAGATCTTACATTGCGAACCGAGTGACTGACAAACTGACTCCAATCCATGACCGGATCTTCTGCTGTCGATCTGGGTCTGCTGCTGATACACAAGCTATAGCCGATATAGTTGCTGCTAACATGGAATTGGATAGGTATCTTCAATGTTCATGCAAGGCTTTCTTGTACTTATTCAAATTCATTGTTAAATAACATTCCACATTGTACTATTTTGCGTTTTCAAAGAGTTCAGAATGCTGCCGCTCCGCTAATTACTTTAACACGTAAACGTGAGCATATCACTCCTATACTAAAATCCCTGCATTGACTTCCAGTATTGTATCGTATGCGCTTTAAAATATGTCTATTAATTTATAAAGTTTTCCATGGTTTTGCTCCGAACGATCTGGACACTTTGCTTGTTCATTATAAACCTGCCAGAACTTTGCGTTTTCAACATCAATTGCTCTTGTGCAACCCTTCATGTAAGACACAATATGGAAATCGCACCTTCCCAGTTGTTGCTGGAACTGTTTGCCTATTTGTGGAAAGGAAGCTGAAAATTTAAATGAATTCAAAGCTCGCTTGAAAACGTTCTATTTCAATGAACATTATGACTGAAAGTACCGTATCAATTATCACCATTGTCATGTACAGCGCCCAGGAGCATAGTTTGACTGTGGATGTGGCGCTATACAAATATTGTTATTATTATAATAATAATTATTATTATTACATTGTCGTGCTGCGGTACATAGCGTAGGCAAAATATTTAATTTCATGTTGTGTAGGTTTTTGATGGAAAATAATATAAGTTTAAACTTAGATTATCCAATTCTAACCTGTTGCAACACCAGTTATTTCGATTACATTTAACTTTTCAGCATTATGATGGGGGAATTACCTCCGGTCAAAAAGGCTGCTGCAGTCTTTCGACAGTATTGCTACGACTACAGGGATCAGCTTTCTGCCGGCATCATCGTTGCGGGGTGGGATGCCAAGGAAGGCGGCCAGGTATATTAGAAATCTTTTTCTCACTGAATTTTAGCTTATCTGGTTGCAAATTATTGTGTAAGGTAAAGGTGAGTCCCATAGTTGATCCAAGCATCCGGGATGAGAAGATAAGGTTCTCTTTATACTAAGCCTTCGGCACTAACGAGAGTAGGGTTGCCACCCATCCAATTTATTGCACCCTGGGTAGAGGTGAGTCGTGTTTTTCAGCAACCAGCTTAAGCCGGAGTCGAACCAGGATTGCATGATTGGAAAGCGAGCGTCTTATCCGCTGCTCCATCCCACCGCATTATTGTGTACTTGGCGTTATTGAGGTGGTGTTTACGAACACTACTCTTTCAGGAAATATAAGCATGGTTTTGAATACTTGTGGTTCAAAATAGAGGTCCAGTTATAAGTTGTTTTGCTATCAGTGGCAGAACGCTTGCACAGATGCAAAGTTTGTTTGGTATAACTATAAACTATATGGATGCCGCTGTTATTTCTGCATACGTCGATCGAATAGATGTTAGCTCAAAGGAAACCAATTATTGCACTGCCGATCCGTCGGCATATTGAATTTCAGTGTTCTTTTGTTTTAGTGAACATTATTTGTTAGGTGTTCTCGATTCCGCTGGGTGGCATGCTTGTCCGACAGCCTTTCTCCATAGGTGGTTCCGGTAGTACTTATATTTACGGCCATGTTGATGCGACCTACAAGGAAAATATGACCAAGGAAGAATGCTTGCAATTTTGTGCTGACGGTAAGCAACGTAGTGTATTCATTTCCAATATTATTTTGTATTTTTACACACGTTTTATTAGCACTACAAACTTGGTTACCAAGTATGTTAAATTTTGTAGGTCACTTTACGTGACGATGAAGTTGCGTGACGATGAAGTTGCGTGATTGCCTTTCTATATTGAAAGGGAATTATGTCAAGAATCTTAATATTTCCTGGAAATATAGAAACTGCACAGTGAGCTAGAGGAAGACCAACTTCATATCAAATAACCTTTTTGTAATTTAGAAAGTCTTCCAAAATTTTATTTATAACCTTCAAGCCTTAAAGCAGCCGGCGGCCATCGCGGCCATGCGGAATGGCCCGTTTCGGTGAGTCCGATTCGGTGAGTCCGATTCGGTGAGTCCGATTCGGTGAGTCCGATTTGGTGAGTCCGATTCGGTGAGTCTGATTCGGTGAGTCCGATCCCTTAACGGGGGATTTTTTCAATTTTTTTTTTAAATTATCGGGTACCGTAGCCTAATTATCATTGCCGTTTTAGGGTTAGGGGTTTGGAGTTAAGGTTAGGGGTTAGAGGTTAGGAACTCACCGAATCGGACTCACCGAATAGTAGCAGACCCGCGGCCATGGCCGCTAAGTAGTGCTTGAATGACCGCCTGTGCTACCTCCTCCGTCGGCCAAGTTTGGCCGCCGGTTTCTTCTAGCCAATTATTTAATTTCACAATAGAATGATCGTGGATTAACTGTCAAAAATATGTAGTATCAAAGAGTGACGCAGAATTAGGTCAGCGCATCATAGTCACTACTGTTGTATTGAATGTATCCAGCTGCGCTCACCAGCGCTGTAAGTCTTGTTTGCAATTCCCGATGTTTATTTTAACAAAGTGTTAATCCGAAGTGCTAATTTACATCGGCTGGCAATATTGTCGTTTTTATATCGATTCAATGTTGTCGGACATTGAATCGTTGTTAAAAAGGAGAACTAGGTTAGTTGACATCCGTGGGTAAAACACGTGTCTTCATAGTTGAGAACGCTGTGGGTTAGTGATTTCACACCCTCAATGGTGACATCATAACGAAATAACTGGTCAAGTTTTATGAAAGGCGGTATGCAGTTGAAGCAATTTACCGAGCTGCGAGCAGTGAAAACAATTTAGGGTCGTTAGATGGTCCCGCAATACCGGATTACAATCCCGATAAAGCATTTAATGCGTGGTACAACGATTCTATTGCAGGACGTCGTCCAGACTTCAACAACGCTAAGTGATCATTTTAACATTGTTGCAAGTTTAATGCTATTTACATTACTTGTGCTATCGTTATTGTATTTTGGCCTCCAAGCACGCAGATTTGGCCGCCGAGAAGGAGCTCTCGGTAGGCCACGATGGTCGATGGCTGCCGGAAAAAAACACGAGTTTTAAGGCCTGACTTTGTATCGTATATACAGTTATACACTGTGTAATGTGTATGTATAGACTATAGTGTATAATTTATATACGATACAAGGTTAGATAAAATTTGTATATTATACAGTATAAGAAGGTTACCGTACCTTTATATAATTGTTTGAAGGAAAGTTTTTGTTAACGTTCTTTTTCAGCCCTCGCTCTTGCAATTAACCGTGACGGATCGAGTGGTGGTGTGATCCGATTGGCTGCTATCGATGAGAGCGGGATAGAAAGAAGAGTCATATTAGGAAATGAGCTACCGAGGTTTTATGAAGGTTGAGTCCCTGTGCAGAAAGATGTTACATGGATTTATCTTCGCTCGGCCAGAGACAATAGAAAATGCGTTTTAGTGTTGCGTTCGGACTTTTCTGTCCATTGAGTAGGTCAATAAGACTCTCAGACCTCTGTTTTGATTGGCCAAAGCCAAGTATAAAAACAATCTAAGAATATTAATTTTTTTTCAAGTTTTAACATATTTGGTATACAAATATCTACACAGGCAATTTAACCATAGTTTTCCCTAAAAACATGCTTTAATTCTTTGAGGTCTCTTCGCTAAAATGGAAAATTTTGCTTGTGGAATGAACTCGCTCCCCAGTCCCCATTGGTCGTTCTTTAATTGCTTTGGTTTCATTTAATCAATAAAATGTTGGAATGCTTAAATCTTGTTTAGAAACTGAGTGACTTGAAAGATTAATTCAGTTGTAACACAGTTGATAATAACTTGATGCAAGTTCAGTTTACTGTAAAGCTGAGTATATAGGCTTTTTCTCTTTGCTAGGGTATGATTGTGTACGATTTAACGAGTCCGGTGTATTGAACTTAAAATGTATTTTACAATAATCAAGGTTACAAGCTCCTACAATAGAAATTAAGAAATGCTCATCCTGTCTACTCACTTTACTTCATTGTGACGTGTGCCAGAAAAGCGATATTTTCCCGTCGTGAGGTTTACCTTCAATTTGAGCACTCAACTCCCGCCTGTTCGAGAGTCGCTTCTTTTCTTTTTGAAAATCCTTTCGGCTAATATACGTTACGAGTAGGGCTACTTTTCAATTTCCGGTCTTATTGTCTTATTTTATAATGTAGTGCTTTTTTAACAGTAACATCACGGTGGGATTTATGAAAACGGAAACGTTACACAGTCAAGTCGCTTCTAAAATACAGATGTGGTGGGCTAAATTCCGTGAGAGCAGAATTTAGGTTTTGAATTTGTACAGTTGCAATGCATTTCACGTGAGTGGCAGTTGTGAACAGGAAGCGTGACCTAAGAGAATGTTTTGAATTTGCATAGTTGCAATGCATTTGCAATTCTCATAGGGTTTGGCCAAATGTTCTAATAGCCTAAGTGGAATTTGTCAGTGAGACACATTTATTGATTGAATCTTTATTCTCCGACTGAGAAAGCTTAATCCCAGTAGTTTTGCATAGCCTACTGGTAGAGGCTTATTTGGACCACTGACGCATGCCCGGTCACCGAGATTAACAAATTGAAGTTTCCCATTGTTGAAGTGTCGTTGCCTGAGAATTATTCATAATAATAATAATCGTGTTTTTATTTGCGCCCATTGCGATAACATACAGTACACTGCGATCACAGATGCGATACAACAGACAACAGGAAGTAGCGAAGTGACATATAGTCTTCGAGTTAGCTGCTCCCCTTATATTGGTTTGCCATTAAGTGTCTTTGCCGAGACACAGCCGCGTGCTCTGGAGCGGTGTCGAACCCACGTCCCTTCAAACGTCGCGCAGACGTTCTTACCATTCGGCTACGCAGCCGAAATTTCCGTCGATTAGATGCCGCTGAGTCACACCCCTAGAGTCGAACCAGCCCCACTTCATCTTGAAGTTTCTTCGTTCACAAAGTCACGCGCTAATGGTACATGTTACAAGTGGGCTATTTGAGATTAACACATCAGCATGGCTGAAAGGCAGGTGTAAAATGATTAGCTTAAATAAGGTTGTAAAGAGCAGAAAAAGCTAATGAGTAGGCTACCAGTGCGGAGGTTCCTTTCG
Source organism: Aplidium turbinatum (assembly GCF_918807975.1). Taxonomy (NCBI): domain Eukaryota; kingdom Metazoa; phylum Chordata; class Ascidiacea; order Aplousobranchia; family Polyclinidae; genus Aplidium; species Aplidium turbinatum. The sequence goes on from NC_137473.1 coordinate 39,835,574, forward strand.
ATAAGGTCCGCTAAAAAGTGAAGAGTAGGCCTACCGGTAGCCTACGTATTTTTTACATTGCACTTCACAATGCTGTTGCTGACTAACACGCAATCCCGAACTTACGCGAGCAACAAGTCCTGTGTAAGGCTTTTTAAACACTGACGCAGATCCGGCGACTCACTAAATTTCTGCTTGCCCGAACCGCATTCCAATTTTCATTGAAAAATTCAATTGTGTAGGTAGAAGGTAGGCCTACTTATAACCAAAGGTGGGCAAAGTTACTTTCAAAAGTAACTGAGTTACAGTTACTTGACCAAAATAGTAACTGAGTTACCGATTTTAAAAAGTAACTAGTTACAGTTAGCCTACAAGTTACTTTCAGTTACTCACAAATCTGAACATAAAATTCTGCACCTGGGCAGCTCTGCATGCAAGTCCAGTTTAACCGCAATGTTTGATATACAGTAGCCTATAGCCTAGTGGTAGAGCCATCTATGCTAACATAACAGCACAAGTACAGAACCAACAATGTTTCATTCAAAAAAACTTACTCAGTAGCCTATAGGCCTATGTTTATTTCCTTAATACCAGCATTTCAAAGTGCTCGTCAGTCGTCACTTAGGCCTGCCCTTTTGGGCTTTAAAATGTCCTTGCCCAATCGTCGTCGTCGTGTGAGCTTCTGGAGCCGATAGTCTATCCTTTTACCACCCCAGATTTACGATGTTCCCGGACTGCACTGGAAGGCTATTGGAGAGCAGCCAGTCTTTGGTTTCATCACCAATGACACGCAGACCTTCCACTCCGTTAGGTGGCTTGAAGATGGTACAGTCATTGCTGATGTGGTCTGCAGTCTGTTCCTCGGCACCACATTCACAGGAGGAGGAAGAGGCCATTCCCCATTGGTGCATGGTTGAGCGGAAAAGCCCGACGTCAGCAGGCTACGGAGACGGTTGAGGCGCACCCATGCCTGTCTTGGTGATGTCAGACTGATGGGGCGTGTGTCGGCGTCGATTTTGAACGAGTAAAGTCTGGTGATGAACAAGTGCTGCAATGTACAGGGGCTCCGGACACTTTCTGAGAGTGGGGGGGTAATTAAAGCAGGGGCGGGAACGATTTTGTGACATCGACAGGGGCTTATAGATTAACGCATCACATATAGCCTACTTCTGGAAGGTCGCTTCCCAGACCCTGTTCACATTATTGAAAGCTTCAGTTTCTTATACAGCGTCTTAGGCTGGATGTTTCGCGCCGAAGGCGCAAAGTTTTTGCCTTTCAGGACAATTTAAAATCGAAAAATTCTTTCAACGAATCTGAAATCACGAGCAAAAGTTTTTAACACTTGCCACATTTTTTTGAGATTTTGAGACAATTTTGACTGGAAGAGGGGACGAACGGTAAATCCCTCTCTGTATTCTTCCTTGGCTCAAGTCTTCCAAATTTTGCACTTCAGACGTTAAAAGGTTAGATTTAAAAGGCCAAAAGCGTTAAGGTCAAAGCTATAATCTATAAAACTAAATTTACAATTACATGAATACAGCACGACAACCTGTGCCATAAAATCCACAGTGAAATGAAACGTTTCAGCATCTAGGGTTAGGCCTACATTCAACTATACATAGGCCTACAACAGAAAAAAGAAGAAGCTAAAATGCATTAACTTTTGCAAGAACTGAAAATAAGGAGACATCTTGATCGATACTACAGGAAGGCCTACCATCTGCGCCGTATAAAAAATAACGCTAAACAAAAATGCCATAGCACCCAGGTAATGCCTTGTGCCGAAATCTCACAAAAACTACAAAGAAATAACATTATAAACGAACACCTTAACTCAAACAAAACACTGTGTGCACTCTGCCTCTATCTATGCAGAACAGTCAGAAGTCGTCAAAGACTTTAAATCTTTGTGCATTGTTAAAAAAAATTTCTTTGCAGATTTCATCTACACTTAATGGGCATGGTACATGGCAATGAAATTGAGTCTTGAAGCAGTCATTGTGCTTAGGAGCAATGTTTTTAAGTGGCGTAGCGATCTAAGCGATCTTTCAGCTTCTGCAGAAGAAGGGCCATTGACCAATAGCAATTTTACAAGTTTTTCCACACTGGCATAAAACCTATTGTTTCGAACATCGCACACATACTTGATCGGCCCAAATTTCTGATGGAAGTGGCTTAAATCTTGGCCCAAAATTTTCACGTCGAAGCCATATCGTTCCAACGCTGTAACAGCACTGTCGTTGACTGTGCCAGATACTAAAACTTCAAGCATTTGGTGAGTTTTAATTTCTTGTCCATTGAAGCGGTGGGTGAGGACATGCACTATGCTGTCAATAGATGCATAGAACTGCCTTCTGCAATGAGAAGCGAGGCCATGGGAAGCACTTTGCTCACAACACTTTCTTGAAATTTGGACTTTACCTAAGCCTAAGCTATCTACTTGCTGCTGAAATTCCTTGTATAACTGCATAAATTGTTCTTCATTTCTAAGACTCTGGTAATTAACTTTTGAGTTTTCAACCTGCACCATCATGCCCCTGATGGTATAGGCCAGGCTAAAACTTGATCTGCAACAGGCCAGTTTTTTTTCAAGTGGTTTGAATAAAACTTGGCAAAACTGCAATGCAAAGTATGTGTTGCCTTGCAATAATTGGGAATAAAGGCCTAATGATTTCGCATTGTTGAAATTTTGAAGTGTGTTTAGCAAGGCTTCGTAGTTTGACAACACTGAAGAAATGGCCGGTACACGTGTCAGCTATCTTGTTTGGCACAAAGTGTGCAAGTGCAAGCTATGGTGGGATTCTTCCTGCAGGGCGATTTTGAACTTGCCAGACTGATTTTGCAAACTACTTAGCTCCTGAACAATTCCCATAGCATTATGCAGGTCTCTATTGCATATTTGCGTTGTCTTGCGAGTCGGAGTTTCCAAGCAAACAACTAAAAAGTTGTGCAACAAAGTAAAAAAATGAAAATAAAACACAAAAGTAGAAAAAATATAAAAATTAAATTTTTATCTCTACATTAGTGGGGAGGGTAATTTTGCATTAGTTACCCCCCCCACTCCAATTGGTGGGGGGTAATCACCCCCGCGGCCCCCCTCTAACGGAGCCCATGTGCAATGAAAACAATATTTTCACTGCAGCACGTGACGGAATGGGAGTGTTATGTTTTAAAAACAGTGTTTTCATTGGTCCCCTTGTGAATCTGGATCCGCTTAACTTGGGCTCAAGGTCGGCTTCCAAATACTCCTGTACCGTAACAGATTCAACGCGCATTGCTTTTTTTTCTTGGATTTTGCGTAAAGTACCTAGTGCAAATAAGTCCTCTGTGGCTCTACCACCATCCACTTCAGAGTCGCTGCTACTCCCCTCTTCAGCAGAGTAGTTTACTTGTTCAGTTGCTTGAAGCATGCTCTCTTTTATTTTGGTCTTCAATTCAGCAGTGTCGCTTAATTGGAGATTTCGCTTTTTAAGTGCTTTTAAAAAGACGCTAAACAATTACTTGCGGTTTAGAAAGATTTTGAAGGAACTGTCCCTCTAATTCTATTCAAGATTCCCGAATTTTTTCGGATATTCTCTTTGCATCATTATCCAGTTCTCTATCTGATGTGGTAGCCACTTTAACAAGGAAAAATTCTGCCACTGCAATTGACTAGAATGCACCGCCAACCAATCATAAGCTATGTTTTCTATGACGTGAAAAAGAGCGAAAAGAAGATGATACAAAGCAAATCAAGTGATGGATTTTCTGTCAGCTGGTTGGCTTAGAGGTTAGGGTTAGGGCTAGAAAGTAGTTATTTCATTGACGCGGGTTCGATTCCCACCACTGCTATTGCTCTTTTTTCTTCTGTAATTACCAAATAAAGTTCAAAACAAGCATTAACTCTCTGGCTGAGTGCTAGAAAGGTCACAATCGGACGGTAGCCTCTTATAACATGTTCTGATTGGTTGGCGGTTTCATTCTAATCAATTTCAGTGGCAGAATTTTTACTTGTTAAAGTGGCTACCATCTGATCATAGACCTGATGTAGCCTGTGTTTCATTGAATGTTTTTCATGGTTGACTTAACTGGATTTCTATAGCCGACTCATGTTCTGCTTGAATGAGTGTAGCCTACATTGCACTTGCAGTTTGCAGCATTGCACCGATTGCACTTTGCAAGATTGAAGAGGGAGAGAATGGAAGATGCAGCACTGCACAGCTTTCTAGCTTAGTCTGCGAACTGCTGCTTCAGCATTGCTGTGAGTGCATTAGTGAATTAAATTTACTTAAAACTTGCAAATCAACTTCATGTGATTTCAATATGGCATCGCGGCTTCTGCAAAAAAAGCGAACTTTTCCTAAGTTTCAAGAAAACGAGTGTTTCACAAAGAGAGCAAAAACTTGTACCCTCAAAGCTGAAAGTAAAAAGTCATCTCAAAGACTTACAGATGATTTTTTTAATAAAAATTGTACTGAACTGGCCAAAGCTTTGCTTGGTCAAATACTTGTAAGAAAAAGCAAGGAAGGAAGAATTGCTTGCAAAATAGTGGAGGTTGAGTCATACATGGCTAAAGATGATAAAGCTTCACATTCCTACAACCACAAGCAAACCGAACGTAATAAGGCTATGTTCATGAAGCCTGGTACGGTGTATGTGTATATGACATACGGAATGTACTACTGCATGAATATATCCAGCCAAGGTACTGTACCATGTCATATAATTATATATTCTGTGTGTTGTCTATTAGTATTATATATCAGTAGAGTCCATACACGAATTTGCAATCATGCATAAGTGCGTCCATTTCACAAACATATTGCCACTAAAAATACTTTGACAGAAAAAAATTTAACAGGTTATTAATAATATTATCACAACTCATCTTTATAATCGCTTTATCATGAGTACGGTAATTATTGTCAACCACTAATTGTGATTTACCATATTAAAATATACTTGAGTTTCAAATGAAAAGCTATTGTGTGTTGTTCATAGATTCGTAGGCTAGCATTTGTATATCAATGAAGTTACTTTGTTTAAAGCACTAAATGTTTTGTTTGATTGTAGGATTAGGTGATGCAGTGCTTTTAAGAGCTGTTGAGCCTGCTGAAGGAGTCGAAGTAATGAAGAAGCGTAGAAAAGAAAATCAAAAGTCTGCAAAAAATTTGTTGGAAAAAAACATTTGTAATGGTCCATCAAAATTATGCCAGGTGTGTTTAGGGTTATTTAAATGGAAGTGGCTGCATTTACGGCGCCGTAAATACAGCCTTTCCATGCCTTTTTTTTAATTTTTACGTCGCTTTTACTGCGCATGCACGCTGTTGCTGGAAAAAAAGTGCATATATAACTTCTAAATTCAACTGTTTTTGCCAAGTGAATCAGTGGCGCGTGCGATCTTTGTCTGGCTCATACTTGCAAGGATATGAGTTCGATTCCACCGAAAGGTAATTTTTTTTTTGAACTCAATTCTAACCCGAAGTGACTCAATCGTTAGGCTATGTATTTTTGTGGCCGTTCAGTTTAGTGTGTTTTTAGTTCTGACCATCACAACAAAAAAACAGTATAATTATGACAAACATAACAGAGGTATAGAAAAAGGTAGAAGCGACAAAACGCGGACGTTATAGCGTGTATAGTAGGGTGGCTCTTATTTGGCAAAAAATGAAAATATTTTGAATTTTGCTTGGGACACCCTTTTAGATGGTGAGGTTGTCAGAAAAAATCTCCTACAAAAAATTTTAAATTGATTTAGGGGTGGCCCTCCCCCCTTAAAGTTTTTCGCCCTCCTCCAAAATACCAAATCTGCATATCTTAAAAACTGCTTGAGCTAGAGATACGGTTTTTGTGTCAAAAGATGCAGAAAGCATGATTTCCTATCTGCTTTCTGAACAGTGATTGCGTCTATATTGAGTAGAAAAGCAGTTATTTAGAAAAACCTGTTTTAGGTATTCTAGCACAAAACAGCGCTGAACAAGTATTGTGGCCCAAGCTATTCAAGAAACAAAGTTCATTAACTAACCTGTAAAACCGGTAAAGCAATAAACGAAATAAGTGTTCCTAAACTTTTATGTATTCATACATAGCTAAAATGCCCGTTTTTTGTCATATTCCTCGAGCGTGGAATCTGCTTTCAAGCTTCAGGTGCCATGCATCGCGCTCGTTGGATGGCGAAGGCAATTTTGCAAAAAGCTTGGTCTGCATTTATGGTATCTGTCTGAAGAAATGGTTGGACTAGCCTTGTTTGACTCTCTATTGTCTGTGGAAAGTAAAAAGCTAATGGTGGCAACCATGTTAGATGAAACAGCAGAACGTCCACCAAGGAGACCAAGCGTCAAAGTAGAGGCGTTTCTTGGTAATAAGGGTCTAGAACAGTATTGCACCTCTAATTCAAAATGGCTTCTTCAGCTGTTGGATGAAGATGAAGCAATACTTATACTTTCAAAGCATCTTGCTCATTGGACTGAAGATGGTGCATTTATTCAAGCTTTACACATGGCGAAGGGACTTTCAGCAGTCAATGACAGAGCAGAGAGAGGAGTTGCTCTAATCCAGGATTTTAACAAACTCTTAACTGAAGATGAGGACCAACTTCAGTTTCTTTTGCAAGTTGTTACTGAACACAGGAAACTGTTTCCAAATTGCAACAAGAACAATATTGTTGATTTTTCTTCTTCGTTTAAACCTTCTTCGTTGCTCCAGGGGTCGAGGGGCTCTGCCTTGTACCACCCTTGGGCAGCGGTGGCTATGTGGTTTAGATGCTTGCAGGTGTCGAGCAGCCATTGAATTGATTCATCATCCAGTTTAAGCAGAACCACGCACACCATTTGGCGCAGTTACAGATGGTGTGGTCTGTGGTTTGTTCCTCTTTGCCACGCACTCACAGATTGCGGATGGAGCCATCCCCCATTTGTGCATGTTGGAGCAGAATAGTCCAACGCCAGTAGCCCAGTACGCATGCGATTGAGCCGCACCCAGGCCTTCTTTGGCAAATGCATTCCGGTTGGATGGAGGCCGGTGTCGGAGATAAAACTTTTGAGTCTTGAGGAGTTCTTCTTCCACTCTGAGCTCCATTCGTGGTCTTCCCAGGTAGCCGCACTGATGGATGGGTTGGTCTTCAGCGGTTTTCATCAGGAGTTGTGCGGTTCGTACAAATGGGTGTCTCAATTTCAGTTGCCGAGGATGCTCGATTGCTTGCTCACAGACTCGTAGAGATTTGAGTGGATCAAGTGGTTGGGGTTCGTAGTGCGGCGAGAAAGAGACAGGTTGGCTTCTTCGCGACGAAACTCAGTTGGTTGGTTGCCTGCAAGGACAGGAAGATTGTCCGATGGTGTAGGTCGCAGACATCCTGTCACGATACGCAAGGCAATATGTAAAATATTGTCGATAATATCGCTTCTCGCAGTACTGACCAGAATTACATTTTGAAATGAATATCGTCACCAGTGTTCCCTCTAAGGTGCAAAAATTAAGAAAAAAAAACGAAATTCTGTAGACGTGGTCACAAAAAAGGTTGTGAAATCAAGATTTGGACAGATTTCACGAGTCCTAATTTCTTAGAGGGAACACTGATCGTCACATATTTTTTATAGAGCTAGTATCGTATCTTTTGTGTTAAAATGTGTTTTTTTTTGTAAATATTATATCATAACTGCTTTTCTCCTCAAGATAGATACATTTAATGTTCAGAATGCATATAGAAAACCATGTTTTCTGCATCTTTTAACACAAAAACCGTATCTCTAGCTCAAGTGGTTTTCGAGATACGCAGATTTGGTATTTTGAGGGAGGGCACAGAACTTTAGGGGGAAAGGGCCACCCCTAAATCAACTTCAAATTAAAAAAAATTTGCAGGAGTTATTTTTTCTGACAACCTCATCATTTGAAAGGGTGTCCCAAGCAAAATTCAAAAACTCAATTTTAAGAGCCACCCTAGTGTATAGTCAATCTGGGTAATGCGCAGCGCAGGAGAAACAGCGATAATAATGCGCAGCGGTGCGCTTTATAAGAAACAAACAAAGAAATTTGATATTTAAAAGTTGGTTATTTACAGCTAAACTACCCAGCTGTTCAGTGGAAACCAAGTCAAAAGAAGGATTGAACGGCATCCATCCTAAAATCTTTCTTTTCATACGTCACCTATTTTCTCTTCGTTTTAACTTTGGAAACCGGATTTCTAATTTTGCTGCTGCAAAGAAGAGAGCGCTTGTATCAAAACGGCTCCAACGTGTAGCGATCATGCACACACAAACCTTTATTTAAACTAAAAGATAATAGAGAAGTAACTTTGTTTCTTTAAAAAAATGGAAAAATACGCATTTGGCCACAGCAACAAGTCACGCGTTAAATGTGTGGTAACCACATGCTGCTATGAAATTAGGAGCCAGACAGTGATACAAAATGGCCGCTCGGTCTGTTGTGTTTGTACATCCCAGACAGCACATGAGCCATCACGTTGCTTCAACGTTTGCTGACGTTGAATCAATGTAAAAATCGAGTGATTTGCTGTCTGGTGCAGCAAAAGCACGCTTAACTAAGAATCTCGGCTTGGACAGTTACAGCACAGAATTAAAAGTTTACTGGTGTTATTAAAATGTTAAAGTTTTAGACAACAACAATTGCAGCAAAAATTAGTCGTAAATCAACCTGAAACAGTGATGCCGGCGACTCCACGGTGAGTGCAGCTTAATGTGAAGTATAGCGATACAATTCGCTTTCCCACTCCAAAAGATAAAAATGTGAAAGAAAACAAAAAAAAAGTTTAGTTAGATAAACTACGGATTACGGAAGGTGTAACTTCATATTTTCCAGACTATATATCTATTTCTTCCTACAATATCACATTGTTTGTGTTACGTTCACTGTTCTAGCATTAGCAAGCATAGGCGCCAACTCCGGGGGGGCGGCGCCCCTCCGTAAATTTAGCTCGGGGGGGCTGCCCCCTCGCAAATTATTAAAAAAAAATCCTAAATTAAATGTTTCTAAGTTCAGATTTGCGTTAGTTTGACCTTCATTGCGGATCGATCTCAATTAAAAAATGTACTTGTTGCAACAAGAGCGCTGCTCCTAAGATAACAAAAGAAACAGAAGTACGGTAGCTGATAAACGCCTGCATGGTGCCGTTGAAGCATAGTAACAATGAATGAAAAACGTTTTTCTTGATTTCTTATGCTTTGTTTTTTCTTGGGAGTGTCAATAACGAGGTGCGGTTTGCTGTTTGCTCAGTTTAGTATCGTGTATTCAGAGCTAAAGTTCAAAGTGACCAGCATATACTTTGAAGTAGCCCACAGGTCTCGAAATTCGTTTTTGTTGACGGCGGACAAACGTGTCCGGTCTGAGCAGCTATCTCGGCGGACAAATTAAGTCTCACGGGCACGGCTGACACACCAGTTTTAGCCGTCGATCGTCATGCTTAATCAATTTATCTTGATAATAATTCTTCGCCATTTCAGAATTCCTATAACTACGGTTTTAGAAGGCTTTTAAAAAAATCAGTAAAGTCACTCTGAAAGGCTTGATCATCAGACCAACGACTTGCGCTTGAAGAGTCAAAGCGCCGTGTAGCTGGTCAATACGTCACATAACTGATTAACTTCCACCGAACGAGGTCGTGTGGCTTATTGCGTCACAATGCTCTGGGCAGGAGTCAGAAAATTTCTACACTAACGCTACTATTTTCTGCTGTGCAAAGTTTCACAGGCTTTTTTCTTTAAGTTTATTTTTGCGTGTCACGTGAGTGAAAGTGAATTTTCCTTGGGTCTTTTCTTTCTTACTGTGATACCCAAACTTAACAAATTTTGTTGCATCTTGCTGTAATAGCCTACTTGTATAATTTAATTTAGTAACCAACCTTGCCGTATCATTATCACACGGAGATCAAAACCAGACATTGTGACGTAAAACTTGAACTAAATTGCGCGTGGTTAGTGTAGACTGTAGAAGTACCTGTACTCCTATCTATTCTTAGCGAAGAATTCACCTTTGTTACGCTGATTCAATGTCATCAATTGTTGAAGCAATGTAAAAATCGAAACTTTTCCTCCTTGAATGGAAGCTAAGGGATACAGTAGTCACATTTTCTAGATGTGCCCTAGAATGCACTGGAAATTATATTATCGCAACAATTGTTTGTGCTATGCAGTGACGATTTGTATCGCTAGCTCCTGTGTTATTTCTCGGCGGACAAATATGACCGATTTAGATGGTACTTCCCGCGGACATCACATGCTGTGACGGCGGACATGTCCGATGTCTGCCGTAAATTTCAAGGACATCAATGACGTGACGCAAACAGACATCAATGCTGACAAACAAACATCAGCATTTTGAATGCAAGCAATCAGTCGGCTAGAAAGTTTGCCCCCCCCGGCGATTTTCAAAACCCGGCACCTATGTTAGCAAGGAAAACAAATTATGTTTCGAGCATTTAAAGAGAATGTCCCCACTGATTGATAACCCCTGTTGATAATTTGTGCCATAAACAGCCATAATCTTTATCTGCTATTTTAATAATAATGATATGATAATTTGTGCGATAAACAGTTTTTTAGGCAACTGACTGATTTGTTTTGATGCTGAAGCAGCTACATATTACGTAATGCCCATTGTGTTATAATTTGTGAACGCTGCTTCATTTAGTCGTTTATTTGTGCGTCAGCAAAATCTTACATTTTGTCGACTCTGTGTTTCTTGACGTTGAATCAATGTAGTTAGAAGTTTGCACCGACAAACGCAGCTTGTACCTTTTTGTGTATGTGGAATTATTTCTCTTTTCGTACTATAAATGACGTCTGTGCTTGTCACGTAAAGCTTGAACTGTAGTGCTGGTTTTTTTTTTCGGTTATTGACCGATTTTTTAGCAAAATGTCCGAAAAAAATAAAGTCAATTCTGTCAAAATGTCCGAAAAAATATATAGTCAATTCGGTCAAAATGTCCGAAAAAAACAACGTTTCTCAGCGAAACTTAATGTTGTAGCTAGTCAGGAAGTGCAAATTTTGGTTTGTATCAGCTACTTGAAAGGAAATATTTTCATCTGAAAAAATGACCGAAATAAATAAAAAATGACCGAATTTTTTCAAGTCATTTCGGACAAATGACCAATAAGTCTCAGCAAAAAATAAACCCAGCTGTAGTGTACTCAACATTGATAAATTTTCCTTTCCCGATTTTGCCTGGTGGTACACTGCAAGGGCACAAAGCTGTTATAATGCAGCCTAACTACGCATTCGATTGCGCGGTGCGCTTTAGCTCAACGAGCACTGCGCATTCGTAATTAAGCGATTATTGCGCAAGCGATGCTGAAAATTTGCTCGAGAACAAACAAAAGGCGCACTTGACCTACTTCTTAGTACAATTGATCTACAAGTAGCAAGGCACTTAAAAAGTTAAAACTGGCTTGTCTAAGGTGTAATTTGACCAAATGAGAGCAAAGTTCGTTAAAAATGGCTGCGCATTACCCCAATTGACTATATGATAGCAAAGCAGGACAATCAGTTTAAAATATGGCACGGTCGTAACACCTAAAAATTTTATATTCCATGCCTTTTTAGAAAAAGGTAGAAGCGACAAAACGTGGTGGTTATAGCGTGCATGATACCAAAGCAGGACAATTGAAATATGGCAATGGCCTGCTTTGCTATCATACACACTATAACGTCCGCGTTTTGATGCTTCTACCCTTTTCTATACCTCTGTTATGTCTGTCATTATTATACTATTTTTTCGTTGTGATGGTCAGAACTAAAAACAAACTAAACTGAACGGCCACAAAAATACGTAGCCTAATGACTGAGTCACTTCGGGTTAGAATTGAGTTAAAAAAAAAAACCTTTCGGTGGAATCGAACTCATATCCTTGCGAGTATGAGCCAGACAAAGATCGTGCGCGCCACTGATTCACTTGGCAAAAACAGTTGAATTTAGAAGTTATATACGCACTTTTTTTCCAGCAACAGCGTGCATGCGCAGTAAAAGCGACGTAAAGACTAAAAAAAAGGCATGGAACGGCTGTATTTACGGCGCCGTAAATGCAGCCACTTCCTATTTTAATTTCTTGATTTAACTTTGAAGTAAAATATCCTTGTTGAATAGACACTACATCACTACAACGTTAAGCTTTATATATTGGCAGCTGGCTATTTGACCAGCTCCGGTCTCTTAATCTGAAACACTATTTGACCGGTCATGACGTCACTATATATATACTTTTTCTTCTCTTTCAAAGCAACAGATGAGAAGAGAAGAAAAAAGTGCCTATATAAGTTCTAAATTCGACAATAATATACAACTGAACCAGAGGCGCATACTATCCTTCTCAGGCTGGTGCTCCAGAGGTAATGAGTTCGATACTACCCGGAAGCTATCTTTTCTTTTAACTAAACTTTGAGAATTTCTCTGGGTAATTTTTCGTTTGTCATAAGAGGATGTAACCGCGTTTGCCGAATGACTCATTACATTTTTGCTCTTAACAAGTTAGTTTGGTGGCTGTAAAAAGTTATATACAATACTTCTTTAAAAAAATGGTTTCATCAATGTCAAGTTTACTTTTAGGCAGTGTTTTTTAGCAGGCAATTTAGTTTGAAGTAAAATGCTTTTGGGTAGTATCTAACTCATACTCTTGGCCTTGGGAATACCAGCCCGAAAAACATTGTACGTGCCGCTGATTCAATTGAATGAAACTATTGAATTACTAACTTGTTGAGAGCAGAAATGTAATGCGTTGTTCGGCAAACACGGTCACATCCTCTTATGACGAGCGGAAAATTACTAAGGGAAATTTTAAAATTCCAGCAAATTAAAAAAACTCAAAAACATTTGAAAAGACATAAAAATTGGGCTGTAAGCTACTCAAATTAAAAATTGACCACAAAAATGCAGCAGCCTAACGATTGAGTCACTTCGGGTCAAAGTTTAGTTAAAAAATAACGCTTCCGTGTAGCATCGAACTCATTCCCTCTGGAACACCAGCCCCGAGAAGGATCGTATGCGCCACTGATTCAGTTGAATATTATTGTCAAATTTAGAACTTTTGTAAGCATTTTTTTCTTTTCTTTGTCTGTTGCTTTGAAAGAGAAAAAAGTATCTACATAGTGACGTAATGACCGGTCAAATAGTGTTTCAGATTAAAAGACCGGAGCCGGTCAAATAGCCACTGCTTTATATATTTGAAACATTTGTCTTCAACAAGTTGTCTTGCTATTCAAAGTGAATATTTTTATAAGTATGTTTTGTGTGGTTTTCAGCCTGGCTCTTAAGACCGACTGCCTAGTAGCTAGTATGCCAGTATATTGCAAAAAAGTGCTGCCTACCAGTGCTCCATTTCCAGGGTAGACTAGGTTTAATGATATGTGATTAGAGATGTAAAAAAACGGTTTTTTTTGTTTTAAAAAAAAACGAGCTCGTTTTTTTTGTTTTTTATCGTTTTTTTTGTTTTTTATTCGTTTTTTTTGTTTTTTTTACCTATTTTTTTATTAAATGTCACAATATGCAGCAATTAGGGTAAACTCATTGCAATAGCGTCTCTTTCAACAAAAAAATAGTCTCATAACTCGTATAACATCTTTCAAATGAGACAATATGTCTCTCAAGTCTCAACACACGAGCCATAAAGGTTTCTCATCGACTCAAATAGTAACACAGTGTCCTATGGTTGGCACATCTCAAGTATTGTCTGTAATTTGGTTCAGCCAGTTGTTAAATGCAGTACCACACTCGTGTACAGTTTCGAAGCCACCTGGGATTTTGGTTAATGGGCATGTTACGTTAGGACTAGGTGGTCAGGGTCCTGTTTCTCTACTTCACAAAGGCACTTTTTCCCAGCACACCACACCATTACCAGTACAACGTCAAGAGATTGTTCCAGTTGATGTGCATTTGGTGCAAACGTGATGAAAATCACACAAGCGGTTCTCGAGTTATAAGTGAAATAACCTTAGCCACTAAGTGGCTTTATAGATAAGGAGCAATAGAAAAACGGCCATATCTCAAGAACCGCTCAACATATTTACATAAGTTTTAGCTCTACCCCCATGTTTTATGGGGTGGGCTATCTGTTTATGAATATTAAAACAAGTTTTGGCTACTACTTTCTGAGCTAAAAAGAAATTAACCTCTTGTCGTTACGCACCAATAAAACCATGGTGCGTAAATTAAAAAAAATAATAATTGGGTAGAAGAAAGATTGATGACAAGTTTGGCAAAAGCAGTGTAGTGCTAAAGTCCCAACTTTTAGCCCAAATCACATTTAAATGTAGTGAAAGATGGAAACGTTTTGATGTTTTTTTTATTTTCCCTGAAGAGGTTCAACACTCCTTTATGATGTCATAGTCATCTTTTTTTCCCTTAATCACACCATTGTGCTGTCATAGACATGTTTAAAAGAAGTATGGTTGCACTTAATCCATCCAATTTAAACTACTTTGCAGAACTTTGAGACTTTAGCACTTTTTTTGTTTTTGCCTAACTTTTCGTCAATCTTTCCTCTGCCCAATAAAAAAAATTAAAGTTTGCATCATGGTTTTATTGGTGCGTAACGACAAGAGGTCAATTTCTTTTTATCTCAAAAAGCAGTAGGCCTAGTTCTCAAATAAAATAAGTTTTCATCTTTGATGTTTGTTTTGTATCTTTATCCTGCATTGTGGGAATATGGGTAAAACTTTATTCTTGTCAGGAAAAGCATTATAAAGCATTTATTCACTATGTGAACACTGAGCACTGAGCAGTGCTGAAAAACTCCACTTTAAAGGAAAAATTTCTTCATTCAAGGTTGGTAGAATGGTAGTTACTAGCAATAGTCAACATGGGTGGTGGGCATTTGAAAGGAACATTAACCTAAACCTTTTCTGACAAATGCACTAACTTTTGACAGCTAAAAATATCAGTGATAAGGTCTCTTGCATTATATGTCCCAAATAATCTGCAAGAAGCATCAATGACGAAGTGTCCAATCCAAGATCTTACAACACACGAAAAGAATACTTCTGTTTCAACATTTATAAAGCATATACATCGTTGGCAAGCTATCAGTTACAAAACATGTTTAAACAAGCTATTGGCAATAGCTTGCATTAGTAAATTACCACGTCCACAAACAAGGTAAATGTGTGTACTGAATACTGCCACCTTGTTTTGTCAAAATTTCGTCAACCCATTGAGTGTGTACAAGAATAACCAGTACCACAGTATACTAACATCATAGGCTAACTTCCATAAAAGGAAAAAGAAATTAACTCATCTACATTATGTCATGCATCAAATTTCATTAATTCAATGTTTGTCAGGTCTACTGCCACAAACATGCCAGAGAATGAAGAAAAAGGCGAAA
This sequence comes from Aplidium turbinatum, assembly GCF_918807975.1. Lineage (NCBI taxonomy): Eukaryota > Metazoa > Chordata > Ascidiacea > Aplousobranchia > Polyclinidae > Aplidium > Aplidium turbinatum. The sequence continues at coordinate 39,850,857 of NC_137473.1, forward strand.
CAACATAGGTCCTCATAGGACTATGCAAGAACATATGCTGCCAAACACAAACACTTAGGAATTTCAGCACACCAATAAAACTATTTTTAGTAATTTAATGTTTTTCAAGAGCACTATAATGAAACTAAGCTGTAAATTGCAAAAAAATTGCAACTTTTCCAGAAAAATATGAAAAAAAACAAAAAAAAACAAAAAACGAGTGTTTTTTTTGGCTCAAGTTTTTTTTGAAAAAAAACACGTTTTTTTTTAAAAAAAAACGGTTCGTTTTTTTTGCATTTACATCTCTATATGTGATGTTATATTTTCAGGCACTTGGAATATGTAAAAAGATGAATCAAGTAGATCTGGTAAAAAGTGATAAAATTTGGTTGGAGAAGGGAGAGACAATTTCAGAATCTGCAATTGTGCAATGTAAAAGAATTGGACTAAGCAAAAAGTCTGGAATTTGGGCCGACAAACCGTTACGTTTTTATATTTTAGGAAATTGTTATGTGAGTGTAAAAAACAAAGCTGTTGAAGCTGAATATCGAAACAAGTGAAAGTAGAGCAGGTTGACATGTTTATTCTGATAATGATTCTATTATATTAAATGGGATAAACAGTTGCTGAAAAGGTGGTGAAATGATGTAATTAGGTTTTGAAAAAACATGAAAATGGATTAATACTGTATATTGTTAGGGTAAAACTAATTGTTGTGATGTCCTAAATAAGCAAACTGAGATTATAAACGCAAAAATAGATTTATTTTTTTGATATCTTAAATAGATCAAACACCAGTGCCACGATAGTTACAACCATACCATGCTCTCCTTGTTTTGCACACAACTAGATGTTTTTCAAAGTTGTGTGCCACCCTCCATTTTTTAATGCTCCTTTTTTGGACATAGCCCAATGAGGTTCTTAAAGTTGCAACTGGTTGTAAAGCGCAAACTGGACAATTAGACAATTAGACATAGCCCATTATATTGCCAGCACTGGTTTTGATGTGGTGCTTTTGAAAGAGCGTGGCTTTGTTTGTATTATAATCATGTAGTCATCTGCAAATTGAGTTTTGTAGCCTATTTCAACAATTTGTGCATGCGGTGAAGAGCTGGTACCTTCAAACAGAAATGTATTGTATTGCTGCAGCAACTAGAATTGTCTTGCTTCAGTTATTGATTTACTGAAGTTGATGATGCTCAATATCAAGATCGTTTTAAATATACTGAATGTATAGGCCTATATACGGTATTAAACATTCTGACATGAATATGATGACATCATTTAAGTTGTAATATTTGATATATATAACACTGTTGTTACAAGCAAGCAGTTATGTATTTCAGTATGATCTGTTATGGCACTGTATGTATTATGTTTTGATATCTGTTTAAGTTTACTTATTATTATGTTCCTTTGTTCTTATAACCAGGTCTCTAGCGTACTAGCCTATTAATGTATGCCAGTGGTTTTCAACCTTTTTGGTGGAACGGAACCCAATGAAAGATTCCACAAGCTCGAGGAACCCCTGTTCCATAATTTAATTGCCCTATGCAAAAAACATTGTTTAATTAATAAAATAAAATTAAAATACTCATGTTCAGATTTATTTATGTACAATAAAAATACAAATTGTAAAAAATTACATTTATTCTCATAAAAAAATTCAATGAGAAACTTGAGCCTGGTGTTTCTTGCACAAGTCTTTAATATTGGGTCGTGTGTTTAACAGACACACACGAAGTTCATCTTCTACAGACAGCAATTGTGCTCGCCTCTTGTGCTTGATGGTTGTCAGAGCTGAAAATCCAAACTCACTCAAGTAGGAGGTTGAAAACAGCATAAGTCGCAGCGCTTTCTGAGCAATTGTAAGATATTCTTTTTTAACCAACAAGCAAAATGTATCCATATGATATAATAATAAAATAGACTCTCGGATTTGAATGTAAACTTGCGGAACCCTTAGACTTACTGGCGGAACCTTAGGGTTCTGCGGAACCCTGTTTGAAAACCACTGATGTATGCTATTCTCAATAGTTTATTTCAGTTACATTTTTTGTAGTTATGTCTTTATTTATTGCAATAGTAGATAAGTATCTGTGCCTTGCGGCAGTATGTGTTGCGGCATTCACAGGTCTTGCAACCTGGAAATCACGTCATTTGGACCATGGTATTAAGTAAAGTACCTACATACCATTTATTCAGTTATTAAGATAAATCAACAGTTTTTAGCTGGAGGTAATTGCATGTGTCATTTTCAACTTTCATTGAAAGCTGGGATTTTGGTTCATAAAGTTCACATCATTTTATTTTAGAATAGAAGCCAATTTGCTTTAGCTGATAGTTGTAGTAGGCCTGTATGTCTTGGAGTGAGTATAGTTATAACATTGCAAGTCAAGTTTATACCGTATGTATGATATTTTTCAGATAAAATTTAAGGTTAGAGTTTGAATTTTTGACATTTAACTTAACAGCAACAATCAACATGGCTACTATCCAAAAAGGAATAAAGGTTTTAGGTGCCAGTCAACGGTGTAGGTAAGTTTAAGTAGCCATATTTTTATGGGCTTGTTTACCATATTGAACGCAGAAGTCTAAAGGTACATAAGTAACATGATTTGCATATCAGGATTAAGTCACAGTTCTTTTTGCAATGTTAAACAATCCGCATCAGTAAACTGCCATGCTTGTATAAAGCAAAACAGGGAATTTAATGCACTACACAGCATACTATGTGATTCAACACCGAATGTAGTGTCTTTTTCTATACTGACTAGCTCTAACCTGCAGTTAATTACGTTTTTTGTATATATAATTTTTACGCAACGCCATTTTATTTGTGACAATGAGGTAACTTAGTCTACTTTTTCCTGGAGCTTTGGTTATGTCAAACCTTCATTTGAATTGTTAATTTTTCAACAGATATTACAATATGTTATCAGCCATAATTTTTATGCTTACGCTTTTACACCCAGGTTGTCAACCTTTGTAAGAAACCATACAGCATTTTCTTCTGCTGGTAAGTTATTCTACTTACAATTTTGGCTTTTGAGTAATATGCGACATATTTATCAAGTTGCAAAACCATAATGTTTGGAGGAACTAAGTATCATGACGAACTTCAATGAAGCTTTGGCTGCTTTCAGACTGCATGATCAACCAGGGCATAGTTTGTTGTGACGCTTGTTGGTTTTAATTGTATACAAGCCTGGTCTGTAGTTGTAATTGCAAGTCATTGTGCTATTTTACAATACACCGATTTGACTTTTATCATATGTTTTTAATCTGTTTCATTACCCCCCACAAATATGCATGTTTTTGTTGACTATTGTCATGCATACGTTTATACTGTAGTACCAAACTTCTTTCCAGTGTTCAGTGACTGTATTTTTGCTTAACGCATATAAAGACTTTTATTCTTTTAATATGTATTGATTCTATTTGTTTTATTAAAAAATATTTCCAATAAGCTAATTTTGGTTTGGTTGGTGTGTTTATTTAATTAATTTTTTTTTAATTTTTTTTTTAGATACTTCAAATACTGATTATGCTGTGGAAGTGAGTTTGTTCAATCTTTCTTAAAAAATGTTTCATTACTTTCAGCTCCTGTTCGTTTCTGCTCTAACGTTATAGTCACACTACTGTATAAGCAAAAAATCAGTTCCAAACATAAATTAACTTTGAACATGCAGCATCATAGTTAAGTGTGTAATCTAACCACTAGACCTGGCTGTCATGTTTTAAATGCAACGATTGAAATGTAATCTGCTTAAATGTAATGTAATCCGCCCCGCGCTGGTTCGACTCTCGGGGTGTGCACTTGAGCAAAGCACGTTAAGGATTGTTCTCCATTCAGCGGCATCTAACGGATGGAATAATTCCTTGGCAAGAACACTTCTACAGTGGGAAAATTCACTCTGTCAATCTCGGTAGCCGGGCCGCGAATTTTTTTTCCTACGAGATTTCTGTCTCATTTACATATTTTGGTAAAAGTTTGTATTAAAACCGTGTGAATGCAACATTTTCTCGTTGGCACGGTTGGTTCAGTGGTTTCATCCTCTGCCTAGTGATTGTGAGAACAAGGGTTCGACGCCCGTCGCAGTCACACTTTTTTTTTTCTTTAAATTAATTTTTGCGGTGCACAAGAGCTATTCAAAAAAAGTAGGATTAGGGAAAGCTTATATTTTATTATCATTGCAGAATTTCATTGGCAAATAGTTACTTCGCAATCTCAATCAACCAATCTCTCAAAACACTTTCGGAAAATCTTACTTTTAGAGTGACTAGAATTAATTAGACAGAAATCTCGTGGGAAAAAAATTCGCGGCCGGGCCTGCGTCAGTGATTCAAAGCCTCTACAAGTATGCGAGACTGCCAGGATTAAGCTCTGCAAGAAGCTTTCCCAGTCCGAAGATAAAGATTCAATCAATCAATCATAATTTCATGAAAGATTTTTAATTTTGTTCTGCCACTTACTAGTATACAACGTTTTTTTTCAAGTTTTTGTTTTCAAACCAAGCTCCTTCAGTGTGTATTATTTGCATCGGCTGGACGTTTACGCTCGCTGGATGTTTACACTCAACTGAGTGGTGAGAACCATAGCTCGACGTTTGTAAGGCCGCCTAAACTGTTCGACACCGCTTAAAATCATGTTGCTGTGGCTTGACACGTTGACCTGTTGTCTTGACTTGACAAGACATTTATGGGCACACCGTCGATAGCGGAGTGGTGCCCCTTCGACTATAACCCTTGATTTCTCTCATGTAAGAACAGTACGCTGCTCTAGAGAGAAATGCCTACGGCCCTTTTTAGGGCTATGGTCTGCTGAACTGTTTACATCACTGGCAAATGTGGTTTGTAGATGGCTTGTTCTAATATACGCTATGGGCTTGGAGTAACCAAAGAAGTTGGAAAAGATTTGAAGAATATGAAAGCAAACAAAGTCTTGGTGATGACTGACAAAAATGTATGTAGCCTATTATATTTTCACGTCCCTGATTCAGACCTCGGTCACTAGATATTCTACTAAAACTGTTCTGATTCATTTTACTAGATTTTAGATTTTATGATCTTTTTTATGTTTTTGCAATCTGTTTTTTTTTTTTTTTTTTATTGTACTATTGTATTTTGAAAATACCCTTTTTCACAGCTTCAAAAGTTACCGTTTTTCCGAACAGTTCGTGAGTCGCTGGAGTTGAGCAAAATCAACTACGAAATATTCTCCAATACTCGAGTAGAGCCCACGAACGAAAGGTTGAAACAACTTTTTGGAAACTAGTTACAATTAGAATTTAGACACTTGAATGGTCGTTAGTTTACTTTGATTCAACTTAATCAGCTCAAGCAACAGATTCTGACCATAATGCGTGTTATTCCTGGCATCAGTGCCGGTCTTTGGGGTGAGCAAACCGTGCGATCGCACAGGGCCCGCAAATTAGGGGGCCCGCAATTTACTCAGAAAATGCAGTAATTTTGTCATTTCCAATGGAAAAATTCAACAAGTGAATTCAACAAAGGAATTAGCAACAAGAAAGACTCAATGAGTGCAACCTATTTCGTTCCCTGAAAAGATCGAGAAAAAAAAACAACATGGCCGAAGTTGCTGATCGGAGTTGCCGCAAACATTTCAAATTTCTCTCGATCTTTTCAGGGGACGAAATTTGATTTTGTTAACTCCGATTTCAGGGTACGAAATCGGGGTTGGAAATAAAGCTATTTCCAAAAAACGCCCAAGAATGCATGATCTTATTCTTTTGCTATGCCACCGGACAGCACCATTTTACAGTAGGATAATATTCATACCCAAATTTTGAACATGCTCTCAGAATGCCCCAAATTCAAAGTAATATTTCAAAATTTTCTGGGGGAGGCCCCCCAGACCCCTCGCCGCTGGGTGTCAGGCTTCGCCGCCGACCGTCAAACCACCCCCTCCCCTTTTAAAATAGGCCTCCCCAGCTACGCTACTGAGTTGGATCATTGTCATTGGGGCCCTCAAATCATATTCCGCACAGGGCCCGAAATACCCTAAGACCGGCACTGCCTGGCATCTCCTGTATTTTTAATGTTCTTTGCAGATATAGTCTTGGGCATGCGTACCTTCGCATCAATGAACACCTGCCGGTGACGCACACTCAATTGGTTCAACCCTGAGTTGCATTTTTTTCTGACTTAAACATTTTGTTTTTTCGAACCTGTTAAATGTTGCTCAAATCATGTTTTTTTTCTTGCATTAGCTTTCAGGAGGCGATCGCCTTTGCAAAGCAAGGCCAATTTGACGCGTTCCTTGCTGTTGGCGGTGGAAGCGTAATTGACACCTGCAAAGCAGCCAACCTCTACGCTTGCAACCCTGAAGCCGACTTTCTCGACTTTGTCAATGCTCCTATCGGGAAAGCGAAACCAGTGACAGGAAACTTGAAGCCGTTGATAGCAGGTGAACGGGCGCTTCGTGTACAGGCAAAGCAACGAAATACAGCAAAGCAAATGTGCCAAACATTTAAAAAGCGTCCACACGTAAGGTTATCAACTATTTTCGTGGCCTATCTGCACTATTACAAAATTTGGATACAGTCTACCGAGGTCACCAACCTAGGGAATATATTAATTATCATGGATCAGTACATGAAACGGAAAGTTGCTATTTTACATAGATTTGTGAACATGGTTATTATAGGAGAAACTTTAAAGGTATTTTCCTCTTGCTGAAACACTCTCCAGATGCGAGGGAGCGTTTTCATACACTGTGCATTTTCGGTAATAACATAAATCCAGGTAGATGTCATTCACAATTTATAAAACTATTTCCGGTTCCTTTTTTTCAAAATCGTTTTTTATTTCCAAGGTGAACTTTTTCATCATATTACCGATAGAAAGTTTTTAAATTGACAAAAATTCATGCGGGGTGCCACCTTATTGGACGTACCTACATACCAAACCATTTGCAGTTCCCACCACTGCTGGCACCGGGAGCGAGACAACCGGAGCGACAATCTTCGATTATCTTCCTTTGAAAGCAAAGACTGGAATAGCTAGTCGCGCCTTGAAGCCGACCCTCGGTATCGTCGATCCTTCAACCCTCACTACACTACCCAACAGAGTGACATGTTATAGTGGATTTGATGTGCTGTGGTAAGTGTTAAGATAACGACATGCCACTTTTTACTGAAACTTAATATCGAGCCAACTGCACTTCATCGAAGTTGAGATGAAACTTACGAAACCGTTATCTATGTAGCTTTAAGATAGTTAGATAGTGGTTAATTTGATTAATTCATTTCAAGATTTAACATACAAATCAACTGTAAGCAATTAATTGTTTTTGCATGGATACTGTAAAGCGACTTCTAGCTGTTTTTTATCCAATGCTATATGAACATCAACGTCAATGTTGCACAGCCACGCGTTGGAATCTTTCACTGCTATCCCATACAACCAGAGACAACCTTGTCCTTCGGATCCAGCATTGAGACCTGCATATCAAGGAAGCAATCCAATAAGGTTGGTGTGCTATTTCATGTTGTATAATTAATTAATTATATAAAGTTAATGTGCACCGTATGCAGGGGCGGCTGGTGAGTTGTGAAAGTGATGGTGCTGCGGGGGGTCTCCCCCAGCAAAAATTGAAATATCACATTAAGTTTGGTGCATTCTGAGCGCATTTTTGGCTATAAATTGTGATAAAAACAAAGTAAATGACTAGTTAAGGATCGTAACCTTAGTCTCAGCTGGCTGACAGACACCCTTCAACTGAGTTAGTGAGGTTGCCTGCTCTCCTGGTATTTCATAAAAAAGTGCTGAGCAAGACTAATCTGCCAAACTTACTGTGTCACTGCATCCCTACTCAGGAATCTGTGTGTTAATTTGTTTTTGTGATAGTTGTTTGGTGCCATCGTCCTGCTTTGTTTCAACAATTGGTGCATTTCAGTTATTTTAGGAACGAGGAATCGACTGATTTTTTCAACTTTATTCATCCACGTATTTGTTAAATCATTAGGTTTGGTGGCCGTGCTTAATTATATTTATCGATACATACCCAGTGAGAAAACTAACTCTTTTTTCATTAATTCAACGTCTACAGACGTTGTATCAACGAAAAAGGGAGTTGATTTGCTGTCTGGGTACTGTATACGTGAGATTTGGATCTTTGCATGCACGTTAGAAAACATTACGGTTTGACTACCTTTTTCTTTTGTTGCTGCATTTTATTTCCACATCATCCTTTCTTCTGTACTATGACAGAGAAAAATAAATTGGATTGGTGAATTAGCTACAGCCTTTATTGTGACAGAAAGCGTTGCTAAACACTTTTGCAAAGTATTGTTCTGCAAGTAATATAGGTTGGGGAATCGCCAAACACAGTTAATTAATCCAAATCGGTTCTAAAAAAATAGTTAACAAAGAGCCAATAAGCCAAACACTGTTGAAAGTTAGCAACCCTACATGCGCTGTTTCAGACCACAGTACCATTACACGAGCCGCCACTGACTGCATATGCCGTACCTATTTTAGAGACAAGTTCCCTTTTCCACAGTTTTTCGATACCAAGTTTTCTTAACCGTCCAAAACGGTGCTATCCAAATCCGCCCATGGCGTGTGGCATGACTACAGTTATCATATTTAGGCCACACTATATACTTAAAGATTGTTTGTAACGGTATTATCAAACAAGTTGTGACAATATCACTTTCACATCTTTTTCACAGTGACGTATGGTCGAAGCATGCCCTGTCCATCACAAGCAAGTACATCGAGCGAGCGACTAATAACCCGGATGACATGGAGGCGAGGTCGCAGATGCATTTGGCGAGCGCCTTCGCTGGGATTGGCTTCGGGAATGCAGGGGTCCATCTCTGGTTGGTGATGAAACATAGTTTGTGCGGCATTGAAGGATGAATATTGAATAGCCTCTGTAGATGTAGTCTATTGCGTCACACTTATTTGTAAAGATTAAAATTGATTTATAAAAATCATGGATTTATCATTGTGGTACTATTATTTATTTTTTTCACTGGGGTTAGGGAACGTTCAAATATTACGTAACGCCTTCGAGGGGGAGGGGGGGGTTTATGCAAAGCGTTACGTTAGCGTCACATCGGGGGGGGGGGGGGGTTCAAGCAAAACGTTACGTAACGCTTTCGAGTACGGAATGGTAGTTTTTTGTGCTGAATTCGTAGTGAAAAAGCGTTACATGGGGGAGGGGGGGGTCAAAAATTCGGAAAAAAAGCGTTACGTAATATTTGAACGTTCCCTTAGTACGTTGTCCAAACTTCCGTATTGATTGATTTTTTTTGAATCAGTATGTTAAACTAATTAATGAATGTTAACTCGATGTTAATTAAACTAGTTTGAATTTTGTTCTTTAAATTTTCAGCCATGGTATGTCCTATCCAATCTCTGGGCTGGTCAAGGATTATGTTTCTCCAGATTACGATCCCAGCCAACCATTGATAGTACGTGCGCTATTGTTCTTTGTAGAAATTTTTTTATTTTCAATGTGAAACCTGGGATACAAAATGTCTGGTAGGCTATCCAAGAATAAATTTTTCAAGAGAGTTTAAGCTTTGCCAGTCAGGCTATGGCCTAGTTAAGCGCTCTATCACGAAAAAGTAGTTGAAAAACGTTTTTTTTTTGTTCTGCGGTACTTTCAGCTATCAATTTTAAAGTTTTATGAATGAAGCATCTCGAAAATAGTTAACACTTGGCCAAGAGTAAGTTGCACGGGCATAAAGTCAACTTTTGTTTCTTCAGCCTCACGGCCTATCTGTGATTGTCACTGCCCCAGCCGTGTTTCGTTTCACTGCTCAAGCGTGTCCAGAACGTCACATCGAAGCAGCGTCATTGCTCGGCGCAGATGTATCGAAGGCGAAGTTAGAGGACGCTGGCGCTATTCTATCAGACATTGTGTTGAAGTTTATGGATAAACTTAAAGTGCGGCAGGCTATATTACTGGTTGATTATTTTCTGTTGTCTGTGCATATCATATGTTTCTGGCAGTGAGGATTCGGTTCATAACTAGCCTAATAAAACCAAGACAAGGAATCCCTTTTTGTGCTGTGGCTTACCAACCTAAGATACCACCGCTCACTCTCGATGAAGCTTTATCATAAAACAATAATGTGACCTGGATGCACTCCTGCTGGTTTGCAAACGCATCAAAAGGCCTGATGAAAGCGACTTATAAATTTCTTTTAGTTCTCGCTTGATCAACTTTGGTTACCACATTATAAAGCCTTGTATAGTCTGTAACTCTGTATGATGTTATAATTCTTGACTTTGACGGAAAAAAATGAGGTAATAATGAACATATTAAAACTGTTTTCGTAATGCAATGTCGAGAATAGAGTTAGACACTGTGCTGAGAGAATAGTCTTTTTTGTTTTCCTTTTAAAGTGCAAGCCGATAGTAGATTCTCTTAATTGGATGCGTACATCAATATCCTGTTTAGATACCTAATGGAATATCTGCTCTCGGATTCACTCAAAATGATGTTCCTGCTCTCGTGGAAGGGACTTTACCACAAGAGAGGGTCACTAAATTGTCCCCGCGGAAAGTGGAAAAGGACCATCTCATACAGTTGTTCGAAGAAACTCTTCAAATTTATTAGTTTCATGCAATCAATAACATACATATTGCAAACATCGTCATTAGTTTGCCTGCTGTAGCCATTGAATTAATTTGCAGATCGACTTAGTCGGTGTCGAACACAATGCAATCAACAATGCTGTGTTGGTTGCATTGTGTACAAATCGCTAAAAATGAATTTTTTTTCTTTATTTACAATAGAATATGCAATTAAACGAAACCTAATCAGTAATCATCTGCAGTGAGCTTTTATAGGAACGAAAAGGAGTACATGGGCCACTTTGGGCCAGTCGAGTTCATACAAAATGTGCCAACTTTGCGTTCTGGCTCAACCTTACGAGAATGCAGCTGTAACCTGTAGCACACCATTAGTATTCTATTGTATATTTATATCTCATCATCATAATGACCAACTAAAAAGCTTGTACCTCATTTCAAAAAGCATTTATAAAAATGGTGCTTTTTGTTATGATGTTTTTCAAGAAATAGTGCCCTTTTTAAAATTTACGAAGCTCATGCTTTTTAAGTGTCATTTGTTGTCCACTTTACCCGTTCTAATTAAGTCACATAGTGCAACTAGTCAATAGTATTTTATAGCAATTCCGCTTATGAGTGAGCTGTACCTCTTGTGAACTTGTAGAAGCTGAAGATTAATTCCAGTGCAATTGTTATTTATTTTTTGTGCTTTGTAATCACATTAAATCACTAAATTGTATAAGATGTGTTCAACAACACTCTTCTTCAGACATTAGATTTGAAAGGCTTAACTAAGGTGGTGAGCCAATGCATAAACAATTGCATATGCGACGATTTTTATTGACGTTAGTTAATTTCAAGGGGACGAGAATTTCCAGCCAAGTCTGAAAGCGATTTTTAGCCTTAACGATTATAATCCACATGTCAGTGGGTAGCAATTGTCGTGCAACATCGTGCACACCGTTTAGTTTGTCTCAAATGACCTGGAAGATACATTTGCAACGCAGTGAATGTCGTTTGTTAAATGTAACGCAGTGAATGTCGTTTGTTCAGGGTTAAATTTGTTGGTCAATCACGCAAATTTAGTTTCACACACACACACACTCCTGATATAGAACAGTTTACATTTGCTTGCGGCTTTCTAGTGAGTTTTCCCATCCCTGTTCTAGTTACATCTTCATGGGATTTGGAACGTAGGTCCTGATGGTGTATTTCAACAACCTGTACAATGAGCACGAGACCATAACGATTTCGGCCACAAGAAAGTGGCATATAGAAAATGTTCTCAGTTGGACGATACACACTACTACAGTATTGTTTATTTAATGACGACGGGCATTTGTTTCAACTGAAATTTTAACATATAAACAATGTGGGCAGCAGTAAAATTTTATGTGCAATGAAGGTTGCGGTATCGATCGGTAAGTTCCAAATCATATTATAATAATACAGTAGAATTCGCCTATAATGGCTTCGTTTATAACGTCAATTCGCCTATTACGTCACATTTCGCTCGGTCCCGGCAGAATTCCTATCTTTTGCGTACATTGTAGTTCGGCTACAACAGCATCGCCTATAACGTCAACTCGCATGTAACAGCACCCTTTATTGGTCCCCAGACGTATTTTGTTCGTTTATATCGTCACTTAAAGCCATCACCTTCACCACGAACGGTCAGTCTTTTAATTCAGTTAGCGCTGCTGCTTGCAAAATGTCTTCCCTTTATTTTGCTACGTCGTTCGCAGCAGGAACTTTAAATAACTTTTTTCCCGCGTGAAAAACTATCACGTGTAAAAAGCAGCTCTACAGCTGACCTTTAAACAACTCAAAGCAACAGTTGTACGTGCAACAGTATTTTTTTTAAACAATTTCTTTGTTTACTGTTTTCTGCGTGACTTTTGTCAGTTTAGTGGTACACAGTAAACCTGAGTGGATTATACACCTCTTTCTATCAAAAGACAGTTTTGGAATAGTTTGCGGTAGTTTGTCTATAACGTCAGTTTTTGCAATCCCCTAGAGGTGCCGTTATAGGCGAATTCTACTGTAATAATTAAACATGGTTCAGTCAAACCAAAAGCACATGTTTGAAAAGCAACAAGTTGAGTAAAGCAACAAGTTGAGTAAAGCAACAAGAACGTGGCAATCACATCACGTGTCCGATGTAATGGCTTGTACAGGAATGCGATACAACGATCAGACTAACTTATTGACCCTCCATTATATCGAGACCATCACACTTTCAGAAATGCAAGTGTTAAACGCGTGATTAAATCTTCTACAAATGCAAATATTCAAACTTGGAGTATGTCATTTAAGTCTTTCCCATGTGTTCGTGCCAGGTAAAACTTAAAAAGTACGATAGCAGTCAAAGTAACCAAAAGAAGGGCGAGAGAGGTGTGGCGGTAGCCACTTTAACAAGTCGAAATTCTGTCACTGCGAATGACTACAATGCAACCGCCAACCAATCAGAACATGTTATAAGAGGCTACCGTCCAATTGTGATCCTTCTCGCACTCATCCAGATAGTGTAGTCGTGGGAGGTTTTTTGTGGGAAAATTTTTTTATCCAGCTGATACTTTGTTCAGACCTTCTCTATACTATGCAGATGGCTCAAAAAACATTTCCCATCAATCGGATGATGGGAAACCCTTTTTTGGGCCCTTTTTCCAAATGACGTCACAATCCCTTTGGGTCCAAAATATGAAAATTTCAAGTTTTTCAAAATAGGACATATTATACATCATTTTTTAGCATTTTTCAAGAACAACTTTTTCTATTAACCAAAACCCTGAAAATGTACAGAAAAATAGCTAAAGGGGGTTAAAACTTGCAAATTTCTGTTAAACTTCGAGAAAATTTGATGAAATTTAGTGTGTATAACATCAAACATGAAAGAACCCATTTCATTGCAAAAAAAAATTAGTGAAGAAACATGTAAATTGTATTTTTTGTTTTGTTTTTATAGATATTACTAAACAATATAACGAAATATAGGCTGTAGCCTGTAAATACAAAATAGCTCATACAGTGTTGTAAAGAAGAAGAAGCTTTGTCAATGAACATCTGTGATTGCGATTGTAAATCTGGTGGCAATATAGTAAGTGCTCTAAGACATTTTTTTAAGAAAGTGTTCGTCATATATTTCGTAATAGATCACCTCTATTTTAGGAGCCCACACGATGGAGTCTCTAATTGATATCTGCGTCTTGTGTGGAAAAGATGAAGATTCGCCTAAGAATGTAGTTGGGTCTAAGGGCTTAAAAAGCATGAAGAAAACATGTAAGATGAAAGGAGAAGAAGACCTGCACAAGAAATTGGCACAGCTTGAAGCTTCTGAATCGAACATTGTGGTGCACAATAACTGCAGAAGACGATTTACAGACCCGAGATCGATCGAACGACCAGTACCTGTCAAAAGGCTTCGATCATCCATTGACCATGTGTTTAATTGGAAAGAAGATTGCTTTTTGTGTGAAAAGAGTTGCAACACACGTCGTGCGAAAAACACCTTTAGAGAAGCAATGACACTTTCACTGCGCACGAATGTGCTCAAACGTGCTCAGGAAAGAGGAGATGCATGGGGACAGAAAATCTTCGCAAGAATGGAGAGCTGTACGGACTTGGTTGCTGAGGAAGCTGTTTATCATTCACCATGCATGGCAAACTTTCGCATCAACAAGGAGAATCGAAGATCTTCTGCAGGTAGACCGGCCGACATAGAAATGACTGAGGCATTTGAGAAGTTATGCGACCACTTTGAAAACTCAATGGATTGTGACATATATTCTGTTATAGAGCTTTACGAAAAGATGTTAGAGTTTAACAAAAACGGGTATTCATTGAAAGCCTTTCGAGATAAATTGATGGGTCGCTATAAAGAACATGTCTATTTTGCGAAAAGTGAAGGTTGCCATTCTGAGTTGGTTTGTTTCAAGAATATGACAGACTATATCCTTAGAGAGATGAAAAACAAATTTTCAACGAAAGAAAGTGTTCTGTCAGCTGCAGCTAAAATCATAAAAGCGGATATACGAGAATTGAAAATTTCAAAATCACAATATCCCAACGAACAAGATATTGCTGACATTAACAACGGAAGAAATTGGGTTCCTGAATCGTTGGATCGCTTTATGACGCATTTGGTTGGATCCGAAGTAAAGAAATTGAGCATATGTCAATCCATTGTACAGGCTGCAAGACCGAGGACAGTGATCGCACCAATTTTATTTGGACTTGGTGTTCAGTTAGAGAAGACGTTTGGATCTAAATGGCTGGTCAACCACATTTCCAAACTTGGATTTTCAATTACAGCTGATGAAGTGCTACGATTTAAGCAATGTGCGATTCAGAACGTTGACAGTAGTTTTGAAGAGCAGGCACACGCTACACAAGATCACGTATTTGCACAATGGGTCGCAGATAATGTAGACCACAATACTGCTACGTTATCTGGTAAAGGTACATTTCATGGTATGGGGATTATCTGCTCAAGCAATAAACCTTTGCAAGGCCAATTTGGAAATGTACCACGCCTAAGAGAACGCAAGAAAGCAGGGGCATTCGTCGAAAAGAGAGGCGTTGAAATAATCCCGTATTACAAATCATCTGATTTTGGCCTACAAAAGCTCAAACTTTCACCTTTTCAACAACTACTTTCGGTATCAACAATTCCACCTGAAGTAAACTATGACTTTATTTGGCATTGTGGATGGTTTTATCATTCTGAAAGTCGAGCAAGGCCAAATTGGTCTGGCTTTATGCAGTGTGCAACCAGTGTTTCGACACAAACCAAAAGCCAATCAACTGTTCAATTTCTACCAATCATTGACCTTAGCCCATCAAATGAAACTTGCATTTATTCGACACTTTCATTCGTTATCGACCAGGCAAAAAAGATTGCCATTAAAACACCCTGTGTTACTTTCGATCAGCCTTTGTGGCTTAAAGCAATGGGAATTATTGAAGAAGAGCAGCTTCCGATTGTGTGCAGATTGGGGGGACTTCATACTCTTATGAGTTTTTTAGGCAGCGTTGGAATGCTAATGAAAGGATCTGGCTTGAAGGATTTGTTTGCTGAAGTCTACGCGGAAAATAGCATCCCTCATATCTTGTCAGGCAAAGCAATTGCAAGATTGTTGAGAGCACACCTATCTGTACAGTCTGCTTTAATGACACTTTTAATCCAAAACACTATAGATGACGGGGACGATGCTTCCGGATTTGAAGAAATCCAAAACTTCCATCACTCAATCTTGGAGCGTAGTCATGATGATGAATCATTTGAGAAGTTAACAACATCAGAGGTCTTCCGTAAAGCGGCAAAAAAGATCGAAGAGTTGAGACACAAGCTTTTCCATCAATCAAGGACTTCACAACTATGGCTCCTCTACATGGACTACATTGATGTTTTAAAGTTGTTCATCTTCGCAGAACGAACATCGAATTGGGAATTACATCTCTTTGCAATCACAAAGATGTTGAATTTGTTTGCATCAACGGGTCATATACATTACGCCAAAAGTGCTCGTCTGTACGTGCAACAAATGAAGAAGCTGCCACAAACACATCCATGGTTGTACGATCAATTCATAAACGAGCAGCACACAGTAAAGAGGACAGCAAAAAGCTTCACCGGAATTTGGACAGATCTTGCGATTGAGCAAACTCTTATGCGTTCAATTAAGTCGCGTGGAGGATTGACGGAAGGAAGAGGTATGACAGAAAGTGTTCGACATCTTTGGGTTTTGAGTCTGAGTCACTCGGCAAGTATTCATGAAGCAATGATGCAACTAAGTAAGGCTCAGTTTCTATCTAGTAACCAGCATGAAGAGTTGGGTGCTTCCAGAAAAAAGAGGGATTACGAAGATTGTGAAAAGTTTCTGGCCTGGTTAACAACGAAAAACCCATTCTTGGTACCAGATGCAAACCTAATTTCTCTTTCAAACGGTCTAGTGTCCATTGCTGAAAAAGATGACGTCAATTGTGAACAAGCGGAGCAAATTGGTCAAAATATTCAGAAAGGTTTAGATGGGGTAGAAATTAATCACGCATCAATCAAACGCAAAGATTTGATCAAACCATTAGAATCCTTAATGGAAGTAAACAAAACGAAAAGTAGTGCAAGTGGTATTGATTCGAAAGTCATGTTCAATAGGATGATTGCTGTTGCTGAAAGAGAGGAAAGCCTTGAGAAATTTTTCGAATTCGAGTTGACTTCAGAGCCAATGTCGATATTCAAGGATGGCATGATGAGAAAACCTGACAAACCCTCCCTTCGAAAAGTTCTTCTGACTGATTCTTTGTCGCATACCTTGGAGGAAATTAACAAGCAAGTGACTTCTATTATCGACGGTGGTGCATTACTACATAAAGTTCGCTGGAAAAAAGGAGTGAAGTTTTTGGAACTTGGAAATAAGAGGAATATAACGAAGAAGAAGAGTGCTCGTACAATGAAGATGAAACGGGACAAGACGAAGAAGACGAGGAGGAAGGCAACATCTTTGACGTTTTTGATGATGATTATTGATAGCTTCGTTTCGCTTACTTTGTTTAATTCTTGTTAAAGAATATAGAAGAATAATCCCAACAGTGACGAATAATTTCAAATTTGCCTGAAATTCATAGATTTATCCTTTTGCTTTTGCTGTACATTTTCAGGGTTTTGGTTAATAGAAAAAGTTGTTCTCCTTGAAAAATGCTAAAAAATGATGTATAATATGTCCTATTTTGAAAAACTTGAAATTTTCATATTTTGGACCCAAAGGGATTGTGACGTCATTTGGAAAAAGGACCTAAAAAGGGGTTTCCCATCATCCGATTGATGGGGAATTTTTTTTGAGCCATCTGCATAGTATAGAGAAGGTCTGAACAAAGTATCAGCTTGATAAAAAAATGTTCCCACAAACACCACTTTTTAAGGTCCCACGACTGCACTAAGAGAGTTAATGCTTGTTTTGAACTTTATGATTTGGTAATTACAAAAGAAAAAGAGCAATAGCAGTAGTGGGAATCAAACCCGCGTCAATGAAATGACTACTTTCTAGCTCTAACCCCTAAGCCAACCAGCTGACAAAAAATCCATCACTTAATTTGCTTTCTATCATCTTCTTTTCGCCATTTTTTACGTCACTTAAACCGTAGCTTGTGATTGGTTGGCGGTTTCATTCTAATCAATTTCAGTGGCAGAATTTCGACTTGTTAAAGTGGCTACCAGGTGTGGCATCACAAAATTATGTACGTAATAACGTACGGGCATTCTTGACATTAAAGAGAGGCGTCCCAACTTCCAAACGTGCCACTGCCACAAGAAGACTGAAATGTCAAGTTATTTTAATTTTTTTCCATTGTTTTAAACAACTAACCAGTTCAAAGCCACAAGAATTAGTGGCTTTCTGCCATTTCAAATTTCTCAGCTTAGAATTTTCCATGCACCGTTTCCAGAGCAGTAATATAAAAAGATTTATACCCTGCTCAAGTGGTTGACTAAACAAAGTACACATTCATGAGGGAACAATAGTGACAGCAGCGTGAGTTTAAACTTTGAGATAGGGGAACATTGAAATATTACGTAACGCTTTTTTTCCGAATTTTTGACCCCCCCTCCCCCATGTAACGCCAACGTAACGCTTTTTTCAATCCCCCCTCCCCCATGTAACGCTTTTTCACTACGAATTCAGCACAAAAACTACCATTCCGCACTCGAAAGCGTTACGTAACGTTTTGCTTAAACCCCCTCCCCCCCGATGTGACGCTAACGTAACGCTTTGCATAAACCCCCCCCCTCCCCCTCGAAGGCGTTACGTAATATTTGAACGTTCCCTAAGGGCACTTTAAATGTCTGCAAAAGTGGATTACAGACTAATGAATTTGACAATGGTTGTTCAACTCCATGCCAACGAACTCACCAACCTCAAAAAAATCATGTTATTTCACATATTTTTCCATAAACTTTTTATGAAATTCAGATCTTAGTGTGTCATTAATAAAGTGCTGCTGCTTCTTGTCAGATTCTCCTCTAGCACAATTTTTAAACACAACATCATCATCCCATCTTCGCTTCACAGTAAAATTAGAATTCTTTTCTCCACTGTTTAGAAGAGGGTTTCCACTCAAAATATTGTCCGTTCGTATCTTTTCTTGCTCTTCCTTTTTCTCAATTTCGCGTTTAATTGCTTCCTCTGCTCTTTCTTTTTTTATTCTATTTAGCTCTGCCATTAACTCTGCAGTATCATCTTCAGAGTCAGAGTCTTCATCACTGTCGCTATCCAAGGGATCATCAGCATCAAGATTGGATGCAGGTACATGATCTAATCTTTGACGCTTTTGTGCATCACGTGAAGATCTTGAAGAATCTGAAGATCTTTTATCCGATCTGGATGTGCGCTCTCTTTCATCCAAGTCATGACGCATGTCACGGCTTCTTACATCATCAGGAGCATTTTGTCCAGGTTGTCTATATTTAAGTTTAGTATGACTTGGCAAGTCACGACTTGAGTACTGTTTGGATAATTTACCCAAGTCACTTTCGCCTCGAGATGAACCGCCTTTAGCTGGAGCAAATGTAGCTCTGTGAGCAGTAGACATAATTTGTAGTTTTAATTATCAAAAACAAGTAACAACAATCTTCTGTAAAAAAACATAGTTAACTTTAATGGTGAAGTGGCAGTAAGATGTCTATCACCTCAACGGCTTAATTATATTAAAGCCCGGTGTTGCAAACAAAGAATTGGCAAGGTACGGAGCAACAGTGATTCACCTCTCATAGTATGCTTGAGCAAGCATTTCAACAGGGTTGATCTCCAAGTGGTCAAAACTGGTTTTGACCACTAAGCGGTTTAAACCTGGTCTTAACCAGTGAAAACTAGGTTTAAACCGGTCAAAACCCAGAAAAATATTTTTATGTGGTGAATGGTCGGCTACCTGGGCTATTTAGGAAATATAATATAAAAGCAGTTGTGAGTTGTGACCATTTTGATATGCAGGCCTCGATCTAGCTGGCGGCCATGGCCGCCTGAACTTTCGTTAATGGCCGCCAATACCGACCTGTCAGACAGCCACAGATGGCTGCCTGTAAAATTCGTCCGAAAGATTATATTTATCTTGGAATTTTCTCTTGTTTCACCACTTATATTCTTTCCTAAATGCAAGTATACTAGTAACAAATAATACAACAAAAGGCAGCACTAAAAATGTTTTTCTTGCATTTATTGACAAATCAATGCAATGGTTGACCTTGTAGGTCTGCAGCTAACCATGAAATTCGAGGTTGCGTGCTATAGCAGAACCAGTCTCATGTCGTCTTCCACATCCATTCTATTTCTTTCTTTCGTTTTCATATGCAAAAGAGCTGAAAAACCACTCTTACTTATATACGTCGTAGCGAAGGACAGTAATACTTGAAAAGCCAGCTTAGAAATCTGTGGGTATGAATCATACATTTCACACCAAAATTGAGAGAGTGACTTTGTATTGATGGTTCGCAATAGCTAATTGCTCACTTGAATTAAACAACCAGCATTCCAGTCCCAGTTGAAAATATCTATCCTTATGATTTCAAAAACACAAAGCTATTGCACTGATGTAATGTTCAAGTTCTCTTTTCCTCCTACACTAATAAATACCAGACCACAAACTACTAGCACTAGGGCTATGCTAATCTCGTTGCTAGGATCTCATTGCGGTGTGCTTACATCACCCGCAACCGCTTCATTTCGGTTTCATTTCTGTTGAAACTACCGACATGAAATCCAGACCGGCACGAATCTCATTTCGGTCATTGCGTGCAGACAGACTACGAGTCTGGCAGACCAACCGAAACGGAAAATGTTTAGTTCGGGCTCAATGAAACGTCATGTAAACGTAGTCTAGCGCATACTACTAGCGGACCGGTACCTCGTCCTACTTACATTCACTTTTGTTGTTGCATGAGCAACAGCTTCGCGACCCCCTATAAAATGCTCTGCGACCTCCTTTGGGGTCGCGACCCCCAGGTTGGGAACCACTGGGCTAGGCTACCCGGTATCTCTTTTTTCTCCTTGTCAGTAATGTCTTCACAATCACCTGAGACTGATGAAAAACTTCAGGATACTATAGGCCAGGGTTACTCAACTAATGTTAATAAAGGTCCAGTGTGACAAATTGAATGCTTTTAGCGGTCCAGTAAATAAATTATTTCATACGCAACCACGAAAGTTAAAGTATCAATGATAGTAACAAACCATTTTTTTAGGTAAAATGTAACTCTTCTAGAATTTTGAAATGTGTTGGGGTCCCACCCCAGCTACTAGGATAATCACAGAAGCAAATGCTTTCTCCCGGTAGAAATCTGTTTAAAGAGGCAGCCCAGAAATGAGGTTATTCTTCCGAAAGCCCGAGGTCCACCATCAACACTCAAAAAGTCCGAATTCGGACCGCGGTCCGCCAGTTGAGTAGCCCTGCTATAGGCCTATTCATGATACTGACTCAGTCTGGTTGTGTACACTATATGTTGTATACACACAACATAACTTAGCTAGCTCTATTATTATGACACCATGATAAGTTAGCATAGGCAAAAACTAACTTTTCTAAACCGGAAGGATACCACTAGCCTAAGCTTACCATACCTCACTGTACGTCGAAGCTCAGTGAACTTTGTCATTGCTACTCAAGTTCATTTGTAAATCAACGGATTACCTAATTTTAACTAAAAGAATTGAGAACTAACTCATTCACTGCATTTTGCACTCACGTCCAAATTCCCAAAATGGCGAGAAAAGAAATCAAGCGACAGAAAGGCGAGAATGGGAAAGAAAGAGGGGGTTCCGAATAGCGAGCGACGACGGAAACCAGCTGGTCATCGTTATTCCAGTCGTTGTCAGAACTTTTGAAAGGGGATATAAATAAAATTGTCTTTAAAATTGCTAAAAACAACAATTCCCATATTAAAACAAAATTTCCTTGTAAAATTGTTAAAAATCCTTAAAAAACCCTTCCTATCTTTATTTCCTTTTTTTATTCTTCGAAGCGTTGAAAAATCCTTTAAAGTGGAAGCACTGCTGAAAAGATCGAGAGAAAAAATAGAACCGTTTTTCCGCAGTTTTTGCAAACATTTTTTAAAAGGGTTAGGGTTGATTGGAGTTTCCGCAAACAATTTAAAATTTCCGGTAATGATCCTAAGAGTTTTTGTTTGTTTGCAGAAACTGCGACCAGCGACTTCGGCTTTTTTTAATTTTTGCTCTTTATCTTTTCAGGGTACGAACTGAGGGTACGAACTGTTCAGGGTACGAACTAGGTTGCATCCGATTAAAAATGGGTGCAACCTAGTTCGTACCCTGAACAGTTTGAAGAATTCTTCTATAAACATAAACAACTGCTATAAACAACTGCTATAAACAACTGCCATAAACAACTGCTAGTAGCCGTACCACACATCATACCGATAAGTGAGGTTGTTTGTATTTGATCCAACACAAAACAACCATAAGGAAAAATTGACTGACAATAGAGCTAAATTTATTTTCTAATAATTAATTGACAATAACCACTAAGCTACAGTAAAAGACGCATGGGCCTGGATGAAATGAAATGTGATGGTCAGATGGTGTTACGACCGTGCCATATTTTAAACTGATTGTCTTGCTTTGGTATCATTCACGTTATAACGTCCGCGTTTTGTCTCTTCTACCTTTTTCTAGACCTATGTTTGTCAGTATGTTTATTTATATTAGTGTATGTTTCTCTAGAGTAGACCTATCTGCAATGTTTGTCACATAGGCGCCGACTTTTCAAAAAACCTTGGGGGGCGAGAAAGGTGATGACGTCATAACCATAACGCTATTTTACTCAATTAAAATAGTCTTCGATTAAGCTTACTGTCTTGTTTATATTGACACCTAGGTCGCAAACCGAATTTATTAGAACCGCTGCTTGAAACGATTAGTTTTATCCATGCAGTACGCCTAGTCAAAATTTTGATATTATTAGCTCATAATTCAAGCCGATTAATTTCCTTTTCGTGCGAGTGAATAACAACGATCAAAACAGTGAAGTTATCGAAATAAAACGCAAAAAATCATGATCTCAAGCAGAGTGGACACTCGCTATCAGTTTTATTAACCTCGTTTCGCTCGTTTTGCTAATTACTTACTTTCAAAGCGTTGACAACGGCGAAGTGTTTTAGTCTTTTATCGAATACCGTATATACTCGAGTATAGGTCGAGATGTTCGCGTAATGGTTTTCACTTCAATAAGTCAGGTTCAACTTTATACACGGGACATTCGTCATTCGTGACAAGCTGTTGTCTCCAGCTCGGCAGTTTTCAAAATGAACGCATTTGTGCTGCGTCAAAATCATTGCCGACGTAGATTACAGAGTGTGAAATGGCGTCGGCCGAAGTAGAAGGTTTGAATACGTTTATTTGCAAAGATTCAAACTTAATGATTTCTTGTCAATTCTAAGCTTTATGCACTTGTTGAGCAATATGCAAAGCTCACGAGACAAAACAGCAAAAAGAGATGTTTTAAATTTAAGAGATCAATTTTATATTTTTGCGTGTAGGATATAATCATTTATATTACGTAACATTTCATGATCTTTGAAGTCATGTCAAACCTTAGCGGCCCCATAAAACAATGATGTCAGGTTGGCTAGGTGATAATAGCGGTAAGAGACGTCGTTAATGCAGGCAATATCTTCGACCAAGACCATTAAACAATATTTCTTTTATCGGTTTTCGATTTAATTCTCACGCATTGGGAACAAAACAATGCGTTCTGTTGAATCATAATTGATCTCACAGCGGGAAGACCTCGTTGAAAATAGCGTCTAATTTAGTTGGTTTACTTAATATCTTTTACTTAATATTGCAGTGAATAGTTACGTGACTATTCCAGCAGCGTAAGTTACTCCACCATCTACTTTGAAATGTCCATACCGTATGATTTCCAAGCTGTATTCACGTAATTGTTCGTTGTCTTTGTGTCGTAGTTTCAACTCGATAAAGTTTGCTAAAATCAATTTTATGTTTGAAGTCACAAAAAAATCTAACGGACGTTTGGATAACTCGTGAAATGAGAATAAACATTCAACCTCGCATTCGCTTTTTCGCTTCCACGCGTTTTGACTTTGAAGTTGCTCCGCACGCGCGGGAAGATAAGCAGTGCGTGCCTGCAGATCTCAGTGCTGTAGTATGATTGACTGATTGATTGAATTTTTATCCTCGGACTGGGAAAGCTTCTTGCAGAGCTTAATCCTGGCAGTTTCGCATACTTGTAGAGACTTTGAATCACTGACGCAGGCCCGGTCACAGAGATTGGCAGAGTGAAGTTTCCGATTGTTGAAGTCTTGTTGCCGGGGAACTATTCCATCCACTAGGTGCCGCTGAATGGAGAGCAGTCCTTAATGTGCGTTGCTCAAGCGCACATCCCGAGAGTCGAACCAGTGCCGCTTGATCTTGAAGCTTCTTCGTTCCAGAAGTCACGCGCTAACCAATTGAGCTATCGGGGCGGACTCACGTTCCAGAAAAAGCCATGCGATCAGCTGCTATTTTTCGCTTTCGGCATTCTTAAAGTCCGTTTAAATGATCTAAATCTCTAGCGAAGTATTTTATCTTTGAAACACCATTTGTAGTTGCAATTTTTGTTGCCCTTCAACCATAATTCTAACGGGGGGCGCCGCCCCCAGGCCTCCCCAGAAGTCGGCGCGTATGCTGGTTTGTCATATATATAATATTGTTTTGTTTTTTTCGTTGTGATGGTCAGAAATAAAAACAAACTGAACTGAATTATTGAACCACTCAAAGACGCCTGGGCCTGGATGAAATGAAATCAGGTCTTCACCAAAAAAAGCCAACCTGTCTTCACCAAAAAAAGCCAGACCTAGTTACAAAAAAAGCCAGTAGGCCTAAAAAATAGCTGAAAAAGCCAAGAAAAAGCCAATTAGTATTCACTAAACATACACATATAAAAAGTGCACAACCAAATAGTGTCCCACCGAACTTTGACTTCAGCGACAACGCAGAAACATAGTCAATGAAAAGACAAGCAACTAAAAAATTTTTAGTTTCGGCTTCAAAACGACATTCGGTCGGACACTACAACCAAATATAAGGTAGAAATTACTGCTCCGATTGACGCAGACTGAATTTTTTTTCTAAAAAAAATCGGGAAAGATAAAATTAAGCCAAAAAAGCCAAAATTATTTTGGCTTTTTATTAATTTGACAACAAATCGATGAAACATGAAAAAAAGCCAGAAAATACCAAATTTTTCTGGCTTTTTTTATTTAAAAAAAAAAAGCCAAGAGAGTTGAAAAACAGCCAGATTTTCAAAATCTGGCTTCAAAAAAGCCAAGTTGGCAACCTTGAATGAAATGGCTTTTGTTCGGAAAAACCTAGAACATCACACGACTCAGGCGAAAGAGAAAATTGAAAAAAGATAATCTCTTCATGAGAAAATTGTAACATAAGATTCCCGGACCCGTTTGTCTGTATGTAATGACCGAAAGAAACACTTTTTTGAAAACGTCTGTTCAAAATTGTATTTCTGTAAAATTAGCCACCTGGCTGTCGAAATTGGAGTGCAACACCGTACACCACTAAAAACTTGTCACTTCAACAAACTACTTAGATAAAGACGGAATTTTCGTCCAGCTGGCAAGCACTAAGCAAACAGTTAAATATGCGACCAACTTTCAAGCAACCATTTTACGAATGACTAGAATAAATTACGATATCTCAAACTCACGTACGCAGTTACTGTGACGTCATAGTGAAACATTGAGAAGCAATTCTGAACAGGTGTGATACAAGTCTTACGAACGATGGTGCAATCTTGGCTCATTTTTTAGGAAAAATTCCATGACGTAATACGCTAAGATTCAATAGACCTGAACGGTTTTATATGACGTTTGATTTGGTGAACCATTGTCGGGGAACAAAGGGATCCTAAAGGAAAAACCTGACTTGGCGATTTTCCACGTTCTTTGTGTTTATCTTGCTACCATAAAACAATTTTCAATAAAATTTTTCCCCATTGCGGTCTGACCATCATTGCGCGCATGCTTTTATCAGAGCTTTCAAAACCAGAATGAGCCTGAGCAGCGAAACGTCTACGTACAGTCTACGTACAATCTACGTACAGTCTACTGTACAGTCTACTGTACAGTCTACTGTACAGTCTACGTAACAAAAGACGAGCAATCAGCTGATCACGCAACAGTTGTTACTGCCGGCGATTTAACTGTAGGCTATGTAGGCCATGTATGTAGGCTACATCAAAACCTCAAATTTCAACGTCAAAACATCAGACAGTTTGCTCAAAACCTCAGATCTGATGTTAAAACATCAGATGTTGTAACGTGGCTTTTGTTATTGCTGTCTTTTGTGACGTATTCTCGAGCTGTGTTTGCACTTTTTGGTCATTTTGAAAAAAAAAAGAAAATAAATGAAACATTGGACTTTGGGCCTTGCCAGCGCCATTAAAAACAAATTTTTTTCGGTAATTTTTTTTGAAATGTTTTCTTGAATGTTCAGTTTACGCATTTTAATGCTTAATTCCCGTTTGAAAATTTCATTTAGTATGCCTTTTGCCAAAAAACTTTTATTCGCAAACCATCATTTTTTCCCGATTAGTTTTCTTTTTTTCAATTTTCTCTTTCGCCTCAGTTGTATAATGTTCTAGTCGTTACCCTTTTGATCAACTCCAAGTGCGATCCGAGATGCCAGATAAAGTTAAACAATTTTCCTATTTCGAGAGATGTTAGAAGTCAGGTTTTCTTTGACGCCTGCTCGAGTCCGCAGTCAGTGACTCCAAACTTCTGGTCCAAATATTTTGGGATGTTCGCCAAAGTCCATTCTGAATCAGAACGCAAAACTACAATCCTATTTTTTTTCATACCGGTACTGTAAAATTTATACATTCCCTATCCCATGTCATGAAAACAAAAGCGAAATTTAAAATGAAAAAATTAGGATAGGCCTACCGCTAGAAAAATAAAATAATTGAAGTAACATAGGTTAGTATAATGATTTTGGCACTTGTTTTTTTATTGATCATGCCCGTACGGTAGATAACAGTTTAAGCTACTGTTCTAACAACAGACAAAATAAGAGCTATTCTCCATTTCGCTACAAAAGTCGATGACAAATTAAAACCAAGCGAATCATCTTGCCACATCCGCACCTGCTTAAATTTTCATGCAATTTAAAAACGAACATAACCACCCAGATCCAGATGCCTAATGTAGCGGACGTCGAGTACGGTAGTCCAACAAAGCATTCGCTCATACCTAGCTGGAAATTATTGCAGCAACATCCCGAGCACACCGATGGTGGGGAAGATCCGAGAATGATGTCTGGATGTCCACATGTATAAGTTTATAGCAAAAAAACAAATCTTCAAACCATCAAGACGCTTTAACTCGAAAGGTTGTCATCCGAAAATGCCTAACTAAGAGAACGTGGTGAACCGAATCAAATCATGACTGTAACATAAATTAAACTGACACCACAACTGAACTGGTACCAGAGCCACTATATACAGTGTATATAGTGGCCCTGCTGGTACCATAACTACAAACTAACCGTGGTGACCTGACTGAAAGATGCCACAACTCAATGACTGAAAAAAATCAATATACGTACGGTAGCCTACCAGTACCGTATCGAATTTCAACACAGGGATATCTAAAGAAGGGGATACGATGGCTTTTAATTCGTCTGACAGTAAAAAGGCTTCTGTTTATTGTAAATAATCTCTGTTTACCGTGAAATGACAATTGACACCGATTATAGTGGCCTACCGTAGTTTAATGAATCTTGCAATGATAACCGGCATTGCGCTATTAGCATCAGGCCTGGATACTCACTGCATGCTCATGGTTACTTGTTAATTCAAAATAAATTTGGGCCATAGGCTAATCTAACCAACAGTTGTACAATGCATTGTTTTGACAATTACATTTACTCTGCTTGTTTGTTAATCAGGGATATTGTTAATACATGGCGCTGCTGAAACAAAATAAATTGACTTGACTTAATTCAACTACCTGTAGCCTATCCTTGCTTTACATCTAACCTACCGTAGGCCTACCGGTACTGCAAAGGTTTTGTTAAGAAAAACAGCTTGCTGGTAACTTTTCAATTGTCTTTCCAAACAAGTAAACTATTCTTTAAATATTCTAACTGTCTTGTGTAGTTGACTGTAGGCTACCAGCGGCACTACAAAACTTTCTGTAATTTTGAAAAGTACCGTACCGCATGTTTTAAGGGCTGCAAACTACTGCCCTGGTGATGTCATAAGAATAAGGCAATCGATGTGAGCCTTTGCATCTCCTTCTTTAGATATCCCTGATTCAACACCAGACGCGTTGGTTGAGGAGAAAACTCAGTGTGCTTGAAATGCTCCAAGCGATGCACTTAATCATGACACACAAACGCACTGTGGCATACAGCAGATGCACAACGCTGGGCTTGGATGAAAGTATTACCTGGCATCACTGCAACTTTTATTTTATCAGAAATTTCCAGTGCTTCTCAGTTCTCAGAACTTCTTCATGATTTTATCTATGATTTTACAAGCTGCTATGCTCAATATGTCAGCTCAAATTAATTATCGTAGGCCCAATTAATTATCCTGCTAAATGAGAATAACTAAGGTTTTCTTGTTGAACCGTTTTTTCAAAATTCAGAAAAGACGGTAAAAATCCATGTCAAAGTACCTTAACTTTTTTAAGGGCCGTCTTTAAATGTAACAAATGTAGCAGACCTCCCAAAGCTTTTGGTAATGTTAGGTAACAAAGCTATAGTTTTGAGGAAGGTTTAAGCATTTTCAGTTGATAGCTATGCCAGAAAATCAGTCGTTTTTTGCAGCAGACTTTGAATCAATGTAAAAAGCGACTGATTTTCTGTTTGGGATAAGGCTGTCATGGTCTGCATAATACAGAGGGGCTAGACTGTATTGGTGATTATAAAAGGCTCCGATTGTGGCAGATAGTGCAATTCGTAACTAGGTTTTGACTTTGAGAAAGGCTTGTGCAATTGATAGCTTTGAGATTTTCTTAGCCTGTTTGCATTTGCAACGCTTCACCACGCAAATTAAATCAGAAGAAGCGTGACCAGCAGAAAGGAAAGATCTTGCTAGGACATGGATTTGAGACACCCACTGTATGGTCAAAATCCAGCACACA
Source organism: Aplidium turbinatum (assembly GCF_918807975.1). NCBI lineage: Eukaryota > Metazoa > Chordata > Ascidiacea > Aplousobranchia > Polyclinidae > Aplidium > Aplidium turbinatum. The sequence continues at coordinate 39,879,556 of NC_137473.1, forward strand.
GGCGTCTGAAGTCAAGAAAATGTTTCCTTGCCTCAGTTTTCCCATTAGGTCAAGACAAGGTTCAACTATGGCAGGAGGGACTGGCAGCCGGACGGACATTGGCCAATATGGAGATCACATCCATGAAGGGCCTTCCTCCCGGAAAGCGTGAACCATGGAAGTATTGTCGATGCCTCAACCGCTTAAGAACTGGTATTGGCAGGTGTAAAAGTTTGATGAGACACTGGGGGTATTCCATGGGGAGCACAAGTTGCAAATGCGAACAGGAGCAAACAATGCAACATCTACTCAATCTCAATTTCAACGTCTGGAGAAATCTGCTCTTTGTACACATTCCATAACGTTAGACCCTAAACTATTTGAACCAATGCTACAATTCTTAAAACAGAAAATGACTATACAAGAACATTGCTTTCAGAAAGTTTTTCATAAACCATAAAGGCTTCCTATCCAGAAATATGATCAGAGCTTTCCCTTTGTTTACAAAAAAATATTTCATGTCAAAGCTATCAATTGCACAAGCCTTTCTCAAAGTCAAAGCCTAGTTACCAACTCTGCACAAGCTCTATCTGCTACACTCGGAGCTTTTTACAATCACCAATACAGTTTAGCCTTTCTTTTTTATGCAGACTATGAATGTAAAAAAACGACTGATTTTCTGGCTGGCATAGCCATCAACTGACAATGTCTAAACCTTCCTCAAAACTACTTTGTTAACATTACCATTTACCAATATTGTACAAGCTTTGCCAGGTTTGCTAAATTTAAAGACGGCCCTGTGTAAGTGTGTTAAGTTAGTTTAATTAGTTTTTTAAGTGGGTTATTACAGTAGCTTAATCATCACCAGCATGTACAGAAAATGACTTAGTCATAAGTAGGGCCATTTTTATATGACCTTAAAAAATCAATAATATGACTTTATTTTTTGGAAAATATGACTTTATATGACTTTATGTGAAAATCGTTTATTTTTACATACGAACAACGTCACTCACGGAACTAAAGAGTAAAACAAATGCAACACAACAGTAATACACATCCATTTTTATTTTAAATCACTGTTGTAGTACAGTTTCATGTAGTGTGGAATGTTAGAGTCTTTGAAGTTACGATTTGGACGTAAAAATGACTTTAGTAAGGAAAATGAGCGCTCCACAGACGCTGATGTGGGTTGACACTTCTGCAGTTTTGCGTAAAGCGCTGGTGAAATGTCTTGTCTTTGTAGCTCCATAATTTGTTTCACATTGTTTTTGTCCAATCGCTTCTTAATGTAATTTTTGAGCTCAAGCGGATCTTTTCCGAAATCAAGGGCATTTAGATCAGCATGGGCTTCTTTGATGGTGTACGTACAACTTTTCATTTTGAGTATTAAGTTGACCTCAATGTGTGACCTCATAAAATATAGGTCTGTGACTGTAAGTGTTATGTAGGCTAATCCTACAGTTTACCTTCGTTCAATCAGAAATTGCCTTACTTTCTTAGTGCTTTGCTTCATCGCTTAAATTGATATTTTTTTTTTAAAGTATACAACGGTATGACTTTATAACTTAAAAAGCTGATTTATGACCTAACCAGGAAAATATGACTTTATATGACTTCATAACTTTCTTAATATACCTCATAGGGATGCAGTTTTTGCGTTAAAATTGATTTCACGACTTACTGATGCATGGAAAAAAATATGACTTTAATGACTTTAAATGGCCCTAGTCATAAGAGAGGCTTTGCTGCTGGCCTCTTCTGTTCAGTTTGTTTTTATTTCTTGTTAAGGTTTTATCATGTTATCTTTTTTGTTTTGTCCAAACTCATGAAAAAGCTTGTCAAATTCACAATTTTGCGTTGTACCGGTAGCTATAACTTACGATAAATCATAGATTTGCAAAGTTTTCTATGTTTACATTGTTTAGGATGTCTTTAGATAGTAGGCCTACTGCTACTGTGCTAGTCTATGTTGGACCAGGCTATAAGTAAATTTGTCAATGTTTTGGTTTCTAGATAGACAAGTGATTTCCAACATTTTTTGTTTATTTATTCCTGTATAGTTACTTTTGATAATTTTATTCCTCCTTCATTGCATAAAGTAGGATGCACATAGGAAATTACCATGATCTGATAAAACTCAGTGGTTGTGGTTACCATACACCAGAGCTTCCCAAACTTTTTTGCTCGCGATCCCTTTTAATCTCCAAAAAATTTTGGCGACCCCTTACGATTGAAATGATAAACAATGCAAAATATACATTTGTAATATTTATTGAAAAGCTTAGATCAAATGAAAACCAAAAACAATTTACCGGCACTCAGTTCAGTTTGTTTTTATTTTTTTATTTATTTCTGACCATCACAATGAAGCCCATGGGTATTGGATAGCCTACTGGAAACAAAACAAAAAAGCAAACACGTTTATTCCGGAATGGCCCGTTTCGGCTAGTCCGATTCGGCTAGTCCAATTCGGCTAGTTCCCTATTCGGCTAGTCTGATTCGGCCAGTCCGGTTCGGCTAGTTCCTTATTCGGCTACAGTTTTGAATTGTATTTTGTATTTTATTCCACAATATCGTTTCTTTTGCATTCCGTCATAGAAAAATAAATTGAAATGAAATTTAGCGCAAAATGTTTGAACTATTAAATTGAAATGTTTGCTCACATAAAATCGACATGTATCCTACGTCACCGTCTGTATGCAAACCAAAACTAAAATCGGAAATTTCAACAGCACAGTTTGAATTTTTACATTAAAAATGATAACAGAGAGATGTATGTCCGATTCTTCTGTTTATAGAAAATTTTGTATTTTTTTCTACAATATCGTTTCTTTTGCCTTCTTGCATTTTATCCAGTGTTTACCTTTAAATGCCTTCCCAGACGGCAAAATCAGTCATTTTGTTGTCTGGGTTCGTTCAAAATAAGTGTTTTACATCAAAATAACATTTTTCATGATTAACAATAGGGGTTAATGAGATAAAGTCTCAGCGAAAACGTATCAACGAAAAAAAGACAGTTGCCAAATAGCGTTTGACATAAAAGATGAAGTTAAAACCTTTTAGTTTTGGTCTCAATCACATCATCATGATTCAGAGTACGATCTTAGTTAGATGATTCACAAGGCTAATTGTTCTGTGGAGTGAACATTCTGTTGCTACGGATTTATTTGGTAAAGTTATGAATATGGAACGTACCATATCACTAGGGATGTTTTCGGTGTCATAAATATGATTTAAGATTTCAGTGGTTAGGTCTAAACCCCACTCATCTAAAGCTTCGATAATTTCACCTATAAAAGAAACGATATTGTGGAATAAAATACAATTCAAAACTGTAGCCGAAGGGGGTACTAGCCGAATCGGACTGGCCGAATCGGACTAGCCGAATCGAACTGTAGCCAAATAGGGAACTAGCCGAATTGGACTAGCCGAATCGGACTAGCCGAATAGTAGCAGACCCCGTCTATTCAGTGTGATGGGTGTGACTGCTTTCTGCTACAAAGCAAGTCCACCCGTGGCTGAATGTTAGTTAAAGCTGGTCTCAAGATGGTTTCAATGTTGCTTAGGTTGGAACGATAGGCGCAGTGAGAACATTTCAGATAAAAAATTTTGAGATTTTGGTTTCCAAATGTTCAATTTTTTGATGAACCTGGGCCACATTGAAACAGGCTTTTGCCTGAGGATGGGTTTCTTTTATGTCCTGTTTTCTTTCTCCATCCTATTATTATTATTATGACTGCTCAATGCTCATCCACATCAATATTGGAACTGGCAAATTCAATCCACAACACTTTTCATTAGGCTGTCATTCAATACTACATGTGTGCTTCTCTGTTTTTGTTTTATTTTTTGCTATTTGTTTTTTTGGGTTTTGTGGCCGTGCTAACTACTGATATATAGCCTACTAAATAATTTTTCATTTAGGCACGTTTTAAACCTTTCAAGGTTTTGCCATCTTTTCCTGTTCGTTAACGTGCTGGTAGGTTTATATCGATTTTTGTAGTTAGTATCTTTTTCGTCCCGGACGCGTTAATGACAAAAAATAAAATGATTGATTGATTGATTGAATTTTAGATTTCAATGCAAAATATTGATGTTTTCTCCTAGGAGGGACAAATTAAATTCTTTTAGTTTTTCAAGCAAATCTGGCATTTGACATAATTTCAAAAACTAGATGTTATTGAGAAAATGGTAGACCAAGACTGAATTTTATTCTGTTGGAAAAATCACGATTTCGGTTTTCAACGTTAATTGGCTAGCTATGTTAAAGCTTTGACTTTTGAAAGCCACCTCACTTCACCATGCAGTAAAAGAGTTTCAAACTTCTATTCCATTTCACCTCATAAATGTTCAAAAATACGAGCAGCCCATTGAGTGCGCGACTCTTAATACAGTTAATAACTGTCACAGCATCTCGCACAGAAGTGTTAACTGTTAATATGCAGCACCTTTTGCAAATTGGTATACTTTCTGCGACCCCTGAAGTTCGTTACGCGACCCCTTGGGGGGTAGCAACCCCTAATTTAAGAAGCTCTGCCATACACGATAGGTTCACACTTCAGAGGCTAGGATACAGTTATAGTCAATCAGGGTAATGCGCAGCCATTTTTAACAAACTTTGCTCTCATTTGGTCAAATTACACCTTAGACAAGCCAGTTTTAACTTTTTAAGTGCCTTGCTACTTGTAGATCAATTGTACTAAGAAGTAGGTCAAGTGCGCCTTTTGTTTGTTCTCGAGCGAATTTTCGGCATTGCTTGCGCAATAATCGCTTAATTACGAATGCGCAGTGCGTGTTGAGCTAAAGCGCACCGCGCAATCGAATGCGCAGTTAGGCTGCATTATAACAGCTTTGTGCCCTTGCAGTGTACCACCAGGCAAAATCGGGAAAGGAAAATTTATCAATGTTAAGTACACTACAGTTCAAGCTTTACATGACAAGCATAGACGTCATTTATAGTACGAAAAGAGAAGAGAAATAATTCCTCATACACAAAAAGGCACAGGCTGCCTTTGCCGGCGCAAACTTCTAACTACGTTGAATGTTGATTCAACGTCAAGAAACACAGAGTTGACAAAATGTAAGATTTTGCTGACGCACAAATAAACCGCTACACGAAGCGGCGTTCACAAATTATAACACAATGGGCATTACGTAGCTGTTTTAGCATCAAAACAAATCAGTCAGTTGCCTAAAAAACTCTGTTTATCGCACAAATTATCATATCATTATCAAAATAGCAGATAAAAATTATGGCTGTTTATGGCCCAAATTATCAACAGGGGTTATCAATCAGTGGGGACATTTTCTTTAAATGCTCGAAACAAAGGAAATAATTTGTTTTCCTTGCTAATGCTTGAGCAGTGAACGTGGCACAAACAATGTGATATTGTAGGAAGATTTAGATAGTCTGGAAAATATGAAGTTATACCTTCCGTAATCCGTAGTTTATCTTAACGCTGAATACCATACTAAACTGTTTTTGTTTTCTATCACATTTTTGTCCTCCGGAGTGGGAAAGCGAGTTGTATCGCTATACTTCGCATTAAGCTGCACCCACCGTGGAGCCGCCGGCATCACTGTTTCCGGTTGATTTACAACTAATTTTTGCTATAATTATTGTTGTCTAAAACTTTAACATCTTAATAACACCAGTAAACTTTTAATTCTGAGCTGTAACTGTCCAAGTCGAAATTCTCAGTTAAGCGCGCTTTTGCTGCACCGGACAGTAAATCACTCGTTTTTTACATTGATTTAATGTCAGCAAACGTTGAAGCAACGTAAAAAATGACTATACACAAACACAGCAGACCGAGCGGCCATTTTCTATCACTGTCTGGCTCCTAATTTCAAAGCAGCACGTGGTTACCACGCATTTAACGCGTGACTTGTTGTTGCGGCAAATGCATAGTTTTCCATTTTCTTAAAGAAACAAAATTACTTCTCTATCATCTTTTAGTTTGAATAAAGGCTTGTATGTGCATGATCGCTACACGTTGGAGCCGTTTTGATACAAGCGCTCTCTTTGCAGCAACGAAATTAGAAATCCGACCTCCAAAGTGAAAACTAAGAGAAAATAGGGGATGTATGAAAAGAAAGATTTTAGGCTGGATATCGTCCAATCCTTCTTTTGACTTGGTTTCCACTGAACAGCTGGGTAGTTTAGCTGTAAATAACCAACTTTTAAACATCAAATTTCTTTGTTTGTTTCTTATAAAGCGGACTGCTGCGCATTATCGCTTTTTCTTCTGCGCTGCCCATTACCCAGATTGACTATATGTTCTGCATTTTATGTCCCATATTCTTTGTCAAGAGATCAATTGCAAGTGTAATCTCTAGTACAAGTATAAACAGTTTTAGGCCAATATATGCAGTCCATGTGCGTATTTGCGATCATTTTTTTCAATGACTTCTGAAAACCGTATTTGTTATCATAACTTAAACAGTTGTTCTTTTTTTATTAGAAAGATATTTTCATACCAGTACTCTTGAGCGTGTAATAATTTAGTAGGCTAGGATTGTTGTGTGTATTAATATAGCATATTTTGTGATTGCTGTTTTAATTCGAAAATGTGTCCAAACACCGCTGTCATTCTGGCAGAATAATTCCACTTGATCCGCCTAATAATAATCCATAAAAAAATGCATAGTGAATAATACGATCTCCCCCCCGCCTTCGTATGTCTAAATTCTATGAAATCTGAGACAAGACTTCTAACACCAAATCCGCTTTTAATTCCATTCTATACGCAATATGAATTGCTGTATATCTAGATTTCGAGTATTAAACTCTCTTCAGTACAGCTTGAATAGCGAATGAATAAACACTACAATGAACCAGTACCGGTATATGTAATGCGAAAACAACACATAGGCAACAATGACGAAACAAATGCTTCATCATCATTGTCTACCTGGCAGGAGATTTGACAGTAGCGAAACAGTTTAAGCGAACAACAGATAAAGGCCAACGGATAAAGCTACACGTTGAGAAAACTGCGTGAACAATAATATGACAGCAACCAACACACGCACCCTGATAAAAGCTCTTCTTGTTGATATATATATTTGTTGATATATGCCGCTTAAAAGTCTGGATGCTTTTTTTTCTGAAAAAATAATTTGAAAACCAAAATACAAGTCACAAAGTTAGCACAAAAAGACAAAACTTATACAAGTTGTGATACTATTACACTAGCCGACAAAAAAAAAAATTTTTTTTTGGTGCCGAAGAGATTTCAAATGTATTTAACTAATTTGGGGTTGCTGATTTCGAAAATGCAGTCAGTTTTTGTCTATCAGGTCTAGTTTTCTAGTTATGGTGATTCCACTACATGAGTGCTCTTATTGCTCATGTGAAATCTATTCACGAGTCAAATATATTGTCAAAAGACACAAATCAATTTCAGCAAGCCAACAAAGAACTCAAAAACGTACACACAAACATAGGATTAATAGGTATAGTAGCTTTTTATTCTTCACCTTGCTTAAGTGTCTGCCATAAACTTGCGCCTAATAGATCTACGAGAGTGAACTGCAAAAGTATCATCGCGTTTAATAGACCAGCAATAGTCAGCTAGCATGGTAGCATCCCATCTCCCTTGATATTTGACTTCCATCTCATTAATGTCTTGATGAAATCGCTCCCCTTGCTCGTCACTCAAATCACCAAGATTATGAGGAAAGTAGTCTGGATGATTGTGTAGAAAATAAAGTTTGATGCTCATGTTAACATCAATATCCTGGAGTGTTCTGAGAAAGTTAGACACGAGCTCTTTGTAATTGCATTCCTTTTTATTTCCCAAAAAATTCTTAACAACTTTCACAAAAGCATCCCAGGCACTCAGTTCTTTTTCATTCATAGAAGATGGGAAGTTTGGATAATTGATTAATTTTCTAATTTGAGGCCCATCAAATATGTCGGCTTTTAACATTTCAATTGTTAATCCTGGAAATTTTGTGCAAATATATTTGAAACAATTTCCATGTTTATCGAGTGCTTTTACAAATTGCTTCATTATACTCAACTTTGCTACGTAAGTTATCATGAAAGTGAAAAAGCATTACTGTGCTTGCAACACCATCATTATTATTATATTAATGTGAAGAGGAGGTAACAAAATTTTTGATTGTTCCACCAGAGAATGAGCTTAAAGGGCCATGCAAGTCCAAATTGTACTTTGCGATTTTTTTGTTTGTATGTGCTCTAGGTGTTTATAATAAAGGGTTGTCGTTGAAATTTTCCCAAAATTTGATTGCGTTTCCTTTGTAGGGCCGTTTTTGTTTGCTCTATATTTGTTGAAGGCGCGCGCGCACTGAACCGTGCGATAATCACGTGTGACGTCATGAGAGTACTAGCCGATCTTATGTTCGCGCAAGATGCATTGTAAGCAAGTGTTGTTCGTAGTGTCGTTTCCAACAAATACAATAAACTACATGTATTTATGTCGATTGTAAGCAGAGGTGGGCAAGATCACCAGTATTGGTGATCTTGAAGATCAAGATCACCAGGAATAGGTGATCTTGAAGATCAAGATCACCAAACTATGTGATCTTGAAGATCAAGATCGTGATCTTGAAGATCAAGATCACTTTCAAGATCACTTTTTTTGTACTTGAAAAAAATGAAGTTTTTGATCAATGATGTTGCAAAAAATAGTTACTATGAGCAACCTGGGTAAAGGTATATATATAGTTGGTATTGCTTCGATCGCTGGCCTAAGAATTGTGATAAGTTAGTGACTGTTGCTATTAGGCCTATCAACTGTTGACGTAGTTTGCGTAGAATCGCAACGTCACACCCAAGGCCAAGGTTAATTACAGTAGTTCTGAAAAAGTCGCAAAATTTGCCATTAGTTTTATACTTTTTATTTATGATAAATAAATAAAAATAAACTTTGAACTGCATCATTTTTTACCAAATTTTTGTCTGGTTCATGTGAGAGTTTTTATTCGTGTTACTATGTAGTTTTAACTTTCACTGTAATATGTAAATGTTTATTGCACCATTTACCCATCTGGCAACCTTGATACTGTTGTCTGCTATCAAAAAAGTTCAGAGGTTTACGCTCGGAAAAACCGTTCCATACTCAGACCCTAAACAAGTCTTGTTGATTTGCTGCAATAATCCACTTTACAAGACCAAAGTCGGCTAGAGTCCAGATTTTTTAATACCGCTATTCTAGACTTTTGAAACATCTAAAATTGGGTCAAAGAAAGCAAATGTTTCTTTAATCAGGGTTCCCACGCAGTCGGGAAAGTAGGGAAAAAGTAGGGAATTTGAAAACCCGTTTTCCAGACCGGGAAAAGGTTGGGAATTTTGTGAAACCTCCCTCGTGGTATTGAAAAAGTATGGAAAACCTTGATGACTAAATTGTAGATAAAAAATCCGATGTATTGGTATCGGTGATATCGGCCATTGTTTAAGTATCGGTATCGGCAAAATTTGGCCGATACTAAACATTAAGGCGATGTGAAAATCAAAAAATTTTAAAAAATCAAAAATCGAATTATCACACAGGGTGACTATTGCTATGTAGAGTATTTCTGTAAAATTTCACGCAAAAATATTCAGTAACCTTAAACATGTAGTCGATTTTGTCTTTGGCGTTTGTTGCCAGCACAGAGTTGCCAGGTACAAATTTTTTGAAGAAAAAACTTTGTTTATCTTTTTTAAATTGTAAAAATTTCCAACTTTAACAACCACAACAACAATTAGATATGATGCGACTGCAAGTTTCCCTTTTATGTAAAGGCTGGCGGTGTACGGTAAGATATTAAACAATCACCTGGCAACCCTATTTTTGCTTGGTCAGCAAAAACTGATGATATTAAAGCCTTTTTCACTTCCATGGCAAGAGTTGGAATGCACTGTGCATAAGATGACACTTTGGTTTTGTTGTAGTAATATGTATTACATAATCACACAACGCACTGCATTAATACTCGATTGTTTTCGCCGATTTACATTTGTTTTTTGACAGACATAGTAACTGCAACTCTCCAATGGTAGCTTACACATCAACCAACCAACTTTATATGTGCTTGTAAAACGTGCACAAACGAATGAAGAATAAAGACAATGAACAAGAAACAATGGTGAATATCAAAACATTGTACTAGAGCCAATGAAAGAAAGTCAGATTTCGTGTCTGCTTTCGGCAACACCCTACGCGAAGCAATTCTCGCACGAATGAAACCATACCGTCGTTGATCGCCAGCAACACTTCCACAGTCGTTAGTGACTTCCCAAATGATGCGCTGCACAGCCTGAGTATGGGCAGGAAAATGAGGGCATTCAAACTTTGTGTTTATCAAACCCTTTAGTTCATCTTTTTCAAGTGTGAAGTAACGATAGACTCAGTAAGCGCGGCATGGTCCCAATCAAAGAGAACAGTGAGTTGGCATCCAAATTTAATTTTGGTTGGGTAAAAGTGCAGACAGAAACATCACAAGAGTTACTGCTTTGCGAATATTTTCTAACATGTTCACAGAAAAAGATCGCAGAGCAGGATCATCACTGGATACCGGGGCATTGTCACATTCAGATGTACCAGGTGCAGCTGGTTCGAAAGGAGAGTCAATTTCTTCATCAATTGCTGCAGAACACTGCTCTTTTTTTCCAGTTCTCTTCCTCTATCACTTGTGACTTCTTTGCTGCAGCGAAATCATCTCCTCGCTGCTGTTTGAGGTTCTTGAAAAACAAGTTTTTTGTGTGAATGATAAATATACAGAACACAAAATAATCCATGTAAATCAGTTCAGTTTGTTTTTATTTCTGACTATCACAACGAAAAACAATATATGCCAAACATAACAAATAATACTCTTTCGGACAAATGGCAGTAAAAATCAGTGATAGTCAAGAAAAATCTTCTCGCCACAGCACGACTAGCTTTAGTGAAAGCACAAGCTGCCTGCCTTTACAGACATAGAAATCAGAACATCTGAATCACTTTCCCACGAGGAAATGCTTTAGGAAAGCGAAAAATCCTTAAACCACCTACTATCTAGAGTTGGTTACACTACATCTGCAATGGTGAAGTGGGGTTGTAGAATTGGCAGTAACCCATTCTCCTTCACATATGGCTCCATTCAACAAATGTTGTTAGAAGAGCCATGTCAATGACAACAACTGACCAACCCTAGTACACAACATGGGATATGTCTATGCATGACCCATTGACCCTGTTATCAAAGAATATACGGTACTTATAAAAGCCTTACATTTCATAGAAAATTACTAGACAAAAAAGTTTGAAAAGATACCGTATGTAAGAACTCACCTTTGTTAACTCTCTTTTGAAGCGTTTTCGTTGTCCTTTTGTCAAGAGGCCCAATTTGGTATAACGGTGCTTCTACCCCACGATAACGTTGGGAGAGGAGAAACCTCAATTGTTTTAGGAATGCGATCTTCATTTGCAAAGAAAATAGTTAGCTTTTTTCCAGATTTCTGAAAAATTAATTCCTTATGAGTGCTCTGTCTCTGCAAACATGCAATTAATAATTTCAACACATTAAGGTTTTGAAAAGTGTCTGCTAGTTGGTTATTGTAGCCTAGACGTGTAGGCTACTGTTCATTCATGCGAGCTATATGTTAGTATTTTTAAAAACTACCCTTCATCCATACGAAGATATACGAGTTGGTCTATGTTTTATGTCACTACCAAGCTTAATTAAAACCAGTCAGAGAAAAAGTTGCAGTAATAAAGTACTTGAGTATCACCTTTAACAAAGTACAGAATGCAAGAACATATTGTAGTGTTGGTAAATCAGCAGTGGGAAGCTCCTTGGAGGTCCAATGACAGAAGAGCTTTCCATGCTTCTTACTCTCTTTTTAGAACTTTTAGGCATGATTTAACAGTTAACAATGCTACCCACAACAAGGTCAGCTTTATGAACTAAAGATAATATCATATGTGAAGAAATTAATGTATTTTATGAAAAATAAACATAGCCCACTTACAGTTACACAGAACTAAGAATTTAAGTGCTGAAAACTTAGTTGTCTGAGCCTTCCGTAATACTATGAACTTTATTAGTGTCATTCTCAAAGCTACATATAAAAAATGCAGAACCACAAACAGCAACTTCACCTGAATAAGCAGTTCTTATTCCAGAAGACCTGATAATTACATTCAATTCAATTATTTTTCTTTGTCGGAAAATTTTATTACATATACATATGTCGGAAAATTTATTACATATACTGCCTCTTAGGCCTACTTTACACAATTTGGAAAACCTAGCCTAAACTAACTTTGAACCGAAGCCTGAATGATTATTTAACAACCAAGCATAAAATCATAGCAAACATTTCGGCTGAACACAACTTCTTATCTGAATTTTGCAGCCTTATCTTCATAATCAGCATCTCAAGCTAAATCTCTCAGCAGTCAGCAGCAGATAGCAATCGCTCGCGCGCGCGTGTGTGCGGCACACAACGCGTTTTCCCTAACTAGCCATTCAGAGCGCGCTATATGGATCACGTGGATTGATGCGTTGTGATAGCATTTTTTGTGGAATCACCTTGCAAGAATTAGAAAATACTAACCTTAAAACGCTTACATGTTTACGGATACTGGATTTTATTGCATAAAACTTCACAAAAATACTCTACACAACAGTAGTCACCCTGTGTGATAATTCGATTTTGTCCATTCAAATTTCACATCGCCTTACTAAACATGTAAAAAAGGCGCTTGCTGCGGATTTTCTACAGAAGCAAAGATATAGATTTTTAAAGTAGTAACTAACGTCAGATTGATATAGAAAAATAACAACCTGTTAAATTTTTGATATCTCACACTCCCGTGACTTCTTGCGCGCGCATTTTGGCATTGGTTGCTTGCAGTGATTCTTTCACTTAAACAAAACGTTTTGTTTCAGCAGTTTTGAGTTGTTCGGTTCTTAAGTTGTAAAGGAGACTCAATTTCTCCAATATTTATCATTTGTGTTTCTTTTTTACTCTCAGCAGAGTATAAAACTTATAAAAGTTTTTCATCCATACAACGTCATGAATGAAATATCTCAAATCGGCATAATGACGTGACATCATCTAAACATTTTATCGAATAAGGAATTAACAAATTCGATTGTCACAAGTGGTTTGGTTGTGGTAAACAAATACGTTTTGACTTTGAAGTTCAGTGAAACAAAATATCCATTAATCAATATGTAATTATGTAATATATGTAGTTAAATTCCATATCAAGAATAAGTCCATATTTTTTCAGGTTTATGTATGCTCCAGAGATCAGTAGGCACAACAAGACCTTTTACTGATTGGTTCAGTGAGGATTTGTGGTCCCGTTGCTTTCATATTTAGTGAATAGACTCGTTTTCGATTCATTCTTATAAGACATTACGTAATGAAAAAATATGTGATAAGGATGGAAGACATTACGTCGTGTATTTTCAATACAAATTGAAGTTTAAAATTTATTCTTTTGTTCATAGTCGTAATCCTCCTTCAAAGCGGTATTACAAAGAACAATTTTCGATAAGGGGGCATCAAGAATAAGTCGACATGACTTACATGACTTTTAAGGTTTACGTCAGCTCCGGAGATCAGTAACATATAGTATAAGGTTGTCCTCTTAGATACAACAAGACCATTGATTGATTGGTTTAGTGAGGATTCGTAGTTCCATTACTTTCATTTTGAGTGATCATACTGATTTTCAATTTATTCCTACAAGACATTACGACTACGTACGTAATGAAAAAATATATGATAACTAAGGATGGAAGACATTACGTCATTTCTTTTCAATTCTAAATGAAGTTTAAAATTTATTCTTTTGTTCATACTCGTAATCCTCTTTCAAAGCGGTATTACAAAGAACAATGTTGTGGCGCAACATGCAGCTTTTCAGTAAAGTTCAGGAACTGTTTTTTTCTTGTTTATCTGCACTTTAAATACCGGTCATTCTACTGTACAGACAGTGGTGTAGCGTAACCATGGCGTGACTTATTTAATTGTGGGGCACTCCAGAAGCAGAAATATTTAACTTGGCATAAAAATTTAGCCTCGGGCGATTTTTGTTCTGTAGCCTAACATTCAAAATTTTACTTATTACCGTATATACTCGAGTGCAGTTTGAGATTTTCGCAAGTGGTTTTCACCTCAAAAAGCCAGGTTCGACTTATACATGGGACAAGCTGTTTCCAACTCGGCAGCCTTCAAAATTAACGCATATTTGCTGCGTCAAAATTATTGCCGACCAGACACTGAGTGTGAAACAGCGTCGGCTGAAGTAAAAGTTTTGAATACGTTTATTTGCCGTGATTCAAACTTCAGTTTCAACTTCAAATTTTAATGATTTCTTGTTAATTCTAAACTTTATACACTTGTTGAGCAATACGCAAAGCTCACGAGACAAAAGAGCTGATTTAAACAATCAATTTTTTTATATTTGCGTGTATAATTGGTCTTATTACGTAACATTCCATGATCGTTGAAGTCGATTAGCGGCCGCATAAAACAATGATGTCAGGTTGGCTAGGTGATAATAGCGGTAAGAGACATCGTTAATGCAGGCAATATCTGCGACCAAGACCACAATACCTCAGTCCTCAATCACGGTGGCCATTCATTACTAAAACCTACTATCATGACACAACAAAAAAGACAATATCATTCATAAATCTTATTTACTGTACAATGTCTTTGTGATTCAGTGTTCAGAATCACAAAGACAGTGTTCTTTTCACTTACTTCATTTTGTCAGTAGTGTGGTTTTTAATTGTTTTGGTTTGGCTTATGGCAGGTTGCCATGTCCGATGGAATGAGGCTTTGAATTGCAATTTTAGTATTATAAATGTGACAGTTTATTCAAACTGATTTCAGTTCGGGTCTTTTGAAAAAAAAAGAGTTTTTTCTTCAAACAGGAATCTTCTACTGTACATTATAATTATTTTTCATACTGATTCGAATGTAATAGAGTCCGGATATACAATTTTAAACCTGTGCATGATCGTGTTTGGAAATAATACAGCACAGAAATTTTCATTGATTAAACACTGTTAATGCGCAATTTAGATCAAAATCAGGTTGGGAATTTTTTTAATTTGGTGTTGAAAAAGTAGGGAATTTTTAGAATTTAGTATTGAAAAAGTAGGGAATTTGTTTATAAAAAATGTGTGGGAACCCTGTTTAATATTCTTATACGTCAACATAAAGTATTATACACGGAAGTTGACTTCTGTATTATGATCAACACAGAAAACTTTTTCAATTTTGAAATGGCAACACTGACCAGATTAGATGGAGACTTTAAATCGTCGTTTGTTGGACATATATCATATTAACAGTGGCTTTATGTTAGTAGTTGCTACTAACTACTTTTTACAGTATTATACGAGTTCTAAAAAAATGCCTCTACTAAGTAAACTTCAATTTTAAAGTGATCTTGATCTTATTATTCTTCAAGATCACACAAAAAAAAGTGATCTTAGATCAAGATCAAGATCACCAAAAAAAAAGTGATCTTGAAGATCAAGATCACGCCCATCTCTGATTGTAAGCGGCTTAGTAGTTGATAAAATGAACACTGAAAGCAACTACCTTTCGGCAAGTACCATATTAGTTTGTAAAGAACTAGGAAGATTCTCTCAGGACCTCTAGCATAGCTTACTGGACATGTACAAAATTCACTCTCTCTCTGTGAACACGGAAAAGCTTTTCTCAAAGCAGACTTTGTATTGTGACTTTATTTCAAATCAGGATACTTAAACCCAACTATTCATTTTTGTCACGTGGAAACTTCGATCTAATGGCCAAAACGACGCATGACATCAGAGGCACACGGATTGATCTACCAAGATATCCCCAGATCCACCGAACAAACTGTCTGTGGGAAATGTGCTTATGGCATCTGCAAAAACAACTTTTGGTTATATTTACTCTTGTATCTCCAAAGTCCTAATAAAATAAAAAGCATCAGTCAGCTACCAGAACTGCATAAAGTAGCAGTCACATTCATTGTGACAATATTCTAACTGTACCTTTCGCAACATGCCAGACAGGCAGACATCAAACACATGTTCAACTTCTGGCATGTGATCCCGCCTATATGCAATGATTTGTGGATGGCGGTCAGTAACGAGCAGTTTCACCCGCACATCAAAGCAACATCTCTCAACGAAATCCATACATTTAACTAGCCCAGCCTTTTCCATCGCATTGCTGCCACCACATACATTTCTCTGCAACAACATTCAACATATCAATTTTGCACAATCTGCTTTTATCTACTCTTACCGGGAAACGCTATGGCCGCGATTGTTGTATGTGCCGATTCGATGGGAGACGGCCATGGCCGCAAATTTTTCTTGACTTGGCAATGGGAAGCATTTACATTGTACATACACTGTACAGCCAAATACAACTTGTATTGTTTCAGTGAATTTGTTTCAGTGAAATAGCTTAGCATCAATAAATCATCATTACGTTGCTGCTTTCTGGGCGAAGTTGGCCTGTTTACGAGCAGTTTTGAGAAAAGTACACATTTAGCAAATCAGTCGCTTTTTTACATTGATTCAACGTCTGCAGACATTCAGGGTACGAATAGAGGGTAGGAATTGTTCAGGGTACAAATTTGGGTGCATCCCTAGCCAGTAACTGAAAAAGAAAACAACAATGTATATATGAAGGAAATTTTTTGGTAATGCACTTGGTGAATTATACATGGCACGTTCTAAAAGCGCATGTAGCTGGGAATCACTATACCGGCAGGCAGCAAACATATTGTAAACTTATGGAAAACAATTTCTCAAGGATGCTACTTCGCTACTTATGTACGGTACTTTTAGGGATGGTAGAAGTAGGGGATTGCTCACTCAAAAGTAAGGTGGACAACTGGAGGGTCACAATGTTATGACCAAATTTGATGCAACTGCAGCTTGAGGTCTACTTCCATATGTCGCATACTCAGGTGCAGTTGATATGACCTGCCCAAGTGTGTACAAAGTGTGTATCGACAAAACAAATGTGTGATATCATGTTTATTTAATAGTATTCAAGTTATGATAATGCAGGGGTAGACTTCATGCAACACCGGTAACGGTAAGTAGCCTCACACTGCTGCAGTATGGTTTTGCAGATTTTCTAGCATCCAAAACTTTAACCAAATATAGCAATTCATTTGATGAGAATGAATTTACCTAAAAGCAAAGAAAACGTTTTGCAGTTCTTCTAATTTTTGAACTTCTAAGTAACCCTCCAGCTGTCCATGTCGCAAGAAAAATCAGCAAAGTGAGTCGTCCCGATATTCTACTGTCCCTAGGTACTTTATAACAAACATGTAGTAATATAATTGTTAGCTTAAAATTACCTCAAGAACTTGCCGCTTCCTAGCAGCCGGTCGCATGGATAAAGTGTCTCTCCACTGGACTTTGAATCCAACGGTTGCAAAATTGTTGAAATGTTTTTGTTTGGAAAAATTGAAGGGCATGCATTAAGGTTTAAATTGAGACGTGTGGCATGACCCATGTCAAATTGAAAAAGATTTTGAAAATCTGTTTCCTCGAAATGGAGTCGCCATATTGTGCTGGACTCTGTTGATCCTGGCCACACTCTTGTGGTGTTTACAGACTTGTTCCATTTCTTTTTTATGGTACGATTTTTTGGAAAATGGAACAAAGAAATTTTATCAGTAGCCTAGAAGAACTGCCAGATGAACAGTTATATACTGTACAACACACCGATTTGGCATGATGAGTACCAAATTGTAACAGGTTTAGCTTAGTTTACTCACATAGCACTGGGGAAGAATGCATATTGAGATATAGGCCTACTTGTCTAGCCAATACACAATCACAAATTGAAATACATGAGTAAATACTGAGACTGGTAGGTAGGCCTATCGTGCACACAGCACAAGAAACAGCACTGACTAATCATGAAGTAAAAAATAAATGCAAATCTCTGCAACCCTTGATTGTCTGAACCTCTTGCTGTTAAATACCATCAAAAGTATACGGTACTGTGGCACTGAAGGAAAATAATGGCATTTGTTTGTTTCCTGCTGTTTCCTATCGTGCACACAGCACTGACTAATCATGAAGTAAAAAATAAATGCAAATCTCTGCAACCTTTGACTGTGTAAACCTCCTGTTGTTAAATACCATCAAAACTATGCAAACACTGCAAGGTCTAGCCCAAAATGTTTAGGTTAAACGTCCAATAAAAAGTTTAGTGTAGTCTGTAAAATGATGTAAGCTAGCACCAAGGCTACAATAAACTAAATCTGAACTTCAATTGTAACGTGGAATAATCTTATCCACTGCTGCAAACGCATGCCACACCTCAAACAAGCAAAATATTTGTCCAGCAGTACTCTCATGACGTCACCCAAGAAAAAAAATTATTTCGACAACAGTTCGTGCGGTGTGTGTTCGAATTACAAAACCCAAACTTTGTTTTAAGATTGCGTGAGAACAAATGAGTATTTTTTCATAAAAACAAGTGCAACGTGTTTTTGAATATCCCCTTTATGTATTTCAACCTTAGTTTCTTTTTTCGCTGAGACTTTTCGGTCATTTGTCCGAAATGACTTGAAAAAATTCGGTCATTTTTTATTTATTTCGGTCATGTTTAGTCATTTTTGGTTATATATAGTCAATTGACTATAACTTGAGTCAATTGACTATATATTTTTTCGGACATTTTGACCAAATTAACTATATTTTTTTCGGACATTTTGCTAAAAAATCGGTCAATGACCGATAAATGACCGAAAAAAACCCCCCAGATTTCAACTCTCAATTTGCATTTGAAAATGGACTTGTCTGCCCCTTTAAAAAATTTTCTCGCCAGGAATCGTTTCACTTCTCATAGGCCAATGTTTCCTTTTCCAATGCTGATCTCTTGCCTGGTGTCCTACAAACAGAGAAAACAAGGAAACTTTGCGTATCCACCTTGCATTCCAAGCAGAAATCCAATCATTTTCAAATCAACGCAAAGTCCAATTGTGTTCATAACATGAAATTTTTTCCAAAACAAATTTGACTTCGTTATACTTTTTTTTGAGAGTTGTTGAATGTCCAAGTGGTACAGATTCATAAACATTTCCATTATGCAGTAAAACACATTTTCGACTTTGTTTACAGCTGTCAATAAAAAGTCGCCAATCTTATGGATTGTATTTTGTTACGCCAAACTTTTTAAGAAGACCTTACACTTCGATACAGTATACAATATCATTTTCCTGAGAAAAATAGGGCAGAAATTCGACATGGCGTTTTCGATAGAAGGTGATTGCAGTACCTGGTTCAAAAATATTTGTTTCTTTGAGTCTTGAAGCCAGTAACTCGGAAGCTTTCTTTGATAAATTTAAATCCCTTGCCAAGTCATTGAGTTCTGCCTGAGAAAAAAGTTGACAAGGTAAAATAGCAGGAGAAAATTCGATTTCAGCTACGGTGGATTCGCTGTCAGTGGAAGCTTGCTCGTCTTCGCTGTCAGGAAGTGAATCCAATTGTGGCAACCCTTCAAAATCAGGAACAGGAAGTTTTTCTCTGTGTAGCACTGGCCTGATTGCTGAAGCTAGGTTTGGATATTGCAAGGAATTCCTATTTTTCCTGTTTATGCCTTTTATGTTTATTGCACAAAAATAGTATATAGTCGCTATTATGATCTTTTGGTTCACACTACACCATTGGGATAACAAACCTTAATCATTTTCTTCTTTTGTTCGTCCATTGACGTAAATGTTCTTTGCAAGTTTTGCAAACAATCCAGAGAGCCCAAGACTTATCTTGATTCCCCAACTTCACTTTAAAGTAAACAAGATAAGCACGCTTTACAAAATCATTGATTGGTTTTCTGTTAGGCTCTAGTGTGTAATCACCACAGATGTAGCAGAAAATATTTGTGTTATTGAAACAACGTCTTCTAGATGTTGTAGCCATAAGTGTGCTAGATTCCCCCCTCCAAAAAAAAGCACCATTATGCTGTCTTGACTTGCACTTACTAGCATTTAACACAGAAAACAATTGTCTTGGCATGGCATTGTCTGCTTTCATTGTTTATTTTAGAATGTAATGCAAGAGTAATAATAAAGGTTGTAATCCCTCAATGATAGCATTAAAGCTATTGTATTTGTGCTACTCTGTAGGGCAATTGCAAAAAAGTCAAAATCACTGTAACTTAAAAAGTTGACCTGATGGAGAAAAACTGATTGCATTTTCAGAATCAGCACCACAAAGTTAGTCTAAATCAGTTCAAAAACTGCCAGCACCAAAAATTGTGTCGGCCAGTGTTATTAATACACAAACTATTAAGTTTTTTTTGTGTCAAATTATTTTCTATTGCAAAATATTTACAAATTGGTGAAGTGGACACAAATGTGCACACTGCACATGGACTATATTAAAAAGCAAGGACATGGATGTTGATAAAGTTTTAGTAAGATGACCACAAGTAGTAGATGGTCATTGGTCAAGCACCACTGCTTTGATCCTAGCGGAATCATATTTGGTTTGCTTTTCAAATTGATGTTTTTCATTAAAATGCCAATCAACCAATACACTTTGTTTATTCAGTAAGGTTTTTTAGATCTTTCAGAAGTCACCTGATCTTATGTTATAACATGAAACACTTGTGACATGTTTTACGAAATGTGATACAATTTTCTAATCAAAACAAATGAGGCTATTGCTGTAGTCAATTCTTTAACTTGTGCAAATGGCTGCTTAGTATTTGGATTCCCATTGAAGGTATGTTTTTCATTTTATAGGTTGGTGTGCTTGCTTGTACTGGGTTTGTTACTTTACTGTATGGTACTTGATTGTGTATATATACATCAAAGATCAACAATGCCAAATTGATATCTAGGTAAAAATCCTCGTTTTTTGCAGAAATATGACCTTGACATTAAAGCCACGAATAAACTCAAGTTCATCAAAACAAAATCCAGAAAATGTTCGAAATGTTAAAACGGCTCAAGCACTGAAGCGTTACTTAGATTTGACCTTGACAGGAACCAAAAAGAACTTAGCGGTGCCTGGGAAACATGGTGAGCTAATGTAGCATGATTGCGTTTTTTTAAAACTAACACTCTGAAGTTTTTTATGTTTTTGGAAAGTGTACCATACAGGGGTTATTTTAATCATTTTATAGCAAGATTCTAAAGTATCGTAATCAGAATCATCCTTGAGAAAATAGATTTACATCAGCATTGTGGAAATGTTTGTAGAAGCTTCCGGAATGTTTTTATTTTATCAAAACTTAATAGATTGTAACAATGTAACATATCGTTTGATAACAATGTATGTATTGTATATATTTAAGTAAATAAAAACTGTGACTTTTGCAGCATATCGTAGACACTAGACAGTTAGAATGATGTTAAAAATATCGTATTGTAAAAGTATGGCATGCAATTAGCACCATTAGATCATTTTGAAATAAAACATAACTTGGTATTATGATTAATTGATGAACTGGCAATGTCCAGAAACTTGCACATTCAAACATGCACTTCATCTAAACACAGATCACCCTTAATTTAAGTTGTTTTTCTTTGCATTGTGAGTTGCCTTCTCAGATAATTGTTTTATCTGTGGAAACTTCTGTTTACTGTAAACTTACTCAACTTGTTTCTGATTGTTTATATATTATGGTAATACTGGGCTACCATGGCAAATCATGTATCTTTAGCTTCTGAGCTCATTAATTTCGCCCTGGCTTTACTATATAAGCACTAAAACTGTGGAGTTTTATTTATTGAAAGACTGTGGAAATTGTTGACTGCTACCTCTTTCAGTGCAACTCCTCAAGTACCTTGATCAAGTCAAACTATTTTGAGATATAGAATTTCAATTTAAGGCTTTGATAAAATGACTACACTCTTACCACCAATAGATCAACTTAATCCTGTAATTGGTATGAGTTTTATGTTAATTTATGATTGAATACTTACTACCGGTATTTTTTTCGTTGCATACTATGTACCTTTTAGTTTAATAGAAACAGAATTAGTTGTCTGCAATACAAGTTTAGCAGTTTATTTTAT
Organism: Aplidium turbinatum; assembly: GCF_918807975.1. Taxonomy (NCBI): domain Eukaryota; kingdom Metazoa; phylum Chordata; class Ascidiacea; order Aplousobranchia; family Polyclinidae; genus Aplidium; species Aplidium turbinatum. The sequence continues at coordinate 39,901,554 of NC_137473.1, forward strand.
TTAGACACATTGATGCAAGCTGCAGCACAAAAGATATTTGGTATATACAGTACAGCTTTTGTCTTAAATTGTATAAACAATGTTGCGCTTATGTGTGTTGGCATGTAAGAAAAGAAATTAGCGCGTAAGTCTGTACAGGATGCTTCATATTGTTGCATTGACCTGATTATATTTTTACTAATTTCAAGGTCGAAAAGGCCATCCGCCATCACCATATACCTTCGATAAACCAAACATTGAAAGTGTAGTCCATCTTGCCCTTCGCCATGATCCACAGCAGACTGGCCAGTTCGGTAACAGAGAGCTTCACACTGCACCTGGCTGGGTGCAAAACATCAACGAAAAGATATGCAAACATAGTGGGGAAGCACCAATGTTTACCGAAAACTTTCTGCCGTCAAATAAGGTGAAGGACTGAAAGTGTTCTGTCATAATGCACTGTTTAGTGTTTATCAAGGGAGTCTGCAAAGTGGGTCTGCTACTATTCGGTGAATTCGATTCGGTGAGAGCTTTTTTCGGAGAGTTTCCCTATTCGGTGATTTTTTGAATTTTTTTTTTTAAATTATTGGGTACCGTAGCCTAATTATCATTGCCGCTTTTACGTCATTTTAACGTCGCTAAACGTTGGAATAAGACCCTAACCCCGTAAACCCTAAAACGGCAATGATAATTAGGCTACAATACCCGTTAATTTAAAAAAAAAAACACCGAAAAGGGCTCTCACCGAATAGGGAACTCACCGAAACGGGCCATTCCGCTGCAAAGTTGTTGTCTCATTCTCAAAACTTAGATTTTTGGTTATCTGTGATCAATGTTAAATAACTATTTATTAATTTTTATCCATTGCAAAGTGAAGCATTACATAACGCCTTTTGTACGAGAAAGCCAGTGTTGTAAAGCCAGTCTGGCCAGCTTCGTTTTTAGTGCTTCTGCATTATTCATCTTCTTGCTCAATGGCACTAAGAATGATATAAACAGTCATCGCTTTCGTATGTGCTGCTAATGCAGCCAAACCTTAGCCTACTTGCGTATTCGGGAGTGCTGTTGCCAACTTTTGTTGATATTCGTTTGAGTTTGACCCGAGTAAGTTGTGAAAGGTATAGTCGGACAGACCGCGCTACTGAGTGATGCATAAAACTATCGAGTCGGCTACCATCCAGTGCAACACACTGCATTCCAACTATCTTCCACCCCATCTGCTTGCGTATGTAGCGTGGAGGAACAAACTGCTAACCATGTCTCTTGAATGTCCCATTTACAAGGCACCTAATGGAAATACACGATATAGCAGTACCGGACATACACTCACCTGTCCTGAAGTCTGAACAATCATGTTTCATACAAAAGAAGATCTTCCACTAAGTGTGCTGTGCTGGTATTAACTTTCACTGTGTAGCTGGCACAAATTGGATTTTAGGGACTCTTAAGGTGACGTAACTGACGTATAGATATTGTGTCGAGTAAACGGTTGGAATCCTTTGCCCTGCGAGCCAGGTCTATAATGATTCCCTTTAGGCGAGGGTCTGCTACTATTCGGCTAGTCCGATTCGGCTATTACCCTATTCGGCTACAGCCCGATTCGGCTAGTCCGATTTGGCTAGTCCGATTGGGCTAGTTCCCTACTTGGATACAGTCTTTATCAGTTAGTTCCCTATTCGGCAATTTTTTGAAAATCCAACGATAATCCTTCTGTAATCCAACAAAATCCTTCTGTAAATCCAACGACGCCTTCTGTTTATTTAGAGAATTTTGTATTTTATTCCACGATAAGGCTATCGTTTCTTTTGCATTCTTGCATCTTATCCAGTGTTTACCTTTGAGTGCCTTCCCAGACTGCAAAATCAGTCATTTTTACATTGATTCAACGTCTGCAGACGCTAAATCAATGTAAAAATGGCGGATTTTACTGTCTGGGTGAGCCGTGTGATAAATTAAAGCCTTCGGTTGCGTCATAATGAATTGCGTGTAATTACCACCCCTTGACGGAGGAGCAAGACTACGCGCGCCGGTATTTAAAAGAGAATAGCGGAGAAAAAACTGGGAAGCGAGGTAAAGTTGTTTACCATAGAAATGCTTGTCACAAAGCAATAACGAAATTCTGGAAAACCTTTTCGAATGCGTTGATTAATGATTTTAATTTGGAAAGAAAGCCAGAAGTAGACATTTTTTTATTCAGGTTAAAGTGAAACCACTCTACGTTGGACTAAAGTTTAAAGTAACTATCAAGTTGCCTTGCAAAGCGGGAGATCAAAGTTTGCAAAACCGGTCGAAAAGTTGATTTTGCCCAAAAATTAGGTCGTTGAAATCAATGCTTGATTACTCGTAACTTTCACGTGATATAGGCCTAATTTTTTTTTGTAGTCAAATTGTAAAGATGGAGGTTTGATATTATCGAATTGAATCGCCGGTTAATACTTACCGCCGGTTAAATCTCTAAATTGATGGACCGTGCATTATCGTAAAAACTGTCCGTCCGCGCAGTTGCCACTTTGACTATATATGATAATATATGACTTTGTTTTAGAGCATCAAATTTATGCTATCTCCGTAATTAATAACTCGTATGTAAGTTTTTACATGTATTTTGAGCATAGGCGCCTAAGCCGTGGGGGCCTGGTCCCCACGCATATTTCTGCGTGGCGGCAACTTTTTATGCTGTATTGATACATAAAACAATAGATGAACTAGCGATAGGCAGCAGGAAAACATTCTTTGAATGCAAACCGCAACAGCTTCGCAATAAATAATCACTAGAACCAGTGGCGTAGCCAAGGGGGGGGGGGGGGGGGGGGGGGTTGAGGTTACAACCCCCCCTTGGCACGCGTGTGATGTCACGATATTGAGAATGATGCTTTTAGTCAAAAAAAATTGCCTAATTTTAAACAAAATTGCATTAAAAGAGCGAGTTTTGCCAATACCAAACATTCAAACATCTCAGCCAGGAATTAGCAACAAGAAAACATAGAGACTTAGCTTTATTTCCGAAAAATGCCGAAGAAAACATGATCTTATCCTTTTGCTATGCCACCGGACAGCACTATTTTACAAGAATATTCATAACCACATTTTTGTTGAAAATGCTCTCAGAATGCACCAAATTCAAAGTAATTTTTCAAAATGTTCTGGGGGAGACCCCCCGCCGCTGGGTCGTCAAAACCCCCCCTTTCAAAATTCCTGGCTACGCTACTGACTAGAACGAGTAGCGATGCTACAATCCCACACCAGACAACAAAATCTGTCATTTTTACATTGATTTAACGTCTGCAGACGTTGAATCAATGTAAAAATGATTGATTTTGCTGCCTGGGACATAGCAAAAATCTACCATTTTGTGTCGATTCAATGTCATCAGATGTTGAATGCACCCAAAAAAAAACAACATAATTTGCTACGTAGACGGAGCGTGCGTTTAGCTTTATGAGCTTGCAAACAGACTTGATGTCGCTTTCAAAAGTCGAAACCTCTGCACTGCAGTGAATTGCGCGGTGCCCAGTGAATCGCTCGCTGTGAAAATGAACTTGAAGTCTCGGCCCGAGGTAACCACTAACCAACGCAACAAGGGCTGGTACAAACCGCATTGCGCACGCGCCGCATAATCAACGCAGTAACGGACTCACGCAAACTGAATGCACACACGACCGTTGCCATAGAATCCCGATCAAAGGCGGAATATGCGCATCTTTTGTTTCATCTGCAACGCGAAAACGGGTGTTTTACAGCGGTCAGTCATAAGTTGCGATGTTGTAGTGAAAAGGGAGCTATGTCAAGTCGAAAACTTAATCAAACGTCTCTCCGTAACTATTTTTCAAGGGCTGCTTACGGATGTCAGCAACTTTTAAATTTATTCAAGGTGACGTGCTGCTGAATTGATGTAAACATGAATGATTTTACTTTCCACAGGTATATTTTCAAGCGTATGATCAAGTTAGTATTTGTATTCCATTTTCAAAACATTGTCATTCCATTTACAGTGTACCTTTTAGTAAACCTTTTCGTCTCTTGTTTCATGCTAATAAATCTAGTTCAATGCTAAACTTTATGTTGTGCTTCGCTTAAAGAGTCGCAGTCCATTAACCGCTAGCTAACGCATGTCATGTGTTTGCTTAACCGAAGTGGTCGAGTTTTGTTTATAATAATTAACGGTAGGTCGAACGTAGCGATAACTCCGAGCGTGGCAATAAAAGCAATCCTAGTGTGACGGCATAATTACGTCATCCATCTGCGTGACATTTACTGAATTTCCGTTGCTGCTGATGAAACACGCTTTCGCCCCCACGGCCAAAAAAATAGTTAGGCGCCTATGATTTTGAACAATAACACACTCGAACAACTTACTAAACACTTCTGTTTATCTCATTAACCTGTATTAATGTTGTTTTGATGTAAAACACATATTTTGAACGAACCCAGACAACAAAAATGACGGATTTTGCAGTCTGGGCACTCAAAGGTAAACACTGGATAAAATGTTAAGAATGCAAAAGAAACGATAGCCTATTGTGGAATAAAATACAAAATTTTCTAAATAAACAGAAGGCGTCGTTGGATTTACAGAAGGATTTCGTTGGATTACAGAAGGATTATCGTAACGTTGGATTTACAAAAAATTGCCGAATAGGGAACTAACTGATAAAGACTGTAGCCAAATAGGGAACTAGCCCGATCGGACTAGCCGAATAGGGCTGTAGCCGAATAGGGTAATAGCCGAATCGGACTAGCCCAATCAGACTAGCCAAAATGGGCCATTCCGTTAGGCGAAGCTCGACAGGTTGGATGCTTGATTTATGCGATCCGGGTGCTGAAGTAGTCCGGGTGCGCAGTATTCAGCAGTGGGGTCGTTCCTTAACTGATTTTTCATAACAAAAGTATATCTACAAATATCACATGATACACATCCCACTGTTCATAGCAAATGTCTTGTTGCATATTGCTGCACTTTATTTACGTTTTTTATAGCATCAAGCATAGACAACTTTGTGGCCTTTCTTGTTCTAGCAAACGTAGCATTAGGCCTACCCTACGCCTTGTCAACCAGAGTCACTAATAATTACCCGTTGATATTTATACTTTTTAGTCGGAACAGACAAAACGAGGCGATTCTAGACCACTATCAGGTATTTCCACAAAGAGTGCCCCTATACTAATCAATGGAGAAATGTACTATCGACCGAACAAAAAACACTCTTACCTACAGGTACATAGGCTAAGAGATTCAAAAATTGAATGGTTTTGATTAGAGTTTTTAGTCTGCACCGTAATTCTTAAAACTAATGTGTTTACATTAGTTATGAAGTTGAAGAGGCTAGTTGTTGATAAAAACGTCATTTTTTGGCTGCAATAGACAGAATGATTGATATAGCTGCACAGCTGCCTTATCAATTTGCGATATTAAAAAAAAGTTTGAATACAAAAGGTTTTATTGGCTGGGCTGACAAGACCTAAGACAAGAATCAGCCATGTGAATAGGGAAACAAAGGTGCTATTTTTCCATCACCGCAAAGGTTGACATCGAACTTTTTTGTTTGTTCTTCCCATGAAACTATAATCTTACTCTGGCAGGCATCCAACCGTCCATCATCTGCTAAAGAAGACCGTTTGACAAGAGCCGCCAAGTTGCGCAACAAGCACAGATCCCAAACCATGTCGTCCACACCCTCAAGTGATACCCGCATACAGTTAAAACGTAAGCCAGCGGCAAGATAGCTTACTGAATTGCAGTACAGTATTTTACTGTGATAACAGGCTCAAAACACATAGTTTTTAGCTGTTAAACCACTCACATCAGCTATTTCACTAGTGATGATCGTTACGTGTGGACATTTTTTTTGTTGCTGCACACTTGAATACTCAGTGTACACGATGCTTGAAGTGTTAGGATTTATTCTTGTCTTGCTTAAGCATTTTTTCAAACTTTATATACATATCATGCCTATCCGGCGATAAATTAGTGTAAGGCTCATGCCGGGGGTCTGCTACTATTCGGTGTTCCTAACCTCTAACCCTAAAACGGCAATGATAATTAGGCTACGGTACCCGATAATTTAAAAAAAAAAATTGAAAAAATCACCTAATAGAGACCGGACTCACCGAAACGGGCCATTCCGCATGCCGGCTACCAAATGTGATTTGTAACAGTCGTCCAGCGTAACCATAGCTGTTGTTATAAACAAAGCACGCCATTGTGGTTCAGTGAACTGTTTCTGCTTACAAGGTTTCATGCTTCTTTTGTATTTTCTATCAATGAACCCGAATGTTGATTTCGTTCCTTTTGCGTTGACTTCGAAGACGATGATTTATGGAGTTTTTATCACCTTTTATTATAGCGATATCCTCGCATTTAACTAACAACATATCAATATTTGTGATACCAATTTCATTTTCGGCACAGCTGCTTTCTCTTTAGAAAGCGTAAAGTAGGAATCGTTTTATTTATGCAACTTCTTAACGAAGTACCACGGCTAAATAGTTCCGGTATCATAAATATTACAATGATTTGGGTAATATAAGATCTTTTTTACTGCAGTTTAGAAAAAAGTAATTTCATAAACACAAGTAATAACATTGATTTGACATTCAATCATGACATCAAACGTTTCTGTTTCGCTATCGATTATATTAGTAGTCTCCATGTGTATTGCCATCGACTCGACATCAACTTTGAAAAGTTGTGGTTTGAAAACGTGAAATTGCGTTGAAAGATGTCATTGTGACTTTGGTGGAGTAGTCAAGGATATTTTGGATCTGATTCTGTATCGTAAAGACCGGTTTGACACATTGAGATAAGGACGTTGTGTATTATTTCGCGCAATGACTTTCTCAACCTCCCTGTGTTGTTTCATGTGACATTGAAGCAAACAGCAAACATCAAATATTCTTTTGAAAGGACGACTAATGGTTGTCATAAGTGTTTTACAAATGACTAACAATTTTCTTGCCCTGTGTCTGCTATGATCTCAGTCAACTGAACAAGATGACAGAACTTTTGTAATTTAAAACTATTGATGACAACAGTACGGACCATTTGCTGTTTTGTGACTATTGTAGTGCAGGAAGACTTGATATGTAGGCCAATTGTTTGTTTAATTCACGGGCGGTAGTTGTTTCTAGAGCTTCGTCGTTTTTAAACCGTGGAAATTTTTTACATTACTCTTTGTGCTTGGATGTACAAACACATTAACACTGACAGGCAAGAAGACTTTTGTTTTCTTACCATACCTTTGGTGTAGTCACAAAAATATGGAATTGATTTCTCTGAAATCATTCACCTTGTGCATATTCTTTGCAGGGATGAAAGAAGTGAAGCCGAAGCCATTGCATCTGAACAACGAGTGAGTGGACGAGCTGTCAATGTTCCATTAATAATGTTGTCACTTGCTATTAACGTGTGGACAGCTGAGCAGAACCAAGAAAACGGCGCCATATGAATTTGACCCCCAATATGTGTTGGCCAGTCTTGCCTTTTGCCAATTTTGCAGACTGGACATCGACTGTATAAGCTGTCGCCTTGCAACGTCATCATTATCGATGGGTCCTATTTTCGATATTCTGAGTTTGAAACTAAAAAGATATTTCAACTCAATCTGCGACACTAGATATTCATGGACTTGCGTATACATACATACATTTTGTATTTAGAGAAAATTTCTTCGTATGTATTCGTATAAGTCTGATTTGGAGAGAATTTCTCGTATCGTCAACAACAACATTCTTTATTTTACCCAGTTTACTCCCAATACCTTGTCACACGGGTGAGACGCCCCACTCGTTTATTGTGGGGGCAAGGTACAATTGTTCCCACTTTCTGGACTCTCGCTCTTATGCTCGACTGGGTCTCTATCTACCCAGACAAAACCCACTCCACGCTTTCCTCAAAGTCTATAAGGGAGAAGATGGAATAACGGAGATGGGCAGCGATTCAGGTAACCGCTTGATAGAATTTGCAGTGATAACTAAGTGTAAATTATTTCAATTACCAGCAATCATTTTTTTTGTCGTTTGACCTCAGATTGAATCGCTGTCTTAGATAGCCTACCTTGAAGTGATATTTTACTGTCGATTTAGATTAGACTCAAATCTGGAGGCTGAGTCATTTATTCGGAAACGTCTGGCACCGGTTTGGCAGTTATAAAAGCCCCAAAACTTGAATAGGCTTACCACTGACCCAAACCAGATCACCGAGGTTGACAGATGTACTTTTAATATTGTGACATTAGTTTCTTCGTTTACGGCAGACTTTGTTGGGTATACAAGTGTGCGCGTCGGAGATGGGAGTGGAAGCGGAAAAAGGCAAGCTGAAAACGGATATTACCGAAATAAACAGCCAAATAATCGCTCCATCCCTGCTCCGCACATGCGGAAAGTTGTCAGGGAAGCGTGGTTAAGTGAGGAGAACGCGAACCCGACCTATAAGCCTCCGAGCTCGTCCATGCGTTCTTCAAAGACATCCAACAAGACTCAGGTATTTATGGCTTCAATAGGTGTATTGCGGATTATAGTTTGTAGAAGCGATGTGATGAAGCAAGACTATCTGTAATATCACCCAGTATCATTATGGAGGGATGTAAGTTTTCTTAACATGCTGTCTTGCATTTGAAAAAATAAACCTCAAAGTGCCGGTGGCGTGAAACAATCGACTTGCTTAGAAAGCATCGATAATAATCAAATGTTTACGTGTTACCCTAGCAAAGAAGTGTGCATCACCCTGAATCTGCTCGTAAGCTTGTGCGTATTACACAGTTTCTACGCAACATGTTGCATCTGTTGAACAGCAGTTCAAACGAGTCTGTTCCTTTTGAAGATCATTGCAATTCTTAAAATGTAGTTACCCTCAGGAATACAAGGCTCCGTCGACCACACCCACTCAAGAAAAACCACGTTCCGGGTCCAGACGTTCCCGTAAGGTAAACATGAACATCAAAGGACGACCTGCTCCCACCTCCGCTGATGTAGAAGGAAGAACCGCATCATCAACTGCACGAGGACCGTCTCTTCATCAGGCAGAGGCTGATTAAGTTGGACGGGTGAGAAAAACGCGCAAAGAGTGTTGTACTGTCGCCACATGGGGGTTTTGTGTGCCAAAGAATGTCAAATGAACAAAGATTACAAGTTTTCAACATCGCTAGAGGGATTGCTCATATGAATGGCAGGAAACTCCGGGAAAGCAATTTTCTATGTTTCCGGTTGTTTTTCTCACCATTAAATTTTCTGGCACAATATTTTTTTAAAAGCGCATTATAACGAGCCAGTCGACGCGCTTGTTCTATCATGTCGTTTGTTTCTATGAGCAAGTCCCCAATCAAGGCTCGAATTAGATCAACGTTGTGGAACTGTCGTTGGACCACCCGACTATTGAAGGATGTTGTTTTCTTTGTTACAGATATGAATTAACAGGAAGGTTTATTTCAATCTTTGTATTGCAAAATTGTTTTGTTTGCTGATGTACAGAAACTGTTTGCATTGTCTGAAAAATCTTGCCATTTTACAGTAATAATATTTACCGACAATCGTGAAATTGTTTTCAAGAATAGTGCTTGTGCCAAAAAAATTTAAAGTAAAGTTTATGAAAACACTTTTGTACGTTTTGCGTAACTGATATACTTTTTATAATGTTCATCTGAAATTCTTTGTTGGTTTTACTGTAATGTAGTAATTCTATTATTGCACGTCCAAAATATACATGCGTTTCAAGATTTAGTAGTTGGTTGTCCAGTTGTATGTTAGTGTGCATTTGTAGTTTCTTTGTGTGAAACTTGCATCACTGCCTTGACGAGAAACACAAAAGTGAGAGCGGTTTCCCTGTCAGTGACTCTACATTTCTTTGAAAAATCTATTCACCTTGATTGAAGATGCATTTCGAACAAAAGCAGACTTGGCCTGAATCCCAGACAGTAAAATCAGTCATTTTTACATTGCAGACGTTGAATCATTGTAAAATTGACGGATTTTACTGTCTGGAATACAAGAAAAGAACGTTTTATTATTGGCACCTCTATTTCTCATGCAAATACGTTCATGTACCATGCATTAAATGCAAATAGCTCAACTGTTGGTTGTTGCAAGTTTCCAGCCCCTGAGATACATTGCGAAAAGAAACAAAAATGCAAATGCTTGTTAATGAATTAAAATACGAATATTCTTCGAACTGTATCCTATACCAATCGAGGTGTGAACTGGTTACAATGGTGTCACTAAACTTTGCTTGAGTAGTGGCGAAGTGAGTTTTGATACTGTTTCTAGTAAACGAAGTTAGATACAAAAAGTTATTGTAATTGCATTATTATTTATTGCATGTGTTTAGCATGCAGGCAACTCGAAAATAACTTCCCATCCCATGACAACAAATGGTTTAGATTTCCGTATCCTGTCTCATGATGATTCCCTGAACTAGAGTTTCTTATTTGAAAATTCTGGTACCATAGAAGCATAAATCTGTCAGGTTGCTGTGTGCTGAACGCCTTATGTTAATGTAGATTCGCTTAAATAACCGATACATTTGATCAAATTTTCTTGATCTCATTATGCAATTTCTTACCACAAACACTGTGACTTGTTTGTCAATCTTGCTGTAACTCAGAGCTTGTTGCTTGCGGTACCGTAACCATTTTTGTAGAACTTCAATTTTGTATGAAAGCCACAGTATTTTGTTCGAGGCTCACTTTGAACGCACGTATTTGTTTCAATCTTATCTTGATACAAACTACTTTTTGCGAGTGGGTCGAAGTTCCGACCCTACTGTGACCTGGCCTTTACTGATTTGTAGCTGTAACGTTTACTACTTTTATCACTTTGAAGCTATATCGTCTGTTATCACTTTTAAACCGCTTGCGTGTTGAATAAATGGAAATTTGAAAAAGTTGCGTTTCAAAAAACCATTCAGGTTGAGCCTTAACAACGTCACTATGCCAAATCAGCATTTTTGCAAAGCAATTAACTTTTAATTCATTTCACAATGGCAGGTCATCAGAGTACAAGAAATGATGACATTGGCGGTGAAGGAAAATTAGCAAGTGAGCTTGAGAGACGAGTACAGTTTACACACCAAACGTCTTGTTTGGACAACGTCAAAACGTGCATTTTCAACTTGTAATTATAGTCACATGTCAGAGCCGTAATACATGGTTTAACAATTATTAGGAAAAGCTTTTTCACCAGGAAAGCCAAACATAATTTTGATTGACAAGATCAGTACATATAAATAATATACTATAAATGCGTTCTGCAACAATTAATACAAGCCAAAAGGAGGTTGATCATACGATAGCAGCGGTAAAGTCTGGCAGAAGCATTGTGGATGGAGAAGCCTACCTTCCGGTGTCTAATCATCGGCGCTTTAGTCTCATTGCATAATTCAATGATTTGGCATGAACGAGCACCGAAAAGTTGACGAGAAATTAAAGGAAGAACGTTGTTATTAAAACGGATAATATAAAGCACGATCACAGCGACTGTTGAAAGGAAGAATGTTTTTTTTTTCTCTTGGCCATCGTGTAACTACAAAAGCTGTCAATATTTTTATTCCTTACGTTTTGACAAACTTCAAACCATGAATATGCGCAGTCGGGAACGGCGCATGATGATCACTTGCAACGTCCTGCACAATACGATCGTATCGCTCGAGGTAGTGAGAGTTATAGTTCTCCACACGACCACGCAGAATAGAAGGTCCCACAAATTTTCCAATCTCGATGAGACAATCTTCGGCGGCAGCTATTGTGAGTTGGACGTCACAAACAGACAGTGCTTCAAATATGGCGTCGAAGAATGTTTCCAAGTGCATTTTGAAAGCGCGCTTTCCTATTTTAGTGGCAATTTTTGGTAGCTGCTTACAGACAGTTTCCAAAAACACCACATGCTGAGGGAAATGCTTTTGGGAAAGAGCTTTTGTAATAAATGGAAGAAGCTTCGTGACTTCCTGAGGGTAATAAACCGCCAGTTCGGTTATCAAGTAAACGCAGCCATCTGCTCTCTCCCAAGGCTCCGATGGTTTCCGAAATCGAAAGTCAGTGCAGCCTCCTTTCTTGCCACGGCCCATTTTAGGAGCGAGAGAGCCACAGGAGTACATCTGCTGGTCAGTGTGCGACCGGTCTTCTTCATGGAGACTTTTGACTATCCCGAATTGAGCGGGACGTTTATCAAGCCCAGTGAACCTATCTGAATTCTCGGGTTGTTCCTTTATACCTTGAAGGCCTTCTTCTAGTTCCTTGAGCACAACAGGTAAGACAACGTCTCCGTAAGCTTTCACGTACTTAGCGAGGGCTACGCCGGCTCCTTCTCTCACGGATGGAATTGGATCTTTTAAATTGCCAAGAAACAACTTATAAAGCATTTCTCTTTTTCCCTCCGCCTCCGGCCCGTAGCTAAGTAAGAAATTCCCACAAGCCACGCAAGCGGCATCACGAACCGGCCAACTGTCATCTTGGAAACACTCAAGCAAAGCTTCAAGAAGCGAGGAAACATACCCCCGTACACTGGCTGGGTCTATCTTCGTCGCCAGCTCGGAGATACATGCGCAAGCCGCTTCTCTCACTGCGTGGTTGTCAGCTTGAGTGGACTTGATGTAATACTGAGTAACATACGAGATGTATTTTTCTACCATTTGTTTTCCCTTTCCGTTCGAAACTTGGTTCCACGTCTCCTGCGAATAGATACGAACGCCTTCAGCGATGTAGTAGCGGTTTAAGCACAATCGCGGAATTAAATCTGGAAAGAACCGCGAGCGCTTCTCAGGGTGTTGAACGGAAGACAAGAAACAGCGAGTAGCAACAGAGGAAGCGAGCCTGACCTGCGACCAATTATCTGCAAGACCTTCAGCGAAATGTCGTGAAAGTTGATCGCCATACTTCAGGATGGAGTCATTCTCAGCGCTGGTGCCACATTTGACAAGCGCTGCGCATACGTTGAAGCCGGTTTCCCTAACAAAGCGGTTCGTATGGGCCAGCGCAGAAAAAAGCAAATCTAGCAACTCTTGAGTGATGTAAGGATTAAAACTTTTTCCACATCCTTCGATCATGCACCGGAGGCACTTCATTGTCGTCTCCAGATATCTCCACCCTGCGGACTCGTGGAAGATGTTAGCTGCATCCGCTCCTGATGAAGAAGGAAGAGAAGTGGATTCTTCCTCTTCCTGACCAGAAATGTCTGAATCAATGCGACGTTGTAGATCTCCCCCGAGGAGCTGCAATACTTGAGCAGAACTCTTCTCGTAGATTTCACTTCCTTTTAATTCACACAAAACACGAAGAACCTCTCCAGCCTCTGTCCGGACACGTACTTCGGAATGTTGCAAAAGGCTGATAGCAGACTGATGAAAGAAATTAATGCTTTTCGAATCTGAAAGATTTTCTGCACCATCCGGTTTTCCAACGCAGGATCTGAAAATGCATTTTGCACCAAGCAGACACCCATGAAGTGTTTCCCAATTAGTATTGTCAGTAGATGAGGAAATTTCTTTTTGGAAATTGGTAAGCAAAGTCTTTGCAACTTCACCATTAGTATCTTTTATCAAAAGATCTTTCAAATGGACAACTCCTTTATCACGCTCTAACTTCAGTTTGCTTTGGAGGAGACTTTCCACTTTCACAACAAAATCCATATTTGAAACACAAACGTATTAAAAATCTTAAAACCTGAAATTGATGAATAAGGTGTTTAGGTTGGTTCAAACACAAATTCGTGTCCAACCCTCGCAATACGAGAACAAGAGACGTTAATTTGTATAGATAGAACGTAACAATAGTGAAATTTTGGTGAGGTTCATGACGCAGCATCTAAATACGTTAGTCTTGGCCAAACAGGTCCACAATGCTAACACTTCTGCACGAAAGTAAATTCTATGATAAAAAAAAACCTTTAATGGTACTCTAGTCTGAACATCTTGTACAACCCTCCGGACTGTTTTGTTTAAATGCACCCGTTTCTTCTGATGGGTATTTTTCGTAATTTTAAAGTATTGTTATGCTCAAGTGCAACCAGACATGGACCTACATATGGCCATGGACGTCAGTATCAAATTGATTTATGAAACGACATGGAATCAATGCAAGAAATGTTTTCTGGGTAAGAAAGTCGATAATCACCATCCAATGACACCATATACCTGGCGGTGATGAAGTACATGACACGAATGCAGTGTTTGCTTCGATTTATGAAGCAATCTATGCCTATTCAAATTCATATTCACAGTCTTGGCACGACAAAAACTAAAAAGATTCGATTGCGGTCACAAACATTCTCAATTAAACAAGATGATCCATTACATGCAGTGGACTGGGTTAGCAAAAAGACACAAATAGTGTGTGTACGACTGTACGTGGCAGCAATTTGAACAAGATTCTACAACCTACACTTTGTTTTTTTAAATCAAACAGGAAAAAGGCAGAACATTTACCAGGGATAAAATCTGATCAAGATCAGCGAACATGGCAGCTGTTTAAAAAGACCGCTGCTTCTTCCTTTTGTCTCGAGTGTTTTATATGTTGTTCCTCATCAAAAATTAACACAAGAGTGGAATATACTACAACGCAACTACTATGATAACTAAAGCACTACAGCGGTATTTGTCTAAACTAAATCTTGAAAAATCGCGCAATCTTCAGTCTGACTATGAACTAACTGTCATCATACGGTTGGCGTGGTAGCCGAACAATAAGTTAACTTACGGTAATAAACCACAACCACTTTTACAAGGCCGTTTAACAAGACCACTGCACAAGTCAGTAACCGAACAAGTCCAATGCTTTATGATGTCGGGTGTTTGTTCATATGAAAGTCATGACTCATATAGTTCTGTCAAAGCAGCACACTGCTCCATGATAAACGCACCAAGTTCAATCAATCAAATAGAACAGGGCGATGGGAAAGGTTTCTGAAGGGTTGACAAGGTAACGAAGTCGCCGCATTCCTTTCACCTTGCTTGTGTCAAACCTTCTAGCCAACCAGTCCCAAGGAAACCACATTTAAAAGGTGGAAACGACTTTTCTAATACGGTACTGTAGTTCACTCTACAGTGAGTTCATTCTGCACTATCGCTGCTTTTCGCTTTGGTTTTGTGATGACGGTACTCCGGCTTCAGCTCCCACATGTGCCTATGGCCAGGATGCTTGTTGTACATTCCTAGTTGGCCAAGGACTTCCTTCAAGTAGGTCTAGTAACACATAAAAGTAATAACAGCATTTGGGGTAACAGTGATTTAATGACATTGAATGATAAATACCACGTGTTATTTTCCATGCATTGCTTAAGAGGATGAAATTTTCTTCAGAGTAAACGCTTTTGGTGAAAACAGGTTTAAATACTTGTGTCACCCTTTGAAACCACAACCTGCTTCCAAACTTAACTTTAATGTGGAACTTAATAAATCAGACAGCACTATTGCTGTAAATCCAACCAACAGTGAGTGATGAGTAAACTTACCAATGGTTGTTGGGTAATTTCTTTCAAGTCTTTGATGTTGTAATATTGATGCTTCTCAAAAGCTGAAAATAAAACGGTCTCAAGATGATCCCTCTCCAGCCGTGTCTTTTTACCTTCGCTCTTCTTCTGCAGTTCATACTCACGCTAAAATAAAGATAATTGCACTGTCACGCTCGTGATAATAATGTACAACTTCAAGATAGAAAACATCAGTGATATTACGGAACAATTGCGATACTTAACCCCTAAAACTTTTATGTAACTGTAAACTTTGCTCGTTTTAATCAAACCTCAGAGGTTTGCTTTGTTGATATCGTTGATGAACGTTACACCTTTATAATACGGTATAAAACATTAAAATATATTTTTCGTCATGGAAAGTTAAATTCAATTATTCGCATCACATCGAGTTGGCCTCATTGTTTTCGATGTTACTTCCGGTCGTGTAGCGGTACAGAAGTGACCAGGGTTGCCAAATGTTTCTTCTTTTTGTTTGAAAAATCATGATATTTCTAATCTCTCAAAAAGTTAGAGTGACAGTTTTAAACATTGACTAATTTGAACTAAAAAATTATGCATTAGTTCGAGAGAAACAAGTTAATTTAACTTAGTTCCAAAACTTTCGCATCCGCTACTACGCTGTAGCAGTCCAAAGTGACTGCCTTTGCAAGTGGACATGCTATTTCGAAATTGGTTCAAAAAGAGAAAACTTGCAAATGGGTAGAATATTATGAAGGTGAAACTTTTTGCATATTTTATAACTAAGCTTCAGAGTAAACTGCAAAATCATGGCTGATGCGTCTTTGGCCAAGCGGAGAAGTTTATAGAGTTGTAAAGATATTTTTTTAAAAAGACTTTAGGTTTGCGATTTTTTGCATGAACATAGAGCAGCAGTACTAGACGAACATTACTGAACAAAAACAAGACGAATTTTCCGCTTATTAAATGATCCAGAATAAAGTTTTTAAAAAACCTCCCCGCATTTGCCTGCTTGACTATATCTTGTCTTTGCACATGATGATAAGCATATTTGATCAAATTCAAAGCTAGCGCGATGTATTATTGAGGTCTGTATTGAAGGGTAAATACTAGAACCTGACCATAGAATCGACATTCGACAAGAATTTCCGGTTTTCAATCCCACATTTTTTTCTTATAATTCATGCTTTACTTTCATCCTTGTTGAATCTGCGGTCAGGTTCTAGTGTTTACCGTATTGAAGACTGCCGTTGACAAGATTTAAATATTCAAACATTCTAAGCGGTTCCTTGTTTCAAACATTTTTTTTTTATTTCACACAGCAATGATTTTTGTCACAAATTTTGTTTTAACTTTCATCTTATTTTTGTTGAAGCTGCTGAAACCATCAAATCTGGCAACCTTCGTTTGGTTGCTCCTGGCCTGGCAGTAACTTCTGGACTGCACATACGCGGTGTGAAATTTGCAGACTTAACTCCTGGACCGTTACTCCGTCATTACAATATGATTAAAATACGTGATTACTGATTAGAATGGACAATTTCTTTTGTAGATA
Source organism: Aplidium turbinatum (assembly GCF_918807975.1). Classification (NCBI taxonomy): domain Eukaryota; kingdom Metazoa; phylum Chordata; class Ascidiacea; order Aplousobranchia; family Polyclinidae; genus Aplidium; species Aplidium turbinatum. The sequence goes on from NC_137473.1 coordinate 39,918,499, forward strand.
TTAATTTGTTAAATATCATTATCTGTTTTGTGTTATGACTTATCAGATCAATACTCGGCTGAACAGCGAGACAGCCGTAGGACAGCCGAGTGGTGAGAGCGCTGCAACGGCAATCGAAAGGGCGCCGGTTCGACACCACTCATGTGCATGCAGCTGTGTCTTTGGCAGGACACTTAAAGGCATGCCTGAAAGTGGACATGAAGATTGGCTTTCTTGCCTTCCCGTCCACTTAATCTAAATCTTCAACCACCAGGTTAAAATAAAATAATTAATACGGATACGACAAACAAAAAAGATCAATACTTAAACTTAAAATAAAATAATTAATACCTTGAATTTTAAAATCTTCTCCGTCTTGGCGTAAATTATAACTAGTACAAGAAAAATTAAAAAAATCATAGAAAATATTTTTCCTAATTATATATAACAGCTCATGACAGCCATGTCAGTACATACATCTTCTTTGTGAAGACTGATTGGTTTGTAGGTAGTTTTGACGGCAGAGTCCAATTGTTTTGTTACTCTTTTTGGCTTTGCTGCTTCGATCATCTGTTTACGCTTCAACTGCATGTAGTTCTGTGAGACAACTGGTCGACAATCGACTTTTTGCACAACTCGACCTTCCATCGCTCGCTTTTCCCCAGCTAAAAATTAAGTGAATATTGTCACAACACAACTTATAAACAGAAAACAAGTATATAATGTCAAAAAATTAAATGTCTAGCGGGCAAAACCAAACTTCCACAGAGTATGAAACATCAACAAATATTAATCACAAACTGTGCACCTTCAGCCCTTCACGTGTTGAAAACCTGCTCGTCAAAGCAATTTTACAAACTCACATAAAATTAGCCATTGTGGTTGCCAGCAAAATTTAAAAAAGTTCAGCATACCTTTAGCAGTTGAAGAGGTAGAAAACACAGCTAAGCTTTGCTTATCAGCTCCTTGTAAAATAAACTTATGGTCTGTAGGCAAATTCTTGGTAGATGGGCCACCAACAGACTCCAGACTTTTGTCCATTGAGTAAGTCACTTCTGTACGTCCAACATTTCTGTGCATGAGAAAGAGTATCATAAAACTTTTCAAATCAAGCCAAAATACTCTTCAAACTAATGTAAAAACATATCAGTATAATGTCGTCACTGACCATAAAATAAGCATGACAGTTGGCAAAAACATGAAAGTAGGCAGGTAACCAGATATATATATAGCTGAAAAAAGCAATGTTCAAACATCGGAATGGCTCGTTTCAGTGAGTCCAATTCGGTGAGTCTGATTCGGTGAGTCCAATCTCTATTCGGTGATTTGTTCAATTTTTTTTTAAATTATCGTGTACCGTAGCGTTTTAGGGTTAGGGGTTAGAGGTTAGGAATTCACAGAATCGGACTCACCGAATAGTAGCAGACCCTTCAAACATGCATACCATGAAAAAACTTGATTGACAAAAGTTAATAAGTTACAGGTGCCGTAAAAGTAACAAGACACTGTGATTGTTTACTGTGCAGTGCAATTTAATAAAATCATTTTTCATAAAATCATCAAGAATAAAACATCATATCAGTTTTGTCTGACAAAACCTAAACTAAAATTCTGCGGTATGCAAAAATATAGGAAGTTACACTGTATTTAAGAGAAAGTAATGAAAACAGACATAAGGCTCTTTACAGTGCATCTTTACATACTTAGGGAAAAAAAAGAAAACTTCCAAATTTTCAAACACAGTACAAAAAAAATTAAAAGACTTATATTGATTCACGCAAGTCTATTCTTATCAAATAACAATGTCATCAGAAAAAAGTAGTCGTAATACTCATTACCACATCTTGTACATTATATATATCAATGCTTTAGTTTTTGTGTATAAAAGATAATATATAATTGGCCTCCTAATCCGTAAGCAGTGTAGGCCAAATTTTTTGAAAAAATAAATTTTTACTATCAATGAGTAAGTTTAGCAGCTGTACAATACAACAATACTGATTTCTAAAAACAGAATATATAGTATCAATCAATGTTGATTTTTAAGGTTTATGTTTTGTTATTTTTACAGTTTATTAGAGCCACATTTATGACGTCTACATGATTTTATGTTTCACAAAAAGACATGCTGGAGTGCATTATAGAGTAACTATAGCCTCAGCAGATAAAAAGACTGCCGAATGGATCAGAAATCAAACGAAATTACGAGATATATTAAGCACAATCAAGAAACTAAAATGGTCCTGGGCAGGTCATATAGCAAGATATCAGGACAATAGATGAACTAAAAAATTAACAACATAGACACCACGAGAAACCAAAAGAAAGAAAGGAAAACCAAAAGTGAGATGGAGGGACGACATTGACAAACAATGCAATACAAGATACAACCAATTGGTACCAACTAGCACACAATCATGTAAATTGGCATAAAAAGGGGAGGCTTACGCTCTGCAGTGGGCTCTCACAGGCTAAAAATGATGATGATGATAGCCCATAGCCGTACGAGCCAGGGGGGCAGCCGCCCCCCCTGTTGTTTCAAAACGTCGCAAATTCGGGCAAAATCTTGCAATTATTAGGGCAAAAATTGCTATATGAAAAGCTACAAAATTGCATGAATTAAGAAAAACTATAAATTAATATCTTTTACCTATCAAGCTAAGTACAGCCTCTTATTTGCACAAGAAATGTGCCGCAAAATCTTCATTTGGCCACACAATATTGATGTATTGTATTGCATGGTGATCAAACTGTATTACGAAATGCATTTAACCAACAGCATCATGCCAATTTGGGCAGCCACCAAAATATGTCTCTAATACTTTTGTGAAACTGCCCAAATCAAAACGCAAAATTTGCTATATATATAGCTAATTTTATAAATTTTCACAAATGCATCGTGTTGATTTGGGCAGCTCAAAACATGAAATTATTTGATGAAACTGATTGGTCTGTTTATGCAACTGCCCAAATTAGCGTGAGGCAGTTTCCCCAAAATGAACAAATTCATTAATTTAAGGCAGTGGCTTTTTCGTGAACAACCACAGTAATGTAGGTTATAATATGATATCGGTCATATAGTGTTTCAGATTGAAAGACTGGAGTCGGTTAAATAGTGTTTCAGATTAAAAGACCAGAGCTGGTTAAATAGTGTTTCAGATTGAAAGACCGGCGCCGGTCAAACAGATTAAGAGCCGGTTAAATAGTGTTTCAGATTAAAAGGCCGGCGCCGGTCAAATAGTCACTGCTTTAATTTTTCCCATTTACATAACTGTATCGTTTAGATTTGGGCAACAAAAAAATATGAAATTATCTGATCATAGTCTATTTATAAAACTGCCCAATTGGCATGATACAGTTGCCTCGCATCAAAATTTACAAAGTCTTTAATTTTTTTCATAATATCCATAAATGCATCATCTTGATTTGGGTGACTACAAAATATAAATTTATATAAATCTGGTGAACACTTTTATAAAACAATTCGGGTCGAGGGGTTACAGTACTTTTTCAACCATAAACAGACATAGCTATTAGCTAAGCAACACCACAACATTTAACAAGAAAATGTTATAGCTTACCTGTTAAAAGTAATGTTAAGGTGTAGCTTAGCTTTGTTTGGTTACTTTTATAAAAGGGTCTGCTACTATTCGGCATTTTTTTGAAAATACAACGACGCCTTCTGCAAATCCGACGATTGAATATTATTCAATATTCAGACATTGAATCAATGTAAATACAAACTGTTAGACTAATTGGGTTCTTTGAATCCTACGTCATCGTCTGTATGCAACCTTAGAATATATTAGTTAATTTTTGTCATCAAATCACCTAGCCTAACCATAGAGCCTAACTATATTTTTAGTAGTGCTGCCAGACCTTTTTATTTTTTGTACTAAAATTCGTATCATCAAAACTACTTCAATTGATTTCAGAACAAAGTTTATTTGAACAGAAGTAGTACGTCTGTGTTTTATTACATTTAATTATAATTTCTCTATTGTTATGTACTTTTTTCTGAATCTGCATGGTCACACTGAGCCGGTTTCCTGCAATGTTTATTTTTCTGAGTCTTTTATGACATCACAACTGAATATTTAAGTGGGGTTGTTTTTTATTTGTGGTGTGTAAAACAATATTTGTTACTCCTATCTGCCATGCCAAAGTGCAGAAGCATCGAGCAATGCACATGCACAAGCAAGGTATCTTCAAAGAGGAATTCAGTTCTTCTATCTTGACTCTTTTGGTAAGAAATTCTAGGTAGCTAGTGGCGTAGCCAAGGGGGGGGGTTGGGGGTTGCACCCCCTCTTTGGCACGTGTGTGACGTCACGATACTGAGAATGATGCTTTCAGTCTATGCCTCTAAAACAAAGTTTGCCTAATTTTAAATGAAATATGCAAAGAGCGAGTTTTGCCATTACCAAACATTCAAATATCTCAGCCAGGAATTAGCAACAAGAAAACATAGAGACTTGTAGCTTTATTTCCGAAAAATGCCGAAGAAAACATGATCTTATCCTTTTGCTATGCCACCGGACAGCACCATTTTACAGGAATATTCATACCCACATTTTTGTTGAAAATATTCTCAGAATGCACCAATGTCAAAGTATTTTTCAAAATTTTCTGGGGGAGGCCCCCAGACCCCCCGCTGATGAGTGTCACCATAAGCGAAACACGTCATCAAACCCCCCCTTTCAAAATTCCTGGCTACACCACTGCTGGTGATCTTGTTATGTCAGTTTTTCACTGTTATCATGCACCGCATACATTATATTTGGGCAATTTCTATAAAAGCGTGCACATTTGGGCAAATTTACGTTCTGCCCCCCCAAAATGGTTTGGTCTCGTACGGCTATGTGATAGCCTCAGCCTATCTTTTAAGCTTACCAGGAAATGTACAATGTACCATGGACATTTTAGGTATCTGACCTACCAAACTTACTTGGTTATTTTTAACTTTCCAACAGGACAGTTTTCTGGGGCATTTAACCATTTGTTTGCAAGATATTTTGGAACCTTTACCAACCACACATCATGCTTTGCTCCATCCAAGTTGAATACAGCATCCTGTTCATCCATATGTTATACAATAGATACAAGTCAAACCCAACAATCCAAGGCACTAAAAGTTCTTTCTGGTAGGCTATAACCTATTCACTACCGGTATGTCATTTGATTCTATGTTAAACAATGAAAAATATGTGCTGAAGAGTTATTCTGTGTAACTAAGTTTTTCCTGTAACTTTACAAAGATATCGTTAAAGATGTTTTTTAGCTTTAAAAAATTTGATTTAACGCAGTGGCTATTCTTACTACTTATTGTGAATATTACTTCAGAGGCAATTATGCACCTGTTCACTCTGCACCTATATTGTCCGACGTCCGTGGCTCAAAGCAAATCGGCTTTGTTCGAAGTGTTCATGTCAAAGGTGCAACCTATTTCGTCTCCTGAAAAGATCAAGAGAAAAAATAGAACAAAGTTGAAGTCGCTGATCGGAGTTCTTGCAAAAATTTTCTCCTTAAATTAATCATTGAATTTTTATGGGCCCCCACAAAATAAGTGTGACTTTTTCTTTATATTATAATTTTGTCTAGAAATGTTAGTTGGAAGTAAATAGACCATTCCAGTGTGGCAGCTCGTGATCATTTGTGGCTGCTACCGATGTCGTCCCATGAACACGCCGTCCACCCGATGTCATCTCATGTCTATGTCGTCCCTTGAAAGCAGTGTTGCCAGATGTTTAACTTTTTTTCCAATTAAATGTAGATAATTTTTTTTCAAGTCTTGCCACCTTTTCCTTTTTTTAGCGAATAGCTGAAAAAAACAATTATATATCCTAGAAATTAATTCTTATTTTTAAAATGTAATCAAATTAAAATCAGAGACATTTAAAAATGGTAGCCACCAAATTGGTTGTTTTTGTTTGCTCATCAACTAATTCCACAAGTTGTACCGACTGTACTGTTTGTTACATTATTCTTACATAACTGTAAGAATTATAATGTAACAAACAGTACAGTCGGTACAACTTGTGGAATTAGTTGATGAGCAAACAAAAACAACCAGTCTCCACCCATCATTTGTAATGGAGGTCGGAGGGGGTATAATCTTAATTTAATAACCCTAACCTGAAAGTGAGGTTCGGTTTATCAACTACCGGTACTATTTCAAGATAATACTTAGCTGGTCAACTGTTTCAACAACTCCGATCAGCGACTTCAGCTCTTCTGTATTTTCTCTTTTGATTTTTTCATGGCGAAAATTTCGAAATGTTTGAGCAACTCCGATCAGCGACTTTGGCTCTGTTGGTATTGTTTTCCCGGTCTTTTCAGGGTACGAAGTGTTTAGGGGACGAAATAGGTTGCACCGGAGTACTCGAGTAAGTCAATAAACAAACGTGCACAGCGACTCTTTACGGTATATCATATCAGTCAATTTTGAATAGGTATGCACACTGAACAGCTGTTGAGAAAACTGCAAACTCAGTGTGTGTTTAAAGCCTGCTGAAAAAAAGAACACTCAACTTATGGTCAACTGTTTCGACAACTCTGCAATGGCAACTCCGATCAGCGCTTCTGTATTTTTTCTCTCAATCTTTTCAAGGGAAAAATTGTGAAATGTTTGCTTCAGTATTTTTTCTCAACCTTTTCAAGGGATAAATTTTGAAATGTTTGCGACAACTCCGATCAGTGTCTTTGACTCTATTGTATCTTTTTCCTTGATTTTTTCAAGGGACGAAATCAGTGGATGAAGTGTTCACTGTTCGAGGGATGAAATACGGTAGGTTGCACCCGCATTGACATACATCGGTATGTCCACCAGACATTTGATCATGAGAGTACGGGAGCATTTGAACTTTTGGGACTTAAAGAAAAGTGCCATCAAAGACCATATCATGAAGGCAGTGGCTATTTGACCGGCTCCGGTCTTTGAATCTGAAACACTATTTGACCGGTCATGACGTCACTACATAAGCACTTTTTTCTTTTCTCTTTCAAAGCAAAAGACGTGAAGCTCCGAAATAAGTTCTAAATTCAACACGTTTTCTTCAACTCAGTCTGTGGCGCGTAGGTTACGTCTCCGACTGCCATTCTAGAGGGGATGAGTTCGATACTATCCGGAAGCATTCTTTTTTTTCTTTTTTTTTATCTAAATTTTGACCCGAAGCGCATTTTTGTGGTCAATTTTTAATTTGAGTAGCCTACAGCCCATTTTTTTATGTCTTTTCAAATGTGAGTAATAAAGTTAGAGTTTTTTTAATTTGCTGGAATTTGAGAATTTCTCTTGGTAATTTTCCGATCGTCATAAGTGACCGTGTTTGCCGAACGACCAATTACATTTTTGCTCTCAAGTTAGTTATATACAATACTTCTTTAAAAAATGGTTTTACCTTTACCATTTTTTTTAAAAGGTCACTTATGGTCGTTCGGCAAACACGGTTTGAAAAGATATAAAAAAAATGGGCTGTAGGCTACTCAAATTAAAAATTGACCACAAAAATGCGCTTCGGGTCAAAATTTAGATAAAAAAAAATGAAAAAAAAGAATGCTTCCGGATAGTATCGAACTCATCCCCTCTAGAATGGTAGTCGGAGACGTAACCTACGCGCCACAGACTGAGTTGAAGAAAACGTGTTGAATTTAGAACTTATTTCGGCGCTTCACGTCTTTTGCTTTGAAAGAGAAAAAGAAAAAAGTGCTTATGTAGTGACGTCATGACCGGTCAAATAGTGTTTCAGATGCAAAGACCGGAGCCGGTCAAATAGCCACTGCCTATCATGAAACGCTCATTTTGCACCGATCAAAAATTCTCTAGGTTCCTGACTCATCCAAAATTTTACCAATCTGACACAAAAATTCAGGAAGCACTGTCAATCAAATGGAATGCCACAATCCAAATTTAAACAAACAATATTTGCGGGAAACGCGTCTATTTTTCTCAACATTTACTAGATGTATCGTAAGCTATCATGTTATAGCTATGATGTAAGCTGTGGTACAAATCCATTTTTAAAATAGTTAGGCTACGTACCGGTAGTTGATTTTTTCTTAATGTAATTTTTTGATGCTTATTCAGTTAGCTAGTTACCTTCAAGAAGTTGAAATTAATTGCATTTTTATAAATATTTTCAGATGCCTGATGAGGGCTTAAGCTAAGTCGAAAACGTTAGACTGCTAAAAGTATTTATACATATGTAAAATATATTGTTAACTTATAATGCTCAACCCCGCTGTATTGTTGTGTCTTGCCTGTCTTTGGTGCAAAAAAGCAAACTCTCTCCGCCCCTGCCTGAAACTTTAATTGTAACGAAAAGATAAAAATCGTTCCTTATTATCAGTGTTGCCAGATGTTTTATCCATTTCCAATTTCCCAACACATATGCCAAAATCTGATTCATTATTTGTAATGTACCAAAAACTAGCAACTGTGTAGCGGACGCTGCTAGTCAGCATGCGTGCTCATATACAGCCGTCAGTGAGACGGCGACATTCCTGGGCATAATTGGCGAGGAATGATCGAGACACAAAGTCGTCTTCACTACTTCCATGTTGCACTACTTCCATCAATGAAAGCACCCGAACGACTAATAATTCCACCACCAAAACTTAGTTCAACGTACCGTCGTTCTACATTATTAACTTAATTCTTGAAGAATAGAACTTGCCATTTGAGTGTGCACACTTAACTTCGGAATTGTAGAACTGCATTTGCGTTAGGAATCATGGTTTAAGGTTTCTTAAAAATAGCTCTGGTTTTGATTGGGAAGGCGCAACCACAAGCATTGCAAGCTCTTCACGCGACCATATAACGCAACACAACGGTAGATCTACGTGTCGATGAAGTACAGTAGGCATGCGGTTTAGGCATCATACAAAATTGATTGCTAGATTAAATCCCGGGAGCAGCAGCTTGCGGTATTTGTAAAATGAAGAGAATATTCCAGAATCCGACTCCGACGCCAGTGAAGCGAAGCGCGTTACGTCAAAGAGAAAGCTCTCGAGCGCTACAATTGCAAAAAAGTAGTTCAAAATTAGCCTACACAAAATAGGCCTATACACATTTGTAGGCTACTATATGGATCAACTACTACTTAAACTACCAACTTATACCAGCGATTTTGGAAACGGCAAATTTGAAGCTGCCATGGCCTGCAGGGGCGTCTTTAAATGTCGCGAACCCAGCAACTTCGCAAACTTGACAAACTCCGCAAAGCTAGAGAAAGGTTTATGTTGTGTATCTGCACTGTGAACGAACTAGCCTATATCAATAGCCTATATGCAGAGATGTAGGGGAAAACCTCCTACAGTGCCCAGGCTCCTACAGTGCCCATATTCAAATTTTACCCACAATGCATCATCAATTGCGCGCCCGAATTCATTTTGAGATGTCCACGTGCCCAATGATTTCTAGCATGTAACGTGAAGATGCAATGTGAAGTACTTGGCAAATGAGAACAGAGATCATTTTTTTAGGAAAATAGAAACTTTTTTTGGAAGAAAGGAAAGTGTGCATGTGACTTCATTGCTCATGTTACAGTATTGTCAGTTACACTGTAGATAGTTAGTTAATGTAGGCAAGCTTCGATATTGCTTAATGCTTGTAATAATGTAATTTATAAATATTGCAGCACATTTTGTCCAAAATGGCGACGGCCCCAACAGTGCCCATCAGTGACAGAGCCTACAGTGCCCAGGGGTGGGCACTGTTGGATCTATGTTTTTTTTATTGATAATGAGCAACAATCTTTAGATAGGTTTACTTTTATTGTTCTTGTCCAGACAATAAGTTACAAATCTTCTATATCATATTTTCAAAATGTCCAGCAGCCTACAAAAAAGCTTGCTAGATATCCAGAAAATGTAATGAAGAAAGCATGCATGGAGGTGATTGTAAAAGGGAGATCAAAACAATTTGTATCTGAGGAGTGCGGCATTTCTCGTAGAACAATTCGGCGTTATTTAGCTAAGTGTGAAGGAGATCTAGAGAATATTACCATGACCAATTTCAAGCAAAACTACTCCGTAAACAGAATTTTCAATGACCAGAAAAACAGAAACTTTGTGACTATCTAATAGGGTCTGCGAAGCACCATTTTGGTTTTCCAATAAGAATGTTAGAAAATTGGCATACGAACTTGCTACGTAGGTACAAAATATGACAAAAAAATACCGGAAGCGTGGAAGGCAAATAACATGGCTGGAAAAAAATGGTTGGAAAGTTTTTTATTTCTTCATCTGCTTCTTTTATTGATTAGTGTCGTTCATTTTATGTATGGCTTGAATTCAACATTTTTGTGTGGTGATTGCTGCAGCCAGAATATTACAACACAAGATAAGTAGGATATGACCTTTTAAAGGGGTATTAAAGGAAAAACCTGACTTGGCGATTTTCCACGTTCTTTGTGTTTAACATGCTACCATAAAACGATTTTCAATAAAATTTTGCCCCATTGCGGTCTGACCACCATTGTGCGCGTGCTTTTGTCAGAGCTTTCAAAACAAGATTGGCCTGAGCAACGAAGCGTGCGACTGTAAAGAACGTCATAAAGTCTACGTCATAAAGTCTAGCAATCAACCGATCACGCAATAATTGTTACTGCGGGCGATTTGACTGTAGGCTATGTATGTATTTACATCAAAACAGCACATTTTAACATCAAAACAGCAGACAGTTTGCTCAAAACATCAGATTGGTAACGTGGTTTTTGTTATTGCTGGACTTTATGACGTATTCTTGAGCTGTGTTTGCACGTTTTGGTCATTTTGAAAAAAATGAAAATAAATGAAACACTGGACTTTGGGCCTTGCCAGCGCCATTGAAAACAAATTTTTTTGGGTAATTGTTTTTGAAATGTATTCTTGAATGTTCAGTTTACTCATTTTAATGCTTAATTCCGGTTTGAAATTTTCCTTTAGTATGCCTTTAAGCATTACAATAATGTCATGCTTTGTAAAGTGGGCACTGTAGGTACTCCCCATGGGCATTGTATGGGACCGATACCCTACAGTGCCCACTTTTGAAAACAAGTTTTTAAATGGCTGCCGAACAAAAATTAGTAATCCCAGAACTTAGACAAATAGGCCAAGAAATAGAGAAAACCTCAAACTATAGAATAAAAATCAAAAGTTCAGTGTTTCTCTGCAACTTTTTTCAAAATTTATGAAAATGTGAAAAAACTGGGCACTGTAGGAGGTTCTCCCCTACGTATGCGCCGCAAATTCTACGCCGCATACTTGCGGCGTAGACTTTTTGTTTGCGCTAACGCTTGCGGCCACATTTTTTTGGATAGTTTGCGCTTGAGGCTGCGCCGCAAAGTTTTTGCGGTTTTTTTAGCGCATAGCGTCAACGCATACTTTTTAATGTCTTAGTTGTTGTTTGCAATTTTTTTTGTCAAACTGCGAAATATTGATGTCTTGCAATTGCCCATTGTTCTAGTGTTGTGTCACAGTGTCATCTATTGTTCAGTCAGCTGGAGTTTGTTTGTATATCGCACTACTGCCTTTGACGCTAAAGTCCCACGTGGAGACTGAAGTCTTGCAGAAAAAAAGAAAGAATTAGTTAAAACAACTTAGGCCTACTGAGAAATTACTTAGTAAATTACGGGTCAGAACAGGAATGTAATGTAAGCAAGCAAGTAGGTAGGTTGGTAATGTCGCTCCATGTAAACAATGACTTGGCTTCGTAGTGTGAAGTTTTTTTAGTCAAGCAGTGTTGAAGGCGTTTGTAAGCAATTGTGAGCACTTTAATTTATATTAGTTAAGTCTTGCATTTTGGGGCAAATCAGAAACTTCTCAGGCAATGAGCAGTGCAGCCTATGTATCTAAACAAACTCAAATATTTGGTCTCCGACCGTGATTGCTTGCATGATGTTGTACTCTGTATGTTATATGTAGTACATTACTTTGCCGGTTATTCTTGTTGTAGGCTATGTAGCGTAGTAATGTGTAGGCCTACATACAGTAGGCTATCAAGCTAAGGTATTTTTACTTGACAATTTCTACATTCTGTTGCGTAAGTATGTAATTACTGTATATATGTTTTGTAACTTGATGAGCAGCTTAGCAAAACATGCATCCAGGGGCCAATTGTGAGAGGCTTTTGAGTAGCCTACTGCTAATAACACTAGTAATGCTAACTATCCTTAAATGCTAATAACAAAGAGTTGTGCAGTTCAGAATCAAAACTTGCTTGTGTCTGGCAGTTTTGTCTTCCATTAACCCACTTTTTAAAAATCTTATCAGAAAAAAGCATAGAGCTTACTGAGAGAATTATGGCATTAAAAGCAACATTAATCTTATTCAAACGGAATCATTTTAAAAATAGTGTTTTTTATAATGGATTTTTAGGGAGCGACAGTTAGTATATTACTAGGAGCGACAGTTAGTATAATAATAATAATAATAATTTATTTGCATCAGACAAAGCTGTCCATATCCAAAACAAAACAACAAAATAATACACAAACTGCAAATGCACAAATAACGAACAACAACAACGAAATAACATCAAAAAATAACAAAATAATACACAAACTGCAAATGCACAAAATCTCAATAAATAGGCTATCTACTGTTACAAGTTTACAGACAATGGTACGGTAGCGTTACAAGTTAGAAGAACTGAAAGTATTGAGAACGATAAAAACAATCAGATGACATGGCAGCCATCAAAACTAGTTAATAGCATACATAGAATTATTATAATGAAGACGGTAATTTGATATACGATGGCAATCAGACCTCATCAGGGAGGCAACAATAGAGTTAGACGATACTTCGCATCTTCCAACAAAAGAAAAAACATATTTACGAAGTAATGCATCAAATGTTATGATGTTACACAAGACTTGATGTTCACGTACGCTATAGTGTTTAGGCAAATTATGTATAATTCTAAACGCATTATTGAAGGCAACACGCAGACGATTAATGTCACGTTGATGATAATTTTCCCACAGATGACATGCATACATTGGAGTACAATAAGAACGGAATAGAACATTTTTAATATCACTGGAGCACTTGTAAAATTTGGATTTTAATTTGTTGGCAGAACAGTAGATTGATCGCACTTGTCGATTTATATCCTTGTCGTCACACATTGCCGTGTCAAGAAAAACACCCAAATATTTGACACTGTCTACGAATTTGATCTCACTTCCATTGAGCCGTAATACTAGAATTTTCTTGATAGGCATAATTATGCTACAGTTTCTTACACTACACTATTGTATTCAGGGAATAACTTACGGTAATACTAATCTCCAAGTGAAATGAAACATGATAATACAAATCCATGGTCCTACATGGAAAAGTATTTTAAGCTCTCTTCTTCGAAAAGCAAAAACTTATATTTTCAATGCCAGATGTGCCTTCCGGCCAAAAAGACAATTTCTCGTGACGTGAAATCGTGAAGTGGCTTGAAAAGTGGTTTTTGTTTCGAGTGGTTTATACCGTGTGAATGTTTAGCACCTAGCAAACAAAATGAGTTTGCGCTAGAGTATGCGCTAACGCTGACGCCGCCAACTTTTTTTACAAGTTGCGTTGACGCATGCGGCGTATAGTTTTTCGGACGTTTGCGTTTACGCTGACGGCGTTAATATTTTTTGTATGCGCGTACATCACTGCCTATATGTAACCTATAGCCGAGCTAAGATAACATTTATAGCAACCAATAAAAGAAAACTCAATCTAAAAATGAGCATTACGCACATTTTCGTGCAGCCAAACAGGTCACATTGAGAGTCACTTAGCCATTTCTTTTATGACAGAAAAATAGGCCGGTTGGAAAAGCCTAGAACATCACACAACTCAGGCGAAAGAGAAATTGAAAAAAAAAACTAATCGGGAAAAAATGATGGTTTGTGTGGCGCCCGAGAGCTAATTTTCTCTGACGCAGAGCGCGTCACTGCTATGATGTCAAGCCGTATTTTAGAATATTCTCTGTGACGCTAGAGAGCCATCCCCTCTGACGTAGCGCGTGTCAATTCTATGACGCCAAGTCGAATTCTGGAACCTTCCGTCCAATCAACAAATGCCGCGTGCTCTCGGAATGCAGTTTCGTAGGTAATCAACTTTTGCATTGTGCCTGAGTCGCAGTACTAGGCTACTGTATTTCATCGAAACGTAAATTCACCGTTATATTACGCTAGATGGTTGCATGTAGAATTGGCAATGCCTGTGGACGCGCCTCTCCAATTAAAGCTAGAGTTCTTTTTAAGAAACGGCAACTATGATCCCTGACTTATTCTACTATTCCACCAGCTCAGTGGCCGAGTGGTTTCGCCTTCGGCTCTGGTGCTGGTAGATCTGAGATTGATTCAAGGTCGGGTCAAACCGAAGACTTTAAAAACGGTACCTATTGTGTTCTTTCTTGCATAGCGCAGTGAGAATGAGTCGGGTAATAATGTGATAACATCGTAAACCTGATACAAATTAAAAATGAACCCTGTCGCTAAAAGACCTTAGCTGTTATAGAGCGACAATAAATAAAACCATAACATTATTATTATTATTATTCTACTATTCAAAACTATTCAACTCTAAGTCGACTCAGACTTAGGCTCAGGTTCTCAGACTGCTATTATTATTCCTCTCTGTAATCCAGTTGGTTGGTTGATTTCTGCGGCTTCTATAATGTAATGTGCAGAATTCTATTCTCTGGAAGATGCAGTCGTAAATGAAGTTTCTTTCCCCCAAAGTTGAAATTCTTTTGTTGTGATGAAGTTTATAATGTAGACTAGTAGCCTACGCCAGCATGCTAGTAGTTCGGTAGTGGAATTGTCAATAGTTCGGTGTTCTCATTTTTTATGTTTGGATTCTGTTCTTCTGAAACCAGCGGTCAAGTTAATAAACGTTTTAAAGGAGTCTATCTTGTGGTCAAGTAGGCTACTATTCTGTCAACTAGTCAAAATAGGCAGTGAAGAAGACTATCGTGTCCTGGTCATTCCTCGCCAGTTCTAATCTCGGTTCTACCCAGGAATGTCGCCGTCAGCACGGACAGCTGCATATGAGCGCGCGTGCTAACTACTGCGTCCGCTACATTTGCAAAAATGAGAGAACTTGTAGCTTGGGACTGGTATATAAGTCCCCCCCCCACCCCCCTTGGTAACTCATGACAAAGACAGGACTCAATGGACATGGCTCTTTCGCCATAGTTGTGTGCCGGGTTGTGTGATGTTCTAGGCGTTACCAGGCCGGTTAGGCCTATCATTCAATAAGTTCCTTTTTCTCATCGAGGGTTGGAGGCAATGAGGCGCCCAGTTTCTCTGTTGTGAGATTTTTCTACTGCAGTTTTGTAGTTAAGTCCTGACCAGTTTTCAATATCATTAGTCCAACTTTATGGTGGTCTGCCTCTATTTCGCTTGCCGTTCATTTTTTTTTCTAGTTATGATGGCTATCCCTCGTCTTCGAGGATGATGGCCTTCGCAAAAAAATAAAAGCTAACGGTGAGTTCTTAAATGGCTAATTAGTCCAATCTTGGCTTTAAAAGTTCGGTTACATTTGGTACATTTAAGATCGTTTGGGAGAGTTGGTTGTGGGTGTGATTGTCGTTCTTTTCTTTGCATTCTTTTTTCTTTTAACCTTTGTTCCAGACGGTTGTTCGCCTGGTCAAACGTCATGTAGAAACCGTTCGGGTCTACTGAATATTACGTCATGGAAATTCCTAAAACATGAGCCAAAATTGCACCATCGTCCGTAAGACTCGTGTCAAACCTGTTGAAACCGGTTTAAACATTGTGCCTTTGAGTTATCACAAATTTTTCTGATTCATTCTCGAAGTTGTTTGTTGGAAGTCGGTTGCACATTTAACTGGTTTATTTGGTGCTTGCTAACTGGACAAATTCTCCGTCTTTTATCCAAGTAATCTGTATCGTAGTGACAGTTTTAGAGGTGTAGGCATTGCATCTCCATTTCGATAGCCGCGGGCTAATTTTACAGAAATACACTGTTTGAAAAGAAGTTCAAGTGTGTGTTTCTTCGGTCATTATATACAGACGAACGGATTCGGGAACTTTATGTTAAAATTTTCCCACGAAGAGATTATGGTTTACCGCTGTGACCAACCTTTTAGATCTGCTCTTCTCAAACGTGGCAACACCTTTCTGAGTGGCAGATCTCCAAAGCAGCCTATCCTCTGCGGTTTCCTCCCAGTTTGTATAATTGGTGCCCGGAATTGATGTTACACATTTTAAGATTACTCTTCAGTGAGTCTTTATACCGCTTCTTTTGTCCACCTACCGAACGCTTACCCTTAGCCAATTCCGAGTAGAACATTTGTTTAGGGGGACGCTGATCTGGCATTCGCACTACATGTAGTAGTTGTCTTTGAATAGAATTATTGCAAATCATGTGACCAAAATATTTCAATTTTCTTGATTTAATTGTTTGTGGTAGAATTTCCATGTTGGTTTGTATTCTGGATAGTAGACTACGTACATCTTTGTAGGCCTATAGCCTACCTTTTTTTAATTGTTTTTGTAATACTGTAGGTACTGAAAATGTTTTTGCTCGTAGCGGCGAGCCTTGTAGCCTACTATTTATTGGCTTAAACTCTTATTGGTTGCACTGAATTTTAAACATCCTTGCTACAAAAGTGTTACTGATTTCAAAAGTTTTCTTTGTTCTGTAATATTTTTTAACACCCGAAATAAAGTTTATATTTGATAAAACCATAAGATTTCACTTCAGGATCGCAGCAGTAGCCTACATGACTTTTCTTTTCCTTTTTTTCTTTCATTTTTATTGAGCATCAGCATATCTTGTTTCAACTTAATTTGCCGATGCTTGATATTTCTCGCAAAAACAGGGAAGCAGCTGACTCGATGACTGATATAGTCTTTCGCTGCTTCCTGTCTGTTGTGGTATCTAGATTGTTATGGTGCTTTTTTATAACATGGGTGCATTTCTAACATTTTATTTGGGGGGTGGGCTCTATTAACACCTAGCTGTGTTGTTATAGACAATAGACAAAGTATAAGTAATCGGTGTAGGTGAGCCAACAATCTTTACCTTTTTTAAAAAGAAACACTGTTTAGTTTCTTTTTATTTCTGAACATCATATCGAAAATCAACCCACACCAAAACATAGCTTGAAGTACAGAAAAAGGTAAAAGCAGCAAAACGTGGTTGAATCCGAAATAAAATTATAAGTTTGAATTTTGGCTTGGTTGCTACACTGCAATCTCCTTTGATTTTCCGTGAAAAAAGTTTTTTGCTACGAGGGCACGTAAAACTTTACAAGGTAACTTGAAAGTCACCCACATCGTTGCTTATGCCTTTACGCCAAGCTCAGTCGCCACTTTGTAACCAAAAATTAACCTTGAAAGAAAAAGGAGGCATCTTGCAGAGATTTCAAAGGCTGAGAGAAAATAATTATTAAGCTTGTAACACAAAGTAACATTTTTTCACGTCGCAGGGCCCTTCAAAAAGGGGGTCCGGGGCAACTGCACCCTCTTCCCCCCTTAAATCCGGAACTGTGCACAACACGGTCCAACAAATCAGTAAATCACCCCATTTCGGGAATATAACCCCCCACCAGTGGTGACGTTCTCCGCAATTGCGCCCTAGTGAAAGAAGAAAATCTTGAAGAAGGAGGACACCGGAGATCACAAGAAGGAAATGGAGCTGCGCGAATTGACGGAAGCAATGGTGACTAAACAAGTAGGTTATCTAGGATTTCGCCACAGTGGCGATCATCACGCGTGAGGGAGTGATCAAGAAGATTCTGAAGAAATGGGCCACAGTTAAGATTAAGAATAAAATCCTCACAGCGAGAAAGACGGCTGAATGGAAAACTTCATTGAAGGCCAATCTTTGCCTCGACACTCTTTTCGACGTCGTTGACGACAAATTGCTGCACTCACGCGAGGTTGATTTCGTTAAATACCAACGCGGAGCACGTATTGATTTCATTGGATTGGGAGGCGGTGAAATCTGAGAAGAAGAGGGACGAGCGGAAGGAGTAGCCTACAGTGGCGTATATTCAGGGTGTGCAAGGTGTGCACTGCACACCCCAAGAAATC
Organism: Aplidium turbinatum; assembly: GCF_918807975.1. Lineage (NCBI taxonomy): Eukaryota > Metazoa > Chordata > Ascidiacea > Aplousobranchia > Polyclinidae > Aplidium > Aplidium turbinatum. The sequence continues at coordinate 39,936,507 of NC_137473.1, forward strand.
CAGAAAAAAAGAAAATTTCCATCGGTTGTCGATGTTCTTTACTTTTCTGATATTCTAACATCTTGCTGCATGCTGATTGCTTTCTTTTCAATTGCAAAACTCGTCCCCTTCTAATTTTAATACTCCAACGTTTGAGGTCATTGCCTTTAATTTTTTTCGGTCATTACCTTTAAGCTTTAAGCTGGGTGTGCACCATAGTGGTGTGCACTGACACCTTGGCGAGTGCTATTTAAAATAAACAATTAAGAAAAATGACGTCACAAGGCAGCTAAAACAGCAATGGTTTTAGTTCAGCTAGGGTGTGCACTCGCTGATTTGCACACCTTGGCGCGTCATTGGGGGAATCCCAGGCAATAGCAAGTTTTAGCTTGTTGGATTAGAGTTTGAGCTATGGTTTGAGGTGATCAGAGTTGGAAACAAGATAAGATAAAATGTTTTTTATGCACCAAGTGCCAGTAAATTAGGACTAGCTTGTCTGAATCTGCAACAAAGCTTATGGTAACAGCCAATATCATTGATGCACCATTCTAAAACAACATATCTAATCGTTTTGTAATTGGAGTGTTTGTATGTTACTGGTATTGTACCGTACCTTATTGCTGAAACACCTTAATTATGTAGCAGGTGCCAGCTGACTCAAAGTCGCTTTCTGTGTCTCCTGGTTTGTCTCACATTAATTATTGCCTATGTTTGTTTCGTCTTGGGTGTACCACCGGTACGGTATATAATATATATATTAAAATGTGAAGCCAATGAACAAAATGATACCGGTAGGCTACTGATAATAAAAAAATTGGCTAGTGGCTAACATGCCAATATGCCAACATGGCTAACATGCCAGCTGCGTTTAGACTACATGCGTTTTTACTGCGACAAATCGCATCGCTCGATACATTCCACGCGAGTGTATTGGAGCGCTTAGACTGCGTGCGTCTTGTCTGCGGTGACGTGCGGTTTGTCGCAGACATTTGGATGGGCTTTGACGTACCGTAACGCAATGCATCCTAGTATACGTCAGTCTAAGGTAGCCTATGTTTGTGAAAAGACGTCAAAGTAAGCTACTTTGATGTGAGGTAATGGCAGAAAAATAGCTTTCTACTGCAAAAGTAAGTTATTAGGCAGATTTTAGCCAGAAATAAAGGCCTTTTGCAAATGTTTTATTGTATTTTTAGTCAAAGTGGATGCCTCCTAGAATTCAAGGCAATTTTGTTTGCCAAACTTAACTCTTGTTTCATTCATCTAGCTCTACGCCATAGTTTGAACTGCATTTTTTTAAATGCATTGTTAGCTTTCAAGCCAGTGATGATTTTGCAGCAATCTTGATCACCATCTTTACTGTGGCAAGCCTAGGAAATTTACCGGTACCAGTAGGTATGTACAAAATGAAAATCAATCAATCATTGGTTTATTTTTTGGTATTACAGTATATGTACTGAACTGAGAGAGGAAGGAAGCAAAAGATCTTATATGAGGTCAGCTTCCATCCTGTTAATATGTTACAGGAGATGTTACCAATAAAAATTAGTTTAAAAAAAAAGAAGTTTGATGCATACCGGTACTGTTTAATACATAGGTAGCCTACCGTACTTGAATATCAAGTGAGTACTTGAATATCGAGTTACTAGTTAATGTATTTTCAAATTGTGAGGAAAATGATCATCTGAAATGCACCAACTACCAGACCTATCATACTGTTAAGTTTGTAAAAAAACTTCGATTACCGTACTGATAATGTATATTATACATTTTAAAACTAACTACCTCTCCTTATATTATTATTAGGTAGGCTGTAAGTAAACTAGGTACTTACCCTGTATGTTTAGTTTGAGACAACATGCTTTTGTTTAGATTGACACAGTCACCCCAGTAAGATTTTCCATTTTTATTTCAGACTCAAGTGATGATGGTCCATCCAGGCGTCCAAGACGTAATCAAGATTTTGATAATGAAACTAATAAAGTCATTTATTCATTGCTTTATCAGGATATAATCGACAGTGTTTGTTGTCAGATCGATCAAAGATTTACTGCTGTCACAAAATTCGAGTTTTTCCAACTGCTGTGCTGTGACAAGTTTCCTGAATTCAAAAAAGAATTCCCTGACCATTTAATGACAAAATTGCAAGATATATATAGAGGAAAATTCGATTATTCTCGGCTTAAATCTGAACTTCAAGTTGTTTACTCGCTGCCAGAATTTTCGCAACAAACTGTTCAAAGCATGTATGAGTATGTTCATCAAAACTCTTTAAGTTCTGGCTTCAACGAATTGTTTAACTTAACGCAGCTGGTACTTAGTATTCCCAGCACTACAGCATCGGCAGAACGAAGCTTCTCAGCTCTAAAGAGAATACATACCTGCTTGCGTTCCACACAAGGACAAGAAAGACTGAGCTCGCTCAGCTTGCTTTCAATAGAGAAGGAACTTTTGCTAGAACTGAAGCAAAAGCAAGCTTTCTACGACGATGTAATTCAAAAATTTATTGCACAAACAAGAAGAATCGAATTATGCTATAGATGAATTTTCCTTCTGTAGTCGAGGTGTTAAACATTTTCGTTTTTACTAAGTAGTACGGCGGATAAAAGTACAGCCGACCAACATAGCAATCGACTTTCTTGTTTATTACACTGGTCAACACAACTTTTCTTGCTTGGAGTTTTTTAATGGATTGAGGGTAACTTTGAGGTGCCGAATCTGACCTCAGTTTTTCCTGTCAGGTTCGTGAGATATGATAACAGCAAATTATTACTTTTGTTAAAAGTGGAAGATTTGACGTTGCGTTTATTGCACATACACATTGTGCTATATCCAGAAATCCAGGTCATGTAGTACATAAGTAGCTGAAATACACCCACCCACTATAATTTTGATACCAATTTGTTTTCTAAGCAACATTATTAACCATCCAGTAGTAACAAGCCAAAAGGGAGGCTAAAAGAATAACTGACCCCACCCCCGTCAATGTTTTGCATGAAATCACAAAGATTTAAACAGGCTTATGGCAATGCTTGTTCAGTAACCTTATTTAAGCTGTTTTGGCCTATCTAACACTAACCTTTCGTTATAGCACTGCATATGTTGGTGGTAAACGCAACGCCAAATCTTCCACTTTTGACAAAAGTAGCAATTTGCTGTTATCATATCTCACAAACCTGACGTGATAGGATAAATCTGAGGTCAGATTCGGATTCAGCACCCCAAAGTTACCTTAAATCAGTTCTCAAAGCCTATGCAAAAAAAAATGTTTTTTTTGTTGACCAGTGTTATCGAGTTGCTTTGCTATTGTTTTTTATTTTAACTTTCACCTGTTTGTTTTTAATCCGCTTGTACATTTCTCAAGGTGTTGCAACTGAACTGAAGTATGTGACTTTAGAAATGCAACTTAATGTTTGATATTAAGTCTCATTCAATAGGCGCTGTCAAATACATATCTATTTTGTATTCTTCTCCATTCCGACAACATTAGTTTTGTCAATTCTGTTCATGTTCAGAATTTGTGCTGAAAATGCTCTCAGAACGCACCAAATTCAATGTTAAATTTAAAAATTTTCTGGGGGAGGCCCCCCAGACCCCCCGCTGTTGCTTTGCCGTCACTGAACACCCTGTCAAAGTGGTCACGGTACGCCACTGGTAGCCTAAGCTGCTTTCAAGAGAGAGAAGCGAAAAAACGAGCGGAAGAACGCGAAGAATGTACTTGCGACTCGAATGACGACAATACAGAAGAAACTCCAAGAAGGCGATTACTTTGAGATTGTTCGATCGGCAGAGAAGAACTCGAAGAAGAGCAGGAGCGATGTAGCCTACTTTCGATCTGCATAAAGTTGCGCGTGAGGCGGAAAGGTATGGAATTCCGAGTCTAGCAGCAGCTATGCCCTCGCAACCGCAACATTACTGGACACAAATGATGATTTCAATCCGATGATGATAGTCGACAAAAACAAGCTCGTTCGTCCACGAAAACGGTTCCGTTTAGAGACGAATCACTTCGCGTCCAGTTCGCTCGGCACAATAGCTGAAGGCCGTTACTTTGATGACAGAAAGGATAGAACTTTTACATTGAATGGCATAGCTATTGTCAAAAATTAATCGAAGCCCACTACGTGATGCTGAAATACCCAATTACCCATGATCTGAATATATGGACCACGTTTCCATTTAAGGCCGTTCAACTGGGAACAACATTGCCAAAACGATGTTGGCTGCTCTTAAAGTCAAGGGAATTGATGTGAAAGGCATTCGGGTCGTTGGCTGCGACGGAACTGCTGTCAATACAAATAAGCACACAGGGCCATCACTACCATTCAGAAACATATCGGAAGTACGGTGCAATAATCGATTTGCCAGTTTCACCTTAACCAACTCCTGATGGGAAATCATTAGCATCGCAAACTTTCAAAGGATTTATCAGCCGTGTCGTAGCTAATGATAAGTGCAAAATGGGAGAATTTGCAGTCGTCGAGTTCGAGAAGACAAAATCCAATCTGACGGAAGTCGATGAGGTGATGGAAATTAGCGGCGATCAAAAGTAGGCCTATCTGCTCTATATCGTGTTGGTCATCGAGGAAAGTCTGCCTCCATAAAGCATTCGATTCCGTGATCCAGGAAAACAGGGTCATGCACGATGGCTTACTCTCGTTTCAAGGATATGCCGACTTTATACCTCAGAGCCAGAACCAACAGAGGCGCTGATAGAAATGACGACAGTGGCGGCTCGTTAAAGGGAGCTGTGGAGCTGCAGCTCCCTCTGCGATCTGACATCAAAATAGAACTTGTTGAAAATACCCTTACAAAAATTTTCCTCGACGTCCTCGTGATGATTCAACTTACCTTCGCTGTTCTTGCATATTATTCACTCTTTAGCATTCTTTTTAAAAAATTGAATGGAAACTTTGTGGAGCTGAGCAACCAAGTAGCTCCACGAAGGGTGTTCTTTCTATTATGACGATTTGGGTAAACCCCAATGACGCGAACACAAACGCAGGCAAAAGCATAGCCTCTGGGAGCTGTGCTCCCAACAGTTTGACTGTGTTCCAATGTTGCTCAAGTCAGCACATACACTGCTGGGTTCGTTAGACAGCTTACCGGTCATTGACGATAGACTATATTTATTATTTGACATAACTTAGCCTATAATTAGCTGTTTATTGGCTAAATTTGCCTTATGGCATATGAGGACTTTGTTATACCAGTCTACAGTGAGCAATTTTTAGCATACATGATTACAAAAGCAATAGGCAGGTAGGGCACTTAAGACTAACCTGTGGGATGTTGAATCAGTCTGAAGTATTATAGCCTGAGTATTGATATATTCCTAGTTCCTACTGTCTTATCCCTTTTAAATTGTTAATTGTGTAGCCTGTGACTGTAGACAGGTAAAACAACTAAGTAGCCTACCGGTACCGGCAACTCATATTGTATTAACTAAGCTGCTAAATTGGCTACACTGCCTGACTTTCTTTCATTTTACCTACACATAGCTTATGCAAGATTATTGTTTCAAATTGTGCTATCATCATTATACTGAATGTTAAAGCTTTTTTGATCTGATCATAGACAACTCTGTTCAATATTTGCAAAGTACAACTTTCAATAGGTTATCATTACAAGAAAAGATCAATATTAAACTTGAAGGTAGGCCAACGCCTCCCCTTGAAATTTCACAAAGAGCACCATCCAGCAGTAGTAGGCTAAAGGTTATACCCGGCATTTTAATCAACATTTATACAAAACTAACTTGTGGCTGCAGTGCAAAAAATGCATTATTTTGCTTTCCATGCTTACTGTTTGGTGGTGATGCATCATGGACAAAGTCTAGAATTAAAGATTTAAATCATATCAATCGAAACATTGCAAGACATGATATATAAATCACAACTTCATTTGAACAACATGGTAAATTTACCTCTTTTAGATACAGCTAATATTGCTTCCCAGCTTGATTCTGGATACAGATAATCAATTGCTCGCCACAATGAGAAAGTAAAAGAAAATCGGCAAATTTTATCAAAAATTATCAACTGCATCAAACTGTGTGAGAAATTTGAGTTGCCACTCAGAGGTCATGATGAGGTAGCGATCCATTATTGCAAAGAAGTTTCTTGCAAAGTGATAGCTACACTAAGATTTAGGTTTTAGTTTTTTTTTTTCTTGTTAGGTTTCTAAGCACCTTTTCATTATATGTTCAGAGCCATTCTTAAGCTAATTTTTATTGCTACATAGGCCTACCATCTAACACTCATCAGTCATCCTTACAACGCTGTAATTTTACTTCTGTGAGAGTTCATGCCTGCTGTATTAACTGTTTTTAATTTCTCTGAAATTGCTTCATTCGCATGATGACTACTATGAGTGGTGCAACGATCAATGCATTCCAGTTGAGGTTAGTTGCAATTTTTGAAGTTTTGTATCACTAAATATACAATTTTTAGTAAATGCTATATCTCATAGTTTTATGCTGGAAGTTTCATTTGGACTTATACGGGCAAAATTTATTTGATATCAATCAATCTGCTTATTGTCAACATCACTCCACAGAAACAGCTTTACTAAGAATCCATAATGATATTGCTACTGTACTTGACTGTAATCATAGCATTGTTCTACTTTCTCTTGATCTTTCAGCTGCTTTGGATAGGCTACCATTGATCATAAACTTCGGAGCTGGTATACAAGTCCCCCCCCCCCCTTGGTAACTCATGACAAAGACAGGACTCGACCAAACATATACTATAGGGTGAAACTACTTTACCTTTGCTTTACTGTTCACACACTTCAATCCACATGTTTTGGTCAATTCCTCTTTGTCATGAGTTACCAAGGGGTGGGGACAGGGCCTGATTAAGGCTCACGGGGGCCCGAGGCACAGCTAAGTTTAGGGGCTCCTGTTGGCAATCGCTTTCAATGCAATACCATGTAGTCTCTGCGAATGATGAAATATGGGCTAACAAATAGTTCAAGCAAAACTATAACTTCATAAATATTAATTTAGCCAATTTACCTACAACTTTCTAACAGGATGAATATTCTTATACTTGTTACAAAAATTGTTGGATGAAAAATCTCTATAACAGATTGGAAATTGAGCTCATTTCAATTTCATACTGAAAACACTAGCAAAATATATGCTACATTTGAATTTGAACTAGCAGAGTTTATTAATTGATCCTTGAAACCAGTGCTGTGTTAAACCCTTTGTTGGCCCCGGGGCCAGAATAATTTTGGGCCCTCTCATCAAGCAGACCTATAATATTGTGTATATTTTCACTGCACCGACATGGAAATGTGGTTCATTTCAATAGACTTTCTCACCAGTTTAGAAAACAACACAAGTGTAAGTAACCGCAAACACAAGTCTTTCATTTCTTAGCTATACCTTTGCTTGGAATGAAAGCCAAAAGTGTTAACAATTTCTAATAAAAAAAATACTGGCAATGGAACATATCAAACATATCGGTCACGACGCGGTAATACCATCGTACAAAATTTTGACTGTTTGAACTTTGCCGTGTTTGAAAATACCCTATCAATTTTTACATTGATTTTGAAATGGGCCCAACTACAGCAATTGCACTTCAATCCTCACTGAGTGAACTTTTTAGGTATGATGCTTCTTACCAGTATGTTTAAGCATATATTATAACCATTATCGAAGTTTCACCACAAATGTAAATGACCAAAATAATCAAAACAGTTGTGCCAAAAACACTTTGTGGCAATTGGGCCCTTTTTGAATTCATATATTCAATTGCATCAAACCTGTTATATGTTAAATACATTTCTGCAGATCATGTTACTAACGTTATCGCATTTTAACTTTGTTTTTAGAGATGTTTTCTTGTAGTTAGGGCCTAAATTTGTATAATAGGGCCCAAATTTGAGATGTTTTAGTATAATAAGGGCCTAAGTCATCTTCTTAATGGACAAGTACATGCAGTGAACTTTAGCAACTCAAAAAAAAACTTTACTGAAACACAAAATCTATTATTTGTGGGCCCCTGAGATGGTGGGCCCGAGATCCGGGCCCCCTTTAAATGGCACTGCTTGAAACCTATAAAAGTATTGACGCCTACAGTACTAAGGTAAAAAAATTGGGGGCCCCCAAAGCCAGGGGGCCTGAGGCCTGTGCCTCGTGTGCCTCATGGTTAATCGGGCCCTGGGTGGGGACTTGTATACCAGCTCCCAAACTTCTTATAAATCGTCTTAAATCAGATTTTGACATTACAGGAATGGCGGAATGGCACTTGACTGGTTCTCTCCTTATCTTTTTGACCAAACTCAGTCTGTAGCAATTGAAAACTCAATGTCTTCTGCAACATTCCTTTCTTCTGGAGTTTCTCAGGGTTCTGTTCTCGGCCCTGTCTGGTTTTGCCTCTACAAACCTCTGTTTGACATCATGAAGCGACATGGGCTTTCATACATAGAGTTTTACAACACCACTCATATGCTGATGATATACAATTGTATTTGCATGTTACTGATGAAGATTTATTGTGTTGTATTAAAAATCAAAAATGTTTGGTTGATATTTCAAATTGGGTGTACTATACTGTAATATGTTAAAACTGAATCAAGAAAAATCTGAGTTTATTGTATTCTCTCCAAAACGGTGTATTTCAAAGTTTAACGACATGACCCTTACCCTGAGTAATATTATTCCTTCTTCTGATTCAATTAAATTGCTTGGTGTATCATTAAATCAACATTTGTGTTCGGAAAAATTTGTCAGTGACACTGTTAAAATCTGCTTTTTTCATCTCAGAAATATTGGTTCCATCAGACAGTTCATAAATATTGATGCTTGTAAAACTTTAACTCATGCACATCCAGGCTTGATTATTCAAATTCATTGTTAAATAACATTGTGCTATTTTGCGTCTTCAAAGAGTTCAGAATACTGCCGCTCGACTAATTACTTTAACACGTAAACATGAGCATATTACTCCTATACTAAATTTCCTGCATTGGCTTCCAGTAATGTATCGTATTCGTTTCAGAATATGTCTATTAATTTATAAAGTTTTCCATGGTTTTGCTCAGAACTATCTGGACACTTTGCTTGTTCATTATAATAATAATAATAATTTATTTGCATCAGACAAAGCTGTCCATATCCAAAACAACAAAATAATACACAAACTGCAAATGCACAAATAACGAACAACAACAACGAAATAACATCAAAAAAAAATAACAAAATAATACACAAACTGCAAATGCACAAAATCTCAATAAATAGGCTATCTACTGTTACAAGTTTACAGACAATGGTACGGTAGCGTTACAAGTTATAAACCTGCCAGAACTTTGCGTTCTCAACATTGTTCTTTTGCAACCCTTCATGTAAGACACAATATGGAAATCGCACTTTCCCAGCTGTTGCTGACAGTTGCTGAAATTGTTTGCCTATTTGTGTAAAAAAAGCTGAAAATTTAAATGAATTCAAAACTCGCTTGAAAACGTTCTATTTCACTGAACATTATGATTGAAAGTACCGTATTATTTATCACCATTGTCATGCACAGTGCCCAGGAGCATAGTTTGCACTGTGGATGTGGTGCTATGTAAATGTTAGTATTATTATGCGTGAAAATTATTTGTACTTAGCCCTCGTAACAACATGGTTCACGGCACCGTACCGACTGTAGAAACTATCGTCTAAATGTGTAAGCATGGTTCACGGCACCGTACCGACTGTAGACACTATCGTCTAAATGTGTAAGTCATCACACATCTAAATGTGTTATGTGGTTTGTTATCTGTCTGAGTTAGCTGTGTGTGTCATTGCCATGTTGTTCTCTCAATTTTGTTGCTGCAATGCCCTCGCCTTCCTTCGTACGTCAAAAGGGTTGTATCGAAAAACACGGTCAAACGATAATATTCAAGGCAAAATTTACGAGAACTATGTCAGTATATTATCTGAACCTGGTCTCTTCATTCACTTCGACATTACTGTTTGATTACATCTTCCAAACTATTATAGTCTATGGTTGGCTGCTCAACAAAATAAAGTAAATACAAGTGACTTTACCCCAATAAACAAAGAAAAATTGTTTATTTTAAATATCACCGTATGTGATGTAGTCCTAGGGTACTTAGGCTACTATAAACTGCAACCAGCAGCAGAAATTTCACTTTGAGGCAGAATGGTGTTACCTCTTAATTGTGGTTGCTCCTTGGGGCAAGGCGTAGTAGCCTACCAGATAGTATCCCTGGCTGAAGTTACAGCTGTCCGAGCTGTGTATATGTTTTGTAAAGGCCTTTGTTTCATTTCAGGTGCAGTAGCCAATAGCCATGCATTTTATTTCGCTGCAGTAATACACACTTTCCTATGCGTGTTTAACGATCATCGTTTGACTGCTGTTTCTAGTGCTATTTTCGTGTGTTTACACTTTGTCGTTGTTTGTATGCGCTGGAAGACATTTAATAAACCTCCGTCATAACACCCAGCACCCCATAACACCATGGAGTTTTTCAAAGAACAGTAGGGCTACTCCACCTGTATTTGAGACTTCTTGTTAGCCTATATAAAATCTACTTGCACCTTAATTATGGAAATTTATGTCTGTGAAAACTCTTTGTAAAGGTAATCAATACATTAATCTCGATTATTTTCATTGCAATTTTTGCTGGAAATACGCTCAGAACGCACCAAATTCAATGTAATTTGTCAAAATTTTCTGGGGGAGGCCCCCCAGACCCCCCGCCGGAGCGTTCGCCTTTGGCGAACTCTGCAGGGACATGTCACTTGCAGCACCTTCACAGGCCACGAGCCGCCACTGAATGACGACGTATGCTACTTCGTTAAAGTTTACGCTCCGATGTGGTTTACTACCAAGCAAAACAAGAAGATTCACTTTGCTGCTCGGTCCTTCCTTCGGTTGGTTAAGCTGACTCGCTATCTGACAGGCCAATCAATAAAAGTCGTCGACAGTTGCCTACAATCAAACGCCTTCGCTGCGCATCCGGAGATTGTAGTGTTGGCCCTTCTGCATGACAAGTCTAAGCCAATGCGTATGCTCGCAGTTTATCGGATCCAGAAAGCAAGGGACGAGTACACTGGTACGATACGTCGCTTCGAAATTCCTAAATTAAACTTTGGGTACACAGATTTCACAACAAACTCGTTGCTCCGGTGGAGCGAGCGGAAACTCACTGAGCCGCCAATCTACGCGATTTCAGCATCCAACAGCTCACAGAGCTTTTCGTCGAGACCGATGTTCCTATATCGATTGTATCGATTGACAGTTTTTCGTGCTGCACGCAAGCCGTTGAGCGCGTAATCAAACTCGTCACCGAAGTAAGCGATGAAGTCATCAGCCATGACAGCAGACATGAGCTTATTCTGACGCGAACTGCTGCTCGCTCACAGCGTTCACGTTTTGAGAAAAGAAAGATTACGTTCTGTGATTGTTTTTGACTGTTTTCGTAGTTTTGTGTATTTTCTATTTTTTTAATTATTTAACAATTTAAAAAAAAAAAGATTTTTATTTTACTGTATTTGGGTAATATAGACTTTTTTCTGCGGCGTTTTCCCGCGGCCCGAACTAAAAAAAAATTTCAGATTATTTGTTTGTGACCTAAGCCTCCTATCTGAGCCGAGTTGCTAAGTGATTTGACAAAAAAAGTGCATTGACGGCCCTCCCTATTCCATACATGAGGAGATGGTCCATTGGACCATTGATGCTGATGAACAACATTACTGAAACAAGGGATTTGGTCAGCCGTGATCGTAGCGGTGTGAAGACCAAGTTCATTTGCGAAAATCCGCTTTCGGCTTCAGCAAAACTTATAGCAATCATGTTTAATAGCCTACAGCCTACATTCTTGAGCAACTTTATCGTATCTGGTATATGGCAAAGATTGTCAACGTACAATCGAATATAGGAGTGGTGACAGGAAATCTCTCCTCCATTTCCCGTAATATCTGCGGCCCTTTTTGTCATGGAACTTCGATTACAGCGGTCCATAACTCTGGTAGGCTACAATAATTTTCAAGCTCTTCACAGACTTTACATTGTTGGTGTCCACCATCCTGCTTCCAATGTTGTCAACCGAAGCTTGAATAAACCGATTACGACCAAAAGAAGGGTAGTCTCCGTCGAGCTTTGAACTAGTCCAATTAACGTTATGCCTTTAAAGAGTATAGTTTTTGTACAAGACTCAAGTTAACAACTTCATCAAACGAATACTTTCCTTCTTGAACAGCTTTTTTTAATTTGAAATAGAGAATTAACAGTCCATTTGACGTGACGATTAGCTACTACGAAGTTGATATTCTCAATCTGGAGAGTTTCTGACAAAAGCGATAATTGCCGAAGACAATCTTTTAAAAGCGCCAGATCTTCTACGAATTCCTTGGTGGTCATTTTGATGCAGAGACCTCTGAGGCTCTGAACATGGCCCGGTCTGTTTCTTTAATATTCTTTCTTTCTGCGAGGGCTGTGAAGTGTGTATACAATGCTGGGAACTAGGCTATTCCATAGAGCATTTATACCACAATGTGAGGACGCAACACAACGCACACTGAAAACTTTACCCACTTTCCTAAATTTTAAAGCACATGGGTGGGAAAGGCCATTCAATGCAAGAGTCACATTACGCGCAGACATCTAGAATGTCAAAAGAGCCACAAAATTTTATATCGTTCTTTATTGCCCTATTTGCAAAAAGTTTGATTTACAATAGGCTACATGTAGATTGCATGATAGAATTAAGCTAACTATACGGGACCTAATCACGGAAAACGGCGATTGCTACCAACACATGTTCGTGTATTTTTGCAGTTTTGTTGTGAGAAAGCTGTTAAAGTGTTACTTGTTGAGTCAATAAGCTGTTGTTCAGCAAGAAGAGCTTAAAAGTCGAAGCTTGAACGAGCACCCGCTACATCAAGCTTTTTCATATTTCGGGGGTCTGAGCTCTCCCGAGCCCCCCTCCAGGAATGCAACCCTGGTGTATAATTGTAGCCTACTAATCTCGCAACAGACGAAATAAGAGGTTTCCCTCTCTCCCGCACACAATACCAAGACGACAACAGCAGGTCATTGTTACGTCATAGCCTATACGAATACCATAAACTTCTCCCCCCCCTCCTCTACAATAAAGAAGTTGTAAACAAAAATATGTTACTAAACGTTCGGAGTTTTATGTAGCCTGCGAACATAATCTTTCAACTTTGATGGTCTTCTCACTCTTCTGGCACGTCGCTTGCTCCGTCGCGGAGGTACGCTACAGGTCGCACATCACTATTATTGTCACTAAAATGAACTTTCCGGTTCGGTGAATGTATTTCATCTTCTCCTTCGTTGTTCTGTGAGTCGGGGTTGTATCATCTATCTCTGGTCACAGAAATCGTCAATTACGCCAGTAGACTCAACCACTAAGTAATTTTATAGTATAGGCCCAATCACGATTTTTACCTATGCCAAACTTGACCGATACGATCTCATTTACGTGTAGCCTATTTGGGTTTTGTATAGGCTACAGGGGCTCCGAGAGGAAGTCAGGCAAATTTTCCTCCTAGCATAACATTGTAATTTTTTGGTAAACAGAGATTATTTTCGATAAACAGAAGTCCTTCGTCTGCGTAGTCTAACTATCAGACGTATTAAAAAAGCCTTCGTATGCCCTTCTTTAGATATCCCTGGATCAAAGTTTAAGTTATAGCCTAAATCATAAAATAAAAGTTCCCACGATATTTTGAATAGGCTAACACGGTAACGACAAAATTTGATCTTGTAATGCTGTTAATTAGGCTACTAGGAAATTTCCAGAACAATTGTATTCCACTCCACTGAAAATTACTGATAAGGCCTATTTTTAAATGCTGTAGGCCAGAGGTCACCAACTGGCGGGCCGCATGCGGCCCACCACGCTGTACCGCTGCGACCCGCGGAAGGTATCAGCGTACAAGTATAACCAAAAATACTTTTCTTGAAGAGTTAAAGAGCACGAAGGCAAAAAATACTTTCTGGGAAGCATATTTTCGCTTTGCATACGATTCCACCGACCGACCAATCAGATTATAATTCTAGGTGGGGGTTGCTTAAAGTTATTCCAATGCGATGTCCAGCCACATTGACCCAGTGGTTGATTAAAACGTCTGTTTTCGATTTTCTGTGAGCACAGGGTTGCTTATTTAAAGTTTGCAAATATCATGTAAACACTAGTGTGTGTTTCACTGTTATTGTGTTTTACGAGCAGTAGGCTACTCTCTCTATGCAAGTTTTTGTAGACAAAATAGGTCGGTGTGCCAACTCAATTTATAATAAATTGGCAAAATATGGAACGCTTCACGATTTTGCGTGTCATCCTTGCGCAGGGACCATGCTAATCTTCTCTGTATCGTTCCAATTTTAGTATATGTACTGCCAAAGCAAGTACTGCAAAATGTTGTTAATCAACAAATTCTTGCCACGCTATTAAGCACCACATGTGACAATTGTCTATAATAATAAAAGAAAGACGGTTTTATAGACTCTCACAAAAAGGATGAAAAACCAACTCATTGCTTTTTTTGAGAGAAGACTGTTCATGAATTACGATAGAATTACGATTTTTCGCTGATTTCCACAAACGTTTGTTTCATGGTGCCTGGTGTCTTTTACCCAGTTATTCGAGCCTAATTTTCGCTGATATGTTTGCAGGTCACTATTGTTGCCTGCAGGGCCTCCAAGAGCCCTGCCGGGCCCCGGTGCAGATGTTGCTGCCGGGGCCCCCCAGCGCGACATGTCGCATGATATCTCACAAATCACAAGCAAAATTTGCGATGCGCGTTAATCCACAAGGCCAATGCATACATGGTGTTCCGCACAGTGTTTCTATTTTAAAACCAGACCTGTTTAAAAAATAATACAAAGTATACATTAGGTTAAAGTATAAACACTCCACCATTTCACAAAGAATGCAGTATTGTACTGGTGTTTATGACTTTAAATTCACAGATACACACTAGTTATACACAAAGATAAAAGGCTGTGGCTATAGTTACACTATGTAGTGTAAATATAGCCTCAATAGTGTTGCCAGATAAGGAATTCTGCCCAAATTTGAGGAAAAGTTTATAGCTGTTGAAAACAAAAACTTGTACGGTATCATATTTTGGAAATTTTTTTAGTCCTGGGCAAAGATCAAAACCCTAACCTTATTCCTATCTCTAACCCTTACCTTAACCCTTCCTAACTTTAATCCTAACTCTGGCAACACCTGATTGTAACCATGGCAAAAAGTGGGTAAAAATATCCACTTTGAAGATAAAAATGGCAACACTATCCGGCATGGCTGACATACATATGTAGCATTGCATATGTGTGCATACAGCTTTACATTAACATGCCGAACAATATCATTTCTGACCTTAAATTCAGCAGAGACTAGGAGACCAAACTTGGATGAATGCATTGCTATTGTTCATGACATTAAGAAATATATATATGATATATACCAACTTCATTTCAGGATCAATAGGCTGCTTCTTATTTTTACTACTTTAGTTTTCTTTGCTTGTTTGAGTGAAACTGCATTCAAGCAGGATTGAAGGTCACTTTCTCTTCATTTCTACAGCAAGCAGTCAGTAGAAAACAAAGTAGAATATATTTCTATTTTCAAGTCATATCAATGTAAATGTACCTACATCTATCACTATACTATGTATCAATACCTTTACAAATGCCTTGCATAACTACAGAATGGCTGTTTTGAGTCAATATTGACACTGTTCCTGAAATTTAAGAGTAAGATTGGATTGGCCTGGCTGGAGAAGACTGCTAAGAAATACTTAGTGAAAACAAATGAAAAGGAAAACTTAAGATATATAAAAAATATTTGTTTATATACTAAGCATATTTTTCAAAATCAACACCTTTCTGCAGTGCTGGAAAAAGTAAGTTGCATTGCAATTAGGACACTTGATTCTGTCTAGAGTTAAAAAAAACTGTACTTCAACAGAAGTAAAGATCTATGACTTTTTACTCAAAAAATCACACTTTTACTAATCTTTTAACTTTTTTTCGATTTTTGTTAGACTGCTATGACATTTGGCCTTGCTACAAGGACAAAATTATTTTCCAACACTGCCTCCACGAAACTTGCTTGCATTCCAATATAGCAAAATCATTCAAGTCCTAAAAACTCAAAAATACTGTACTGTCTCAGGCTATATTAAAGAAGTTCCATGATTTCAGTATATATATAATTAGCATCCAAAAAAAAACACTTGAGCATTTTTGTACTGAAAAAGTGACAGCAAAGACTTCTTGCTAAGCAATTCTAACAATATTTCAAGACCAGTATTTTTTACTATTTTCTGAACTCTTAAAATATCACACTAAACAAGATCATCTACAACTAAAATTGTACCAGTTCAACATGATTACACATAACTGTCAGTCTGTCACTGCTTGCTTGTGTCATAAATTGACAAGATGTCAGAAAAATGCATGGAATATCTTTTCTGTGTAATGACTGTAACCTAACCTGATCAATCAATTGCTTATTAAAACATAGGCTACCGTACACACCCAAATATTCACATTAAAACAGCACTGAACTTAAAACACTAACAATGAAATTAAAAAATTGAAATAAACTGAAGTAATCATTCACACTGCAATATGTGTTTTCTAGAGTTTTTAAAAAAAGAATGCCTATGATGGGCCCAATCGAAATACGACACTAACATAAAAAATAATATTTCATGCAAAATCGACCTTGGCACGCAAATTTAAACATTTTTTCAGGCCCCCTTGAAAGTAAAAAATTGAAAATTCTGTAGTCATAAAAAAGAGCATACCCATGAGGGGGCCCAATCAAAATACGAAACTAATATAATATGAAGTAAAAAACAATATTTTATGCAAAATCGACCTGAGCACGCAAATTTAAACATTTTGTCGGGCCCTTTGAACTCACCAAATTGAAAATTTTGTAGTTTTGAAAAATGGCATACCCATGAGAGGGCCCAATCGAAATATGAAACTACCGGTAATATAAAAAACAATATTTTATGCAGAATTGACCTGAGCATGCAAATTTAAACATTTCGTCGGGCCCTTTCAACTAAAAAATTAAAAATTTTGTAGTTTTGAAAAAGGGCATACTTATGAGGGGAGCACAATTGAAATATGAAACTGCCGTTAATATAAAAAACAATATTTTATGGAAAATCGACCTGAGCATGCAAATTTAAACATTTTGTCGGGCCCTTTCAACTAAAAAATTGAAAATTCTGTCGTTTTGAAAAAGGGCATACCTATGAGGGGGGCCCAATTGAAATATGAAACTACCGTTAATATAAAAAACAATATTTTATGCAAAATCGACCTGAGCACGCGAATTTAAACATTTTGTCGGGCCCTTTGAATTCAAAAAATTGAAAATTCTGTAGTTTTGAAAAAGGGCATACCCATGAGGGGGCCCAATCGAAACACGAAACTAATATAAAAAACAATATTTTATGCAAAATCGACCTGAGCACGCAAATTGAAACATTTTGGCGGGCCCCATGAACTCAAAAAATTGAAAATTTTGTAGTTTTGAAAAAGGGCATCTATAGGCTACCCATGAGGGGGCCCAATCGAAATACAAAACTAACATAAAAAACAACATTTTATGCAAAATCGACCTGAGCACGCAAATTTAAACATTTTGTCGGGCCCCTTGAACCCAAAAAATTGAAAATTTTGTAGTTTTAAAAAAGGGCATACACAAGAGGGGGCCCAATCGACATACGGAACTAATATAAAAAACAATATTTTATGCAAAATCGTTGAAATCAATTTTAACGCGTGAATTTAGACATTTTGTCGGGCCCCCTTGAACTCACCGGGCCCCGGTGCAATGCACCGGTTGTCCCCCCCTCTTGTGGGCCCTGGTTGCCTGTATTGCGATGTGTCAAACATTTCCTTGTTTGCTGAAATTGTTTTTTGCAAGATATCATATGTGAAGCGAAGTGACAACACCACTCTTGCTTGGCGATGAATATTCTGATGAAACCACTCGCCTCGCTATAAGTGCGCAAAACAAGTGGCCTCGTTTATTAAACATTGTTAAAGAAGTCAAAAGTGTTGTTAAAGGAGCTTGGCCTGGTTGTTCGACTAATTGTAGCGTTGTTCGACTAATTGTGTTGCTGCGGTATTCTAAGACAAATATTAAGAACATGTAACGCTGGATAGGCTACTGGGTACGAAATCCGTTATTTTTTAGCATAAGAGTCAACCTACCTGACATTTTATTAGTGCGGCCCGCCACAGCTCTCCTTAGTGCCAAAGTGGCCCGCATGCAAAAAAGGTTGGTGACCCCTGCTGTAGGCCAACTACCAGGATGGATAATTTTTCTGTATGGACATTCTCTGTATAGATATTTTCCATTTGGGATAGTTTTTTTTCTAGATCTTTTTTTTTCAATTTTAACAATCAAGACATCCACCTTATTTGGTCCAGATCTTTACCAGATTGGGTACTAATCTGATCAGTTTCTTACCAGATCTGGGCCAGATAAAGTGGCTGTCTGAATACATTCGCAGAAAACCCCGCTCCGCTCCACACAAGTAGGATGTTGGACAAGCCCTGTAGCGCACCCAGCATGGGGCTAAGGGGGATCAAGCCCCCCCCAAACCGGCCACCAAAAATGAAGTTTTTGTATGTTCCCTCATGGCTACCTAAAAATACGGCCTGATTTGTCACATTTTGCAGAAATTTCCAGATTTTGCTAACTTTGCGCGAATGTAAACACTTTAGCTGCCAGCGTTTTGAAATAGTGAGAGGAGTTCTCCTCTTTCTCTGGTTGCCATGGTAATGAAAAAATACGTTGCCAAACTATTGAAACGCACTTTGAAATTTTGGAGCAAATCGGTGTTGCAATTGATCGTCGAAATGACCATTGCATTTACAAGCGCGCCAGTCAGCAAAACAGTTTTTTTAGCATTGAATCAACCTGTTCAGACGTGAAATCAATGTAAAGAAAAACGATAGGCCGAGTGATTCAACGTATTCAAACATTGAATCAATGTAAATACGAACTGTTAGGCTAACTCGGTTTTTTGAACAAATCGAATGGCTTTTGTAAATATTTCTCAGTTGCAACTTAAACCTGGTCAGCAAAAGTTCCTTTT
Source organism: Aplidium turbinatum (assembly GCF_918807975.1). NCBI lineage: Eukaryota > Metazoa > Chordata > Ascidiacea > Aplousobranchia > Polyclinidae > Aplidium > Aplidium turbinatum. The sequence goes on from NC_137473.1 coordinate 39,955,612, forward strand.
TTACACAATTTCAACGTCTGGCGACGTCGAAACGATGTAAAAATGACAATTTTTGCTGGCCGGTAGCTAGGCTACTGTACGGTACCGAAGTTTAACTTAACCAACTAGGCGATTGCAAACATATTTCCTTTCGATGAAACCTATAGGCTACCACGTTTGGTTTGCCTTTACATTACATTCAAAAGTTTTGTTGACATCATAGCATAGTCATGGCCTATATATTCATAAGAAAATGCTTGCTTGGATTTTTTTAGCGACTAGGGTTAGATAGCTTACAGGACTTCTAGCTAGTACCAGTAAGCAGTCTAGTCTAGCGACTTTAAATGAATAGGTAAATTAGTCTAAACCTTAAAAAATAATAGAATATTTCAATTACTTTGCTGCATAAAAAGTAAGCTCTTTTACATGACCTATGTGCGTTGATCAATATACTAGTAGCCTGGCATCATGATCCCAGTCTAAGAATCTCTAGACCTCGAAGTCATTGCTGAATTTCAAGCTTTGTTCACACTGATTGGTGTTTTGACTTTTATTTAATTTTAAGAATTTGGCTGGGAAATGGGTTAAAAATCGTTTTTTTTTGGTTTAAAATTGAAGCAACCTGTCAGGCCCCCAGACTGGCAACACATTAGGATTTTTGGGGCATTGTGACGTCATGTGACGTTAAATTACATCACAATTGCACGAGCTAACTCGTTTCCAGCAGCAGAACTGTTAAAATAAATTTTTCTAAAAATTAGATTTTTACGCTTTGTTTACTGTCTTCCCCAGATGACACAATAGGTTTTAACATCCTCACATGCTGAAAAACAAAGAAATTTTGATTTCGAAGATTTTAGTCAGACTGTTAATTTTTCAATAACAGTCTGATTAAGCGTTTTTCAACTTGCTTTTTCTCATTTGGTATTGCTTCCCCAAGGCAACAAAAAGCTTTTATAGCATTAGGAGGCAACAAAAAGTAAAAACATTTCAGAAAATGTCAGTCAAACACTAGCAGTAGCTGAAATCAAAATCTGCAAAATGTGACAAATCAGGCCACATCTCCAGTTCGCCATGGTTCCCCATTTATACTTTTTTCTTACAGGATAGATATGAATAAGATAGGCTACAACAATGCAACAGGGCTGAGCATTACAACAATATATTTTACATATTTACAAATAGTTTTAACAGTCGAACGTTTTCGGCTTAACTTAAGCCCTCATCAGGAACCTGAAAATATTTATAAAAATGCAATAAATTTCAACTTCTTGAAGGTAAAATTACATTAAGAAAAGGCAACTACATGAATAACTACAAAAACTTTGCACCACAGGGAACGTGATACCTACATCAAGTAAATGTTGAGAAAAATAGACGCGTCTCCAGCAAATAAGTTAATTGTTTGTTTAAATTTGGGTTGTAGCATTTGATTTACACTGCTTCCTGAATTTTAGTGTCAAATTGGGACTTGCCTTTGCGTAAAATTTTAAATGAGTCAGCAGAGAATTTTCGATCTGTACAAAAAGAACACTCCATTATATGGTCTTTGATGGCACTTTTAAGTAGGAAAAACGTCTACATCAAATTTACTTTTTACAAAATTAATGTTTTGCTTCAAACTGATTTCGTGCTAGTTTTTTTCACACTAGTTTGTGTTGGCAAACGGAAAGCTAATTCTATTTTGTCATAGCCTACATGCAGTGCTGTGTTAAGCCCTTGGTGGGCCCCGGGGCCAAAATAATTTTGGGCCCCTTATCGGCAAGCAGACTTAATGATAATATAGTGTGTATGTTAACTGCACTGATATGGAAAGGTGGTTCACTTCACTAGACTTTCTCACCAGTTGAGAAAACAATACAAATGTAAATAAGAGCAAACACAGGTCAATCAAGTCATAGCTACACCTTTGCTTGCAATGAAAGCCAAAAGTGTTAACGATTTCTAAACATACTGGCAACGGTCATGAAGCGTAGGGGTCATTCAACCCAGATCTTATATCAGTATATATCACACAGTAGAAGTTAGCATAAAAATTTGACATGCTTATCACATAGAGTTCATACAATTTTTTATATCGGACAAGGATTGACAAAATTATGAGAATTTTAAATTGGTTAGTTACATTTGAAAGCAATTTTTTCCAAAAATTACAATTGGCATCTGCAATTTCACTAACCTATTATTTTTAAATGTATAGCCATAACGGTTATAGGCGAATTCTTCGTAAACAATTCTTCGTAAAGCAATTCTTCGTAAGCAATTCTTCGTAAAACAATTGTTCGTAAACAGTTGTTGGTGAAATGAAATCCGTAAAAGAATTTTTCGTAAAGCATTTCTTCGTATACATCAAATCTCCATTGCATGCACGAATAAATGCTTTGGGAAGAATTGTTTTACAAAGAATTACCTTTACGAAGAATTGTTTTACGAAAAATTGCTTACGAAGAATTGCTTTACGAAGAACTGTTTACGAAGAAAACGTCGGACACCGCCATAACATAGCAAAACAGTTTAGAAGTGCAAAAAATAAAGTGAATTCACAAATGCTTTAACAAACAACATTTTAACACTTTCACCAAGTGGTAATTATGTTTTGCCTTATAGGATCACTGGGGTGGAGGCTGACTTGGTGACCTCATAAGGTCTTTCGCTTCCTTCCTCTCTCACTTTTATTATAATGTACCAGTGCATTTGGTGTAATATTTTGTGAAAAAACATAAACCAGTGATTGATTGATTAAACCACTCACCATTACAATTACAATACTTTCAAAAAGCTACCCAAGTACCCATTCAAAATGCTAACATGAAAACTCAAGTGTACTCAAAACTCAAATGTGCATAATCAGGAACTTTAGTATGATAAAAACAGTAGTTACCAATCTAGTGATATACTTTCAATTCACAACAGAACAGTGGTAATTTATAACAGCACAGAATGGCGTACATGGTTTATTAACTAGGCCTACTCACACAAGATACACTATTATTAGAAACCTGTTGTTAATCATGCTATATTTCACTAAAACATTTTTTTTATTAATTGCTTTATTTTTGGAACATTGTGGTTGTTGAATTTAAGAAGCACAATTATTATGAGCAGCAGTTGCTGTAATCTGACTGTTGAATTAACTTTACTACATGTAATTATTTTTTTCATATGCAAACACCATTGGTCATGCTAAAAACAGCTGTTATTGGAATGGTGCATGGAAATGAATGCTGACTTATGTAGATGAAGTTTAATAACTTTATCACATGTTGCAACTACTTCACAGGAATCACAGCATACATAAGAAAATTACTATGAACTTTAACAAAACGGAGCAATATTTACAGTGCAACACTAGTTAAGAGGTTTCTAGGTAAGGTCTAACAGCTTCATTACTCACTGACAACTTTGCAGTACTTAGAAAGCCTTCATAGGTTACTGGTGCTTAATGAAATGTTGTAATGCTTACTGCACAATAACTACTACCTAGTTAAACTTTTATAACTTCATAAACAACCATCAACCCAGCAGTGTACAGAACACAGCAGAAATATAATTTATAGTAAACACAGGTCTATCAAGTTATACCTTCATCTTTGCTTGGAATGAAAGAAATGAAATATAAAGCAGCAACGATTTGAAATCACAAACAAAATCCTGGCAACTGTATCTAAATGTATGCTGGTTACACTTGCCGATAGCTACCTCTGTAAAGTCAGGGATATTTATAATTACGGGATTGTAAATGCTAAAAATGAAATGCTACTTAATCTATGAGAAATGCTAGCCTATTTTGTTTACTGTTTACAATTTTTTAGCAGTAAACAAAATATGACTGCAGAAATGGAATAGGCTACAAATAAGACAAACATTTTTATGGCCTACATCTAAAGCCAGGTGAATTAATTATTACACTACTCAATGTCCGCTGTCCGCTTATTACTTGCTGACCTTTGAGGTCAGTTTTTGAATTGTTTGCCTTACTTTTGGTGGTTGTTCTTCAGCTTGTGGCCTGCTGGTCACTTTATCTGGTTCTTACCACAGGGTAAAGATCGCATTAAATGCTTCATGGTTTCTGGTACATTCAAGGTTTAACATTTGGCTCAACATAACTTTTGAAAAAAAAACTATGCAAAGAGCTTTGAGAAAAACATTCCCTTGTTTGGAACATCTGCAAAACTTTTGCAGCACGTCTGCACCATTGGTAATCATAGTAAACGAATGTACTTCAATGGCAATAATGGCAAAGCAAAGTTTGCTTGGTTCTGACAAACCTCCATGGTCAGCCATTTCAAAGAATTCCTCTTTGAGAGTTTTGTTTATAAATCTGAAATGTTCAAAGCAAGAATGTCGCTAGTTCAAACAAGACATCTTCTTTATGAAATGCTGAATGAAATCTTGGTACATAGCAATGTTACACCATTCTAGAACTAGACTACCAAATGTAAACCAGTAACATTCACTTTGAAGTTAAGCTTAAGAAAACAAAACACCCTGTAAAACCAAAACGTTAAGCTAAAAATGCAACAGCCTTAATGCAGCTTATGACACTTCAAAAAAGACTTTTACCTTGCAAGTTATACCAGTAGATGTAGAAAAATACTTTATTGTTAAAAGGGATATCAATAGACCAACCAAACTTTCAGCTAGTCAAGTATTACAAAAAGTATTTTATGTGTCTTGTTTAGTTAGGCCTATTGGCAGACTTCAAAATCAATCGTACCTCACTCTTAAAGTTTATGCTAAAGAGAAGCTAACCTACAAAACATGAACGCTTTCACCTTACCCGGTATGCTAAAGAAAGGTTTCAATCTATGCTTTTGCAAAATTTAGACAAGGCATTGCAATAAAGTTATGCAAATGTCTTACATAATTTTCCCATTTATGACAATCAATTTAAAATGAGCTGTCTACTTCGTGGTTTAACAGTAGCTTACAAAGTATGGTGATCCTACCAGTCAGGGCCTGATTAAAGCTCATGGGGGCCCGAGGCACAGCTAAGTTTAGGGGCCCCTATTGGCAATCGCTTTCGACGCAATGCCATGTAGTCTCTACGAATGATGAAATACGGGCTAACAAATAGTTCAAGCAAAACTATAACTTAATAAATATTAATTTCGCCAATTTACCTACAACTTTCTAACAGTATTAACACTCTTATACTTGTTACAAAAATTATTGGATAAAAAATCTCTCTAACAGATTGGAAATTGGGCCCATTTCATACTGGAAACACTAGCAAAATATACACTTGGATTTGAACTAGCAGAATTTATTCATGGTTCCTTGAAATCTATGGAAGTATTGACTTTTTTACATATGATGGAAGGTTGGCATAAAGAATAATTTGAGTTATGAAACTAATCAACAATTAAACAAATCGGTTACAATCAAAAAAGAAAACACAAACAAGACTAATACTTCGATTAGTAGCTTACAATTAATTGTCAGCTTCATAGAATTGTATACGAGATTTTCCAACGAACAGTAATCATGAAACATTATGATTGCTGAATTTAAGAAGCACAATTATGAACAGCAGTTGCTGTAATCTAACTGTTGAATTAACTTTTCTACATGTAATTATTTTTTTCTTATGCAAACACCTTTGGTCATGCTAAAAAACAGTTGTTATTGAAATGGTGCATGAGTGCTGACTTATGTAGATGAAGTTTAATAACTTCATCACATGTTGCAACTACTTCACAGGAATCACAGCATACATAAGAAAATTACTATGATCTTTAACAAAACGGACCAATATTTACAGTGTAACACTAGTTAATAGGTTAGGTAAGGTCTAACAGCTTCATTACTCACTGACAATTTTGCAGTACTCAGAAAGCCTTCATAGGTTACTGGTGCTTAATGAAATGTCGTAATGCTTACTGCACAATACCGGCTAACTACTACCTAATTAAACTTTTATAACTTCATAAACAACCATCAACCCAGCAGTGTACAGAACACAGCAGAAATATAACTAATAGTAAACACAGGTCTATCAAGTTATAGCTTCATCTTTGCTTGGAACGAAAGAAATGAAACAAAGCAGCAACGATTTGAAATCACAAACAAAACACTGGCAACTGTCATAAAATACTTATTATATTATACTGGTATCTAAATGTATGCTGGTTACACTTGCTGATAGCTACCTCTGTAAAGTCAGGGATATTTATAATTACAGGATTGTAAATGCTAATTAATCTATGAGAAATGCTAGCCTATTTTGTTTACTGTTTACAATTTTTTAGCAGTAAACAAAATATGACTGTACAAATGGAATAGGCTACAAATACGACAAACATTTTTATGACCTACAGCTAAAGGCAGGTGAATTGATTATTACACTACTTATACATAATGTCCACTTATTACTTGCTGACGTTTGAGGCCAGTTTTTGAATTGTTTGCCTTACTTTTGGTGGTCGCTCTTCAGCTTGTGGCCTGCTGATCACTTTATCTGGTTCTTACCACAGCTATTAAAGACATGGGTAAAGATAGCATTAAATGCTTCATGGTTTCTGGTACATTCAAGGCTTAACATTTGGCTCCACATAACTTTTGAAAAAAAAAGCTATGCAAAGAGCTTGGAGAAAAACATTCCCTTGTTTGGAACATCTGCAAAACTTTTGCAGCATGTCTGCACCATTAGTAATCATAGTAAACGAATGTACTCCAATTACAATAATGGCAAAGCAAAGTTTGCTTGGTTCTGTCTGACAAACCTCCATGACAAGCCATTTCAAAGAATTCCTCTTTGAGAGTCAAAGCAAGAATGTCGCTAGTTCAAACAAGACATCTTCTTTATGAAATGCTGAGTGAAATCTTGGTACATAGCAAGGTTACACCATTCTAGAACTAGACTACCAGTTGTAAACCAGTAACATTCACTTTGAAGTTAAGCTTAAGAAAACAAACACCCTGTAATACCAAAACGTTAAGCTAAAAGTGCAACAGCCAATGCAGCTTATGACACTTCAAAAAAGACTTTTACCTTACAAATTATACCGGTAGATGTAGAAAAAACATTTTATTATTAAAAGGGATGCCAATACATCAACCAAACTTTCAGCTAGTCCAGTATAATATTACAAAAAGTATTTCATGTGTCTTGTTTAGTTATTGGCAGACTCCAAAGTAATCGTACCTGACTCTTAAAGTTTATGCTAAAGAGAAGCTAACCTACAAAACATGAACGCTTTCACCTCATGCTAAAGAAAGGTTTCAATCTATGCTTTTGCAAAATTTAGACAAAGCATTGCAATTAAGTTATGCAAATGTCATATAATTTGCCCGTTTATGACAATCATTTTAAATTGAGCTGTTTACTTCGTGGTTTAACTTTTAACAGTAGCACACAAAGGGGTACCTCTAAATACCCATTGTCAGGCATTGTCGGGCATTGTCAGGCATTGTCGGGCATTGTCAGGCATTGTCGGCTTTTCGGGGAGTTGTGGAGCATTGTAGAGTAGCTACCTTTAGGCATTGTTGGGAATTTCCAGGCATTGTCGAAGACTGCCAAGCATTGTCGATCATTATCAGTGGTTGACGGGTTTGTTGGGCATTATAGCATTGTCGATAATTTCCAGACAATGTCTTGGATTTCCAGGCATTGTCGATCATTATCAGTGGTTGACGGGTTTGTTAGGCATTATGAAACATTTTCAGGCATTGTCGAACATTTTCAGGGGTTGTCGAGCATTTTCAGGGGTTGTCAGGCATTGTAGAGTAGCTATACTTTCAGGCATTGTCTATAATTTAAAGGCATTGTCTAGGATTTCCAGGCATTGTCGATCATTATCAGTGGTTGACACATTTTTTAGTTATTAGGCCTATAGAACAGTTTCACTTTTCAGGCATTGTCGAACATTTTCAGGGGTTGTCGAGCATTTTCAGGGGTTGTCAGGCATTGTAGAGTAGCTATACTTTCAGGCATTGTCTATAATTTAAAGGCATTGTCTAGGATTTCCAGGCATTGTCGATCATTATCAGTGGTTGACACATTTTTTAGTTATTAGGCCTATAGAACAGTTTCACTTTTCAGGCATTGTCGAACATTTTCAAGGGTTGTCAGGCATTGTAGAGTAGCTACTTTCAGGTATTGTTGATAATTTCCAGGCATTGTCTAGGATTTCCAGGCATTGTCGGTGGTTGACAGGTTTGGTAGTCATTATGGAACATTTTCAGGCATTGTCGAACATTTATTTTCAGGGGTTGTCGAGCATTATCAAGGGTTGTCAGCCATTGTAGAGTAGCTACTTTCAGGCATTATCGGTAATTTCAAGGCATTGTCTAGGATTTCCAGGCATTGTCGATCATTATCAATGGTTCGACAATGGCTGACAACCCCTGAAAATGCTCGACAACCCCTGAATGTGTTCGAAAATCCCTGAAAATGTTCGACAATGCCTAACAAGCCTGTCAATCACTGATAATGATGGACAAGGCCTGGAAATCCTAGACAATGCCTGAAAATTATCGACAAAGCCTGAAAGTAGCTACTCTACAATGCCTGACAACCCCTGAAAATGCTCGACAACCCCTGAAAATGTTCGACAATGCCTGAAAATGTTATACAATGACTAACAAACTTGTCAACTACTGATAATGATCGACAAGGCCTGGAAATCCTAGACAATGCCTTTAAATTCTAGACAATGCCTGGAAATTATCAACAATGCCTAAAAATAGCTACTCTACAATGGCTGACAACCCTTGCAAATGTTCGACAACCCCTGAAAATGTTCGACAATGCCTGAAAATGTTCTATAATGACTAAAAAATCTATCAACCACTGATAATGATCGACAATGCCTGGAAATCCTAAACAATGCCTTTAAATTATAGACAATGCCTGAAAGTAGCTACTCTACAATGCCTGACAACCCCTGAAAATGCTCGACAACCCCTGAAAGTGTTTGACAATGCCTGAAAATGTTATACAATAACTAACAAACCTGTCAACCACTGATAATGATCGACAATGCCTGGAAATCCTAGACAATGCCTGGAAATTATCGACAAAGCCTGAAAGTATAGCTACTCTACAATGCCTGACAACCCCTGAAAATGCTCGACAACCCCTGAAAATGTTCGACAATGCCTGAAAATGTTATACAATGACTAACAAACTTGTCAACTACTGATAATGATCGACAAGGCCTGGAAATCCTAGACAATGCCTTTAAATTCTAGACAATGCCTGGAAATTATCAACAATGCCTGAAAATAGCTACTCTACAATGGCTGACAACCCTTGCAAATGTTCGACAACCCCTGAAAATGTTCGACAATGCCTGAAAATGTTCTATAATGACTAAAAAATCTATCAACCACTGATAATGATCGACAATGCCTGGAAATCCTAAACAATGCCTTTAAATTATAGACAATGCCTGAAAGTAGCTACTCTACAATGCCTGACAACCCCTGAAAATGCTCGACAACCCCTGAAAATGTTCGACAATGCCTGAAAATGTTATACAATAACTAACAAACCTGTCAACCACTGATAATGATGGACAATGCCTGGAAATCCTAGACAATGCCTGGAAATTATCGGCAATGCCTGAAAGTAGCTACGTACTCTACAATGGCTGACAACACCTGAAAATGCTCGACAACCCCTGAAAATGTTCGACAATGCCTGAAAATGTTATACAATGACTAACAAACCTGTCAACCACTGATAATGATCGACAATGCCTGGAAATCCTAGACAACGCCTGGAAATCCTAGACATGCCTTTAAATTATAGACAATGCCTGAAAGTAGCTACTCTACAATGCCTGACAACCCTTGCAAATGTTCGACAATGCCTGAAAATGTTATACAATGACTAACAAACCTGTCAACCACTGATAATGATCGACAATGCCTGGAAATCCTAGACAATGCCTGGAAATCCTAGACAATGCCTTTAAATTATAGACAATGCCTGAAAGTAGCTACTCTACAATGCCTGACAACCCCTGAAAATGCTCGACAACCCCTGAAAATGTTCGACAATGCCTGAAAATGTTATACAATGACTAACAAACCTGTCAACCACTGATAATGATCGACAATGCCTGGAAATCCTAGACAATGCCTTGAAATCCTAGACAATGCCTTTAAATCATAGAGAATGCCTGAAAGTAGCTACTCTACAATGCCTGACAACCCCTGAAAATGCTCGACAACCCCTGAAAATGTTCGACAATGCCTGAAAATGTTCTATAATGCCCAACAAACCCGTCAACCACTGATAATGATCGACAATGCCTGGTAATTCTAGACAATGCCTGGAAATTCCCAACAATGCCTGAAAGTAGCTGGTACTCTACAATGCCTGACAGCCCCTGCAAATGCATGACAACCCCTAGAAATGCTCCACAATCCCCCAAAATGCTCCACAACCCCCGAAAAAGCCGACAATGCCCGACAATGCCTGACAATGCCCGACAATGCCTGACAATGGGTATTTAGAGGTACCGCACACAAAGTATGGTGACCCTACCAGTGTATAAAGCGGTTTCAGTTCAACAGTTGCCAATTACAAAGTTCCACCACAAAATACGAAAAAATAAACAACCACAATAATTAAAACACATTTATCTTAAACACACCTTTGTGGGAATTGGGCCCTTCTTGATTTCAAGTATTCAATTACAACCAACCTGTTTTATTGCAATTATTTCAAATTCAGATGATTTAACTAATGTTGTCGTATTTTAACTTTTCTTTAAGATAATATGGTGTTTTTAGAGATGTTTTGGTACAAGGGCCCAGCATCTCATTGGTACCTGACCTAAATTATCTTCTCAATGGACAAGTAGGCTACACGCAGTAAACTACACACAGCAGCTAAAAACACATTGTTACTGAAACGCAAATGTCTATTACCTGTGGGCCCCCTGAAATTCCATCACAAAATAACTACATCACATTTCACATTTATCTTACACACACCTTTGTGGTAATTGGGCCCTTCTTGATTTCAAGTATTCAATTGCAACCAACCTGTTTTGTTTCAAATACAAATGATTTTACTAATGTTGTCGCAGCCTATTTTAACTTTTCTTCAAGATAATGTGGTCGTCGTCGTCGTCTGAGCCTCTGGGGCCGAGGGTCTATCCTTTTACCACCCCAGATTCACGATGTTCCCGGACTACACTGGAAGGCTGCTAGAGAGCAGCCAGTCTTTAGTTTCATCATCCATGACGCGCAGACCTTCCACTCCGTTAGGTGGCTTGAAGATGGTACAGTCATTGATGATGTGGTCTGCGGTCTGTTCCTCGGCACCACATTCACAGGAGGAGGAAGAAGCCATTCCCCATTGGTGCATGGTTGAGCGGAAAAGCCCGACGCCCGTACGGAGACGGTTGAGGCGCACCCATGCCTGTCTCTGTAGTGTCAGGCCGATGGGGCGCGCGTCGGCGTCGGGGATGAATGAATGGAGTCTGGTGGTGCTTGACCTCCATTCAGAATACCATTTATGGTCCGCCCAAGTAGCCGCAGAGATGTCTTGTTCGTCAGCTTCGTTGATCAGAAGCCGAGCGGCTGGCACGAATGGGTGTCTTGATTTCAGTCGGCGGGGGTGCCCGTTTGGGAAGGCAGAGATCTTGTGGTGGAGAAGATGATTAGGCTCCAGTGCCCGTCGACCGAGGGACAGAGTGGCTTCTTCGCGACGAAGCTCAGCAGGTTGGATGCCAGCGAGAATGGGGAGATTGTCCAATGGTGTGGGACGCAGGCATCCGGTCACTGTGCGCAGAGCGCTGTTTATGGCAGTGTCGATGTTGTGGCAGTGAGCACTGCGGCACCAGACAGGTGCACAGTACTCTGCTGAAGAGTAGACAAGGGCTAAGGCTGCTATTCGCAAAGTGTCAGCCCTCGCCCCCCAGCTAGAGCCTGCCAGGCGCTTCAGTAATGCAGCGCGGGATGTCAGTTTCTTGCGCAGTGACACCAAATGGTGGCGGTATGTGAGCGATCTGTCTAATGTCACCCCAAGATACCTTGGCTCGGGGCAGAAGGACAGAGGTTTTCCGTTGTTGTGGACATGTAGCTCACGATCAGCTTCCCGATTGTGTAGGTGGAAAGCTGCTGCCACAGTTTTGGTTTCGCTGAGTTTCAGCCGCCAGTTCTGGAGATAAGCTGAGATGGTTTGCATGTCCTGGCTCAAGGTGTCTTCTAGATTTTCCCACGACTTTGTGGAGTGGAGAATTGCCAGATCGTCCGCATAAGCGTATTTTGCGGAGACCGTGGTTGGCAGGTCGTGGGTGTAGATGTTGAAAAGAAGTGGAGCCAGGACCGATCCCTGTGGGACGCCGTTTTTCAGGCGTCTCAGTCTGCTTCGCCGTGGGTTGCCGGTGGTGAGGGTGAAGCTTCGATTCCTGACAAGTTCCATGATCATATGGACCATATGTCGGTCAGGAAGCAGGCGAAGCAGCTTAATAAGTAAGGCCGCGATGCCATACAGTATCGTAGGCAGCTGTGAGATCTAGAAAGACAGCGCCGGCCTTCTTTTTTGCCTCAAAGCAGTCCTCGATGTCCTGGGTCAACAGTGTGACCTGATCTACAGTGGAATTTCCGCGCCGAAACCCAGCTTGCTCTTTTGGAAGGAGCGGGTCGATGATTGGGTTGACGCGGGCATAGATCAGTCTTTCGAGGATCTTGAAAGGAACACAGAGGAGGGATATCGGACGATAGCTTTTTGGGTCCTCTGGTGGCTTGTGAGGCTTAGGGATCGCAACTACTAAAGCTCTTCTCCAGATTTTTGGGATTGTGAGGTGGTGCAGGCAGGAAGAGAGGAATCTACGTAACCAGGACTTTAGGGCATGGCCAGCATGGAGCACAAGCTCAGGGCAGATCTTATCGGGCCCTGGAGACTTGTGTGGTTTCACTAGGCGGAGGGCGGTGGCGAATTCCTCTGGAGTGAAGTCTCCAGAGATTGTTTCTTCTGGTGGTGTTTCCACTCGCCATAGGGCAGATACTTCCTTGGCAACAAGGCGGGATGCCTTGCGGTCCTTTGTCTTGTACACCCCGTTCTGCACTAGCTGGGAAGCGATGGCATTAGCAGAAACGGGGCACTGACGAGGGGAGTTTGCTGAGCGCCCAGTGAGGTTGTTGATGATGCTCCATGCTTTGCGGCTTGAGTGTGAGAAGTCGATGGTTTGGACAGCTTCGTTCCACCGCTCAAGCTTCTTTGTGTCCAGCCGCTCAAGTAGTCTGGTGGCGGCGGTGTTAGAAGCAGCACCACTTGTGGCGGGTGGGTATGAGCGGTAGAGAGCTTCACACTCAGAGTCGGATCTCATTGTGGTGTGGTGTCAAAGTAATGTGGTGATTTTAAAGATATTTTGGTATAAGGGTCCAGGCCCAGCATCTCATTGGTACCGGACCTAAATTATTTTCTCAATGGAAGTACACGCAATAAACTTTAGCAGCTAAAAAACATGTTGACACTGACACGCAAAAGTCTATTACTTGTGGGCCCCCTGAGACGGTGGGCCCGCCCCCCCCCCCTCTTTGACACAGCACTGCGGCTATGTGCAACGTTTTACATGTTTTGCTTTTATTTTAACTGAATATCATCAGTAGAAAATTGACATAGCTACTGGCACAGAAATCACCTTTGATTCGACTTTCATTTTTTATGCTCCTGTATGGGAAAGTGAACTGTATCGCTATACTGAGATGTGTGAATCATTACACAATTTGAAATCGTTAGGCCTACTCAAAAATAACAACTGTGCACAAACTGTCACAACAAGTTTCACGCCTACGGTATTAATGTAAAAAAATTGGGGGCCCCCAAAACCAAGGGGCCCGAGGCCTGTGCCTCGTGTGCCTCATTGTTAATTGGGCCCTGCTACCAGTGTATAAAGTGGTTTCAGTTCAACAGTTGCCAATTCCAAAGTTCTACCACAAAATACGAAAAAATAAACAACCAAAATAATTAAAACACATTTATCTTAAACACACCTTTGTGGGAATTGGGCCCGTCTTGACTTCAAGTATTCAATTGCAACCAACCTGTTTTATTTCAAATACAGGTAATTTTACTAATGTTGTCATATTTTAACTTTTCTTTAAGATAATGTGGTGTTTTTAGAGATGTTTTGGTATAAGGGCCCAGCATCTCATTGGTACCTGGCCTAAATTATCTTCTTAATGGACAAGTAGGCTACACGCAGTAAACTTTAACAACTAAAAAACACATTGTTACTGAAACGCATAAGTCTATTACCTGTGGGCCCCCTGAAATTTCATCACAAAATAACTACAACACATTTATTTTAAACACACCTTTGTGGGAATTGGGCCCTTCTTGATTTCAAGTATTCAATTGCAACCAACCTGTTTTGTTTCAAATACAAATGATTTTACTAATGTTGTCGCAGCCTATTTTAACTTTGATTCAAGATAATATGGTGATTTTTGAGATATTTTGGTACACGGGCCCAGGCCCGGCATCTCATTGGTATCGGACCTAAATTATCTTCTCAATGGAAGTACACGCAGTAAACTTTAGCAGCTAAAAAACATGACACTGACGCGCAAAAGTCTATTACTTGTGGGCCCCCTGAGATGGTGGGCCCGGGGCCGGGCCCCCCTTGGCCCCCCCCTTGACACAGCACTGCCTACATGAGGAAAAAGTCGAGATCTATAGAAGATTGCGAGTGTAGACGTAGGAATGAGGATGCTGAAGGTGCTATCTGCTAGTAGCATGGGGTTCACTAAGCTAACTTGTAATCTGAGAGAACAAATCCTGATGTATCGGCAACCGGTGGGTTGTGGGTCGTGAGTGTCTTTAAATAATCAAAAGGATGGGCATTGGCCTATTTTCACTGTCACTATTGTCGCAAATCACTCGGCCGACATTTCTGAATTAGCCCCCCCCCCCCCCTAAATCTTTTCTGGGTGCGCTACTGGACAAGCCAAAAGGGTGTTGGCGATTTCAAGGTCATGACTTTTATCCAGAACACCGACATACCTTTTAGTTGTATCAAACGTAGGCTAGTATTAATACGCTGCCGTCATTTTGTAATATTCAGCAGATAATCGTCTTGTAGCCTACAGACATTATAGATTTGTCTGGTTTATTGACAAATCATTATTATTATATATTTGCGTCAGACAATATCCAAAGCAAAACAACAAAATAATACACAAATGCAAATGCACAAAGGTCACAGAGAGCCACTTTGGATGCCATCGGTTCAAGAGCTCACTATAAATAGGCTATCTAGCCTACTATTACAAATTTACAGAGGCCTATACAAGGAGCGTTGGAAGAATTGAAAGTATTCACAACGATAAAAACAATCAGATGATATCAGATCTGATATAAAACGATTTGAGGAGTGAATGCAACGATTAATAAACAAAAACATGTTTTTCCTCAATAAAGCATCAAACTTTGTTATATTTTTCATTACTTAGTATTCACAGGCACTGACATAACGAGGCAAATTGTGCAATATTCTAAAAGAATCGTTGTAAGCAACACGTAATCGTTTTATACTGGAAGATCTAAACTTGTTCTACAACTGGGGTGCGTAAAAGGAGATACAACAAGAGGGAAATAAATTGCATGTGAAATTGCAAGCGAAAGTAAAATTGCAAGCGAAATGAATTGCAGATCCAATTTTTATTAGTTCGTGTTTGTTTTTTTGTATAGATCAAATGAAAGTAGGCTATAATTCAATGGTTCTTGTGCGCCCGGTAGCCTATCAATTGTTTTACGGACCGGCATTGGTCTGCAGCTCGAGGGTAGCGAAACACTGGCTTTAAGCCTCAAGAGGTTTTCTCACTCATGGCATTATAGATTACCTGACAAATAGGCTACTGTGTTGTTGCTTGATTTCGTGTGCTTATTTATTTGCAAACCGGTAAATATTTAAAAGACAAAGCAAGCGTCAGACAATAAATTTCCTGCAATGGGATAACTTAAAAGGGATTTTTGTTTGCTTTACACACCGGCCTCACCAACGTAACCTATCCAAAAAGTAAATTATTTGCAGTTTGTTTGTCATCGAATAAACAAAGTTGTACAATGTACATTGTACAGTACCGTAGGCCTACGCAAGTACGCAGGTCAGTTTAAACAGATTTCTCAAACATAGCCTAATCATGACTGGTAAGTTGGATTGCAGAATAATAGCATGGATTGTTATAGCCTACTGGAGCCTAGAGGTATAGACATCATAGCCTACACCAGGGTTACTCAACTAATCTTAACAAAGGTTTAGTTTTATCAGTTGAATATTTTTAGCGGTCCGGTGAATAAGTTATTTCACACGCAACCACGAAAGTTCAACTATCAGGGAGTAACTATTGGGGAGTCTGGGAGTCGAAGCCTCCCAGCAACTAGGATAATCACAGTAAAAATTGCTTCCTCCCAGTAGAAATCTGTTTTGAGAAGCCCTGAAACGTGGCAATGAGATTATTCTTCCAAAAGCTCAAGGTCCACCATCAACACCCAAAAGGTCCGGATTCGGACCGCCGTCCGCCAGTGAGTAGCCCTGGTCTACACGGTTGTCTACTTGTGAAGGTTGTTCCGATTCGAAGTCGACAGGTCTCAGCACTGCCTGTTTGAAAAACAAACTATAATAGTTTAGGCCTATGCCACTATCATTGCTTTATTTTACTTTCAGTTTCAGGCAATTTATTTTGCAAAATAGATTATCTTCAGAAAAATGATGGATTGTAGTTTGACGATGTTAATCTCACCAAGTGAAATACGATTTTCACAAGACACAATTCGTTCTCGTTTTAGAAGAGGAAACTGTGTAAATGAGACCATTTATCGCATTTTAAAAAAGGAATTAAATGTCAATGAATTTCCGTTGATCCAAGTTTCGGTTCGCAATAATACATGCTTCAGGTAAGGTGTTAATTTGACTCAAGGGCGCAAACAGTTTTTTAAAAGAACGGGGAGCGATCGCCCCAATTGTTCCCCTCCTAAATACGCCACTGACTTTACTGTGTTTAAGAATGGGGTGATTGCAATGGTTCCTTAGCCTTTTGGAGCCAAAGAGTTGTTTACAGAATTTATCAATGGTTGAGGTCTAGACAATTTTTAATTAAACAAGTCATCCTGATCAACAGCATTGCAAAATTACTCATTAAGTGATAAATTTAAGTGCATAAATTTTAGTAGACCACCATTTATTAACAATGATGCACTTACGGCCCCCTGCAAACATTCCAGAAGCTCCTAGTGCAGTAGCAAGGGAGACACCGAAGTGTCAACAAAGTAAAAAGTTTGAAGAGAAATGGACTCTGTGAAAGCTGATGACCAATTAAGTGACTCTCCCTTCTGGATCCGCTATGGCCCCAGAGGTCTGTACAGTACCATAGGTTTGAAATTACCTATTGGATTAGGCCAAAACTATAATACGATTCCTGGACTATTCTGCAGTTAGGCTACCATAGTCTACAACAAAACATTTCAAAGCAATTTGATTATTACTGGCATATTCTGCAATTAGGATTATTAACATACGAAATGAAGCGCTCAACTACGATTATAATATTCCAAATGATTAAAAAGTAGATCAGTCGAAGTGATTAGTTAAAGAAATTGGTTTAAACATAGGCTGATCACTTTTTGTTCAGTTTTGAGCATGCACATTTCAAACGTCATAGGTTGTAATGAAATTTGCGAAAACATAAGTCTATGTAGATTGTAGAATAAGGCGTTCCCAAATCGGAATGCATCAACACTTTTGGGTTTGCGGACGAGTTTTAATGGAACCATAAGCATTCAATAGAAATCTACTCACATGGTTATTATTGCTATATAGCCTAGGGCCAGAAAAAGTCATTAAAGTCATATTTTTTTGGTATTGCAGAAAGTTGTCAAACCGATAACAGTGAAACAACTACCTTGTTGCGGGCTCTATCTCGGAGTTATAAAGTCATAAAAAGTCATATTTTCTGTTTTAGATCATAAAATATGGCTTTTCATTTTTACTTTAAAATGCAAAGATTGAACCCTAGTAAACTTTGATTGCCTTGCAATTTGCATATTTTTTATATTAATACTGATGTGCGTGTTGCTCAAATTACCTCCCAAAAAAATTGAGTAAATTGAGTAGGCCTAATGACCTGGAGTAAGTTGAGCAATTCCATTAAGTTTAAGCATTCCCCTGTCAGTAGCCTATGTTTTATAATTGCAAGACATCATGTTTTCAAACATAGGCTAACATTTCACAAGGTAGATTTAAACGATCTGTCTTAGCCTGATGCTGCGAGTTTGCTGTGGCAATAGTAAGTTGCGCAAGCTTTCGGAACACAGTTCCCTAGTCATGTGCTACGATGAATGGTGCACATTCCTTGTAGCACATGACTAGGGAACTGTGTTCCGAAAGCTTGCGCAACTTACTATTGCCACAGCAAACTCGCAGCATCAGGCTAAGACAGATCGTTTAAATCTACCTTGTGAAGTAAGCTACGATCATGCTGCTAAAAGCGAAACTCAATCAATTGCATAGGCTAACATTGTTTTTCTTATCCAATGAAGCTGAAAAAACACTCATTCAATCGTTTAAACATTAAGCTAAGGTTATTTCCTTTGGGGTAAGTTGAGCAACTGCTTCAATACTACTACTTTACCAACTACTTTAACTAGCATTGCACACTATTACCCCATCCTGATTTTTGTGACAAAATTAAAAATATCTACAAAACTAAAAGTCTAACCAATTAAAACTTTTTATTAAATATCCTTACTTTTTATACCTACTAAAATGAAAAAACAGATTTGATTTGCACAGTGTAACAATATAATTATTCAGTTTTTTGCAACAAAAAAAGTTAAAATTTTTGTCATAAACAATATAATATTATTGTCTGCCATTTTAAATGCGATTCTCATCGGACATAACAAATACATTAACTGAAGTGGCATTATGGGCAATATACTCAGGACAAAGAAAAGATTACTTCTGCCGATTTGTTTATCCAAAAAAATCAGTTGCCCATCTTACCCCATTGCACACTTTACCCCAGCAGTCTTCCTTAATAAGGTGACATCGTAAATTTGACACAAAATTAATCATGGGCCTTTTCGCTGACATACCTCGGCAGTTGTACAGCGACAATAAATAAAACCATAACATGATTAGAGCTTGCCCATAAAAGATGTCCTAATAAAAATGCAAAAAAATATCCCCTCCCCGTGTCAGCACTGTGTCAATGAAAAGTCTGTAATTTGCAACCCCCCCCCGACTGCGGATATTTTTTATGGATAGCCCTTTATTAATCCATTCAGTAGCCGAGTGATCGCATTCGGCTGCAGTAGGCTACTGGTATGTCTGAATTCCATTCCACAGAGAAGACTTGTCATAACGACTGCCTCATACACCATGATCTTTGTTTTTATTTTTTAATGACTGTTCCAAATTCGTCCGTAGAGTTTATTTTGCTCAGTCTGCACCGCACGTTATTTCTTTGTCTATCTTGGGATCTGAAGATATCGTGCATCCGAGGCATTAGAACTTGGCTACTGTACGGTATTGGGTTCCGATTGGTCGACAAAGATATGAGTACGGAAAAATACTTCATTAGGTGCAGGTTAATGTAGTAGGCCTATGCTATACTTTCGTCTTTTTTAAGTTGATCACTAACCAGAACATTTTGTCAGCTTCTGCAAAACGAGTTAAGTGTGCAGTGTTTCTTTTGTGTGACCAAGCAAGGCTGCACCATCAGCGCAAAGCAGTTCATGGATTATTTGCTTCTGTACTTTTGTGAGAGCACAATGCAGGAGAATTTCGGAAATTAAAGGAAACCGCCGGTACGGCATCAAATAGACATTGCAATGGTCAGGAAGGCTAGATATTAGACCATGCAGTCAGGGGGGCATTATCAGCTAGAAGTAGTGTCAAAGAGTCTATATCACCTGAAAAATGCTTGACGAGCTATTTATTGTCCTTGTCAAGAGTTAGTAAGGCCAAAATATTGCTTCGTCTTCCAATTACTTTGGGCCAGTTGGTAAAAAGAACCTGGATCTGCGGCTCTGACCTGATGGCTTGAAGGAGAGCCCACTCGCGAATTTTTGCTGAACGTCGTTGGGTTCGAGGTGTGGCACAGTGTGGCAAAGAGCCATGACTGCCTATACTGTAAAAACTTCCAATGTATGTCCTGAGTCGTAGGGCAAAGTGGGGCGTGTTGTCACAGGGGCGTGTTGTCACAGCACGATTTCCATGTAATAACCCAATCGTATAACCACGAGTTTTCAATGGAAGGCATAGTTTTCAGTTCTCTTTCGTACAAGTAGTGAAGATTAATAAATTTGTCACCACAGCAGAAATTATGAGGAGTGCCATTGAATTTTGAGCAAAGTCAGGTTTTATAACTAAACTAAAAAATGGTCTGGCAAACTAAGTCGTGATCATAACTGATCAGGAAAGATACCATTCGTTAGCTTTAAGCCTGCACTTTTCATCATACCAAACAGATAAGACATGCAAGTAGAGATGTACACATGGTTGTTGAAACCACGTGATTTCATACCACGGGGCGTGTTGTCACAGCTGTAACTACACGCCCCGAGGTGTGCATTTTTAATATTAAGAAACATAAAAAATTATTTATGCTTATACAACGAGGAAATATGCGTATTTGTTAAAATACAACGCTTTTTTAGGAAATTAAAATTAATATTAGATAATGATACACACATATATTCGATAGTGACACATAATTCTCAAGATGACATTTTTATTATTTTTGACAATGGGCATAAAATTTTTACCAATATGTTGTAAATTAAATTTTTTTGCATTTCGCATATTTTTTATTCGTTCAGCCTGTATTAAAACCATTTTTTGTTGGTTTCTGTCATATTTTAGTCATAAAGCATGTGCAGAAATTTTGTGACAACACGCCCCACGCTCTGTGACAACACGCCCCGGGGTGGGGCGTGTTGTCACAGCCCATTCACTTGCATTAAACATGCATTTATGTAAAAACGAAATAATCCAGAAAAACTTTAATTGTAGCTAAAAGAAGCCGAATGATACCTCTTTCAATTGCACTATCCAGCATCTCGATACCATTGGTACAGAACGAGATATATGCTGATTTGTAAAAATTGTGACAACACGCCCCACTTTGCCCTACTCTTGAGTCACAGTGCTCAGATCACACCAGGCTGAGGCGGCTCCTTGGTATCAACTTGTGAGCAGATTGTACATGTTTAACATATCATTATTGCTTATTTAAGACTGGGTCAGTTATTTTAAAGAAGTAAGACAATCAAAAAAGTCACTGTGCCGTATGTTTTTGTTCTTTATATTATAGTGCCACTGTTTCCAAACTCATTTCATGAACAGGCTGAAACATTTTCAAAACAAGGGGGGCTTAACAGTTTGTCTTCTATTCGTTGAATATTGCTTTGTGTATAAGGCTACCGGTACCCAATTTTAACGCCAATATTACTTTACAGCCGAGATAACCGAAGGTTATACGTATTTCGGGTGCTGCATCGACTGAAAGTCTTGAAATACATAGAGGTAAAGCGAATTCCACACTTAGCGATCGAACGCAATCGCTGGACAACCAAAACTGAAGGTTGCCACGTCAAGGTAAGAGGGAAAGGACTAACTTTTCCTCACTGCCATTGTAACAAACAAAATTTGCAAAGTGAGTTTTCTTAACTTATTTTGTTGTTATGAACTAAAAATTAAAATACAGTCTAAACACGACACAAATCTTTAGTTTTTGGCAACAGTGTTGCAGTTGCCAGAGGTAGGCAGTAGCGCGCTACTTTTTTAGTAGCGGTAGCGCTACTACATTTTTGTGGGAGTAGCGGCTGCAGCAGCGGCATTACTTTTTTTTCAATGTAGTGGTAGCGGAAAGGCGCTACTTTTTTTTCAGTTGCACTCCGCTACCTTCCAATTTAAAATAATAAAATGACGCATTTTGAAGATTCTTTATGGAAACAATGCGTAGAAAAATCTAGAAGAAATTATTCGACTATTGAAACATCAAGCCACGTTGAGATCGATACGAGTGACTTACATCAGTCACGACTCTGAGGATTATTATTTTGGTGTGTTGGTGCCATCGCATAAAACGTCTGTACGGAAAGAAAAGTCAATTGTGGAGGCCTTTTTTCAGACAGAAGCAAGTCCTTGAGCTTTTCTATAGTGCTTATTTATAATGTCTGTTTATTAAATAAGTTACAACACCCCACTACTCCCTGTGCTGCGGTGGAGAGATTTTTCTCCATTGAAAAAGACGTAGGCTACTGAAGCCATAGCGGGCAGGACTCAGCGACTCGCATTTTGAAATGCTCATGTTTTTGAAAGAAGCCTTACAATAAATTTCACCTAAAACGTATTTTCTGTAACGCGTTGAAATGGCAGTGTAAACGAATGATATCAATTGTCTTCAAGGTTACTTTGACGTCACAATGTGCCTCCTGCGTCACTTAAAGTAGCGCGCTACTTTAATCGATTGGTGTTGTAATCAATTGGTAATCAAATTGTGTTGTGTGTGTGCTGACTACTAGGCTACAATGTTTTCGAATCGAATCAATGTTTTTTTTTCATAGGAAGCAGGCAGGAATATTTTGATTCTCTCATAATCCTTTACAACCGACCCTAATCATTCAGCATTCCCGCACCCCCTGAAAACAGCTCTCGCACTCCTAAGGGGTGCGAGCACTCCGGGTTTAGAGCCCCTGATTTTAGGATGTTTATCTCTAGGTTATGATTTCCTACAATTTAAACAAGTCCGGCATATTGAAGTTAAATATAACTTATTTTACAATAATCAAAGTTACAGACTCCTACTCGGGAAATTTAAAAATACTTGTCCTGTCTACTCAATTTAGTTTTTTGTCGTAGCGGATCCAGGCTTACACCTGGTGGCTGAAGATTTAGATTAAGTGGGACGGGAAGGCAAAGAAGCCAATCTTTGTGTCCACCTTTAGGCATTTTTTAAGAGTCTTGCTAAAAACACAGCCACATCCTCTTGAGCGGTATCGAACCAGCGCCCTTTCTATTGCCGTATCAAGTTTTCACCACTCGGCTCCGCAGCCAAAAAAGTAAATAGTTCATCACGACGGGTGTCAGAAAAGCGACATTCTTTCCGTCATGAGGTTTACTTTTTGTTCGAGAGTCGTTCTTCTGTTCTGGAAGTCTGTTTTTAAAAATGGAAATCCTTTCAGTCTAGCCTGCAGTATGGTTGATTGGTTTTGAATCTTTATCCTAGGAGTGACAAAGCCTTGATTGGTTATTCCTGGTAGTTTCGCATACTTGTAGACTGTAGAGGCTCGACGCAGGGCCGGTTACCGAGATTGGCAGAGTGAAGTTTTCCGATCATTGATGTGTTGTTGCCGAGGAAATTATTCTATTCGCTAGGTGCCGCTGAATGGAGAGCAGTTCTGAAATGCGTTGCTCAAGCGCACACCCTTATCGAACTTGCGCCGCGTGATCTTGAGCCGGGCGCGTAACCACTGAGCTAACGGATACAGTATATACAGGATGAGTTATATAAAAGAACACAGGGGTGTGATGACCTAATTTCTGTGAGAACCGAATTTAGTTTTTGAATTTGCAAATCGTAAAGGTTTTGGCCAAATGTTCTAATAATTGGAATTTGTCAGTTAGAAACATCAAACATGGTAGCCTACATGTCCAGTTCATTGGGAAAATCAATCTTACCATCAGGGCTGGATTTAGCTGATGGGGGGCCCTCGTGCAAAAAAAAACACCTCTACGTCTACAGTGCCATTAATCCAGCACTGCGCAGCATTTTGCAGAAACTTCAAAGGCTGAAAAAAATAATAGTCTAATAATAACACAAAATCACATTTTTTCCACGTAGGGGGCCCTTCAAAAGTCGGGGGCACCTGCACCCTCTGACCCCCCTAAACCCAGGCCAATGCTTACCATGATTTTTTGACATCTCACCAGTTTACAATAAACTTTACATAATTGTTATAAATTATGAGATAGGCCTACATCAGTGTTTCTTAACCCTTTTAGCGCTCGTACCCTTTGAGCTTTCATGAAATTTTCTCGTACCCCCTGTCTACAATGGCCGACGGAAGGAAATAAAATTGCAATAATAGGAATTAAACTCAGTGTATTTATAACTTACGTGTTGAAGGTAGGCTATGCATTAAAAACAGTCTTGTAAGTTCAACAAGATTTATCAGTCAATCTACGAATGGCTTTTTTGTTGCTGCTTTTCGTCAATGATTATATTGAAACGAGGTAGGCTACTTTCTTTGAGATAGACACACGCATATTATCTCTTGGATTCAAACGATTGCCCGACTTAGTTTTGATGTTTACAAAAGTTAACCCAGTTTCACATTGGTAGGTTGTTGCAAAAAGCACAAGGATTTCTAAAGCTTTTTTTCTAACTGGGGAAATGTGTTGAGTTGTGCACACCAGAAGGCATCCAACTGCATTGGATCAAACTCCATTTTGCGTTTACTACTAGCTTTCATTTCAATAAAATAGTCTTTCATTTGGTCATTGGCCTATCATCCATAGAATGTAGGCTGAAAATAAATGGGTCTTGCATTCATCCCTGAGAAGTAGAAACCTCTCCAGTATATAGACATATACAAAAGTGACTTGTTACGCATTCTTCACACATAGGCTATGCCTAAATAGCGTATAATTCCACACTGCATGTCGTACCCCAGGGCCCGATTAACAATGAGGCACACGAGGCACAGGCCTCGGGCCCCTTGGTTTTGGGGGCCCCCAATTTTTTTTACATTAGTACCGTAGGCGTGAAACTTGTTGTGCCAGTGTGTGCACAGTTGTTATTTTTGAGTAGACCTAACGATTTCAAATTGTGTAATGATTCACACATCTCAGTATAGCGATACAGTTCACTTTCCCATACAGGAGCATAAAAAATGAAAATCGAATCAAAGGTGATTTCTGTGCCATTAGCTATGTCAATTTTCTACTGATGATATTCAGTTAAAATAACAGCAAAACATGTAAAACGTTGCACATAGCCGCAGTGCTGTGTCAAGTGGGGGGGGGGGGGGGGGGGGGGCCCCCGGGCCCACAAGTAATATACTTTTGCGTGTCAGTGACAACATGTTTTTTAGCTTCTAAAGTTTACTGCGTGTACTTCCGTTGAGAAAATAATTTAGGTCAGGTACCAATAAGATGCTGGGCCTGGACCCTTATAGCCTAACAAAATATCTCTAAAATCACCACATTATCTTGAAGAAAAGTTAAAATAGGCTGTGACAACATTAGTAAAATCATCTGTATTTGAAGCAAAACAGGTTGGTTGCAATTGAATACTTGAAATCAAGAAGAGCCCAATTACCACAAAGGTGTGTTTAAGATAAATGTGTTGTAGTTATTTTATGATGGAATTTCAGGGGGCCCACAGGTAATAGACATTTGCGTTTCAGTAACAATGTGTTTTTAGCTGCTGTGTGTAGTTTACTGTGTGTAGCCTACTTGTCCATTGAGAAGATAATTTAGGTCAGGTACCAATGAGATGCTGGGCCCTTATACCAAAACATATTTAAAGACACCATATTATCTTGAATCATATATCTGAATTTGAAATAATTGCAATAAAACAGGTTGGTTGCAATTGAATACTTGAAATCAAGAAGGGCCCAATTTCCACAAAGGTGTGTTTAAGATAAATGTGTTTTAATTATTTTGGTTGTTTATTTTTTCGTATTTTGTGGTGGAACTTTGTAATTGGCAACTGTTGAACTGAAACCACTTTATAGGGGAAGGGAAGGTAATTTGATACACTTTTAACATTTTTGCCTGTTAACTAAAAATTACGTGACACAAACTATTGATTTTATGCTGAAATGAAAGTCCGATCCCTTACACACTTTTTAAAAACACTTTCACTTTTTTATTTTTGTTACTTTTTTTTTAATTGAAATTTTAAAAACGTCACTCAAATGTATCAAATTACCTTCCACGGAAGGTAAATTGATACACCCGGAAGGTAATTTGATACAGTAAAACTAATACAGAAATCCCCTTTGACAGCAAAGCAATAAATGAAAATTTAATATGTGGTTGGCGTGCTTGGGTGCAAAGATGACTGTTGAGGCCCATGTGTGCGGCGAAGCTTCTGCAGCGGGATGATCATGGGAAGGATCATTGGCTGGAGTTCTTATTCAAGGGGGGTGCTTTGCGCTGTTCTCATATTTCTCATAACCTTGCTATGTACCAAGATTTCACTCAGCACTTCATAAAGAAGATGTCTTGTTTGAACTAGCGACATTTTTGCTTTGAACATTTCAGATTTATAAACAAAACTCTCAAAGAGGAATTCTTTGAAATGGCTGACCATGGAGGTTTGTCAGACAGAACCAAGCAAACTTTGCTTTGCCATTATTGCAATTGAAGTACATTCGTTTACTATGATTAGCAATGGTGCAGACGTGCTGCAAAAGTTTTGCAGATGTTCCAAACAAGGGAATGTTTTTCTCCAAGCTCTTTGCATAGTTTTTTTTTTCAAAAGTTATGTTGAGCCAAATGTTAAGCCTTGAATGTACCAGAAACCATTTAATGCGATCTTTACCCATGTCTTTAATTGCTGTGGTAAGAACCAGATAAAGTGATCAGCAGGCCACAAGCTGAAGAGCGACCACCAAAAGTAAGGCAAACAATTCAAAAACTGGCCTCAAAGGTCAGCAAGTAATAAGTGGATATTAAGTAGTGTAATACTAACAATCAATTCACCTGTCTTTAGCTGTATAGGTCATAAAAATGTTTGTCGTATTTGTAGCCAGTAGCGTAGCTAGGAATTTCGAAAGGGGGGGGTTTTGACGACCCAGCGGTGGGGGGTCTGGGGGGCCTCCCCCAGAAAATTTTGAAAAATTACTTTGAATTTGGTGCATTCTGAGAGCCTTTTCAACAAAAATGTGGGTATGAATATTCCTGTAAAATGGTGCTGTCCGGTGGCATAGCAAAAGGATAAGATCATGTTTTCTTCGGCATTTTTCGGAACTAAAGCTAAGTCTCTATGTTTTCTTGTTGCTAATTCCTGGCTGAGATGTTTGGTATTGGCAAAACGCTCTTTTAATGCAGTTTTGTATAAAATTAGGCAATTTTTTTCTAGACTGAAAGCATCATTCTCAATATCGTGACGTCACACACGTGTCAAAGGGGGGGGGGGGGGTTGTAACCCCCAAACCCCCCCCCCCCCTTAGCTACGCCACTGTTTGTAGCCTATTCCATTTGTGCAGTCATATTTTGTTTACTGCTAAAAAATTGTGAACAGTAAACAAAATAGCATTTCTCATAGATTAATTAGCATTTCATTATTAGCATTTACAATCCTGTAATTGTAAATATCCCTGACTTTACAAAGGTAGCTATCAGCAAGTTTAACCAGCATACATTTAGATACTAGTATAATATAATAAGTATTTTATGACAGTTGCCAGTGTTTTGTTTGTGATTTCAAATCGTTGCTGCTTTGTTTCATTTCTTTCATTCCAAGCAAAGATGAAGCTATAACTTGATAGATCTGCGTTTACTATTAGTTATATTTCTGCTGTGTTCTGTACACTGCTGGGTCGATGGTTGTTTATGAAGTTATAAAAGTTTAATTAGGTAGTAGTTAGCCGGTATTGTGCAGTAAGCATTACGACATTTCCATAAGCACCAGTAACCCCTATAAAGGCTTTCTGAGTACTGCAAAGTTGTCAGTGAGTAATGAAGCTGTTAGACCTTACCTAGAAACCTATTAACTAGTGTTACACTGTAAATATTGGTCCATTTTGTTAAAGATCATAGTAATTTTCTTATGTATGCTGTGATTCCTGTGAAGTAGTTGCAACATGTGATGAAGTTATTAAACTTCATCTACATAAGTCAGCACTCAAGCACCATTTCAATAACAACTGTTTTTAGCATGACCAATGGTGTTTGCATATGAAAAAAATAATTACATGTAGAAAAGTTAATTCAACAGTTAGATTACAGCAACTGCTGTTCATAATAATTGTGCTTCTTAAATTCAGCAACCATAATGTTTCATGATTACTGTTCGTTGGAAAATCTCGTATACAATTCTATGAAGCTGACAATTAATTGTAAGCTACTAATCGAAGTATTAGTCTTGTTTGTGTTTTCTTTTTTGATTGTAACCGATTTGTTTAAATTGTTGATTAGTTTCATAACTCAAATTATTCTTTATGCCAACCTTCCATCATATGTAAAAAAGTCAATACTTCCATGGATTTTAAGGAACCATGAATAAACTCTGCTAGTTCAAATCCAAGTGTATATTTTGCTAGTGTTTCCAGTATGAAATGGGCCCAATTTCCAATCTGTTAGAGAGATTTTTCATCCAATAATTTTTGTAACAAGTATAAGAGTGTTAATAATACTGTTAGAAAGTTGTAGGTAAATTGGCTAAATTAATATTTATGAAGTTATAGTTTTGCTTGAACTATTTGTTAGCCCATATTTCATCATTCGCAGAGACTACATGGCATTGCGTCGAAAGCGATTGCCAATAGGGGCCCCTAAACTTAGCTGTGCCTCGGGCCCCCATGAGCTTTAATCAGGCCCTGTCGTACCCCCAAGGGGTACACGTACCCCTGGTTAAGAACCCCTGGCCTACACTAATATTTTTCAATCAGTGTTTGGTTTTGAATCTTTATCCTCGGACTGACAATTGACAAAGCCTTAACAGGTTATTCCTGGTAGTTTCGCATCTAGCCTAGCCTAGTTGTTGAGGCTTTTGACGCAGGGCGGGTTACCGAGATTGACAGAGAAATTTTCGATTATTTAAGTCTTGTTGCCGGAAAATTATTCCATTCATTAAGTGCCGCTGAATGGCGAGCAATCCTCAGAATGCGTTGCTCACAAATACTAACTTAAAGGCAGTTTTGTTCAATGATGCAAGAAAGATTCAATATGACGGTTTACGGTACCGGTAGCCTAATTGGGACACAGACAGGTTTATGAATGTAGTCAGCCTTATTTGAACGTTTTGTTGCCTGCGTTTTCGACTTTACTTACACTGCCAAGTTATTAGACCAGGGTCCAGAACCCATGGTTCGCGAGCCCTTCGTGATGGCATCTGGCTCACAGAAAGTTTTATCTTAACTTTTCACAATTTAAAGCTGAAAATACGCTAAAAATGCACCAAATTAAATGTATTTTTTTTTAATTTACTAAGAGAGGTCTCTCAGCTGTTTTTTTTTTTTTTTATTTCCAGTAAACACACGACCCCACTTTTACAACTCAACATCTGCCACTACATGTCAGTTGTATTAAGTGTTAAAGCATTACCGGTATATGGTTCTTACGGAAATACATTTCCAAAAATGTAGCTTTCATATCACTTTTATCTAAAATTAAAGGATCCCGACCAGTGTTCCCTCTAAGAAAATTTTACGCTTAGCAAATATTTGATTTAGTGAGCATGAGCATTTTAATGCTGAGTTAAAATGAATTACCAACAGAAAATGTAATTAGCCTACTGTAAATAGTAAAACCAGTCTTCAGAGTCGAAACTGGAAAATAGGCTATCTTTGCAAGCTAAGTTATAAAGTTAGTTGCATCCACGAGTGTGGAGTGTTTGTGAAGCAAAGACAAAGGATTGTGATGTAACAAAAGGGTAGGCTACTGTATGCTCATGTGCATCAGCACACAGTATAGGCCTAAATGCGATAAGCGTTCTGTCCAAAAATAATGTTGAAGATCATTTTACTTTTGAATTTGGAAATTGCAAGTGCGCAAGAATGAGATTTTACTGCGCAAATAGTCTGGTGGTACTGCGCATTTGCTCAGTTACGCACCTTAGAGGGAACACTGATCCCGACCCCTGCGTTACCCTAACACTACCTTGAAATAGCCTAATGTTGCGTTTTTGAAAGTATCCTAGGCCAGTGCTATTCAAACGCCGGTACGCGAGCACTTGGTTGCTGGTACGCGGTCAGTTAGGAAGTGCAGTTAATTCAAGACTATTTGCCCTTTTATGCGACGATATGCAAGCAGATCACAGGCAACTATTATTTCATTCTAGCGTGCGTTGGCTGTCGAGGGGAAAAGTTTTATCACGCCTATATGAGCTCCGAAACGAACTGGCAGTATTTTTGCGTGACAGAAAGCCAGATTGGGGGAAGCTATTTCTAGATGAACAATGGCTTGCTTTGCTAGCTTACATAACTGACATTTTCGTTATTATGAATGGCCTTAACACTTCAATGCAAGGAAAAAATGCTTCACTTTTTGCAACAGCAGATAAAATTGACGGCATGCAACGAAAGCTGAAAGCATGGAAGATTCGAGTCTCGAACAATTGTTACATGTTTTCTAAGTTAGCTACTGTTATTGACGATGCTGGAGACAATTTGGACGTAAAATGTGTTCAATATACTGCCACAAAACATTTGTCAAATTTGGTGCAACGTATTCAACATTATTTTCCGGAACAATAAGATCCATGAAGAGGAAATGAATGGATTCGAAAGCCATTTGCACCAACTGTAAACGTAGAAAAGTTAAATATAAATGTCGATTTAAAAGATAAATTATTGGATCTATCTGCTGATGAAGATTTGCGAAAATCTTTTGAATCAAACTCCCTTGCAAGCTTCTGGGTCAAAATAAAAGCAGAATATCCGAGACTGTGTACCATGGCTATTAAAACACTGCTTCCATTCCCTTCTACATATCTATGTAAAGCCGGATTTTCTATCATGAGTTTATAAAGGAAACACAGAAACGCGTTGGATATCCATGCTCCTCTTCGAGTAGCATTGTCTTCCATTGAACCACAATTGGATAAGCTGGTTGAAAATAAGCAAGCGCACACTTCGCATCAAAATTCGAAAGACCATTAATAAAAGTGTTTGTTTTACTTGTTTTTTGGTGTATTTGTTACAAAAGTAATAATGACTTTGCTCTTGTCTTTTTTTCGCAAATTGACCGGGACGCCAAGTGATGGAAGGTGCTCAGCCGGTACACGGCATAAAAAAGTTTGAGTAGCACTGTCCTAGGCTACTATATATTTGCAAAGATGTTTTACTCTACTACGCAGGGCCGGATTTAGCTGATGGGGGCCCGGGGCACTTTTAGATCGGGGGGCCCCCATGCAAAACAAAATTTTGCGCCTACGGCGCGAAAAAACACCTCTACGTCTACAGTAGCATTAATCCACCCCTGCACAGCATTTTGTAGGGACTTTCGAAGGTTGAAAGAAAAAAAAATAACACAAAATCACATTTTCCACGTAGGGGGGCCCGGGGCACCTGCCCCCTCTGCCTACGGCGCGAAAAAACACCTCTACGTCTACAGTAGCATTAATCCACCCCTGCACAGCATTTTGTAGGGACTTCGAAGGTTGAAAGAAAAAAAATAACACAAAATCACATTTTTCCACGTAGGGGGCCCCGGGGCACCTGCCCCTTCTGCCTCCCCCCCTTAAATCCGGGCCTGCTACTACGGCTATGCTAGGCTAATTTTGTTTCGGTCGAATGCGGATAATACTGATATTTGGATATATGTATTAATTTGCAAACTCAAAGATAGCCTACCAGCTCAAATAACTTTGTTTTTAGAATCGCCTTCGAATGCAACATATTTATTGAGTTGGGTACAAATTTTCGATGACAAGCGAGAAAGTTGCGCTGATATTTTGAGCACAGAAATTGCTATAAAGAGAAGTCGAGAGATCCAAGTGGTGTTAAACAATGAAAAAAATGTTGTTCATGATCATACGGAAAGTCGGAATTGGAAGAACAATAGAGAATTTGAGAATGTTCTTCTACGTCAAAATACTGAAAACAAATCAGATGAGATTACTTTCCAGTTAACTTATAAATTTGAGATAAAGTACAACACTCCATTGTTCCTATGCAATAATTGTTTTGATAAATGGGAAGAAAAAAATGACAAGAGAAATGTTGAGATTGAAGAAGACAACTGTGATGACTTGCCTAGAAATAAACATGGTGCTGGAGATTTTCAATGGATTCAATCAACCGCTGATGTGAAAGACGCCAGCAGCCAAGAGAAAAATTGTAAAAATGACGACAAAGAAGTGACAGAACAATGTAAAGAAGAAAAAATAAGTGAATTCAAAAATTCAAATGTTATTGAACACCAACTGACATTATTGGTGCTAAAAAAGAAGTATGTGATGGGAAATGTAGAACATATTTGCCTGTCAGAAAGTTACAATCCTAGGGCGATTCTAACGGAAATGCTCTCGAAACAAGGCCGCATAAGTGTCGAAATTAGGTTTATCAGATGCAATAGAGCCAATGGGAATATGGTGGTATATTTTCTATATATCCAAATGGAAAAATGCTTTCGAGAAAAACAAAGCACAAAAACATATTTAAATGCTGCCGACAATCTTGGCGATATTGTTAATGACGACATTGGTGACGATACAAAGAGTGCCAAAGATAGCTTTAATCAGAATAGCACAGAAGTTTTAGAAACCTTCCATGAGATTGACAATCCAGATGAAGAAAACAACAATCAATTACAAAGACAAACCGAAAGTTTTATCTTCCTCAGGTATATTGAGGTTATCAGAAGAAACCTGGACGTCGGACAACTCGACGATGGTATTGCAAGTAACATGTATTGCATTGACAGTTCTGACGAGGAAGTTACTCGTAGAAAGGATAGCACAATAGAATCGAATCATTTCAACGGGAAAGAAAAGCTTCTTCTATTCGATTTTGAGATAAACGATACAGCTAAGGTTGAAAGAGTAAACAATGACTGCAAAATCTCTGAAAATGATGGAACAACTACAACAAGGAAAGCTGCGATTCCTGCGAAGCACAGTATCATATTTGGACTAGTTGACATTGTCTGCCTCATGGCTTACATTTTTCTACTTTTGATATTTTATTTTGAAACTTTGCAGCCAAGCAAGATATCGGATGAATGGGGTCCACTGCCGGATGACGATTCTGAGACAAGTTATTTACCAATGTTTTCCTTTTGAAGTTTGAACCACGTGCTATGAAAACCTTTCAATGACTGTAAACCTTCCGGTTATATTAGTTTATCCCAATGTCTGGTCACTGTGAAGAAAATTGAAAATAAGAATGAAGACTTATGCGTCGACTGCAAAGTCTTTTGATTTATGGTTGGATGCTATAAAAATTAAGCAGTAGGTGAAAAAGTTGGTAAGGTGCTTGGCTTCCAATCATAGCCTACAATCTTGCTTTGACAGTCAATCACGCTGAATGTTGAAAATATTGCTAATCTCTCATCAAATTGGGGTGACCAAACTGTGATCAGCAGCATCTAGCATGAATGACATGTACATTATAAATTACAACACAAAATATAACTTTCCATGATATCAAAATACGCAAAAAAACGGACATCAAAGAAATACATGTAAAAATCGGAGGGGCATAAAGCGAATGTGCAGATATGTATTTCGTGTGTATGTATGTATTTCGTGTGTATTTCGTGTAAATTTTCAGTATATCGAAAATGTGTTAGATATGTGCAATTTTTACTCTCTGTGTTGCATCGTTTAAGTTATTAGGGTAGTAGGCCTAATCTTCCTTTCTACAGCTATCTAGCAACTTGCAAAATAAGTATGATGAGTGATGACAAACGTATCATCCTCAAAGTTTCATAATGCTCAGTGATAAAAATAAAGATGAAATTCTGCCCATGTGTGAATTGTGATATTTATTTGCAAGTTTAACACTGAAACTACTGCAGTAAATAGAACGATTAAAATACGAATACGATGGATCAAATAATACTTTGTTCAGAACGTTAGATTGAATATAATTCAAAGACAATCGTTCATATTCCAACGAAAAAGGCGAAGTTACACAATCGGTGAGTTCTTATCACAAAACATCACTACATTCGTGACAGCGTGGATAGAAATGGCATTGCTAAAACGGTATTTTATCAATTCGCTGGCCTCGTAACAGAGCTTCATCGTTTCAGAAAATTACGGAAAATGCTATTCGATAAATTATGACTTGATAAAGTAGCAAGCAGGAACATACAAAGTATAATAAGTTAAAACTGAACAAATATAGCGTAACAGAAAACCAAAGTGACAGAGATGTCAAAGAATGCACAGCAGAAAGTTACGTCCCAAAATTATGATTTTGCAAGTGGTAAAAAATTACCAGCAAACTAAGCAATAAAGAAGTCAAGTTGTATGTCTGAAAGGTCGGTTCAACCGATGCCATGCTTGGTAATTCCAACATCCGTTAATACTCCTAATGTGTTGCCTTTGCGGAAGGGTCACATACAGTGGTGTAATGCAAGATTTTTTTAAGAGGGATTCCAAATTTTTTGCACCATTTGCTAATGATTCGATTACTAAAATAAAATACTATTCAAAAAACAAAATAAATGTGTTAAGAATTACCGAACTCTATTATCAGAAACAAAACGAAAGATATGTCTAAATTTCTTTAAAATTTAAACAAGTAATTTT
Source organism: Aplidium turbinatum (assembly GCF_918807975.1). Classification (NCBI taxonomy): domain Eukaryota; kingdom Metazoa; phylum Chordata; class Ascidiacea; order Aplousobranchia; family Polyclinidae; genus Aplidium; species Aplidium turbinatum. Next base: position 39,990,001 of record NC_137473.1, read on the forward strand.
ACGACTCAATTTCAAAATTGGCTATACTAGGCCTAAGTTAAAAGTGGTTACAACGAGTCAAGTCTGAAAAAAATCAAATTCATATGACTAACTCACTAGTAAAATACTCAATAGCATTGCAAACCTGGCAACTCTGGAACAAATCAATAAACTGCCACAGCTTCGCCAAGATGATTTCGATATTGGGCCATGATTTTAGCGTTTTCATGTTTTGGTGAGATTTTGTAGCTTTTTCGTTGGCTGCTATCCAAACAACTTATACAAACTCGGTTATCGGAAAGTTTTCAATGCAAGAAGTGATATACGAATTTAAACAACTGTTTTATCAACTCCCAATCAATCTAGGAAAGCGACGTTGCTCATTACAAAGTTAACTTTTGTAAGATTTTGTAATTTAGCTGCAATAATTACCTGACTGAAGAATTACATTGCTGTAGTTTTGATTTTTCAGATTAAATTGCTAAAGGAATATTGAATACGAAGTACCGGAACAAATTCAAACACTTATATTTTATTTCTATAATATTTTATTGCACAAAATCCAGCAAGTATAGCCGAAGCAAGAAGACACGCTCTTCTCTTTGAAGTACGGAGATTCTGTATTGCGATGGGATTTTCCACCATTATTTCTTCAGCACCAGAACAATTAACATTCTTACGTGGAAAAGGTTGCTTCGGGATATCCACGCCTAAAAACTCGCACAATGGTTCCCATCCTTCAGTGACATTATACACGAGCAACTTGTCTTTGGGAGCAGCCTATAGATTTTAGGTTTTTAACACAGGTTTGCTATGCATATTTTTAATTAACAAAGACTGCGCCTTGCTAAAATGTAGACTAGGGCAACAAAACTATGCTACAAAAGGTACAAGTAATGAACTATACAACATACTTGTAAAACATAAGCATTGTGGCGACGAAAATGCATGCGATCCACCAATTCATTTTCGATAGGGGCCACTTGAGATCCGAATATCACCTTCACTGAAAAGAGCAACTGATGACGATTAAAAATTACAAGATTACTTAAAGATAGTTCAGTGTTTAAAGAGTGTATAAGTAAAGTACATAGTCAAGCTTCTTTCATTGAAAAAAACAAAAACAAAAAAACTCTTGACTGAACTTTTAACAACAGATGACAGTTTATGACAACTACGAAGTGGCGCCAGGTAATATTTTTATTGCGGTTACGACTAAGACACTTTATCAGCCCATATTTTATTACAGATTTAAACATTTTTATTGTTACAACTTTGACATTTCACATTCATGATGTACTGTACAGTGAGGACTGAGGAGGATATTAGCCTACTATTGTAGACTTATGTAGCGGACGCTGCTTTTCAGCATACACGCTCATACGTAGCCATCAGTAGAATGGCGACATTCCTGGGCGAAGTCGGCAAGGAATGATCGGACACGAGGTCGACTTTGCTGCTGTATGTCCACTGGCTCAAATCCAACCGAGTAGTGCTTACTCACAAGTATATTTGTTTATGAATTTAATCTTCGACTAATCTTCGATCCAATAACACAAAAGCAAGAAAAGAAAACACCCGAATGAGAAACGTTTCACCACCGAAAACTGGACAGAAGGTATTGTCGCTTCTACATTATTAACAGTCTTGAGTCAGAAATCATAGCTGCTGCACCAAAATCATAGCATATAGAGTATAGACTCTGAACACAATACTAAACTGATTTAAACGTCACACTAGCGGCAGCAGAAGTAGAAGCAGTAGCGACAATAAAACTGATACATTGATATCTCACATCTGGTATACTGACATACTGATTTAAAGTCATGATTTAAGCTTCTTTAAAAAAGGTTCTAGTTGGAACGGCGAGTTTTACGTACAATCATACAACGCAACACGACTGCAAATCTACATAACGATGAACCATGGTTGGAATTCGGCATAGCGCCTTACAAAAAGTTGATTACTGAATTGAATTCCCGAGACGTGCAAAGCAGTTCGCGGTATGTGCTCAAAGGCCAGAACTTTCTGGAACAATTATAATGACGTGAAACGTCACGTCAGAGCTCTCTGGCGCTACAACTTACAATGATATTCCTTTGGGGGGAATGACAGTTGATGGTGAGAGTGCAAAAAAAAACGAAAAAGTCTAAGAACTGGGCTAGAAAATGTCTTGTAGACGAAGAAAACATATCAACGCCTGACTTTTGAAATTGCTGTAACTTTTTAGCTGTTTATGGTTGAACTGACAACTGACTAGTGGGAAACCAATTTTTTTTTACTATAATCGCCTGGCAACACTACATGACATGCGCGTATAAATCTGCGCCGACAAGTCGAGCTCCAATGTTTTCAGAACTGTGCGGTATAAACTATTACACAGGAAAATCTGTAGACTTGTGATTGTTTTAACATCTAGCTTCCCTTTTTCTAATTAAGATGACGTTCACCAAATAAATTGTTTCAGTAACCCAAGCATATTATTATTAATGAAAATTAGGTCATCATAAAAAATCACTAAAAACTAGCATTTCTTGCAAAACAGTATTTACAAAATAACGAAACTAAATGGAAAGAATTCAAAGCAGAAGTGTACTTGTGGAGGAAACTATTTATTAGATGAACAGTTAGATCAGAAGTGGAACCGGTTTCCCAATTGTCATCCTGTAACATTCATTACTATGCACACCAACCAATACACAAAATTTCACAAAAAATGTACTATGCACTTACTCATTTGTTCAAGGAAACGATTGAATTCCCTCATTGTAAATGGGTTTAAACAAGTTGAAATGGCAATAAATTTTAACATAACAGAAATGGATATCTTTGCACTAGATTGACGTTGCTTGCTAAAGCTTTTATACCATGCGTCTTCATCCCGAGTAGTAAAAATAATCTAAATAAAATGTGTAATAGAAATTGTAAAAGTAAAGCAAGCTTTCGATGACTTCTGGACCTTTACGACTTTTAAGCTTAGACCAGGAGTGTCCAGAGTCCGGCTCGCGGGCCAAATCCGGTCCGTGATATATTTTTGTATGGCCCGCGCCTGTTGTTGTACAATTTGTTATTTTTGGCCCGCAGACACACAGAAATCATACTAATTTAACTTGAATTTTTAAAAAGATTAGTGCAGACACTATTTCTGACAAAAGCCAGGCGAGAAAAGTTAAAATCATTGTTGCGTCATAATTGCGAAATCAACTATTATTGCTTAAAGACTAAGAGCCTACTACAGTAAATAGTGGTAGGCTACAGTCAGCATTCATTTATTTTCAAGCTAGCAAATTCAAAGACCACTTTCGAGATTGTTACACGGTTGTAAAGGGTGTATTGCTAATCGCTTAGATTCTGCTTGAACCCTGATGAGGCTCCAGATCACGTACAGCTAATTGAGCTTAGAACTGCGAGTAACATCTTTCTCTCTCGCCTTTTCACCAGCATTTGGATAAAAACAAGTTTCCAGAAATGCAACAGTTTTCAAAGAAAATGTTGAGCTTGTTCTGTTCAATTCAACATATTTGTGAGCAGACGTTCTCTTGTTATGAATTTGAACAAGAACCGCTTGAGATCAAAGCTGAGCGACTGCCACCTACGTGATATTTTACGCTTATCTACCAGTAATCTCGAACCAGACTTGACCTAGGTAGGCTATAGAAATCAAGACGTCAGTTTCATCCTTCACATTAACCTTAACAGAATACTTGAACCTGCATACTGCTTTATTGTATGAAAACGCCATTAAATAACACGATTATTACTTATAGATGCAAAACTTTTACGCAAAACAAGGCTGTTGGCCCACGGGCACTTCTGCACTATCAAATATGGAAAAATGAACTATATTTTATAAATTAGTATGAATCCATGATTTTCTTTAATGACTAATTCTATTGGCCCTGGGGATGGATATGTCGTGTGAATTGAAGTAACTGGTAATGCTTTGATATGCGCAGATACGCTTTGATATACGATAAACCTTTGATATGCGCAGTGCACACATCTCCACAGGACATATGCACTCGTGTTCGAAACTTGAGTTGGCATTTTTTGCCGACGCAATTCATATTTTGTACAATTAGGTTACTTCAGCATTTACTTATTACCTCGGCAATTGCCGACTCCAAATTAGAAGGCTATGTGTCTTCCAGGGTGTTGGTCAACGTTATGTAATTACAGACAAACAAAATAGTGTGCAGAATTTTGCATGACGATCGCGACAGGCTGATATGTGGAACGTGGGTCTACAAATAGTGCATTATAATCGGTTAGGCTGAAAATTGGAAACTTTCAGAAATCGCTTTTAGAATTGGTGGAAAATTCTCACTCTCTAGAATTGACTTACTTCAGTAAAAAATCGACGCCAATGGTCTTGGGTAAGATGTCTCTGCGACAAGTCAGCCTCAGTCAATTGTCTTGCGTCAGAATTTTGTCTAACAGCAAGTTAAAATCAGGTGATGTAAAGCCCCGAAATGATGTGAAAAATCTGATACCTCAATTTCCAAAGTAAAGGTCCCATACTCAGTTACTGAGCTTTGGGGGAATGAATAGATAAGGTTCTTATCATACTAAGCCTTCGGCACTAACGAGAGTAGGGTTGAGTGGTTGACTGCCGAGAAACACGAGAGTAGGGTTGCTAGTTCCTTTCTCTCGACTGCCTTTGCTTCAGAAACTATGCCCACCCTAATTATTACCAGAGATGTACGTATACGCTGCAAATTCTACGCCGTAGACTTGCGGCGTAGACTTTTTGTTTACGCTAACGCTTGCGACCACATTTTTTGGATACTTATCGCTTGAGGCTACGCCGTAAAGTTTTTCCGTTTTTTTAGCGCATAGCGTCAACGCATACTTTTTAATGTCTTAGCTGTTGTTTGCATTTTTTTTATCAAATTTTCCAAATTTTGAATAAGTTGAAAGAATGTTTTCAATGGGCAAAGACATATTGAAACTAAAATGCAGCAAAATGTCAGATGAACAGTGGCGCCGGCAGGGGGGGGGGCAGGCGGGGCAGCTTCCCCACCAATGTTTTGGGCATCATCTTTTTAATTTTTTTTATTTTAATAATACATATTTTTTTTTTTTTAATATTTGGATCCCAACCTCAAGTAAGTCAACTCAAGTTGCAAGGGGGGGGGGGGGGGGGGGGGGGGGGGGGGTAAAAGCTCTCTCTTTAAAAAAAAGTATGGAAAACCTTGATGACTGAATTGTACAGTAGATAAAAAGATTTTCTACAGAAGCAAAGATATAGACTTTTTAAACTTTTAACTAACGTCACATTGATGTAGAAAAATAACCTGTTAAATTTTTGATACCTCACACACCCATGACTTCTTCCGCGCGCATTTTGGCATTGGTTGCTTGCGGTGATTCTTTCACTTAAACAAAACGTTTTGTTTCAGCAGTTTTGAGTTGTTCAATTCTTAAGTTGTAAAGGAGACTCAATTTCTCCAATATTTATCATTTATGTTTCTTCTTTAATGTCAGCAGAGTATAAAACTTGTAAAAGTTTTTCATCCATACGACGTCATAAATGAAATTATATCTCAAATCGGCGTTATGACGTGACATCATCTAAACATTTTACCGAATAATAAATTAACAAATTCGATCGTCAAAAGTGGTTTGGTGGTGGTAAATATTACGTAATGGAAAAAATGTGATAAGGTTGGAAGACATTACGTCATGTATTTTCAATACAAATTGAAGTTAAAAATTTACTTTTTTGTTCATAGTCGTAACTCGCAATCCACCTTCAAAGTGGTACTACAAAGAACAATTTTCGATAAGGGGGGCATCAAGAATAAGTCGACATGACTTTTAACCCTTAGAAGGTTGGGCTCCTGGAGTCTTGCTCAGTTTTGGGGGGGGGGGGCTGTCGATTCTTCTTATGCTTTAGGAGTGATATCTCTGTTATTTTGGCACGGTTTCAAAATTTGAGATTCACTTTGTAAAATTATTCACGCTGAGCATATCCGAAAATTAACACTATGTGAATTTTAGAACTGCTCATATACGTTGTAATGTTGAGGTCACTTATGAGTGTAATTTGTAGCGTGAGTTTACACATTATTTTTTGGTAGAATAGGCCTAATGAAGAACGTGCATTGTAATGTTGTGATTAATTTTTTTTACATTATTTTTCATACAGCCAATGCCCTTCACGCTGTGAAACAGTTAGGATTAACAAGACATGGGCCAAATTAATTACTTTCATCTAGCTGGTGGGAAAATGTTTCACAATAGAATATGAAATATTTCAGAGGATGTGCTGAGAAATGCCTTATATCTTTAAATTTATAACCTTTATTTGCTCAAAATTTCAGCTCAATAGAGGTGAATAAAAGTTAGGAAAAGTCAAGAAATCTCGTAGTCGCAGCCTCAGTGGTTTTAGAGATACAACTGTTGATTGAATTGTTGAAAAGTTGAATTGACAAGCCTCCCCCCCAAACTTCAAAGGGTTTGCATTGAGTCAACAGATCTATGCCTTAGGGTTTACGTCAGCTCCGGAGATCAGTAAAATATAAGGTTGTCATCTTCGGTGCAACAAGACCATTGATTGATTGGCTTAGTGAGGATTCGTAGTCCCATTGCTTTCATTTTGAGTGATCATACTGATTTTCAATTTATTCCTACAAGACGTTATGTAATGAAAAAATATATAACTAAGGTTGGAAGACATTACGTCATGTCTTTTCAATTCAAAATGAAGTTTAAAATTTATTCTTTTTTCATAGTCGTAATCAGGGGCTCCGGACACTTCCTGAGAGTGGGGGGAAATTTTGGCAGGACCGGGAATGATGTTTTGACATCGAAAAGGGGCTTATTGGATTATTTCATCACATATACTTCTGGGAGGTCGCCCCCAGACCCACTTTGCATTACTGAAAGCTTGAGTTTCTTATACGTACAGCGTCTTAGGCGAAATGTATCGCGCCAAAGGCGCAAAATTTTTGCTTTTCAGCACGATTTAAAATCAAAAAATTATTTCAACAAATCTAAAATCGCGAGCAAAAGCTTTTTAACTTTTGCCACATTTTTTGAAGTTTTGAGACAATTTTGTCCGGAAGAGGGGACGTACGCAAAAATCCCTCTCAGTATTCTTCCTTGACCCAAGTCTCCAAATTTTGCACATAAAAGGTTAGATTTAAACGGTCAAAAACGTTGAGGTCAAAGCTCGGCCTACATTCAACTCAGAAAAAATAAAATTAAAGCTAAAAATGCATTAACTCTTACAACAACTGAAAATAGAGACATCTTGATCGATACTACAGGAAGGCCTAACATCTGCGTCGTGTAAGAAATAACAGTAGACAAAAAATGGAATTTTACAAATTAAAATATTATTTAAAAATAAATAGGAATTTTACTTGATTAAGCAAATAGCTGTCCCTTGCCTCAGCTATCCCTTGCAATCAATTTTAAAAGCCACCCATCGCCTCTCCATCAGCAAAATCGCATGGCATGGCAAAACCATCAAGCCAAACTAGTTCAAAATAAGGCGAAGAGAAGCTATCTCCGCGAAAAAAACCGCCGAGTTCCAACAATTCAACGCCGAATGACATTGAAATAGTGCAACTGTAGTAGATTTCGTTTGTGAGTGGTAAAAAAGCGAAATTAAGCAGTTTGTTGCAGGGTCAAATCACTATATTTCAACAAGAAAATTGCAATTTGTAACCCAATGTCTCAAAAACTCATGAATTTTTGATATAAGGTGCACTTGAATGAGCTAAATCCGATAAAAGAAATTTCAGTGAAATCCATCGAGAAATGGCGAAGCTACACTGATTTGATTGTACCACTAGAGGCGCTGTGCGCAATATGGTAAAAATACAAATATTGATATAATTCAAATTCGAACAAAAAATTCGCAGTTCTAATGCTAGGAATGTGGCGAAAACTGGTAATGTACCATTTTTGAGGGTGTAGAATTCAAAAATGAGGTCAAATTAAGCAAAAAAGACTTGCAAATGGGTCAAAACTGGGATTTTATTTTCAAAAGTGACCCATTTCAAGCGCGTGCCCTCCGAAAAGGGGACTGTGTTTCGTAAAAATAAAAATAGTAAAATGACCTTCGGGAATCAAGGAATCATGTCCAATATTCAAAATAGGTGCCTCAATGCGTTTTATAGACAAATTTTAAATTTTAAAATTGCAATGAAAAAAACTCTGAAATAGCACAAAATACTGTAATTTAGTGATCAAATTCAAACATGAAAAGTTTTTACAATTTTTCATACAGTTTTTACAAGTTTTTTACAACTCATTGGGGCACCTATTTTGAATATTGGACATGATTCCTTGATTCCTGAAGGTCATTTTTCTATTTTTGAAACATTGTCCCCTTTTTAGAGGGCACGCGCTTGAAATGGGTCACTTTTGAAAATAAAATCCCAGTTTTGACCCATTTGCAAGTCCTTTTTTCTTAATTTGACCTCATTTTTGAATTCTACACCCCCAAAAATTGTACATTACCAGTTTTCGCCACATTCCTAGCATTAGAACTGCGAATTTTATCAATATTTGTATTTTTACCATATCGCGCACAGCGCCTCTAGTGGTACAATCAAATCAGTGTAGCTCCGCCATTTCTCGATGGATTTCACTGAAATTTCTTTTATCAGATTTAGCTCATTCAAGTGCACCTTATATCAAAAATTCATGAGTTTTTGAGACATTGGGTTACACCCCTTGTTGAATTATAATGATTTGACCCTGCAGTGAGAAATTATGACGTCACACATAGCGCATTGTGATGCGTATATTTTTGACAGGATAGTTTGGCGTTGTCTTGCGAGTCGGAGTTTCCAAGCAAAAAACTCAAAAGTTGTGCAACAAAATAAAAAAATGAAAATAAAAACACAGAAGTAAAAAATATTAAAAATTAAATTTTTATTACTACATTAGTGGGGGGGGGGTAATTTTGCATTAGTTACCCCCCACTCCAATTGGTGGGGGGTAATCACCCCAGCGTGGAAGCTACACCGTTATGGTTGGCGAATCGCAGCTGCTCGCTGTACTAGTGAGTGCTCAGCCTTGTGCTGATAGCCGGGAAGAACGCCCCTTTCTTCACAATGTCCTCTGCCCTGGCGCCTGCTGGTTTTGTTGGCTCTTTCTTTGTTTCCACAAAGATAAGAGTTAAACTGACTGGTAAAGCGGTGGTTGAATAAATTTGTGGCAGAATACGGTGCGATACTGATGAGCCCAGCCTCATGGGCGAAACACGTGTCTATCGCTGTCAATTCTTGCTACAAATCGGCTGCCGAGAAACATATTGTTGATTGGATGGTCTGAATGGCTAGCGTGGAAGCTACACCGTTATGGTTGGCGAATCGCAGCTGCTCGCTGTACTAGTGAGTGCTCAGCCTTGTGCTGATAGCCGGAAAGAACGCCCCTTTCTTCACAATCTAAACAGCTATTTGTAAAACAAAACTTGAATATATCAGAAATAGCCTAAAGTAACTTCATTGTCTCAAAGCTTTTTGTTTGACACTCATCGAGATGTATGACCTCTATGACGTTACATTTTCTACACTTTGGGTTGACTTCAGAGCATAAAAGTTAGTGACTTAAAAAAAAGCAATCAAACTATGTCTCTAAAACAAAGTTTGCCTAATTTTAAACGAAATTGCATTAAAAGAGCGAGTTTTGCCAATACCAAACATTCAAATATCTCAGTCTGGAATTAGCAACAAGAAAACATAGAGGCTTAGCTTTATTTCCGAAAAATGTCGAAGAAAACATGATCTTATCCTTTTGCTATGCCACCGGACAGCACCATTTTACAGAAATATTCATACCCACAATTTTGTTAAAAATGCTCTCAGAATGCACCAAACTGAAAGTAATTTTTCAAAATTATCTGGGGGAGGCCCCCCAGACCCCCCGCCGCTAAGTGTCGCCTTCGGCAAACACGTCATTGGGCTGCGCCCGCCGGCTGTCAACACCACCCCTTTCAAAATTTTTGACTACGCTACTGTCTTGCACTGTCAATATTTTGCCTCACCATTGTTGAAGGTCTGGCGGCGCCACTGCAGATGAACACTTTCAGATGCTTGTGTTTCTTCATGGAAATTCAAAATAAAACTTGTTTGTTACCATGTGAATGTTTGGCACCCAGCAAACAAAATGAGTTTGCGCTAGTGTATGCGCTGACGCCGCCAACTTTTTTTACAAGCCACGTTGACGCATACGGCGTACGGTTTTTCGAACATTTGCGTTTACGCTGACGGCATCAATATTCTTTGTAGGCGAGTACATCACTGATTATTACACCCTAGGTAGAAGTGAGTGATGTTTATCAACAACCAGCTTAAGCCGAGGGTAGGGATGGGCAACATAGAATTTCGAATAGTTGCAATCCGAATATCTAATTATTCGAATTGAAATGACATTTCAAATCGAATTTTCCAAACCGAAATTAATAAATCCCCTTTTCCGACTACCAAAATTTTTTATCGATTTTTCGCTGATCAATTACATTCGGCTCAGCGATAGCTCTTCGCTCTAGCGAAAACGGCTAGCCAGCTCTCTACCAGTGCGGTTTGTGGACGTCAGAAGACCCTTGTGCTGTGGATTTGCATTTATTTTTATCGTACGAAGCATGGAGCACAATTCAACTCTGGATGAGGCTACCGCTACACCTAGTGTCGGAAGTTCCACAACAATGCAGCAATGAAATGAATGATAGTTCCTGTGTTGAAGCGACAAATACTTTAGCATCTAGTAACGACGACAATGAACAGCTTTCAGCTGCCGAGGAAATCCGATCGTACCTTAAGGCAAAAGTGCCAAACAGCGATGCAAGACTGCAAGTGAATGGTGGAACAAAAATAAAGAAAAGTTCCTGCTGTGGTTTGATCTTGCCAGGAAGTATTTACTATTCAGCCACTCCTGCATCGCAACAAAGACTTGCTCTCCTAGGCAGTTACTGTTGTTTTTCGTTTCGTTGCCACTTTTCAATTATGCGTCTTCAATAAAACCACGATAAAAACAAAGCTTTTTGACATTTTCTGAAATTAAAAAAGATTATTCTAGAATAGGTATTCGAAATTCTAAATTCGAAAAATTATTCTAGAATAATTCTAGAATAGTTTATTCTTCTATTTTGCCCATCCCTAGCCGAGGGTCAAACCAGGTTTGCATCATTGGAAAGCCAACACCTTATCCGCTGCGCTACCCCACTACCGTTTTCCCACGTAGTCTAGACATTGCAGAAAAAATGTGAGGTTTAATTTGTGTATTTTAGTGGACATCAATTATACAATAGTTAATTCAGAATTTTTTCAGATCATTATGGCTTTCTGTTTGTAGAAATATCATGTATGTTTGCCAATATGGGCTACCTAACTTAGATCATGGATGAAAAATGACTTAAAGTGATCGGTGTTTAAAACACATACTTATATGTGGTATTAACAACTTAACTGTATTAGGGACTTGTTTTTAGTGTTCAAATAAAATATTTTGACTTATATCAGATATTTAATTAAACATGACCGTATAGTATTAAACTTATCAAACCTTTGCATCAGGAAATGCTTGATGAATTTCTTCCCAAAAATAAAATGGTGGTGCATCAGTAACTGCATCTACATTTTTATACATGTTTTGAAAATCTTCCACTGTTCCTCCTCCTTCAAATATCTTCATCCATTCCTTTGAGTGATACCACCAATGCTCAAGAAAGTCATAAGTATTATATCCTAGCATAGACAGTGCTGCACACATTGTCTTTGTGCCTGTCTTGGGATACCCAGCAAGAATGACTTTCATTTAAGTATTTCTTTTTGTAAATATATTAGCAAACTGAAGTCAACAGATAGGTTTACTTCTAAAATATTTCTCCAAATGCTGAAGATTTACAGTACGCCTGCCAAACATAAATACTGTATGTTAACAAATGCTCTGTTTTCATATTCAAGTAAGCATTATACAAGGCATAGCGATCCGTATTCACAGGCCTTGCCTAAGTGCAAACTAGAAGTCGATGAAATTTCGATTTTGCACTCTAGTCTAAATTAACTTTATATCCCTTTAAAACAGGGGTCACCAAACTTTTTTCTCTGAGGGCGAGATTGCTGCGAGATTAACAGCTGTGGGCCGGATGCAAATTGCGAAAAGATATACAACTATTTAGAATCTCCACCGACTAGAATTGAGCACAATAATTATATAACTGAGTCAGCGGTGGAATAGCAAAGTTGTGATGAAAATCGAAAGGTTGCTGGAAAATTTATGCCCTGCTGTAATACACTACAGGGCATCGTGCTCTTGAAAAAATATTACATCTTTCCAAATTGGGCCTAGGCTGTCCACATTTGTGGTGGCCTAATGCTAAAAACAGAACATCAACATGTAGGCTGCCTGGTGGAAAAATGTACAAATTAAACATACAACAACGAACGTCAGTCCTTCACAAAAAGTTTGGTGATTTTTTTTCTTAACAGTTGTAGTGCAGCTGTTATTTCCGCAGCATGTGGTGGGCCGTAGTTTGGTGACCCCTGCTTTAAAACAATAGTTTTGAAAAGCCAAATTGCCAAAGTGTGATCAGTGAATCTCAAATCGCTGCACAATAGTGATGTCACAAGCAGAAAGAATCTGTCTGCAGCCTGCACTGCAAAATCTCAAAATGCCACACCGCAAAAAAATCTGAAAGCACTACAGTGTACTTCCACAAGTGCATGGCAAATTTGATAGGATTCATAAATGTAAAAGCTAGTTTTGGACATTTAGGCTACCGGTATATGAGTAGTAGGGTGGAGTGAAAAAAGTTTTTTGTTTAAATCGAAAAAAACGGGGTTCTTAAGTCCCGACAAATGACCTAAAACTTCATTAAAAATTGACTTTAGGGGGTTGCCCCCATTTTCCAGCCGGCAACCCCCCAAGTTATGCGCGCGAAGGGGTAAAATTGCCTATCTCAGTAACCACTGGTCGTAGAGTCATGATATATAGCTCAAAAGCTGCCAAAACATCATGTTTCTATCCGTCCTAAGAAGAAAGTTTGCTCTATTTACGATGCAAAACGAGTTATAGCCAAAAAACCAAAATATACACACATTTTTGTTAAAATTCACCATTTTTTCTGACAAATTGTGATCTGTCATCAGTTTTTTGAAAAAAAAAATCTGATATGTTGCACAAGATATAGCAACACACTGATAATACCGAATGTGAAAGATGCCGGGAGGAACTACGGCAAGAGCAACAAAATTTCAGTATAGTGAATGGTCTATACTTTGATGGACGTAAAGATACAACACAAACGGTTGTGCAAGGTCCAAACGAAAAGCACTACAGATCTGTTCAATTGGAAGAACATTATACTGCAGTTGGCGAGCCGGGGAGTTATTACCTCACCCACTTTTCACCTGAAGATGGCAAGGGCAGAACCATAGCTCAACATCTATTCAATTCATTACAAGGTACAGAATTGCAAAATAAACTGGCAGTTGTTGGTACTTATGGCACTGTGTCTGTATCAATGACAGGAAAACACAACGGATGCATTCGAGGCCTGGAAGAGTTGCTGAATAAGCCATTTCAATGGATAGTATGTCTGCTACATAGGCTACTAATGAATTGCCTTTGGGACATGTGTTTGCAGGTCTCGATGGTGACTACAAGTGGCCCAGACACATTTGCAGGTCCAATTGGAAAAAAATACATGGAACTGTATCCTGTTGGCCAGTTACTCAATTCAAAGAGCTCTCGCCACGACTTTTGGCCTTTCCAAAGCTCCCATCCGAAGTTGTGAATGACTTAAGTACGGACCAGTTCTATGCTTATAAAATTTGCTGGGCAATTATTGAAGGAAACGTTGATGATGATCTGGCTTATTTGGAAGTTGGACCAGTTGTGCATTCAAGATGGCTAACTTTGGGATGCAGAATTTTACATTATTATGTGACAGTGGATGAACCGCCTTTGAACCTGGAGATTCTGGTTCGTTTTTGCCTTGAAGTATATTTTCCGACTTGATTTGAAATCAAGCTAAACAACCATATAACAAATGGATCCATAAACTTTTTCAACTTGATTCAACAAGTTTTGAATTTTTCTGACCAAATCGTACGGGAAATTGCTTTGAATGTGGTGACAAGAAACGGTTATTTCGCACAGCCCGAAAATATTCTGATTGCAATGCTGGGGGATGATAATGAAGACATACAAAATAAGGGTGTGACCAAGGTGCTTGCAATTCGCAAACATGCCGCTGAAACAAATTCACTTATGGACATTGAAAGTCATAGCAGTTCCAACCCATTGAACTGCAGTCCAATTCGTTTGTTCTGTGTTCCAAAGTTGAACTTGGAAGCAAAGGCATACCACGAGTTAGTTGATATTGAACCTTATCAACAACTTTCTCCAGCAATTGAGCACTTAACCGATGCAGAGTTGGAAGAATGCCGCGAGAAGCCTCTGATTTTGTTTTATCCATGCCACAATCAAACAGTGGAACGACATGTGAAGCTCGTAACAGAAGCATCAGCACAAGTTTCAGGATTTGAAAGACGAGATGGACTCATTCGCCAAAAAGTTAAGTCTCGTAAACTGATGAAAAAATTTGACACAAAAAAAGACATTTTAAATAAGCCGTTTTAATCCAATTGACATACCTATTCAATTTTTTTTTGTGATTATTGTGCCATCAGAAAGCCTGAATTGTCATTTTAAAAACAGAGCCTTTTAGGATTAGCAAAGCTCACACTTGAAATATTTCAACTGAGGAATTACAAATCAACGAAATTATGAAAAAACGTTAAGTTTGGGGGCGACTGGGATATGAGTTTACCACTCTTCGAGTCTCCAGCCCCCCCAAATATATGTCAAACACAATCTGCCTCCAGCAGTAATCAAACTCGTGCTTTGCTGCTGCAGTATTGAAAACCACGAGCAGTTTCGCTCGGCCATGTCGCTAACATGTCACACCAGGCAAAGCAACTTGTTTTTGCAAAATGAATGAGTTCTTGGAAGTTCATCACCAAACACTTGTGATATTTTTGCACTGCTGCAATTAACATTATGCTTAATGTGAGTGCTTCATTATGATGTTTTGAACTGATGTTAAAAGGAGTGTGTTGTGAATATTTTGGATTATGGGCCCAATCTTCGGTATTATTAGTGTGTTACTATATCTTGTGCAACATATCAGATTTTGTTTTCAAAAAACTTATGACAGATCACAATTTGTCAGAAAAAATGCTAAATTTTAACAAAAATGTGTGTATATTTTGGTTTTTTGGCTATCACTCGTTTTGTATCGTAAATAGAGCAAGCTTTCTTCTTAAGACAGATAGAAACATGATGTTTTGGCAGCTTTTGAGCTATATATCATGACTCTACGACCAGTGGTTACCGAGATAGGCAATTTTACCCCCTCGCGCGCATAAATTGGATTTAAACAAAAAACTTTTTTCACTCCACCCTAATGAGTAGGCCAACTTAAAGCACTTAATTATCAACCCTTGATAGCTCATCTGAGTTGCCTCTTATTGAATGCTGGGTCCGATACTTTAATCAATCTATTACTGGTTAATTTTATCTCAAAATATTGCAATACAATGGTACATTAATTAAATGAGAGAGGAAGGAAGGTCACCAAGTCAGCTTTAAGAAAACTTGCTGAAATCTTTCTCTGTATAATACAGTGTACAGAGTCATCAATGATTAACGTTACAACTTCAAACAATTGTGTTTAACACAGGGTTGTCGGTATTTTACCCAAGTAACCCAACTCTCTAAAAAAACAGGTGTTTTTTTAAACCCACTTAAAAAAAACATAAAAAACCCAGAGCATCATGTTTGTCCAGTCTTTATTAAAAAATTGAAAACATGAACAAAAACACTTGGTCACAGCGGTAAACCATAATCTCTTCGTAGGAATTGTAACATAAAGATTCCCGGATCCGTTCATCTGTATGTAATGACCGAAAAGAAACACTCTTTTGAAAGCGTCTATTCGAGAATTGTATTTCTGTAAAAAATAGCCCACTGGCTGTCGAAATTGGAGTGCAACGCAGTACACCACTAAACTTGTCACTACAAAACAAATTACTTGGATAAAAACGGAAATTTCGTCCAGCTGGCAAGCACTAAGCAAAACAGTTAAATATGCGACCAACTTTCAAGCAACAATTTTAAGAATGACGAGAATAGATTGCAATATCTCAAACGCACGTAAGCAGTTTCTGTGACGTAATAATGATAACCATTATAAAGCTATTCCAGCAGGTGTTCAATTTGGCTTACACCATATCTCGTAATTTAAGATATAACGATGAATCGATGATGTAATGTTATGCTGCAGCTGCAATGTTTTACAGGTCTTGCAAACAATGGTCCAATCTGATCATTTTTTAGAAATATCCCATTACGTAATACGCTAAGATTCAGTAGACCTGAACGGTTTTCTATGACGTTTGATTTGGTGAACAATTGTCTGGAACAACACTACAAGGTACTTAAAACAAACTTTAAATTAGGAGTTAAGGATGTGACTGTGAAGTAAATTTCCATGGATAAATTGAAAACACAGTGGGTATTTCTTTGCAATACACAAAAATCAAGTATATTATATAATGCCACATTGTATTACACTAAAACTCATTTATGCAAGAAGGCCTCATAGTTAAACAGACATAGTGTGCATTATTTTACTGAGTTATGCCAGCATGTGAGTGAGAGGCACCTCATTGGTAAAAAGTAGCTTTGAGGTGAAATAAGTATGATACGAATATGTTCCGTGGGGTCTGCTACTATTAGGAGAATCCGATTCGGTGAAATCCATATTCGGAGACAGCCTTTTTCGGGGAATTATAAAATCACAGCGGCATAAGTCTATTGAAAGAAATTAGCTTACAATAGAAAAATTAAATCAATAATCACCCAATTTAAAAGTTAGTTTTAACTAGAGATGTATCTTATCGATACCAATATTTTGGCCGATGCCGATATCACTTTTTTAGGCCGATACTTTAGTGCAGGGCTGCGATTTTTGCTTTTTTCGGCGGCAATGCCGCTCGACACGCACCGTCACTATTCGACAAACGCCGTGCCTTACAGGACACCAAGTCAGGTCGAGGAACAATCGGAGGAGAGCATCACATGATGCAACCATAAAAGTGCCGACTTACGTAAATTTCTTTGCGACAAGGCAAGGCCTAAAAGCGACGGTTCAAGCGAGAAATTCCTAAGGCGTCCGCGTCGCCATTATGAACACTGCTGGAAAATGCTTTGATTGAAGTTCTAACGCCTGGCATCAAACATTTTGCCACACACGTTTCGTGCTATTCGACACAACGGGTTTCTTTTATATATGAAATAACCTACGTTATTTTTAGTTGTCAACCTGAAATTCTTTTCTTAATTAGAACAAAAATATCGAAAAGTATCGAGATATCGAGTATTTTTTTTTCAAATATCCTATCGTTTTGTTTTTTTTAATATCGCCCAACACTATTTCTAAGGTGCTATTCCTAGTAAAGTCGGCAAATTTTATCAGCTTGGCAGGTAGGGCAATGCTTTTTAGTTTTTACACAAAATATTATATTGAACAGAAAAATATGTCATGGCTTTCGTGAGTGAAGCTGCTTAGTGCTTAAACCGGCAATGGGCTGACTACTTTTCTGTTCAATACATGATTTTGTGTGAAAAGCATTTCCCTACCTGCCAAGCTGATATAATCTGCAGACTTTACTAGGAATAGCACCTAAATGACCGGGCGCCACAGTGTTCCGTACCTAAATATCCTGACGCCACAGTGTGCGAGCCTATTTGATTGGCGCCTAACTGTCTGCACCTTAAAGACGTGCTCCCAAGATAAACTTGAATAATAAAAAGCTTCCTTCAACTATGACTATAAACAATAAAAGATATAATATAGGCTATACAAAACACATTCGTATAGTATATAATATATAGCTTTAGTAGAGATAATTCTTGAACATTAGGGTGGAGTGAAAAAAATAAAAATCACTAATTCAAAAAACGTCCCCTCTCAATAGTTGCCTTTGGTCCCAAAACTAAGTTTAAAAGTGTTTTTGGGAAGTTGCCTCGAATACTCAGGTGACAACCTTGACGCAAAGGTCATGAGGGGGTCAAATCCCATAAAAATGCCATAACTCTGTGAGCGGTGATGTTAGAGAGCTAATTTTGATGCCAAAAGAAGCAGAATGTGCACTTTCCTATCTGTCTCAAAAGAAGTTTTTTTCGAAATTTTGCTAGATATATGGTTATTTTCACAAAATGTAATTTTCAGGTCAAATATGAATAACATATAGCATTATGCACAGTTTAACATCACCATAATGAGTATGATATATCTCTAACCAATGAAACACACATTTGAGTGGTTTTAGAGCAAGCACAAGCACAGGATGGTAACAACAAACAAATATAAAATTGGGTTTCATAATATTACAATAGCCTAGACGACAGACGTTAAATGCCAGTTTTATGCAGGGGGAATGGTATCGGCAGGAGGACCTAAGATTGAAATTGCTTTTTGGTATTGTATTGCTTCATCAGTTTTCGTGACCAAATCTTTAGCCTGATCAGACCGTCACGTCTGTTGAAGCCAGCTATTGCTGATGAAGCTTCGGTTACAAGCTTTATGTGGCGCTCTACAGCTTAATTGTGGCATGGGTGGCGAATAATGAGCTTTTCTTCTCTGATTTTTTCGATGTTGCAGTTACTCAGGTGTGAAATTGCTGGTGGTTTGTTGGTTTGGTCAGAATTTAAGTTCACAAGTTTGTAGTAAGATTTAGCATGATTGAATTTTCTCACGTGGACAGAAGCTACGGATTCTTCCCCATCGGATGGCTCATTTTGGACTGGTGCAGCTTTGCTTTCAGGCACTTCATTTTCGATTGAAAATTGTTCCATGACCCCCCTCAAACTAAGGATTTTGTTCACAGCTAAATGACGAATATTATGGGTACAGAATCTGTATGGCCGTAATGTTGGGCCCTGTTGATGAAGATCTCGAGCTTCTCGAAGTTGGAGGACTTTCCCATGCAAGGTGGCTGACCTTGGCCTGTCGCATACCCTGTTTCTATGTTTCTATATAACGACCAACCACAACATTCACAACAATCGCATAATTTTGCATTAGAGTTTACTTTCCGGCATGGTTTGAAATCAAGCACTACCACACGATCACAGATGGACCGAAAAACTTCTTCAATATGCTACAAAGAGTTGTCAAATTTCCGAACAATAAAGTGAAGAAGATTGCACTGGATGTCCTTAAGCGAAATGCATTCTTTGCGGACCAAGAAAACATTCTCTTGGGGATGTTGGCAGATGAAACAGTTCGTCATTTAGCTGTGAACAAAATCCTTAGTTTGAGAGGGGTCATTGAACAATTTTCAATCGAAAATGAAGCGCCTTAAAGCGAAGCAGCACAAGTCCAAAACGAGCCATCCGATGGGAAAGAATCCGTAGCTTCTGTCCATGTGAAAAAATTCAATGTTCCAGCAATCAACGTTCATGCTAAATCTTACTACAAACTTGTGAACTTAAATTCTGACCAAACCAACGAACCACCAGCAATTCGACAACTGAGTAACCGCGACACCGAGAAAATCAGAGAAGAAAAGCTCATTATGCGCCACCCATGCCATAATTAAGCTGTGGGGCGCCACATAAAGCTTGTAACCGAAGCTTCATCAGCAATAGCTGGCTTCAACAGACGTGACGGTCTGATCAGGCTAAAGATTCGGTCACGAAAACTGATGAAGCAATACAATACCAAAAAGCAATTTCAATCTTAGGTCTTCCTGCCCATACCATTCCCCCCTGCATAAAACTGGCATTTAACGTCTGTCGTCTAGGCTATTGTAATATTATGAAACCCAATTTTATATTTGTTTGTTGTTACCATCCTGTGCTTGTGCTTGCTCTAAAACCACTCAAATGTGTGTTTCATTGGTTAGAGATATATCATGTTCATTATGCTGATTTCTTGTGGAGTGATTATGTTATGGTGATGTTAAACTGTGCATAATGCTATGGGTTATTCATATTTGACCTGAAAATTACATTTTGTGAAAATAACCATATATCTAGCAAAATTTCGAAAAAAACTTCTTTTGAGACAGATAGGAAAGTGCACATTCTGCTTCTTTTGGCAATAAAATTAGCTCCCTAGCATCACCGCTCACAGAGTTATGGCATTTTTATGGGATTTGACCCCCGCATGACCTTTACGTCAAGGTTGTCACCTGAGTATTCGAGGCAACTTCCCAAAACCACTTTTAAACTTAGTTTTGGGACCAAAGGCAACTATTGAGAGGGGACGTTTTTTGAATTAGCGATTTTTATTTTTTTCACTCCACCCTATTGAACATCCCTGTTCTTAAATACCATCCGGCATAGACAGATAATAATTGATAGCAACTTGATAGGATTAAATTGCATAATTCAAAAACCATATATTATATACATAAAATGATAACTAAAAACAATGAAAACTATTAATACTACAAAAAGTGCTCAATGCTTAGCAAAAAGGCAAAGCAGAGCAAATTAGATCAAATATAGTTATTACTATCTGAAGCCTTTACAAATTGTTTCACCTAATGGATCATCAGAAGGTCTTATTCAAATAGAAACACATCCAAGATTCTATTTGAATAAGACCTTCTGATGATCCGTTAGGTGAAACAATTTGTAAAGGCTTCAGATAGTAATAACTAATAACTATATTTGATTTAAAATGATAACTACGTAAATTCGAATGATTTCCACATAACTTTCTGCCCTTGTCAGGAAAATAACGTCATTCATCTAAACAAAACAACAAATATTTGTAAAATGTTTGTTTGTTTGTCTGTTTTGTTTGTCATATCTTTACCCTGCATTGCGGGAAAGCGGACTTGAGCGCTATGCATTGGTGTACGCCTTCCGACGTACACCTGACCCATGCTGCAGCCGACTGCAATGTTTGTTTCCGGTTGTCTACTCTATTTATGACTTAAATTTAGTACTACTCATTACTCGAAATCGATCACTGGGTAGAGGCAATTATCGTAAAGTTTCTTGCCCAGAGAAACAACAGCAAGTGCGGGTGGCTGGAGTCGAACATACAGGCTCCCGACTGCGAGCCCAACGCCCTAACCACTCGGCCACTGCTGCCGACTCATAATCATAAATGACTGAAATTGATTACAATCTGCAGTCTGCACTGAGTTACGTACAAACACAACCAGAAAACATACACAAAAGGTGTTAACATTCCTCAAATCAACTGCTCAAACCTTGCCAAATGCCAGCAATTAGGTTAATAACATAAGCAAGAAAGAAAAATCACATGCTTTTTCTAGATTTTGGGACTCGACAAGTGTCCTCTCGGGATTTGCTACTAAACACAACTCAATGAAGCAATCTGCTCGGCTGCTGCTAAACCATCTCTATGTTGTGATGTTTCAGGTTGAGTTAGCCACGAGCTCAATCGCTGAGAGTTCTGAATGCCTCAGCTGTTCCTCTTCTTTAAGCCAGTCCATTTTGTACTTTGCTTTGATATATAAGTTCTTTTCATGCCAAATTGTAGTCAACTATAGTGTTTTATATAACTGTTACTCAAAACCTGAAACGTTTCACAAAATTTAGACAATAGTCATGTTTTTAAAAAAAAAGAAGTAACCGAAAGCTATGACTGGTTTCAGTTGCGCTGCGGTCAAATTTGAAATAAAACAGTGTGTGTCACAAAACTTATAAAATTCGTAATTGTTACTATTTTCTCAGAAAGCAATAATTACAAAAATGAAAATGCTGTTTGACTCATTATCAACATAATAGTTAAATAAGACTAAGAGCAAAAGGAGCCGAGCCAAAACACAAAAATTGGTAGAATAAGTGGCTCTAAGCAAGCTGCGACAAACGTCTCTTCAGTATAGTCCATTATATTATATGAATTTATGACCATCGACGTAATTGCGTAAACTTCACAAATATTTTGCCACTGAAAATAATTTGACAGAAAAAAATTAACAGTTCATTTATACATCAATTATTGTAAGTTTTATCTTTTTACGCCAACTAAGTGACTTTTCTGACAATCAAAATGAAAAACAAAATATATGCTAAACATAGCAGAGGTATAGTAAAAGGTAGAAGCAACAAAACGCGGACGTTATAACGTGCATGATACCAAAAAGGATAATCAGTTTAAAATATGGCATGGTCGCAACACCTTCAGTAGAATTTAAAAAAACTTAGAAAAAAAACGTAGAGAAATAAAGGTACGGTAAGTGAAATTTTTAAATAATTTGTGTGAGTAAAAATATAGCTTATATTTCTCGGCAACCGATTGTAGCAATAATCAACAACTAAATTGAAATACAAGCAGTTTAGATAAGCTTGGTGATATTGGTTATTTGATCATGCAAATATGTCAAGAATTGTCTAAACAAACAATTAACAAACAAACAACCTAAACAATATTCATTCATGGAGGAAATATTTGATTTGATGGAAACTTTAAATAAGGAGTATGGGGTTTCATTAGAGGTAGCACCTCTGCTATCCGTTGCGCATCCCTGATGTGTTTAGATAACCAAAAAAACAACCTAAACAATATTTATTCATGGAGGAAATATTTTATTTGATGGAAACTTTAAATAAGGGGTATGGGGTTTCATTAGAGGTAGCATCTCTGCTATCAGTTGCATATCCCTGATGTGGTTAGAGAATTTTGGTTCAATTTGCTGAAATCCTAAGTCTCAGCTATGGCTCCAAGTAGTTGGCAATGCACATCAACATTCAACAGCCACTCTCGACTTCCTGGCTAAACTAAGTGAGATAAATGTCTAAATGGTTTATGTGTGCCATGTTTTCTATTGGGGAGTCAATCCCACAAAGTGCATGAAAACTGGATCAGCAAACAAACCCACTGTCAATCAGATCAGTGGTTCTAAGGGCATGACAGCAAACCGGCATGACTTGATAGGACATGCTGACAAATTGAGTTATGGCCAGTCACCTTGAAAGAGATTGGAGCCAAGAATATTTTTTTCTCCGTAGTCTACAATGCAAGTCAGCAATTATGATGTGTAAGATATGAAGATTGATCTGTGACCCCTGCAGAGAAGTCCTTTAATTACTACAGGGAAAGGGCATCTTTATCTACTAGTAACGGCACATGTCCATTTAAATGTCCAAATCCATATGGACGACATGAGCCTGACGGAAGTTCTGAAAACTACAAAAAAGATGGATAAGCTGGAAACATGGAATGTACAAACATTGCATGCTATAGGACATCATGACAATATAAAACAAGAGCTGAATCAATAGGTATTGACATCATTGGAATTAAGAAAACACACTGAAATGATGATGGTTTTGGGATGATTTATTCAGACGGATGTCAACACATGCACAAAATGGGGATTTTAATGAAGAAATATGTAGCATCTGCAATGCAAAGAACCATTGATATAAAATTAAATGTAAGGAAGTTACCATATTTATCCGTGTATAAGTCGCAAAATTTTGCACCAAATCTTGCCCAAAAAGGTTGGGGTGCGACTTATACACAAGGTTCTGAACTTCTGACAAACGAATGCTACAGATTGCGCGTTAGCGCTGCTATTAAGCGTTTGTATTTTGCGTACGAGGATTGCGAGCATCGCATTGCGAGCCCCAAGAACAATGGGACAAACTATTTGGCATCAGTAAAAATGAAAACGAGTTTGAAGGCTTTTAAAATTTTGATTGTTGTTTTTCAATAAAATTTGCTGAAAATAAAATTGTACCAATTTTTGAGCCAAATTTTGGGGTGCGACTTATACACGAATGCGACTTATACATGGATAAATACGGTAGATGGTTTTTGTGTATCTTTGGTGACTACTGCACCAAAGCAACTGATTACTACAAATCGATCACAATGAACAAATCTGCAATCATATTAATGAAGACAGCATTCCATGTTGAAGCAAATCGATATCCGGTATTTGGAGACTGCCACAATAATATTAGTCATGTGCTTTCAAATACCAACCAACTATTTGAAGCAAAAACCGCCAGCACGAAATCCATTGACAGCTACTACACAGCCAGTGATTGGTCGAGCGAGGAAGTGAAATCGTCAAATATTTCAAACTCTTGAAACGGTTTGAAATATGTTAAAAGATATATTTTGCAAAATAAAAATTTGCATTTTGTGGGATTGCTCAAAAATTGTTTTTAGCAAAAACATCTAAAGCGCTATTTTAACCAGTTAAGCGTGTAAACCTACATCGTGATGGGAAATTCTCCTTCTGGAGGGAGATATCTCATCATAGTTAGATTTCACAACATTTTGTTTGATAAGGTGTGATTTCTTACGGTTACACAAACTGCAAGTTAGTACGTCGTCAAGTTAAAATTGCAATTTTTGCAACTCTGAACCTGATTTTTGTGTATGTATGCTGAATGGGCGTGCAACCATCATTGAAAAGTTAGAATGTGTTAACCATGTACACAAAAGGATGGGAAGTCACCACATGTAAAAGGTGGAAGTGGTTGCTTGACAGAAAATATGATCAACAAAATGAGTTCCTACTACCAGAATCATATGATGAGTCATGTCACTGCTTCCAAAAACCCTGATGACATAGATGCAGCTGTGAAGGACATGCAAACTAATATAATGGAAAGTTTGCATCATTCTGTCACAAATTCTAATCCACAGGAGCAGCATAAATTTTGCATGGATGAAAGTGTACCACGGTGCTCCTATAAGAAGGAACTTGATAGCTCACAATCTGTTACTTGCAAAAAAAATAAAAATAATTGAAAAAGTCACCATAATGTTTTTTACCCACATGTTGCCATTTTATGAAAGCATTAAAACGTTATCAGATGAATCTTTATTGACAAGATGTGTTGGAAGTTTGACACAAAATCAAGCCTTCAATGCTACAATGTGGCGTAGATGTCTAAACAGTATTTTGGGACAGCAGCTGTAAAGCGAGCATTATCACTTTTTGTTTTGGTTATGGAACAATGGTCGACAAGGATTATTGCATGTTTTTAATGAACTTGAATTGCGTGTGAATGTTTTCTTAAGAAATGTTTACTGGTGAAGTGCAAGCAATAGGTGGCTTTCTGCACATCATTCACAATCAATTACCAAAAAGCGTAAATATTAAAGCTATAGGACATCATAAGTAACAATATAAAACAAGAGCTGAAAGCAATGGGTATTGATATCAAGGGAATTCAGAAAACGCATTGAAATGATGATGATAAAATTGTAGATGATGGTTTTGTGATGATTTATTCAGACGGATGACAACACATGCACAAAATGGGGATTTTAATGAAGAAATATGTAGCATCTGCAATGCAAAGAACCATTGATTTAAAAATTAAAAGTAAGGAAGTTAGATGGTTTTTGTGTTATCTTTGGTGCCTACTAAACCAAAGCAACTGATTATTACAAATCGATCGCAATAAACAAATCTGCAATCATATTTATAAAGACAGTATTTCATGTTGAGGCAAGTCGATATCAGGTATTTGGAGACTGCCACAACAATATTAGTCATGTGCTTTCAAATACCAACCAACTATTTGAAGCAAAAACCGCCAGCACGAAATCCCTTGAAAGCTACTACACAGTACACAACCAGTGATTGGTCGAGCGAGGAAGTGAAATCGTCAAATACTTTAAACTCTTCAAACGGTTTGAAATATGTTGAAAGATATATTGCAAAATAAGAATTTGCATTTTGTGGGATTGCTCAAATTGTTTTTAGCAAAAACATCTAAAGTGCTATTTTAACCAGTTAAGCGTGCAAACTTAACTTGTGATGGGAAATTCTCCTTCTGGAGGGAGATATCTCGTCATAGTTAGATTTCACAACTTTTTGTTTGATAAGATGTGATTTCTTACGGTTACACAAACTGCAAGTTAGTACATCGTCAAGTTAAAATTGCAATTTTTGCAACTCTGACCTGATTTTTGTGTATGTATGCTGTATGGGCGTGAAATCATCATTGAAAAGTTAGAATGTGTTAACCATGTACACAAAAGGATGGGAAGTCACCAATCACCACATGTGAGAGGTGGAAGTGGTTGCTTGACAGAAAATATGATCAACAAAATGAGTTCCTACTACCAGAATCATATGATGAGTCATGTCACTGCTTCCAAAGACCCTGATGACATAGATGCAGCTGTAAAGAAGATGCAAACTAATATAATGGGAAGTTTATATCAATCTGTAACAAATTCTAATCCACAGGAGCAGCATTCATTTTGCATGGATGAAAGTGTACCGTGGTGTTCCTATAAGAAGGAACTTGATAGCTCACAGTCCGTTACTTGCAAAAAATACTTGAAAACAATATACCAACCCCAATCCTCAACATACCAACGCCCAGCTTGCAAGCCCGGAGTATGCAATATAATTGGCAACCAGCCTCAAGGAGCCCCCTGCACAGTCTTTCAAAGGAAAGCAAGGTGTAACAGCTGAAGTTGATGCTTCCAATGAGGAAAACTCTCTTGAATACTTTCAGTTAATTTTTACTGATGCATTACTGGATTGGTTTGTTATAGAGACAAAGCTTTTGGAGTACAGATGAATTGACTGAGACACCATTTTTCGGAAAGTGCATGAGTAGAAATAGATTTCAACTTTTAACAAGCGTTTTGCATTTCAACAACAACTCTAGTATGCATGAAAATAATGATGATAAATTGTATGAGATCAGACCTGTTTATGACATGATGTAATCTAGATGGCGTTCGTTAAACACCTTGGAGGAGCACATCTCCATTGATGAAAGTATGATGAAGTGGAGAGGTCAAATCTCATTCAGAGTATACAATGAAACACCATCTTGAACAGTTACCACCTACTCAAAAAGTAAAATATCCAACTAGGAGTTGCAGGGTGTGTCAAAAAAATAAGATCAGAAGAGAAACCAGATATTGTTGTAAAGAATGTGGAGTTACTCTCTGTGCCAAACCCTGCTTCCACAAGTTTCATTTACTTGAGGATTATTAAGTTTTTATTGTATGTTGGATTGTTGGTGTTTCTTTTCTGTTTGTTATTTAGCTTGGAATAGGGTTGTTTGTTTTATACTGTTTAGGTTGTTTTTTACTCCAATGTATTCAATTGTATTTTTCCTGCACAGACAATTAACCAACTGTCTGACATAACTTTATCCCAATTCTGTGTCTCTTGTCCTATTACCCTATATATGCCTTATGTCAGGTTTCTTGTTGCAAAGCATGACGAATGCTTTTTGTCTTGTCTGGTTAGGACAAAAAGCAATGTTTTAACATTTACTTTACAGTTTACGTGTATTGTATTACATAATTTTTCATCATTTATTAAATTTCATTTCTCTATTTCATTACATTCTTTGCATTGATTTCACGTCTGAACAGGTTGATTCAATGCCGTTGTAATGTGTTGTATTGTCAATGATTTGTTGGTTGCATTTGTTATGTCAAGTAAATCCTATCCAATGTTTACTTTTGATTGAGTGCATTCAGCCTGTAAGTTAGTAGTTTTGAACAGACTATTCAAAATAATTGTTTTACATCAAAACGAAAGGTTTCACAAAAAGGTTCTGTAACTCAAAATAAAGGACATTTCATATCAATATAAAAATTACCGTTTACCGTAGCCCAGTAGTTCTCAAACTGTGCGTCGCGACGCCCTGGTGCGTCGTTTCACTTTTCCAAGGGCGTCGCAGAATAGTTCCGTTTCTAGGCTGAACTCAGTTTAAGATTATAAAAATGAGGTTAACCCTTTGATGATTGCTGGGACACATGTGTCCCATGCACTTAGCTATTACACCGCAATTAACTAAAAAATTTGCCACTGCTGATACCCTAACGCAGTATTGGATGTCTATCCTTCAAAAAAAAATGCTGACTCTGAATCATTTTTCCAGGTGTTATTTCAGTTTGAAAACAGTGAAGAGTTGAGGTTACAAGTGCGTTTTTTTTGCTTCAAATTTGCGAAGCATATTTATTACATTTGTCCAAGCTCGAGTCGAAATTTGCAAAATACTTCCCGGAAAATTTTTTAAACCACGAATGGATTCGTGATCCTTTCGTGGTAGAAAATCCGGCAAATTTTTGGATTCAATGAATGACGATTATCCAGGTTTGGTGAAAGAAAGCACTGCAAATTATTATCCCATTCGCCACGTCGTATTTATGTGAAGCAGGATTTTCTGCCTTGGCGGTGATAAAACGAAATATCGATCACGAATAAACAATGAAAGAAAAATGCGTGTGGCAATTTCAAAAATTCTCCCTAGATTCAATGAACTTTGTGAAAACAAACAAGCCCACACGTCACATTATATAATATGCATTGTTTTTTGTTGTTGTATCAATAAACAAAACTTTAATAATAAGTTTCTTCATTTACTTTTATTTGCTGGTGCGTCGCAAGTCCAGAAAACTTTTCCAGAGGCGTCGCAACAAAAAAAAGTTTGAGAACCACTGCCGTAGCCTAATGATCATTTCCGCTTTTACATCGTTTTAACGTCGCTAAACGTTGAAATAAGACCCTAACCCCTAAGCCATTCCGCCTCAGACAAAGTCTTCTGCAAATGTGGTAGGAAGAATCCAGTGAAAGTAATTGGTGACAGCGGAAAAGATTCGTACACTGTATTGAAATGTGCCAACGCTATGGGCCACTGCATTCCGCCTTATGTTGTGTTTAAAGGAAAGCATCGCTACACAGAATGGTGTAGCGGAGGTCCCAAAGGCACAGGCTACAATGTCAGTGATAGTGGATGGATGGAAGAACACTCATTCTATGCCTGGTTGAATCATTTCATATCCAATACAGACGAAATCGGTTAATCGAATCACCTATTTGCCAGACGTTTTGATACAATTATACAATTGATTCGTTTAACCAATTTACTAAAAAAATAGTTTATTGTGAATGGACGTAATTGTTGGGAAGATGTCTGTGCTGACTAGGCTGCAACGCACATTACAACTGATGCTTCCTACAACTGTTTACAATTTTGGTTAAACTTTAAAGAGTTTACTAGTTCTGTGTTACATAACACTATGCTGTATGTTCCAGCCAGCAAAACTGGTCCTTTTTACAATGATTTATCATCTGCAAACGTTGAAACAATGTAAAAAAGACCAGCTTTGCTGACTTGGCTGAGCAGGTATGATCAAAGCATTTTTCTGCAAACTGTGGCAATCGGACTTCTTTTAATCTCACCGATCTCTGTGACGTCACAACGCGAACTTTGACGTTGACGTTTTTGATTCAAGCATGCTATTTTTAGCTCGTACCAGCTGTGTAGTTTTGAGTATGGAACGTGGCCTACGAAATTATGCACTGCATTTCACAACAGTAGGCTACTTTTATCAGCAATTTAAAAAAAATTCTCCAAAGTTTTCTGGTAAAAACTTTTGGACATGCTTTCCAACACTTCCCTCTTAAGCCGAAATAATTTGTCTATGTCCATTCCTTGGAAGGCCAGTCGCCGACAGATGACATCAAAAGCATTTAAACTTCTTTAGTGTGATTATTCCTTTTGTGTGCTCTTCTGTTTTTATGAAGCCCAGCTGTACAAAAATTGGTTTTTTGTAGTGCGATGTCTAGCACATAAGATTATGGCCTGGGATTACAGACACTTGTCTTTGTTTTGAGCGCATGTGTCTCTCTCACCTTTGCTTCATTTCACCTTTAAACATTGCAGACAATAATGCGAAACAAACAAGAGACATTCTCTTTTTGCTAACGAGTATAATTATACGATTAAATGTATGAAGTATGCAAACTAGAAGCAAATCCTGATGCTTTTATCCGACTTATTCTTTTAAGCAGCATGCGCTTAACCGATGTTTTTACTTAACATGAGATTGGATTTGGTTTGGGATTTCAGGTTTTGATTCAAATAAACGATTGATACGTTTAAGCAGTATACTATCAACCGATTTCGTCTGTACGAAACACCTTCCACGCCCTATTCTTTTGATATTCGATGGACACAGCAGCCACATCAGCTACAGAATACTCCATCTAGCCAAAGACAACGGCATTACCATCATCAAGCTACCACCACACACAAGTCACGTTCTGCAAGCGCTGGATGTGGGTGTCTTCAGACCAGCTAAGGCCAGCTGGTGGAAAATCCTTGATGCCTTCTTCAAGCAGTCGCGGTTCAGTAATGTCGGGAAACATCAATTTTCCAAACTCCTGAAGCAGTTGCATGATAGTCCAGATGCGTTTAAGACTCAGCATGTCATCTTCGGTTTTATGAAGACAGGGACATTTCCATTTGATAAAACAGCCATTGACTGGGATAAGGTGAAACCTGCGGAAGCCTTCGATCACAGATACAACGATAAACAAAAATCCACTGATGTGCAAGAAGCCACTGCAGCTGATGGCGACGATAATGCAACTGGCGGCTCTGAAGCTGAACCTGACAATGTACTGTACAAGATACAGACGAACCACAACCTGAAGAAACGGCGACCGCATTACCTGTAGGAACACTGAGAAAATTAATGAGAGAAGCTACAGTATGTTGAAACAGATTCGCGAATTGATGTCTCCGACGACCACAGAATCGACCAAAGCAAAAACATGTTCCTAAGAATGTCGTACAGAAGAGGAAGCTACAGAACGAGTCCGCGCTGCAGAAGAAGAAAAACAGGCTAAGAAGCCAAAGAAATGGGTCCAAGAAGAAGTGGCTAAAAATCAGTCCAAGAAAGCAAAGACATCTGATAAGGCACAACCTGGAATGAGTGGAGAAAGTATTAGGCCTAAATCCAAGAAAAAATCAACAATCACTAAAGTCAAAACAAACAAGTCTGGAGCAGAACCATCTGAGGTACAAACACGCGTTATGCCCGAAAGGAATACGAAAGCTCCCCTCTACACAGACAACCCGGATGCTGATGAAACCACCTGCCATAAGTGCCATATTGCCGATACAGATGACTGGATGGCTTGTGAATTGTGTGATAACTGGATATTAGGGTGTTCCATTTTGACAAAAATTTTTGAACTTACACTTGTAATAGTGATTATGAGATGGGATTTTTGGTCAAACGAAGTATCCTTTTTAAATTTTTGACCAACTCCAACTTTTTGAGGTCCCATGACCCCCTTGAAATTTAGAGAAATACCCCCTCGGTAGACATAAATTTCAAATGTTTGAATGATCATAAGTTCTGGTTAGAATGTAGTAGAACCCTTATCTTTTCATTAATTCTGCATAGTTTTTCATGCTGAACAAGATTACATGGTTTTTAAGGTGTTAGAGTAATTTAAAAAAAAAAATTTTTTTGCAAGTTTTCAAAAAAAATTACAATACCGTATTTTGCGGCATATAAGACGACCCCTGACTTTACAAGCAAAAATCTGTGATTTAAGGTATGTTCGCCAGATAAAACGACCTACCACTTCCATCTGTTGCTATGCGGTAGGTGACACTGCAAGTCACTAGTGATATATACTACTCTAAGTTTATCGCTTCTTTGCTGTATTTCACGTAATTAATGTTACAATTGCATAACAGCGAAATCCTGGCATTGCACTGTTGGACCTGCACCTTCTATTTATCCAATGAAAACCCGGTTAATCCCTTCGTTAAATAGGTTCTTCCCGCTGTGAACAGCCGCTTACTATTTCCATTATCTGCCCAGCTGAGTTACACGTTGATTTACTGTCTCAATACGTAGCTCTACCAAGTCCGACTTTGGATTCTCAGTTACAATTGCGCAACGCATAATGGTAGTCTTATTATTCCAATCAGCACTGTCAGCAATGACAAGTCATTCAACATGGCATCGCAATGCCATTGCATATACTGTAGAAAGAAGATCACTGATAATGGTTTGTTGAAATTGAGGAATGCTGTCATCCAT
The DNA here is from genome assembly GCF_918807975.1 of Aplidium turbinatum. Taxonomy (NCBI): domain Eukaryota; kingdom Metazoa; phylum Chordata; class Ascidiacea; order Aplousobranchia; family Polyclinidae; genus Aplidium; species Aplidium turbinatum. The sequence continues at coordinate 40,021,847 of NC_137473.1, forward strand.
CAGCTTTGTTTCGATGGAAAAAAGCTATTCAATCGGGAAAGACTGGCAGTGGCTGTTATTTCCAATTTTATATATGGTTGCTTTTTCATTGCCCTCAAAATGTTCAGGGAAAAGGAAAGTGCTAGGGGGAGGCAAGTTTTACATCTATAAAATAAAGCTTGTTGCAATCGATGACATGCAAAATATCTTGTGTGTAATTTCTGACAGTACTGCAGTTAACACAGGCTCAAAAAAAGGAATAGTGACGATAATCGTGAAATATTGCAATCTGAAATACGGCCAAGATTGAATATCGCTTGAATGTTTGTATCATTGCATTGAGCTGCTGTTAGGAGATGTCATAACAGCTATTGATGGCAATACAAAATCACCGGATCTTTTAAGTAATGGAGCTGTGTTTAATTTCATTAGCCAACTAACAAAAAATCACTTAATGGTTGATGAACTACAAAATTACAGAGATACTTTAATTAAGCCATCAGAGAAAACCAAAAGAATTCTTCTTTGGGAAAGAAAGCAACATCAACTCCAGGCAACAAATTCATGAGAGCTGACCAAGCTTTACTCTTAGTCCTAAGTTGTGCAACATTCCAGGACATTCCTGATGAGTTGAAACAATATTTGTTCGTTGCACAGGAGACTGTCCAGTGTCCATCATGCTCGCTGTTTGACCAATGGCTATCTTCGTATTCTACTTTTTAGGTCATTTGCACTCAATGCCACTCAACTTGCTAGATTAAGGTCTATCAGCCAATTTATAGTTGATGTGTATGGTCCAATGTTTATTTCAATTTTTTTCCACCCCAGTGCTGTAAACGGACCAGCCATTACACTTCCCAATAGAGATTTGATGGCAGCGTCTGATCATGCTATTGTAAAGTATGCGATTCCAAGCTTTATAAGGAATGGAAGCTTGTGGGTTTCCCCAAAAATGTCACCCTGGCATCTCATTCTGATGAACCACCAATTTTGCCACAAAACGTCAGCAAGATTGCAACAAAGCCAATAGAAACCAAAAAAACTCAGTCAATGCTTGCGCTATCAGGTAAAAAGACACTCATTTCATTTTATGATGTCACCACTCACCAGTCAGTGTTCTCCATGTCTTTCATTGGGCACACCGGCTGCATGGAGATCGTTCAAAAACAGTCAGATGAACAATGAAAGAGTCATTGGACTGCTGAAACGATGTGTCATCGAAAAACGAGTCAAGGATAGCACAAATGCCAATGATGATGATATACAATTGAAAAGACTGACAATGATATTCGCCAATATGTGGTTGCAATGATGCAATAGGAATGCATGTTCACTTTGTTCAGTTATGGTTTAGCATGTTACAAGTTTAATACGAAAATTTAGTAGGCTACGTTATCGTGAATGTTTTACATTAACTTTGGTTAGTCTTTTGTGTTTTCCTATCTTGTATTTTCTAAGTTGCCTGTGGAGTGTATTGAAATTCTTTGTATTATTTTCTACGTAGTGAATGCCATTATCAAGTTTTGTTTCAAAAAAAATATCAAAATCTAATTTTTTTGTAATTTTTAAAAAAATATTTTTTTTTATTTTTATTTTACGACTTTAAAAACCATGTAACCTTGTTTAGCATGAAAAATCATGCAGAATTAATGAAAAGATGATGGTTTTATTACATTCTAACCAGAAGTTATGACCATTCAAACATTTGACTTTTATGTCTAATAGGGGGTATTTCTCTATATTTCAAGGGGGGTATGGGACCTCAAAAAATTGGAGTTGGTCAAAAATTTAAAAAGGATACTTCGTTTGACCAAAAATCCCATCTCATAATCACTATTACAAAAAAACTTTTTTGAAATGGAACACCCTACTGGATATGTGGTGACTGTTTACAGTGTTTAGTGTTTACTAGCTGGTCCTAGGCCTACTCTTTGCAGTGAAACGTTTTATTGCGAAAAGTGTGAAACTCTGGATCTACTAAACTTTAATATAGGATACATTTGCTGAGCATTTTACCGTGGACTTTTGCAAATAGTCAAAATTCTAAACACATATTTTTGAGATCTTCACATTTTATAATTTCATCGTACGTTAATTGTTACAATCGAGGAGACTTGATAACCTATATCTGTCCTTTTCTTTTTTTAAAACACTTTCATCATGCCCAAATAAAGATATTAGGTGCTAAATTGAGCTTTACTTCATTTATCGTAGTATGCCTAAATTTATCGTAGTAACGCCTAATTTGGGCATAGCAGCCACTAGGGATGGGCAATTCAGAATACCAAATCCAGAAGGATTGGGATCCTCAACTATCCGAATCCAAAATGGCAATAAAACCGGGTAATAACTAATAAGTAATAATTATTTTACTCGCACTGCAATACCAGATGTTATTTGGTCTGACAACGGACCCCAATTCAAGTCTGAGAAATTTTCCAAATTTCTTCATGAATGGGGCGTGCGGCATCGTACTTCTACTCCAACCTATCCGCAATCTAATGGGAAAGTTGAAGCAACCGTAAAGAGCATGAAAAAGTTAATTCGTCGTTCATGGACGCATCGCTACCTTGACGAAGATCAACTAGCAAAAGCTTTGATGCAGTATCGAAATACGCCATGCAGGAAGGATGGATTGTCACCTGCTCAGAAACTGTACGGACGACCGACTCAAGACACCCTTCCAGTACATCATCGGGCCTTCTCTCATAAATGGAAGAGCGAGATGCAACAAGCTGAAACGCGAAAAGAGATGTCCATTGAAGACACCAAAGCCTACTACGACAATCGTGCTCATCATCTTCCTGAATTCCCGATCGGAACTCACGTCGCAGTACAAAATTCGAACACCGGACTGTGGGACATTTATGGGAAAATAGTCGCTGTGGACGACTACCGGAAATACACTGTTAAAACTGCTAGCGGCCGATTGTTAATTAGAAACCGCAGATTCATTCGACGGAGAATATCTGCGTCTATCCCCTGGCCCATCGAGCCGCCGGACAATGTCAGACCTTCCGCTAGTGTCAACGTGGACTTGCCTGCTCGACCGCGCAGACAGGTTAAGAGACCGAATCGACTTATTGAAGATCCGAGTTGGCCTTAACCTGCCTGGTGGAATGTATTAATTTTGGTGTTGTATTTTGTAGTGTCATTGAACTTAAGGGGGAGGTGTTGTAGTATTTGCAATAATATGCTGGAAGCACTGCTTGTTGCAATCAGCGCGAGGAATGTCCGATTCTCCAGAAGCTACATTCTTGCGCTGACTGCAACGTGTTTATGTTAAGTTTAATCAGTTCGACTTATGCACTGGTAGAGAGCACACGTGTAGTTCTTTTCCCTCAGTTTTCACAAATAAAAGGTATCAAACAGTGATGACATCACCTTCTGCACCAGAGATCCAGCTCTTCAAACGTTTTAAAGTGAAGTGGAATTTCATAGATCAAGAAAAGTGGGAAGATGCTTCTACGGATGATGTTGCAGATAATGGTGTAAAGGACGTTAAGGAAGAGCTAATAAAGTTCCTCAACAAAGCATTGACCATGAAATCGCAACCCCGTAATGATTATCGGGAGGTTGTGGAGTTAGCACTGCTAATTCTTGGAGCTCTATCATCTCGAGAAACCCGGTTTCGAGCCCCTGGTGCTAACCATCATGCACGGTGGATGGCTAAAGTTATTTATACATTCAAGGTATGGATGTTCCGGGGCCAGTTTCCTTTGACGTCCAGTGAAGAGAAAGGACTGCGTGATCTCTGCATTTTCTTTTCCTGCATTTATGTCAAAGCGTGAGTTACTGCTCCACTTGCAGTGAAAGCACCAAATAATGATCTATTCCTTCTGAAAAAGTTGAAGGGTTATGCAACCACTAATAAGGCGATTTCTGTGGTGACGACAGAGAAGATGGCTCACCATTTATGGTATCTCTCAGAAGAGTTGATTGGTCTTTCCTTTTTTAACGAGGATGCCTTACAAAACATCAAGGACCAGATGGTAAAAGCAATGATCCATAATGATAACAAAGAGGGCCCAGCAAAAAGAGTTACTGTGGCATTAGACAGCATCGACAGCAAAACATTGCAAACCTTTGCTACTTCTAATACACAATCACTGTTCCAAAAACTGAAGATTCCAGATTCTTTTCTTCAGCTGCCAGCAACACAGTGGTCAGGAAATGAAGATTACCAGACTGCCAGGGCTTTCTGCAAGTCACTTGTAATAAATGACCATGCAGAAAGAGGCGTTGCCCTTGTGCAAAGCTTTTCTGGGCACTTGACAAAGGATGAAGATCAGCTACAGTATCTTTTGCAAGTTGTTTCTTGTCACCGGAAGGACTTTCCCCAGCCAGTTAAAAACACCTTAACTGGGCAGCAATGAGTAGTTGGTCACCATGAAACCCCTGTTCTAAACAGATAATACCCACTTTTGGGGTGGGGGACCCATTACGACCTTGTGTGTATACTGTTGAGGGATCTGAATCCTGTTAAGCTACTAATTTCACATAGGTAAATTTGTAAAATTCAATTTTTTAAACTCAACCCTTTCCATATTACGATAAACGAAAAAAAAGTAATAATCGAAAATATTTTTAATACAAATTCTGCCTTGTTTGACTTTCTCTACTTATAGTGCTCACCATGCTGATGAAAATGAACACCAACACTTATATGTTTGTTGTATCATGGGCCAATGTTTGTTTGTTGTCATGGGCCAATGTTTATGAAAATAATATAATAATATAAACCATATATAATATAATAATAATATAAAATAATATATAATATATAAAATAATATATAATAATATAATATAATAATATAACCATGCTGATGAAAATGAACACCAACACTTATATGTTTGTTGTATCATGGGCCAATGTTTGTTTGTTGTCAAATGCCAATGTTTGTCATGGGCCAATGTTTGTTGTATCATGGGCCAATCCTATAGATGTTTGCTGGTACACCCCTTCATTTTCTTTGAACTTATATGTTTGTATGAAAAGTTTTTGAGATACAGCCATCTAAAGTTTGACATTTTTCGTTAAAAAAGCCAAAATTTCGGGGGGGCAGGGGAACCCCTAAACATTAATATTTTAAAAAATTATTTCTCACAAGGTGTTTTTATAGTAAATGGAAACTTTTTGGGGGGTAAGACTTAAAAGTTTCTAAAAAAAAATTTTTTGGGCTGTTTTTGAAGCGGTCTAATCTTCAACGTTCAGGCGATTTCGATGTTTAGTTTTTATTGTAACAAGATCTGAGAATCCTGCCTTGCAAAGGTAAGTGGTTATGAATGGTAACAAAACAATAATCGCCTGCTTTGTCAAGAATGGGTAGGTTTGCAGTTGTGAGCACTAAAATTCTTCCACAGTTTTTGAATGAAATTCAATGCGTAATAACTCTTTTGATCTCAAATCAATTAGGTCATCTTTACTGAGATTGTCATCACTAATATTGTTCAAGTCAAAAAGAAAAGGATTTCAAATCCATGTTTCAACTCCGTTCGGCAGGTGTTCTTAAATTAAAATAACGTTGAAATGAGATTTGCTAGGTTTCCAAGTGTGCGCAAAGAGATCAAAAGAGTACATTCTCTTTGAGTTTCATCCATCAAGATAAGATCTTCTAACATTGGAACTTTGGCGTAATTACCTGCTTCCAATCTACGTTTCCAAACCGGCAACTTGGCTAAAAACACTTTCAGTTCTTCAACTGCATCAATTATTGTCACACCTGATCCTTGAATGCCACGATTACATTGTTAATATGACCGAAAATATCGGCTAAGTAGGCCATGCCGTATAGAAAACTTTTACTCTCAACAATTTTGAGAGGAGACTTCCTTTGGCTTTCAAAAGAGTTGATATCTCATTTTTTAGCTGCTGCAGTCGTTTTAAAACTTCTCTAGATAACGAACGTACCTCAGAATGATACAAAAGCACTTCGTAATCTGACCCTACTTCTTGACAGAGCGCTTTAAAAGTACGGTGGTTTACAGCTCTGCTTTTGATGAAATTAACGACTTTCACGCAATTCGTCAGAATTTCTTTGAGACTTGCTGGTAAAGTTTTTGCTGCTAAGGCGTACCTGTGCAAGAAGCAATGGGTAACAATGACACGAGGAGCTTCATTTTTTACTAAAGCAGCAAATCCAGATTTGTTCCCAAGCATAGCTGGTGCTCCATCCGTGCAATGCATATAGAACAAAGTTTTTTTCCAAATTCAACAAGGTTATCACGGACCCCCAAATGCTTTCTCACGGACCCTCAAGGGGTCCACGAACCCCAGGTTGGGAACCACTGGTATAACAGATATTGGGGCATTTTTACTCTTTGGAGCTGAAATACTGCCACCATGTGGTTAAAATTGAAAATGGTGTAACTTTAAAACCCCTCGACCAATTTTGAAATTTTTTTTGTTGTTGAGCTCAGTTGGTTGCCATCTCTCACATATGTCAAAATCAACCAAATCGGAGAGTGTGGGTGGCATTTCCTCTAATTTTGACCTGAAATATAATGGAATGACACAATAAACATTGCATGAAATGTTTTACTTTTTGTGTTGCTGGAGCCTGGAAGTTAATAGGATTCGGTATTCTGGATTCGATTTAGTATTCCGCAATAATTCTGGAATAGTGAATTATTCTGAATTGCCCATTCCTAGCAGCCACCAAAAAAAATATGCACATTTATTCTTCAGTTACAAAAATTGGATGTTTTGTTTCTATAGAACAGCATAGCCAAGTGATCTGTTGCACAATTGAAATAGTGAACTCAACCCTACCCGTAGAATCCATGGCGCTGTGTAACGAAACATGCCAAAACCTGCCCAAATTAGGGCAGTTAAGCCTACAGTATATACAATTTACTTTTTCAGTGCTGGTGCAAGCATGTAGAAAACGACAAAGTAAACACACAAATTTGGCACCAACAAAAGGAAAAGATGACAAAACCATAAGTTTTAAAATATGCATCAGTAAAACAATGTTTGGAAATCAATATCTTAAATATGCACAACCATCAAATCTATAAAAGAGAAAGAGAAGTTTTATTTAGCAAAAATAGGCTTATAATTAACACAAGTTGACAAATGCAACAATTTAGACTTTACAAAACACAAAAAAATTCAAAAGAGTGACAAGTTTCTCGAATTTTTTTACTTAGTGAGTCTGGTATTCCAAAAATTAATTGTGATATTATGAATGATTTCAGCAAGGTAAAAATTATAGGAAACCGGCTCAGTATAAATCATCATACAGATTTTAAAAAATGTTAATAAAATTTAAGATAGATACAGTACAGCAGGGGTGGGGAACCTTTTTAGTATTGCGGGCCACATAAAATGAGAAATAACGCAGGCGGGCCACTAAAAATTTCAAAATTTTATATACAGACAAAAAATGCAGCAAAGTAGACAATGATTTATTTTACTTTCACAGCTAGTGGGATGGCTGAAAGTTTTTATTTTTGGTGAGTTGTGTGATGTCTGCTGACACGGAAGATGTTGCAACTCTTAACTGCATCTCCACGTTTTTATCAGTCAGTCTGGAGCGAAGCCGACTTTTTGTTAGATTCAATTTGGAAAAAAACTGCTCGCAACGGTAGGTGCTTCCAAACAGAGACACATATTTTCAAAGCATGTTTCCGCATGACTGGGAAATCATCAGCATTTATGTAGCGTTGATAAAAGTTGAGCAGTGAAATTTTTTGGTACATCGCTATCAACGTACCGTCACTCTGGAGCTCTACTATTTCATGTTGGAAGTTACTAGGAATATCAGTTGCAACCACATTGCAAGGAGAGGCAAAAATATCTAACTCCATGTCTTTACTCGTTATGTCCAAAAATCTTGCATTAAATGTCTCCATAAGATTGACACATTCACCTACATAGGCATATTTGGCTGTTGTAGAAGGCTTTTGCTCTTGCAAGGTAGGGAAATGTGCGGTGTTATTGTTTTCAAGTTATACTTTCCACAGATGTAGTTTAGCTTCAAATGATTTCACTTTTGCAAACAAGGAGTTCAAAAGCTGACTCGGTCCCCGCAACTTGATGTTGAGCTCTGAGAGGTGCTTGCTAATGTCAACCATAAACGCTAGGTCATACAACCACTGGCTATCCAGTGAGTTCAACGACATGGTTTCCCTGATTATTCATAGAAGGCCATTCGCAATATACCGAGAATGCAGATTGCAGAGCCTACCGTACTCTTTTTTGAGCTGTTGTTTCAATATATTTTGGGAAAAGAAATTTTGACACGGGCCACATGGAACAGTCAGCCGGCCGCATTTGGCCCGCGGGCCGCAAGTTCCCCACCCCTGCACTACAGTATAAGCTAATTAAATACAGACATACTAGCCTACTTCTGTTTAATTAAACTTTGATCAGTCAATCGCAGTTTTACTTTCCAAAGGTTTTACAAAAGTTACAAGTTAAATATTACACAATTTTGCGATTTAAATGCTTTTATTACAACACAAAAAACTGCTGAAGTTCTAAAAATGCAAGAAAATACTATTTAAAAGCAAACTAAGGATATTTGATCTGCTGTGGCCACCGATATCAACTCGGACGACCTCCATTTTTTGTTTTTGCTAGTACTTCAGTTTTGATGAAACGAATAATAAGTATGAAAAAGGTTTGGCAGCAATGCTTCTAAAAATACAGTTAGACTAAAAGCCAACTTATAATTTTATAAACAATTTGAAGGCAAAAATAACTATTGTGCACAATTAAAAATTGCATTTCAATCCAGAACAAGCAACTTTTTTCATTTGACCACATTTCTGCTTGAAATTGTACTTCTTGTCTTTTCTTTTTTCACATTTTTCCAAAATTCCACGTCTTCAATTAGCACAAATCCAGTTTTTTAAGACTTGGACATGCAGATCAGGGTTGTCAGACAGCTTTTGAGAAAAAAAGCCGAACAATGTCGAAAAAAGGGCCAAACTGGGTAAAAAAGAGCCAAATTGTTCAATAATGTTAATAACGTTGGTAATAAAACATAATAACATTAACAACGTTGCAACATTACAACAACACAGTCGGAAACTGCAGATTGCGGAGGAAAAATCTTGCATCCTACTGGCTTCGTTGTTAAGTTAAATTACTGCTCCTTGACGTATGCAACAAAATTTAACGTCCGTGTGTGAAGCGTTGCCAGATGGTGTTCTAGGTCTAGGACACCAATTTTGAAAAAAATGACGTAATTTAAAACAGCTTGGTGTAGAAAAAATTTTCTTCTACGCCATCACAGATTTGGTGCAATTTTGAATATACTTTGTTGAAATAAAGGTTTTTTTTTGTGCTGCATTTATAAAACTGTTTGTCCGACGCCCATAATCCGCAACCCTTGTCCGTAAGCTAATCCTTGCTTGTGGGGGCAACTTGACTTAGATAACCGCATGGTTTTTTCGGTGCCTCCAGGTGTAGTTTCCATATCAAAAAAGCGATTTGTTATATCTCCTGATGTGTAGGCTACATTGAAAATGAATGTGAATTGTGGAGCTATGCCGAAATAAACTTGATTGATTGATTGGTTTATTTGCTGACCTGTTGCCCTGCTGCTTTGAGTCTAATTGCTTGTCTGCTGAGTTCTGAGGATTTGTTTATTGCTGAACTAGGTTAATCGACTAATTACATATGCAACACCATGAGTAGTCGGCCCCGATAGCTTAGTTGGTTAGTGCGTGACTTCATGAGCGAAGAAGCTTCAAGATCAAGCGGCGCTGGTTCGACTCTTGTGGTATGCGCTTGAGCGCCGTGTAGCGGACGTCGTATAGATTTGACTATCCGCCTATACCTAGCTGTGAATAAGTATCCGACAGCGACATTCCGAGCGCGGTAGAGTGGCGCGAATGAACCGAGAACAATGTCTATACGGTACTTCTTGATTACGATATACTTATAAATTTGTTGTATAAATGAATCCATCACATAAACTTAAAGGGTTGCAACCACCTTTCCAAGAATAGAACGCAATTCAAATCATAAATTAAACTCGTCACCACAACTAATCGTTCTGTTTCTCTCCTTCTGTGTATGTCTGTGTGTATGGGTGCGACGCTAGACGCGTTTGTTTAAAGGTTTTCAAAGTTGCTAGAAATGCCCAGAGCCGCGCTCGCAATCGATATTCAAAAAGCGCTGTGGCATTCAACATGTGAGGTAGCCTACGACTTTAAAGAGACGTAAAACTACGTATACGTAAGTGTTAAATTGCCTAAAAAAGCACACAAATTCCTAACCACGTCTTAAAGTCCTAAAGCACAAATACTTGAAGAAATGCACAAAATTGAACAAATATTTGAAGTTTGAAAAATTCCCAGCTAGCGCCTCACATGTCCAAGCGAGTGTGGCGACACAACATCCTAAACAGGTTTCATGAAGGTAACAAGCCATAGAAAATACGTAAGACCGCAGGACGCTACACGTCGCGTTGTGAGGACTGCTCTCCATTCAGCGGCAACTAATGAATGGAATAATTCCCTGCAATAACACTTCAACAATCGGAAACTTCACTCTGTCAATCTCGGTAACCGGCCCTGCATCAAGAGCCTCTATCTATAAGTATCCAAAACTACCAGGAATAACCTATCAAAGCTTTGTCAAGGTCAGCTTTGTCAAAGCTTTGTCTTTGAGCCCTGAGGATAAAGATTCAAAACCAACCAATTAATTAATTGTAAAAAATTTTATGCAAAAAGTTGATGTCCTAGACATGACTTTTTGGCTCTTGCACACTTGCACTGTTTTTATTGGAAGTACAATTGAATGTTAATTTGTCAAAACTTTTTTATTTTAACCTTCCAGCTTCTCCACCTAACTATCATACTGTATTGGCTGTGTTGTAGGCAACTGACTCGATGACTGATATACTTTTTCGCTGCTTCCTGTCTGTTGTGGTATCTAGATTGCTATGGTGCTTTTTTATTCGTATTGTGTATTATTGTAGCCTCTTGTACAGTGGCGTAGCTAAGAGGGGGGGGGGGCCGCCCCGGGCAGCACGTCTGGGTGCGGCACTTTCAGACTACGATTTTTGATTATAATCTGAATCTGATAAATAAAACGCATTTCATTTTCACATGCTTTTTCTTGAAGGGGCGGAAAAATCTAAATCCGCCCCGGACGGCACATTCCCTAGCTACGCCATTGCTACTGTAGCCTACTAATCTCGCAACAGACGAAATAAAAGGTTTCTCTCAATCTGTAAGCTACAGTACATACAACTGTGTGATTTTTGTTCTTTGCTATGTAAATTTTTGTTATTCCCGATACTTTTCTAACACTTCTGTATTTTTAGGAGAAAATTTAGGTCGTGGTGTAATTCTACGTGAAATGATGTAATTTGGAGGTTGAAATGGTGTCGTAAGCAAACTGGAGTCTGGCAACACTGAGTGCGTGATTGTATGCTTCATTGAAGCAAAAAAAAAAACATTAAGAGAATATTCTTGATCATTTAAATCCGTCATAATTGTTCTTCAAACATTCCTTGGAAAAGTTATAAGAAAATTTGAAAAATTTTAAGACTTGGTTTGGTTTTGAAGCATTACCCTCGGATTGACAAAGCCTTGATAGGTTATTCCTGTAGGCCTATGCAATTTCGCTTTTAGCAGCATGATCGTTTCATTTCGACAACCAGTTTCGCTTTTGGCAGCATGATCGTTGCTTACTTCACAGTTGTTCCAGACAATTGTTCACCTAATCAAACGTCATATAAAAACCGTTCAGGTCTACTGAATCTTAGCGTATTACGTCATGGAATTTTTCCTAAAAAATGAGCCAAGATTGCACCATCGTTCGTAAGACTTGTATCACACCTGTTGAGAATTGCTTCACAATGTTTCACTATGACGTCACAGTAACTGCGTACGTGAGTTTGAGATATTGCAATGTATTCTGGTCATTCGTAAAATGGTTGCTTGAAAGTTGGTCAAATATTTAACTGTTTGCTTAGTGCTTGTCAGCTGGACGAAAATTCCGTCTTTATCTAAGTAGTTTGTTCTGTAGTGACAGGTTTTAGTGGCGTACCGTGTTGCGTCCCATTTTCGACAGCTTTGAGGCTAATTTTACAGAAATACAATTTTGAATAGACGTTTCAAAGGAGTGTTTCTTTCGGTCATTACATTCAGACGAACGGATTCGGGAATCTTATGTTACAATTTTCCCACGAAGAGATTATGGTTTACCGCTGTGACCAACAGTGTAGATTTTAATATGTGTAGTGACAGTGTAGATATAGTGCTGTATTCGTAGGGTAGGCCTATACGGCGGTATACGCAGTATCTGTAGCGCACCCAGCATGGGGCTAAGGGGGCTTAAGCCCCCCCCCCCAAACCCGCCACCAAAAATCAAGTTTTTGTATGTTCCCCAAATAAATGTTGAGGAAAATAGACGCGCCTCCAGCAAATAAGTTAATTTTTTGTTTAAATTTGAGTTGTAGCTTTTGATTAACACTGCTTCCTGAATTTTGATGTCAAATTGGGACTTGCCTTTGCGTAAAATTTTAAATGAGTCAGCAGAGAATTTTCGATCTGTACAAAAAGAACACTCCATGATATGGTCTTTGATGGCACTTTTGAAGTTCAGATGCTCTCGTTGTCAAATGTCTGGTGGACATACCGATGTACCGTACGTCAATGCTGAAGCACACGGACATGTAAAACTGTATACGAAATTTGAGCAGAAAGACGAAGGCGTCTAGGACTTCAGTTGAAAATGCGAACTAATTTTGAATGTTTTGTAGGCTAAGTGGAAAAAATGTTCACATCAAATTTAATGTTGACAAACTTAGTGTTTTGTTGCAAACTGTTTTCGTGCTAGTTGTTTTTTTTGCACTTATTTGTATTGGCAAACAGGAAGCTAATTCTATTTTGCCATACATGAGGAAAAAGTCAAGATCTATAGAAGATTGCAAGAGTAGACGTAGGAATGAGGAAGCTGATGGTGCTAGTAGCATGGGGTTCACTAGGCTAACTTGTAATCTGATTGAGAGAACAAATCCGGGAGAACAAATCCTGATGTATCGGCAACCGGTGGGTTGTGGGCCGTGAGTGCCTTAAATATTAATCAAAGGGATGGGTATTGGCCTATTGTCACTGTTACTCAGGGGCGTATCCTTAATGGAAGCAAGGGAAGCATTGCTTCCCCTACCAAAATTGGAAAAAAAAGATAATATTTTTCAGTAAAACGATTTCCTAATTTCGTTATCTTAATAGTTAATACGAATTAGAACAGTTACTAACTCATGTCCCGTCTAGGTTTTAATTTTAAAAAAGTTGGAAGCTTACGGAAGCAGAGATTCGTACCGCATCCATTGCTTTCGTTTTTGCTATACGAAGAAACAAGGTGAGAAACAAAGGAAAAAAGCAGAGGAAAGTTTACGCGATTTACGTTTCTTTCAACTAATCTGTGGAAGCAATTTCAGAGTTGCTTCATGTTGGGTATTATTCCGCTGCGTAATGAGAAAATCTAAGGCTTTGGGGTCATATCTGCCTTGCAAGAAAAAGTTTGAGCCTAATGTTAGATTTACATTGTTATCCTGGCTACTAGCCTACAGCAGTAGGTAGCTGTAATTGAGCAGTTAAGCTGAATTTTTGGTGTTGTCTATAATTTGAGCCGCAGTTTTTGCCTGTTCGTGTAAGAGCTACCTTTCATTTTAAGTTAATAGCTGTTTATCTGCTAATAAATTTCATACAAATATTACCATAAAAATGTTTTCAGAAAGCACTATAATCCATTATTCAAGTGTAATTTTGCAAAAATTTCCCAGAGGGGCATGCCCCCGGATCCCCCTAGGATACGCGTGCCTTTGGCACGCTTTTACCCCCACGACTTTTATTGCTCCCCTTGCTCAACCCACCAGTATACGCCACTGCTGTCAGTATTGTCGCAAATCACTCAGCCGACATTTCTGAATTAGCCCCCCCCTAAACTTTTTTCTGGGTGCGCTACTGCGCAGTATACTCTCTGCTTTTTCGAGCAACTATAGTATTACCTTCTGGTTTTTTAACACAAAATCTCTAAGTTTATTGGAAATTTGTCGCTGGCATCCCTGGTAGCATGAATCTTTCTTTTCGATCAACATGCTTCTGACGGAAGGCCGTGACGTTTCTAGCTCTGCTCGATTCAATACGTGGCGCAATACAAAAATGTACTTTCTGACTACAACGATTGTCTAGTAGTCAACAACCTAGAATCGTTTCAACCATCATCAGCTAGAATCGTTGCAATAATCAACTTCAGTTAGAATCGTTGCAGCCTAATGAAAAGTGTTGTGGATTGAATTTGCCAGTTCCAATGTTGATGAGAGTGAGCACTGAGCAGTCATCATAATAATAGGATGGAGAATAAAAACCGGAGTTGAATTTATAGTTCACTGTAAACCGCATTATAATAATAATGCTTCGCAGAAGGAGTTGCTCCTCAGCGCTTTACAAAGTAGACAGTGTCAATGCAGCCGTATAGCCTAGAGGCGCAACTGAGTAGGCCTACATTAACATAAAACATAAGCACAAAAAAATCAAAACAAATGACAACCTTTACTAATGAAGAATGACAACTCAACCAAACTGCCCAAAATGCAACGCCCCAAAATTAGTCTGCAGACCATCTCATATTGGAGTGTCTAGTACCCAAGATTCAAGGAGGATACCTCACAGCCCACCAATCCAACAACGTCCTCGTGGGTTGGCTAAATGAAAAATGCTTGAGCTTATAGCGTCACACAAAACAACAAGTTCAATTTGTTTTTATTTCTGACCATCACAACGAAAAGCAATAGCCTACTGTACTGTATATGTCACACATAGCAGAGGTCTGGAAAAAAATATTCCGCAACACCTTCACAGCCACAAACACTAAATTATTTATTGATTAGAATAAGATTGTGGCTGCAACGTTTTCAAACGGAACATTTTGTTTCGATTTTCTTTCATAGTTTAATGTTAGGAAAACCAAATTAGGCCTATAGGCTATATTCAGTCGAGCGCGTTTGACGCAGTAAAAACTGAATCGATTAATTCTACAAGCATTTGTATGTTTGAGTATAAAAAGACCGAAGGATTTAACAAAAGCTGTAGCTTACAGTTGGGCGAACCTTGGTTAGTCTAATGTAGTGATCGATAAAAGTGTGGCTTAAAACGAAGTTTTAATTATTCATAAACTTTTAATTTCAGTGAATGAAAATATTCTGAATCACTTTGGCGTACAACCGTATTCAAGTAGCCTAACGATCAAAACTGTAAATTTCCGTGAGTTTTGGGATTAAAAAAATAAATGTTTTATTGTTATTATGATGTTGCAGTCCACATAAACTGAAGTGTGTAAACTGAAGTTAAGGAAGATACGGTTTTGCAATGGTAGCCTATAAGTTAATAAAAAAGCGAAGGATTTATAAAATAAGAAACTGACGGTGATTCAACAAAAAGTGAGACAAAGGGAAACAAAGTTTATCTCTGTAGGCTTAAGTCTTATATGGCTCTTCAAACCAAAAATTCAGTAAACCCCATTCAACTTGACCAAGTTCAATCGAATCGCTTGCAAACAGATTTGATTTAGCAAATTTGGTATTATTTTGAATAAAACTTTTTGGAAACGAAATTTTGCCTTACTTCCATACAGTATAAAATTTTAGTAGCTTAGTTTTATTTTTTCTTTTGAAATTCAAGCTGTTTAATTTAATTGTTCAACAAGAATGCTAATAATAATAAGAATGTTAAAACAAGAATGCTAAACGCGCGATAAAGTAGAGAATAATTTTAGATAAATTTTTTAACCAATTATTTTCTTTTACTGTAAATGAAATTGCCACATTCATCCTTGTTACCTTGGTAATCAGGTGAGCAATTAGGGTAAAATAAAAACGCAAAGAGCAAGCTTAGCCAGAGAATCAAACCCAGGATTCATGGTACTGATGGTAGCCATTGCGAAAGCAACAACAATAACAAGAAAACATCCTTTCGTCTCAGATAACACATCGAGATCAATCGATTTCAGAGCAAAGCGTCTCACGCGATTTGAAGTATTTTCATAATCTTAAATCAATTCGACATCTTCAGACATACTACAGCTTCAACCACAATGGCTCATTTCATTGGTGGCGACGTCATAATAACTTGAAGAATCTCGAATGTTTTTGTAATCCCAACACAAAAGACAACTAGCTACGACGCTTTAAATTGTTATTGGAGCATCCAATTTCAATAAAAAGTTTAATAATGTCGATTCACCATCTGATCGTGGAAAACAAACGTAACAATGAGCAACGCTTGGTATAATTGATGGTAAATGAAAGATGAATTTTATGTCCAGTGTTATAATAGAAAATAAAAGAAACAATCAAATCTAAAAAAGCAAGGCAAGGTCGAAGTAAAACAGCCTTTAATGACACAGTCAGTGAAATAGTAGGCCTAGTACTGTACCATTAAAGCTGCGTAGAGGTAACGTTAACTAAACACTAAACAGTTGTACTGTTTAGTGTCTTGCCTAGCAATATTCAGATTAAGACTTTTAAAATAAAGTAATGTTGATATTGATGAAGAGACTTAATCATAGCAACATTAAATGATCTATTTGAATAAACAAGTGCCCAATAACAATAAAATTGCTTGTAAGATAGGCTGCCTGAGGAAGCACTTAAATTTTCTTTTTCAGACTTGTTTCTGTTGCTGACCTTGCACTAATGTTATGAGCATTAACTTTCAAACCAATGCAAAAAAAATTGTAAAATATTACAGCATATAAAGTTATAAATACATTTCAATTGAATTGTAGTTACAGTTTATAGATTATAATGACTTAATATACAAACTAAATTTTTGCTTGTTCGTTTTAAGAAGAAAGTAATTAGGGTGGAAAATTGCAGAGAAAAAAGGATTGTTTGTGACAAACTGAAACTTAATGAAATGAATCAATGTAGAGTCGATCAAATTAACAAAGCAAAAAAAACTAGTTTCGAAATAGTTTTGTGATAAACATTGTAATCAATTTTAAAAAAGAAGAAATTTGACACTACTGAGCTTTCTACAATTTTAAACAGCAAACTGGAACAAAACTACCGCAGCCATAACAACATAATGAATTGTGCGTGAAATAAAAAGCATCTGCTTATCATTGGCTTAAAAATCGGGCTTGGCAATTCGAATATTGTCGAGTGCTATCCACAACTTGTCGGTAAACACTCGAGCATATGCGCAGGAGTAGCTCTTATACACCAGTGTTTTGCAAATTCTACTTATAACTTTGTCAACTACATAATGTATATAAACAATACGCAGTTAGTAGATCAGCGGCAGGTCTACGACAATGTAAGAAACGTTTCAAAAATATGTTGGCTAAAAATAAAAGCATTCAAAAATAGATTAGCGAAAGTTGATTGTCATGTATTCGAGTGAAACAAATATTTAAATTAACTGTAGGCTATTCAAATTAAAGAAATCTAAAAATTTTACAATAAAAATATTTTTTTTTAAAACTGAGCAGATTTTTTTATGTAGTCAAAACGAAACCCCAACCATAAACCACCCTTGGCTTTAATGATTGTCAAGAATTTTCCATGTTCTGGCTCTAGTAATTGTCACATAACACATAATAAGTTTAATGTTCAAATTTAATTACTGCTAGTCAGTAGAAATGTATATATTTTGTTGTGCTGAATAAAAACAAGCTGATTTACGATAAAACTGAGGCAGTTGAGATATTCCGTTGACAAACACTATAGCTATCGACTGAGATAATACTCCGGCACTTGTTAAAAACAAGCACAGTACCGTAGTAGATGTGTAAATACTGATTTATGCAAACATAGGCAACTGATTATAACAAGTGGAATTCGTGATGTGGTCTTAACAAATTGATAGACGTTTGTATATTAACGACTTCGAGAAAAATGTGTGCAATCAGTGAGTTTTAGATTGATTGATTTGATCTTTATCATCGGACTGGAAAAGCTTTTTTGAGAGCTTAATTCTTGCAGTTTTGCATACTTGTAAATGTATTGAACCCTGATTGAACCACTGACACAGGCCCGGTCATCGAGTTGATAGACTGGATTTTTCGATAGTTGTTATAGTGTTGTTGCCGGAATTATTCCATTCACTAAGTGCCGCTGAATGGAGAGCAGCCCTGGAAATAGTAATTCAGGATCGTTAAATTTGAGTATCGCTTTATGTGTTTTTTCGAAATGGAGAGAGTTGTTGAATTACATTAGGCCTAGCCTACCTCATAGTAAAACATCCAGTTTTTCAGCGACCGAGTGGGCTGCCACAATCGGATGGCAATAGTTTGACCAAAAAAAAAATTCAATGTGACTGTGGAACCTGACGGAGTGGTTGAAAAAATATTAAAAACTGGACACAAAAGTTAAAAACATTATTCCACCGAATGCAGCAAGGAAATACATATATCAAGATGGTTTCAACAAATGGCTTTCCATCAAGCAGTTCTGCAGAAAGTAAGTCAATTCTAAGACATTCTACGACAGTGGTTCTTCACTTTTTTGTCTATCACACCTCACTTTAGCAGCGGTCACATGTTTTTCTCTCCTCTCCCTTAATTTTGAGCAGGTGCAACTTTGTTTTTGTCGATTTATTCATCCCGGCAGGCTACATATCAGCGAGACGCTTGACACTGCTTCTTAGCAACTAGCTATTTAATTCGAAGTTAAACTCCAGAAATTTCTTAACCTACCTAGCCCAAGTGTAGTGACCTACTGTATTTTTTGGTGGGGGGGGGGGGAGCAGGTACGTGATCAAGTGCAGCCCTTGGATCAGCGAGTGGTGATGCCAACAACCTGATGAGTTTACAAACTTCAAGTCTCTTTGTTCATTGTCTCCGGACAAAGACCTATACCCTATGATATAGCATTTTCTCAATTTTAGGTGATGATGCTCTACGGACACAAGATGAGCCACGCCAGGTGACCCTTCACGTCATTACTGACCCAGGCCAATCAGCGGACGTTATTGTATCTTTTCAGCAGATAGTCTCTTGCTTGGATTCATCACTAAGTGTCATTAACGTGTCGGAGAGATTCAGACCGCTTGAAATAGACAAATCCGAAAATACATCGGTAAGGTTCTAGTCGACACTGATCTGGGATTTTATAATAAAGATAACGACTGATCGATGTGATTAAACGTTAACAGTTTATCACACAAACAATTTCCAATACGCAAGTTTGGTTAATAAGTTTTTCATCTTTTTCCTCTAAATAAAGAGCCGAATAAAAATAGATGCTTAACAATTTTTTGAGTTGAAATCGTTTGTGATCACTGTTTTTGTTTTTCTTTTCAGAGTGAGCAAAAAATTCCTGCACTTGCTGTGGTATTATTTTTTAAAGAAGATTATCAGCTGGACAATGACCAACGTTTCGATCATAACAATCATTTTGCCGTCTTGAAAAATCCAACAGATTTTACACCTAACAATCAAGGAAGAGACAAAACTGACAAGATTGTTGATATTTCACAAGTGTTTTCTAAAAAGTGTTGGCGTTTCCACCATAAAATAGCCGTGACTGGGAAGTTGATCTCGTGCAAGAACAATAAGCAAGAGTATTATGAATTTATTCCAAGCGTTTCAAATTTTTTTGGAAGGAGAAGAAAAACATTACCTACAGTCAAAAATGATCCAGGTTTAAGTTATCCACCTCCTAGATTTCCATTGTGGGGAGTCCGGAAAGTCCACTATGGAAAGAAAATATTGCGCTTCACCTTATTTGTCACTAACGAGAACTGGAACGATCAGATTAGCTTATATAAACTCATCCTGAGAACAGAGGAGGTAAAAATAAGAGACGATTTTTGTTTCTTTGAAACTTTCTCTAATAACGCTACTATTGTTCAATTAGGCTTAAAAAAACTACCAGTGAATCTAAAACCTCAGCCTTTATCGTCGTCAATTTTGCAGTTTAAAGTTAAAAATGTCGGTCAACTTGTTCCCTTGCTTCCGCATTCCTGTGATCCAATTAGCGAGCTTCGATGGAGAACACGTGACCACGATTCCAATCTTATTTTGCTTCAAATCTACAGAACACGAGGTGTCACTGTTGGGTCCAGTTTTGTGAAACGAGTTTTTGAAGATCAAAGAAGTTCAGAAAATAAGAAATGTGAGCTACCTGGAGAGAATCCAACTCGCTTTCATGACTCTCAACTTTCTTCGACGATAAAGCACAAATCAAGAAGAGCTTTACGGAGGGTTGTGAAGCCAAGACAAAGCCTTGGCGAAGAATTAAATACAGATCGGCTTGACAGCGATGGTCTTGGCGACAGTTTTGTCTGTCCATCTTTACCAGAACGAATGCCGCTTCTGGAACCAATCGTGTATTTCCAGCCGACTTGCCAGGTTTCTTCATCATCGTTGTCGTCTACTGCGTCATCTTCAGGTCACCAAACAACTGAAACTATTTCATCATCAAGCCATCAATCAACTGAAAATACTTCACCAAAACTAATCCCAAAAACAATAAAATCTAACAAACTTTCTCTCCAAAAGGTAACATTTTCTTCGACACCTATACCCTCCTTGCCTACACCAAACAAATCGTCGGGACGAAAGTCCGTCACGACCGATAACATTCTGCATGATGTTTCTTCGCACGCAACTACTCCTTTGAATGAAGATGAATTTTACGTTTAAACATTCATTGTAATAAATTTATGCGCAAAACCTTGCTTGACAATGCGATTGTTCTGCATTCGTAAACCAATTTAAGAAACGGCGCTGCTGCCACACTGCTTGTCATTGATGCGGAGAAGGGCGGGGATAGAATGGCAAAGCATACAGACAAAATTACGTTACGAATATGATCAAGTGCAGTGAGAACGTCCATGTGAATTACATTGCAGTTATGAACTTTTCTATGCAAATTTTTAATAAAGTTTATTTGGTTGAGTAGTGCTAAGATGAAAGTTCAACGAGAAGTAAAGTAAAAGGACCTGGAAATATTGAAAACCCAACTCTATGAACCGCATTTGTAACTTCATCCACAAAACAAAAACTTAGAATCAAGTTTGCAACATTATTAGCGACATTATTAATCTCCGAATTTTCAAACTAACAAATCCTCAAAACTGATCTGGAAAGTTCAAACGGGTGAAGTGTTGTTGAATCTCATAACTGTGTTGGCTAAACCATCTGAAGTTTCGTACTTTAAACCTCACACATTGGCCCAAAAGTTTAGCACAGAGTAAGAATATGTCAGTTTTGACAATAACCAGTTTGAACTTCAATTAGTGCAAAAAATGTGACAAATCGGTGTAAAAAAGAAGAAGCTTTATTTATTAGAGTCAATAACAGACATGACGTAAAAATCTACGAATAGCAGTGCGCCCATGCTTGCAAATGATAAAGTAACAAACCAGTCTATCACAAAAGAAACAAAATTCGCAACCAGGTCATAAAATATTCTGAAAAACAAGTAAAAAAGGCTGATAAACGATTTATGGAAAAGGCAGTGCTTAATAGAACAGATCAGTTCAATGAAATCCAGACGCGGCGAGTGGCGAAACATCTTTGACCTTGTGCGGTAAAACAGCAACCGTTTCTTTGTGACGTCCAGTGGCGTATACACTCATCAAGCTGAAGACTCGCTTGACATGACTGACATAACTTCAGAAATATATTGTTCAAAAATTTTAGCTATTTCTTTCAGTTGTGAGGAACGGAGAAAGCAGACACTTCCTGTCGATAGAAACAGCTTCAGTTCCATTGCTTTGGCTTCGCTGAAAACGCAACAAAAAATCTTTTAAGTATCTTGGTATCTTTTTATGCTACAAGCATGCCTGGTGAACAGTTTAACTACAGTTGAACCAAAACTATGAGTTCATTAATACCTTGAAAGTAGCAACTCGGAGCTCTTCAAACAGCCTACATTTGCTTCAAGCAAAGTAACATCAACGGCAGTGCTTTCTTCTGTCCGCGCGGTGGCACCATTGCGACATACAACAATCTTGTTATGGTTTATTTTCAATATGACATCAACCTCAGAACACTTTTTGTCGCCATTGACTTTAAACCGTGAAAGACTGAAATAAAAAACATATCATCAAAAAGTCAACTGGGTCGTTCTAATGCGTAAGTTCTCAACTGCGTAAGTTCCTTTACTCTCGTTTACCCCTCGTCGACTTTCTGGAGGTACTTTTCACCAAATACGTTCTGGTCAAAATCATTTAATCTGTTTTTTTATGCTTTTCCCCCGTTCTCAATTCCAGTTGCGATAGGTGTAACTTAATTTTGAAATAGGAGGCTAAGTTCACTCGCAATTGAGAACTCTGGCTCCAATGTTCCGACAAACTTACAAAGTTGTTTTTTGACCAGCATATCACTGAATGCAGCTCAAGCTATTATAATGTTAAGAAAATCGAACTAAACAGAATATTAATGTAATACTGGCAACTTTCTTGTCATATTGGGCAATAAACTTACAAGAAAGACTTGGTAAAGTTCTTAATGAAAGCCACCGATCCGTATCGGGCGACTTGTCGCATTACATCAAGCTTGTCGAAGCTTCCAGCGTGATGGGCTTTTGCCTTAAATTTAGAAATAACAATAATTATAAGAAACTGTAAACGCATCACATAAATATAGACAAGCAAAAGAATGCTTTCTTGAAATTATGAAATATTGACTCAGTCAAATACAATAGCGTTAAACTAATCAAATTATCCACGAAATCTTTCAAGCACTCGTCATGCTGAGGAGATTTAGTGATGGCAAAGTTAAATCATAGGGCTACCAGTTGCCAGAGAAAGCAACGAAAACAGTTTTATTAAATATTTTAGAAGCATATAATTGATTGTGGAAATCTTTATCATTGGACTGAGAAAGCTTCCTTGAAGCTGAATCCTGGCAGTTGCGCATACTTGAAGAGTAGATTTCTCACCTCTAATGCCTTGAGAGTTGTATATACCATCCTGCACCATTTCTTCGTTTTTCCTTCGCTGTACACAGAGGTTGGAAGACCTTGTTCACAAACGGCCATGACACATTTCATGCTTATTTTGTCTAAGCCGTGTCTGACGCAGTATTGATGAGCGAGTAGCAAGGCAAGATCCTGGGCCTGTTTAAACAATCATGCAAATATATTATGTCGTAGACTTAACTGACCCATTACCTTAGTTAACCAAGAAATGAAATGTCATAAGTGTGATGAAGCTTAAAAATACCAATTTAATAAGTCAACACACAAAGTGACACAGCATTAACCACGCATAGTGGCGTACGCAGGGGGGATTGGCCCTTGGGCCATGGCGCCTCCCGCCTTGAAATAATGTTGATTTTTTTAGCGTTGTTGTGATTGCGTAGTGCAGACATGTTATTATTCAAGAATGGTCTTGGGTAAAAGGTAAAAGTGTTCCCATACTTAATTCAAGTGTCGGGTATGAG
The DNA here is from genome assembly GCF_918807975.1 of Aplidium turbinatum. Classification (NCBI taxonomy): domain Eukaryota; kingdom Metazoa; phylum Chordata; class Ascidiacea; order Aplousobranchia; family Polyclinidae; genus Aplidium; species Aplidium turbinatum. The sequence goes on from NC_137473.1 coordinate 40,045,196, forward strand.
AAGATAACGTTCTCATTGTACTAAAGAGAGGTGGGCACTCAGGCAGTTGAGTAAGCTAACTACATCGTCTACGACGTAAAACAGTAGGCTATATGTGACGTGCCGACATTGAGTGTTATATCACATTTTTGTGTTGTGCATGGTATACAAAATCTATGTAAATGAGTAAACTAGTTGCTGCAATCTAAACGAATATCGTCAATGCAAGTTGAGTATGGTTGACAAATCTTACACAATTTGACTTAACCTACTGGTTATTATTAGCAAATAGGCATTTTTTCAATTCGATTTCGTTTCGATTAAAAAAAAATTCGAAAGCCTCCTCTCTCCCCTTAAGAAAATCCTACGTCCGCCTCTGACCATACGTAGAAATGGAAGATATGGTATCTGCAAGAAAGCCACGGCCAATAGCAGCTAGTATAAAATGAAAATTTCTAAAATTGTTTAGCCAGTAGAAGAAGCAAATATAAAAGCTAAGTCAAAAATCAAAGTAGTAGTAGTTACAAAAGGTTTCTGCAGACTCTTAACCTCAGTTCTGGCTTCTCGGTGTTATGTGAATTGCTAATCATAAATAATTGTAGGATCCATGTAAGAGGATTCAACCAAACGTACAATAATCAAAGCCAGTACAATTTTCAGAATAATAAGAGCTAAGAAAAAGAGAAAACAGGGCAGTCAAACAAAACGATGGCAAAACATTAGGACTATTCACGCGTGGACTGGACGCAGTTTAGCGCCATTAAATTAAAAAATTGTATGTAACTACCTTCGTGCATTGGTACTCTCCTGACTGCACTCCTCCACAGATTTGCGAGTACGTAAGCCATGTTTTCATCTGATTGTTTTGAATACCTCCTGCTGCATCCAGTGGGAAAAATAATTCTCTCCTAACAATTCATTATAAAAATAATTTTTGACATCATGATCAGTAAAATATTGTTATGGCTATTGCAATTGTTTACCAATACCGTATTTATGAGCATTATTATCATTTTTTCTAATTCATAAATGTCTCTAACCTGTAATAGATTTTCCAAGGTTCTCGCACTCCATTTTGTTTACTGAAGCTCTCTGCTTGCGAAATAGCGTCCATGACGCGAAAGCGCTCGCTTCCGAGTAAAACAAGCTGCCAAAATAAAGTTTAACATATGCTAAATCAGGGCTTTCCAAAGTTTTTTGCTCGCGACCCCTTTTAATCTCCTAAAATTTTCCGCGACCCTTTACGGTTAAAAGGACAAACAATGCGAAATATACGTTTGTGATATTTATTGAAAGGCTTAATTTAAACGAAAACTAAAACAAGCTATCCGTGATCGAAGCCTACTAACTTGCTACTTGTAGCCTGCTGGAAACAAAATCAAAAAGTAAACACATTTATTCAGGGTGATGGGTGCGACTGCTCTCTGATACAAAGCAAGTCTAGCCGTCCCTCGATGTTTGTCAATGCTGGCAGTTTTAATGTTACTTTCACTGGAACGGCATTTTATCAACATTGAAAACACTGACGCGCACATATACGTAAAGACAAACGGCAGGAGTGCGGTTACTGCTAAGCCATAGCCTATAAACTTTTTTCCAGAAAATTCAAGCCACTTCTAAGAGTCAAAAGATAGATCTGCAAATTTTTCCTGAGATTTGAAAGAGAGTTGCTCGGTACTTTGTTTTTACATTACAAATGGGTTTAATCTAAATTGGTATTGTCCCATTCTAGATAAAAATACTTTTTAAACTTTTTCAACAATCTTGACAAGTGTCAGTAACCAGAAGCTTAATAACGTTTGATTCCACGCCATTGTTCGCCAAAAACTTTTCAGTAAGGGAGAATATTTCACATAAATCATTTTCAATCTTATGTTTCCAGAACTTTAATTTTTTGATGAACGCTCCAACTTTAGATTTCAATGTAAAAACATAGATGATTTTCCTTGGAAGGACAAATTAAATTCGTTCTCCTTTTTTAAGCAAACCTGACTAATAGCATACTTTGAAAAGCCTTTCCAAAAACGTCTTTACAAAAAACGACGGACAAAGTCTAAACTTTATTCCGTTGGAAAAATCACAACTTAATTTTTTAACGCTAATAAAACTTTTTAAAGCATCTGTTTTAGTTTTGAAATCCACGTTTGCAATGCAGTAAAGAGGGTTTTAAACTCTTATTCCATATTTCACTACAAAATACGGGTAGCCTATCTATTGGAGTGCACGACTCTTAATAAAGTTAATAACTTTCACAGCATCTTGCACATAAATGTTAATATGCAGTGCTTTGTGTAAAATTTGTATACTTTCTGCGACCCCCGAAGTTCGTGACCCGACCCCTCAAGGGGTCGCGACCCCCAGTTTGGGAAGCCCTGTCCTAAATAACTGTTTTAATCAATAGATGTACTATCACCACGCAGCCGACAAGTTACAACAGGAGTGATGTATCGGCTGTGAGGCAGAGGGGTAAAGCGACCCACACTACTCTTCAAAAGATGTCGATTCGACATTTAAAACACGTGCTGTGCCTTGGCAAGACAGTTAATGACATCCCAATTCCCAAATAACAGGAGCAGCTAATTCGATGACCATTTATCCCTTCGCTGCTTCACGTAACTGTGTGCTGTGGTGAAAGTGCTGTGCGAGCACAGATAGTTTCAACTGTATTAAAAGTCTGCCTTAATACGGAATAACGTCAAATCCATTCCCTCAGTGCTCAGTGCTTCGCAAATCGAAACCCAATGACACTTTTATAAGGGAGTTTGGAGCGACTGTTCAAGGTATCAAACACACGTCTACCAACTCAGAGGCGTGTACTTTATCGATTAAGCCAGAGGTCGGCAGACAGACATTTTATGATAGTCAAATCCTTTTTCGTTTCTTAATCAATCGTCCTAAATATCAGCGTCACTTTCTGTTGAGATTCAAGTCTTTTCTGTGCAAAGTTGAAATTTTCGAGTGGTTTTAGTCAGTCAAGTGTATTATTGCATTGCAGCCGTCTTGTTGTTTTCGCCTGAGGGCTACTATTTTTTTCATGTTTTATCTAAACTCCAATCACCAGTTTTGTACTTCCATGCAGAATGCCGCATATAACCTGTAACAGTTTCCAAAACAAACCTTTTTATCTAAGGCCAGATAGAGCGAAAAGCCGAAAGTATCTCCCATTCTATTTTTTGAAGCCATCATCTCACATATCTCTTCCGCGGTTGTCGCGGAATCAACAGCTATCGTTCGAACGGATTGATCCATGCAGATAACTGGAAGTCGTATTTCTTGATGAGACTTTGCAGCCTGTCGAAACAACATAGAAACATCACGGTATTGTAGTTGGATCGCATTTTGAGATGGAGAAGCACTATTTTATAAAGTAAATTTGAATAGCTTTTTGTACAATCAAACCAAGATCCATTTTAAGGGAAGTAAGCAATCGTTGGAAATCAAAATAACATGGTTTTCATAACATGAAATAACATGATTTTCTTACTACGCAACACTCGCTCTAACTACAAGCGAAAACGGTTCTAAAGTAGCCTATTTGAATTTTTGTCCAGTGGTACAGCTAGGATTGGCAGCACCCTAACACAGCGACACTTTGGGCGTTTCTTGATAATAACTGCTATAAAGCCATAAAGAATCATTCTTTATGTAAAATTATAAAATTATAAACATTTTTGAGCAAGCAATTTAAAGTCCCCTGATAACCTACAGCTTCCACAAACAGCTATCTCCCCTGGCTCCCCTAGCTATGTCTCTGATTCGAACCTCACGAGATGATACTGCTACTGCACATTACCTGTAGTTCTAATGAACAAGGGGGATTTTTTCTGTCTCCATTCAGCAAGGTCCGAGTGAGCTTTCCCAAGCAGTAACTACTGAAAGCAGTTTGTTCGTGATTTAAAAAAGCTTCAACGTAGTCAAGAATCTGTTGAAATAAACATAGGCTACCTAATAGGCTACCTACTTATAGTCTAAAATTATGGACGATATGAAAATTCACATCAAGTTTTCAGTTTACAAGTAGGCTACAAAGTAAAAAATACTTTCGAATACATATTATTTGTGCCATTTTTTCCAAACCATAAATTTTCGTGATAGATGTTTAGCGATTGAAATTACGCTATTTTGGAAAAGTTTACAAAACAGCCTTCTCACAAATGTAAAGTAGAATACATGAAACTCAAACGAAGCAGATTCGGTCATTTTTGTACAATGTCTCACAGTGTAAACTTTAAACTGATAAGGAGCACACTAAATTCTTATTTTTAACGTGTAACGTGATTATGAATAAAATCAAACTTTGAGTTTATGAGTCAGGCTATCATGCAAAGAAATCTTTAATACATGGTGATGAAGTATTTGTAGCGTCGCCCGCCAACGACGCGACGCCACACAGCCAGTGCATCAAAATCGTATTTATTATCACAACTTGAGACCGACTACCAGACTGGTGTCTATTTAAAGACGCCTGATAATCTCAAGATATGCGACTTTCGCTACCACTGCTCATGTTTAGAGTGGGATAACTTTGTAAATTATTATATCAACTAGCCACAGTAACGACTTAGAAGAAAAAGATTGTTCGACACCCACTCCTAACCAGGAAACCCGCACTTTTTTACAACAATTCAACTATAGCAGACGTTGAATCAATGCAAAAAGAGGCTAATTTGCTGGTTGGGCTACAAAGCTTCAAAAATCTATTACTGTCGCCCACAAGTTATCTTTTTGGATGTAAACTCACCTTTTCCGATGGCGAAAAGCATCCAATAATTACAGCAAACAGTATCCAGCCGAGTGTGTTGCTACGTGCTGATGGGTTGGCAATCATTTGCTTCAAAATTTGACAATATATTTCGTCTTGATAACCGGGGTTTTCTAGACCTACACTGCTCAAAAAACGAACCTGAGGAAAAAATATTTGATCACTTGGTGCTACACAAACGACTAGTGATGCACTGGAGGCAAGATTTTGGCCGGGGGCACGATGTTCCGGCCATAGAAGCTTCCGTCTTTGTTAGTATCTACTTCATAATCAATGTTTTAACCAGGTTGTTGCCAGTAGCGTTGACAGGGTGGTCCAGAGTATATTTTTGGACCCGAGATGATTTTAAGTCCAGAGTATATTTTTGGACACGGGATGATTTCATTCCAAGGGGCCCGGGAACAACTTGAAGAAACCACCTCGTTTACTGGTACACACTCTTATCAAGCAGTGAAGCGACAACCAGGCACTCTTAAAGAAATTCCTTTATGGCAATACTTACATTCCTTTAAAGGGGTTCTTTAAAAAGTAAACATTTGTGTAGATTTCAAATTGGGCTGCGTTTTCTATCCACCTGATGTAGTATTGTTTTTAAAATACTGAAGATTTTATTGACTTCCTTCAACCTATTTTCAATATTAGGCCTACATGTACATTTAAGACCAATGTTAGGCTACAGCCAACATATAGGCCTATAGTTGAATCAAATATAGTTATTATATACTATCTGAATCCTTAACAGCCTGTTTCACCTTTAACGGATCATCAGAAGGGTCTTATTCAAATAGAATATATTCATATTCAAATAGAAAAATAATTCTGTTTGAATAAGACCCTTATGATGATCCGTTAAAGGTGAAACAGGCTGTTAAAGATTCAGATAGTAATAACTATATTTGATTTAATTCGCTCTGCTTTGCTTTTTTGCTTAGCATTGAGCACTTTTTGTAGTACAGTATTAATAGTTTTTATTGTTTTTAGGCCTATAATTGTGTATTCTTGCATTACTACAATACCACAATGAAACATAAAATTACCTTTATCGAAGATAAAGGCATAGATACAGTTGGCACACACACCTCCGGCTCCGGGCGGAATCATTATCACCTCGGGCCCGGAGCCGGAGTCGATAACAGTGGCCTGAGTTCGGCCGGAACCGGAGGTTGTTCCATCATTACCAAACAACAACACGTTGAAGCAAAACAGAGTTTAGAAAGTACTGTAATATGAAAGACTGTTTTGGTGTGGAAGTATTTCATCTATACTTAAAACTAGGTGAGGCCTACAGGGTTTTACCAACTATTTAAGTTGGGTGACAGATGGATGATTATTATGCGCTGTGCCATATCACTAATATGACCACCGCTGATCGAATAATTACCAAAATACAAACCTACCTTTTCCAAGACCGTCATGTTTGCTAAAACTTCAGATGAAAGAGCTGATTGTATATCTTCTGCCAGAGGCTTTGGAGAGTCCGAGTTTCCATTGTAATCTGCAGTGACTAGCATAGAAGCCGGTCTTCTTTTAGGGACTTTTGTTTTCATAATAGTATCCCTATTGCTGAGCTTCCTCCAGATCCTTTTAGAAGCAAGATTTTGTCGCCGTACGTCAATGTTTGATCCAAACAAAGCTTTGGGTTGTCCCTGGAGATGAATAGTATTATAGTATTAGCCAGAAAGGAGTTTCATCACAGTAAAAGTTACGACTTTAGCATTGAAGGATGTAAATACTTTTTAGTACTGATAAATCATTACTAGTATTTAGTAAATACTCATCATGTTTTAACTGAAAGTTTCTAATATAAAAGATGTTTGTTTTCCAAACCTAGTGGTTGTCAGCTTGTATTCTAATTCCTATCCATACATTGAAAAGACTATCAGCACTTTAATTTTAATACGTTTTAATGTTATTTTGTTAAGAAACACTCTTACTTTTTCGAATGTCTCTGTTTGATCTCCCATGAAAGAAAGGATAACATCCCAACAAGCTGTAATTAACTGTAGGTCTCTATTTTTGCGAAAGTCATCCCCAATTGAATTACATCGATTTCTCTCCCGGTTTCCTGTCACATTTAATGTCTAGAATGATGTTACTTTTTTGTGAAACCTACTTAAAAATTTTAAAGACATATTTCTGTTGTCTAAAGACAGTCTTGTTTTACAAGCGTTAAAATTGCAAAACACTTTGCATTATTGTATGGTGAAAGTTTTCATAATAAAAAAATATTAGATGATAATTTCACATGGGGTTTGGTTCAAGGTTTGGCGTTTAGCCATGAAGTAGCAGCAATTTTATCAATATTGTTTGTAGATGCAAACACTGTTGAAAAACGATGATAAGATCTGAAAAACTATTTCAACTCATATACTAGCTCTAATAAAACGTGTGAAGTGTTTTAAAGTTGCAAATCAAGAAAAAACTGTCAGTTACTCTTACAAGTTGCAAAACCACCCTTAAAGCGACAAGACAAGAATATCATCACTTTGTCTAGTAATAAATCACGCCATAAATATGCAAGACATGTCATAATGCGACAAGCAGGCATTTAAATATGGCATTGTCGTATACTGAGTAAGTATAATATAACAATATAACAACAATTGTGTCATAATCATAGGTTTTTGCTTTCATGCGAATGGCAAACGCCTTTTTGACTTTCTTTGTAACAAAGCCATAAAAATAATGTCTAGCAAGTAGCAATAATGCATGGCGTAAATAAGGGATAGGCAACCTACGGTCCGCGGGCCGGATCCAGCCCGCGTGCAGCTTTTTGCGGTCAGCCACAACATTGAAAACTACTCCATGCATCCGGCTCGTGACTGCATTAAAAACTGGTGTATTTTCTGGGCGGACAGGTGTGATCAGGAATTAACAGCGATTTCTATTCATAGAGATTCATAGGATTCAGAATAATGAGTCTCTGAATGTAATTATGCTGTATATTTCTTCGTAGCACCAACGTGTTTTTTAGGCATTTAGGCTACAAAGAAGCTATTTAAATTATCCACTGATAGCCCTACACACGTAGTGGTTGGTACTATGAACGTGTTATGTTGACCACACCATTAAAATTTGTATTTTAAAATTATTGTGCGTGTGTGTGTGCATTAGAACCAGGAATTAGAACTGTATCATAGAGTTGTGTTGAGTGGGCAGACGATCAGAAAAGATAAAGTTTGTAGACTCGCATGGCAAATCTTTGCAGCAACAGTCTATTTTTTACAAAGATGGGCACAGAAGGTGAAAGAAATTTAAAGTTACGCTGTGTCAAAGCGGACAGCAGAAAACATGTGTGAAAGATGAAGTTATAAAGGAATGCTTGATGGCAGCTGCAGAGATCGTTTGTCCAGAGTAAAAGCGGTTATTTTCAACCATCAGCTTTTCCAAGGGCATTTACAAGACGAATTGAAGATATTTATGTGCATGCGAGGAAACTTAAAAGAACGCCGAAAGAACAAATTCAAAGAAGCTAAAAAGACAATACGAGAATAGGTTTCATATTGAACCAGTATGAGTTAAGATACTTAACGTTTAGTTTGCCTACTTTTATGTTATTGAATGAGTATCATTGCGGTTCGCCTACGCATAATCACTCGTTTATTTGGGCCGCGGATGCAAAAAGTTGGCCACCCCTGGCGTAAATGGTCAATGGTAGATAAAAGTGATTTACAAAGTACTACATGTGCAGAAGACGTCAGTCAAACATTACCATATTTTGTATGTTTCAGCTTGTACTTTCAATATCCTCAGAAAACAATTGCTTGAAAAATATCATTTCACTCAGAAGAGAAGTGCTGTGTCGTTTAAACTGTTTTCCAGAAAAAAGTCTAACTTTTGGGCGATCCTTTAGTTTGTCGTATTTTATTTTTACCAAACAAGCGTATTTTATATTTTCAACCATATTTTGAAAACTCGACGTGCAGAATTTTTGTTGCCACTGCTTTCAAATCAAAATAAGACTATATTAAAGTTAAACCAAATTATTGTAAATTAGACAATTTATTAAATTAATAGAGAAACGAGAATCCATTTTACTAATAAGGCGACATGAAATGAAACTGGCTTATAAGTGACATATCGACAAGTTTATGACTTTTATGGGCTACTAACGCTTTTCTAATGCCAATAGGTACTGTGGTACGGTATTAGTTCAAGAATAAAAAATACATTTCAAAATTTAACAGTTCTAACTTCTAATTTATTTAAAAATTGCAAAGTAACCTAGCCTACCATTTAAAAAGGGAACTTCCAAGTACGTTTTACTCGGCTTGTTATCTTGCGACAATTGCTTTTTCAAAATCTTTAAATTCGTGCTTTTTAGCAATGGTAAATTCGGTCTTAACTCAAAGACTCCGCTAACTCCAGGAACGAAACATTCCTTTACCAGCTGCTCCATCGCTGGAAAACTTTTTTTATTAGAACTAACTTTGAATCTTTCGTCTTTGTTTACAGTATGTTGATTATTTACATTTGAAGTACAATGGTGCTCTTTCCAACTTCCGTTTCGAAGAATTGAATCCAGTGTTACTTTCTTGTTGACGATATCCTGAGTTTTACTTTTGCAACAACGCACCTTTAAGCTTGGTATTTCCTCATTATAACATATATATCAATACAGCTTAGAGGTTTTTGCACCTGTAGCATATATTATTACCAATAGGAAAAGTTTACATAATTTACATGATAGACCCACTAGGCTACTGTTACTGTACTTTGTTAAATATGTGTTGTAGCATCAGCAATACAGCATAAGCTTGCATAATAACTTACCACATACGGAAAGCACTTAAAAATTATTCTTGTTCAACGTTCTTGCCAAGAACTTCTTGGTGAAATAAATATGAATAAAACAAGTTGGGATTATTGATAACAATCGTTGGATTGCTTCACGATGATGTTTTAATTTATCGTATGGTTTATCTTCATGTAAACCGGATCCATGATGTATTAAACATTCAATCTTGTGAAGATAACGTTTTGTCGCAACTTCCAAGAATAAAGAAAAAATTGAGCCAAACCTTGAACTATGTAGGCTAATATTTAAAAGACTTCTCAAATAATTTATTGCAGCAGTAGGCATCGTGAAGGTTGACAAATAGGAATCATCTCTACTCTACAAGTGTGTCTGTGATAGCCTACTGCCGTAAGAGAGAAAACTGAGGTACAATAACTGAGTTAATTTTGGACTCAAAAGCAAGAATTTAATAACTTTTCGGCGGCTAAATCTAACTATTTGGCTTTAAACAGGCTGAGGCTTTGACGTGAATTGTTCAACCTACCGAAACTCTTCTTCAAATCCCAAATGGGTTTATAAATGTCAACTAGTTCACCTGTGCTAGGTTTTATAAATAGCAACTTGAAATGCGAACTTTGTGTCGAGACATGCAATTTATAGTCAAAAAACAAAAAGATAGCCTACAGTAGGCTATGTCTCTTTTACTTCAAAGGACTTTTGAACACAAGCATAAAAGAAAACTTTTTTCAAATCACAGCATACTTTCTTCAACATCCAAAATAATAATTTTACGTTAAGATACAGTATTCCAGGCAAAAATTCCACCTTATGGATGGAAAAATTCCCCAACAACAACACTTCAACAATCGGAAACTTTACTCTGTCAATATCGGTGACCGGGTCTGCGTCAGTGGTTCAAAGCCTCTACAAGCAGTGGCGTAGCCAGAAAAAAAATTGGGGGTTGGCAAATATTTGATGAATTGAAGAGAACAACAAAGTGTTTGGCGTATCCTGGTGGGTTGCGCAAGGGTAGCAATAAAACTGGTGGGGGTTAAAGCGTGCCAAAGGCACGCGTATTCTAGGGGGTCCGGGGGCATGGTCCCCCGGAAAATTTTTGAAAAATTACACTCAAATAATGGATTGTAGCGCTTTCTGGAAACACTCTTAGGGTAGCTAATATTTGTATGAAATTTATTAGCAGATAAACAGCTATTAACTTATTAAAGATAGCTCTTACACACGAACAGGCAAAAACTGCGGCTAAAATTAGAGCACACGAAATACTCAGCTACACAAAAACTCAATAACTACACAAAAACCCAACAGAGTCGAGTAAGCCATTCTGAAATTGCTTCCACAAATTAGTTCAAAGAAACGTATTGCGTAAATTTTGCGCGATTTACGATTTGCAAAATGTATTGGTGTCTTTCTGTGCGTCTAAAACAAGTCCTTGGAGATGTTAATAGCCAGATGTCTTGGAAAACGTTATAAATTTCTACAAATTTTATTACATTTTCAACAAAGGGCTCAACTGCGGAATCCAAACTTGGAAAATTTGGGGGGGGGGGGCATGGCCCCTTTCGCCCCCCCTGGCTACGCTTATGTCTACAAGTACGCCAAACTGCCAGGATTAAGCTCTCAAAGAAGCTTTTCAGTGCGAGGATAAAAATTCAATCAATCAGTTACTTTCGAACAAAGTCGTGCAAAACAACACAAGCGAATGAGAATTTTTTTTACTTGACAACTGACAAGGTAGAAGAAACTACACATTCAACATAATTTGTCTGAATGAATTCTTTCAAAAAGACTAAACTTTTCATAACTTGCTTAACTCTATGTTAGTGATTGTTATTCCTCTTCAAACTCTTCTGCTGTCACTACAACTGAATGAAGTGTTGTTGTTGCCAGTCTTTTGATGTCTGCAACTGCCAACCAGCAAACTCGAGACTCGACAGCTTTACTGGATCAATTGAATGAAGACTTGCTCTGCGAACTAATCGACCAGAACGAGGCAGCTAAAACTGCTGACGTCCACACACGTTGTTCGTTGAGCGCATTTGCATAACTAATTCTGAAACGCTTGTAGATGAGGCCATTGGATTTGGATGTGATATTCTAATATTTCTTCATACTTTTTCTTTTGTTATTGGCAAACGTATGGTGGCTGTAGGGAGTGTAGGCTACATTTTTTGCTTAGTTTAGAATGAGATTTAAGTTGAGTTGGGGTTCACAGACTCGTTTGGTGTAGTACAGGGGTCACCAACTGGCGGCCCGCGGGCCGCATGCGGCCCACCACGCTGTATCGCTGCAGCCCGCGGAAGGTATCAGCGTACAAGTATAACCAAAAATACTTTTCTTGAGGAGTTAAAGAGCACAAAGGCAAAAAATACTTTCCGGGAAGCATATTTTTGCTTTGCATACGATTCCACCGACCGACCAATCAGATTATAGTTCTAGGTGGGGGTTGCTTAAAGCTATTCCAATGCGATGTCCACTCACACTGTCCCAGTGGTTGATTAAAATGTCTGTTTTCGAATTTCGAAAATGTCTGTGAGCATAGGGTTGCTTATTTTAAGTTTGCAAATGTCATGTATACACTAGTGTGCAGTAGCGTAGCCAGGAATTTTGAAAGGTGGGGGGGTTTTGACCACCCAGCGGCGGGGGGTGTGGGGGGCCTCCCCCAGAAAATTTTGAAAAATTATTTTGAATTTGGTGCATTCTGAGAGCATTTTCAACAAAAATGTGGGTACGAATATTCCTGTAAAATGGTGCTGTCCGGTAGCATAGCAAAAGGATAAGATCATGTTTTCTTCGGCATTTTTCGAAAATAAAGCTAGGTCTCTGTGTTTTCTTGTTGCTAATTCTTGGCTGAGATGTTTGAATGTTTGGTATTGGCAAAACTCGTTCTTTTAATGCAATTTTGTTTAAAATTAGGCAATTTTTTATTAGACTGAAAGCATCATTCTCAATATCGTGACGTCACACGCGTGCCAAAGGGGGGTTGTAACCACCAACCCCCCCCCCCCCCCATTGGCTACGCTACTGCTAGTGTGCGTTTCATCGTTATTGCGTTTCACGAGCAGTGTTCTCTTTATGCAAGTTTTTGTTGGCAAAATAGATCGGTGTGCCAACTCAATTTATAATAAATTGGCAAAATATTATATATAAATTTAACGACTTTTTCTGATTGTAGGGGAGAACCTCCATCAATGGGACAAATTTTGCGTTTTGCTAATTTTTTTAAATTTTGTAACGAAATGCAGTGCTTTTTTTTTTACAACACTTATGCTAATGCATTTTTTTTCAAATAACACTTGGTTTGATTTCATTATCTCCAGTGGTTTAGAAATAACGCGCAGTTTTTTAAGGTAACTCAAAACGTCCCATTGTTGAATCTGGCTCCACCATTGGGACAGGCAATTTCTAACAATGGGACACAATTTATTATCTGTGTAAATGCACATTATAAACTTGATATTCACTTTGTTATTGATTATATTTACTGTAGTGCATTATTAAAGTTTTCTAAATTTTTCTCAACTTCATCATTCAAAATCTTTTTGACACCATAATGAAGTTGAAAACCTAGATTGCTTTTAAGATCATTATTTGCTTGGGCTCTTTTGTATGTGTCAACCCAGCTTTTCAATGTTTGGCTTGGTATATCAAATTCTCTTGCTACAGGTCTATTTTTTTCCGTTTGTATTGCTTTTTCAACAGCAGTTTTCATAGTTAAAGGATCTGTGTTTCCCTTTTTACGAATAAGTCGAGTTGATTTACAGTGTCCCATTGATGGGCAAGACCTGCTGTCCCATTGTAAGATGCCATCCGAAAATGCAAAAAAAATCAGCTAATTTCTTAAAGACTACTTCACTGACAACAACGTTTTGTCCCAAGAACTGCCAGACATATAGACTATGCTACCGTGCTTTTTCAACTTGCTTCGCCAAGTATGTACAAAAATATCTTCAAGACAAGCGACCTATCTTTTTTTACTTTGGGTATCAAAAAACACACTTTTTTTTTAACAAACCAGCCATGCATGCAAATTGAAGGATCCCACTGTTGGTACAAGCGAAAGACTACATGGCGAATTGTAATTCGTCATATACATTGTGCTCGCTTGATCAACCAAGCGTGGGAAACCAAGTGTCCCATTGTAGAATCGTCCCAATGATATTATGAAAATATTTAGCTTAGTTCTGCAAAATGTTTTTTTTTTAAGAAATATGGAACGCTTCACAATTTTGCGTGTCATCCTTGCGCAGGGACCATGCTAATCTTCTCTGTATCGTTCCAATTTTAGTATTGCCGAAGCATGTACTGCCGAAGCAAATACGTAGGCTACTGCAAAATGTTGTTCAACAAATTCTTGCCACGCTGATAAGCATCGCAAGTGACAGTTGTCTATAGGCTAATAACAGAAAGACGGTTTTATAGACTCCCACAAAAAGGATGAAAAACCAACTCATTGCTATTTTAGAGGGAAGACTGTTCATGAATTACGATAGAATTACGATTTTTCGGTGATTTCCACAAGCGTTTGTTTCATGGTGCCTGGTTTCTTTCTCCTTGTTAATGGAGCCAATTTTTCGCTGATATGTTTGCCGGTCACTATTGTTGCCTATATTGCGATGTGTCAAACATTTCCTTGTTTACTGAAATTGTTAATTGCAAGATATCTTTTGTGAAGCGAAGTGACAACACCACTCTTGCTTGGCGATGAAGATTCTGATGAAACCGCTCGCCTCGCTATAAGTGCGCAAAACAATAAGTGGCCTCGTTTATTAAGCATTGTTGAAAAGTCAAAAGTGTTGTAAAAGGAGCTTCCCAGCCAGCAAGCCTATATGGGCCCCACATGGGGACCCATATGGGCTGATGTACGGGCCCCATGTGAGATGCCCATATGGGGCCCATACACATTGTGTCCGCGGGCATCACATTGCCCCCATATAGGCTGCCCATATTCATTTATGGGTTTCATGTGGGTTGCTCACACTCAAACCACAAATCTAATATGGGCTGCCCATATGTAACCCATAAATCTAATACAGGCTGCCCATATGTATATCAGGTATATAACTGCAGACAGATGCCAAAGTGCCAAACTGCAAGCAGTGAACTTTGCGCAATGCATAGCAAGGTGCCCCCAGTAAAGTGCTCAATCGGCGTAAGCCAAGAGCGTCAACTGCAGACAGTGCACATGATGAACTGTTTTATTTTTTGATCAACAACGCACGAGTAGGTATATAACTCCATGTGACATTTTCCTATTTGTGGTACGTAAGCACAAAAAATAGTACTACTGCTAACCTTGCCAAAGTGCTCCAACTGCAAGCAGTGAGCTTTGCGCAATGCATAGCAAGGTGCCTCCAGTAATTTTGCTTGTTCAATTTCATTTTGTGTTTGTTTAAAAGATCAACAAAAGTCGTTTAAGACAACTAAAAAATCTCAAAGTCTAGACAAATGCTGATCGAGGTGTATATCATATTAGTATGGGTTGCCCACAAACCTTTGAATCATTGTGTGGGTAGCCCATGGTCTGCCCATAAAAAATGTGGGCAGTCCATGGTCTGCGCATAAAAAATGTGGGCAGCCCATGGCCTGCCCATGAAAAATGTGGGTAGCCCATGGTCTGCCCATAAAAAATGTGGGCAGCCCATGAAAAATGTGGGTAGCCCATGATCTGCCCATAAAAAATGTGGGCTGCCCATGTTCTGCCCATAAAAAATGTGGGCAGCCCATGGTCTGCCCATAAACAAAGTGGGCAGCCCATGGTCTGCCCATAAACAAAGTGGGAAGCCCATCAATATTTCATGCTTAGCCCATAATCAATAATTTTATGTGGCTAAATTTCTTAAAATGCATTTATATGATCACGCATTTGAAGATTGGAAGTTTTATATTCCCCCTTGTCATTTAACAACACATTCTGCAAGAAAGCCCATATTGGGCGCATATGGCAAAAACAAAAAAACCCACATAAAACCCACATGCCCACAAGCCCATTAAAATAGTATATGGGGCCCATATGGGCTTGCTGGCTGGGTTGGTCTGGCAGTAGCGTTGTTCGATTAATTTTGTTGCTGCGGTATTCTAACATAAATATGAACGACATGTAACGCTGGATACTGGGTAGGAAGTGCGTTCTTTTCTAGCATAGGCTAAGAGTCAACCTACCTAAAATTTTATTAGTGCGGCCCGCCACAGCTCTCCTTAGTGCCAAAGTGGCCCGCATGCAAAAAAGGTTGGTGACCCCTGGTGTAGTAGAAGAGAAACAGTGGTTAAACCACTAGCGATGGATAAACGAATGTTACTGTGCTATCGGAACTGGCTAATTTTCAAGGACAAAACGCTTCAAAACACAGTCTTTTCTTGATCAACAGACGAAAATGAATCTGGCAAGAAATTTCTGGATTTCAACTTAAAAAACACTTTCTTAAACAATACGTAGGCTACCGGTAGCCTACAACTAGGCCTGGAAATTTTACTAATGCTTTCAAGTAGCCTAATCACCCGAACTAAGCACAATAGCTAAAATTTATTTTTTTAAGCATGCGCAGATACATTGTCACAGCATATACTTTCAGTGAACATGGTAGGCTACTTTTTATTCAAAGCATACGATTTATGCAAAGCAAGTAGGCTAAGCTCCCTTTTTTATATCAAGAATTTGCTCTAGTTTCGGTTGAAATAACGAATCAAGAGTGTTTTGCAAAAAGTCAACCTCGAGTCTTTCTGATTAACTTTAATCTCTTCAGATATCTCATCAACACATCTACGTGAATGATTACAGACACATAAGCTGAGGCGCGGAATTTTTGCTTTTTTTGCGGCGGCTTAATGGCTAAAATATACCAGGGATACATAAACAGCAGAGCGGTTAAGCGGAAAACAATCTACACACCCATGTGATCCACTTAGCTTCTCTATTCAAACGACGCGGAAGAATGATTTGACCACTCTGTGATTTAACTCGTGATATGACGCAACACGTGCAATGACTAAAATACTTCATGTGTTGCAAACTTGGGTCAAACGTACAGATCGGAGCAATTTGCAGAGTCCGTATTATTTGTCACGACAGGCTACTCAGCTTAAAGCTGCTCTAAATTAAGGCCACTGACGTCGCTAGAAATTTATGCGAGAAAAAGATTGAGTGAAGGGGTCCACAGCTCTTGACACAATTACAGTGAATTTTAAACTTTTTTAAACTACGGAACACGGGAACACCAATGAATTTTGGAATCTACCGCCGTACATTAACTAACTAAGTTACGCCAGTGTTGTTTTTTTGCTACAGTAGGCTACTGGTTTTCATTAACTCTTTAATCGCGGCTGCTACGTTGAACAAACGATTGGCCACATCACAAAAGTTACTTGTTAAAGTTGGCTTTATTTTAAGCAATGTAGCCTACTGTACATTATCAGTGGCGTATGCAAGGAGGGAGGGTGAGGGTTGAAACCCCTCAATTGATCTTCATATTTTTTTTAAAATGTTATTGCTAATTATGGCTTTACTTAAATGCGCTGTCCTCCAAAGCAACTTATAAATAGTTTTTATGTAAATCAAGTTAATAAACACGTATTGGTGTCATGATATAACTGTAATATATTGAGTAAGACGGATAGCCTACACAGGTTTACAATCAATATGTCCTCACAACACAAAGTCTCTCAACATAATGCCAATTAGATGTTCTGTGCATGTCTCGTTTAGAACAGAGTTTCCAAGTTAACAATTAAGATTCTAATAGATCACAATAACAATAGTCAAAAAATTATCTGCGACTGGACAAAAGAGAGAAAAATTGAGTATCTGGTTTTAACAATTTTTGCTTACTTTCGTTATTGATCAGTCTACTAGGGGTGATTGAAGTAAAACTAGGCTATAACTACTTGCTTAAATTACTGGTCTGTTGTTTGCTGGCCTATTTTTAGTGGGCAACAGTTTCCACCGTTTGTTGGGACAACTCTCTAACATGAGCAACTTTAGTCACTTAGGCTAAAGCAATAAAGTTTTGTATCATTTTGAAGGATATTTCTTTTATCTTTTTTGATTTCAAGATCTCAGCAATTTCGTTTTATTGCGCGCTTGAAATAAATATGAAGTAATATCAATGCATGAAAATCGTAGCCTAAAAAGAAAGCGCCAAAAAAAAGACGCGTAGACTAAACAGTGTTATTTTTGAGATATGCTGACGGCTTTGACAGGAGTGTTTCATATTAGCCTATAAGACAAAGCATATTTCAAAATTTTGTTTCATTTGATAAATGTTAATAATCAAAGGGTTTGTAGAGATTTTTTATCATAGGCTACTATGTCTACCATTTTCTATTGCAAAATACAACCAAAGAACTACAACGAGTAGGCTACGGCATTCAAAATGCCAAGAGATACAGTTTCAACGTAACACGAAAAACATCTCCGTATCCACAGGAAAGACCTGCCAAATTCCGGGTGGACGGTGGATTCATGATTTACATTTCATTGACCACAACCAACAAATTTTGAAGCAAGCGTAGCCTAATCTTGGTGAAGCTTAGGCCTACTTAACCGTCTTGTAGCCCTCATCATCAGCACAGTTACAAGCCTACGTTTTGCTATACGCTACGCCTAGTTTTTTTCTGCCATGATGAAGTAAATGTTGGATAGCCTACGTTTACTAGCAGTCGTCGTCGTCGTCGTCGTCTGAGCTTCTGGGGCCGAGGGTCTATCCTTTTACCACCCCAGATTCACGATGTTCCCGGACTACACTGGAAGGCTGCTAGAGAGCAGCCAGTCTTTAGTTTCATCATCCATGACGCGCAGACCTTCCACTCCGTTAGGTGGCTTGAAGATGGTACAGTCATTGATGATGTGGTCTGCGGTCTGTTCCTCGGCACCACATTCACAGGAGGAGGAAGAAGCCATTCCCCACTAGCAGTAAGCCCTCGAAGACTAAACTTTGGTTTTATGTTTGGTCCTTCTCGATAGCTTAGTTTAGTTGGTAAGGAAGCATTTTCAGAACTGCTTTTCCTTCAGCGGCACTTGGCGGATGAAAAATTAAATCAGACTAGAACGCTTCAAAAAGCGGAACTCATTCAAGCTCGATGGCCAGGTCTGCGTCATTGCTTCAAAGACTCAAGTAGCCTGCACATGCTGTATACGAAACTGCTTGGTTTAAGCTCTGAAGTGGAATTTCTTACAATCAACCTATTTGTCAAAAACGAAACTGATCTTATTCAATGACTGCTGGGGAACAGTACCAATTCATTTTTTAAGCCAGTCTGATGAGTAGTAAACTAAAACAAGTGCCACGCGAAAGTGTTTAGGCTTGCATTAAAAGTAGACATCGTGTTTCAAGCAACTCTTGTAACTTGGTTACTATAACAAGGCCTTACGGCCTTACTTAGCCTACGCACTGCGGCTCATCTGCTTGCTTTTATCATCAAGATAATTTTTGATGTGATGAGCCTACATATGAACAGTACGTAAAACGACAATGAAATTTATTTTTAGCTTACTCTTGTTTAAGAGCTACAGTATCATATGACGTCATTTTTTATTTTTCTTCCGCCCCATATAAAGTTTGTCGCCAACCAGGCGCAACCAATGCGTCGGTAAGAACATTGCAACGGACATTGTATTTAAATATCGTACGATTTTAAGAAAAAGCTTGTTCTTTTCAACTTAACGAACTGTTCAAAAATCGCAAGACACCCTTTACGCCATTCTGTAGGCCCATAAGACATGACAATTCTAACATCCCTTCTTAGAACTTATGACATATTTGGACAAGCCCCTAAGCCCAGAGGTGAGGATCCGCTACTTCGAAAGAATCGCACTATCGCTACCTGTCGATGAAAAGTAACGCGCTACTACTACTCGGACCAAAAGTAGCCTGTACTACCGCTACTTCTGTCTTACACTGACACTTGAAAGCTCTATTCAAGTACATTGTGAACTCAAAATGACCTTGAAAACGAATGACATCACCGTTCAGTACAGCATTCGTTTAAAAAAACTACATTGCTATTTTAACGTCGTGACGGAAAACAATTTCTAGGTGAAACTTTGTTCTTATTCTCCAGTGTTTCCATCAAAAATTTCTAAAAACAAATCATTTTTTCTACTTTAAATTAGAAAGTAGCGGGAGTACGATTGAAGCAAGTGTAGCGCCTCTCCGCTACATTGTGACAAAAGTAGCGTCGCTACTGCAGCGACTACTACCCTCTTCTGTAAGACTAATGGGGTTCTAAAAAATCTACATCGTGTCAACTTAATACAACTAGTCGACGGACTAATGTAGTCTTGCTTTTTCAAAGGTAGCTTCAAGCAACACTTCACATTATTTAAAACATGTACGATTCTATTGCCTCGGGGTAGGTAGGTTAAATTTCTCGATTGAAATCAATCCCAGGAGAAATAGCTTCACATTAGCATATCTTTTCATAAAGAATGTTGTTCATTAACATCAATTTGAAGTTTCTTGTTTTTCTTCAAGAGCAGTGTGTTTCTAATCTTAAGTTAAGAAAAAAATTCTGTCAGCTGCAATTTCTCAGAGTTTGTTTGTTGCTGACCATCATAACGTCAAGCTGACATACGGTAGGGTACTTTTACGACACGCGATTACGTCACTGGAACTAATGTGTGAATAAACTAACCGACGAGAAATAAGACATAATATGGAACGCGAAGGACCGTAAACTTTATAACGACTCATCAACGCTAACAACAAAACCGTCCACACTAAATCATGGCAAGCGGGTGCCATCGCAGTCTATGCCATGACCACAGGTGGCCGCCACAAGTGCGCCACCATTTTTTGGAAGCGGCGCTACATTTTGTTAGAGTAGCGGCTGCAATAGCGACGCTACTTTTTCCCAATGTAGCGGGTAGCGGAGAGTAACTACATTTTCTTCAGTTGTACTTTCGCCACCGGCTATTTACCAATTTAAAATAGAAAAAATAAATAGTTTTTAGAGTTTTTGATGGAAATACTGGGGAATAAGAATAAAATTTCACGACATAGAACTTGTTTTTCATAACGACATTGAAAATTAGATATATTAGACATTGAAATATTAGTGCAAACGAATGTGGTACTTGAAGATAAGCTTATTCGTTTTCAAGGTCATTTTGTCTTCACATGGTACGCTACTTGAATAGAGCTTTCCAGTGTCAGTTTCCAGTTTTAACACAAACGCGTTACTTTTCATTAATTGGTTGCGAGTAGCGACAGCGCAGCTTTTTTGACATAATGCAGCGATCGCGCGCAACTTTCAAGGGAGCGTATGCCCAACCTCTGGCCATGACGCACAGAAAAATAAATAAAGGAATGAGAACACAGCAAAGAAAATAACTAAAATTACAAAATCGCCAACACATAAACACAGTGCAACGTTTCAAAAACAAACAGTAACACTTAACAAAACAGGCGCCACCACAAGAATGACAAAATAAAAAGTAATTGCAATATGAAAAATGAAATCACGATGAAGTCACTTTGTAAATCACATAAATTTAGATACATAACGTGAAAGTTTGCCATAAGTAAACGCAAGAAAAATTCTAAATTCAAGCTTTTGATTGCATAAGAATATCACAAGGAGTTGCTTCATTGGCTACTACTAAACCATGCAAATTGCTGAGTTCTTTTTGGATTCTGATAAATACCTTTTTACGGCGGGGATATCAACTTTTTCATTCTTGTTTAACTCTCGTCGAAAATTTAAAGACAGATTCATCTCCACCAAGTACTATCTGATTAGAATTTGGATATTCTTCATGCAGTTTATTTTTCCTACTGAAGTACATTTACGTACTTGATAGACGAAATTTACCTCCCAACCTCGAGGGATAAATTTAACCCAAGTTAAAAACTTTGTAACATAGGACAAAAAAAAATACATTGAAAATTGATTGATTTTGATGTAAAAATTTCCTAACTTGCAAAATTATCCCACCTCAACGGTATCCCTAATATTTTTGTATTTTTTTTCCAACCTGAACTAATCTTTGTGCATGCAGGCCTTGTCTTTGACCTCCAAGTATGGCCATAGCCCTCCAAGCATCTGAAATATAACATGTGAACGTAGACTGCCGTGTTCGGAAGTATAATCAAGTTATGTTTCTATTTCCCATTCTGTGTTAGTGGGAAAGGTTACGTTGGTTTCCGAGGTAGACATAGGCTTCCGTCTATATTTTGTGCTAATACAAGACTCTAGAAAGGATTACTGTGAGTTTTTTCTGCAGGAGTCACATATTGCATCAAGATTTACTCAAAATCTAGCGTTGAAATTAAATCATCCACTTAGATTAGGACAGCAACACGTTGCATCACCAATGCCCAGCAAGTTACCATTTTTGCATCATTTTAGCATAGTTAGATAATTGTTGGCATGGTAAAGTTCTCATTATTTACAGTAGATGAAATTATTTGAAACTGCAATGGAAAACAAATTTCTGATATCAACAACGGAGTAAGTACTTTACTTTCGATTAAAAGACTGCTTAGCCTTAGAAAGTAGTCGAAAATGTCGATAGCCACCCCACCTGTACGCTGCATGGTCGTTCCAAGTACAGAGCCCTCGCATGGCACGAGAACATAATCTGCAGGTAGGTCGCAAAACCTGTCGCAATGTGCCACCAAGCGTGAAGTTGAGTGGCTACTTTTAAGACACCAAACTGATCACTATTTTCCCGAACATTTCTGCGTAAATGATGTACGTTTGATTGACACATCAAGACAACTTTAGATAATCTTTGGAGTCAAGAAAACGTGAATCATGCGCACACATAAACTACTTTAGACAATAAAATGTTTAGATATTTTTGTATTTTTGGGGTTTTTGAAATTTACTATGCATTGGATTAAAGTTTTGGTGTTTGGTCACATTATAGTTTTTATCTGAAAATACCATTACGTATATCATCATATAACATATCAAAGAATAGAATATTTCTATTTGAATAAGACCTTCTGATGAGCCCCTTTTTAGGGTGAAACAGGCTGTAGACTGTAGTGTAGAGGTTTAAGAAATAACTATATTTAATTTAATTTGCCCTGCTTGGCTTTTTTGTTTGGCATGAGCACTTTTTGTAGTATTAATGGTATTTATTGTTTAATCATACTATATCATTAATTCATCATCCCTATCATCAATGCCTCTACAGCAAGCTTGCCACAATTTAATAGAAAAGTTTGTTAAAAAGCAGAAGCTTGTATTTTATTATCAATTATCATGGGCGGTCGTAGTAACTGTGAGTAGTAGATGAAGGAGTAATAATAAATTATTCTTTCAGTTTCACAGTTAGTCAAAAGCAGGTTACCTGCATGCACAGTGCGCACGGGAGTGGTATTTTGCAAGCCCAAAGTTGAAAAATCATCAAATTGATACAATACAATAGTATTTCTTAATTTTTATATGTAGCGCATAGAGTGGTTTTCAAACCGAACATAATATAAACCAATGTGTTGAATCACTCAATCAATTTTCCAAGCTTTTGCTAGGTTAAACAAAATAGTGAGACTATTTGTATAATATGTAATAAAGAATCGGTAATTCTCTGAGACTTAGAATTGGAATCGGATACTCTGACTAGTAACAGACCGAATTATTCAACACGCAAATACTAGAATTCGTTGGTAAATGAGATATTTCAAATTACAAATGTAACTGAACAACACATAACCTGAGAGACGGGCAGAAGAAGTTGTCAATGTTCCAGAGGCAGAAACCGAACAAATATAAGCATAGTGACGCAAAAACAGTGGATCGAACAGGAGGGAATCTCTGCATTGTACATATGGCCTCATATATCAAGCCAAAGACGAGTAGCCCGTAACATGTCTGAAGAAAAGCGGAAAGTGTTGTCAAATACGTGCCCCAGGGATTCATAGTGTAGGGATCGCCAACTCGGCTGGATATCTGACAAGCGGAGTGTAATGGTGTTGCCAAATATTTTTTAAATTCTTAGAAAAATTAATTTTTTAGCATTTTCAAAAAGTAATGGTCTCCCAAAGCTTGCCCGTTTATTTACAGTAAAGTTTTGGGCAACTGCAACTTTAAAAACGCCAAAATAATATTTTTTCTAAAAATTTAAAATTATCTGGCAACACTTTTACACTCCGCTTGTCAGATATCCAGCCGAGTTGGCGATCCCTATACTATGAATCCCTGACGTGCCCAATGAAACTGAACGTTCATGACAAGCACTTCTCCAAAATATATTATACTTCTCTGACATACGAGCATAACTGATTAAACACAGAACAACAACAGGTAAAGCGGTAATAAGGTTGCGTCATTACTTTTAAAGCATCTTTACCTAAAACTTGTTAAAAAATTATAAAACTACAGTATGTCAGGCCGAAAAACTGTACACTATCTCCCTTATCAGGATATCAGGTTGCATTATCAAAGCCACAAAAGTAGATTGTCGAAATCTGAGATAACTAAAGCACTCATTTTCTCATTTTATGGTATGGCTTTTCCAATTGCCCTAATGTAGCTCACCATGCTCTAAGTAAGACTTGGCAACCGATTACCTCGAAGTTACTCTTAAAAATAACTAACTTGAAAGTTTGAAGAAATTTTGTGCATTGCTTGAAAATACGATGAAACAAACTTGCGCGCTTAGTAAAACAACCTTAATATTATCAATAAACAGTAGCAAGTTTCCAAGACCAAAATGCAAGCAAACTTCTCAAGCAGTTAACTACGGTACTTGAGCAGCATAGTATCCACGATGATAGCAACAATGCCACACAAGACACAAACCTGGTGGAAAAGAGGATTTCGCCATTGAAGGTATACAACAGTGACCACAATGCTGCAAAAAGCTAATCCAAATACGATAAAACTGTTCCGATGCTTTTGCGGAGTGGCATGATGTCTCCTGCAACATACATATTCAATAGTTACTGAAGAAGGAATACTTAACTTATACTTCAGCAAAACGTCTCAAAAACTATACTGTCATCTTCAGTGCTATAAACGTTTAAATATTAGTTTCTCCATTTTGGTATCTTTATTTTTTTATTAGAGTAATCAGGAGTTCCAACCATTTTTTCTTCTAAGGAATTCCTGTGCTAACAATATCACGTATACTGTGCGAACAACATCTGTTACCCAGGAATGGACGCCTATAATGATGTTCCACGTAAGGAGTACGGCATAGGTATAAATTTAAAGAAGATACCATTTTTGTAGGAAGTACTCACATTGCATAGAGAATGATGCATGTACCATAAATCATCGGTAGCTCATCAAGCAGCTAAAAATATTTTACATTAATAAACAATGCAATGGTAAATAATTATAATTAAAAGAAAGACAGAAGACTGCAATACTTTTTCGTTAATTGATTTAAGTATTATGTAACATATTTTTAAGTATTATGTAAATTTCAAATAGATTTCAATAATACCATTAAGTTAAATTTCAAAAAGCACATACTCAAGTTGAGAGAAAAAACGTTATCTCGATAGTTCTTTTTTAAAGTTGAATAAAATATCGTAGAGACGAAAAATTACCAAATGCTGGAAGTTTGTATTGTACAGCACAATAGGCAAACAACTAGGACTTTCCCTTGGTACGCTGTCAGGCTTCTGTTCAAGGGTGGGTCACTGGGCCAACGAAGCCAAATCTGCAACACCCAGACTACTTCTCTCCCCTCGTCTCCAGCCCACAAAGCATTCCCTCCTTAAAGCAGACGAGTAGAGTCCTTAAACCAACTCCCCGCCTCAGGTGTCTGCCACCTGATTAAAAGTTTGTTGACGTCCACGTTGATGTATAAACTTAACGCTCTTCCTGTTTTGATGCCTAAAAAACTTTTGTCTAACATCAACAGAAAACTTTTCCAATTTCTGTGGGGTTCGTCATGGGAACGAGTAAGTCGCATGACTCTTTGCTGTGATATACATGAAGGAGGCAGACATACAGTCTTACATCTATGCGTTCCAATCTCGATGGATAAACAAACTGCTCGATGAAGATTATTCTGCTCCTTGGAAAGTTGTTGAACAAGCTTTGGTATCCCCAACCATGCTCATGTGTCTAGCAACCAGCACCTTTACTTCAATAAACAAAAAAATCAAAAATATTATACCTTTCCAGTCAACCTCTGCTTGCATGAAGTCTCTGCAAATATTATACTGTTACCACAACGCATCGCACGCCGAGACTTTGTATCAGCCCCTATGGTTAAATAAGTCAATAAAACTCAATGGGAAACCTCTGTATAATAAAGAATTAGCTGAGGCGCAAATTCTCTTTTTTGGCCAATTGCTAGACCATAACGGACAGTACCAGTCTTATGATGACATATGCTCAGCATACAACTTGACACCCACCAACGAAACATTTATTAAATTTATCGAACTCATCTCATCATTACCTCCTTCCTGGGATGGAGACAACGGCAATTTAAATCACCCAAACTACACCACCAACATTACCACACTCACATCCAACCTAAACACAATATGCGAATCAACAAAAACTGCATATCACTTTTACCTTGACAAAGTCAAATTAATTCCTACAAAGCAACAAAACAGATGGCAGCACATTGCTGGAATGAATTGGAACCTTCTTCTTTCGTTTGAGACTAGATCAAATCAAATTTCAGGGCAGGTGATGGAGAGCCAGGTGAGTGTAGCTTCGTCCAGCGTTGCTATACCATGCGTTCCATTTGGTGCCTTATAGATCGGACATTCGAGAACGACATGGTCAGCAGTTTGTTCCTCCGCGCCGCATTCGCAGGATGGTGAGGGAGCCAAACCCCACTTGTGCATGTTGGAATGGAAGCGACCGACTCCGGTTCGGATTCTGTTGAGCTTGACCCAAGTCGGCCGAGGCAGGTCCATACCAGGGGGGCGCGCCACCGGGTGAGGTATAAAACGATGTAGTTTCGTGTCGGTGGCACACCACGCTGCATTCCAATTGTCTTCCATGAAGTGTGCTGCGCTGATGGCATGATCGCTGAACGGATGTAGTAATTCAACAGCAGCTGGCACAAAGGGGTGTCTTGACTTTAATTGCCGGGGAGATTCCTGAGGTGGGATGTTGAGTTTTGCATGAAGCAAGTGGTTAGGATCCCCCGCCCGGCGAGCCAGGTGTATAAGGGGTACCCGGTCAATTGGTCGAATGACATTTGGTCGACAGTCATTTGGTCGACAGACATTTGGTCGACAGGACGTTTGGTCGACAGACAATTGGTCGACAAAACATTTGGTCGACAAGACATTTAGTCGACAGGCATTTGGTCGACAGGACATTTGGTCGACAGACATTTGGTCGACAGGACGTTTGGTCGACAGACATTTGCTCGACAAGACATTTGGTCGAAAGACATTTGGTCGACAGGACATTTGGTCGAAAGAACGATTCATTTTAGGATTAACTAACCCTAACCATAATCCTAACCCTAACCCTAACCTTAACCCTAACCTAACCCTAACTCTAACCCAAATGTCCTGTCGACCAAATGTCTTGTCGACCAAATGTCTGTCGACCAAATGTCTTGTCGACCAAATGTCTGTCGACCAAATGTCTTGTCGACCAAATGTCTTGTCGACCAAATGTCCTGTCGACCAAATGTCTGTCGACCAATTGTCTTTCGACCAAACGTCCTGTCGACCAAATGTCTGTCGACCAATTGACTGTCGACCAAATGTCTTTCGACCAATCGACCGGCCACCGTATAAGGGCTCCCTTTCGGCGAAGCTCAGCAGGTTGGAACCTGACGCGGTGGGAAAACATTTACAAATCTGTACACTACAGCACGCTAGAGAGCAAACTACGAGCATTCCAAATAAAGTTGAACCTCAGAGCAATTGTGACCAATGACGCGTTGTTTGCATTTGGTCTGGAGAGCAACCTCTGTACATTTTGCAAAATTGCTACGGAGAATACCTTTCATTTGTTTTGCAAATGTCATGTTGTAAACTCCGCCCAACTCCAACTGACTGTTTGCCTGTCCTTGCAAGCATTGAGCCAGCTGTACTACGGCGCCAACGTGCTGTTCTTTCCCTGAGCCGTAAAGCCCTAAACCCTGGCCATCCGCTACACACAACCACGCTGAGATATCCACCAAAGCAGCGGCTAAAATCAAGAAAGCCATTTGTACGCGCTGCACAAGACCTTCTGGCAGCCTCTGGTGGAAGCCCTAGCAAACAGTGGTGCCACGCGGCGTGGTGTGAACAATGGTCAAGCAGCACGTCCCCACTTCGCCAAGTATTCAGATCCCCGTCCGAAAACCAGCTGGGACATGGCCTCTCTAGACTTGCCTCATCAAGGCGTAACCGTTTGCTCACTGGTGTTGGACGCTATGGTGCAGACATGTTGCGCTGGGGCTTGGCAGAGAGTGCTGCTTGTGAGTGTGGCGAAATGCAGACGGCAGCCCACATTATCAAGGATTGCCGGCTATACAGACCACCCCATGGTATGGAAGGCCTAATTTCCATCGATGACAACACCAGGCAGTGGCTAACCAACGGATGCCCTGACATATAGCGACAACACGAGAGAAGAAGAATGTTGTAAAGAATTATTGGGAAGATGTTTTTTCTTGGATATCAGCAAAACTGAGATATCCTGTTAAAGCTAACCTGTTATAGATATCCTGTTATAGCTATCCTGTTATTGACCAGTTGATTCTGTTTGGAACTGTGAACTCTAATTTGTTGAATTGTTTACTTTTATGCGCAAGATATGTTGTTTATCGATGCAAATATGCCGAAGCTAACCCGACAATTTCCCAGTTTATTCAAACGGTGAAAGAAACTCGGCAATCAGAGCGAGTGATCGCCGTAAAGTCTAAGAATTTGAAAAAAACACGAATTGAAATGGAACCACATGACATAGATAGTTTGTGAACTAGAACTTGCATGCATCTTGCTGATGTGCTGATGAGTACAATATTTTTGTGTTTGTTATCTGTGTTGTTATTGTTGTGTAATAAAAAAAAAAAAAAAAAAAAAAAAGAAAAAAAAAAGACCACGAATGACACAATCCAACGGGCAGGCGGGCATCTATAGTGCTCAGCTGTTTTCATTGGGAGAAAACTGCCTTTATAACGCACTGAAATGGCTATCGTCGAACAAACGATCCTCTACCCACACCATTTGCAAATCACTGGTCCAGACGGCGAATAACAACACCCTACACCCAGATAGTAGTAAATCCATCCAGGGTTGGTTGATTTAAATCAAATGATTTAAATCATGATTTAAATCAAACAATAAAAATCAAAAAAATCAATTAAAAAAATCAAATGATTTTTTATTTGCTAAAATAAAAATAAATACATCAACAAACGTTTCACTGCTTCTCTGTAATACAAAAGTTATATTTAAATACTTAATTAAGGCTATAGGCTATGCATGTTTTGAAAGGCAACTTAGTTTACTTGGCAGTTCACAAACAGTGTTGTTCACTAAACATAGTTTTTGAGCAAGTTTTATCCACTTTTGGTCTGGTTCAATCAGAAGTTCGAAATCGATTGGGCACTGCAAAAGCTGGCAAGCTTGTATTTATGTACAAACTTCTCAATGCAAAATAAACTGCAATTTTGTGTCATCTGAACTTTTATTGTTTTGGTATGGTATGTCGGTAACATAATTATATTACACAGTTAAACTTTTCTTGTAAAAAGTCTGGTTGTAGGCTATGCATCAGTTGAGCAAAAAAGCAAAGTGATGTGTGCTCAAACGTAAGGAAAGATCTTAGTGTAGTGAGATGACAGTCTGAGAAGTACCTCAATCTCGATATGCACATTATGATTTAGTATAAAGCAACATATCACACCTACTTAAAAATATGTGTAATAGACAGGCTAGCCTACAATATGATAATAAAAATGATTAAACACTTGCAAAGCAAAGCTTTTCAATCAATCAAGGGGTTAAAAATAATTCTGCTATCTTACTAAAATGATCTCTTCCCCCAAGTAGACTCGACGCTTTTTTATATAAAAAAAAATCAAAAAAATCTGTTTTAAATCAAAAAAATCCGATTTAAATCAAAAAAATCCGATTTTTTTGATTTTTTTAAAAAAATCGTGATTTTTTCCAACCCTGAATCCATCATTGTCTTGCAACGAATGGCACCGATCCTCATTACCGACAAACAACTAATGGTTTTCTGCCACTGCAATCTGCTGAGAAATAAGCCAGCAAAGTAGGCCCATACACCCCTTAACTAAGAGATTGATCTACACATCGTGCTCTCATCCGACATTAGTTCGCCCTTCTCTATCGAACATCCGAAGCTCAAGGAGGTCTTTAACTAAAAGCCGGATGAGCAGCTAAAAGCACCCCTCCCCAAGGTTGATCCCACCAATCGATTGACATCTGTTCCCATGTAGTCACCACACTTTCCTCTGTCGATGGCAACATCTTACAGCCTTGACCAACGACCTCAACTGTAGATTCCGTGGGGAAAAGATGGGGCATCAGAGCATTTCTGATTTCGTTATCCTGCTTTCCTGATAGACTGTCAGCTCACTATCAGTGAGGAGACTCGGTCTAGCGAAACTGCGGGAAATCTCCAGGCACCTGCAGTGATTCAACAGCAACCATGATGTAC
The DNA here is from genome assembly GCF_918807975.1 of Aplidium turbinatum. Classification (NCBI taxonomy): domain Eukaryota; kingdom Metazoa; phylum Chordata; class Ascidiacea; order Aplousobranchia; family Polyclinidae; genus Aplidium; species Aplidium turbinatum. The sequence continues at coordinate 40,075,252 of NC_137473.1, forward strand.
AAGTACATCATGTAACATACGATACTTATTGTTTTAAAGTAGTAAAGTACTTGGTAGCCATGAGAGCACTTTTCGAAAAAGCTGTTATTTACGCATACAGAATGTTTAACATGTTGTTTGGTACTGATTTGAACTCAACTCATACAAAAAAAGAACATGATTCCTCACCTGCATTTCATACTTCAAGGTCATGTGAAACATCCATGAGCCAACCCCAACAGCTTTGAATAACAATAAGTTTACAGGAGGTATTGGACAAATTTTTGGTCTACAAAAAGTCTACAATAAATTATCAACTGTCAACCTTGTTTCTTATCTGGTCCAAGGATTTTGATTGATTGAATCTTTATCCTCAGACTAGAAAAGCTTTTTGCAGAGCTTAATCCTGTTCTGGCAGTTTCGCATACTTGTAGAGGCTTTGAATCACTGACGCAGGCCCGGTCACTGAGATTGACAACTAGTGAAGTTTCCGATTGTTGAAGTCTTGTTGCTAGGGAACTATTCCATTCATTAGATGCCGCTGAATGGAGAGCAGTCCTTAACGTGCGCTGCTCCAGCGCACACCCCGAGAGTCGAACCAGCGCCGCTTGATCTTGAAGCTTCTTCATTCCAGAAGTGGCGCGCTAAACAATTGAGCTATCGGGGCGGCTTTTTTGTTTTAACATTCCAGAAATGTTACTGTATTGAATAAGTCGAAAAATTAAACTGAGGCATAAACATTACCACGCAAACACATTAGTTTTCGCTGAGACTGTCTGTTCAATTCAACAAATAATTATTATTTTAGTCAACATTTATGTCATAACATACACGAGTTACAACGTTATAAAAGCGGTCACCAATAAAACATCAAATTAGTAATTTTAATAAGGTCAGAGAAACAAGCAAAAGTTATCTCAAACTGAATATTAGCTATCAAGCTGTAATATTATTGTGTAATTAAAGATTTCACTTGGTGTTGCCTAATGCCTAATATAATGAGGTACGGTAAAGGTGATTCCTATATGTCAGTGGTTCCCAACCTGGGGTTCGCGGACCCCTTGGGGGTCCGTGATTACCTTGAGTAATTTTGGGAAAAAAAACGAAAAGCGATGTTTTTACTTTCATTTCTCTCTTTACATTCTCTCGAAGCTACGACATAATTAGATGGGTAGAGGACTAGAGGTGTGTGGTGTTTTTCAACAATAAGCATAAGTTGGGAGTCAAACTAAAATCATATGATTGGAAAGCACTTTATCCACTGCGCCATCCTACCATGCCTATGACTGCAACAACATTCAAATTTGAGGATTATCATTCGATGCAGTTTTAGCTTAAATTCAGCTGTAAAACATTACCGTGTCCGTATCCTTGGATAAAAAAAATTTGTCCTGAAGCAAGCTCAATTCCAGCAATTATAAACACGCTGCATGGATGATCATAATGCATAGATTAGGAAGCACTGTTTATAGTTTAACCAGTTGGTTTCCAAAGCTAAGGTAAGTGTGAAATTATCAGTCTAATATAAATATCATGTGGGCTGACTTACTTAAAAATGCAAGATATGTCAATAAATATCGTGATTCAACTCCCTTTCTCCAATAGTAGTATACAGAAACTAAGGCCGGCAAAATCATAATAATATTGCTAATGGTATTCCCTGAATAACAAAACACTAATAATTAATTCAGCTACACATATATATATATATAGTGTATGTTATGCATGGTTGATACATACTAATTGAGAAACCTAGGAAATCACTAAAAGAAAAAAAAAACATCACTTATTAATTCAGCTACCGGTACACATACCAGTATGAAGACTGAAGAGTCATACAATCATACATGTACGTGATTTGATACAAACTTATTACAGCGGCAACAGTGCATAGGAATTTGATACAACAATGCATTGTCTTTTACGCCCAACACCTGTCCCATTGGCCTGGCCCTACCAAGCCAGCTGTCAGTACAACCATCAACTCAACCATCTTTGCATAAACGGCAGACTTATCCACTCAACTTTGCACCAGATCCCACCATATCAACAATGATTGTATCATCTTTAACTTTTCCAACAGAACAGAAGGTCTGCACCTCTTGCAGGATGAAGCTAAAGACTGGCTGCTTTCTTGCAGCCTTTTAGTGTAGTCTGAGCAACATCATTATGCTGGGGTGGTAAAAAAATAAACCTGAGTTCCCAGAAGCTCAGATAAACAGAAAACCAGTTTGTCTTCATACTTATCTGACTGCAGACCATATAATCAATGATTATATCATCTTCAACCATTCCAAAAGAGCAGTAAGGTAGGTGTGTTACGAATGAGACTAAAATCTGGATGCTTTCTACTCACATTTCAGCGTACTAGTCTAGAAACATTGCCAACCTGGGTTGATAAAAAGTTTTAACAAACTTGATATATGACCACATGACGATAAAGGTATAATAAAAACATAAGGGAATGTTCAAATATTACGTAACGCCTTCGAGGGGGAGGTTTATGCAAAGCGTTACGTTAGCGTCACATCGGGGGGGAGGGGGTTCAAGCAAAACGTTACGTAACGCTTTTGAGTACGGAACGGTAGTTTTTTGTGCTGAATTCGTAGTGAAAAAGCGTTACATGGGGGAGGGGGGGGGTCAAAAATTCGGAAAAAAAGCGTTACGTAATATTTGAACGTTCCCTAAGTGCAATTTTAAACATGCTAGAGTAGATAGCTTTAAATCAAAGTCAAGACCTTGGTGCACAACGCTTTGTTGAGTCAATGGAAACATACTATTATATATATACTGGATAGGCCAACTAGATGTGAACAAAATATTATCAAACTCACAAAATTCAGCAAAATATGGTGTGATAGCATAGTTCTCTTCACACCAATCCAGTGTTGAAGTTGGCCTCCCCCAAATTCCCGGTCTGTCTACTGTAGGTGCCATGTTGCAGTAAATGTTAATAGAAATCCTGAGTATATACACTCTACAAATTCAATGGTAAATCATAAAATAAAAAAAATTAAATGGAAAAGTAGTTAGGCTACAAGATAACTTAAAGCCTAGACTTGACCATAAAACACTATAAAACTATTTGGAGTTATGTTAAATTACTTTAAACTAGTAGATGGGCACTGGGCACCTCCAAGCTGGGTTTTTTTTCGGTTATTTAGCGGTCATTGACCGATTTTTTAGCAAAATGTCCGAAAAAAATATAGTCAATTCGGTCAAAATATCCAAAAAAAAGTTATAGTCAATTGACTATAAATGACTAAAAATGACCAAAATAAATAAAAATGACTGAATTTTTTCAAGCCATTTCGGACAAATGACCGAAAAGTCTCAGCGAAAAAAAAAAACCCAGCCTCCAAGTCACTCCCAATGGTTCCAAAATAAAAAGTTGTTTACTTGGACCTCTCCTGACGGGAAGACAAATAACCAAATAGACTTTATCCTATCACGCATCTCGCCCTCTAGACTAAACGTCCTGAACAGCTCTACCTTGAACACTCCTGACATATCAGACCACAGAATGATACGTACAAAATTCAGAATTAAGGTGCGTCTACACGAGAAAGTGTTCTTGCTTAGAAATTCTTGCTTAAGCTAGTGATTAAGCTCGTTTCGTCTACACTGGCAACCTCGACGAAGATTTTGCTCGCTTGAATCGCAGTCACGTGAGTATCTAATCCCCAATGACGTCACGTTTTAAAAAGTTTGCGCCAAAGCATAGCAGTTTGCGCTAAAGTACAGCAGAGTAGACCAAGCAACTGACTGTTCTTTAACCATTTAAAGTTGTTGCAGTTTTTCAGTCATGGCTTCCCAGAAGTTGTGTAAAAAATGCTGCAAAAAGCGAAGGATGCAAACCCGCAATTTACTGCTTATTGAAGCATTCAGACACCTCAGTGAGGTTGAAATGTTGGAAACAGAATTTCGTGTCAGCGTGGGTGACTGGTAACAACCAGCAAGATCATTCCTCCGCTATTTTTATTACCCGGTGTGCTATGGCAATGGTTTTCTGCTGAGATCCTGTTTTGGATTTGAAATTGGAAAATATTGTGCTATCTATGGGCTGTTTCGAAAATGGTCACCGCCAGTTCAGCCCGCAACATTAATAAGAACGGGTTGGAATCAAAACTTAACAAAATCCTTTAACGATACCGCCCTGCCCTGTCTGGATACTGAGCTGAGAGGAGACCTGAGATTTTGGCGGGAAAAACATTTCTAAGCAAGAGAACTCACTTAAGCGCACAGTTTTTCGCTCTGGAGCGTATTTTTTCTCAACGGCTCGCTTACTCGCCCATTTTCTTAAAAGTAAGCGGCACAAACTGCGATTAACTTAAAGAAACAAGAAGTTTGGCTAGCTTAAGCAAGAAAACAGTCGTCGTGTAGACGCACCTTAAGTTTCTCATGGCCTCAGAAGCAGAAGCGGAAACCAATCCAGAGACCCCACCTTATGAAACAACAAGAAGTCGCTGAACACTTCCAAGTAAATTTACAAAACAGATATGCCACTTTACAGCCAATGACAGACCCAGAGTCCATACAAGAAGCTATAACTGCAGGACTACGGAAGCATCAGAAGTTGTTCTTCCCAGAACAATGCAACAAAACCAACCAAACTGGATGTCGCAACAAACTAAACAAGCCATCCAATCTAAACATAAAATTTGAAAAGAACATGCATCCTCATCTACTCAATACAAAATCGCTATATCTGAGTCAAAGAAGCTCGTGAAAAAAAACCAAATACAGCAATTAGAAGATAAATTTGATGAACTTAACACCATACCTCCACACAAAATCTATTATGCTGCCATTTAAAGAAACTTAAAACAAAACCTAAAAACATCAGTTAAAGATGCAAAAGGAAACATCCTCACGAGCAAAAGCTGATGATGAGTAGGCCTAGATGGGCAAAAAACATTAACAGCACAAGCCAACAAAAAAATTTTTTTTTCAAGAGGCACTGCAAATTAAAGTCAATTTGGGGTACCGTATTTTCAAGGCCACCAATGTTGAAAATGCACTTGCTTTTGTTAAATTGGCTCTAGTTTTTGAAATAAACCAAAATTATTTGCTTTGGAGTTTTAAGTACGGTATGCTACAAGTAAATTTAACGTCATGTTGTTAATTACATTGACATGACTGGAAGTAATTCCAAGCAAACTTCTGAGTTATATAACTGCTATTTGGAACCAATCAAGTTGATTAAAATCAAACAAATCCATGTGTGTTACAAGTAGCTCACTGTGCAGTACCTACACAAGTAGCTACTGCCAGAGATGTATGTATACGCCGCACACCTGCGGCGTAGACTTTTTGTTTGCGCTGACGCTTGCAGCCACATTTTTTGGATAGTTGTCGCTTGAGGCTACGCCGTAAAGGCTACGCCGCGATTTTTTAGCGCATAGCGTCAACGCATACTTTGTAATGTCTTAGCTGTTGTTTGCATTTTTTTATTATCAAACTTTCCAAATTTTAAATGATTTGAAAGAATGTTTTCAATAGGCAAAGACATATTGAAACCAAAACGCAACAAAATTTCAGATGAACACTTTCAGATGCTAGCTTGTGTTTCTTTGTGGAAATTTAATATAAAACTTGTTTGTTTCGAATGGTTTATACCTTATGAATGTTTGGCACCTAGCAAACAAAAGGAGTTTACGCTAGCTAGTGTATGCGCTAACGATGACGCCGCAAGCCTTAAAGCAGCCGGCGGCCATGGACGCTAAATAGTGCTTGAATGACCGCCGGTGCTACCTCCTCAGTCGGCCAAGTTTGGCAGCCGGTTTCTTCTAGCCAATCATTTAATTTCGCAATGGAATGATCGTGGATTAACTGTCGAAAATATCTAGCATCAAAGACTGACGCAGAATTAGGTCAGCGCGTCATAATCACCACTGTTGTATTGTGCGGGAACATTTGCTATTGTACGGAAAATATCAAGTCTTGTTTGTAATTCCCAAGTCCCGACGTTTATTTTAACAAAGTGTTAATCCGAAGTGCTAATTTACATCGGTTGGCAATATTGTCGTTTTTATGTCGATTCAATGTTGTTGGACATTGAATCGTTGTTAAAAAGGAGAACTACCTAGACAACAAAATTCGTCATTTTTACCCTGATTTAACGACTGCAAACGTAGAATCAATGTAAAAATGACAGATTTTGTTGTCCGGGTAGGTTATTTGACATCCGAGGGGAAAATACGTGTCTTCAGAGTTGAGAAATGTTTCCGCTGTGTGTTAGTGACTTCACACCCTAAATGGTGACATCATAACGATATAAATGGTCAGGCGGTATGCAGTTGAAACAATTTACTGAGCAGCGAGCAGTTGAAACAATTTAGTGTCGTTAGATGGTCTCGCAATACCGGATTACAATCCCGCTAAAGCAGTTATTGTGTGGTACAACGATTCTATTGCAGGATGTCGCCCAGACTTCAACACTAAGTGATCATTTTGGCCTTGTTGCAAGTTTAATTCTATTTACTTGTGCTATCGTTATTTGTATTTTGGCCTACAAGCACGCAGATTCGGCCGCCGAGAAGGAGCTCCCGGTAGGCCACGATGGCTGCCGGAAAAAAACACGAGTTTTAAGGAATGCGCCGCCTACTTTTTTCACAAGTTACGTTGACGTATACGGCAGATGGTTTTTCGAACGTTTGCGTTTACACTGACGGCATCAATATTATTTGTACAGTAACTCCTCAGCTTACGAACAAGTTGCGTTCCGAACGGCCGTTCGTATCTTGAATTGTTCGTAAGTTCAAACTGTACTGTTGTTTGGTGTAGCCTACAGAACTGCTTAGGCCTATGTCTACTAGACATTTGTCCATCACATACGCATTACGCAACATACACCTAAATTCTTTCTAATATTAAACGCATAGAAATAAAGTAAAACACAGCAAACATTGTCTCAAATCATTGCATTGTATTTACATAAATATACAGTGTAGTGTGCAAAGTAGCCTACGTACATTGTTTTATGGATTTAAGCTGTCCATCGACGTTGGAATAGAAGGGGGAAACGTCTGACAAAAAAGGCAGCTTATTCAAAACACATTAGTTGTTGAGTTTGAATGCAGTTATTCTACATTTTCTTGAAGACTTTCTACAGATTCGACGTTCTCTTGCGGGTCATCACGCTTCCTGAAGAATTGGTTCAAGGAAAATTGCACTGTCTTTCGTTTCTTTTCATCGTAGATGATGCGATAACACTTGAAGGCATCGCGGACACTGGCTGCTACCCTTGAGAATCGCTCTACATTCGGATCCTGATTCTCAAAAGCACTGAGAGCTTTCTCAATCAAACTAAGCCCATCGGCCATCAACTTTGTTTCAAACTTCTTTGTAGGAACAATCTATTCATCATCTTCATGTCTTTGCATGGCTTCCAATTCCATTAGTTCCTCATTTGTCAGTTCCTGTGTGTGTGACTCAAAAAGCTCTTGAAAGTTGAATCACTAACGCACGCCCGGTCACCGAGATTGACAGAGTGAAGTTTCCGATTGTTGAAGTCTTGTTGCGGGGGAATTATTCCATTCATTAGATGCCGCTGAATGGAGAGCAGTCCTTAACGTGCGTTGCTCAAGCGCACGCCCCGAGAGTCCAACCAGCGCCGCTTGATCTTGAAGCTTCTTCGTTCCAGAAGTCACGCGCTAACCAACTGAGTTATCGGGGCGGACATTGGTATTGCGGCAGTGCACTCCACTGGCCGTAATACTGACTTACTGAGCGATTGTCGTCGCAACAATGACCATTGTAGGATCACGGTTGCCATTTTGACGATACGGAAATTATTATACGTAAAGAGAAAATAAGGACTGTTTCTAACACAAACAAACCCGCCATAGATGCATTTACGAAAATTTTTTGTGAGAAAATATAAATGTTCGTATCTCCGAATGTTCGTAAGTCGAATGTTCGTAAGTCGCAAGCTCAAAAAGAATTCGAATCGGAGTCGGTCGCTTCCACTCCAACATGCACAAGTGGGGTCTGGCTCCCTCATCGGCCTGCGAATGCGGAGCGGAGAAACAAACTGCTGACCATGTCGTTCTCGAATGTCCCATCTACAAGGCACCAAATGGAACGCATGGTATAGCAACGCTGGACGAAGCTACACTCACCTGGCTCTCCACCACCTGCCCTGAAATTTGATCTAGTTTCAAACGAAAGAAGAAGACCGTCTCTATCAAATTGTCAGACAATCACAAAAGGGTAAACGACTATTCGACGCGGCACTTTTCGACGAGGCCCTATTCGACGAGGAAACTATTGAATGCGGGAATTATTGGCCTATACAAAACTAGATAGTGTAACTTTTGACTTTGGTAAGTTTTTAGAAAAAATCCAAGATTTTTACACTTTTTAAGGTTCATTTCCCTACTTTAATTTGCATCTATTGGCCCCATATTGGGAAAAACACATAAGTAAACCAATAGTTTTAGGTATAAAAGAAATATTACAATATTATATCAACTTCAAATAACGCGAAAAAAACTTTGAAATTTTAGGGATATTTTGAAATATTATGAAATTTCAACTCAAAAAGTGGGTAGGTTCCTGTTGTCAAAAATCGCTGAAATTTTTTGTGTGATGTTTTCTCAAACCTCCACAAGAAATATCTGCAAGAGAATGCTCAAATCCAAAATTAGTACCGTACTTTTTCACCCCACCCTAATGCGCGTACATCACTGGCTACAAGTAGCCACTGCACAGTACCTACACTTTATGTTATGGCAACATCTCGATGCTGGTTATATACTCATGAATTTCTGAGTAAACAAATATCTGAACTCATAAACCATGCAAAACAAAAAGAATCTGAAATTTTTTTTCCCAAAACATCATTAGCTTCAATGACACAGTCAACAAGTTTCAAAACAAACCGCTTCCTCAGCCTACTTCCTACACAGAATTCCCACGGTTCCCACGCGTAGGCGACGTTTTCGTATGCTGAAGACAGTTTTATATGTTCCGTGTGAATCTCGCCTTGGATCGCAACATTTACCTGCCTGATAAACATTCTAGCAATTTTGATTATCCGACCTCTTTAAACTCTTTCCACATAGTTAGTGTTCGAATTTTAATTTTGAAGTTCTCTGAAGGTGTTCATAATATAGACGAATCGGGAATCGCCCACGCGTGAGAACCGTGGGAATTCGGTGTAGAAAGTAGACTGAGGAAACCGTAGGCTACTCAGAGTCACTATATTGTGACTCTGGGCTACTTACCTTGAGAAAACCGAGGATATATAGATAAGGATTCAAACCAAAAACCAATTTTAACACTTTCATGCCTGGGCTAGGGCATCTCATGCCTTACGAATTTTTAAACGCTGAAAACCATAGGATAAAACTATTCTAAAAAGCTGAAATTTCATGACTTTGTCACAAAGTTCATACGCATATTGGAGATGCTACTCAAAAATTTGTATCTCAGATACTATTTGAAATACAACGTGGCTTATGACACCTTGTCACAAACAATTTTGCAGTTTGCTCTTTTTTGGGGCAGAAATTTTCTCTTGTTGTTTCTTTATTCACTGGTGATACGCGCCGGCGCATAGCACGTGCCCAACTTGCAAAATTGAATCTTTTATAGAAACATCACCCTATTTGCATTGATTCAACGCCAGTAGACGTCAAATTATTATGAACATCTACTTTCGTTCCTCGCCTTGCGTTAGCTTGTGCAGCTGTAACCGAAATGATCGCGCTGCTTTTACAAGACATACACAACATCAACAGACGTCGAACGTATGTAAGTAATCTACTCTACCATAATATAATCTACCATATAATTTGTTTGTTCAAATATCAAGCAGCGAAAGGTCAACTCTGGTTTGCCGTTCTTGCCCTGACCTAATTCTCATCGTAGAGAAATAAGCACAGCTTGATATGTCCTATCGTGTCATTGCGAGTGCTAACAGCTTATAGATACTTTGCTTATGTCGATACAACGTTCAGCGGTGTTGCGATACAACCTAAGAAAATCATGAGTTTGTTTCAAATTGCATTCCTCTTGAATGAATGCTTTTTTGTTACGCAAAACTTTCGCAGGAAATGTCGGCCGCTTTACAGCGGTTCACCATCGTCAGACGTTGAAACAGTACAAACATTTGATCTGTGAAAGTAATGCCTATCAGCGAAAATGGAAACACATAATGTCATCCAGGCACTGTTTATTGAAAATGAAGACATGCAGTTCGTCATTGCATTGAGAAAAACTGACTTATCAAAATTTTTCGAAGACAAGAAATTCCAGTCACAAAAAAATATGACTTGTGCGAAATATTGTAGGCTACAAAACAGACCGTATTGCAAGTGTAGTAAATTAGCATCGTCAAGTATAATGGTAATGAAATTGAACCGCACAGCTTTATAAGTAATATTTCGATCAATTAATAGATAGAAAAATACCCCGCTTTTGAATAAATCGGTGATGACCAAATCATCATCATCATCGGCCATGCCTGAATAAGGCGTCGGCTACCGTGAGTCTCCACAACGATCGATTGTCCATACTTTTAATTAGATTTTCAAAATTTTGGTTTGTCCACGTTGAAAGATTTTTGAAGATTTCCAAACGTGGACGCCCCTGGTGTCTCTGACCAGGAAATCGCCCCATCATTGCCGAGTGTTCAATTCCGCGTTTGCGGTAGACATGCCCGATAAATGTCATTTGCCTTTTTTTGATAGTTGTGATGAGGACGCCAGGGGTGCACCCAGAGCGTCTCCACACTTCTTCTTTAGTGATTTTATCCATCCAGTTAATTCCCATCATTCTACGAATGAACCAAATTTCAGCACTGTTGATCTTCTTTACTATCTTTGGGCATACAGTCCAGGATTCACAGCCATATAGCAGAAATGACCAAATACTGTGATTAAAATATCTAATCTCATAATCAACGATAACATGATAAGAACAAATCTTATGATAGCCCGCTATTTCATTATGAAAACCACTGGTAATAACAAATTTGAGTTTGCTGTTAATCCATGGTTTCGTCCCAAAAATGTTGACATTGCATGGCGGAGTGACCCACGTAGAATAGGTACATCATCCGATCGTCTAGACATGTGTGGTTTGACTAATGACATGGCTAGCTGCCACCCCTCCACAAAACTTTCGTCTCCCTTGGCTTGTGAAAAGGACAACTCGCGGTTCAAGTAACTAATGGTCATTGCATTGACCCGCGCAACGTCTAAAATGTAAGAAAATGCAGACACAGTCCATTTTGCTGATTTCGGCTTGACGCTATAATAGGGGAGGGTGGGGTGGTTTGAACCACTTTTCTCAATATTCCTAATGTCTGCTTCAGGATTCAATTTTTCAGCAATTTTTTTGCATGACATCCAAGTCTAGGATGTACTTGAGCAAGCCCAAAGTGAATTTGCAAATGAAATTTATTACAACGAAAAATATAAAGTATTTTCAGAAAGTTCTCAAGTGGTTCAAATCACCCTTGGGTTGGGGTGATTTGAACCACTCAAAAGGGTGATTTGAACCACACTGGGGTAATTTAACCCACCTTTTCAAAGTTGGATAAATACACATTGTTTCACAAATAATCAATGAAAAAGATGTCTCAAACATTTACAGCGGTATAAGTACAAAAATAATAAAAAACATGCAACACAAACAACGACCAGTAACTGTCAATCAACTGTCTCGTAAGAGTAATTAAGCATTGTCAACATCAATATGTTATCATTCCAAATTGAACTCTTTCAGGCAACAATTGAATATAAAATGGCTCTCCCTTCTTGCAGTTCCTCCCGCTTTTTGTGGATTGGGTAAAACTTTTACTATGTCGCTTCGTGGAAAAGACCCTTCATCATTTTCTTTGAATGTAAATGATGGCTTTCCACTCTTAGTTGTAGATGGAACCTTTTGCAAGAAGCGAGCTTCAGGCTCCTCGTCGATTGTGCCCACGTCATCTATCTTGCCAATGTAATGACGTGTGTTCTCTTTGGTATTAAATTTAACAACAACAAAATCTCCTACAGCAAGTTCTTTGGGATTTTGCTCTTCATTTACACTACTTCCACTCTCTGATGCTGTGTCTGACATATCGTCCAAAGGAACTGCATCATCCTCATCAGAACTTGAGCTTTCATTAAGAGCTAGCACACGTTTTGTGGGGGGTTTCTTTGGCTTTGGTCTAATAATTTTTTGTTTTCTTCTGAGCAATTTTTCCTGCTTTGCACGTCTTTCTTCGTGCTGAATTTTTATTGCCTGTTTTTCTGGAGTCTCTGTGAGAACCCGACTTTTTACTCGTTTCCTTTTGCGTTGAACTCTTGGGGTTTTGCTTGATGGTAATGGAATAACTTCGTTGGGTGGTATGAAGCTTTCTGAGGCGTGATATTCCTCGAGATCTTGCAATGAAGATACGGGTAAATGTGTCGCACCTTCAAAGAAATAAGCATTATCAGTTGATCGGTTAGCAATAGTGTTGGGAACTGCGGCCATAACATTAGCTTCATTCACTTCAGGTTGATGGGAGGTACTTGTTTGGGGATTTGGTCTATCACTCAGAAGTGATGGGGCAAAATCTGTGTCTGTGAATATACTTTTGTTAAAAGGATATATTCCTGTAGAGGCAAAGCCAGAAGTGATGTTCCTTGGCGTCATAGCGTTTAAAAAAGCCTCCTTAACGCATTGTGGAATGTCATAAATCCGAAAAGTTTTGTTGTTGTAGGTTCGCATCCATCCATCTACAGCCTGGTTGAAATAGCCTTTAAATGGCCCAAACACTGATTTATCAAGCGGTTGAAGTTTGTGAGAAGTGTGAGGAGGCAAAGTCAGCAATTCAATGCCACTTTTATCAGCAAACTCCACAGCCTCCCAAGAAACGTGAGACTCATGGTTGTCGAGAATTAAGAGGACAGGTTGAGAGGGGGAACAACCACTATGCTTCACAAAATGTTTCAAGTAGACCAAAAATTTTTCTTCGTTAATCCACCCAGATTTGGTACCTTCTCCAATGGATTCTGCTGGTCCATGTCTAACAAATTCCTCCTTATATCTTACTCTTGGAAAGATAAACATGGGGGGAATGGCAACACCTGAAGCACTGACAGCACATACAACTGTTACAAGTTCTCCTCTCTCTGCAGATGTCACAGAACCAACTTGTTTTTTTCCTTTCGTTGTCACGATATGATTTGGTCTTTGCACGGTTGTGACACCTGTTTCATCAAGGTTGTATATTCTACTTGCAGCAAAGTTGTACCTAAAACACAAAACGATACAATGAAGCCTTTTTCAGATCATAAGAATTGCTAAGTACAAAGCAATGTTAGGCTATTGTTACGAGACCTGTCCATAACTCTTCCAAGGTTGTCGAAAAACTCCCCAACAGTTGTTTTGTTGAAAGCTGTCGCTCTTCCTAAAGACGTCGCTTCTGGTTTACGACATGTCAGATGGTGTCTCTCCTTGAAACCTTCAAACCAGTCAATTCCTGCAAAAGTTTATGGGAAAGAATTGAGAGGTGGTGTGTGTTGAGTAATGTCGAAAAAACAAACCAATGTGATCTACAATGTGCTACCGTACACAATTTTCCACACAGAATTAATAAACAAGTTAATCGTGTCTGATTAACGAAACGTCGGAAAATAAATGCAGATTATCACTAAAAACACCTTGTGATAGTTTTGCTTATTTTACACCAGAAGAGCGTATCATGTTATTGAATTAAATGCCTGGTGAACAGTCTCATTCAATTTTTAAACAACATAGGCTTAAAATAAAACAAACCTGCCATCTTAGAAACCACCCAGTTACTTGGCATCTGAATGTTGTTCTTGTCAGCCAAACTGAAAGCCAACTCACGGCATTTGGTGCGTGTGAGTCCGTGAAATCTATCGTCCAGGTCTTTTATGTGCTGTGCGAGCAGACTTTCCAACTCCCAAGGAAACACCAGACTTTTTACCTTCGTTCTATTATAGCCAATGTTTTCTGAGAGTCTACCATTATCAGATCCAGGACGATTGCACTCTTTGTAATAGCGACCTAAAGTGGTCCTGTTAATATGTCTTCTTTTGGCAACTTCTCTGATCGACATTCCATTCTTTATTTCCTCCAAAGCAAGCAACATCTCCTCACGAGTGGCTGATGCGTGGCTTGTAGTTCTAACATGTTTGCGAGGCATAGTGATGGAAATAAAAACTTAAATTCAACTAATGCTTGTAATTTACTGTGGCCAATAGGAATACCCTGTGTAAGCAATTCGCAATATTACTACAGTTAACATAGACTGTATAGCCTATTTATAAGTAGCCAAATGCATACTAAAGCACTAGACTTACAATACATTGACTACTACAGACCGCAAACTATTTCAGAAGAAGCTACTAAAACTTATTTTCTTCTGGGAGGTTTGAGCCACCGGTTCAAACCTCCCGAATCAACTGGTTCAAACCTCCCTGTTGCCACCATTTTAAGAAACTTGTCTAATCAGCTATTAAATCTTTCACTTACAGAGCATTTGCCAGCATCATTAAACACCTTTTAGATAGGACTACTCATGGTAGTATTAACTATTGCCTAAGTAAAACAGCGAAGATGGCATGCAGCTACAAACTGAAATTCCTAAAATTTACTTTTTGCAAGGAAAACAAGTTCTAACCTGCTTGCGCTAAAATCGCTGCTGCTATCGCTCTAACGTAGACATGCTTTGGAATCACTTTACTTCCTCTGTCTACAGACATAGTTACGTCATTTCTACTTTTATGGTATCCGCAATAACAGCCATGGTTCAAACCTCCCAGTGGCTCAAACCTCCCCACTCTCCCCTATGCCATCTTCTGGTCGACGACATCAGTCCCACCCTTGGTAAAATCGTAGAGCTTGATTATTGCAGGTTTTTCCTTTCCGTCATCTTTGGTTACTCCAAGGATTGGCTGCATAGTTGATAAGACCAGAACATTGCGTTTACCGGTAGATTTTGGTTTGACTGCGTACGACGTAACGGTAATGTGGTTTCTCGACTCCTCCCAGTAAATTTTGGTACTGATGGCTTCCCAATCAGTGAGAGATTTTAACTCGCTAACCCCTTTTCTATTGCTTTGCCATTTTCCAACTAAAGTTATGTTTTTGTTCCAAAGCCATTCTGCCTAATCAAGTGAAATGTAAAAGCGATCAAGGGATATGTTTCGTCCTTGAAGCGAAGAAACTCTGTCCAAATTGTGTACCAACGTTTCCACAAATATTTAGCAGGCTTATTTTTTGCCTGAAGCTTATTGCCTGAAGGACACACCAACGCGGGATGGAAACAAAGTCTCATCCAGTGAAAGGAAGTCTTCTGGTATTAAAATCTTTTTACAATTTCCAGTAAAATATTGGAAAAGTTCTCTGATTGCTGTAAATCGGTCACTTTGCCAGCGATTGGCCCTAGTGCTTTTATCATCAAAACGAATATTTGCAGACAGAAATTTGAATCGGTTCAACGACATTGTCGCACTAAATATAGGATGTGGATGTCCATATAAATGGGAAAAGCAATCTTAATTCGGTGAAATGTTCGCTTGAGTAGTCCTCTAATACACCACAATCCAATGAATGCTTCTATTTCCATGGCATCAGTTTGCTGAAAATGTGAAGCATGCCAAGATGTTCGTTGAGTCTCCGATATTCGCGATAGCCTCTCTCGTATACATGTGCTGGTGCTTGAAACAATGATGTAGATCATCTCTGCTGTAAATAAGAAACGCCATGCATCATACGACGTCGTTGCATATTGATAATCGCGCTTTACTCCTGGTAAACTGTGCACCACATTAGCAGAGTTTTGTCTTCCTCTTATTGATGGTTGCTTGGTACTCCAAACAACTTTCACTCTACTTCTTTAGTCAACAACCACCGACATTCGCTCCTCTTCCTGGTCAGGCAATGTATGGTAATTTTCCTCATCCAAGGCGCTATCTAATGATTTGACGTCATGGCTCCTACGACGTTGGGACTGCCTATGTCTGACGGTCACGACCTCATCTTCGTTACTCTTGTCAGATGTTAGCGGACCACCTTCACCATCAGATAAAGGCAAATCAACATCACTATCCGAAAAAATTTGCATCTCTTTCATTTTCGGTTGCTAATAAATTTGCCGTTTGCTTTGCATCATAATACACATTCGAAACCATAATTTTGAACTGTGGTATAAGGTACACACGGGCCACTTGCTGAAACAAAATGACTTCATTTTGCAAGAAAAATAAATCCAATATAGGGTGTGAGAAAATTTTTGTCTTCAACTGTTCGTGTTTTGAGCAATTAAGAAGTTAAATTTAATAATACAATAATCGGAGGAAAGAGCAGACATTCGTTACAATTATTATTCAGACGCTATACTATCCCTTGCTGGCAGAGTCAGCCATTTGCATTGATTCAACGTTGGCAGATGTTGAATCGTTGTTGAGTGACTGATTTTGATAGCCGAGGTGACTCAACTACTGTATCGCATTTTTCGCTCGATTTTGCCATTGCAAAAACATAGCTTCATTCTTACTTTTGACTGACGATGAAAACAGCAGTTATCGAAACGTTTGAATAATATGTTCGCTAATTTGTTAGCTTTGATATTCATAGTCCGAATTTCCTCTAAATCCTACGGTTATGCTCCGAAGTTTATTACTTTACTTCTGGCCTTTTCAATATCAAATTAATTGGGCCATAAAACATATTTTTTTCATATAGCCTAATGATGTAACCTGAGTTGTAATATCGCCATGGTATTATGTGCATTTCTACATTACTCCTGTACGCAACGTTGGTCTTTAGCAT
Organism: Aplidium turbinatum; assembly: GCF_918807975.1. NCBI lineage: Eukaryota > Metazoa > Chordata > Ascidiacea > Aplousobranchia > Polyclinidae > Aplidium > Aplidium turbinatum. The sequence goes on from NC_137473.1 coordinate 40,092,016, forward strand.
ACTTACATATCGTAGATGTCGTTTTATTTGGACAGTTGCTCATAGTACTCCCAGAGCTAAATATACTGCAAACCTGTTGCAGATAATCTATATCGCACCTTTAGAGGAATTCATCAGTACGATTTTACATAATTCAAGAGTTTGCCGCAATAATCAGGAATGCTTTGTGTCTTATTCAAAGTATTCTTCATCTCATAAATAACAAAGTGCCATGAGACATCAAAATGACGTAGAATAGCTGTAAAGTTTATAAGTTTTGCGCAAAGAAATTAAAATGAGCCAGGATACTTTGTTTTCTGTCCGATATAAACTCATCTATATTTGTTTAAATAGGTTGAATGACAGTAAATTAGCATAATTAGACTGTTACAACCGATTACACAAATATGTGAAACGTATAATGATTTTTAGCAATGATGGGACCGCTTGAAGTACCTCTCATTCTTCATTGTAAGGATGCTATGAACTCATAACGAAAATCAATGACCTAGAATTCATTACACCGTGGTGCTGACAAAACACGTTATGTATGTAGCATGACAGGTGTTATATTATATTGTATCGACGCTCTACGAGATAAATACAAGTGAATATACTTGCAAGAATCTAGGGTACGATAAGGCGTTGTGAAATCAATAATCGAGCAATTTTGTTATTATTATGGGAATACAACATGCATCAAAAAGAATGCTAGCATACAGCGTTCGCCTAACTTTTACTAGTATATAATAAGGATAAAAAGCATTTAGGCCACCGTCGCAATGTAACAATTATTATGGAAAACAGACGAAAATATGATGATTTGGTACTGCTGTAGATGACAAAAATTAAAAAAAAGATAATATCGAGAGAAAGTCGTCCTTTGCATGAAGCCCTTAAGGTGTGTATGAATGTCCATGTTGGTTCTTGACATTTTTTTAAAGCCATGGAACTGTGTGGTCACAGCGGTAAACCATAGGCTATATCTCCGTGGGAAAGTTGTAGGATAAAATTCCCAAATCCTTCGTCTGTATGCGATGACACCGAAGAAACACACTTCTGAAAGCCTCTTCACGAATTGTATCTCAGAAAACACAGCAACACGGGCTGTTACAAAGACAGCGCAACACGGTACGCTCTAACAAAAAACAACTTGTCACCACAAAACAGACTTCTGGATAAATAACGTAAATTTCGACTTGTTATTACCCAAAGCAGAACTGTTTAATATCTGACCAACTTTCACAGCGACAGTCTACAAAAATGAGAGAATTGATTGCGATACTTCAAATGACGTAAGACGCCAGGTTAAGTAGACTTTAACGGTTTTATGTGACGTTTGATTTGGGGAGCAATTGTTCGTAACACTGTGAACCTTTTATGTCGTGTGAAGGGTTTACCGTTCCATCGCATTCAGTTTCAATTTCCATCGCGTCTAGCTTCAATTTCCAAAAGTTTTGTAAAAGTTACAAGCGAAATAATTTTCTGACGATTTAAATGCAATGATTATTTCATGCCATTATTGCTTTCACTTTTTATTTACTCTGCTTGTTTGTTTATATGTTAGCTGTTGGTTAAACACCACAAGTGGTCGTCATAAGCAGGCAGTTTCGCATACTTGTGGAGGTGGAGTCTTAGAGCCATTGCCCATTGATGCAGGCACGGTCACCGAGATTGACAAAGTAGAGTTTCTGATAGTTGTTGAAGTGTTGTTATTGCCGGAAATTATTTTATCCAATGCTGCATGAAGAGCAGACCTGAAATGCGTTGCTCAAAATGGACACCCCGAGAGCTAAACCAGTGCCGTTTATCTTGAGTCGGCCGCGTATCTACTGAACTAACGAGAAAGGTAAAGCTAAAGTGCTGAAACATGTCAAGACTATTTAGTGACCGTAGCGGTGGCAGAAAGAAATAGATTTTGTGTTCTTTGTCAAAATAAAATAAATGCTGACTTGCTGTCTGTCATTTCGTTATGCTTCAACAAGTTTCATAAGACAATTGCAGGGTTACCAGATACAGAAAGAAGTAATAAAAAATCAACCAGGTTTGGTAAGTACAAAAATTTATTGGTAGAGCTTTCGCCGCCTTAAAGGCGGCTTCATCAGTACTCTTATTCAAATAGAAATGACTTATCAAAATGAGTTATCATTTTGATAACATTTTGATATCATTTTGTTAACAGAAATGAGTTATCGATTCTGAAGTTTCAATAGTTGTGAAAAAAGGCTTGAAGCAGCAAACTATTTACCGAAGTATAACCGAAGTACAGTACCTTTTTCTATATGAAAAACATTTTTTTTTTTTTAGAGAATCACATTGATGTGGCTCCTCTCCAGGATATAAAATATTATAAGGTGCTGTGGAAATTTATTGGTAGACGCATATACCGCAATATTAGATCCTTTCATGCACGTCTTAAACCATTATGGTTTTGTCACTTTTTCCTTTTGTTGGTTTTGTTACTGTATTTCTTTTTCACAATAGCATTTCTTTTGCATTCTGACAAAAAAATTTGAATTGACATCTGGTAACACCTTTTGCCATTGTATTTGCTTTGTTTTTCTGGATCTTAGGCTAGGCAGTAGGCTGCGAATGCGACGAAAGCTAAGCTGTGAGTGGTAGCCTACTTGTGCAGAGTAGGTCTAAAAGTAAGCAGGTTGTCATCATGGCGTCAGTGTGAGTGCCGCTGAACTAACCTAATCTTGTTGTGATATCAGAACTTTTTTTTTATGAATAGCAGAAATCAAAGGTTGAATAAAGAGAGAGAGAGAAACCTTTTATTTTGTCTGCTGCTAAAAAATAGTATATACGGTACAAATATATTCAACAACAGGCAGGAAGCAGCGAAAGACTATATTAGTTATCGAGTCAGCTGCTTCCCATGTTTTTAATGTGACAAATGTAAAGCATCGGCATTATGTTGCAAAAAAATAAGCATAAGTTCCCTAAAAATGTAAACAAAAAAGTGTTCCTAGCCCTGTGGTTTTATTAAAACATCAAAAAATATCATGCCCTACAAAAGTAAGGGGTAACACTAAAAGGCGGAAGCGCGGAAATAAGCCGAAATAACTTTAGAATTAAAACAGTCATAGTATTTAATGATCTCACAAATGCTTCTAAATAATATCTTTCAATGATATTTCAACATAAGAAAATGTTCGGTATTAAGTTGTGGCTAAAAATCGCATTTCCGCGTTTTTCCTATTTCAATAAATTCCATTAAATTTCGAAATTTACTCCAATAACTGTGGAATTAAAACAGTCAAAGTATTTAATGACCTCACAATTGCTTCTAAACTATATCTTTCAATGATATTTCAACATAAAAGTAGGTTCGGTGGTGAGTTGTTGTTAAAAATCGCATTTCCGCCTTTTTCTTTGGTTGCAACATTTCATTCTTTCATTATGAAGTTAATGCTATGATAAACAATATGTATGGACGCCAAGATCGTATTTCTGCGTTTTCTACATCGGCATTAAATCGCTACTTTTGCGGACAATACGCCATTTCACGCCCGGCTTATTTCCGCGTTCCCCATTTCCGCCTTTTTAGTGTTGTCCAGAAGTAAGTTAGTATGAGAAAAAAAAAAAAAAACACCTATGCAAAAACAACAACTGGTAACTGCTAGCATAAAGGACGAAGTAAAAAAACTAAAAGTAGGCCTATCGTATAAATACATACTTCAACAAAATCAGTCAGTTTATAGGCCGACTTGAGTACAGTTAATAAGATTGCAGTCGTTAATAAGTACAGTAGAACGGTGGCCGGTCGATTGGTCGAAAGACATTTGGTCGACAGTCAATTGGTCGACAGACATTTGGTCGACAGGACGTTTGGTCGACAGACAATTGGTCGACAGACATTTGGTCGACAGGACATTTGGTCGACAAGACATTTGGTCGACAAGACATTTGGTCGACAGACATTTGGTCGACAAGACGTTTGGTCGACAGACATTTGGTCGACAAGACATTTGGTCGACAAGACATTTGGTCGACAGGACATTTGGGTTAGAGTTAGGGTTAGGTTAGGGTTAATGTTAGGGTTAGGATTAGGGTTAGGTTAGGGTTAGTTAACCCTAAAATGAATCGTTCTTTCGACCAAATGTCCTGTCGACCAAATGTCTTGTCGACCAAATGTCCTGTCGACCAAATGTCTGTCGACCAAACGTCCTGTCGACCAAATGTCTGTCGACCAAATGTCCTGTCGACCAAATGTCTGTCGACCAAATGTCCTGTCGACCAAATGTCTTGTCGACCAATTGTCTGTCGACCAAACGTCCTGTCGACCAAATGTCTGTCGACCAAATGACTGTCGACCAAATGTCTTTCGACCAATTGACCGGGTACCAGTAGAACTTGGTAACTCGTCTTCGGAAAACTCATCAGTTTTCCCAAGTCGTCAATGATTGCCAGGTCCCGGCAGAAAGCCTATCTTTTGTATACACAATCAAGTTCGGTTAAGTGGTCATCGCATAATTCGTCAATTCGATTATGTCGTCACTGTTTTTCTTCCCCTGGGACGTAAAATTTGTCTAAGTTGTCATCCACCCAAATACTAACGTGGCATTCACAGACTCTTTCGAGAAGAAATTACTGCGCTGAGACGTGTGCACGCACACACATGCGTGGAGTATGTTGGTCGGGTTGATTGCGGGTATGCGCGCACGTGCTCTGTTGCCGATAAGAGAAGCGCTGTAAGAAATCCAAGGCACCTTAGGTAGAGAAAATGAAGACAACGAAGAAGATGCTGGTCAAAAGGAAGAAGAGCCTGTGCCACCTATATCTTATGCCAAGAAGACAGTGGTGAATTCGCAAGCTCACTATCAAATATGCATGAATACTTGGTTGACAAGACACTTGCAAGCAAAACGCAGTTAAAAATATCTGTGTTCTTCAGTAAAGCTGTTAAGTGCGTTATTACTGTAGCCTACTGTATTTTATTGTGTACCGTAATTAAATTCTTTTCTCGCTTTCCTCTTCGTCTCACTTTACCACTAACATATCGCACTTAATTAGGTCGCAGAGCACCATGAAATTAATGCAACGCGAAACAATGGCAAAATTTAGCTGTTTGCATTGGTCGTCAGTTCGCGTAAGTCGTCACTTTTTCTGTTCCCCCTGAGGTGACGAGTTATCCAAGTTCTACTGTAGTACGTAGCATAAGTTCGTGAGTAGTAAGCCTATGTATAATACTAACAATGTTCAATCCGAAATAATCGTCAATGTTGTGACAATAAAAACAGTCACGAACCAAGTTCATTCATATAATAAATTTTTAGTTTTTTTGTGAAAGTTTTAATACTCGTAGCCCCAATTATTTCTGAAGGTAAATCATTCCATATTTTTGGGCCTAAGAATTTCAAACTGCCTTGACCTTTTCTTGAGCTGACACTGAGCAAGTGAAATTATTTTTTTGAGAAGCTCTCGTGCCATGGCAATGTACTTCAGTAATTTCCTTAAAGTAAGGTTCAAAGTAGCCAGGTAATAGCATATTTTTAAATTTAAAGACAAATTTAGAAATTTCTAGTTTATGCAAATTACTGATAGGTAGCATGTCGAGATCTTGGTACAGTGGTGAAAGTTTTGCTCTTCTGTCGCTAAAGGTTATTGTGCAAATGATTCGATTTTGCATTGTTGAAATTCTCTTGAGCAGTTTTTGTGTGCTTGAACTGATATTTGAAAGCAAGGAAGTAGGACGGTAATTAGTTGGATCTGTTTTTGCGTTTTTCTTGAAAACAGGAATAACTTTGCAATTTTTAGAGTGTCAGGAAATATTCCTTGTTTCAAGCATGCATTAAAAAGTTTAGTTAAATGAGGTGCAATAATACTTTTTGATAACTTTAACATTCGGGAAGAGATGTCATCTGGTCCATCTGATTTTTTAACATCTAGTTTGTTTATTAGACATTCGACTTCACTTTCATCAGTTTCATATACCGCACATGTTTGTTTTAAAGGAGGCCCCATGAATGAATCAAAGTTTGACTTTTGCTTTAAGTGTGAAGTTAGTTTTTCGCCAATATGTGTAAAGTGGTAGTTAAGTTGGTTGCATATTTGTGCACGATTTTTGTATGAAATGTTTTCTGCAATAAGTTCATTGGGAAGAATATTTGTTTTAGTTTTCGTTTTTTTGAAGAAGTTTATTAATAGATTTCCATGTTTTTGATAAGTCGTGTCTCGATTCATTGAAGCGATGCTTGAAGTAGTTTTGTTTTGACATTTGTTATAATGTGAGTTAATTTGTTTCTATATTTTTTGTAAAAAAATATTTTTTCAGAACAATTTTTTTTGTAGCAGAGTTTGAATAATTTATTTTGGTGTTTGATTGAAACCAGAATTCCTTTTGTGATCCATGGTTTGTTGTACAATCCAGACTTTTTCCTACTGAGTTTTTTTAATGGGAAAAGAGAGTTGATTAGTGTTTGCATAATAAGTATGAATTTATTAGTGCTGTCGTTAACATTTTTAAAGCTTGTTGTTAATTTGAGGTTTTCAAGCTGATCTGAAAGATTGCTCAAAAAACCATCAATTTTATTTTCTTTAATTTTTCTTGTTAAATATTGACGTTTTTTTCGTTTTGTGTGGCACGGTTTTGATTAATAAAAATGTTGGTAAGTGATCAGATATATCATAAGTCAATACATTAGTTTGTGCACTTTCACTGTAATTAGTATAAATGTGATCAAGTAATGTTGACGAACTTTCGGTAATGCTGGTAGGCACATTAATCTAGTTTGAGCATCCCATGTATCTTTTTTTTCTTTTTTTTATATCTATATATAGGCTATCATTTTTTTTGCATATTTTGGGGAGCTGGTATACCAGTCCCCCCACCCCCCGTGGTAACTCATGACAATAACAGGACTCAACCAAACATAGGGTGAAACTACTTTACCTCTGCTTTACTGTTCACACACTTCAATCTACATGTTTTGGTCAATTCCTCTTTGTGATGAGTTACCAGGAGGGGGGGGGGGGGGACTTGTATACCACCTCCTACTTTGGCTATGTAAAGGTTGTACTAAAGTTTCTTCAGAAGTTTTGTTCATGGAAGCAAGGGGTTCTTAACCCGGGTAAGTATAGTCTGTGAAGGAAATTTTAATCTACACCACCGTCCACCATCAATGAAAATTGATTCCTGTAAATTGTTTGAAAAATAAAACATATATATATGATTATTATCATAGGCCTATAAATGCTTAAATTCTAGTATCATCACCTTGTACTGTCCTTGAATCGAAGGTTGGCTGTAATTTCTCTCCACACACCATGTTCCTCCGCTGTTCTTTTTGCTTCTTCAATGCTTGACAAGTCAGCACACTGTTTTGTATTATCCCCCCAGTTTGTCTTTGTCCCCTGCACCCTTTTCCTTCTACAATACCTTCAACAACCAATTGATTTAGCTAATCTGCTGATAATCTCAAAATTTTTCTTGCAAACTTCATCTTTTATTTTTCCAAAGTGTTTGCCCATCTGCCTTGCACTTCAATTCTTTTTCTAATTACTTCATTTGCAATATGTTTTTGTATGATAATTTTGGTATCTTTCTGTAGCAATGTGAGTTAAAAAGCATTAATTTTTTTGTGAACTTTATTCCTGTAAGTTTAAATTTCTGATTTAAGTTTAAACATGTGATAAAAGAAATTGAGAACCACTGATCTAATGTTTCTTATGCTCTGAAGATAATATGCAGAATTACATCGTTGTTGTTTATCAGTAGTTATTTTGCAAATCTTTCTTTCTAACCACATAGCGCTTGAGATTAAACTTGAAGTCTTGTAGGTTTTAGGCTTCTCATGTCACTGGATTGGGAAAATAGCCATGTTTCAGATTATAGTAGTATAAAACTCTAAACTTGAACATCAAAATACTAATTTGTTAACATAGCCTATCGTATTGAATTAACATGACTTTAAACATAAAATAATGAAGTTTTACGATCTAATTGTTGTGTATTTATGCAAAAATACTTTTATCCAGTATGTGTGCAAAAATGTTTTGCTATTGAATTACCACATCCATAGCTCTCACTGAGCTATCTACTTTGTTAGCTCAGTTGGTTAAGCACCCGACTCAAGATCAAGTTTTGGTAATTTGGCTCTTGGAGTGTACTCTTGAGCAATGCAATATCGGACTACATTCCATTCAGCAGTACCAAATGGATATAATAATTTTCCAGCAACAACTATCAGAAACTTGGTCAATCTTGGTAACCGGACTTGTTTCAGTGGTTCAGAGTCTTTATTATGCAAAACTGCCAGAAATAACTTGAGGTTTTGTCAGTCTGAGGATAAAGATTCAAAACCACCAATCAACCATATTATATCAGTATAAATTTATTGCTGAGCATCAAACGAAATAATAATTGCCATAACATATGTCTAGGAAAAAAAGGCCCAAAAGCATCAAAATGGAACTTAAAATGTGCTCAAGACTGATTGTGTACTAACTTAAAAGGTTTTATTGGATCATGTTCCGGAGGCTTATGTGCTGAGTCAAATTGTTGTGCTCACGTCTAGGCATAATTTCTTGTATTCACCCCTCGCTTTATTACACTATCCAACAAAAAAAATTGTGGTGACGAAGATATTTCTACTGTTTTTAGCTAATTTTTGGTTGCTGATTTTGAAAATGCAGTCAGTTTTTGTCTATCAGGTCTAGTTTTCTAGTTACGGTGATTCCACTGCATGAGTGCACTTATTCATAATTGCTCATGTCAAATATATTGTCAAAAGACTTAAATCAATTTCAGCAAGCCAACAAAGAACTTAAAAACGTACACACACATAGGATTAATAGATACGGTAGCTTTTTATTCTTCACCTTGCTTGAGTGTCTGCCATAAACTTGCGCTTAAGAGATCTACGAGAGTGAACTGCAAAAGCATCATCGCGTTTAATAGACCAGCTATAGTCAGATGGCATGGTAGCATCCCATCTCCCTTGATATCTGACTTCCATCTCACTAATGTCTTGATGAAATCGCTCCCCTTGCTTGTCACTCAAATTACCAAGATTATCAAGAAAGTAGTCTCTGAGATGATGTGCAGAAAATGAAGTTTGATGCTCATGTTAACATCAATATCCTGGAGTCTTCTGAGTAAGTAAGACATGAGCTTTTTGTAATTGGATGCTTTTTCTATCCCAAAAAAGTCTTTCATTTTCACACACAACAACTTTCACAAAAGCATCCCAGGCACTCAGTTCTTTGTCATTCATGAAAGATGGGAAATTCGAATGATTGATTAATTTTGTGATTTGAGGCCCATCAAATACCTCAGCTTTTAACTTTTCAATTGTTAATTTTGGAAATTATGTGCAAATATATATATCTGAAACAATTTCCATCCTTATCGAGTGCTTTTACAAATTGCTTCATTATACCCAACTTTGCTACGTAATTTATCATGAAGGTGAAAAAGCATTGCTGTGCTTGCAACACCATCATTATTATTATATTAATGTAAAGAGGAGTTAACACAATTTTTGATCATTCCACCAGAGAATGAGCTTGAACATTTTTCTCACCATGAATCATTTCACTTCTCAATTCTCATAGGCCGATGTTTCTTTTTCCAATGCTGATCTCTTGCCACGCTGTCCCACAAAAAGAGAAAACAAGGAAACTTTGTGTATCCACCTTGCATTCCAAGCAGAAATTTAACCATTTTTAAATCAATGCAAAAGTCCAATTGTGTTCATAATATCAAATTTTTTCCAAAACAAATTTGACTTCGTTATACTTTTTCTTTGCGAGTTGAACCATAGAGAAATAAAACAAAGTAACTTCAGCGGGTTTAACATGATGTATTACATACACAAATATAACATAATTAAAAATAAATGTTACATATATTTGTGTGTGTAATACATCATGTTAAACCCGCTGAAGTTACTTTGTTTTATTTCTCTATGGTTCAACAAAGCAAACTCTCTACCAATGCTTTGTCTTTGAGAGTTGTTCAATGTCCAAGTGGTACAGATCCATAAACATTTCCATTATGCAGTAAAACATATTTTAGACTTCGTTTACTGTATAGCTGTCAATAAAAAGTCGCCAATCTTGAGGATTGTATTCTGCTACATCAAACTTTTTAAGAAGACCTTCCACATCGGTACAGTACATATACAATATCATTTGCCTGAGAAAAATAGGGCAAAAATTGGACATGGCGTTTCCGATAAAACGTGATTACAGTACCTGGTTCAAAAGTATTTTTTTCTTTCAGTCTTGAAGCCAGTAACTCAGAAGATTCCTTTGGTAAATTTAAATGCCTCGCCAAGTCATTGAGTTCTCCCTGAGAAAAAAGTTGACAAGGTAAAATAGCAGGAGGAAATTCGATTTCAGCAAGGGTGGAATCACTGTCAGAGGAAGCTTGCTCGTCTTCGCTTTCAGGAAGTAAATCCAATTCTGGCAACCCTTCAAAATCAGGAACAGGGAATTCTTCTTTGTGTAGCACTAGCCTGATTGTTGAAGCTAGGTTTGGATATTGCAAGGAAGTCCTATTTTTCCTGTTTATGCCTTTTATGTTTACTGCACAAAAATAGCAGTCGCTATTATGATCTTTTGGTTCACGTCACACCATTGGACTACACCACACCATTGGTTCACACCAAACCTTAATCATTTTGTTCGTCCATTGACATAAATGTTCTTTGCAAGTTTTGCAAACAATGTAGGGAGCCCAAGACATATCTTGGTCCCCCAACTTCACTGTAAAGTAAGCAAGATAAGCACGCTTTACAAAATCATTGATTGGTTTTCTGTTGGGCTCTAGTGTGTAATCACCACAGATGTAGCAGAAAATATTTGTGTTATTGAGACAAGGTCTTTTAGATGCTGTAGCCATAAACGCGCTAGATTCCCCCCTCCCTCAAAAAGCACCATTATGCTGTCTTGATTTGCACCTACTAACATTTAACACAGAAAACAATTGTCTTGGCATTGCCTTCTTTCATTGTTTCTTTACAATATAATGCAAGAGTAATAATAAAGGTTGTAATCCCATGTTGACAACATTCAAACTCTTGTATTTGTGCTACTTTGTTGGGCAATTGTAAACAAGTCAAAACCACTGTAACTTAAAAAGTTGACCTGATCGAGAAAAACTGATTGCATTTTCGGAATCAGAGCCCCAAAGTTAGTCTAAATCAGTTCAAAAACTGCCGGCACCAAAAATTGTGTCGGCCAGTGTTATTTCCTTGCGCCTTTACCTGCGGAAAAAGAGCCTTCCCAAAAGAAAGGCAAAACTCTTTAGTTTTCTCTCAGTTCAGTGTTATGTTGGATGCTGTCTGGATCGCTGCAACTTGATATCAGTTTAATAATTTGGTGTTCTATTTAAAACTCTAATTTTAATCTTAGTTTAGTAGCAATAAATAATAAACAAGTTGGTGATGGTCTAAAGCAGTGTTTCTCAAACTGTGTGACACGGCATAGGTCTACTATGTGCCGCAAGCGATTCTCGTGTGTGCTGCAAAACTTTTTTGAGTTTTAGAAAATAAGCTGCTTGTATAAGGTTTTACGCCCTTTAGTTTTACAGTACTTTCGTTTTTTGTTGCGGTTACCACATGTCAGTTATTGTAACGTCATATATTCTGCTTCGAAATATAAAATCATAGGGTCGTTTTACAAGCAGCTGGTTAGTGCTTTTTTGTGCAGTTTTTATCCGTAAACATCAGCAACTAGTTAGCTTATAAATAGTTAAGGAACATTGAGTGTTGTAGTGAGATGCCATGTGTGTCGGGTTATAAGTCATTGTACAGTTGGTGATTTATGTTATTTCATTTAAATAAGACTGTTAGGTTACCACATGCTTCATGTATTACACAAATACACATGTACCGACGGTTGTCCTTTGATTCAGGGTAAAAACAAAGGATTTGTTGTATGTGCTCCAAAAAAGTTCAGATGTTGTAATTGGGCATTACATGATCCACAGAGAAGCTCTCGTGACCAAATCTTTACCTGAAGGTGTACCAGCCGTCATGAATCAAGTTAGCCAAGTAGTGAATTTCATTTAATCTCGACCGTTACGAAGTCGCCTTTTTCTCAACTTTACAAAGCCATGGAATCTGAGTATGAGTGTTTGCTATATCACACTGAGGTACATTGGCTTTCGAAAGGAAAACTTGAATTGCATGATCCAGTTGAAATCTCAAGTTATTTCCTCCATGGAAAAACAGAAAAAAAGACTTCGGATTTTCTCTTCATGAGGAACGTTGGTGGCTGAAAGTTCTGTTTCTTTCTGACCTGTTTGATGAAATGAACAGTTTCAACTCCAGTGTCCAAGGGCCATCAGAAAACATAATCACAGCAACAGCTAAGCTACGGTCATTAGACGAAAAGTTGACTGTGGAAATCTAAAGTTTCCAAGGAAATCTTTGATTCCTTACCTGCTATTAATAAATCTCCATTAAAAAAGGAAATTGTTCCTGAAATCATAAGCACATTGTCTGGACTACAGTTGGCACTTCAAAATTCCTTCCCACAGTTTTCTGAGAAGTTAGTAATTTAAGTAAACAACTTTAGATGGGTTGTTAATGCGTTTGGGATCAATGGATCAAGCAACCTTTCTTCTGAAAAAGAAGAGCAGCTCATTGGTTTGCGAAACAACTTGTTTTTTCAACAGCTTGGACTAGTCTTGGCTATCTGCATACAAATCCTATTCAATACTTAGTGCAAAAGCCATCAACATAATCTCGCCGTTTGCATCGTCATGGCTCTGTGAATACAGATTTTTCGCTCTGACTGAAATTAAAAGCAAAAAGCGGGAGAGACTTCTTAGAATTGACACCGAAATGCAAGTGTGCTTGGCAACAACGGAACCTCGTTTCAATCTTATTTGTTCCCAAAAACTGGCACATCCATCACATTAAAATTGGCAAAATAATTTTTTTTAAAGCAACTTTGTTTTCTCAGTGTACTGCAAGCTGAAAAAGTTTGAGAAGCACTGGTTTAAAGTCTGCTAGACAGGATAGGAGACTTATTTCACAAGCTCCCTGAACTTAGCCAGTGTCTTTCGACGACCTTGACATACGTTCCATTTGGAGTGTTGGAGTTAAAAAATTAAAACACTGAGGTTAAAGAAAACTAAACAGTTTTGCCTTTCTTTTAGGAAGGCACCTTTCCTGCAGATAAAGGCCAAAGAAAAATAAAACGAGGCGTGAATACAAGAAATTACGCCTAGATGTGAGCCAACAATTTCACTCAGCACGTAAGGTGAATGGGCCTCCGGAAGAGATCACAACATGTTTCAGTCAGTTAAAATACATTTGTTTCAATGTCTAGCAATTTTCTATGATTAAAAAAATCAATGTTAGGCTAATTAGCTGTTAACATTGCTTTTGTTTTCACACGTTTTATTTGTAAACTTTGTCTTATGCTCCTTTATGCAGATGAAGAACAACTTTTATGTTTGAGCATTGCAGTGTTTTATAGCAACCAGCTTGGTGGACGAAAATGTTTTTGAAAATATTATTCTACACTGAAAATTAAAAATACATTGTTACAAAATAACAAATGCTTCTGATATAACTGGACAAAACATGTCATCAACACCAGTGAAATATGGACCTTTCAGTTCTAAGTACAGCCTCGTTGTAGCTTTTTTATGTACAGTAGCCTTTGTCGGGATACTTTTGGCCATTATTTTATCTACATCTGGTGAGTCTAATACTACAGGAACCATTACAAACATTCCTTTAAATAATTCCTATTGGACAACTCAGAAATTGCAGTGTGGGAGGTCAAAAGTTGAACCTAATCTCATTTCAACTAGAATTGTGGGTGGATCTGAAGCAAGACCACATTCTTGGCCATGGCAAATCAGTTTGGTAAAGTATGTTTATGAAAACAAAACTTTTCAATTTATTTTTGAATACAATAGACTGACTTAAATAACTAAACGTGTAGTCACTCTCTGTTATATAACAGGGACTTAATATTAATGTGTGACTTATATTTTTAGATTAATTTAATGTATGTAGGCCTATGGGTTAATAGGTTATATTGGGCAATACATTTTGTATAAAGTGGATTATTAGTTCAATAATCGTCTATTTATATGCACAAGCAGGGGTTTAGACCAGAACTAAGGTTTAGATGTGACTTTGTCAGTGAAAGGATAAAGATATCTTCTAATGCAGGGGTCTCCAACCTGTGGGTCGCGACCCCAATTGGCAGCAGCAGCAGTGGCCGAGTGGTTAGCGCGTTGGGCTCGCAGTCGAGAGCCTGCATGTTCGACTCTAGCCACCCGCACTTGCTGTTGTTTTTCTGGGCAAGAAACTTTACGATAATTGCCTCTACCCAGTGATCGATTTCGAGTAATGGGCAGTACCAAATTTAAGTCATAAGTAGAGTAGACAACCGGAAACAGACATTGCCGTCGGCTGCAGCGTGGGTCAAGTGTACGTCGGAAGGCGTACACTCCGAGGAAAGCGCTCAAGTCCGCTTTCCCGCAATGCAGGATAAAGATATGGAAAAAAAATTGGGGTCGCCTTAACTTTTCCTGGGGTCTTCACAACTCACCATATTCAATTTGTTACCGTTGGTCACAGCGGTAAACCATAATTCTTCGTGGGAAAATTGTAACATAAAGTTCCCGGATCCGTTTGTCTGTACGTAATGACCGAAAAATAAACACACCTTCGAAACGTCTATTCAAAGTGTATTCCAGTAAAATTAGCCCGCGGCTATCGAAATGACTGGTGCAACGCCGTACACCTCTAAAACTGTCACTACGATACAGATTACTTGGATAAAAGACGGAGAATTTGTCCAGCTAGCAAGCACCAAATAAACCAGTTAAATGTGCGACCGACTTCCAACAAACAACTTCGAGAATGAATCAGAAAAATTTGTGATAACTCAAAGGCACGAGAGCAGTTCGTGACGCAATATTTCATGTCCAAACAGGTCTCAAACTGAAACAGGTTTAAACCGGTCTGACACGAGTCTTACGGACGATGGTGCAATTTTGGCTCATGTTTTAGGAATTTCCATGACGTAATATTCAGTAGACCCGAACGGTTTCTACATGACGTTTGACCAGGCGAACAACCGTCTGTAACATAGCGATCCCTAGTTATGACAGTCTGACATGGCATAACTAAAAAAGAATTGACGACAATTGTGAGCCAATGAATAAAAACACATGATACACAAATTGTTTGAATCACTCACGTTTAAGTTAATACGCAAATACAAAGGGCATGCAAAGAATGAACAGCAATAAGAATAAACACGACGATAGGCCTACATGAAATTGGTACCATATGTAGTAGGTACACGCAAAAAATGACGCTATATACCATGGTTGCGATAATAACCGACTGTTCTGGGCTCAGACAAGTGTCGGCCACCGCAGACAAAACCAGGCTCAAACCCTAACACTTAGGTGTTCTTTACGGGGGCGAGGCACGAAATATCCCTCAACACATAGTCTACTTTCACTTTCCCCGTACTCTCATCATAGTTGCAGACGGCAACTTTAGCTCTACGAACCACAGGCTTCCCTTTCCTAATTTGTGGAACTACCTCATGCACCCTCCCAAGTTGATACTTCCCACGTTTACCAATGTCCTGGAGAGAACCTACCACTACAAGTTGACCAGGCTCCAAATTCTCGGCCATTTTTAGCCATTTTTTTTCGGCCCTGAAGACCTGGCAAGTAAAAATCGATCCATTTACTCCAAAACTGATGAGAAAGTGACAAATTGAACCGATAGTCCCTTCTTAATTGGTCACGATCATGTGGTTGCCCAACAGCACAGTATGGGTCTAAGTATGGGGTCAAAAGTGAGGCAGGGGTGATGACAGTAAAATCCCTAGGGTCGTCACTCAAAGGTACCAAAGGGCGTTCGTTCACGATCCGAACGGCACTACTGGTGTACGTAAGCAGTTCAATAAAACTGGGCTTACGTATTGAAGAGTCCAAAATGTGAAAAAATGCGATTTTAAATTGTTTAACCATTGCCTCCCAGGCGCCACCTTGCGCCGAAGCATCACTAAACCCATGCAATTGATATGAAACAATATCATCCGGACTGCACACACCAGAGTTTGCAAAATACCATCTCGGTAACGAAAAATCCTTAAGCAGGTCCAAAGAGCGAAGCCACGACTCCCACTCTTTAACAAAGCTATCAGGGACCTCGGTGTCCCAATCAAACTTGTCTATCGCCAATTGCTGAAGTATAAGGCGTGCTTTTAGAAAAAATGGCGCTCCAAAGCCTAGCGGATCAAAATTTTGTCCAAGCTGACTGAGCATACTTCGGCGCGTGTGTTTAGCTAAGGGCTTTAAGGAACATGCGATACGCATCTCGTCAGACTCGGTTTGCCACACACAACCCAATGTCTTCGCTGATGGCAAAGTCATATTTTCAGTCTGAAAGTCAATGTCACGAATCAAAGGTGAAAGCATCTCATTATCCAAATTTGACAAGACAATCATAGCCTCCTTGTTAGCACTCCACTTACCAAGTTTTAACCCACGGCTATCAAACAAAGCAATTGATTCATGAGTGATTTGCTGAGCTTCCTCTAAGCTATCAGCCGAAAATATAAAATCATCCATGTACATATTATTTGCAATATTGCAGAGAGTCAATTCACCAGCACTGCTGGGATTCTGCTCGATCATTTTCTTTATAGCCAAGCAAGCGATATACGGGCTACTCTTTATTCCCCAAGGGTGTACACAAAAACAAAATGGTACCATCCTACCATTTTCAAGGTCATCATCTTCAAACCACAATATACGAAACAAATCCCTTTGCGACTCAGGTAACTTTATTTGAAAGAAGCATTTAGTCACATCAGCCATGAGACCAAATCTACCAAGCCGAAATCTAGCCAAGACATCTACCAGAGGGTTTAACAAGTCAGGACCCGAAAACATTACATCATTAACACAAGTTCCTCGAAATTCAGACTTGCCATCGTAAACAATGCGCTTTTTTAATTGTGACGTAACAAAGTATGGTAAATACCATTCAAATCCCTTGACATTTCCTGCTTCACCAGTACGCTCAATATAGCCATTTGATTTAAGATCTTTCATGGTGTCAGTAAGGAAATCACGAAGTTCAGGTTGTTTTAAAGCTTTCTTTCTTAAAGCAGCAGCTCTATCTGACGCCAACACAAAATTGTTAGGTAGATCAATATCTTCCTTCAACGGAACAGGTATCTCAAATCGACCATCTTTCAACTCAATATTCGGTTCGACAAGTTCTCTAGCCAAATTATCATTGCGAGACAATTCACAGGTTTCATTTTGCAACGTCAAATCCTGAATGACTTTATTCAGGTCTGCTATTTCCATATCACGAGACTCAATTTTACGCTGAAAGCCAGAGATGACATCCGACTCTGAAGACGTCTGCACTCTGCACACTTTAGCAACGCTTTCATCTAAGGGTGACTTACCACCACAAGCCAACCAGCCGAGAGGAGTGAGCAAAGCATGTGGTTCACTACGATTTTCACCAACACGCTCTTTTTTTGCACACATCAAATAAGCGTTGTCGTTGCCAATCAGTACATCTACAGTACTACAATCATTCAAATGAAACATATTCACGTCATGAAAATGACGGAAACCATTTAAATCTTGTTTATGCGGTAAAGTTTTAACATCATCAGCCCAAGCTGGGTTAACCACCGAAGTTATATCACAAAACAGTTCATCTGTCTCTAACGACTGGATGTTGAGTTTGACAAGGTCAGCACAAGTAGCTTTCTGACCAGCCAGGGTATCCATTTTAAACGACGCTTTATCGTACGGTTTAAGATCAAGTTCACACACCAAATCACTCGAAACAAACGTCAACTGCGAACCAGGATCATGCTGACAATACACCAACTTCGATTTGCCAGTCATTGGATTCAAAACACGAGCAGCAGTAACGCGGTTAAAGGCTGCTTTAACATTTCCAATCTTAACATTACGCACAGGAACTCTGGCACCAGTATCATCTTTCCCAACCGAATCCAGAGAATCACGTGACGTCACATAAAAATCATGCAGAAGAAAATAGTGTTTCCTATCGTTGTTAGGTCCACACTTACGACAGTTATTTGCATGAACGCAATCCCTAACCATATGCTGGCGCAAACAATTCAAGCATTTGCCAGCTTTCACAATGACATCTCTCCGATCTTTAGGTGTCAAGCGCAAAAATTCTTTACAATTAGACAAAAAATGATATTCAACTTGACCACGTGACGAACAACAAATGCATGCCGGTAGGTTTTTACGTCTGGCTTCACCACCGCGCGGTACGCCAACAACAGTCGAGTACTGCAAACTCCCTGACATCACATCATCATGGGGTTTTACGGACGTCTGCCTAACCGGACATGAAGGCAATTTTCCTTTGCCAAACTTTTTTAATTGCTGCGACTCACCAGAATCGCCCATTAGCATAATGCTAAAATCAGTCGACTTACGCGTTTCCTCCCGTACTACAAATTCAAACAAACTCTGAAAGGTAGGCTCATCAGTGCCACCATACTGATCACCTAAAAAGTCAAGATAACGCTGCTTAGCGTCAAACGGGAGTCGCTTAGCCAAATCCAAAACAAAACGTCCTTCTAATTTATCACGCTGACCATAAGCTTGCGCGTAAAGCAAACACTGCGATAATTCATCTTTAAACTCTTTCAGATCACTGGAAGAGGTCGAAGTCAATTTGCTACCATAGCGATACTTTCTAATTTCCGGTTCTGCAAAAAGACCTCCACGAACCCCAAAACGCTGGGACAAGCGAGCTAACGACATTTCTATCCTGTCTTCCTCTGACAAGCCAGGGGTATCAGAAACCAAATTAGCAATCGTTTGTGCAGCTGTCCTAACACAAGCTGCTTGTAACAAAGTCAAACGAGTCCTCTTAAAGGGCGAAGCTGCCATTAAGGCCGTAACACGATTTTTAAAGAAGATAAATGGCATATTATTACCATCGTAACCAATCAAGGCCGCCTTATCGAAAAACGTCCTACTATTTTGGTATTCAAAAAAGCAATCCTGCTGTTGAGAACTCGATTTCGCGGGAGAAGACAAGCTATATCCCTTAAGGGGCTGAGTGGGCTCATTCACATGCACAGCCCGATCACGATCCTCACACACGTTAAAATCAGGAGACGCGATACGCCTCTCACAACCACCCAAATTACGTGTAGCTGGGCGATCCACAACTAGCGGCGCAGAAAACTTTGAAGGGGGCAAAGCATTACTGCTAATGGCGGCCCCGTGACCTGTACGCTCTGGGGGAGGAGTTCGGTTGTAATTCGCAGACCTTGGCTCTACAGCATTCGGAAGACCCTTAGCCGCGGCCCCGAGACCTCCTGAAACAGCTGGAAAACGTGTGGATTGCCCTGGTCCACTCACAGGTTGAACGGGCGTTTGGAAAAGGTTATGTAAATTAAACTGCGATTGATGTTCATTTCTGGAATGCCTAGAAGAGCTCTTCCTAGAGCTACGCCGGGAGCCCGCCTCTGATCGATATTCAGCTAAAAATACCTCTTTACGTTGTTCAGCCCTCAACTGAGCGTCTTTGAATGCGAACTCAGCAGCTCTAGCTTCGGCTCTCGCGGCGGCCTCAGCAGCTCTCGCTTCGGCCTCAGCTCTCGCGGCAGCCTCAGCTCGAATGGCCTCAGCTCTCGCGATGGCCTCAGCAGCTCTTGCTTCGGCCTCAGCTTGTATCTGAAGCTCCTCTCGTCTTAGCTGCAGGTTAATTTGTGCCACTATCCGAGACGAAGTCATAGACATCCTAGTGCTTACATTTGAGGCGCTATCCTCAGGATGTATGTCAGCATCCAACATATCTGAGAACTCACTTTCTTTTTGTTCAAAGTTATTTTTTAACGAGTTAAATTCGGGATCTACCCTATCACGAAGTTCTGCCAAGATTGCAGAGTTAAAGATTTTAGTCAAAAGAGCATGGAAATGCCGTAATTCCTCTTCTAAAGTAGATAACTTAGATCTAAAAATTAACAGTTCCTGCTTATCACTCAAAGAACCTAGGGCTACAGAAAGTTCCCCAATTTGAGTCAAAATATCCCGTCTAAGATGCCGGGCCTCTCGAACTGACTTAGCCTCATCGTTATTGGGTCCCTCCCCAGAATGGCCTGCCCGACCGCAAAGAACATCATCAGGCTTAAACTCAGTCGAGTCTACGGCGGTCGAGTCCTTGTCGCCACCGAGTGTAGACATATTAAATGTTGGGGCTAAATTAACAATTAACAAAAAAATGAAGTTACACAAACACACAAAATTATTAGGCTACAGTAGTTATAAAAAAACTTAACTGCAAAGACCGTAAAAATACAAAAAAGAATTTAAATGCACGATACCGTAGCTGTACGAGTATGAAGTCCTAAAGTCCACAAAACTTGCTTGGATTCTTCCACTTGAATCTACAAGCACAGATGGATTGTCTTTTAATCTTCTTTCTTGCCAATGAATGTCAAAGTTATTTTTCTTCTGTACCAAACTGAGAAGAATTGTCTTTACTTTTCTTTGCTTCTGTAAGAGTGTAGACTACCAACCAACAAATCTTCTTTTATTATTTCTTGTACTTCTAAGTAGTTCTTCTGCACTAGCTGACAACAAACACGTCGTTTATTTTTATGCCTTCAAGTGCTTCTTGGCCTACCAGCTAACAAAATCGTTTTTTTATTTTTCTTGCTTTAATTTCTTCTTGACCTACCAACTGACAAGAACTCGTCTTTTATTTTTTATGGTCACAGCGGTAAACCATAATTCTTCGTGGGAAAATTGTAACATAAAGTTCCCGAATCCGTTTGTCTGTACGTAATGACCGAAAAATAAACACACCTTCGAAACGTCTATTCAAAGTGTATTCCAGTAAAATTAGCCCGCGGCTATCGAAATGACTGGTGCAACGCCGTACACCTCTAAAACTGTCACTACGATACAGATTACTTGGATAAAAGACGGAGAATTTGTCCAGCTAGCAAGCACCAAATAAACCAGTTAAATGTGCGACCGACTTCCAACAAACAACTTCGAGAATGAATCAGAAAAATTTGTGATAACTCAAAGGCACGAGAGCAGTTCGTGACGCAATATTTCATGTCCAAACAGGTCTCAAACTGAAACAGGTTTAAACCGGTCTGACACGAGTCTTACGGACGATGGTGCAATTTTGGCTCATGTTTTAGGAATTTCCATGACGTAATATTCAGTAGACCCGAACGGTTTCTACATGACGTTTGACCAGGCGAACAACCGTCTGTAACAACCGTTTCAATTCATTACCGAAAAAAATACCGATAGGCTACTTTTTTGTTCTCGTTCGCAACCTTTGCATGTGTTTTGAAGTAGCCTACAGCTTGCTACCTCGGGTCACAAATAAACCGCTGTGGTGCAATAATCAAAAACGGAATAGTTGCGACAAGTACGACAGAGCAAAAGCATTCGCGATGCTAGTTTAGACTAACTTTAATTATTCAAGGTGACTCCAGAACGAGCGAATAGTTATTTATGCAGGTGTGGTGTGCACTGTGCAGTGTGCAGACATTTCATCGGCTGTTTACGGTTTGCTTTGCAGCTAGTAGCCTAATGGTAATTTGCAGCTAGAAAGTAGGCCTATAGCTAAATATTATAGAAAAAAGGCAGCAAAACAGTACCAGAAAAAGATCATATGACGAGGCTTTTTTAAAACTTGGTTTTACTGAATTTAATGGCAAACCAAAGTGTGTAATCTGTCTTAAAGTTTAGCGTGTTTAACATAATGTATTAAACACAAAATAAAATATATAACATAGGCTAATAACTCAAACGTTTTCGACCTACTGACTGAAAAAACTGAAAAGCACCTTTTCAGTCCAGAGTGTCGTTACAGTTACAGACAGTGCAAAGTCTGAAAAACAAAATGGGGTCGCATGTAAATGTTGAAAATCATTTTCATTTATATTGGGGTCGCTTCTTAAAAAGGTTGGAGACCACTAAATCTAATGGTTAGCTTCCTGTGTGTATGCTAAAAGGTTTAGCTATGAAATTGGAATTTTATATTCCGCCCCGTTAACTCAGTGGTTACCCGCAGGGTTCAAGATCACGCGGCGCTGGTTCGACTCTCGGGGTGTGCGCGCTTGAGCAACGCATTTCAGGACTGCTCTCCATTCAGCGGCACCTAGTGAATGGAATAATTTCCCGGCAACAACACTTCAACAATCGGAAATTTCACTCTGTCAATCTCGGTAATCGGTCCTGCGTCAAAAGCCTCTACAATTATGCAAAATTACCAGGAATAGCCTATCAAGGCTTCGTCAGTCCGAGGATAAAGATTCAAAACCAACCAACCTATGTTAATCTAGGTTTAAGTGTATTATTAGTTTACATTGTTCAATCTGATTGTTGCTGATAGATACTTGAAGTTTGTTTTTAAATTTGAACCATAGACGTACCTCCAAAACGTTGCTCGTTTAAATGAGTTTCATTTATAAAGTTGAAACTGAAAAGTCTGCATATCCATCAGCCTGCAGCCATGGTTAGAAAAGCAATCTTAATTCTTTTTTATTTGGCCAATAGGCCTACATAAGTTAATATATTGTGAGTATTCATTCTTTGCTGAATTTTAACCCCATTTCTTCTTTTCAATAATTTCATTCGAAATAATAAACTACAGTAGAGCCTTTTGTATCAAGACTTTACTTTTCCTTATTCCAATAACCCAACAGACCTCATGTTGCAGTTCATAATAAACAAGAACCACTTTCAAAAACTCCCTGCAAAAATTTTATTAAAAATTTCAGTGAAATAAGTTGATGATTGTTTCTGCCATGATGTTGACCAAACCAAGTCATTTTTTCTGCTATTTAGCACTTTGCTTATGTTGTGTTGTAACGTATTCTTAAGGGTTGCTTTGAACACTGTTAAGAGACACTGTTTGAAGAACATTGTTCAAATTTGTGTTGCAGTTATCGGTCTGGTATAGCAGGATACCACCAGTTTCGACACGTTTGCGGCGGCTCGCTTATTGGTCCAAATTTTGCTATAACCGCTGTGCACTGCTTTTTGAATAGCCAGCGCACTGCGCTCACTACCGACCCTTCCAAATACAGAGTTATTGTTGGAGGGCACGACAAAGCTCAGATCACTCGTGGAGCGGCGTATGTCAAAAGATATTTATTATGTAATAGCCAGAGCCCAGAGGTGGGCATTTGCTACTTTAAAAGTAGCGCGCTACCGCTACTGATGATAAAGTAACGCGCGCTACCCGCTACAAATCGATAAAAACAGTACGCATCTGCTGACCGTGCTAAAATAGCGCGAGCTACTACTATTTCTGCTACTTTTCTCTTAAGCTGACACGCCATTTTGTGACATCAAAATGACATTGACAAGGAATGCCATCATTCGTTTACAATGCAATTTCAAGGTCGTTAGGCTGAAAAAACACGTTCCTGGTGAAATTTATTGTTTCCATCCTTCAAATATACGAACATTTCACAATGCAAGCCAATGAGTCTTGACTGCGGCACTTTTCTAACGGAGAAGTCTCTCCACCGCAGCACTGGGAGGGATGCGGGTATTGTATTTAATGAAGAGACGTTTTATATCGGCACTGGGAGAGCTCAAACCTCCACAGTTGACTTTTTTCCGTTTCAACGTTTCACGCGATAGCACCAACACGCCAAAAATCATCCTTGGAGTCTTGACTGCTGTTGGTGTCACTTGTCGGTATCAACGTGGATTGATGTTTCCCGCTACAGTCAAATGTTTTCTGCCTTGATTCTTTCACCGCATTGTTGCCGTAAAACATCTCCAAAAACTTGGACAAACGTAGCGCCGCTATTGCAGTTGCTACTCCAATAAAAAGTAGCGCCGCTCCAATTACAGTAGAATTCGCCTATAACGGCTTCGTTTATAACGTCAATTCGCCTATTACGTCACATTTCGCTTGGTCCCGGCAGAATTCCTATCTTTTACGTGCATTGTATTTCGGCTACAACAGCATCGCCTATAACGTCAATTCGCATGTAACAGCACCCTTTATTGGTCCCCAGACGTCTTTTGTTCGTTTATAACGTTACTTTAAGCCATCACCTTCACCCCGAACGGTCAGTCTTTTAATCCAGTTAGCGCTGCTGCTTGCAAAATGTCTTCCCTTTATTTTGCTATGTCGTTCGCAGCAGGGACTTTAATTAACTGAATTAACTTTTCTCCCGCGTGAAAAACTATCACGTGTAAAAAGCAGCTCTACAGCTGACGATCCTGTAGAAGCCGTTTCAACCCCAGCAGAAGCCCTGAAGTCAATCAGACAACTAGACCGATACTTCCGAAGTCACGACGATAGCGAGCAAATCCTACATTATTTAGAAAAAGCTGAACGCTATGTGGTAGAGGAATCCGTGTCAAAACCTAAACAGCTGAAGATCAATGCTTTTTTGCTAATAAACAAGGAACTTCTCTACTACTGTATGTAACGAGCTGTATTGCGCAAATTTCCTGTAAGCTTATCTTTCGTTGTAGGTTAGTTTTTTAAACAATTTCTTTGTTTACTGTATTTTCTGCGTAACTTTTGTGAGTTTGGTGATACACAGTAAACCTGACTGGATTATGCACCTCTTTCTTTAATCAAAAGACAGTTTTGGAATAGTTTGCGGTAGTTCGTCTATAACGTCAATTCGGCTATAACGTCAGTTTTTTGCAATCCCCTAGAGGTGCCGTTATAGGCGAATTCTACTGTACCACTAAAGTAGCACGCTACTGCCCACCTTTGGTATTAGCAATGGTTGGCATTCGCTACTTTCAAAGTAGCGTGCGTAACCGTTACCACTCGATAAAAGTAGCGCGCTACAGCTACTTCTCCCGCTACTTTTGTCTTAAGCTGACCAGAGCCGTTAACAGGATTTCTCGGGTCCGATACCAATTTATTTTCGGGCCCCCTTCTTCGACAATGTTATGAATATAAAGGTTGTGTACAAACTTTTATTGATGTTTAAGCATGGTCATTTAACAAATCTTGCGCAATCTTAAAATTTCTTGTACCACAAAACTTACTATTTCTATCTAGCGGTTGCTTTTTTGAACTTTTTTTTGTCACATGGCGCTAGAGTATTACTTCCCGATTCCATTGATGTTTCACTGGTCATTCTAGGCTCATCAGAAGAGAATTTACAGCAAAGGTTGTGCAGACTGTCAGAAAGTTTTCAATTTGATTTGGGAAAGGTGTTTGAGCCTCGGTCAAACATTTGCTGATTGCTGCAATCTGAAAAGCGGTTTTGGTCTAATTTTTAGTGCAGAATCTTCTTACCTGTGCCTACTGGGATAGCAATCTTCTTACCTGTGCCATTTCAGTTTTTGAGTTTGAACAAATAAATATTAGCCTGTTTATTTTGAAATTCGTGTTTCGGGTAATATTCGTGGTTAGGGAAATCAGGCCTAGCCTATACTAGAAAATAGGCCTATACTTACTATAAATTCTTATTTTACTGTTTGGTGGCCGAAGTGGCTGTTTTACCACCATAGAGCTGAAGTGAGCCCGATAATGTTTGAAGTCACGGGGAATTTTTTAAATCCGGGCCCCTTAAATATTCCGGGCCCGGGTCCAAAAGTACCACCTAGACCCCCCTGTCAACGCCCCTGAAGCTGACACAAGGAAGCACTTTATGTTGTCAAACTGACATTTAAAAATGAATGATATTCGTTTACGCTTTTCAACGTCGTTATAGAAGTTTATTGTTACCCATTTTTCAAAAATAGCCTACAAGCATTTCAAAATGCGAGTCGCTCAGCCCTGCTCGCTTTGGCTTCAGCACATCTTTACCAACAGAGGAAAGTTTCTTTACCGCAGCACTGGAAGGAATGGGATGTTGTATTTATTGAACAAACGTTTTAAATCGGCACTGGGAAAGGTTAAGTACTTGCTTCTATCTGAAAAAGGCCTCCACAATCGGCTTTTCTTTCCGTACCGACATTTTATGCGATGGCACCAACACACCAAAAAATTCATCCTCGGAGTTGTGACTGGTGTTGGTGTCACTCTTGTCGGTATCAACGCCAATAGTAGAATTATTTGTTCCTTGATTTTTTCACGCATTGTTACCATAAAAAATCTTCAAACACGAGTCATTTTTTCTCACTTTAAATGGGGAAGTAGCGGGAGTGCGGCTGAAAGAAATGTAGCGTACTATTGCCACATTGGAAAATGTAGCGTCGCTTCTCTAACAAAAAAGTAGCAGCGCTGCTGCCCACCTCTGCGATGGAATTTTTCTATGGGACTCTTTATTTGTTTTTCAAGCACATTTAGTTTGTTTATATTGGCAATCGAGGCCAGCATTTGTGTCACAAATGATCATCATTTAAATCTTTTCCTAATTTGTTTTGAGGCCCAAGATGTCGGTAGGTTTGATGGAATGAAGAGAGCAAAATGACTTTTTAATTTGAACATCGAGGAATGATCACAACATTCACAAGTGTTTCTTTCTCAAGCAGTCAATATAAATGATTTATTGCAGACTGCACGGACAATCGAAACATTAGCCAATGTGTCAAATCCACTTTGAGATTCACCACTTGTGTATCCTTGACACGCTGCATGTGTATTACGCCATTACGTCACATATCGTCATCATTACGTACTTTAGGTTTACGAGGATTCTTCGAATTCATCTTCATCCAGAAAATAATCTCGCATCGTTTGCGGCCACCAGAAGGCCTCCTGTCAATGACATTGCATTGATTCAACTCCAACATGCATATGATCCCAGCCAAAACCTTCCAGCTGTATCTTTTGTCTGTCTGCCTCCCGTTAATACTCTTCCTCCAGTTGGTAAAAGGTGACTGTTTTGAAAGGACGCTGTAAATATTTTCTGTATTGTTTTTAATGTTGTTTTTTTCATATTACCCATCGAAAACAACCTGTCAGATTTTAATACGGTATGTCTTTTTACACGCTTCATTTTTTGGTAGTCATTGCTGGTTTTAAAACATTTATACTGACAAGATTGGCTCACATTAGCAGTGGTGTAGGCCTATAAGCCAGTGATATAATTTGTTGTTAGATTATTACGACTGCTCAACTTACAGGTGCTGGGCTTCCGGCTGGGGTAAGACTCTGAATACTGGTAACGACAAAGTATTGAAGCAACTTCCTCAACCGGTTGTGTCGGAAAGAAACTGCAACAACTTCTACAGAAATCAAATATCTTACAAGCAGCACTTGTGTGTCAGGGAAAAAAATATGGGGACCTGTCAAGGTGACAGTGGTGGACCTCTCGTGTGCAAGAACCAGGATAACAGATGGGTTCTTTATGGGGCCACCAGTTTTGGCCCAAAAACGTGCGTTACCGCTCCAGGTGTGTTCGCCACAATACCGGGGTACGTGACTTGGATATGCTGCACAATGAGGGATCGAACGACCCCTCCGTGCAACACGATTCAGTGTTGAAGGCCTTGTGGCCTACTCTGCACGCAATATTCATGCAGTTGGTGTTATAGTTTGAATGATGACTGCTGTTTACTTTCATATGTGAGAACTTCCTTGAGTGATCGGAGATCTAAAGCCATAATCATCTTCCCGGAAGAATCCTGTCTCTGTCGGTGGTTCAAGACTTTATTCTAGTGAGAAAAAGTTTTCATTTTTTTTAAATAGCCTATGGCATTTTGACAGGCAATAATCTGATTGTCATTTGTCAATGAAGCCTGACCTCAATTCCAGCTATAGCATGATCTGGAGCTGTAGTTACAAATCCGGTAATGCTCACAAATTTTGCAATCGTTTCGAAAAATTTAAGCCAATGACAGCCGTTCAATTATCTTTTACAAAAACTACCGTGAACAATGAACACGTCACATGAAATGCACTGGACCGCATATCAGCGTTCTGGAAGTTATGTATCAGATTTGAGATATTTTTGCGTGTTTATTCGTTTGCCTTGCCATATATTTTATTTAACTACGGTAGATAGTTAATTTCTATAGGATAACAACGTCTAATGTAATACAGTACGGTATCTACACAAATCCATTGTGGATTGTGCTGCATGTCAGGCCTACGATGAAATCCAGGCGCAAATCGATGTCAGCTTTATTGCTAGTTTGCCTAAACCTAGAGTAAAACATAACTTGGATCTTGTTTAACTTTGGAGCCAGTTCTATTGTAAGGGATCCGTTATTCTGAAATGGACATCCCTAGACTATACTAGCATAGGCTACATTGCTGATTTTTCTGCATGTCTGAACCGATCCAGGTTTCGCAATTTGACGCCAAACCTGTTTGTGAAATCGGTATGGGAACGCGTGGTCAGGTGATTTTATTGTTTGTAGCCTACAATTAAAGTGCAACTGCACAATCGTAGTAACATTGGCTAGAATCCATTGCTAAGACATCGGGTTGAAAGACTCGCTTCCTTACAATTGAGGCCCACAGCCAAGAAACCGACGTTTTTCCCACGCTTTTCTCACGCTACCGGTACCTGGAAGTGGCAAAGTCGTCAACGCCATTTGGTGATATGACTTCAGTTGGAACGAAACTAGAAGACAAACGAAAGAACTTGCAAAAGCGATTGTCGCTTCCAGGTCTGTCTCGAACTGACATCATAATCTGGTGTGTTGTGCAATAAGTTACAATCCGCCTTTTAGTCCAGTCGTTGAAGCGAAAAAAAGGGCCGAACCTTGACTTAATTGGTGTAAAGCTGAAACTTTGCACATTGTTTCTGTTGATTATGTACAATTGTACATTGACCAAAAAAAAATCCCCGTGAAAATCTTTTGGTGAAAAAATGTTATCCGCCTTTTTTGAAAATCCGCCATTTTTTTTCTCAAATTGGCGGATAAACAAAATTTGAATATTTTTCCGAAGTATCGTCATACTATGGCTTCTATAAAATATGATATTATCATTGTCACAATTAATTAGCAAGTAGGTACTCAATAACAACTATATTTGACTTTAAACAAAGTGACATTAACAAAATATTATATAATAGCCTACGCTAATGCATAATAGTTCCAAAAACGATAAATTTGTTCACATATAGTCAAGTCAATATATGGTTTGACCACGGCCTACTAGAACACGGCCAAATATGTTGCTATTTGAGAAAATTTTTAAGAGTCTTAATTGTTACAATCATAGCCATGACAAGCCTGTCATTTTCCCACTTACAGAAGTGTGTAAAATAAGCAATATTTGCATTTAGGCTGCACATATTTTGGCTTGTTTTTCCGGAGATGTATGTATGTTAAGCACAGTTTATGCAATAATAGGCCTAATGTAAAATATGTGAGACTTTTCAACTGTATCCTGGAGGTAGTATCATACAGTCCTTGAGTTTTTTGTATAGCAGGATCACGGATATATTTACTCAGTAAATATGAGTAAATATGTCCGTGAGTAGGATCTTTCGCCAATATAGCCATATTTTACTTGCAAAATTAAGCTTGGCAAAAAACAAAACGAACTAAAGTATTGGCACGTCAAATGAACAGTTTACAACATAGAATGCACAAAAAATCCTTCATATTTTAAATGGAACATGGAATTGCACTAAAAGTGACACACCTAACGATACTACCTCCAGGATGCAGTTGGAAAGTCTTACATATTACATTACCTCCAGGATGTAGTTGGAAAGTCTTACATATTACATTAGTATTGTGCTCAATGTACATACCTAATCTACGGTTAAACAACCTAAACATATGTCTGGGTGCAAATATTGCTTATTTTACTTACTTCTGGAAATGGGAAGATGACACGTTTGTCATATCTATGATTGTAACAATTCAGACTCTTAGAAATTTCCTCAAATAGCAACATATTTGGCCGTGTTCTAGTAGGTTGTGGGTTTGACCCCAAAAAATTCCTACAAAAGGTTTTCCAACGGTTTTTTCTAGTATTTATCATCAAGAATAATAGGCTATATTAAAAATCTAGGAGAATCAGAGCACCGGAAAGTTGTCATTTTCCAGATGGCCGCCAAAACAGTAGCCTATAATGACAATAATTCACTTAATATTTATGCTAGAGCTCTAATTCTGGCGTCTGTCTATCCCTAGGTTTAAGGTGGTAAGGAATTCATTAAAACAATTCAAAATGAAATTAAGTAATTAGTTTAATGGAAAGACTTATATGAAACAAAACCAATAGTGAAAGACTGACAGTAGGCCTACAAGAATCGCAGACCACTTGTTAAGTTATTTACATTCAGTTGCTAAATAAGTCCTGGTCATCATCCTCTTTCAGTAATGACTGATTGTACGTATTGTCACAGGCATCAAGTTGCACTGTCCAGTGTCCACTTGCTGAGGTACAGGGTAGATTATTCTGCCTACACCTGGCAATGCTACAGGCAGTTGTGCAGTTGCATTGGATAATCTGTAAAGGGGGAATCTGGCTCCGCATTCACGTCCGATTCTGTTGTCACAAACTGACTGCCTTCCAGTTTCCAACCCTACCCGCAAGTTTCCATATCACTCTCCTGTCCTAGCCAGACCATCATTTGGTAGTACTGGTAAACCCTTAGACAGTGAAATTTTGTTGATGACTCAGTAGGTGGTAGGCGTTCTGGTGTCACAAATGATTGGGAAGAGAATACTTTTTTTCTTAGTACCCTACTCTGTAGTGCAATGACGAGAAGGAATCCGTCCGCGTGCCCCCAAAAATCACAGCTATCGCTTGACAATTTTTGTTCACAATGGATGCTGCTGTCTGCTTTGGAAGAAGGAGGTAATTGGCACAGTCTTTCAGAATAACATCACCCTTTACCAGCTTGTGAAAGACAGTTTTTCTTATCTACACCAAAGATTCTTGATGTTGTGTCACATCCAGTGTAGGCATGTAGAAAAAGTAAATGGGAACATAATTCTTCACCTATCACCATTTTCAGTTCGTTTATATGGTACACTTTGTCAGCATTTTCCTTGTCGGAACGGAAATATTGATTTATGTTTACTTGATGCGTGTGGCGCCCGAGGGCTCTGACGTAACGCACGTCACATACTGAGGGCTCCCGAGCGCGCATATGAGCGCGCGTATTAACTGACGCGTCCGCTACAATGCGCATAATGAAGAAGCAGGACCAACAGATCTGTGTCTTCTCCAATCAACGTTGTCGAGTGTGACACTGCACTAAGAACAGTAGCCTTCACAATCGGAACATCAGCATCCCCTGGGGCATTGATCACTTCGCAGCCTTTAGGCTACCCCGAAGTGTTTTACTGATCGAATAGGTCAATCATTTTTTTGTTCATGTTCATGTACATTAACGTTATGCTCGGCCACAACACCATTCACAATATTCCTCAGGGTTTGATCTTGAGAAAAAGGTACATAACCAGCCAGTGATGTCTTCTACGCTTCATTGGCAAAGCGGAGTTGCATGATTTCAATCCTAGTCTTCTCTGTGACGTTGAGTTGTGATATGTTGTGCCTTAGAATCATACGGTTTGCTTTCTGACCCGGTGTCAAGGCAGCAATCATTCTCATCCCGTGGAAAGGCCCTTCCCATCCAGGGTGATAATATTATGATCAACATTGTCAGCTGCAAATAACAGTGTGCTTTCGAGTAGGTCTATGTTCTCTAGAACAATGGATTCTGACGCTACACAATCAGCTGCATTTTTTTCAAACCTCAGGACTTCTGCGTAAGAAGAACAGTATCCCATATTGTGTAAACTGTAAAGTATCAACAAGAAATCTCGACCTGTACAAATGATGTCCTTGAACAGCAAGACCAATTTGCAATGATGCAATCACCGCTCGTGGTCTGACAATCTGGTCGGTCGAGTGGTGAAAACGACAGCTTGGCCAACGTGCAACCTTTTGTTTTGCATCTTTTCCTACAAATAAAGAACCCAACAGTGTTCGCAAAGTTTCAGACAAGTGGGCTGCATTAGAGCAGGAACGAGATTGAGTTTCGGTTGCGTAACCGAGTGGTGAAAACGTCTGCGCGACGTTCGAAAGGACGTGGGTTCGACACCGCTCCAGAGCACGCGGCTGTGTCTCGGCAAAGACACTTAATGGCAAGCCAAAATAAGGGGAGCAGCTGACTCGAAGACTATATGTCACTTCGCTGCTTCCTGTCGTCTGTTGTATTGCATCTGCGATCGCAGTGTTACTGTATGTTATGTATCGCAATGGGCGCACATAAAACACGATTACTATTGTTATTGAGTGCGTCTGTGCTTGGATAGTGATCATTAACAGATGGAACATCATTTTTAATGAGCCTTGCCGCAGTTATAACTTTTTCTCTCTTTTGTGACTCTTCATCATCCTCATGCCTTGTTTCTAGGTAATGAGATCGGAGGAATTGGGATGTCTTTTTTCTCATAGTGACAATGTCATGAAGGCCCTGACCTTCAGTTATATAAATAGATTCATCGATTGGGTTTTCAGATATTTTGATCCATAAGGAAGGCAATCATCATTTGCTAAAAACTCCTTCATTTTATATCTGAGGTCTGATATCGTTAACTGTTCTTCATCATTCTGTTCAAGATGTGAACACATCTTTAGAGATGCCTGGTCCTGTTCCTCATCCTTCGGTCGCCCAGATTTTCGACGTTTTGCCTCAATACTCTGCCGTATTACAAGGTTACGATAAATCCATATTATAAAATTAACACTACAAGAATGATGGTATAAACAGTGCTGCATGCAAATCGCCACCGTAATATTCAATACGACCTTTCACGGCGAATGACCAATCGTCAGAACGTCTCTCACAACACTCTAATATAGTCCTTGCAAAAACATCTGCTTTAACAAAACTAAAGCCAGGTCTGTCCGTGAGAACTCGAGTCCCACAAGACAAACAATGAGTCTTACTGCCAAAATTGCCATCAAGAATTCGTACACTTCGTTTCCTCGTGACGCAGGACCCACTTTCCTCCCTGTTCTTCTTAAGCTGTATATCGATTGGGTTGGTGTAACGTTTAGGCCTACGACAGTCAATGTGAAGCTTACTTTTCGACCAGCTATCGCAACAATGTTGTCCCCTCTATTAGTAGGCTACTGGCAGCATTAATCCCATCAGCAGCCTTTGACGCAGTATACTGGAGGCTTCAGAAGCTTGAATATCCTTGTCACAGATCGTAATTTCTTTGCAGGCATTTTCCCTGAACCCTTTTCCGTGTATCCGCAAACTTCCTCCGGCAATCACGGTGGACCAAAACTTTGCCAATGTGAAATAATTGCAGTATGAAATTTACTTTTAAATGAGCACCAACACTAACAATAATTTCATAAAAATTGAATATTTCAGTATTTGTACATCCGCCATGTTGAAAAAAATGGCGGAATTTCGAAAATAGCGGATACGGTAACTTTTTTTCACCAAACAATTTTCACGGGGATTTTTTTTGGTCATTGTACACAATGAACAGAACCAATTGGTCACAGCGGTAAACCATAATCTCTTCTTGGGAAAATTTTAACATAAAGTTCCCTAATCCGTTCGTCTGCATATAATGACCGAAGAAACACACACTTGAACTTCTTTTCAAACAGTGTATTCCTGTAAAATTAGCCCGAGGCTACCGAAAACGAGGGGGTGCAACGCCTACACCACTTAAACTGTCACTACACAACAGATTACTTGGATAAAAGACGGAACCTTTGTCCAGCTAGCAAGCACTAAGCCAACAGTTAAATGTGCGGCCAACTTTCAAACAATCATTTTACGAATGACCAGAATAGATATCAATATCTCAAATTCACGTAGAAAGTAACTGTGACGCAATAAATGAAAGACAATTATGAAGTCATTCCAACAGGTGTTTAAAGCTGATGTAATATTTCCTGTTTAAACAGGCCCAAACAAGTCCAAACAAGTTTGACACAAGTCTATGAACGATGGTGCAATTTTGGCACATTTTCTAGCAACTTCCATGACGTAATATTCAGTAGACTTGAACGGTTTTATATGACGTTTGATTTGTACAGAGATTGGCCGTAACATAGCGGCCCCTAGTTATGACAGTCTAACATGGCATAACTAAAAAAGAATTGAAGGACAATCGTGAGCCAATGAATAAAACACACGATACACAAATTTTTTGAATCACTCACGTTTAAGTTAATACGCAAATACAAAGGGCATGCAAAGAATGAACAGCAATAAGAATAAACACGACGATACATGAAATTGGTACCATAGGTACACGCTAAATGACGCTATATACAATAGTTGCGATAATAACCGACTGTTCCGGGCTCAGACAAGTATCGGCCACTGCAGACAAAACCAGGCTCAAACCCTAACACTTAGGTGTTCTTTACGGGGGCGAGGCACGAAATATCCCTCAACACGTAGTCTACTTTCACTTTCCCCGTACTCTCATCATAGTTGCAGACGGCAACTTTGGCTCTACGAACCACAGGCTTCCCTTTCCTAATTTGTGGAACTACCTCATGCACCCTCCCAAGTTGATACTTCCCACGTTTACCAATGTCTTGGAGAGAACCTACCACTACAAGTTGACCAGGCTCCAAATTCTCGGCCATTTTTAGCCATTTTTTCCGGCCCTGAAGACCTGGCAAGTAAAAATCGATCCATTTATTCCAAAGCTGCTGAGAAAGTGACAAATTGAACCGATAATCCCTTCTTAATTGGTCACGATCATGTGGTTGCCCAACAGCACAGTATGGGTCTAAGTATGGGGTCAAAAGTGAGGCAGGGGTGATGACAGTAAAATCCCTAGGGTCGTCACTCAAAGGTACCAAAGGGCGTTCGTTCACGATCCGAACGGCACTGCCTTTGTACGTAAGCAGTTCAATAAAATTGGGCTTACGAATTGAAGAGTCCAAAATGTGAAAAAAGTACTTGGTCATATCGGCCACGAAACCAAATCTGCCAAGCCGAAATCTTGCCAAGACATCTACAAGAGGGTTTAACAAGTCAGGACCCGAAAACATTACATCATTAACACAAGTTCCTCGAAATTCAGACTTGCCATCGTAAACAATGCGTTTTTTTAATTGTGACGTCACAAAGTATGGTAAATACCATTTAAATCCCTTGACATTTCCTGCTTCACCCGCACGCTCAATATAGCCATTAGATTTAAGATCTTTCATGGTGTCAGTAAGGAAATCACGAAGTTCAGGTTGTTTTAAAGCTTTCTTTCTTAAAGCAGCAGCTCTATCTGACGCCAACACAAAATTGTTAGGTAGATCAATATCTTCCTTCAACGGAACAGGTATCTCAAATCGACCATCTTTCAACTCAATATTCGGTTCGA
Organism: Aplidium turbinatum; assembly: GCF_918807975.1. Taxonomy (NCBI): domain Eukaryota; kingdom Metazoa; phylum Chordata; class Ascidiacea; order Aplousobranchia; family Polyclinidae; genus Aplidium; species Aplidium turbinatum. Next base: position 40,127,210 of record NC_137473.1, read on the forward strand.
CAAGTTCTCTAGCCAAAATATCATTGCGAGACAATTCACAGGTTTCATTTTGCAAAGTCAAATCCTGAATGACTTTATTCAGGTCTGCTATTTCCATATCACGAGACTGAATTTTACGCTGAAAGCCAGAGATGACATCCGACTCTGAAGACGTCTGCACTCTGCACACTTTAGCAACGCTTTCAACTAAAGGTGACTTACCACCACAAGCCAACCAACCGAGAGGAGTGAGCAAAGCATGCGGTTCACAACGATTGTCACCAACACGCTCTTCTTTTGCACACATCAAATAAGCGTTGTCGTTGCCAATCAGTACATCTACAGTACTACAATCATTCAAATGAAACATATTCACGTCATGAGAATGACGGAAACCACTTAAATCTTGTTTATGGGGTAAAGTTTTAACATCGTCAGCCCAAGCTGGGTTAACCACCGAGGTTATATCACAAAACAGTTCATCAGTCTCTAACGACTGGATGTTGAGTTTAACAAGGTCAGCACAAGTAGGTTTCTGACCAGCCAGAGTATCCATTTTAAACGACGCTTTATCATACGGTTTAAGACTAAGTTCGCACACCAAGTCACTCGAAACAAAGGTCAACTGCGAACCAGGATCATGCTGACAATACACCAACTTCGATTTGCCAGTCATTGGATTCAAAACACGAGCAGCAGTAACGCGGTTAAAGGCTGCTTTAACATTTCCAATCTTAACATTACGCACAGGAACTCTGGCACCAGCCTCATCTTTACCGACTGTTACGGCCAATCTCTGTACAAATCAAACGTCATATAAAACCGTTCAAGTCTACTGAATATTACGTCATGGAAGTTGCTAGAAAATGTGCCGAAATTGCACCATTGTTCATAGACTTGTTTCAGACCTGTTTAAACCTGTTTGGGCCTGTTTAAACATGAATGCATTGGTTCACTAGCTTTGGACACCTGTTTTGAATTGCGTGACAATTGATTTCACTATTGCGTCACAGTTACTTTCTACGTGAATTTGAGATATTGATATCTATTCTGGTCATTCGTAAAATGATTGCTTGAAAGTTGGCCGCTCATTTAACTGTTGGCTTATTGCTTGCTAGCTGGACAAAAGTTCCGTCTTTTATCCAAGTAATCTGTTGTATAGTGACAGTTTAAGTGGTGTAGGCGTTGCACCCCCTCGTTTTCGGTAGCCGTGGGCTAATTTTTACAGAAATACACTTTTTGAAAAGAAGTTCAAGTGTGTGTTTCTTCGGTCATTATATGCAGACGAAAGGATCCGGGAACTTTAAGTTACAATTTTCCCACGAAGAAATTATGGTTTACCGCTGTGACCACCGACCAAATCCAGAGAATCACGTGACGTCACATAAAAATCATGCAGAAGAAAATAGTGTTTCCTATCGTTGGTAGGTCCACACTTACGACAGTTATTTGCATGATTACAGTCTCTAACCATATGCTGGCGCAAACAATTCAAGCATTTGCCAGCTTTCACAATGACATCTCTCCGATCTTTAGGTGTCAAGCGCAAAAATTCTTTACAGTTAGACAAAAAATGATATTCAACTTGACCACGTGACGAACAACAAAAACATGCCGGTATGTCACTACGTCTGGCCACACCGCCGCGCGGTGCGCCAACAGCAGTCGAGTACTGCGAACTCCCTGAAATCACATTATCATGGGGTTTTACGGACGTCTGCCTAACCGGACATGAAGGCAATTTTCCTTTGCCAAACTTTTTAAAATGCTGCGACCCCACCAGAATCGCCCATTAGCATGATGCTAAAATCAGTCGACTTGCGCGTTTCCTCCCGTACTACAAAATCAAACAAACTCTGAAAAGTAGGTTCCTCAGTGCTACCATACTGATCACCTAAAAAGTCAAGATAACGCTGCTTAGCGTCAAACGGGAGTCGCTTAGCCAAATCCAAAACAAAACGTCCTTCTAATTTATCACGCTGACCATACGCTTTCGTGTAAAGCAAACACTGTGACAATTCATCTTTAAACTCTTTCAAATCACTGGAAGAGATAGAAGTCAATTTGCTACCATAGCGATACTTTCTAATTTCTGGTTCTGCGAAAAGACCTCCACGAACTCCAAAACGTTGGGACAAGCGAGATAACGACATTTCTATCCTGTCTTCCTCTGACAAGCCAGGAGTGTCGGAAACCAAATTAGCAATCGTTTGTGCAGCTGTTCTAACACAAGCTGCTTGCAACAAAGTCAAACGAGTTCCCTTAAAGGGCGAAGCTGCCATCAAGGCCATAACACGATTTTTAAAGAAGACAAATGGCATATTATTACCATCGTAACCAATCAAGGCCGCCTTATCGAAGAACGTCCTACTATTTTGGTATTCAAAAAAGCAATCCTGCTGTTGAGAACTCGATTTAGCGGGAGAAGACAAGCTATATCCCTTAAGGGGCTGAGTGGGCTCAGTCACATGCACAGCCTGATCACGATCCTCAAACACGTTAAAATCAGGAGACACGATACGCCTCTCACAACCACCTAAATTACGTGTAGCTGGGCGATCAGCAACTAGCGGCGCAGAAAGCTTTGAAGGGGGCAAAGCATTACTGCTAATGGCGGCCCCGTGACCTGTACGCTCTGGGGGAGGAGTTCGGTTGTAATTTGCAGACCTTGGCTCTACAGCCTTCGGAAGACCCTTAGCCGCGGCCCCGAGACCTCCTGAAACAGCTGGAAAACGTGTGGATTGCCCTGGTCCACTCACAGGTTGAACGGGCGTTTGGAAAAGGTTATGTAAATTAAACTGCGATTGATGTTCATTTCTGGAATGCCTAGAAGAGCCCTTCCTAGAGCTACGCCGGGAGCCCAACTCAGAACGATATTCAGCTAAAGCTACCTCCTTACGTTGTTCAGCCCTCAACTGTGCGTCTTTGAGTGCGAACTCAGCAGCTCTCGCTTCGGCTTTCGCGGCAGCCTCAGCAGCTCTCGCTTCGGCCTCAACTCGTATGGTCTCAGCTCTCGCCATGGCCTCAGCAGCTCTTGCTTCGGCCTCGGCTTGGATCTGGAGCTCCTCTCGTCTTAGCTGTAGGTTAATTTGTGCAACTATCCGTGACGAGCTCTCAGACATCCTAGTGCTTACATTTGAGGCGCTATTCTCAGGATGTATGTCAGCATCTAACCTATCTGAGAAATCACTTTCTTTTTGTTCGAAGTTATTTTTTAACGAGTTAAATTCGGGATCTACCCTATCACGAAGTTCTGCCAAGATTGCAGAGTTAACAATTTTACTCAAAAGAGCATGGAAATGCCTTAATTCCTCTTCTAAAGTAGATAAGTTAGATCTAAAAATTAACAGTTCCTGCTTATCACTCAAAGAACCTAGGGCCACAGAAAGTTTCCCAATTTGAGTCAAAATATCCCGTCTAAGATGCCGGGCCTCTCGAACTGACTTAGCCTCATCGTTAATGGGTCCCTCCCCAGAATGGCCTGCCCGACCGCAAAGAACATCATCGGGCTTAAACTCAGTCGAGTCGACGGCGGTCGAGTCCCTGTCGCCACCGAGTGTAGACATATTAAATGTTAGGGCTAAATTTAACAATTAAAAAAATTAAGTTACACAAACACACAAAATTACAGTAGTTATAAAAAACTTAACTGCAAAGACCGTAAAAATACAAAAAAGAATTTAAATGCACGATACCGTAGCTGTACGAGTATGTGAAGTCCAAACGTCCACAAAACTTGCTTGGATTCTTCCACTTGAATCTTCAAGCACAGATGGATTGCCTTTAATCTTCTTTCTTGCCAATAAATGTCAAAGTTATTTTTCTTCTGTACCAAACTGAGAAGAAATGTCTTTACTTTTTAGCTTAAAGTTCTTCAGTTGCCTACCGAGAAGAAATGTCTTTAATTTTCTTTGCTTCTTTAGACTACCAACCAATAAGATCTTCTTTTATTATTTCTTTGCTTCTAAGTGCTTCTGTGCCAAACACTAGACAGAGAATCGTCTTTTGTTTTTTTTATGCTTCTAAGTGCTTCTGTGCCAAACACTAGACAGAGAATCGTCTTTTATTTTTTATGGTCACAGCGGTAAACCATAATCTCTTCTTGGGAAAATTTTAACATAAAGTTCCCTAATCCGTTCGTCTGTATATAATGACCGAAGAAACACACACTTGAACTTCTTTTCAAACAGTGTATTCCTGTAAAATTAGCCCGAGGCTACCGAAAACGAGGGGGTGCAACGCCTACACCACTTAAACTGTCACTACACAACAGATTACTTGGATAAAAGACGGAACCTTTGTCCAGCTAGCAAGCACTAAGCCAACAGTTAAATGTGCGGCCAACTTTCAAACAATCATTTTACGAATGACCAGAATAGATATCAATATCTCAAATTCACGTAGAAAGTAACTGTGACGCAATAAATGAAAGACAATTATGAAGTCATTCCAACAGGTGTTTAAAGCTGATGTAATATTTCCTGTTTAAACAGGCCCAAACAAGTCCAAACAAGTTTGACACAAGTCTATGAACGATGGTGCAATTTTGGCACATTTTCTAGCAACTTCCATGACGTAATATTCAGTAGACTTGAACGGTTTTATATGACGTTTGATTTGTACAGAGATTGGCCGTAACACCAATGTGCAAAATTTCAGCTTTACACCAATTAAGCCAAGGTAAATCCCTTCAACGACTGGACTATTTGCAGGAACGTGGCCAAAATGCAAGCGCGTGGAGAACCATGGTTTTAACTTTTATTGAGATAAACATAGCTTTAAAATGTAACGGCGAGATTGGTATTTATAGATTGAAACATGCTATTTCAGGTAAAGTGCGGTAAAAGCAGAGATGTACGTATACGCCGCAAATTCTACGCCCCAGACTTGCGGCGTAGACTTTGTTTACGCTAACGCTTGCTGAATACTGAAAAGTTTGGGTGTTCATCAGGACAATTATCGTTTCTAGCACTAGTTGCTACGTTCATCTGATGAAATTGAAAGTAAAATCAACCATCTTGTTTGTTGTTGATTTTACTTTCAATTTTATCAGATGAACGTAGCAACTAGTGCTAGAAACGCTAATGCTTGCTGCCACATTTTTTGGATAGTTTGCGCTTGAGGCTACGCCGTAAAGTTTTCGCGGTTTTTTAGCGCATAGCGTCAACGCATACTTTTTAATGTATTTTTTTTGCTACAACACGCCAGTACCTTCCCGCGCTGCAGTTGAAGGAATGTTTTCAATGGGTAAAGTAAAGACATATTGGAACCAAAACACAGCAAAATGTCAGATGAACACTTTCAGATGCTTGTGTTTCTTCGTGGAAATTCAAAATAAAATTTGTTTATTTCGAGTGGTTTATACCGTGTGAATGTTTGGCACCTAGCAAACAAAATTAGTTTACGCTAGTGTATGGGCTGACGCCGCCAACTTTTTTTTACAAGTTACCTAGTTGACGCATAGGCCTAGGGCGTATGGTTTTTCGAACGTTTACGCCGACGGCGTCAATATTTTTTGTATGCGCGTACATCACTGGGTAAAAGTCATCGTGCAGTTGCGCTTTAAAAAGATGTCCGCATTCCAGAAACCTAATTCCTACACCTTGACTGTGGACGTCTTTTATGGACATCCCCTTTTCGACTTTCGCTACATTGTCAGTTCACCTATATCTAGCCTTTACATTTATCTTTTTTATCCGTCAGAACACTAGCCTGTTCATGGTGTGCTGCAGTTTTGAATGAGCTAGGTAGGCCTACTGATTCTAAAATTTGTGTCAAGACCAATCTGCAGTTTATTAATACCGGTATTTCCGATGATCTGCAGCCAGTAGCGAATGTCAATGTGGACGAAAGGTCACAATTTTGACATAGTGAATGTTGTGAGGTAGCTGTTTAAACATCGTATGATGCCAAAACTAGCGCTTTGTGTAAGTAAATTCCGACTGGGGGGTCGCCTATGGCGCAGAGCTCCCTTTTTGCAGTTTTGTAACTTTTTTAAGTGCTGTTTTGGGCTTCGAATATTACTGCACGCAACGAAGGCTTGTAGCTAAACAAATTCGCTCTGATGATTTGAAACTACAAGTTTGATTGGCTCATCTGGAAACATAGCCGTAGGCTACGAGACCAAACCATTTGGGGGGGGGGGGGCGGGCAGAACGTAAATTTGCCCAAATCTGCACGCTTTTATAAAAATTGCCCTAATATAATGTATGCGGTGCATGATAATAGTGAAAAACTAACAGTTTTATAAATAAACTATGGTCAGACAATTTCATATTTTTTGTTGCCCAAATCTAAACGATACAGTTATGTAAATGGGAAAAATTAATGAATTTGTTCATTTTGTGGAAACTGCCTCACGCTAATTTGGGCAGTTGCATAAACAGACTAATTAGTTTCATCAAATAATTTCATGTTTTCAGCTGCCCAAATCAACAAGATGCATTTGTGAAAATTAATAAAATTACCTATATAGCAGATTTTGCGTTTTGATTTGGGCAGTTTCACAAAAGTATAGACCTTTCCCGCAGCTCTGTGCAATGAAGCGTGACGTTGAAAACAATCACGCTGGCTGCTTCATTGGCAAGCACCAAATTACTTGTGAATACTTGATAGCTTGTTGAGTACCGGTAGTTAGCAGAATCTTCGTAAAAACATGGAATCAACGTTAAAAAACAAGGATCTGACTGTTAAATTTTATTCAAGTTATGCGGGGTTCACACTGACAAGCATAAGCGCAAATCATAAAGCGTGTCAAAAAAACGATGGTTCACACTGAAAAAAAAGTGTTCACACTGAGAGCGTGAAGCGTGACCGAATTGCGCCACCGGTTTGGAGATCTCGATTTCAAGCGTGAAAACAGAAGTTGAATTATTTCAACTTTTCCCTTTCGCGCTTGACATGAGAAGTTGAGAACTCGATCTGTTAGACTTTCGAGTCGAGGTTTGGAAGAGGTCGGCTGATTGTACTCGCTTAGGGCTAGGCTATAGTTTGTCAGCAGTTTTGGCTCTGTAGATATTTTGTAACACATTATTATCAGCAGTCAGTTTAAATTCTAGCCAGCAGCAAGATGAAATTGATTTAACATACTGGCATTTAAAGATCAAAGCCTAGTAAAAAATACTAGGCCTATAATATTGCTGTAACATAAACCAGGGTCAGATCAGGGATATCTATAACTACGGGATTGGAAACTCTGCGAAACTGAAAACCATTTTATACACCAGTAGGGTCACTTTTCTTTGTGCGCTGCTGTGATAAATAATCACATAAATTGACCTCAAAGGGCAGCAAGTAGTAGACTAAACGAACAACCAAAAGTGTAACAATTAATTCACCTGCTGTAAATTGTAAGGTCCACGCTCGCCTGGTATGTTTGTTTGTTTGTATTCCATTAGTGCAGTCATGTTGTAGCCTATTTTGTTTGCTGCTTAAAAAAATTCCAGAATGACTATTGGTTTTAGTTCTGATGATATCGTAAACGAATTGGTTTTGTACTGGATTGGTCTGTGAACAAGTTGATGATACAACAGCATATTTCACTGATTGCTGAACACTCCTCATTTACTTCTGATCCGATTTGCAGTACGCAAAATGCTAAAGAACAACAACAGGCGGTTTTTGGACTCGTTGCATTCATTTATTTTTTAGACTCATTGTTTTGTTTTCTAGCAGCGTAAATGTACTTTTATACAACAATTAAGTTTCAATGGGAGTGTATTTTGTATTATTATAGTAAAATCGAATTTTGTATATCTTTTAGTCGGTATTTTATTTTGTTAATCTTTCTGTAGTCGTAGTAATGTGATGACCCTACTGATGTATAGCACTGGATAAAGTTTCCAATCCCGTAGTTATAGATATCCCTGGGTCAGATCATCAGATCTCACTAGAATACTTAAGTTAGACTAAATAGTTGACAAATAATTCCAAATTTATAGAAAAACCAGATTGTTTTTGTTTTAAAACTAATCAAAGATACCGTAAGTTAACCTTTTTTTTCCAAACAACCTCATTGCAAAAAGATCAATAAGGCTAATACAGTTTACAACTTTATACGGTATATAATTGGCAAATAAATGAAAGCGTAGTTCAGGTTTAGATGCATTATACTGAATTAGAATATGTAGGCTACAGTATTGTACGTAGGCTATGCTGTTTTATTAGCCCTAAATCTATGAAGGCCGAGTGGCTATATTTGACTTGGCCTGCTACAATACAGGGCAGTACCGTACCGGTATAACACAATGTACCGGTATTCGATATAGGCTAGATCTATGATTTAAAAGTAAAATTTAATATGGTACTTACTTTAACAAACAAACCTAAGTCATGACATAGACTAGGCTATGTCAATGGTACATCTTCTTCTTTCGTTTGAGACTAGATCAAATCAAATTTCAGGGCAGGTGATGGAGAGCCAGGTGAGTGTAGCTTCGTCCAGCGTTGCTATACCATGCGTTCCATTTGGTGCCTTATAGATCGGACATTCGAGAACGACATGGTCAGCAGTTTGTTCCTCCGCGCCGCATTCGCAGGATGGTGAGGGAGCCAAACCCCACTTGTGCATGTTGAAATGGAAGCGACCGACTCCGGTTCGGATTCTGTTGAGCTTGACCCAAGTCGGCCGAGGCAGGTCCATACCAGGGGGGCGCGCCACCGGGTGAGGTATAAAACGATGTAGTTTCGTGTCGGAGGCACACCACGCTGCATTCCAATTGTCTTCCATGAAGTGTGCTGCGCTGATGGCATGATCGCTGAACGGATGTAGTAATTCAACAGCAGCTGGCACAAAGGGGTGTCTTGACTTTAATTGCCGGGGAGATTCCTGAGGTGGGATGTTGAGTTTTGCATGAAGCAAGTGGTTAGGATCCCCCGCCCGGCGAGCCAGGTGTATAAGGGCTCCCTTTCGGCGAAGCTCAGCAGGTTGGATGCCTGCGAGGATTGGTAAATACTCTGTTGGAGTTGGGCGCAGGCATCCAGTTACAGTTCGCCATGCGTCGTTGATTGGGCTGTCGATGAGACGGGTGTGGGCACTGCGGCACCAGGCAGGGGCGCAGTATTCAGCAGTGGAGTGGACCAACGCCAGGGTTGCAGTGCGCAAGGTGTCAGCACCTGCACCCCAAGTTGTGCCTGCCAAACGTCTCAGCAGGGCGACGCGAGATGTCAGCTTTTTGCGTAGTGACTGTAAATGGTGACGGTATGTGAGTGACCTGTCAAGTGTAACCCCAAGGTATGTAGGTTCTGGGCAGGACGGCAAAATTTTGCCGTTAACGGTCACTTTCAGGTCACGTTTTGCCTCCCTGTTGTTGAGATGGAAGGCTGCCGTCACAGTTTTACTTTCGCTGAGCTTCAGTTTCCATTGGTGAAGGTATCCGGATATGGTCGTCATGTCTTGGCTCAACGTCATTTCTAATGATTGCCAGTCTTTCGCAGAGTGCAAGATGGCCAAGTCATCAGCATATGCATATTTGTCAGATGTTGTTGATGGTAGGTCATGCATATAGACATTGAAAAGGAGGGGAGCCAAGACTGATCCCTGTGGGACACCGTTTTTGAGTCGCCGGAGTCTACTTGGTTTTCCGCTTCCGGTGGTAAGGGTAAAACTCCTGTTGTGGATCAGTTCCATGATCATTTTGACCATGTGCCTGTCAGGGAGTAGGCGGAGTAGTTTGTAGACTAGGCCACGGTGCCAAACAGTGTCATAGGCTGCTGTTAGGTCGATAAAGACAGCCCCCGCTTTCTTTTTTGCCGAGAAACTCTCCTCAATATCCTGAGTTAGTAGTGTGACTTGGTCTACAGTTGACCTCCCGTGTCGGAATCCAGCTTGTTCTTTGGGAAGCAGTGGGTCAATTATTGGTTCGACACGAGCGTAGATCAGTCTCTCAAGGATGTTGAAAGGGATGCAGAGCAAGGAGATGGGGCGATAGCTCTTTGCATCGTCCAGTGGTTTGTTTGGCTTAGGGATCGCGACGACCAGAGATCTTCTCCATATTTTAGGAATCTTGAGGCGGCGCAGGCAGGACGACAGGAAATCGCATAACCAGGACTTTAGAACATAACCAGCGTGCATGATAAGCTCTGGACATATCCTATCTGGACCAGGGGCCTTACCAGGTTTTAGGTGATTGAGGGCAGCATTAAATTCGCTCCGTGAGAAGGAGCTAGAAATGCTTTCCTGGTCGGGTGTGTTGATCTTCCAAAGCTTTTTCACTTCTTTGGTAACAAACCGATCGGAGGTACGATCACACGGCTTATATATCCCATTTTTTATTACCTGCGATGCGATCTTATTAGCAGGACCGGGACATTGTCGGGGTGATTGTCTTGATCGTCCCGTAAGGTTATTGAGTGTGCTCCACGCTGTACGGCTTGAGTGCGAGAGATCGATAGATTGGATAGTCTCTGTCCAGCGTTCTTTTCTTTTTGCATCGAGTCTTTCCAGAAGAGCCTTGGCGGCTGAGGGTGTTGTTTGACCATCTGAAGAGCTAACAAAAGATTGGTAGAGGCGCTCGCACTCTGCATCCCAGCATGGAGTGTAGTTACTTCTACGACCTCGAGGGATGGCTTGTTTGGCACATGTTAAGATGGTGTTGCAAAAGTCCTGGTAGGCCTCGTCCACATTGTGACAGTTAGGTGGAGGTAACTCGTTTGTGGACTTGTTGGTAAGGAGGCTAAAGCGATTCCAGTCGGCTTTACGGAAGTTCCACCGCTTGACTGGTTCACTCGGAATTGGTGTCTTGAGCGGTATTGCGGTAATGAGAGAAGGTCGGTGTTGGGACCGAGAGAACTTCTGTAGCACACGTCTGTCCGGAAGCTGATTGTCGTTGCCAGTGCTAGCAAAGGCCATGTCTGGGTTTGTTCCAGTGCCCCATCGCCCGGATGTAAAGCTGGCTTCGTCTTTGGGGTTGTACAGTGGGGCATAGTTGTTATTTGATGCCCAGTTAGCCAGACATGCACCAGAAGGGCTGGTGATGCGGTATCCCCAGTCGACGTGCTGGCAATTAAAATCGCCAGCATAGAGGCAGGGGTGGGGGTACACTGGGATGGCCGTCGGAGTGAATGGCGAGGGAGGTGGCTTGTAGATGTTTACGATTTTGTAGCCGTTCACGTCCACACTCAGCCATTCAATCTCTGAGTCTGAAGGGGATTGTTCAACCAGTCTCCAGTTCAGCTTCTCGTGGACAAATGTGGCTAAGCCGTGTGTCCTGCTTAGGATTGACCCAGCTAGTGAGTAATTTGGGATCACTAGCCTATCTGCGCTGTGGCAGTGGGTCTCCTGGAGGATGATGATAAGGGCCTTTTGTCGTTGAGCTATTCTTTGTACGACGTCGATTTTAGCAGTCGTAAGGCCTTCAACGTTAAGCTGTAGGATGTTGGGACTTCTGGCTTCTTTCTTCGAACTCTGGGGCCGAGGGTTTATCCTTTTACCACCCCAGAGACGCCCTGATGTGTCTCTGTTTGTTGTCATTAGCCTGTTTTGTGCAGTTACCGGGACTCACCACGAGGAGGTTGACAACATGAGTCCCTCAATGGTACATGATCAATGTGGTATTAATTTTTTTATATTGCAGTTAATATTGCTTCAATTAAAAAATAAAACATATATACAATTAAATAAAAAACTGGTAGAACTTAAAATGTTGCTGCTCTGTACGATGAAAAGCATAATAGATACAAAGATAGGAACTAGGAAGTTGAAGAAAAAGCTACGGAAAGAAATGAAAAAAGATATAGGCCATCTGGGTAATTATTAATTTATATTCTGACTTAAAAAATATTAAATAATGATTGATAACAAAACAACTTACGGTAGTTAGAAAACGTTGCTGAAATGGTAAAAAAACGTTTCTGCTGATGTCAGTGAACTGAAGAGAAATCTAGTTCTAGTGTGAAAACATGTGTTGTTCATATTTTTGTAAACTGTAATGTTTTGGTTTTTCACTGTGTGTTTTACTGCTTTTGTGTCATCATACTAATCTCAGGTGTACGACTGTACGTAATGCTTATTTACAGGGTAGCAACTGAGCTATCTAAACAAACTTTGTGTTGTTTTATTTACGTATTTGATGATCAGGGATGTTGATGATGAATAAACACATGGATTGAAATTAGCAATACGAAGTAAAGGCGTGGCTATATTTACAGCACTAGTGTTACTAGATAAGAAATTTTTCCATAATTTAGTAAAGTTTAAAGTAGTTGAAGACAAAAACTTATGATTTATGAGATTTTGAAATCTTGGGCAAAACTCTTAGCTTAAACCTATCCTTGGCAACACTTTTTACAAAACAATGCTTTTTGATTGCAACCATGGTAATCCATGGTTTTGTCTTCAACTACTTTAAACTTTACTACATTATGAAAAAATTTCTTATCTGGTAACACTAGTGCTGTAAATATAACCACTTCGAATAAGTACTGTTACTGTAAGCTCACAGATACTACAACTATGTTGTGAGTGAGGATTTTAGTTTCTAAAATGATGATATGGGAGAAAATAATTAATACCCAGAGATGGGCAAGATCACCAGTATTGGTGATCTTGAAGATCAAGATCACCAAGAATAGGTGATCTTGAAGATCAAGATCACCAAACTATGTGATCTTGAAGATCAAGATCGTGATCTTGAAGATCAAGATCACTTTCAAGATCAATTTTTGTGTACTTGAAAAAAAATCAAGTTTTTGATCAATGATGTTGCATAAAATAATTACTATAAGCCACCTGGGTGAAGGTATATAGTTAGTATTGCTAACTTTTACTTTTAACTACTCGAACGCTAGCCTAAGAATTGTAATCAGTTAGTGACTGTTGCTATTAGGCCTATTAATTGTTGACGTAGTTTGCATAAAATCGCACGTCACACTCAAGGCCGAGGTTAATTACAGTAGTATATACTGAAAAAGTCACAAAATTTGCAATTAGTTTTATACTTTTTGTTTATAATAAATAAACGAAAACAAATTTTGAACTGCACCATTTTTTACCAAATTTTTGTCTGGTCCGTGTGGGAGTTTTTATTCGTGTTACTAAGTAGTAGGGTGCGGCTGGTGCCCCATGATTTTTAAAACTGGAATCAATTGCTCCTTACTTTTTTTTGGTGGGGAGGTTAGGGGTATAAAACAATCTTTTAAAATTTCAGGAAAAATAAACAATGTTTAGGGGTAGCAGGTCACCCTCAAACTTTTGAACCCCCTCGCTTGCCCCAATAATCACGATTTTACAGTATCTACAGTTATACTTGGGCTAGAGAGTTGCTTTATAGCTCAAAATGACCAGAAACCTCATATTTATATTAGTCTTTCTAACATTATATAGGTCTATATCCTTGAGAAATAAAGATAATGAGAAAAAAGTATTTTTCTCTTGTACGACAAGAATTATTTGGCATTAATGGTATATAATATACATAAAATTTATTTAACAAACTTGTTCTATAACCGTGTAAGTGTGTAACTAATACCTACTTTTAAAATAATTGCTAACTATTGTAATTTGCATATTTAATTTCAACAGAAACAAACATTCAACACATTGCAAGGTAAAGCAGTAAGGTAGTAATTTATAATGCTAGAAACCACGATGCTGATTTCAGATTTTTCTTTCTTTGATTTGGTAGCTGATGTCTGGCATTCTCATTTCTCAACCACTTGCAGGATTTCTTGATGACGATCTTCTCTCTCTGCTGCCCCCAAAAAATCATGGCATGGCTTTACCCCTCTCTCGGCGGCATCGTTGACCACATGAAGACTTTGTACAGTAGTATTAGCTTTTTTGTACTGCTCATCTTCTGACCATTCTTTAATTGGTTGCGAGAGGAAGGTATGCCCAATCTTTAATGCCTCGAAAAACATCCACAAATCACTTCCAAAAAATTGTATCAAATCCATGGATTCTTCAGTAGGCATTCTGGGAAAACATGGTCTGCCAAAACCTGTTCCATATCGGTTGGAAGCAGTTGTGGATCTTACCGAGAGCAAACAATCAGCCATTTTCAGCTTCTCTTCGGGAGAGACATGTTGACTGAAAAGAGCCAATGGTACCAGTTCTTCTGTGAGATACCAAAGATGGTTTGCAAAGCCTCTGAGGGCAGAAGTAGCAAGCGTTTGGTCAATACGAACATAATGCAATAACGAATTAATTAAACCGAGATCATTCTTAGGTGCAGTGGCAGGATCAGTGGTTGTCAACCACTATGGAATGTAACAATAAACTACAAACTGGACAAAATGGTGGATTTTGGTCTGTTGCAGTGGTGTAACCACTTTTGCTTTGGGCGATTCCGTCACAATTTTAGAACTCATTAAGTCCATCTTCAAGCAATACAACAACTTCGACATCTAACGTGCTTTATGCATGGCACCTGGTTTACGAAATGCAAAGTTCTTGACTATCTCACTATCACCAAGATAAACCAGCGTCAAATGCACCAATTCTTTATAATCATCACGTACAAACGATTGTGTCAATGCATTGTTACATAGATCAATAATGCTATGCCTTCGATCCTGGAGATGAGTTGGTGTGATTGGAATATCCAAATTATCAATATCTCCATGGGTCAAAGAATCATAGTTTTCTTTGAATCTGGTAAATAATGTATCATGTATTGACTTTGGTAAATAAAATTTGTATACAGTACCGTACCAAACCATTTCCAAAAATTTAGAAAAATGATTCATAACTGAAAAATCACTAAATGGAACACATAACTATGTAACAAACACTGCAAATCTGTTCAAACTTTTGCAAATCTATACCTGATTGTCTCGTATAGGTAATCTTATCATCATCATCTTTCAGCCCTAACACAGTGATCAATTTTTTTAACACAAAGATATCTGACTCTGTACTTAGGCTACCTTTTAAATACCATGATATCAGGAGTTTTAGAAACTTCTATGTTTAAACTATTCCATGAATTCAACTTCTTTTGAATAGATACACATGCTGCCGTTTGAGATCCTGAAAGCATATAATCTATATATATGCCTAGTTGCTGAACTTTCTAAGAAATCATATTTCTCTTAGATACTGCATTTGTTACTGTATATACATCTATTTATATTTCTGTTATAATATGCATACTGTTTCATATTTTATTGTTACTTACTACTCATAAAATATAGCCTTACAAGAATAATTCATAATAATCTTATTAATCTGGTCTGCCTTCTGTAATTGTATAGATATAATTACTGTATTGAGTTAGCCTTTATTGAACTGTATTTTACTGAATTCTGATTATAAATGCCTGACTGAATTTTCTATTCTATATAATACTACCGGTATTAGAAGCCGTTGTGTCAAACACCATCCCTCCAACACACTCAGTGCAATTCCATTCCTTGAAATGTTCAATGGTAGCTTTTGAAATTAAATGTCCTGACTTTTGTAATTAGAACAAGTTTTTTAAATAAATTTTATGTATATTATATATATACCATTAATGCCAAATAATTCTTGTCGTACAAGAGAAAAATAGTTTTTTCTCATTATCTTTATTTTTCAAGGATACAGACCTATATAATGTTAGAAAGACTAATATAAATATGAGGTTTCTGGTCATTTTGAGCTATAAATCAACTCTCTAGCCCAAGTATAACTGTAGATACTGTAAAATCGTGATTATTGGGGCCAGCGAGGGGGTTCAAAAGTTTGGGGGTGACCTGCTACCCCTAAACATTGTTTATTTTTCCTGAAATTTTAACAGATTGTTTTATACCCCTAACCTCCCCACCAAAAAAAAGTAAGGGTGAAACATCCATACAAGGGGCACCAGCCGCACCCTACTAAGTAGTTTTAACTTTCACAGTATTATGTCATTGTTTATTGCACCATTTACCCATCTGGCAACCTTGATACTATTGTCTGCTTTCAAAAACGTTCAGAGGTTTGCGGTCAGACAAACCACTTCATACTCAGACCCTAAACAAGTCTTGGTCTGGTTGATTTGCTGCAATAAACCACTTTACATGACCAAAGTCGGCTAGAGTCCAGATTTTTTAAGACCGCCAATCTAGACTTTTGAAACATCTAAAATTGAGTCAAAGAAAGCAAACATTTCTTTAAAATTCATACATGAAAATTGTGAACAAAGTTAAATCATTTTTATTATATATAAGTCAACATAAAGTACCATACACGGAAGTTGACTTCTTTATTATGACCAACACAGAAAACTTCTTTCAATTTAAAATGGCAACACTGACCAGTGACCAGATTAGATGAACTTTAAATCGTCTTTTGTTGGACACATATCACATTAACAGTGGCTTATTGTTAGTAGTTGCCACTAACTACTTTGTACAGTACGAGTTCTAAAAAAATGCCTCTTTCTAGTAAGTAAACTTCAATTTTAAAGTGATCTTGATCTTATTGTTCTTCAAGATCAAGATCACACAAAAAAAAGTGATCTTAGATCAAGATCAAGATCACCAAAAAAAAGTGATCTTCAAGATCAAGATCACGATCTTGATCTTCAAGATCACTTGTGATCTTCAAGATCAAGATCACGCCCATCTCTGTTAATACCATACCTAAAATTACAGAAATTGAAAAGTTGTTTGTGTAAGTCCTGTGCAGATAAGTCTTTTAAATGGATATTTTTCACAAAACTTGCACAAGAAAGATCACAACAGCTTTGTTGGAAATGCTTTCAATTTCTTGCTTTTAATGGAAGAATCTTCACAAAGTATGAAGTAGAGAGTGTGGTTATACTTAGTGAGTGACTTTATAGTATTGTCTCAACAATGTCACTGTGAAGCTGAATTATGTATTGCAATGACAATTACTCTTAAGTGCAAGCGCATGAGCTATATGAATGCAAAATCTGATTGTGGTCGAGCTGTGGGTTACCTTCAAAACAAAACTTTTCCTTTATATATATATACATGTTATGTTACCAAATATAAATCAAATATAGTTATTACTATCTAAACCCTTGACAGCCTGTTTTTCTTAAAGGAGGATCATCAGAATGTTCTTATTCAAATAGACTCTCTTCTTGTTACTAAATATATTAATTATTGTGGAGATTCATCTGCTAAAATTAAGAAATTTCATGCTTAAAATTAGTAAAAGTTAATTACAAATGCTTATTTTATTTGCAGCTGTAGAACTGAAAGACCCGGATGACAAGTTCAGTGAGACTGTGAAAGCATAAATTTGTAATGACTTTCTGTCTTAAAGCATAAATTCCTTTGAAGACTTCACTGAGGGGTAATCATTACCTAGAATCAGAAAATGCAAGGTGATGATGTGAGAGTCCTGCTGGGGGTATTTAAGAAAGACCAAAAAGTTCACACAAAAATAAAATACAAGTAAGCAAAAAGAAAATTTTCGTCTTGTCTGATAAGCGGATAATGCAAGTAACATCAGGACATGAAAAAGCATTGCATTGTAAGAACTATAACAGATGTCGAGCTAATTGTGTCTCTTGTCCTTGATATTAAAAATATTAAATATCTTCAAATTAGGTATGTAAGATGTATGCTTGCTTTTCAATATATATATTCTGTACAAACGTTTACATCCAAGGTCGACCAAGCGTGTTATTTATATATTGTTATTTAAGTGTTGAACGTTTTTGACATAAATCAAGGAACTTCAGTACTTTTCTGTGGTTCTTTTTTATGCGGCCTGCATCATAACTTATATTTTTTTTCAGGAATGTTTGCTCTCCATGTTAAAAGAAAACTCGTCAGCAATAGGGACAGCACTGTCTACTGCTACATACAATGGGAGCAAGTCTTTTAGGCGCTGACAGTTAGGCGCTGGTCTAATAGGCGCGCACACTGTGGCATCTGGATATTTAGGTGCGGAGCACTGTGGCGCCCGGTCATTTAGGTGCTATTCCTAGTAAAGTCTGTAGATTGTATCAGCTTGGCAGCTTGCCAGAAAATTATATCATGGCTTCAGTGAGTGAAGCTGCTAAAACCGGCAATGCTTTTCACACAAAATGTTACATTGAACAGAAAAATATATTGTTGTTTTATTGATTTATTATTGTTTTATTTGTTGTTAGTCCAGGTTTGCTTTGGTGAAAGCTTTATCAATAAATTATTGAAGCTTCCGAACATTATTGAGTTCATTTTTAGTTAACTCTTTCGCGACCACGGACGTATACACACGTGTTGGGATTTTTGCCATGATGACCAAGAAAGTATCCCTACGTCCAAGGTTAAAAGGTAGCCTATTTCAAGCAAAAAAATAATGTAAATGATGGCAGATCCATAGTCTTTGCCTGTCCTTTTTTGGCTAATTAAAAAAAAATATTTTGGCGGTGCAGTTATCAGATGAGGACTTCTTAAAGATGGGGACACAGTGGATTTTTTTCTTTCACTCATTGGAATTGGCAGTCAAAACTGGCTAGGCAACCCCTTACTTTGGAATTTCTCGATCAAAAAGACTGTAGGCTAAATTACGTAAACTTTTTGCTTAAAATTTTCCAAATTACTTCATAATCATTCTGCTGTACCTCCTAAAGCATTGCGCGCAGAAACGAAGTAAATTTTTTCTCATGTGCAGAATTGTTTTGGCATTCGATTAAACTACATATATTTTCATATTATTGTATCATACTTGGGTAGTAAAAATTATAATGAAGTACACTTTTCTGCCAATTTTTAATTTTTTTAAAAATTAGAAAAAATACCTTTTGGAAAGTTGCCAGTTGTACTTAGAATGTTTTAAATTTTATTGCAAAGCTTTGCATCTTCGGATAGCTGAAGATGTATGCTTTCATTTGATGTCAAGATTGTGCGTCTACGTCGATCACATCATTCACATGACATGTTTTTACCGCGTAAACACAACAGATTTGTGTGAAAAATGTCTGGTAATTTAGATTAAATATAAATTACTTCTGTTCGGGATGGATTGGCCATGTGACGAGAACGCGTAAGACGCTCTACTACTGTTCACATGAATACATTTCTACAGGGCATATAGGCTACACCTTGGCTACAAGTTGCAAGCATAATGGTGAGACTTCGCTCGTTATTAAACCTAGTCCGGGTTTTGACGGAAAACTAAGTTACTCTTCACTCAAGCCTACCGCCCGCTTGAGCGCAGCCTACGGTACATTTTTTACTGATGTTTAGTTATTATTTGACCTAACTAAAAGTGAACTCAATCTCATACATTTTCGGAAACTTGAATAATTTATTGATGAAGCTTTCGCCGGCGCAAACCTGGACTAACAACAAATAAATGCTGAACACGCGCATTAAAAAAAACAACATATTTTTCTGTTCAATATAACATTTTATGTGAAAATCATTGCCGGTTTAAGCAGCTTCACTCACGGAAGCCATAACATATTTTTCTGTTCAATATAACATTTTGTGTGAAAAGCATTTCCGGTTCAAGCAGCTTCACCCACATATTTTTCTGTGTAATATAACATTTTGTGTGAAAAAGCATTGCCAGTTTAAGCAACTTCACTCACTGAAGCCATGACCAACAACGCACACGCATTAACAAAACAATATATTTTCCTGTTCAATATAATATTTTGTGTGAAAAGCATTGCCCTACGCCCCTACCTGCCAAGCTGATACAATCTACAGACTTTACTAGGAATAGCACCTAAATGAACGGGCGCCACAGTGCTCCGCACCTAAATATCCAGACGCCACAGTGTGCGCGCCTATAAGACCAGCGCCTAACTGTCAGCGCCTAAAAGACGTGGACCCACATACAATACAGATGAAGAAGCATTGTTTGGTCAATTGATTAACCACGCCAAACTTTGAATTTGACAAACACGCCTCTGATATGTGCATGTCACACAGTGTTTAGTATGTATGCACCATTCAACAGAAAAGCACATAAGTGTGATTTAACTTGTCTTGTCTGATTTTTTTGATATTTGTGTTAATCACATAAAGTTTGCAGGTGATATTTGTTACCCTTCCCCCAGTTTACATGGTCTCAAACAAACAAACAATTTGCCCATACTGTGTCGGTTAATCGGTTATGCCTCCAGACATGGCATTGTTTGTAATTGTAAAAAATCTTTTGGTTGTTATTTTCTCAACATTTCAAACTTTCTTGAATCACACTCGCTTGAGCCTGAGAAATTTCTCTTTGTTGGGTCGGTTAAGTGTTTAGGTGTGTATACAATATACATGTAACTGTTTGTCTAATGAACTGGATATTTTGCGGCAAATGCGCTCACTTTGCTGCATTGCCAACAAATGAAAATCGCTATTTTATAAATGTTCAACGACTGTTAACCATACTCTGTTTTACTCATACTGTACGTCTTTTTATGCTTTGTAACTGTTGCATAAATATCGTCTTTTTTGTTTTAATCGTTTACGAGTAGCTTATAATGATTAGTTTAGAACGCTACATAATCTGTCACGATATGTGAGCGCACGTGAAAATCAAATTAATTGTGTTTTTCTTCTTGATCAAATGATCACCCTGCTTGCCATCAGTTTGTTGCAAATTGCAATGTGACTGGTTTGAAAAGTGATAAAAGATTGGAGGGGAGTTTGGCACTAAAATTGTATTGTATGTATTGTAGTAATTTGAAGTAAGCCTTGGCTTAGACAATATGGTTTGCACTGACGTTATTCAGTTCATTTGAACATCGTAAAGAAGCAATTATATGCAACCCAGACAGCCACTCTATTTGGCCAAAATCGTACCCAAATTGGTAAAGATTTGGACCAGATAAAGTGGCTGTCTGGGAGGGCTGTGCGAAAAATATGCGACTCCTCGTTTTATAACTAGCCAACTCCGGCTTCAGAGTTTCCATTTTTTTTATAATTTTTATTGTTTTCCATTTTTGTAAAATTTAATTTCATCAAAGTTATGATCGAAATTGATACAGCGACTTTTACAAATTTAACAAAAACAAGCACTTCTATTTTCGGGTGAAGTTTTAGACCCAAATACGGCGAACAAAAAATTATATTCTTTTAAAAAGAGTCTAAACAAAAATTTTGTTTTTCGTTATTTTGTATCAAGTCGGAGTGAGCCTTTTAAATTACTCCATTCCGGACACGCCAAAATTCCTCCGATTCCACAGCCCTGGTTACATTACATATGTTGTTCTGTATATTGTTTGCAATTATTTGAATTTGTATATCTAGTTTACTTTGATATGTGTGGCTGATAAAGTGCTTATTGTCTGCAAATGTGTGGACTGTGCATTCACAATGATCTGTGGACTTACATATATGCACTGTACCGTCATTTTCATGCTTATACCAGATTAGCTTATTTCTTGCTATAGTAATCGTTCGTTGTGTTACTTGGTTCAATCAGTGTTTAGACTTAGAACGTTTACTGCCACTGGTATGATTGATATCACTTATCATTATTATGAATATTTCTAGTCGTTAGAGTAGAGTAAGTTTAAGATGATTGGTGTAGGTTCTTTTTCGAAGGATTCAATATTGCAGTGTATGTTCAGGTCTTGGTTTCATCATATGCCTAAGCCGTATGCTAGGCCTATTTGCCCATTGTAGATGCGAATGTAGCTACACTATCTGCGGCTTGATTTTTCGTTTTTTTACGTTGTAGTTATCGTCAATTTTCGTTTTCCTCAACTTCGAAGCCTTATTACAATAATACAATATACTGGTACACCGTAGTTGCTTGCTTTGGTACATCCGTGCTTGGTTTGGTAGTTTTTAGAGCAAAGAATTAAGAGCCCGACGCGTGTAGCTGTAGCCTATATTGCCAGTCTTACATGACTGTTGATGTTTGCAGAGCATCTGATGTCAGCCACAGCCTGTACTTTTTGGACAGTTGTGATGCTTAGGTATGTTCAGGCAAGACCGTCTTGGTTAAGGGCAAACCATAAAAGTTGTAAGAGAAGCGGGGAAGTTAACACAAGATTCCAAATGAAATTTTACAAATGGTCCACTTGAATTACAACCAATTGTATTTTCTAACATCGCTGAAATAAAAGTAACCTGCGCTTGCAATTTGTTTTCATTCTGACCATATAAGTTAATATAGAATGGCAAACATAGCAGAGGTCCAAAAAAGGATAGAAGCGACAAAGCGGAGCTGACACGTTTTGTCAAGAAAGCAGATCATCTAAGGTACCTACTACTACTCATTCTAAACTACGGTAACGATGGAAGCATTCCTCCATTATGTCACAAGATTTTGTTGACCCAGGTCATCCCTTCTTTGAAATATGGGTGCACCAACCATCTAAACGTTTTGTGAAAAATTTATTAAAAATACCGTAGGCTACCGTCTTCAGTTTGTTTTGTTGGTTAATCAGCCAGGAAGTGAAGTAGGCCTACTTGAAAAGAACAATAAACAAACTTTTTTAAAGTAGCCTAGGTCTAGCCTATGCCAGAAGAAAAACTTCATTGTTATTTGCAAGTAGTCTTGCATAGGCTACTTTTCAAAAAAAAAAAAAATACCAAATTTTCTTGTTGACGAAGCATCAGAGCGGATATAAATGCAATGTCGGGCTTTGTTATAACTTTGAAAGTTTGTCAACGGATATATGAACAAGCTTACTCACTCAATGGCTTCCACACGCTTTAACGTCTTATTTCTATGGAAACCAATGTGAACATGTCAGCGCAAATCATAAAGCCGAAACACGCCAGACATGAAAACACGCCCACCCGCTATATGCTACATGCTAGACAAGCTCAGTGTGAACCCCGCATTACTGTTATATGAAAAACATGCCGAGTTATACAATGATAAGCCACTTATTTATTGGGCTCTAGTAACTGCGCATAAGCTATGGCGCTTGAAGGAACTGCTGGTAGTGTGTTAACGTCTAAGCAAAACGCTGTTGGTCTGCAATTCTGATAGACTTGAAATTTCTTTCTGCTTTAGCTACTATGTCTTGATAATGATAATAATAAGTGAGAATTACTGTCTTATTTGCTACAATAAGTAGGCTAAGACGCTAAGTGGGTGTCAGTTGTAGCTTTTTATGCTTCTTTACTGGTGAAAGCAATGCAGCCTATCACTTATGGCCTGCTTACACTGAATATGAATCAACTGAAGTAGGCTAACAAGCTGGACTGCCATTCAATCAGGGTCGTAGCCTAACTTCGTCAGTTGGGGCTCCGATACAGTTATGAGGCCTACATTTGTTTCTGTGCTTACTATAGACCACGAACTGCCGGTGTCTATTGCTGTCAATTCTTGCTAGCCTACAATCAGCTGCTGACAAACGTTTATTGTTACTATGAGCTTATATCTTGTTTTGGCCGATTTTTGGCTCAATTGCCCAACGGGTCAACCTATTGATGAAGACGTGTACGGTATGGGCACACACTTTGCATTTGCCCAAACTCATCCAATAAAGAAAAAAAATAGGTTGAATACTTTAACATATTAACGTCCACCTTGTAGAGTACAAGTCAATTCAAAGAGAAACAAGAATTTATTAGCTAAACTTCCATGTTAGATCAATTGCACCATTAATAGTTTTCAAAGTTTTCATGTCCAGCTTGAAATTATCTTGTTGCAGATCGCGATTTCTGGTATTAAACCCTCTTCAGTACAACTATATAAACAGGCAGCATAGTACAGTAAAATTTACAGCAGTTCACTTTAGAAAATGACAAAATTGTTATGTGGTTGCCAAGAAACGAATTAGTCTGCGAAATTAGTCTACGAGCAGTAATAATGACAATTTTTATGCAAATTATGAAGGTAATTGGGTCATACAATGTTCAAAGAAAATACATTAAAAGCATTCCGGGAAGTATTTAAATTTTAACAAAAATGGGGGTCAGTCAAGCTGACATGCGCCCAAATCTGAGACCATCAGTCAAGCCGGCCTCCTGTAGAATGATCCGAGCGAGCCGGATGCAAGATACTTCAAATCACTAATTTATTATTAATTTATTATTAAATTAGTGATTTAAAGTATCTTGCATCCGGCTCGCTCGGATCATTCTACAGGAGGCCGGCTTGACTGATGGTCTCAGATTTGGGCGCATGTCAGCTTGACTGACCCCCATTTTTGTTAGAATTTAAATACTTCCCGGAATGCTTTTAATGTATTTTCTTTGAACATTGTATGACCCAATTACCTTCATAATTTGCATAAAAATTGTCATTATTACTGCTCGTAGACTAATTTCGCAGACTAATTCGTTTCTTGGCAACCACATAACAATTTTGTCATTTTCTAAAGTGAACTGCTGTAAATTTTACTGTACTATGCTGCCTGTTTATATAGTTGTACTGAAGAGGGTTTAATACCCGAAATCGCGATCTGCAACAAGATAATTTCAAGCTGGACATGAAAACTTTGAAAACTATTAATGGTGCAATTGATCTAACATGGAAGTTTAGCTAATAAATTCTTGTTTCTCTTTGAATTGACTTGTACTCTACAAGGTGGACGTTAATATGTTAAAGTATTCAACCTATTTTTTTTCTTAAATTTTCGACGCATAAGTATCTGCTTTACGTGGATCCCTCAACAAACTTTACGTTTATTTAAGGTAAAATGTGTCAAACCCCTTTTTAATTAGTCATCCAATAAAACCGGTTTTCCGCAGAAGTTTGGTGATTACTTTAAATATGAAATCGAAGAGCTACGTTTTATGCTTTTTTTCCAACCACAAAAAGATTTCAGTTATTTGTTTGTTTAACCAGTTTCATAAAAGCCACCCAGTAAAGTTGACATGAAGTCCAGTAATAGGCTAACCTAATCACGATTTTTTGCTCCCATTGCAATAACATATAGAGTATGTAGCCTTCACTGCGATCACAAATGCAACACAATAAGAAGCAGCAAAGAGATATGTATATTAGGGTGTTTCATTTTTTCACCATTTTTGAAATTCAAAATGCCTGGGGTCCCATCTGGTGGTATTTGGGAAAAAAAGTTTACACCCCAATTTTTTTTCAATTATGACGTCATATTGAGGTGGTCCACGAGGTTTGAAATTTTTGGGCCTCAAAATCTCGAAATTTGGCCGTATCTCCGGAACCACTTATCATAGATCGACAAAATTAGTATCAAAATGCGCAGAAGGGTCGGTTTCCTATACCTGATGTAGAGAATATTAAGGTCTATCTGCTTCAGAAAAAAAGTTATTTCAAAAAATCTGATTTTCGGTGTATTTTCTCCTGATGAACAGAGATCAGGTCATCAAGATAAAAAGTTTTTCTGTATTTTTCCACTCTTGAAAGCTGTTATTGCGTAATAATAGTTGGTGTTAAGGTTTCAGTACTGGACTTGTCTAGTCTTGCTATCTGGTTAAGCAAAGCCCCATCTTGCATTGCTCCGGGACTCTTCTTGGCGCCGTCCACAAAAGAAATGACATGGAAAAGATATATTTCGTTTATGTGGAACATGCATTAAAGGGTATGAATATCATGACCAACTTCATCATTAAAATAATTGACCAGTCGAGTATTGACTCCGGACTTTTTTCCTGTATTGAGAGCAGTCGTATCAGCCATGACTGAATAGTGAATATACTTGGGGTAGGTGAACTTTGCAAGCCTCCTGGATGATGTTGTCAAAAGTCAGTGCTGCAGTGACTGACACACTTTTGGGAAAATTTTTAACAGCAAGCACACTTTCGTGCTTCATGCCATTATCATCAACAAGTTGACCTAAGAAAACGTATCGATCTATTTTATCGACAACGTGCCCATCATAACATAACTGCATGGTAGAAGCTGAGTTGAGAAGGTTCTCACTTTCCATCAGAGATTTTTCTCCTGTTTTTTGTCGTTGGCGGTATGCTGTCGAAGGTGATGCAGCTATTTGATCGTTTCCAAAAACCGACCTCATAAGATCTGACTGTTGGCGTACCGAAGTCATCCTGCGATCAGCAAGTAAACAACTTCTATCATTTATTGAAAAAGAATGTACTTTCTTGTAGCCTACACTTTTTCCCCAACAGCTGATTTCAGAGGCTCGTATTCCCTATCATCTTCCCAATTTATATCCCCATCAGAGTCGCTTTCGCTACTGTGTAGACATCTAACTGCTTCATTTCTTTTTCTCTGTTTCGAACATAGTAGTGCCGATGCTTTGGCAGATTGTATGCCAGAAGTGCTCGGTTGTTCAACTTCACTGCTCGTTTCCCACCTCCTTTTATGATTTTCCCGTTCCAAAGCCTTTTCTACATGGTTGACATCTACGCCACCGATAAACATTTTTCGATCTTTTCGCTGATCTTTCAAGAAAGCTATTTCTTTCTCCTGGACTCGGTTTTCGAGTTCACAGCTGCAAGAGAGTTTCTTTTGAAAAACAACCTGATTTTCGGAGATCGAACACTTCACTTACATGCACATATATCGAACAAGTTCTGCAACCATTCTTGATTAACCTCATTACCTCTGCGTTTCATTTCTTTCTTTCTTGCTGTATTGTAGCCTACTTCTCTATCTTTTAACTTGGCTTCAATTCTCTGTTTGCTAAGCACTGGAAGACCAGCTTTGTTCTATATGCCAGCTACATCTTTCAGCAGTTCATCTCTCAAATCTTTGAAATGGGGTATTTTCTTCAAAAACTTTGGGATTAGTTTCGGCTACCGTACTTTCTTCCTCAAGTAAAAAATAGTGATGACTATATCTGAATTAAGGGGAAGCACATTTTTCTCCGATTCCTTGAAGTTTTGCATCGACTTACTAATACTTGACCTTAATGCCATAATGACACTTAATCAAAATCTAAAGCAGGTGAACAGCATACCTCTTCCTCAACGGTCACATTATAATATCCTCGACGAGGGGTAGCCGTAGCCATCATCATTATAATAGTAATACCTTCAATAATTAGTTAATTACACTTTCGTCTCTTGCAAAACAAACAAGGACTATTATTATGCAATAGCAGCTTCCAAGAGTGGAAAAATACAGAAAAACTTATTATCTTGATCACCTGATCTCTGTTCATCAGGAGAAAATACACCGAAAATCAGATTTTTTGAAATAACTTTTTTTCTGAAGCAGAGGGACCTTAATATTCTCTACATCAGGTATAGGAAACCGACCCTTCTGCGCATTTTGATACTAATTTTGTCGATCTATGACAAGTGGTTCCGGAGATACGGCCAAATTTCGAAATTTTGAGGCCCAAAAATTTCAAACCTTGTGGACCACCTCAATATGACGTCATAATTGAAAAAAAATTGGGGTGTAAACTTTTTTCCCCAAATACCACCAGATGGGACCCCAGGCATTTTGAATTTCAAAAATGGTGAAAAAATGAAACACCCTAATGTATATATAGCCTAGTTGTCGAGTCAGCTGCTATCCTTATTTTAGCATGCCATCAAGTATCTTTGCCGAGACACAGCCGCAAACTCTGGAGCGGTGTCGAACCGACGTCCTTTGCGAACGTCGCGCAAACGTTTTCACCACTCAACCATGCAGTCGCTACGTTACTATGAATTGTTTGTAGTTAATTAAAGTTTTATAATGTTATAAAGTTTATTAAAATTTTAGACAACAGTTAGGCTAATAATTTAATAAAATTGTAGTAGCCTAACCAAAAAGTATGGTATTGAAGATTCCACTTGCGCTGTAGTCCAATTTAAAATGAATGCGTGTGTGTTGCAAACTTGTGATGTGATTATTCCTATTTCGACAGCAAGTAATAATTGCCAAAAATACATAGGCATATGCTGTCTCATTCTGTGTCAATGTATTAGTTCCATACGAATGAAAGAAGCCGAACCAAACACAAACATTAAGTGGCTAGAAACCTGGAGTGACCAAAAGCATAGGGTAAGCCAGGACAAAAACATCAAGTAATAAACGGAAATGCTGCACGAAAAAAATATAGCCTAAGTGTAAATTCTAAATCTTCTTCTCTCGTATTGTCGCTATATGTCAGGGCATCCGTTGGTTAGCCACTGCCTGGTGTCGTCATCGATGTAAATTAGGCCTTCCATACCATGGGGTGATCTATATAGCCGGCAATCCTTGATAATGTGGGCTGCCGTCTGCATTTCGCCACACTCACAAGCAGCACTCTCTGCCAAGCCCCAACGCAACATGTCTGCACCATAGCGTCCAACACCAGTAAGCAAACGGTTACGCCTTGATGAAGCAAGTCTAGAGAGGCCATGTCCCAGCTGGTTTTCGGACGGGGATCTGAATACTTGGCGAAGTGGGGACGTGCTGCTTGACCATTGTTCACACCACGCCGCGTGGCACCACTGTTTGCTAGGGCTTTCACCAGAGGCTGCCAGAAGGTCTTGTGCAGCGCGTACAAATGGCTTTCTTGATTTTAGCCGCTGCTTTGGTGGATATCTCAGCGTGGTTGTGTGTAGCGGATGGCCAGGGTTTAGGGCTTTACGGCTCAGGGAAAGAACAGCACGTTGGCGCCGTAGTGCAGCTGGCTCAATGTTTGCAAGGGCAGGCAAACAGTCAGTTGGAGTTGGGCGGAGACAACCTGTGACAGTTCGCAGGCAGTTGTTGATTGGTACATCGACAAGGTCAGTATGGGCACTTCTGCACCAAGTAGCAGCACAGTATTCAGCAGGGGCGTAGACTAAGGCTAAACCACTTGTTCTCAGCACTGAGGGGCTAGCACCCCACCTTGTACCAGCAAGACGTTTCATGAGAGCAGTAGCCTACGAGCTGTCACTTTTCCGCGTAAGTGTTCTAGGTGTTTGCGGTATGTAAGGGACCGATCAAGTCGGACTCCAAGGTATGTGGGTGTGGCTTCGAAAGGAAGTGTTCGGCCGTTATTTTGGATGTTAATTTTCCTGTTTGAGTCTCTATTACATAGGTGGAAGACAGAAGTCACCGTCTTCGCTTCACTCAACTTGAGGCGCCATTGGTGCAGATAGGAAGATAGAATGTCCATATCCTTAGTCAAGGTGTTCTGCACTGTTTCCCATTTGTGGTGAGAATAAAGAATAGCCAGGTCATCTGCGTATGCGTATTTATTAGAGGAGTATTTGGAAGGTCATGAATGTAGATGTTGAACAGCATTGGGGAGAGAACAGATCCCTGCGGAACTCCATTTCTTAGACGTCTCTGTCGGCTTTTCTTTCCGTCGCTGGTTTTAAGAATGAAGCTGCGGTTGGAGATGAGTTCTACAATAAACTTAACCATGTGTCTATCTGGGATTATCTGCAGCAGTTTGTATGTGAGACCCCTGTGCCAAACAGTATCATATGCCGCAGTAAGGTCGAGGAAGACCGCTCCCGACTTCAAGTTGGCCTCAAACCCATCTTCGATGTTTTGTGTCAGCAAGGTTACTTGGTCGACTGTTGATCTTCCTCTCCTAAACCCCGCCTGTTCTTGTGGGAGTTTGGGGTCAATAACGGGTTCCATTCGTCGGTGTAAGACGCACTCCAGTAGTTTGAATGGCACGCACAATAGGGAGATGGGGCGATAGCTCTTTGAGTCAGTTACCGGTTTGTTTGGTTTTGGGACTGCAACAATCAATGTTTTCCGCCAGAGTTTAGGAATCTGTAGGGTTCGCATGCAATGAGAATAAAAATTTCGTAGCCAATTAATCGTTTCCTTTCCTAAGTTTTGTATGAAGTCGGGGTGAATCAGGTCTGGTCCTGGGGCCTTCCCTGCTTTCAGTAACTTTATGGCTACAGTCATTTCTTCGGTCGAAAAGTCTTCAGTTAGTTCGTTGTTACACGTGTCATCCTTCCACATTTTTGATGTGAGGCTTGAGAGTCTGCGTTGAAATTTGCGGTCTATTTGTTGGTGTCGTCCATTTTCCACAACCTGCGATGCAATGGCATTAGGAGTTACAGGACATTTCGAACAAGTTCTGGAACTTCTTCCAGTCAGGCGATTGACCGTGTTCCATGCTTTACGACTGGAGTGGGTAAAGTCTATAGCTTCGACTGTCTCAATCCATCGCTCCTGACGTTTGGTGTTGAGGTGCTGCATCAGGCTTTCAGACCTTTCTTGGAAGTCTTCAGATGTTTCGGAGTCATTCAGGTCTTCGTACATACTTTGACACATTTCGTTCCAGCATGGTATGTATTCCTTGCGTTGGCCACGGGGAATTGCCTGTTTTGCTGCATGGCGAAGCAGATCTGTGAAGGCTGTGTAGGAGGTATTGACATCTGCATTATTGGGTGGGGGTAGGATATGAACTAGTTTACTCGTGATTTCAAAGAATTGCTTCCATCTAGCCTTCCTAAAGTTCCAGCGTCTGACTGGGTTGGTTGGTGGCGGTTGCACAATAGATGCAGGAAAGATTATAGAGGGTCTGTGCTGAGATTTGGGAAATTTTTCTATGACTTTACGATCTGGGATGGATTCGCCTTGGAGTACTCCTGCAAAAGCAAGGTCAGGATTGGTTCCTGTGTTCCAGCGTCCGGATAGAAACGCTGGAACACAGGAAATTCTAAATTCTAAATGAAAAGATAACACGTTTGGGCTACCTACTTTAGTTGTTAACTCAAATATTTTTGAAATACAATTTAACAATGCGAGGTCCTTTCGTTCAGTGGTCCCGTGCATTTGGCTACAGTGCTGTACCGGCGGTAGTTAGGCTCATGGGCTAAGGCCGTAGTAAATTCAAATTTTTTCTGAAATTAAATAACTTAATTGTGATACTCAGTCAAAAAAAGTACTTTTAGTACAAAATGTACGTCTAAAACGAGCGATTGTTCGATTAAAACGTTCAAAAACTGTGCTTCACCACTACGAATACCAGTTCTTGAAGTGGTTTGTTTTCAACGTCACGCTTCATTGGTTGGCTGCTGGAAAGGTCTATTCATAGACTTTACATTAGTAGACGAGAAACTGGCTTTTTTCTCGCTTTATCTCCGTTCCAGTCACGCTTCAGTGGTGCTTACTGACTTCGCTCAGCGACGCAGGGTATTTGTTTCTAATGAAAGGTCTATGCCTATGGTGTCACAGGTATTTGCAGTTTGCAGAAGGTTGCGAGATTGCAGGCAGCATATTATAAAGAACTCTATTGCAGCAAATTAGCGGTTGGTTTGATGGAATGATGCTTGTGTACGGTAATTGAGATGTCCAGTGAGACCTTATCTCATATTATTATTATCATATTATAGACCTAGCTAACAGTTGTGTAGCGCCAGAGAGCTCTGTCGTCTCTGACGTCACACGTACACGTCACTAGAATCTTCCAGAAGACTCCGCCTTGAACGCATAACTGCACGTCTCGGGAATTCAATTCAGCAATCGGGAATTCAACTTCTGTAATCAACGTCACTATGCCGAATTCCTACCTTGGTTCATCGTTATGTAGAATTGCAGTCGTGTTGCGTTGTGTGATCATATGTAAAACTCGCAATCTCACACTAGTACCTTCTTAAAGAAGTTAAGCTCATGATTTTAAATCAATCAGTCGTTTGCTATGTGAAATTTAGTCTTTTGTAGAGTTCTACAACATGTAAAAATCAGAGTGTGTTAAGTTTTTGCCATGTGAAAATCAATAGTTTGTTGAGTTTTTGTTCAATATGAAAAGTCGGTTCTTTCAATATGGAAATCAGTTGAATGCAATGTCAAAAGTTAGAACTTAAAACCAGTATCAAGAAATCAGTCTTGGTAATTCTAAAGCAATATATCAGTTTCGTTGTTGCTACCGTTTTCTATTTTTGGCACTGCCAGGATGACGTTTGGATCAGTTTATCGTTGATGTAGCAGCGACGACATTTCGTATCCAGTTGTTGGTGGTGGAGCTTTAATATTCCGGTGTTTTCCTTTACTTTCTGTGTTGCTGGATCGAAGATTAAAAACTATAAACAATTACGTTGTGAGCAAGCATTGATCTTCTGAGTTGAGTTAGTAAACAATACAGCAGCGTAATCGACCTCGTGTCCTATCATTCCTTGCCGACTTTGCCCAGGAATGTTGCCATCCCACTGATGGCTGTGTATGGGTGGACATGCTGAAAGCAGCGTCCGCTACAGTTGCAACTTGCATTATATGATAAGCATTTAAGCAAGGTAGGTAGGCCTAGATCAAGTTACTTAGTGGTATAACATTCCATGGCTCCAAGTTTCTGTTCTGCTCCTGGATGTTCTACCAGGTATAAAAAGGGACACTATGTTTACATTAAGCAAGTTTAAAGTTTTTGAAGAAAGTCACTAATGAACATCAACATCAAGAATTGCTTAATCATTTGGTATTATAATTAATTATATTGAAATTATATATCTTTTCTATCAGATTTCATTGCTATATTCTATATAGCAAGCGTTTTATCCAGTGTACTTTGACTGGTCTGATAAGACTTTGAGGTCAAAACGGTGCCGCTGTTTGCAGTTATACTTAATTACTTATGTCTTAATGACCTTCAAGGTGCATTATAAAAGAATGATATCTTAGAATGAATAAAAGAATGATAGAATAAAAGAATGATGTAAAATTATTGTCTTAATTATCAGTCTTACTGGACCTGTTAGCTTTTATTGTGGGTTTACTGCCAATATTCAAACTTTTATACATTTGTACAACGCACTGCATAAAGCTTTCTTGTTGACATACACTTTTGGGTGACAATTTTAGTTTCAATATTGTTAAATTGAACTGCAAGAAACCACAGTATCATGTATTGTAGATCATTAATGTTGTGGTATTTATGTATATTTCTAGCTCCAAATTCTTTCCAAGAGTATAATGCGGAAGTGAACTATAGCTTGGAATATGAGCATACTCCGAAGAAACGTTCAAGTTGTGCTCCAATGCAAAGTGCTACTCCAAGTGGCAACAGGATGATTTCTTAATAATAATAATAATAATATATGAGATGTTGTAAGCAGAGTGCTTATTCATCTTTCAATCACGTACAGTAAACAACTAATAAAGATAATAACAATATTAAGATTAACAGAGGTATCAACAGTGATACACACGCAAAAGTAAACAGCTATATATCAATGTGACTAGGTAAAAAGACACACAAAAACAATACCAAAATTTTTGTTATTGTACTAAAGCAATATTGGTATGCATCAATTAGGCAGTGACTACTGGAATGCTAACAGTGTAATTGAACACTAGTGTTGGTACAGTAATAACAGTAGGCTACACAATCACAACAATAAATAGTACACTACAGTATTAGATAACGGCAACAACAGTATAAATAGAAAGTAACTTGTTCTTGTTCAGAATTTGAGCCTATTTTTAGTACGTATATGAAAGTGATTCATTGATTTGAATTTTTTATGGAGCATGCAATGTATGTTGGACTATGCTTCTTACTTTTTGTTGTTACCTTGTGTTAGCCATGATTGCACACATACAGTGAATCAGTTAAACGAGTGTGGTTATTTATACAAATTTTAGTTAAGTGTGAAACTCATTGTTGTTTTAGGTGAATCCTATTTATGGCAATGTGTTCTTTACATTAATGTTATCTTTTTCAGCTCAGATATTCAAAGTTGTTGAACAAATTCAAGCACAACAACGGTGCTTAAAAAGACTGATTTCTGAAAAAACGAAGGAAAAGTGGAGTGAAAAATTTCCAATGTTTCAAATTTTGTCAATTAATTCTCAAGAACAACTTTGTGATATAGAAAGAAAGTTACTGGAGGGAAAGTTCCAAACATCTATGGTGAGTAGTTAATTACACTCACTTGACAAGTTTACTGTTTGCAGAGTCCCAAATTTATTCATTGATTATTCACATACATTAATAATAAAAGTTTTCATCATCAACAAAGTTGTTTCTCCTGGTTGGATTTTACAGGTTGCTATTTTGATCTATGATGTTTGACACAAGATACTTTTTCACGTGATTGCTAAACTGCCAGTTTTTCGTCATTGTCTATTTCCACATGTCGTTGTAAAAGTGCATGCAGGTAAGGTTAACGATATAGCATAAGATTTGAGTAACAGCAGAGACTAATTTTTTGCAGGTTACTGATTTGTTGAACTTCAGCGGTAGAAGTTTGCCTGAAACCACAAGGAGAATGCTCAAGGAAACTATGGGCAATGAATTGGCTAAGTTTTATAACTTGGGTGGCAAGGGGCGTCACGGAAAAAAGGTTTCCAGCAACTTCGATTGTATAAAGTTATTTTTGGTGAGTTGAAAATGGTAGCTTATTTGTCATCACGTTTCTGAGTAATTATTATTAAAATTATCTACTATACTGTATATTGTAGCATAAGCTGAGAATCAAGTTTTTCAATTTAACATTTATTATTAATTTTTTGAATATTGCATTTAAACGTTTTGTTTGCTGCAGTGGCACAGCTTTTAACGTACCCTCCTTTATAAGGAACAATCAATCTTTTTCTAATGTAAAAAGTTTACATTTTACAGCTGCCATTAGAGAAGTATATTCCGAGGCAACGGAAACGGACTTTCGTGCAAGTGTGGTGCATTAGCTCGATGGAGCAAAGGACAGGGATGGTGGTCGGAAAATGCGACAAGCTGACGATTCAATAAAGTTGTGAAGAAATCGTAATCTGCGTTTCATCGATTTGAAATGACTTGCGTTTATTTCTTAAAGTCAAACAGAAAGTGAAAACAACGTAAAGTGTTGACTTTCTGAAATATCTGTTTGTTACCCGTTCAATAGACCTCAAACTCGTGCTCAGGTTTGGTTTGTGTAGGCCTACTTTTAGGAAAAAGTAAATTACTTTCAAATCACAATGGGCTCGAAATAAAAAAGTGTCGTGGATTACAGACCATCTTCTCAATTTCGAAAAAAGGAATTTGCTTTTTCACAACTCTACTGTGTGTATTCCTTTATGTCTCCTCACGTTATGTTTATACCATGTTGTTGTGACTGCTAAATGATGGGATGTTCATTTCTATTGAGATTTGTTATATTTTTTGTAATAAACAAATCATTGAATTCGATGGCATTGTTTGTTTGTTTTGTCAGTTATGTTTAATTTTTGTCTGAATGTCGCGTCAACGGATGACAGATCATCTGATCTGGAATAAAAATTATGCCCGCTCTGGTTGATAGTGGTGAGCCCGATAAGGCGTGTTCAATTTTGCTCGATCGTGGCTAGATTTTGCCCCGACATTTACGCCCGATCGGGCTAAATTGAACACGCCTTATCGGGCTCACCACTATCAACCAGAGCGGGCATAATTTTAAGCCAGATCAAAGCCGGATTAATTTTGCCCGACGATGCCAGATCTGGTAAAGATCATTACCAGATTAAGTGGCTGTCTGGGTAGGCACGATCCACGTTGAATTACAGTATTTCCGATAAAGCATTCGAGTGGTATCTGATTGATGTATACCGATGTATTAAGACTTAAACTTAAAACTATGTAATCAAAGTCATACAAACTATCTCATAACTTTTAATACATGAAGCTTACGGGCGGAAGTCGGTATGAGCGGCAAAAGTCTGGGTCACAGACCTTTACGCAGCTCCAAAATAGGCAGTTGTAAAGAGAACCACAACAAACAGTCTCTGTTAAAGTAGATTAAAGGGGTATTAAAGGAAAAACCTGACTTGGCGACTTTCCATGTTCTTTGTGTTTAATAGGCTACCATAAAACGATTTTCAATAAAATTTTGCCCCATTGCGGTCTGACCACCATTGCGCGCGTGGTTTTGTCTGAGCTGTCAAAACGGGAATTTGCGTGAGCAGCGAAGCGTGCGACTGTACAGCCTACGTCATAAAGGCTGATCGAGCAATATTTCTTACTGCGGGCGATTTAACTGTATGGTATTCTCTCATTAACCTGAGGTTCTATGATTACAAGCGGTGGTTTTTATACTTGGAGAATGAAATTAGGTTTTGTCAAATTCAAATATTGCATTCAAAGAAATGGCATACACATGATTTTACACAACCAACCAAATCTACATAGGCTGCTGTGTAAATTCACGCTCGTCTGATCACATAGGCTACATTTCTTGGACCAACAAAATGAGCGATTTTATGTAGATTTAACAGGACAGTGAATTGCTTTTCATAGTTTAGTGCATTTTTCACTAGGTGCAGACTTACATATTACTAAGGCCATTTTAATTTAACCTAAAAAAAATCTTTTTTACTTTATTTTTACTGAACGGAATTGATAACCTGGAAACAAATAAGGCAATAGCAAGTCAAGTCAATTTATTTTGTTTCAACAGCGCCATATATTAACAAACAAGCAGAGTAAATGTAATCATGCATGTCCAATTGTCCATCTAGCATGTCTTTCATCCGTGCTGTATCTATCTCACAGTAGCACAAAGCTTGATGTTGCTCATCCATTGCCACACAGTGACAACATGAACACCTGTTGATATAAAATTGGTAATAATTAGGGTGATTACTTTTTCACTTGTCAAAAAAAATTCATCAAAATTGTAGCGTTAGATCAAAAATTGTTCACAAAGTCAAAATTATTTACAAACTGCATTGTCGTGGTGTCGTAGAGGTTGCACTGTCAGTGAATTTTTTTCATTTTACACCTTGTAGCCTACTTTGGCGCAGAGGGATGGTGTCTTCTTCTTCTTTCGTTTGAGACTAGATCAAATCAAATTTCAGGGCAGGTGATGGAGAGCCAGGTGAGTGTAGCTTCGTCCAGCGTTGCTATACCATGCGTTCCATTTGGTGCCTTATAGATCGGACATTCGAGAACGACATGGTCAGCAGTTTGTTCCTCCGCGCCGCATTCGCAGGATGGTGAGGGAGCCAAACCCCACTTGTGCATGTTGGAATGGAAGCGACCGACTCCGGTTCGGATTCTGTTGAGCTTGACCCAAGTCGGCCGAGGCAGGTCCATACCAGGGGGGCGCGCCACCGGGTGAGGTATAAAACGATGTAGTTTCGTGTCGGTGGCACACCACGCTGCATTCCAATTGTCTTCCATGAAGTGTGCTGCGCTGATGGCATGATCGCTGAACGGATGTAGTAATTCAACAGCAGCTGGCACAAAGGGGTGTCTTGACTTTAATTGCCGGGGAGATTCCTGAGGTGGGATGTTGAGTTTTGCATGAAGCAAGTGGTTAGGATCCCCCGCCCGGCGAGCCAGGTGTATAAGGGCTCCCTTTCGGCGAAGCTCAGCAGGTTGGATGCCTGCGAGGATTGGTAAATACTCTGTTGGAGTTGGGCGCAGGCATCCAGTTACAGTTCGCAATGCGTCGTTGATTGGGCTGTCGATGAGACGGGTGTGGGCACTGCGGCACCAGGCAGGGGCGCAGTATTCAGCAGTGGAGTGGACCAACGCCAGGGTTGCAGTGCGCAAGGTGTCAGCACCTGCACCCCAAGTTGTGCCTGCCAAACGTCTCAGCAGGGCGACGCGAGATGTCAGCTTTTTGCGTAGTGACTGTAAATGGTGACGGTATGTGAGTGACCTGTCAAGTGTAACCCCAAGGTATGTAGGTTCTGGGCAAGGCGGCAAAATTTTGCCGTTAACGGTCACTTTCAGGTCACGTTTTGCCTCCCTGTTGTTGAGATGGAAGGCTGCCGTCACAGTTTTACTTTCGCTGAGCTTCAGTTTCCATTGGTGAAGGTATCCAGATATGGTCGTCATGTCTTGGCTCAACGTCATTTCTAATGATTGCCAGTCTTTCGCAGAGTGCAAGATGGCCAAGTCATCAGCATATGCATATTTGTCAGATGTTGTTGATGGTAGGTCATGCATATAGACATTGAAAAGGAGGGGAGCCAAGACTGATCCCTGTGGGACACCGTTTTTGAGTCGCCGCAGTCTACTTGGTTTTCCGCTTCCGGTGGTAAGGGTAAAACTCCTGTTGTGGATCAGTTCCATGATCATTTTGACCATGTGCCTGTCAGGGAGTAGGCGGAGTAGTTTGTAGACTAGGCCACGGTGCCAAACAGTGTCATAGGCTGCTGTTAGGTCGATAAAGACAGCCCCCGCTTTCTTTTTTGCCGAGAAACTCTCCTCAATATCCTGAGTTAGTAGTGTGACTTGGTCTACAGTTGACCTCCCGTGTCGGAATCCAGCTTGTTCTTTGGGAAGCAGTGGGTCAATTATTGGTTCGACACGAGCGTAGATCAGTCTCTCAAGGATCTTGAAAGGGATGCAGAGCAAGGAGATGGGGCGATAGCTCTTTGCATCGTCTAGTGGTTTGTTTGGCTTAGGGATCGCGACGACCAGAGATCTTCTCCATATTTTAGGAATCTTGAGGCGGCGCAGGCAGGACGACAGGAAATCGCATAACCAGGACTTTAGAACATAACCAGCGTGCATGATAAGCTCTGGACATATCCTATCTGGACCAGGGGCCTTACCAGGTTTTAGGTGATTGAGGGCAGCATTAAATTCGCTCCGTGAGAAGGAGCTAGAAATGCTCTCCTGGTCGTGTGTGTTGATCTTCCAAAGCTTTTTCACTTCTTTGGTAACAAACCGATCGGAGGTACGATCACACGGCTTATATATCTCATTTTTTATTACCTGCGATGCGATCTTATTTGCAGGAATGGGACATTGTCGGGGTGATTGTCTTGATCGTCCCGTAAGGTTATTGAGTGTGCTCCACGCTGTACGGCTTGAGTGCGAGAGATCGATAGATTGGATAGTCTCTGTCCAGCGTTCTTTTCTTTTTGCATCGAGTCTTTCCAGAAGAGCCTTGGCGGCTGAGGGCGTTGTTTGACCATCTGAAGAGCTAACAAAAGATTGGTAGAGGCACTCGCACTCTGCATCCCAGCATGGAGTGTAGTTACTTCTACGACCTCGAGGGATGGCTTGTTTGGCACATGTTAAGATGGTGTTGCAAAAGTCCTGGTAGGCCTCGTCCACATTGTGACAGTTAGGTGGAGGTAACTCGTTTGTGAACTTGTTGGTAAGGAGGCTAAAGCGATTCCAGTCGGCTTTACGGAAGTTCCACCGCTTGACTGGTTCACTCGGAATTGGTGTCTTGAGCGGTATTGCGGTAATGAGAGAAGGTCGGTGTTGGGACCGAGGGAACTTCTGTAGCACACGTCTGTCCGGAAGCTGATTGTCGTTGCCAGTGCTAGCAAAGGCCATGTCTGGGTTTGTTCCAGTGCCCCA
Organism: Aplidium turbinatum; assembly: GCF_918807975.1. NCBI lineage: Eukaryota > Metazoa > Chordata > Ascidiacea > Aplousobranchia > Polyclinidae > Aplidium > Aplidium turbinatum. The sequence goes on from NC_137473.1 coordinate 40,166,050, forward strand.
TCGCCCGGATGTAAAGCTGGCTTCGTCTTTGGGGTTGTACAGTGGGGCATAGTTGTTATTTGATGCCCAGTTAGCCAGACATGCACCAGAAGGGCTGGTGATGCGGTATCCCCAGTCGACGTGCTGGCAATTAAAATCGCCAGCATAGAGGCAGGGGTGGGGGTACACTGGGATGGCCGTCGGAGTGAATGGCGAGGGAGGTGGCTTGTAGATGTTTACGATTTTGTAGCCGTTGACGTCCACACTTAGCCATTCAATCTCTGAGTCTGAAGGGGATTGTTCAACCAGTCTCCAGTTCAGCTTCTCGTGGACAAACGTGGCTAAGCCGTGTGTCCTGCTTAGGATTGACCCAGCTAGTGAGTAATTTGGGATCACTAGCCTATCTGCGCTGTGGCAGTGGGTCTCCTGGAGGATGATGATAAGGGATGGTGTAACGGATAAGAATTGGACTCACCGAATAGTAGCAGACCCTCTACATGTACAAGTATGCGAAACTACCAGGAATAACCTATCAAGGCTTTGTTAGTCCGAGGATAAAGATTCAAAACCAACCAAACCAAACCTTATCCTGGTACGGTCGGTGATTTAATTATTTTATGTTAAGTAAAGCTTAACGAATGCAGTATATGATGTCAAATATCTAAATTTGCTTACCAATCAGTGTTTCCCACTCGATCCTCCTGCTGAGAAATGTCAGTCACATCAGCAATGTAAAGCTGATTGATCTCTGCCTCTGTGTACTCAGGCTCAAAACGATAGGGTTTAGGTTCTAGCGTACTTTCTTCTTCATCATCACTTACATCTTCAACCACCGTACTATCTTCCTCTTCGTATTAGAAACCAAGATTCAAAAATTCTCCAATATGACACAAAAAATTTATAGTTACCTAAAGCACCTAAAAATTGACAGCTGTATAAACCACACATACAATAATGATGTTATAATTAAAGTAACTTGCGTTCTTCTGGTGACTATAGGCTACCGCCTACCATACTAGGTTGCGGTCTTCTGGTAACCTAGTAGCCTATAGTTACCAGAAGAACGCAAGTTACTTTAAATTCATTCAATTTAATTTTTTGCTGCTGGCGCAAACATGTACAGAATGACAAGTAAACATACGAATTTGACACCAAGCAATTTTGTGAAGTTGGTTTTTGTCGCCGAAAAGTGCTTCAAACTGTGGTTTAGATTTTTGATTAAAAAATGTTTCTAATTCATCACGAAGATCAAAAACACGTTTCCAAACTTTGCCTCTGGATAACCATCTCACACTAGTGTGAAATAACAAAACATTACTGGATGTATCCAATTCACTGCAAACTTTTGAAAATAGGCGGCTGTTTAAAACACTAGCTTTTACAAAATTCACGACACTTACAACGCTTTTCATTGTATCTTGGAATTCTTGTGGCAAAGTTTCTAAACTAATGAAATTCTAAACTTTTCAGAAGGCCTCAGGTGACCCCAGGCAAATTGTCAGGTGACCCCAGTTGGGGTCACGACCCACATGTTGGGAACAGCTGCACTAGGTTAATGGCCTTGTTGTAAATTAGGCCCTGGGGTACCGTACAGGTTATCAAAACCTAATTCTGTAATTCTAAATAAATACAATAAACCATAAAATCAACATTACTTCATTAACTTGGCGTCTTCTATAAGCTGGTCGCCAGGAAGAAGTCAAATGTGATCTTTCAACTGTTGCACTAGTTTCTGGTGGGTAAGAAAAGATTTAAGATGGACATGCACCGGGTTTCAAGTCAAGTCTTTTGGCATATCCCATTTGGAATTGAAGAAAATTTTTGAAGTCTGCTTCTTGAAAATGCAGACTACAAATTCTGTGGTGTGGTTTTGGTCCACTCCAATGACAAGTTGTGGTGTTGACAAATTTATTCCATTTCCTTTTTTTGTGTACTGTCTTTGGGAAACCCAAACATACTAACTTTATGCAATGCTGTCGTGTCACAGCCAAGCACAACACAAAAGTCAGGCATAGTATTTGCTATGATGCAATATTGTTTCTACAATAGTCAAACTATGATGCAATATTGATTTTATGGACATTTAGTTTTTAGCAATGCTACTGGATTTATACACTACCGTACCTCACCTTTCTAGTAACATTGCTACTATTACTCAAAGAAATATCCTAGAAACTTAAAAGACGTGTAAAACTATCCTGCTAAACTCCTTTGAACGCAACACGTCCGAACTTTGCAACCCAGCGCCCGAAAAGACTTTTGGTATTGCTGGAACTCTTGGCGTTTATGACGTATACTCTAGCAGTGTTTCCACTTTTTGGTCAATTTGAAAAAAATAAAAAATAAATGAAACATTGGACTTTGGGCCTTGCCAGCGCCATTGAAAACCATTTTTTTTTCGATAATTTTTTTAAAAATGTATTCTTGAGTGTTCAGTTTACGCATTTTAATGCTTAATTCCAGTTTGAAAATTTCATTGAATATGCCTTTAACATGTTAAACCATAGATTTTAGACAGACTATATCAACGACAGAGTTGAAGTATTACCAGTAAAAGTTCCGCTGAAATATTTTACTGTCTGAAGCACGGTCTGTCTCAATTATTACCTCCACGTGTATTTCCCAATCTTCATCAGCAAGAAATAGGTTTTCACCAGACACTGCCATTGCTATTCTTGTATAAGCATGAAGCTTCCGCTCCCAGATGTTTGAAATTGTAAGAAAGAGTCATTTTCTGTTTTGCCAATGGAAAGTCAGTCAGCACCAGTCATGCGTGGCAAGGCAGACGCATGATTTTAACTCCGCTTTGGTTTGTTTTATTAAAATCGCTTTTTTCTTTTTTTGGAGTTTCTCGTCTACGTATGTAAAGTCTATGGTCTATTAGAGACATATTTTGGTAGCTGCCCAAATTGGCATGACGCTGTTGGTTAAATGCATTTCGTAGGCTACTACAGTTTGATCACCATGCAATGCAATACATCTATACGGGTGTGCCAAATGAAAATTTTGCGGCACATTTCTTGTGCAAATAAGAGGCTGTGCTAGTGTACTTATAGTTTGATAGGTAAAAGATATTAATTTATAGTTTTTCTTAATTCATACAATTTTGTAGCTTTTTATATAGAAATTTTTGCCCTAATAATTGCAAGATTTTGCCCGAATTCGCGACGTTTTGAAACAACAGGGGGGGCGGCTGCCCCTCTGCCCCCCTGGCTCGTACGGCTATGTCTGGAAATACGGATGTGAATTTGCAAAGCCGTTGCAAGAGCCTTGAAATTGTAAAAAAATGCAAAACGTTAGTTGGAGAGTTGATTGGTGGTAGCCTACAGAACTTGAAGATTTCTAGTAAAACGTAGCTCATTGCTTGAAGCGGTTTTTCGTCTTACTCTCATCAGGAGCTATATCATCAGAATAAAATAAACCTAAATAAGGTGAAGCATGATCACAGTCACCACACTACAAGAAATGACGGGCTATGTCACATATTGAAGCTTTAATATACCAAGCCGACTGTTTCTTAACAGTTCCGCAAACAAAAACTAGTATTTTTGCGGTGAGAGTTTGTAGATATGAATCGAAGGTTTGTAGGCTCAATGTAAGAAAGAAACTTTTGTAAGCTAAGTGTTGAAATATTGCTCAGCTGGACATTTTTCTTGGTGGGAGTGAACTCATCACGCAGTTAGTCACAGCATTGGCAAGTCTCTAGTAGGCCTACAGTAGAATTCGGTTAATTCGTCACCTCAAGGGGATTAGAAAAAGTGACAAATTATACAAACAGGTCAAAACTATTGTACACCACAACGACTAGTATGCTTGGAGCATTTATTTGTTGTTACGCAGTGTGTGAGCTTTGTTGCTCAATTCAACTCTCTTTCGCAAAACACAAATAATGCAATACACAGAAAACGATACAGTACACAACTACACAAGGTTGGTGCAACCAAAATAGCTAACACCCTAAAAAATCTGTGGTTTTTGTTTGTTTTGATTTGAAGGCTTCTCGTGCTAATATGTGGGCACGTGCATTTTGGACACGTTACGTAACATCAGATCGCTGTTATTTTGCATTCTAAAGTAGCGATCTAGCGTCTTTAATGTTTCTAATGCGGAAAAAGAAGTAGATTCAAATTCATCCAGAGAGTTCTTCATCATCGTCCTTTTCTTGATCATCTGCAGGCTCATCCACATCATCAAATTCATGCCGCCGCTTTTTTTTTTTTTCGGCATTAGGCTATGCCCTGCTTCGAATTCAGAGATTATTTTCTCTGTATATGTTTGCGTAACGTACTCAGAGTAGTTCTTGGAATATTGAGGTCCTTTGCTAATCTTGACACATTAACACCTTCTGTGTTCAACTAGGTACAGTACAATCTGCAATCCCTAGCTCAACTTCCATGCACTGTCATATTTTTCTTTAAAGGAATACTAAAGGAAAAACCTGACTTGGCGATTTTCCACGTTCTTTCTGTTTAGCATGCCACCATAAAACCATTTTCAATAACATTTTGCCCCATTGCGGTCTGACCACCATTGCGCGCGTGCTTTTGTCAGAGCTTTCAAAACAAGATTGGGCTTGAGCAGCGAAGCGTGCGACTGTACAGTCTGCGTCACTAGAGACTAGCAATCAGCTGATCTCGCAATAATTGTTACTGCGCGAGGTTTGACTGTAGGCTATGTATGTATGTACATCAAAACACCAGATAGTTTGGTCAAAACATCAGATGTGGTAACGTGGATTTTGTTATTGCTGTCTTTTGTGACGTATTCTCGAGCAGTGTTTGCACTTTTGGTCATTTTGAAAAAAATAAAAAATAAATGAAACATTGGACTTTGGGCCTTGCCAGCGCCATTGAAAACAATTTTTTTTCTGTAATTTTTTTTAAAATGTATTCTTGAATGTTCAGTTTACGCATTTTAATGCTTAAATCCCGTTTGAAAATTTCATGTAGTGGGCCTTTTAGTGATAAGCTTACGTACCGTAGCCTACTTAGATCGTTTGTTTGACATTGCTTTTTCTGTAACTTCGCTCTGACAGTAATCTTGAAATGAAATGCAGAAAATGCAACTCCAACTGGGAAAGCTTTTTTTTACGGTCTAACGGCTCACACTTTGTCCTTTTATTGTATCAATCCGACAATGACTAATCCTATAATGACCCTTTATTTGAGATCAGGGTTGTCAGACAGCTTTTGAGAAAAAGGGCCAAATAATGTCGAAAAAAGGGCCAAACTGGGTAAAAAAGAGCCAAATTGTTCAATAATGTTAATAATAAAGCTTTGGTAGAGAGTTTGCTTCAAATGTTGAACCATAAAGAAATAAAACATAGTAGTAACTTTAACGGGTTTAGCATACTTTATTTCACACAAAATATAACATAATTAAATAAAATAAACTCAAACGTTTTCGACACGTACGTGTGTTCTCATCATCATTTTATGTATTGCAGAATTAAATCTGCAATACATAAAATGAAAAATCGTAAGATAAATTTGACTATGCACTGTCACTGTAACGACACTGGACTGAAAGCACAAACTGAACAAATGATAAGAGAATGATTGCGAGTAAATTATGCGGTGGGAAACAGATCATGTGAGGTGTAAACTACAGGCGTTGGACAAAAACAATTAGAACACACACAAAAGGAACGATGAGCCACAGGCGAATAACTGCCGGTTGAGAGATGGATTGTTACGTTTCAAACGTAACAATCCATCTCTCAACCGGCAGTTATTCGCCTGTGGCTCATCGTTCCTTTTGTGTGTGTTCTAATGTTAATAACGTTGCTAATAAAACATAATAACGTTGCTAATAAAACATAATAACGTTACAAGATTACAACACCACAGCCTACATTCTACAAGAACAATTCCAAATCTTCATCTTCTACAGTGTTTTCACTCGAATCTTTGGCATTGGCATAAAGATTGTCAGTTAAACACTGTCCAAAAAATCCTAATAACACTTTTCAGTCTCAATTTCCGAAAGACATTTAGCCTATTTAAATAGCTAGTTTGATAGTATGTGTCAACTGCTTTCAAAAAGAGCCAAATATTGAAAACAAAGGGCCAAGGGGCCAAACAATTTTTTTTGGGGCCAACTACCTCTAAAAAGGGCCAAATTTCACAAATTTGGCCCCAAAAGGGCCAATCTGGCAAGCCTGTTTGAGATCGCATCGTCGATCGATTTGTAAGTTACTGCGTGAATTAATCCATTTTGCAGCAACTAACACAGCTGTGAATAACGCTCGAACGCATGAATCAAATCTACGAATGACGAATTAGCGAAACAAAATGTTTCTCCGAGATATAAAGAGGTGACGAATTAGACGATGACGAATTAAATGAACTGAAATGTACACAAAAGATAGAACTGACGGGACCGACGAAAGTGTGACGAATAAGGCAAACTGACGAATTAACCGATGACGAATTCGACGAGTTTTACTTTATCTAGAGTGAAAAGGAAAGCAATGAAGTGGCACATTGTCTGTAGTTAGTTTTCATGTAGGGAAGTATGGGACCTGAGGCCAAATTAGGAATATTTGAAGTTTAACCGAACATAGGCCTATATGCAATTGCACCATAAGAAAAATGGTATAAACTGCTACGGTTCCTACTTTATCTGTCTCACACAAATTTCGTAAAATTCCATTGTTTATTGTATGTTTTTTACATATTAGAAACGCCACTGAAACGTCCCATTGGTCTCCATGGATGGGGACCTACGGGATATGGACTGGGGACCGATCGACTTATGAAATCTTCGAGCGTACAGGCTTAAAAATTGACACTCCTAAAGTATTTTTTTGTATGAGCTGTGTTGTGTTCTCTGCCTTTCGATTAAAATGTATTTTCGTTGTAAAGAACACTGCATTTCTTCGATAAGAAATGCACAAAATCAAAATAGAAGTGACCTATGCTTAGACACTTCAAAAGTTACAAGCCATAATGTCCCGATTTATTTCGAACTTGTAAATGCCTGCGAGACGCTTAGTGGCAGCGCAAGGTCTTGGTGGAGACAGAATGCGAACTACGTCTACAATGGTAGGCTACAATATAGAATTTGTAATTCGAGATGACAGTCCAAATGACATTTCCGAAAAAGAATAAACTCTCGGCAATCAAATTTCAACCTGTACGTAGCATTACTTGCCTGTTAAGATAGGACGTCCCTGATCTGGCTATTTCCTCTTCTCCAGAAGTCTTGTAGAAAAACATGAGTTTATCCGGTGGAGGCCACGCACAGCTAAAACAGCCGGTAATCGGTAACCTGTAACCAGGGATGGAGGAACCATTTTAAAAGTAGGTGGGCCCAAACGCGTAGCAGTCAAAGTTAATCAAACTTCTGGGGGGCGAAGCCCCCCAGACCCCCCATGACATTGCTGCATTCTTAATACTTCAAATCGTTTGTGCATTGTGTTTACATGAATGCTTTTTGTGCCAAGCAGCGAAAATTTTCCGTTTTTAGGCCCGATTTGGCCAAACAAATTACAAAATTGTTGAATTGCTCTATAGCAAACAAATTACAAAATTGTTAAATTGCTCTATAGCACTGTACAAAATATGGCGATGTAGGCTACACACAAATAAATTGGCGAAATACAGTACACACACAGTTACAATACCAACCTGGGAGAAATAATCTGCAGCATTGTACAGTAGGCCTGCCCTATGTGCATGCACTGCATAATATGTAATGATATCATTGTTTTAACCTTAGAGAACAATTAAATTTATTTATAGATTAGGCCTACCCCCACCAATCACACCCACATGTTCTACCCATCAAAAGTGGGCTCAACAGAAAAGTTTGAAGATTAGATTTAATCATTGAGCTATCAAAGATAACACAGGCCAACAAAAAATTTTAAAGGCACGGCATGTGAGAGTCATTTTAGGGTATTTCGAGGCTTCTGATTCCGAAAATGCACTTGTTTTTTCGAATTATCTCTAGTTTTTGAGATAGCCTACAACAAAAACGTTTTTTTTTTCAGTTTTGAACCCCTGTAGATTTAACGTCGTGTCGTTTATTACATAGACAAAACTGAAAGTAATGCCAGGCACCTTTCTGAGTTGTATAAATGCTATTTGGAACCAATCACGTTAATTATAACCCAAACCAACGGCTATTTAACGTTTACTGGCCTAGTATCAATCAAAATACGACGTGAAGCAAGCCTTAGGATACAATTAAGATGTAGAATATATAACTTGTGCTTTGCGTCAATATAGGCCTATTTGTTGACTTCATCAGTATCAGACTTAGCCTACTAACTATAAGCTACTAAGTAGCCTACTAGGCTAACTATAAGCTACTAAGTAGCCTACAAACAACAAAATACTGTAGGCCTATACATACATTGTTTTGCTTAACAAACTAGATGAATAAGCAAAACAAAGCCATCGATGGACAAACGCAATTCTTTATTATGGTAACTTAGGCCTACTATACTGACCAACACCCATCAAGGTACGAAGGCCATTTATATAATTACAGAATACAAAATTGTGTTCAATAAAGTAGCTGCAATTTTATCCTTGTTACGGAAGAACGTAATCTTGGTTCGAAATTCAATTCCTGGTAGTTTCGAAAATTCGAAAAAACTAAGTGCATTTTTGGAATCAGGGGCCCTGAAATACTCTAAACTGACTCTCACCTTTTGTGCCAAATTTTTTTCTTGGCATGTGTAATCAAACTAGTGTGTATCAAATGAGTGAAGAGCTTTTTTTTCTGGAACTCCTTCTTTAATTTGCCGTTTTCGCTACCTTTTCAAAGAAATTCGGCTTTCAAAAGTGGGTGGGCCAGGCCCACCCAGAAAATAAAGTAGGTGGGCTTAGGCCCACGAGGCCCACGTGGTTCCTCCATCCCTGCCTGTAACCTGTAATTGATAACTGGCTTGTGGTGGCCAAGCGTTCATAGCGACGTCGCTTTTTGATCCTTCGATGCCGGCTCTTCCTATCATTGCGAAGCAGAATTCGCCAAGCGTTGAATTGTTCACCCACCAATAGGGAATGTGAGCTGGGTTTAGACCGTCGCGAGACAGGTTAGTTTTACCCTACTGATGAACGCTTGTCTCGCGATCGAGGGTCGTCGCGACAGCAACTCTGCTCAGTACGAGAGGAACCGCAGATTCGGACATTTAATACGTGCGCTTGGCCGATCGGTTAGCGGCGCGAAGCTACCTTCCGCGGGCTTACGACTGAACGCCTCTAAGTCGGAATCCCTCCTGACAAGCGACGATTTGTTCGCGTCCGGTCCGGAGAGGGCGAAGGTAGAGGCGCAAGCCTCGGCGAAGGTAATATAATTTTAGGATTCTCTACCATTGAAAAGTATTAAAAATTGTTCAATGATCGATGTCTTCCAGCTTAGGAGTGCTTGGTTATCTAATCTTGCAACAACATACAAGTTAAAACCAGTGACGTATCTAGAAAGAAAATTTTAGGAGAGCAAAAGAAACTTTTGTGGGTCAAATATCATTCACCTTAAATTACAATGGGATTAAAAAATATTAAAATTTATTTTTTTGCTAACTACATTTATTGTACCACGTCTATCATTAATGCCAAATCATCCACTTCGGGTAACAAGAATCCTCCAGTGATTTTCTGTGAGCGTTTCATATATTTCACTTCAAAGTCTCCATCGTCATCTGGTCCATTTATAAGTTTGTCACGGCTATAAACTGCCTGAATCTGCTTCTTACGGTGAACACTTTGACGATAATGTTATAGCCAACTTTAAGAAAGTTTGTCTACGGTTCATGTTCACTGGCTGTTACACTTTCTGTTTGTTGCTTATCACTGTCATCAGTAAATGATGCGTCGTCATCAAAGTCAGACTGAAGCGACACTGCCATGTCACTATCGCTACTGGAAGATGAAGGCAGTCTTGCTCGTTTGGTGAACACGTTTGTAATAATTGAAAAAAATCTTCAAGTTTAGGAATAGAATTTCAATGATATCCGAGCAAAAAAAGTAAATTAATTAGAATCGCAATCAACTTCGTATCACTACTAGACCACAGGTCCCCACACTTCTATTTTGATTTTTACCTTTAAATTCTTCCCAAAAAACAAACTGTCACATGTGAGCTAAGCATTTTCTACAAACCACTACACCAGGCCCGTAACTAGGAGGGGCGCCGGGGCTGGCCCAAAAATGTTGGCCCTCCGGGGAATGAATGATGTTAATTAGCTCTGTTCGCTGACTTTTCATTTTTATTCTCTATTTTCTTGTGTTATTTAATAGTAAACATTGTGTGTTTAATGGTGTGGTAGAATGTTGTGTTAAATAGACAGACTCGAGATTTATTGCTGGTAAGACCCAAAGTAGGCCTAAACCAGTTTCCAACTGAGCTAAGCAGTGTGATAGCCGATCAGTCTCCAGAATACTGTGCAGTTGACTGCCACTAAGCGTTATTAAAGTACCCGACAACCACCTTGGCATTTGCGTTCTATGCTTCTGTTCCAGACAATTTTCACCAAATCAAACGTCATATAAAAACCGTTATGGTCTACTTAACCTAGCTGGCATCTTACGTCATGGAAATTGCTAGAAAATGTCCAAATATTGCACCATCGGTCGTAAGACCTGATGAAATATTGCATCACTACCTTTGAACACCGGTTTGAATTGCGTGACAATGGGTTTCACTATTGCGTCACAGTACTGTCTACGTGCATTTGAGATATCTCAAATGATTCTGGTCATTCGTAAAATTGTTTGTTAGAAGTCAGTCGCAAATTTAACTGTTTGCTTGGTGCTTGCTAGCTGGACAAATTTTCCGTCTTTTATCTAAGTAATCTGTTCTGTAGTGACAAGTTTTAGTGGTGTACGGCGTTGCACCCCGATTTTCGATAGCCGCGGGCTAATTTTACAGGAATACAATTTTGAATAGACGTTTCGAAGGAGTGTTTTTTTTCGGTCATTACATACAGACGAACGGATCCGGGAACTTTATGTTACAATTTTCCCACGAAGAGATTATGGTTTACCGCTGTAACCAGCTTCTATAGGCCTACTTGCTGACTAGCAGTTTGAAACTCAGATTGGCAGACAATTCATGGTTTTACACGTCTGTTCGTGCCCTTTCAAGAAAAAAGTGAAGACTTCTTGGACCGTGTATCGCTCATTCCACTATATACGCAACTGAGGATAAATAGCCTACTCCATCAGAGGCGGAATTGCAAGTCGCAAAACAGCTCCTATATGACCATGTGAAGTTGCAGAACAGCAGGATTCCAATATAGACATAGTACTGAAAGAACTGCACGATCAACGATTTGCATTCCTGAATGTATACAAGCTTGTCGCTACTGTGGCATCATTCGGGTCCAGTAGTGCGGTTTGTGAGAGTGGCTTCTCGGTCTTATCTCGGATAAACGAGCTCGGGACTTTACTAAATCCCGAAGACAAGCCTACACGCGGGTCTATGTTCTAGACGAGACAGGCCAACTTGGTTCTGTTGGGGTTTGAAAAGGAAATGACCGAGAAAATAGACCTGGACATTTTTGTTAATAGATTCAGTGAAGTCCATCCACGCCTTCTGTTAAGGTAGGACCTAACCTATCTATGGCGAGGATATATTTCAGTGATTGTGTGAAATACATTCTCACTATTATCACTAAAGGGTTGATCTTAAAGAGATGATTGTTGATTCTGCACTAGAAAAAATGTGGTGCATTGTACAATTATTTACAAAATTCATGAGTGACAGGTGCAGCGGCTGCAGACCTATTTGATCATAGTTCAACGCCTATTTTCTGGTTTGTTATGGTTTGTCAACAAACCATCCTTGAAATCTTTTTGAGTTTTGCGTAAATGTTTCACCGAATTTGACACTAAAATCCACGAGGCTTTGCTAATAAAATCATGCAGTCCTAGCCTCAATACGCAGTTGTTTGCCGCAGGTGCTTCTTATTTGCTTAATGTCTTTTCTTAATTCATCATCCTATGATGCGTGTTTGCCTCGCGGAATTAACCACCATGTGATGTGCCTTTCTCCTCTGCTTTGCTGTTTCATTCTTATGCATTTCGTTTTCAATTTATTGTGTAGATCAGTTATTTATTTCAATGTAGATGTAAAATCAGTTCTTTTTCGTTACTTGAAAAGGGCTGACATGTGTATGGCCAAAAACGTTCGTAGTTTATAGTTTATGTTCAGTTTAATATATTATGTTAAATGCCGTGTGGTTGCTTGGATTCATCTGTTTATGGTTGAAGAAAGTCACCTCTTTACCAAAATTGTATTACCAAGAGATATAACATAATTAAAAATCAACTCAAACATTTTCGACACGTACGTGTGTCCTTATCAGGAATTACTTATATCTGTATTCTTTCATTTTATGTATATTGCTGATCTAAGTAATTCCGGATGAGGACACACGTAGGCTAGGCTACGTATCGAAAACGTTTCTTGATGTTTTAATTATGTTATATCTCTTTGTAATAAAACATGTTAAACCCGCTAAAGGTACTTTATTTTGTTTGTTTATGGTAGCCTACAACTTTATGCGTTTCCGCGAAATTTCAGCACACAACTATGGACACTTTGGTCACAGCGGTAAACCATAATCTCTTCGTGGGAAAATTGTAACATAAAGTTCCCGGATCCGTTCGTCTGTATGTAATGACCGAAAAAAAAACACTCCTTTGAAACGTCTATTCAAAATTGCATTTCTGTAAAAATAGCCTCAAAGCTGTCGAAATTGGATGCAACGCCGTACACCACTAAAACTTGTCACTACAGAACAGATTACTTAGATAAAAGACGGAAGTTTTGTCCAGCTAGCAAGCACTAAGCCAACAGTTAAATGTGCGACTAACTCTCAAGCAATCATTTCACGAGTGACCAGAATAGATAGCAATATCTCAAACTCACGTACGCAGTACTGTGACGCAATAGTGAAAGACATTGTCACGCAATTCAAACAGGTGTTGAAAGGCAATGATGCAATATTTCATCAGGTCTCACGTCCGATGGTGCAATATTTGGACATTTTCTAGCAATTTCCATGTCGTAAGATGCCAGCTAGGTTAAGTAGACCATAACGGTTTTTATATGACGTTTGATTTGGTGAACAATTGTCTGGAACATAGCGGCCCCTAGTTATGACAGTCTGACATGGCATAACTAAAAAAGAATTGACGACAATTGTGAGCCAATGAATAAAAACACACGATACTCAAATTGTTTGAATCACTCACGTTTAAGTTAATACGTAACTACAAAGGGCATGCAAAGAATGAACAACAATACGGAATAATACACGACGATACATGAAATTGGTACCATAGGTACATGCTAAAATGACGCTATATACAATGTGGTCACAGCGGTAAACCATAATCTCTTCGTGGGAAAATTGCAACATAAGATTCCCAAATCCGTTCGTCTGCATGCAATGACCGAAGAAACACACAATTGAACTTCTTTTCAAACAGTGTATTTCTGTAAAATTATCCCGCGGCTATCGAAATTGAGATGCAACGCCGTACACCTCTAAAACTGTCACTACAGAACAGATTAATTGGATAAAAGACGGAACTTCTGTCCAGCTAGCAAGCACTAAGCCAACAGTTAAATGTGCGGCCAACTTTCAAACAATCATTTCACGAATGACCAGAATAGATAGCAATATCTCAAACTCACATATGCAGTTCTGTGACGCAATAATGGAAGACAATTATGAAGTCATTCGAACAGGTGTTTAAAGCTGATGTAATATTTCCTGTTTAAACAGGTTTCAAACTGAAACAGGCCCAAACAGGTCCAAACAGGTTTGACACAAGTCTTATGAACGATGGTGCAATTTTGGCACATTTTCTAGCAACTTCCATGACGTAATATTCAGTAGAGCTGAACGGTTTTTATATGACGTTTGATTTGGTGAAAAATTGTCTGGAACATAGCGGCCCCTGGTTATGACAGTCTGACATGGCATAACTAAAAAAGAATTGACGACAATTGTGAGCCAATGAATAAAAACACATGATACACAAATTGTTTCAATCACTCACGTTTAAGTTAATACGCAAATACAAAGGGCATGCAACGAATGAACAGCAATAAGAATAATACGACGATACATGAAATTGGTACCATAGGTACATGCTAAATGACGCTCTATACAATGGTTGCGATAATAACCGACTGTTCTGGGCTCAGACAAGTGTCGGCCACCGCAGACAAAACCAGGCTCAAACCCTAATACTTAGGTGTTCTTTACGGGGGCGAGGCACGAAATATCCCTCAACACGTAGTCTACTTTCACTTTCCCCGTACTCTCATCATAGTTGCAGACGGCAACTTTAGCTCTACGAACCACAGGCTTCCCTTTCCTAATTTGTGGAACTACCTCATGCACCCTCCCAAGTTGATACTTCCCACGTTTACCAATGTCTTGGAGAGAACCTACCACTACAAGTTGACCAGGCTCCAAATTCTCGGCCATTTTTAGCCATTTTTTCCGGCCCTGAAGCCCTGGCAAGTAAAAATCTATCCATTTGCTCCAAAACTGCTGAGAAAGTGACAAATTGAACAGATAATCCCTTCTTAGTTGGTCACGATCATGTGGTTGCCCAACAGCACAGTATGGGTCTAAGTATGGGGTCAAAAGTGAGGCAGGGGTGATGACAGTAAAATCCCTAGGGTCGTCACTCAAAGGTACCAAAGGGCGTTCGTTCACGATCCGAAAGGCACTGCTGGTGTACGTAAGCAGTTCAATAAAATTGGGCTTACGTATTGAAGAGTCTAAAATGTGAAAAAAGTATTTGGTCATATCGGCCACGAAACCAAATCTACTCAGCCGAAATCTAGCCAAAAGATCTGCCAAAAGGTTTAACAAGTTAGGACCCGAAAACATTACATCATTAACACAAGTTCCTCGAAATTCAGACTTGCCATCGTAAACAATACGCTTTTTTAATTGTGACGTCACAAAGTATGGTAAATACCACTGAAAGCCCTTGACATTTCCTGCTTCACCAGCACGCTCAATATAACCATTAGATTTAAGATCCTTCATGGTGTCAGTAAGGAAATCACGAAGTTCAGGTTGTTTTAAAGCCTTCTTCCTTAAAGCAGCAGCTCTATCTGACGCCAACACAAAATTGTTAGGTAGATCAATATCTTCCTTCAACGGAACAGGTATCTCAAATCGACCATCTTTCAACTCAATATTTGGTTCAACAAGTTCTCTAGCCAAAATGTCATTGCGAGACAATTCACAGGTTTCATTTTGCAAAGTCAAATCCTGAATGACTTTATTCAGGTCTGCTATTTCCATATCACAAGACTCAATTTTACGCTGAAAGCCAGAGATGACATCCGACTCTGAAGACGTCTGCACTCTGCACACTTTAGCAACGCTTTCAACTAAGGGTGACTTACCACCACAAGCCAACCAACCGAGAGGAGTGAGTAAAGCATGCGGTTTACTACGATTTTCACCAACACGTTCTTCTTTTGCCCACATCAAATAAGCGTTGTCGTTGCCAATCAGTACATCTACAGTACTACAATCATTCAAATGAAACATATTCACGTCATGAAAATGACGAAAACCACTTAAGTCCAACAAGACTTCAACAATCGGAAAAACTTCACTCTGCCAATCTCGGTAACCGGCCCTGCGTCAAGTGCCTCTACAAGTATGCGAACAAGTACCAGGAATAACCTACCAAGGCTTTGTCAGTCCGAGGATAAAGATTCAAAACCAAACCAACCAAACCAAACGACTGGATGTTGAGTTTAACAAGGTCAGCACAAGTAGGTTTCTGACCAGCCAGAGTGTCCATTTTAAACGACGCTTGATCATACGGTTTAACGTCAAGTTCGCCCACCAAATCACTCGAAACAAACGTCAACTGCGAACCAGGATCATGCTGACAATACACCAACTTCGATTTGCCAGTTATTGGATTCAAAACACGAGCAGCAGTAATGCGGTTAAAAGCTGCTTTAACATTTCCAATCTTAACATTACGGACAGGAAATCTGGCACAAGCATCATCTTTCCCAACCAAATCCAGAGAATCACGTGACGTCACATAAAAATCATGCAGAAGAAAATAGTGTTTCCTCTCGTTGTTAGGGCCACACTTACGACAGTTGTTTGCATGAACGCAATCCCAAACCATATGCTGGCGCAAACAATTCAAGCATTTGCCAGCTTTTACAATGACACCTCTCCGATCTTTAGGTGTCAAGCGCAAAAATTCTTTACAATTAGACAAAAAATGATATTCAACTTGACCACGTGACGAACAATAAATACATGCCGGTAGGTCTTTACTAGCCTCACCACCGCGCGGTGCGCCAACAGCAGTCGAGTACTGTGAACTACCTGAAATCACATTATCATGGGGTTTTACGGATGTCTGCCTAACCGGACATGAAGGCAATTTTCCTTTGCCAAACTTTTTAAAATGCTGCGACTCACCAGAATCGCCCATTAGCATAATACTAAAATCAGTCGACTTGCGCGTTTCCTCCCGTACTACGAATTCAAACAAACTCTGAAAAGTAGGCTCATCAGTACCACCATACTGATCACCTAAAAAGTCAAGATAACGCTGCTTAGCGTCAAACGGGAGTCGCTTAGCCAAATCCAAAACGAAAAGTCCTTCCAATTTATCACGCTGACCATAAGCTTGCGCGTAAAGCAAACACTGCGACAATTCATCTTTAAACTCTTTCAAATCACTGGAAAAAATCGAAGTCAATTTGCTACCATAGCGATACTTTCTAATTTCCGGTTCGGCGAAAAGACCTCCACGAACCCCAAAACGCTGGGACAAGCGAGCTAACGACATTTCTATCCTGTCTTCCTCTGACAAGCCAGGAGTGTCGGAAACCAAATTAGCAATCGTTTGCGCAGCTGTTCTAACACAAGCTGCTTGTAACAAAGTCAAACAAGTTCCCTTAAAGGGCGAAGCTGCCATTAAGGCCGTAATACGATTTTTAAAGAAGATAAATGGCATATTATTACCATCGTAACCAATCAAGGCCGCCTTATCGAAAAACGTCCTACTATTTTGGTATTCAAAAAAGCAATCCTGTTGTTGAGAACTCGATTTAGCGGAAGAAGACAAGCTATATCCCTTAAGGGGCTGGTGGGGCTCAGTCACATGCACAGCCCGATCACGATCCTCACAAACGTTAAAATCAGGAGACGCGATACGCCTCTCACATACACCCAAATTACGTGTAGCTGGGCGATCAAAAACTAGCGGCGCAGAAAACTGTGAAGGGGGCAAGACATTACTGCTGATGGCGGCCCCGTGACCTGTACGCCCGGGGGGAGGAGTTAGGTTATAATTCACAGGCCTTGGCTCTACAGCCTTCGGAAGACCCTTAGCCGCGGCCCCGAGACCTCCTGAAACAGCTGGAAAACGTGTGGATTGCCCTGGTCCACTCACGGACTGAACAGGCGCCTGGAAAAGGTTATGTAAATTAAATTGCGATTGATGTTCACTTCTGGAATGGCTAGAAGAGCCCTTCTTAGAACTACGCCGGGAGCCCAAGTCCGATCTATATTCAGCTAAAACTACCTCTTTACGTTGTTCAGCCCTCAACTGAGCGTCTTTGAGTGCGAACTCAGCAGCTCTCGCTTCGGCTTTCGCGGCGGCCTCAGCAGCTCTCGCTTCGGCCTCAGCTCTCGCGGCGGCCTCTGCTCGTACAGCCTCAGCAGCTCTCGCGTCGGCTTCAGCTCTCGCGGCAGCCTCAGCTCGTATGGCCTCAGCTCTCGCGATGGCCTCAGCAGCTCTTGCTTCGGCCTCAGCTTGGATCTGGAGCTCCTCTCGTCTTAGCTGTAGGTTAATTTGTGCCACTATCCGAGACGAACTCCTAGACATCCTAGTGCTTATATTTGAGGCGCTATCCTCAGGATGTATGTCAGCATCCAACATTTCGGAGTAGGCTACTCACTTTCTTTTTGTTCGAAATTATTCTTTAATGAGTTAAATTCGGGATCTACCCTATCACGAAGTTCTGCCAAATTTGCAGAGTTAAAAATTTTACTTAAAAGAGCATGGAAATGCCGTAAGTTCTCTTCTAAAGTAGAAAACTTAGATCTAAAAATTAACAGTTCCTGCTTATCACTCAAAGAACCTAGGGCTACAGAAAGTTCCCCAATTTGAGTCAAAATATCCCTTCTAAGATGCCGGGCCTCTCGAACTGACTTAGCCTCATCGTTACTGGGTCCCTCCCCAGAATGGCCTGCCCGACCGCAAAGAACATCATCAGATTTAAACTCAGTCGAGTCGACGGCGGTCGAGTCCCTGTCGCCACCGAGTGTAGACATATTAAATGTTGGGGCTCAATTTAACAGTTAAAAAATTAAGTTACACAAACACACAAATTTAAGTTATAAAAAACTTAACTGCAAAGACCGTAAAAATACAAAAAGAATTTAAATGCACGATACCGTAGCTGTACGGGTATATGAAGTCCTAAAGTCCACAAAACTTGCTTGGATTCGTTCACTTGAATCTTCAAGCACAGATCGATTGTCTTTAATCTTTTTTTCTTCAAATGAATGTCAATGTTGTTTTTTTCTTCAGAACCAACAAAGAAACGCCTTTAATTTTTAACTTGAAGTTCTTCAGTACCAACTGAGAAGAAATGTCTTTAATTTTCTTTGCTTCTGTAGACTACCAACCAACAAGATCTTCTTTTATTATTTCTTTGCTTCAGTACCAAACACTAGACAGAGCCACGTCTTTTATTTTTTCTTGCTTCAAGTTCTTCTTGGCCTACCAGCTAACAAGCGACGTCTTTTATTATATATGTATGTGCTTCTGAAGTACTTCTGCACTAGCTGACAACAACACGTCTTTTATTATTTATGCCTTCAAGTGCTTCTTGACCTACCAGCTAACAAAAACGTCTTTTATTATTTATGGTCACAGCGGTAAACCATAATCTCTTCGTGGGAAAATTGTAACATAAAGTTCCCGGATCCGTTCGTCTGTATGTAATGACCGAAAAAGAAACACTCCTTCGAAACGTCTATTCAAAATTGTATTTCTGTAAAAATAGCCTCAAAGCTGTCGAAATTGGATGCAACGCCGTACACCACTACAACTTGTCACTACAGAACAGATTACTTAGATAAAAGACGGAATTTTTGTCCAGCTAGCAAGCACTAAGCCAACAGTTAAATGTGCGACTAACTCTCAAGCAACCATTTCACGAATGACCAGAGTAGATAGCAATATCTCAAACTCACGTACGCAGTACTGTGACGCAATAGTGAAAGACATTGTCACGCAATTCAAACAGGTGTTGAAAGGCAATGATGCAATATTTCATCAGGTCTTATGACCGATGGTGCAATATTTGGACATTTTCTAGCAATTTCCATAACGTAAGATGCCAGCTAGGTTAAGTAGACCATAACGGTTTTTATATGACGTTTGATTTGGTGAACAATTGTCTGGAACACATTTATTTTTCACTTTTCTTGTTTCCACAGGTTGGCAGGTTGCTAATATTTTCAGATGGCATAAGCAAGACATATTTGAGCAAAAGCAGAAAAAATAGCCAAGTTTCATCAATATTAGGCCTATAAACTTTTTTGGGATCACGTCCAGTTGTCCACAGATCAATAGTAGGCCTAGCATACAAATCATTCAAAGCCAGTAGGCCTACTTCAGGGTTTTCTTTATCCACTTCAGCTCTTTGGAGAAGAACTTTTCATATATTCTTTCTTGCTCTGAATCGGTTTAGCCACTGCCATGAAGTTATTCTCTGATATCAACAGCTGTTCAGCGATTTGTTAAAATAGCCAATGAGAATGGAACCGGAAAGCTTAAGCGGCACATGCGAGCAATCACATGCCATCATACCCAAAGATAGAAAACAAACATGCACTTGCAGGCTATTGTTGCGGTGTAAAAGAGTTCATTGTCGTCGTGAGCTTCTGTGGCCAGACAATTTTTTCACCACCTTTATTTATGATGTTTCCGGTCTACACTGGAAAGCTACTAAAGAGCATTGCAAGTCTTTGGTTCATCACACAAGACACGCAGACCTTCCAATCAGTTGGGTGGATTGAAGATGGTGCAATCGTTGATGATGTGGTCTGCTGTCTGTTTCTCAGCACTACATTCACAAGTAGAAAACACCATTCCACACTGTCGCACGGCCGAGCGGAAAAGCCAGACGCCCGCATGCTCATTGTGATATCCGCTCCGATAGCTCAGTTGGTTAGCGCGTGACTTCTGAAATGAAGAAGCTTCAAGATCAAGCGGCGCTGGTTCGACTCTGGGGGTGTGCGCTTGAGCAACGCACGTTAAGGACTGCATTCCATTCAGCGGCATCTAATGGATGGAATAATTCCCAGCAACAAGACTTTAATAATCGGAAACTTCACTCTGCCAATCTCAGTGACCGGGCCTGCGTCAGCACGTGATTCAATGCCTCTACAAGTATGCGAAACTGCCAGGATTAAGCTCTTCAAGAAGCTTTCTCAGTCTGAGGATAAAGATTCAATCAATCAATCAGTAGCCAATTGCTACCATAGGCTATACCAGTGGTTCTTAACCGGGGGTAAATTTACCCCCTGGGGGTAAATTTCACCTACCGAGAGGGTAACTTTACTGAATCATAAATTAAGGCTTTCAGACAAAATTAGATCTGTGGAGTAGAGGAGTTCAAAAAGGAATTTACGCAAATTTTCCAACATTTGATGATTGGAAAGTCAGTAGAAGTCGCAACGAGATTTCTGACCTCAAAGTCGAAATATGCCAACACCTTGCCGCCTTAAAAAAGAACTTTGACGGTTACTTCGAAGGTGAAAGTTTTAACAGTACTGCTCTTTGGATAATTCATCCCTTCAAAGCCAAGTTAGAAAGTATTGCTGACGATGATCTTTGCAAAGATGAATTGATTGATCTTCAATGTTCAAGAACGCTTTGTTTTAAATTCTTATCATGCAATGGTGACTTTTCCAAGTTTTGGTGTGGATTAGTCGAAGAGTTTCTTACGCTGACTAAGCGTGCATTTGAAGCTATTATACCTTTTCCCACTACTTATCTGTGTGAAGCAGGGTTCTCTTCATTGTTGACTAACAAAACATCGATCTCGCTTAGTTCCCAAAGACGACATGCGAGTAGCTCTTTCAACGACTGTTCCAAGACATTATTTTTCACAGGACCCCGTCAAGAACAATTGTGTCTTCGGCAAATAAACAGCTTGTTTTTGATATTTGCCAAGGTAAATCCAGACAAAAAGGATGTTTTGCGTATCTTCGCATAGTTGACTGGACACGATGACATCACAAGGGGCCACCAAAACGGTGGGGGTAAATTTTACTTTTTTCATTCGGCAAGGGGTAAACGAGACAAAAAAGGTTAAGAACCCCTGGGTTATACGATACCTACTTCAAGAGAGGACAAAACAAAAAAAACGCTAAGTACGCACCTACCAGGTAAGTAGGTAAGTACAGTAAAATATTGAGCTATGGGTCGTAGAAATTAAAGCTTGCCTAGGGTGCAGAATGGCCTAATAAGTGACTTTCATTCAGAATTCTATTTATGGTTCGCCCAATTACCGCAGTAATGTCCAGTCTATCAGCTTCGTTAATCAGAAGTTCAGCGGCTGGCACGAATGAGTGTCTTGATTTCAGTCGACGGGTATGCTCGTTTGAAAAAACCGGGGACCTTGGAGTGAAAAAGATGATTGGGCTTTCATACCCGTTGACCGAGAAACAGAGCCTATATTGCAGCCACTTGAATAAAACTTAGTTTTAACTAATGTTATGAAATCTCAATGACAAAGCGAGATAATGAATGTTCTCGCAGACAGGGCCGGATTTAGCTGATGGGGGGCCCGGGGCACTTTTAGATCGGGGGCCCCCTCGCAAAAAAAATTTTTGCGCCTTAGGCGCGAAAAACTACGTCTACAGTAGCATTAATCCAGCACTGCACTGCACAAACATTTTGCAGAAACTTCAAAGGCTGAAAGAAAAATAAAACATAAAATCACATTTTTTCCACGTAGGGGGGGCCCTTCAAAAGTCGGGGGGCCCGGGGCACCTGCCTCCTCTGCCCCCCTAAATCCGGGCCTGCTCGCAGATAGTAAACTTTTTGATCATCATTGGTTTGGTTGGTTTTGAATCTTTATCTTCCGACTGACAAAGCATTGATAGGTTATTTGTGGTAGTTTCGCATACTTGTGGAGGCTTTTGACGCAGGGCCAGTTACCGAGATTGGCAGAGTGAAGTTTTCCGATTGTTGAAATGTTGTTGCCGGGAAATTATTCCATCCACTAGGTGCCGCTGGATGGAGAGGAGTTCTGAAATGCGTTGCTCAAGCAGGTAGGCACTTTAACATGCAGATGTCCAATCCAACCACGAACCAATCAGATGCTACGTTGTTTGTCCAATTGTGACCATTCCAGCTGTCAGCCAGAGAATTGATTATTACTTTGAACTTGTTTGGTAATTACAGAAGAAAAAAGAGTTATAGCATAGGTGGGAGTCAAACCCACGTCAATGAAATGACTACCACCGCCTTAACCCTCTACGCCAAGTCAACGGATGGCAAAGCGATGATTTAATTTACCTAGAATTTGCGTTTTTCCTTTGTTCTTCCTAAACGCAACCTTGATGACGTCATGAACAGCGTAGCTTCTGATTGGTTAATGGTTCGTGGTTGGTTCGTGGTTTATTAGAAATCTGCTTGTTAAAGTGTTTCCCGGTCAAGCGCACACCCCGCTAGTTGAATCAGCGTCATGTGATCTTGAGTCCGGCGCTTGGCCACTGAGCTAATGGGGCGGTATTTTAGTCTACTTTCAGCAGTTCCTCTTGCAAAATTTTGGCGCAAATTTTACGAAGAATGTCTTTCTCACTGGCACCCAACAGTGGATGAGATTGAAGTAGAGTGTCCCGCTTAAGAATACGATTTGGAGACCTGCAACAAGACAGAGAACCAAGGCAGGTAGATTGAACTGAACACTGTCTTGGCGAAAAGTTTGCAAAGTTTTTGGATGAAAGTTTGCAAGATCACAAGGTCGTTTACAAAATTTAACGCGCAGATCATATAACCTACTTAAATCCTAAGTAGAGCGGGCGTAGAGCCAGTTCAGTCGACCCATCAAAGTCAGCAGGGCTGCAAGTGATAGTCCGCATATGCACTAGGCCGAATAAACAAAGTTGTGACAGCCATGCAGCCAGTGTCGGCGCAAGGCTATTTCGCAACCTAAGCAGGTGTAATTTCGGCGCCCTATTTGTCAACACGTGTAATAAATGAACAATAAAATGTATGATATTTTCAGGTTTTAGTAACTAAAACTGCTGTTGATTAAATTGCTTTATGGTAGTGAATAGCAGTTCAAACTTCATTGCTAGTCAAAATATGCACTATGCTCTTTTATCACAATATTTACTTTTGTTTCGTTATTAATTCCGCCATGTCGAACTCGGAAGCATGATGACTCTATTGAGGCTGGGTGGATTGAAGCTGCTAGCGTTGACATGGGTGGTAATTCAGTAAGTAGGCTACTTTTGAACCAGGGCCCGACATCATTTCAGGTACTTGGAAGCTTGTTGAAAAGCCTAAGATGTTTTTATAAACGTTCCATTGTTGCACTCTAACAGGTGACCTGTCCTTCCTTGTAAAACATAGGCCTACAGCCCTACACCTAATTTTTTCACAAAAAAATATTTTTTTGGAAGTATCAGTTTTTAAAGAGGACCCGAAATTACGCTTTTTACCTAGCCTATAGCTTGTCCTCTCAACCGTTTTTGATACTAGCAAGTAGCATTTACAATAGTATGATTGTGCAGGATCTCAACAGTTTTAAACCATCCGTACAACTTTCTCATTTTGTATCTTAAAGTATGGGCTGTAGTTCGTGCGAGTGCGACAATATTCAAAACACAAAAACATCTTTGTTCAAAGAAAAACAATTTCAAAAACGTCACAAAACTAATACCGTTATGTTTTATATAAGTTTACCATGAAAAAACACGATTTTTGGTAACTTCGGTTTGACTGTTACCAACAGTTGGTAAAATCTGCAAAGAATGACAAAGACAAGAACAAATTAAGTCATTTATATCTCATATTTCAAGATGAACGTGCCACAGACAAGAAAAAAAATAGTGCATTTATGTACGTGAGATTTTTTACTGCAACTTTAAGATACACTACAGTATAGCCTACGTATTACATTTTGTTAAATATTTACAACAACTTTCTTACCAATAGGTTAAAGTAGGCCTACTTTCTAACATGTAGGGATACAGTACCGGTAGCCTACATTTTTACAAACGTCATTTTAACTGCTATAGCGTAGTGCGCTATTTACAGCCTGCGTGCATGCATGACAAATCATTGATGAAATCGTTAAACAGATGTACCGGTTTGTCAATTTCTTCAATGAATAAAAACTAAGCAGTAAGCATGTACATTTTTAAACTTCATGGTTGTTACGTCTGAAAGAAAAGTCAAAGTTTATTTTATTCACATCCCGGAGAAATAGTAACATTAATTGCCTTCCTCTTTGACCACTGAACAAAGAATTTTCAATCTATTTATTAAACTTCTGCATGATTCCTTGGTAGCTCGATTGAAACCGCGGTTTCTCAAATTGTAAATTAAGCAGTTCCACAAACTATTGCTCATCAGAACAACAGATGATATGGGAACTAGTGCAGCAAATAGATTAGGATGTAAATACCAATCATCATAATAATGTAAATCGCAAAAGTCCACTGCAGTGATCGGAATCATACAAAAAGAGAAGACCAGCACCATGATCGCAAGAGTTTTTAAAAGCTCCCATTCTATTTTCTGCTGTCTGCTTTCCTGAGACTGGTGAACAAGTTTTTGCCTACTTTTTTTCTTGTAGACGCAGAATGTTGCAATTGTGGTAATCCACATTCCAATGAAAGGAATTAGCATAAGACATGAATACATAATTATACCTTCTATTTCTGCAATAATGATCAGAGTTGATGCAATTACTTGATAATATAAACCAGGCACAAAGAATGGAAAGGAAAACAATGAAGAAATCACTACCCAAATAACCAGTGAAACATATTTAGCAATCTGTTTCGAATTTTCTTTTGTGTATTTGAATGGCCGATGAATCGCCCAAAATCTGTCTACTGCTGCTGCAGTTAATGTGTAAATGGAAACACCCAACGACAAATTGGTAAC
Organism: Aplidium turbinatum; assembly: GCF_918807975.1. Taxonomy (NCBI): domain Eukaryota; kingdom Metazoa; phylum Chordata; class Ascidiacea; order Aplousobranchia; family Polyclinidae; genus Aplidium; species Aplidium turbinatum. The sequence continues at coordinate 40,191,207 of NC_137473.1, forward strand.
AAAACCAGCAAAATTTACGTAATGCTTTAAAGTTGAGTCGCCTCGGCTTTCAGAACTGGAAATTGGAATATGGTTAGCAAAGTATGAGAACTGTTGGATTGAGCCTATTTCTTTTATCGAAAATCCGCTTACAATTTTATATGATTGTAAGTATGGAGATTTGGTGACTGCGAAAGTCCAATTGACCATAAAACTTGGTAAGACAAATAGCCCAACCAGCAAATCTGCAACAGCCAACGATATCTTGTAATACGCTTGACCGTTCTTACGTAAGCTTTCATAATGCGTCAATACGTAGAGAATGGCGAGATTAAATGCGATCACAAGAATAGAAAGAATTCCTATCACGCTCATTGTGATGATGTTACTAACTCGGCAGCTGCAAAGAATTGAAACCAAATATTAGTACGGTAGCCTACTCTTCTTTTAAAAAATATTAAATAAAGACTTTTGCAACTGCATAATATATCATAAAGTTCTATTTAGGTAACGCTTTATCATATTCCGGTGCCAAGTCAGTCCACTTCAATCAAACGGTTATTCTGACTATTATGGCTTAATGATAAACATTTAAACCAGCGATACATAACAGCATTACTTTAATTAAGCTTATAAGGCAAGTAGCAATAAATAAGCCTAATATGCTAACTCGAAAAGATAAACAGAAATACTTAGAGCTCTTGGGGCAAGGTATCCTATCATTTGAGAGCAAAATGGTTGTCATTCTTGGATTTTTATAGTCAAAACCATGGGAAATTCTAATGAGAAAAGCTAAAATGCAAGAAGCAAAAAGAATTTGTATTTTGAACAAGTTTAGGCTATGCATCCATGCTTGCTATGTGCTTGTAGAAAGTTTTCACAGTATTTTTATGATCAGGGCCGTGTTAACAGGCCCCGTACCCCCTGGCCCGGGAGGGTCCACGGCTAATTAAGGGTCGATTCATGTTAGTATGTTTAATGTTTTTCACTGCTTAAAAATAAAAAGTCTGCTACAGAAGCTCAACATTCAATAGATTGAATCATGCAAGACCGTTTTTACTGCTTTCCAACCCACGATTGGGGGTCTACCTCTGCCTAGGGGCCCACGCATATTTAGCTCGGGCACCAATTTTCGGCTTGCAATTTCACATGTAGGCCTACCGGTAACATTTCATAATTATGCATTTTTTCAATTTTTCTAAAATTTTCTCTCTTGCTTCGCTCGCTCAAACACGTTTTATTCACCTCTGCTACTGTATGTTGGACATGAATAGTTTGGGATCAAGAAGTGAAGTTTTTTTTTATATATCCCAAAAAACTAACAAAATGACGCAATATTTCGAAGTAAACATTGCTGACTCAAATAAACTATAGTTAATTAAGAATTAAATCGATCAATTTCAGTGTTTCGATCAAGTTCGATTGAGGTAGGTTATGAAGTGAAAATGCTATCGGTGAAGGTGGGGATATCTCAGATAAATTTTCCAAGTTCTAACTTGCTTAAGGGTTACACCACACTAAGTTATACTGTACAAACTTCCAAGAAATAAACTATTGAAATCCTTGTATGGTCGTAAATGAATTTTTTTTGAAATGCGGGTAGGTTCTTAAAATTTAAACTAAAGGGGGAGAGTGAGGTAAGTTGAACCAAAATTTAAATAATCAAGTATATCTTCCAGAATTTATGAACAATCTTCCAAATATTTTCAGACAGTATACTTACTGCTATTAGCTATCTTCTAGTCTCATTTGCTTGTTGGTGCGACTTCACATTTTTTAATAATTTACATTTAAAATGAGACACATTTTGGTTCAACTTTCCCCAGCAGAGGGTTAAGTTGAACCACTTCATAAGGTAAGTTGAACCAAGGTGTCAGCTTATTATGATGTAGTTCAAAAGAATTTTTTTATTTGGATTTCATGTTAAATAGTGATAAAAGCGAAGGTAATATACAGTACAATACCACGTCTGAAATGAGCAAGCTGCTGGTCATTGACAGTATTCCAACATACAAAAGTGGTGTTTTATGCACAAAGGACAATCACATTCGCATTTCCAGAGGCATAACAAACAAAATGAAAACATGCCCGGCTTGTCAGCAGCAATTGCTATTGCAAAGAAATATTATTTAGCTATCCATTTGTTCAAGTCAATTGGAAATACCAACTTCTTGTGTGGTTCAACTTGCCCAACAGCTACTGGTTCAACTTAACCCAAGGGTAAACACAAAAGTTACAGAGGTATTATGGTAAAATTAGTTACGTTTCAACCTCAACCCTTTCTTGTAAATATTCCTGACACACTCCTCTTACTATAACAGCAATATTATATAAATCTGTTCTCTAACGTAGGAGAAATAACCACTTGACCACATTTCATCATGTTTCACTCTGACAGGCAGGAAACCTACTTTCGACTCTTACTTTTTGACAGCAAAGTTTTTCAATCTGACACGAAGGAAAAAATGGCGACTATATGCTTAGATACCAAACGGTGGCGCTAATGATTTTCTAAAGTTTTAGTTTTGGCAGGAATCGGGGGTGGTTCAACTTGTCTGCTGGTTCAACTTACCTCACTCTCCCCAAACCGTATTTGTCAAAGACTATATTTTGTCAAAATTTTCTGAGGAGCAAGCTCCTCACACCCCCTTCCAGTTTTACATTTTTGGACATTGAGTTTCGCATTGTCCCTTTATGTTATAAATTCTGCTTTGTTAAAAATCCGGTTCTTCCTAATTCTTTTCTGCATTCGTTACTGCATTGTCATTAACTATTTTTTTCTAGAAAATTTTAAGAGTTGTTTACTTTTTGCTAAAATGATAAACGTAAATTTCTTTTCCCACATTGAAAAAGTTTGAGGGCCTTAAACGCTTTCTGGACCTATTTTTAAGAGCAATCACGAAACATAGGGGTCCACTGGTGAATTTCGAGGGGGGGCGAGATGGTGCTCATACGGCCCTGTTCATGATTATCTACTAAATTTCTGAAAAAATAACACAAAAAACAAACTATATAGTCTAACAACATCTCTAAATGACTGTCGAGACTCCATTTTTGGAGCAAACATTTTGCCTTTTAAATAATTGAAGCATTTTCTCTAATCAGTCGTCTTGTGAATAGCTTTAGGCTAAATAAAACCTCTGTGTACTGTTGCTGTGAAATTTGTGCAAGAATTGCCGACTCATGTATAACTTGAAAGCTTGATTGTCTAACATCAACACCCTTTTAAAATTGTTTTACAAGTCCCTGCTTTGCAGAAATAATTGGCAATGAAATAGTTCCTCTCAGAACTAAAAGTTGTGTGCAATGGAAATTAATTCATTTTCGAAGGGCGACTCAATTTTTTGTGTAATGTTGATCCTTTGTTCCGCTGGTTCCATACGCAAGACATATTTTATTTTTAATGAGTCATAAAATTTAATTAGCTCTTTCTCGTTACAAGTCATCTGTAAGATTAGTGCTGTGTTTTTGTTTTAAGCGAATTGTGGCCGTATTTTATTATCATGCTTTCTAGATGGAAAACGATGCAAGAGCAAAGATGAATACTGTACAGTAGCCTATATTGAGAAGTAGACTACAATATTATCAGACACAAAATGAAAGTTATTTTACCATGTCTTTATCATTTTAACTGAAAATAGAAAATGGCTAGCTTTACGATCCAATTTTAAAACCGACCTCTCTGGGCTAAATTTAAAAAATCGCCAACCTTGGCCGGATTAAATCTCAGTTTTATAGTCACTCATCTTATATAAATTGCCGCAAGCACCGCATGCCAGCATGATTAAAAAATTGAAAAAGGGTACATGGCACAATGCCCCATTGTGTACGCCATTATACCCTACAGTTGTAGACTATTTTTGGTCTTCGATTTGGTTATCCATCGATTAGACGCCATTAATCAGACATACGATATTAAATGGAAAAAATATTAAACGACCCATTCTGACAGTGAAAGGTATGCTCGATTCGAGGGACATATGTGCCCCATGCACTTAGCCGATTACCCCGCAGTTAACTTTAAAAATTTGCCACTGCTGATACCCTAACATATTATTGAATGTCTATCCTTCAAATTAAATGAAGCAATCTTTTTTAATTTTTTTTGTGTAGTTGTGTTTTGTATGACATAATGAAGTGTAAACTAACAAATTTGACCTAAACATTTATTTCGGTAAAATTAATGGTCCTCGAAGGGTTGAATTCAAGAAGGCGAGTTAAAACATTTCTCGGTGTTTCTGAGCACGCTTTTCGGACTTTTAGTGATAAAACACTGCATAACATTTACCTTATTCATCTGTCACACAAAAATAGGTCTACTTGATTTAAAAAAATGCAATTTCTAAGTTTCTTACCTTGTTGACATGCAGTTTCAGGTAGATACTTTGTAAAGTGGAATTTCGGGTATGTAACCACACGTCACATAACCACATAAAGGTGTCACATGTGGAATAAATATTTCAGCATGTCTGATACCATAGAGCCAGTTTTCGTGTTCATACTTTGCCACCGACATACACAGAACATCATTTGATATATGTTCAAATGCAACATTTTGCAATCGAGCGAGATTCTTCCGTTTCCTCCAGGAGCAAGTTTGAAATATTAAATTGTTCAATAAGTGGTTGTGAATATTGAGGTGGTCATGTAGCAAGTGAACAAATTTTTCGTTTTGATATTTATTTGACAAACTAGAAATATTGCAAAATCTGTCGTACACCAGGCCAATTGTCGGGTTGTTATAATATGGTTTTTTGTTGCATTGCTCTTTGAACTGTGAGGAATTCCAGGTTTTCAAAGTGCCAAGAAAGGTTTTGAGCCGCATGATTTCGTCCGAATAAAAAAAAGAGCCAATAAAATCAGTGTGAAATGGACCAGCGGTAGAAAAATATTTGGTGACTTTGTCGCAACATCGCTGATCTTGGTCATTAATTTCAACTTTCTTTCCGATCTCAAATTGACAAGAAAAAGTGCTGTTGGTTGAAACTTTTCTGCTGTTCGCCAATCTTGCTTGTGGTGATTCAACAAGCGTCAACAATATGAGAAAGCCTACCAGTATAAACATACTTTGAGATTCTTTATCTTAACACACGTTACACAATTTATCGTCTTAAAGTAGTCTATTCAACACAGATATTAATAATACAGTGGAAGTAGCCTACTCAAAGGTAATGAAATTCTTCTACTGTATATTCTATTGCTTTGTTTAGATGGCCAGGAAATCGGATGGAATGGAAGGCAAAATTTGAGATGGAAGATGGAAAATATTTTATTACACAAAGAAATGCAACAGAATTAAAAATAAACTCAAACGTTTTCGACACGTACTTGTGTCCAAGGATGGAGGAACCATATAAAAAGTAGGTGGGCCCAGAGGCGCAACAGTCAAAGTCAATCCAACTTGGGTGAGGTGAGATCAACCTGATCGATCAAGTTTTTGTTAATGTGCTCAACTGTTCATCCTATGGTTTAAGTGCTCTTCGGTTAATTTACTTTTTAAGTAATTTTTCACCAGCCTGTGATACGAAAAAGACTTTTTTGCAGTAGCATTAAACATAGGGATTTTCAGGTAAAACTGTACCAGTTTTGATAGATTTATGTAAATGGTTTATCTATTTTAACAGCTTGAGTTCGTTTTGGAAAGAATTAACATCAATATCCCCATCTACTGTAGCTTGGTTTAAGTGCCTTCTTTTAGGGACAAAGTTGCAGCTAAAATTACTTTCTCTAAGTTATAGGCCTATCACAATAAAACTGCAGATTATTTTGGTCAAATTATTCGCTACTTTTTCAAAACTATTTGTCTTTCAAAAGTGGGTGGGCCAGGCCCACCCAGAAAATAAAGTAGGTGGGCCCAGGCCCACGCGGCCCACATGGTTCCTCCATCCCTGCTTGTGTCCTTATCAGGAATTACAAATCTGTAATTTACATAAAATGAGAATGAGAATTATAAGATAAATCTGACTATGCACTATAATTTAAGCCGCTTCAAGTTGTAAGGTTATGAACCAATTGTTTTAAATTTCACTTAAAAAAAACAACTTTCCGACTAACCCCACTCTCCCCTACTCGTAATCGTTCTTGTATCACTTGTTAAGTTTGTGCTTTTCAGTCCGAAGTGTCGTTACAGTTATAGTCATGGTTGCCATCGACATGGACCCAAAAATAAGGACAACCGAAAAATTAGATTAGCATTTAAAAAACGTTTTTGGACATACTTTGTATTTATACGAGCCGTGTCATATTACATTCCATGCTTTTTGTCAGAAACAATCTGCTCCAGCAACTCCTTGTTATTAGGAATTGCTTCATGGATCTCACGGCAGTTCAGGTATAGGCAGGGTTGCCATCGACATGGACCCAAAAATAAGGACAACCGAAAAATTAGATTAGCATTTAAAAAACGTTTTTGGACATACTTTGTATTTATACGAGCCGTGTCATATCACATTCCATACATTTTGCAAGAAGTCTGCTCCAGCAACTCCTTGTTATTAGAAATTGCTTCATGGATATCACCGCGGCTCAGATACGGGTTTATCTTTACTTGAGGCTGAGATTTGACTGTCATTTCAGTAAGTCTGTTCCTTTCCTTGGTCCACTGCGCCGAAACAAGAGAGAACACTCTTTCCACAAACGCATTGCTGACCGGTAAGGAAAAAATGATGCTAACCAACATGTAGAGCAGCGGAAAAGAATTGTTTCCGGTAAAGATCTTCATCCACTTGGCAGGTTCATCCTTTCTGAACACATCATCTGGAAACTTCTTGAGCAGAGCGTTAACAGCCGAGACCTCATCGAACAGCTCGTCTTTCATTGCCATTAGTGGATCAACTTGCTTCGCTAACCCCTTGACTTCTTCGTACTCGATTGCTTGATCTTTCAGCAGGGTCCAGTTGATGTGCGTTGGGTGCTTCTGAAATCGATACCACTTGTTGATAATATACAGTATTCCAAAGTAATGGTGTTGAACTCCTGGAACCTCGCTTTGAGAACCTTAGCATGCTCTTCATCGACTGTTCTTAGTAGTTCGTCTGTTGTTGCTCCGGAAAACCCTAAACACTGGCGTTGCAATATTTTGATCCTGAAAGATTCAATTACACAGGCCAACAAAAAAGATAAAAAATGTTGTGTCTGCAATGTAAGATGTGATTTGGGGTATATTGAGGCTGCTGATTTCAAAAATCACATCAGATTTTATCCATTACATCAGGTTTTTGAGATTTTTGCATGATATTTTTCTCATAATATTGGCGTTTTAGCCGAATTTTCTCTTACTGTTACCGTTTTATAAAGACCTTATGAGCCAATAATGTTTGAAAATTTGTCATATTCATGGAAATGATTTTAATTTTGTAACATTTGGAGATGTGTGATGACACCATGACCATTGGAGTGACCGACTTATCTTCAGAAGTACACTAGTCAGAAGGCCTCCTATAGCTAGATGGTCCACTGGTCAAAAAAGTCACCTAGACCATCTGGCTAGTGGACCATCTGTCTATGGTAGACCATCCAACTTATGTGCCTTCTGAGAACTGTCTATAAACCACCCCTTACAGGCAGGGTTACATTCACTTTCGCCTGAATGTTTAGTACCACTCCACTTTTTGATATATAACATCGGGTTTGTCTTTTTCGCTGAATGGGGAGATTTAAATGTGAAACTTGTCTATAACGCATTCTTATTTGAATATTCATGTTTTCAGATTTTTTCATATTAGCAAGGTGTTAATTCTGTTTGTGGTGTGAATAAGTAGCAGGATGGCATCTTCAAGGAGAAAGTGTGAAATGACCCTGATGATTTTTGTTACATATGTGGCAGTTACACTGTTCTTAACCAAAGGCAAACCATAACAAGTTTTGTGAAACAAGCATATCTTGCATACTTTAAAATTTGCCTGGGTGATCAGGACAAATCATGGGCTCCACAAACTGCATGTAAAGCTTGTGTGGTAAACCTAAGACGATAGATCAATGGAAATCCTAATCTACTCACAACATTCACGAAAATCATGCGAGCGAAAGTTTGTCCCAAAGTAGCGTTTCCCAAAACTGCATGTGAATTTCCTTTATTCTGTACAATTGAACCTATTTTTAAGTGTCGATTCTATTCAATTTCTTCAATTTTATTTTTCTTATGTATACACGAATGACATAATTATAGCGAATGACATTACAAACACACAACTGTAGCACCAACAAAAGGAAAAGATGGCAAAACCAAAAGTTTAAAATATGCATTGGGGATTTGCACAGCCACCAAACCTACTTCTTAGCACGAAAAAAATAACAATGTACAGTAAGTAGCCTACTCTTGTAAAAAAAAGGACGTTGAACGTTTAGTGGTAGCAGATAAACTTTGAAGAATTAGGTTCAGGTTACCAGACTTCAATGAAATAAAAACTAAATAAAAAATAAAACAGATCTTGAAATACCTCAATGTTTTCATTAATATTTTGTTTGTATCTCTTGTGTAGACTTTAGACTTTATCGTGACGAATTTAGACTATATCGCAGACCTTGATGACAAAAAAGGTTCAAATTCCATGAAACACCATGGTTTACCAATATAGATCAGGAGTCGATTTTATCAATTTTTACCAAAACAACATTCAGATATCATAAAATCCTGATGTGATACAAAAAATCTGATGTGATTTTTGAATTCAGCACCCAAAATATACCCTAGAAGGACATTTACTATGCTGACACAAAAAGTGTGTTGGCTTGTGTTAACTCTGCCAGTTCTGGAAACAATACAGTTGACTTTTGCAGGAGTCACAGTGGTTTATTGAAGAGCAATAGAGCGCTGTGGAGAAATGATACGATCATTAGTGACTCTTCTGATTTAAAGAAATCCTCCAATATTTTTGGTGGATGTTTCAGCGAAAGAAAATGCGCTTTGAGTGGTTCCCAGAGATCGATCATTCGCTCCAGTACAGGATCAAGTGTGGTCCATCGAGTCGGCGTGTGAGTTGGCAAAGTCGAGTAGTTGGTATCAAGCTCCTCGCAGAAATGCTTGAGCCTCATCGTTCTACCAGTTTGGCTTTTGAAGTGGCTACCAATCTTCAGTACGATTGTTTCTATGTCAAGTGTGAAGATACCCTGCTGATACCCTAACATATTATTGAATGTCTATCCTTCAAATTAAATGAAGCAATCTTTTTTAATTTTTTTTGTGTAGTTGTGTTTTGTATGACATAATGAAGTGTAAACTAACAAATTTGACCTAAACATTTATTTCGGTAAAATTAATGGTCCTCGAAGGGTTGAATTCAAGAAGGCGAGTTAAAACATTTCTCGGTGTTTCTGAGCACGCTTTTCGGACTTTTAGTGATAAAACACTGCATAACATTTACCTTATTCATCTGTCACACAAAAATAGGTCTACTTGATTTAAAAAAATGCAATTTCTAAGTTTCTTACCTTGTTGACATGCAGTTTCAGGTAGATACTTTGTAAAGTGGAATTTCGGGTATGTAACCACACGTCACATAACCACATAAAGGTGTCACATGTGGAATAAATATTTCAGCATGTCTGATACCATAGAGCCAGTTTTCGTGTTCATACTTTGCCACCGACATACACAGAACATCATTTGATATATGTTCAAATGCAACATTTTGCAATCGAGCGAGATTCTTCCGTTTCCTCCAGGAGCAAGTTTGAAATATTAAATTGTTCAATAAGTGGTTGTGAATATTGAGGTGGTCATGTAGCAAGTGAACAAATTTTTCGTTTTGATATTTATTTGACAAACTAGAAATATTGCAAAATCTGTCGTACACCAGGCCAATTGTCGGGTTGTTATAATATGGTTTTTTGTTGCATTGCTCTTTGAACTGTGAGGAATTCCAGGTTTTCAAAGTGCCAAGAAAGGTTTTGAGCCGCATGATTTCGTCCGAATAAAAAAAAGAGCCAATAAAATCAGTGTGAAATGGACCAGCGGTAGAAAAATATTTGGTGACTTTGTCGCAACATCGCTGATCTTGGTCATTAATTTCAACTTTCTTTCCGATCTCAAATTGACAAGAAAAAGTGCTGTTGGTTGAAACTTTTCTGCTGTTCGCCAATCTTGCTTGTGGTGATTCAACAAGCGTCAACAATATGAGAAAGCCTACCAGTATAAACATACTTTGAGATTCTTTATCTTAACACACGTTACACAATTTATCGTCTTAAAGTAGTCTATTCAACACAGATATTAATAGTACAGTGCAAGTATTCAAAGGTAATGAAATTCTTATACTGTATCTTTCTTTGCTTTGTTTGGATTGCCAGAAAATGGGATGGATGAAATCGGATGGAATGGAAGGCAAATTTTGGGATGGAAGATGGAAAATATTTTATTACACAAAGAAATATAACATAATTAAAATAAACTCAAACATTTTCGACACGTACTTGTGTCCTCATCAGGAATTACAAATCTGCAATACACATACAATGAGAATTAAACAATAAATACTACTATAATATTACAAAAAGTGCTCAATGCTAAGCAGAGCAAATTACATCAATGAAATCACATAGGATAGTGCATAGTCAGATTTATCTTATAATTCTCATTTTATGTATACTGCAGATTTTAATTCCTGATGACGACACAAGTATAGCCTACTTGTAGAAAACGTATGAGTTCATTTTAATTACCGTATGTTATGTTTTTTGTGTAAGACATTATGTTAAACCCGTTAAAGTTACTTTGTTTTGTCTGTCTATGGTTCATCAAAGCAAACTCTCTATCAAAGCTTTATCATGAAGTCATTCAATTTTCGATTCGTGTTGAACCAACGCGATTTTTCCCTCTGCAGCGTACGCCGTAGCCGAGAGGTAAGAGCCCTGGTTGGAAAGGGTGCCGGTTCGACATTGCTCAAGAGCTTATACAGCTGTGTTTTTGGCAAGACACAGGCATGCCGTCAATTGTGGACTGGCGCACCTTTGACTATAGCCCTTGATTTCTCTCATGATTGATTATGAACAATTGTATGCTGCTCTAAATTAGAGAAAAATACCTACGGCCCTTCTTAGGGATGTGGCGTAGGCCCACTGAATTGAACTCAGTAATACATAGCTTCAGTTCTTTAAATGCACTACATCGCTCTTAAATGATTCTATTAGTTTGAACATTTAAACAATTAACGAAACAGCCTGAAAAACAATAACATTATGTGGCAGCATCCATCCAAAGCGCATACTGTGATAATACTGTATAATCAATCTATCAAGTTTAAAAAAAAGTTTAACTCTTTATAGCTTCACATGCCGGTACGGTTCATTGTACAAACTTAGTATTACCATTATTTATTTGCATCAGACACAAAGTCATTAGAATTCAAATTCACACCAGTCACCACATAAGATAACAAATAAGAGCAACACCACGCAGGCTATTTCAATGAACATAGAAAATACTGTTATCAAGAATAAAAAATGTGGAATTATAGTAACAATCAGATGACATACCATGGAGCAAAACCGGATTTAAAGAACATTTGCAGCGTTCTACAAACGAATAATATAACGTTTAAATACACAACTTTTATCCAATCTGAAGCTACACCATAAAAGCAGCGAAAAAAGGCAGTTATGTAAGCCAAGGAGACCTTACAAATTTAAATAGATTTTAAACAATAAAAGAAAGAGTAAAGTTACCCTTTTACAAATTTCAAACGTACATCGGACAGAAATCACCGCGAAAGCAGAACACACAAAAGCAGCCGTTTTTACGCCCCTCAACTTGCAAAAGCATGTTGATGATACTCTAGGAGGCATCGAAAAAAACAAACAATTATCTAGTGAGATGCCCCTGATGTTTCACATGAGTTGACAGAATGCGGAAAACAGCCTCTCTAAAGAATTCCATCTCGCTGCACTTCATGCACAAAAAGTGTTAAAGTTGCATCGAAACAAAATCGGAGGTGTAGATGTAAATTTATAGCCTAAATTTAGCCTATAGTCTGTGGCATGACAATGCAGAAACCACAAAAATGCAGATGGAAGATGGAAGAAATTTTTGTGATAGAAGGGAAATGGGATGGAAGAAAACCTCAGGATGGAACATGAAAAGAAACGTTTTCCATTCCATCCCATAACCTTCCCTGGCTGCCGGACCCTCATAGTTTTTTAAGGTCCCACAATCTTTCCAAGGGCCCCAGAAACTTGAACAAACCACCGCGTATTCTTTAGATATGGTACGTTTTCTTAGAAGTGTCTTGATGTAGGACCCAAGGATCTTGTTGTTACCGAGCTCAAATTATCCAGTCAAAGGCCTTGCCAGATACTGAGATACTATCATTCATCGTTATAAAGCACTATTTTTTGACCAACATGAAATGTGAACCTTGAACAAAGCCTTACGGTGAAGTAATGCATTGCTTACAAAAGTTCAAGGGTGCAGGTTATTTGAATTGCTGCCTTACATGCAAAAACAAAAAGTAGCGCTGTACGCAAAGATGAGACAGTTAGAAAGTTAGTCCACTTATAAGACTTATTTTTAAAGGTTTTAATGTGCATCATCGCGTAATTATTTAAGCTATCTTCTACGTTTACTTTCACCGAAATTGTTTTTCGAACTAATGTAAGAAAGATGTATGTTTGCTATTGTATGATCAATAAAATACAAGATAAAAAAAAGCTGGGCGAGGTTATTCAATGAGTATTCATAGAAACTATACTATTGTTGTAAGCCTTTATCATTTAGTTATCGGCTTTTAATAATTTTGAAACCCAGTTCGTGTAATTATCAGGCTTTAACCTGTCACCAGCTTGCATATATGGCACATGCACATTGGATGTTACATTATACTCAACTGCTGTAAAACTAGAATTATAAATGTTAACTAATAAAGCAGCGCCGGTTAAGTCTACTTGTCTATCTAATGACTTTCAAATTCACCACAACTAAACATTGTGGCTAATAATTATAAAATTTTATTTATGTTGTGATGAAAACAATTGTTCAAAAACTTAATACTATGTTTTTAATTTGATGTCTAATGAACAGCCAGAATCGAAAAGTATTTTTTATGTTGTGTTGTATGTAGGTCTATTGCTTTATTATATGTTTTGGATTTAAAAAAAATAATAATATCACCATTGGGTGGAAATACAGCTGGACATATAATGTAAGAGTTAATCAAGCAATCAGTGTGGCATTTGAGAGTTAAAAAAACATAGTTTATGCTACATGTCGGCTGCATGACCGAGTGGTGAATGCCTTGGTACGAGGCCCGAAAAGACGAGAATCGATACCTCTCGATCGCACGCAGCTGTGTTTTTAAAAGGACACAGACAGGCCTAAAATTGGACATAAAAAATGACTTCTTTTCCTTCTCGACCACTTCATCTAAATTTACGTTCACCAGGTGAAAAAAGCCTGAATACGAAAAACGGATAGGAAAATGCCGCTGAATTTCCATATTTGAAATAATCAAACGTAATTTTAAAATTTCAACTATTTCGTGTGAGAAATTGCTTTTAAAAAATGAGTGGTGTCGGTATGAGATGTTGTGTCGAAAACTGTCGATATTTATGCAGCGTTTAGTTTAACAAAAATGTTGTATTTTTTTCACACTGTGAGGTTCACACGTCGGTGGAATTTATTAACAATCCCAGTCAGCAAAGAAATCATTCTTTGTACATTGTTCAATGTATATAGCAACGTTAAAACGATATCAAAATGTCAAATCGACATTTTTTGCTGTATCTGGGATGGCGGCAATACTCATGACAATTGTAACTGAAGTTTTGATTCATAAAACCACTTTCGTATCTAACTTGTAGTAAAGATACGCTATAATAAAATTAATTTGCGTTCTTCTGGTGCCTATTTACTAGGTTACCTCGTGATGTTAAAGATGATAACTAGCTATAAGTTATAATAACTCTATATAGCTATACGCTATACGCTATAAGTTACCATAACTCTTTCCATCTCTTTTCGAAGACAGTGATAAGTAATGATACCACGCATCTGTGATACCGTACTCGCCTTGTGAAATTCTAATGCAGACGTAAATACATACCAAGCAGTTGCGTAGACAGGAGGTCCAGAGAATAATTTTGGCCCACGACAGGGATGATTTTAGAGACCAGGAACTCTTGCTAAGCTCGAAATTTTGTAGAAAACACAACATATCTTTTATGTTATTAGTACCGTGCCAAAACTAACCTCACAACGGTTCTGATTCCAAGCTTGAGGCCAGTTATGGTTAAATATCTTCATAAATTATTCCCATAAACTAATTATTACAATGCTGATACAGTATTACTATAAACAATAGTTAACTTCATCGCTCTGCACTTGCACAATTTAATGCTGGTTGCGTCTGGTTGTTAAACATTTAGGACTTATAACGTTGATGCGATTGCAAGAAATAGTGTATAAAAGCTACAATTATTCCTACATTGGCGATGGCTATACTTCTCTGTGGACTGTGGTGCTACAGACCCTTTGAACACTTGAATGGATCGTATATGCAGCATTCTGATAAAAGTTATTTATCTGCGTTTTTATTCATTTACGAAACTTCTACTGCGAATAAAGAAACCTGCTGATGAAGTGCGAACCACGGCAATGAAAGCTTCTGAAAGTAATGAAGCACTTTAAACTCAGATCATTAGTTGACTCTGCTGCGTTTGTTATTTTTTGCTTCCTGCTGTTCATGCCGTGTTGGAGATAATATAACAGCATAACAGCAACAGTAATTTTTTTCCTTTCTTCTCGAGTGTGATCTTAACGCAAAATTTAAAGCTACTTTTATAGGCTACAACATTTATTTAAGTTTATTTTTAGAGCGCAAAGTGTAAGTAGCCTGGCCTCCGCGACCTAAGCTGGTGGACTTCTCTCCAGGGTGCATGGCCATTGGCCAGTTGGCCACCTCAAAATCACGTCGCTCCCCTTTTTGGGACTCATTTAAACCAAAACCTCTTTTTTTGTATATTTCCCTTTTAGGTCAAGTTTTGGGACATGTTGCATACATAATGCACTGGGCAATGAGTGATAATTAGCAAACAATATTGTTGATATGGTGTACTGAGGTTGAATGTAGATAGCGTTTTTTTCTTTGAAAATACCCCTGTCAATGTCTTTGATAATCAGTATAATTTTTTTTTTTTAATCAGTATTAATGACTCCCGGCTTCAGCCGGCTTCAGCTGATTTTCGACTCCCGGCTTCAGCTGGTTGTTGAAAACGCCGCTCACCTCTACCCAGGGTGTAATAAATTGGGTGGGCGTAGTTGCTGAAGTAAAGACGGCCGAGAGAAAGGAACTGGCCACCCTACTCTCCTTTATAGTGCCGAAGGCTTAGTACAATGAGAACCTTATCTTCTCATACCCGACACTTGAATCAAGTATGGGACCCCCCTTTACCTTTTTAATGACTAAAATCCTCCAATATTAACATTTAGGCCAAAATCCCTCCAATCAGGGTTGTCAGGTGGCTTTAAATTTAGACAAAAACGATAAATTGGCCTAATTTTATATACTGTATCCGACGGCTAGTAAGTCATTCGGACATTTTTTTGTGCAAACGTTTAATTTCCTGTGATATCAGTGAGCTGCTGGACTATAATTTTTTATTTTTTCATTATTTGTCCTGAAATATCCACATTTCAAAGAATATTGTCCGAATTTCAAAGAAATACAATCTAAATATCTCCAGGATTACCTGGCAATTCTGCTCCCAATCCTAGTTTCTTTTATAATTGCATATATATTGGCCATAGCGTAGGTCACAGTGGTTCTCAAAATTTTTTGAGCGCGACCCAAATCTGAGTTTTACGAAGATCTCACGACCCAAGCCTCAAACATCAAAAAATGTATTTTTTCTGATATGCATGAAATAAAAAAAGACACAGACAACCAGTTGTAGTACACAGTAGCCTAAGTACTTTTAGTCACCAAACAAGCGTGGCTAAAAGCGCTGGATTCGTTAGTGAGAAAAATCGGCTTAGTTTCAGTTCCGCTTTTCGCTGCTAAAAAAATTTCGATTTTGTTTCACATGTTGCGAGTGTTTCGTTTCCAGATGTCTCTTCAGTTTGTTTTTCTTCAGAGATTCGTTCGACAATACTGCATAATACAGCACAAATTTTGGCTTGGCAGCAGTGTCGCCGGCAGGGGGGGGGGGGGGGGGGCAAAGGGGGCATGCAAAGCCCAATGTTGCACCTATGCAACATCAAATTTTAACTGTTTATAAAATATAGTAAAATCAAAGGTTCCATTCAAAATGAACTTACAATAAATGATTAGCTCTAACAGAACATGTTTATTGTTCAAATGGTCCTGGGCTGAAAGGGAGTCAGTCACAAATATAAAATTTGTTTGTTCAATATGCCATGAATATGCAAACTCTGAACGTTTCAAGAAAGCACTAGTTAGCTACCTTTCAAAATCTAAAAGGATGTAGTAGTTCAAAGTAAAAAAAATGTTTCCATTCTTAAACGCATTAGACGCCAAAATCAATGAATATTTCAACTATTTAGTGCGTAAGGTTCGTTAGATTTTTTTGAAAGGATGCATCATCACAATCGTTTTGGCGCCACAACCATGCTGCCGTCCCAAGGTAAAGCGACGTAAATACAGATTTTTGATTTTTCCACTTTTTATTGTTAAACGCTTCGCAATAACTATATTTTTCTTCCAGCAAAGACTCAACAGCGTAACTGCAGTAGTTTACGAGATATTTGTTGGTCAAAACGACGTAACTGCATATAAAGATCGTCTATGCAAAGCCAAAACGAACGACGTAACTGCCAGTTACGTCGTTTTACCATAGAATCCAGAGCAAATTATCTCAGTTACGTCGATTTACAATAGAATCTAGAGTTAATCCCAAATTCTCAACGGGATGCCAGTCTCTGCCAAACAACGCCAGCTGTTTCGCTGGTGTTGCAAAGATAATTACGTAGCAAAATAATAACCTCATTTTGTAGATAAAATTCGTATTAGCTTCTGAATTGAAAACATTAGTACAGAAGCTGCAGAGTCAACACGCAACAAAATATTAACCTCATTTTGTAGATAAACTTCTTATTAGCTTCTGAAGTGAAAACATTTTATCTACAAAATGAGGTTAATATTTTGTTGCGTGTTGACTGCAGCTTCTGTACCCAAACACTCTTCATAAAGCGTCTTGTAGCATCCTTTTAGTCAACAGAATCAGCAGTTAGCTTTAACGCAGCTACAAGTTAATCGCAAATAATGGCAAAAAATAGACTTGCATGAAGTTGTGAAAACGCTTATGAATGATTCTGAGAACGATAACGCTGATGACAGAGACTACATGGTGACAAACTAAGCAAGCTATGCCCGCTTATGCCGGAAAATCGACCACAATTTTGGGAACAGCTACCCACCAACGACAACTCACTTGACTTAATTGATGTTGACTAAAGATACTGCATTGTATTTGAACCATATTGCATATTTTGTGTGTGAATTCAATGCATTGCGTCAGATACGCCGGTTTGCCTTTGCAGCACGGTCAGAAACACAATCAGGTTTACAAAGGCAAAGCGACGTAACCACACTAATTATCTTAATTAGCGAAAATTAGGACAGCAATCAATGTTTTTGTTCCCATTGAAACAAAAAGTAGACAAGGTCTTTTAGTTAGAGGCACCAAATGTTGAATTGCGATTAAAATGTCATTATGGTTTACAATTAACTTTAAAGCGCTTTTTCTCGGTTTTATCTTTTCTGTAGTTACGTCGCTTTACCTTTGGACGCAGCATGGATTTCGAATATACATATTCAAAACGCTCATCTCGAATTCATAAATCTAAAGAAAGGCGTTTCTTCCTTTTTTATAGATGTGAGTGGATTGTTTGACGCAAGTAAACTGTTTTCTTAGATGCTACTAAGTCTGCCGATATATTCTTAGTTTAATAAATTGCTTCCCTGATTTTGACAGCAGAAGGTAAATGACAAAATTGAAAAACATATAAGTGCGAATCAATCAAACTGTGTACCAAGTACGGACAAGGACAATACAAGCTATCGAAAGAAATGTATCATTTAATTTCATGTTATGATTTCGTGCTTCTTCATCCATTTTGTGTGCTATGTTCTTGTGCATTTGATGTTACAATCCTGTCATTATAGGGTAAAGTTAGCATGCAAGTGTGAAGTTTAAAAAAACATGCCAGTCAGAAAAGCGCTGCATCTTATTTCGAAACAAAAATTTAAAAAAATTAATGTACAAGTTTGACGGTAGATTTTATATTTCCAGTTAAACGAGAACTAATGTTTAAAATTATGCTTTAAATTTTATGGAGATAAAAATAAATATTCCTATTTCTACTTGCTTGTTGCTTTATCCACCTAAACAAAAGGTTTTGAGAAACGAAAAACGCATGTATAATATTTAACATGTAACATGAGAGACCGATTTTTTTTTTCACTATCCAAGGATTTCAAACATGGTCTATAAAAGAGATGATGGCTGCTACAGTACAAAAGTGAATTTCGTTTCGTCATACTTTGTAAACGTAAATCTGGAGGTTTCGTGCAAGTTTTATTAGGAGTCATTTAGGTCTAGGACAGTGATTCTTAACCAGGGTTCGATCGAACCCCTGAGGTTCGACGAAGCTGTTTCAGGGGTTCGGCGCGAACGTCCTCTGAAACATTAACACACGGTCTACTGAATGGTATGTCAGCGAATATTTTGGAAATATTTTTGAACCACACTGAAGTGTACGATGGCTATCGAGAGGGAAAGTGATGAATCGCGTTTTTGCGTTGCGCACTTGGAGTTCTTGAAACGTCACAACCATCGGCATTCGAAACACATTGAGGACACGTTTTATCCTTGCTTTGCCTTATTTGGCTGACATCTTTGGTGCCCTCAATCAGCTGAATTACGGTACCAAATCCAAGGAAGTGGTAAAAATGTAATAGAAGCTGAAGAGCAAATGAGCGCTTTTCAGAGGAAATCGCAGTTGTGGTGGCAGCGATTGGAAAATAACAAGTTCGCTAACTTTCTACGTCTGGACGAGGTATAAGTAGATCCGATGAAGTAATTAATGGCGAAGTTGCAGATGTTCAGAGGCTTAAGCCAGTGTTTACTGAGCATTTGCAGAAGTTGCAAAATTCATTTCAAAACGACTTTCCTGAACAAACGCAATATCCAGCATGAATAAGTCAACCATTTGCTTATGATACTACTACAGCAAATATAAACAGTCCATACTTGGATGAAATTATCGAGCTTCAAGAAAGCGAGGTGCAAAAAAGAAACTTCAACACAACAAATCTTCAAACGTTTTGGTGCCAACAAAATAAAGGCAAGTTATCCTCAAATTACAAAAGTTGCCCTTGAAGTTCTCATGCCATTCGTTTAACCACTTCTTTATGCGAACATGCGTTTTCTATTCTGGTGGATGTTAGGCAAAAAAACGAAACCCACCCAGCTTGCATGCGAAAATGACATGAGAATTGCTGTTTCTGAGACCAAGCCTCGAATCTCATTATTAGTCTCAGAAAAACAACAACAGAAGTCTCATTGATAGAGTAATGTATTACTATTAAATGTGGTAGATTTTTTGTGACTCAGCGAAAATTTGGGGTTCAACGAAAGCTTGCAGATTAGCGTAAGGGTTCGGCAGGTTAGTAAAGGTTAAGAACCACTGGTCTAGAGCAAGAAACTGAAGTGTTCTACAAATAACAACAGTAGTTGTTGCGATAAGCAACAGAGCTCGTGTATTTGGCAAATGTTGACGTCGCTTGAAAATAATTTAAGGTACAAGTTGTCATTGCAAGCCTATGACTAAACTCATGCCTGCGAAACCTTGTGAACAACAATTTCAAGTCTTGAGAGTTTAGATAAGGCTACCTATGTTTAGCTTACTTTAAAAAGATAAACTAAACGTAAAGTTTCGCAGACATGCGTTTGGTCATAGGCTTGCAATGACAACTTGTAACTTAAATATTTTCAAGTGACGTCAAGATTTGCCAAATACACAGACTCTGTTGCATATCGCAACAACTACTGTTGTTATTTTTAGAACACTTTTTGCCCTAGACCTAAATGATTCCTAACAAAACTTGCACGAAACCTCCAGATTTACATGCACAAAGTATGACGAAACGAAATTCACTTTTGTACTGTAGTTGTCATCATAGACCATGTTTGAAATCCTTGGATAGGCCACCGGTAATTAAAAAAAATCGGACTCTTATGTAAAATATTTATAGATGCGTTTTTTGTTTCTCAAAGCCTTTAGTTGAATTCGATAAAGCAAGTAAAAGTAGGAATATTTATTTCTGTCTCCATAAAATCTAAAACATAATTTTAATCATTAGTTTGAACATTAGGTGTGGGCAGTGGTGGATTTCCAGAAGATTAGCTTCCGAAACGTTAGTTTTTACTTTCCAAATGCGCTAAGTGCCGTATAGAAGTGATTTAGAAATATGCCCTTATGAGACTTTGAAACAAAACACTTAATGTAACCGACGTGTTTAAAACGTTGCTAAAGTAAATATCATAGTTTATAGATGATATAACTTTGTTCCATGCAAATATGCATATATCATGGAAACAATAATAAAAAAAATTACAACAAGTTCCATAATATTTCAAGACATTTATCGTATTCAAAACCATAAGACCTTTGGCGACTTCGGGTCTCAATTGCCGAGTTACGTTCCTGGCACAACCAGGATCCAACATACTTCGCTGGTGAAAACTTTCTCACTGGAGGACCGACCATTCGTATAAAGAGTAAACTTGAAACAGTTACAGTATGTAGAGAAGCACGGTCAGATGTCAGTATGAGGTTCATTTATTAAAATCCGCGCTCACACTCGCTCGATGAAATTGGAATGGATTTTAGCGACACTATCAAATTTTGAAAACTCTGGGATCTTTTTGTCGTAGTTACATAATTATTCACGAAGTCCACTCACAGCTTCGCGTTCATCTAAGCGCAAACTCTTTGCCACTTCAATGATTTCGTTTTCTCCGTGTGTCATTACTGCGTCCTCTGGCCAGTAGTTGGATTAAGTATTTTGCAGGTATTAATAAACGACGAGTCTGTTGAATTCAACAAGCGATTTTGGATGGAATTTCCCAGGTGATGATAGAAGATGCTGGGATTGATTGGCGGGCTGGTGTATAAACGCAATTCCACATTTTTGGACTCTAAGTTTTCTTCAGCATCCATGGCAGTGCGATAATGTCGCCCTAGTTCGTTCTTACTTGTTTCAAATAATTTTTTAAGATTATTAATTTTGTTATCTGCATCCCAAATAGTAGGCCTACATGCTCTGTTTTGCAGTTCAAGGCCTACTTCTTGCCTACAACGGCCTACTGGTTAACTCTTGCAAGGAACCGTACATCAAAGCTAAGTCCAACAAGAAATCCGTGAATGTTATTTTCGATAAGAGTCCTGATGTTTCGCACGTTCCTAAGAATCTCTTATGTCGCTAATAGCTCCCTTTATGAAATGTTCGACAAGTGCTGGAAAATATTTCCAGACGGCATTAACTGTGCCGAAACTCAAGGCTACCCAACCTCTGTCCAGTACCCTTCCGATTTTCAACAACTGCACCAGCAGCCGCTGCACATTCACCCAATTCTCTGCTATTTTTATAGACAACACTTAGCCGTCCAGCATTGAAAGAATTATAAGAAGCCGAAACCAAGTCGTAAAACTTTTGACACTGGACATTGCTCAAAGACTTTGTTCTGAGGTTCAAGACTTTGACGGCACTGAACTTCCACGGTGTACTTCTGTGGGGATCTTGACCACTAGGTCGGGGAATAAGACTGTTCTTATTGCTACTCTTTCCAGTTGGTACCACGACTGCTCAGACATACAAGGCTACTCTAAATAGGGCAAGACATACTAAAAGTGGTGCTAAACAGCGGGAAACAATTAGTAATAAAAATGGAAAAATACAGGAAAACTGATTGTGACGTAATAAGGTGGCTTAATAAAAAAGCGGAGTGTAAACGTCAAGGTGTGGCGCTAGGACAGCCAAGCTGCCTCAATGTTGCACAATAACGGATCAAATCAATGATACAAACTACAAACACTATCTTAACGCTACTCTGAACAGGGCAAAGCATTATAAGAGCATAAAATATTTGAGCTTCCGGAACGCTGTTCCGGACAAGTCAACTTTTTGATCGAAGCTTTCAACTTTTTGATCGAGCTTCCGGAGCGGCGTTCCGGACCGTTCTAACTGAAATCCAGCCCTGGGTGTGGAGTTTATAACGTTTTAAAACGCTTGAAAGAGACAGGTCCGACCCTTCCAAAGGTACGAAGCACCCAAAAACTTATTAAAAGAACTCCGAAATTAATCAAAAACACCAGGGAGAAAAGTCAGAAAACATTCCCTGAAAAGCATTCGAAAACTGGCATCAGAGACTGGAGTGAGTTATGGAACCATGCAAAATGCCCTAAAACATAATCTGCAACTATCATCATACAAGAAAACCAAAGTTTAGTTGCTCTCACAAGTTGCCAGTGATGTACGCGTATACAAAAAATATTGACGCCGTCAGCGTAAACGTTCGAAAAACCATAGCCGTAGGCTATGCGTCAACGTAACTTGTAAATAAGTTGGCGGTGTCAGGCTGTCAGCGTCAGCGCATACACTAGCGTAAACTCATTTTGTTTGCTAGGTGCCAAACATTCACACGGTATAAACCACTCGAAACAAACAAGTTTTATTTTGAATTTCCACGAAGAAACACAAGCATCTGAAAGTGTTCATCTGTTCATAAATAATTTGTAAATTATTTTATCTTACGATTTCGAGATCTTAGCAATTTGGTTTCGTTATGCGCTTGAAAAAAAATGAATTGCCAATACATGAGAACAGTAGCCTGCAAGGCAGAAAACGTCAAGAACAAAATGCGTGGAATTGCGTAAAAAGTGTTTATTTTATGATAAACTGACTACCTTCACTCAGGGGTGTTTCCAACAAGACACAACCTATTTCAAAATTTTGCTATGTTAGATAAATAAATAATAATAATTAACCACTTTGTAGAGATTTTTATCATCTTTGACCTAACTTTTTCTGTCGCAAAAGTAAAAGCAAAGCACTGCAACGAGTATGTAAAATGTCTTTTTGCTACAAAGTGCAATCTTAACGTAAATCAAATGAAAAACATCTTCGTACTCCACAGGAAACATCGACCAAGTTCTGGATCGAGAGTGGATTGCATTGATGATTTATGCCTACATTACATTTTTGCATTAACCAACAAATTTTTAACAAAAAACGTAGGCTACGCTAATGTTCGTCAAGTTTTCTCGACCATTTTGTAGTACGGTAGCGCTAATCATTAGCATCATGACAAGTCTACGTTTGGTGAGCTGTCATAAGCCCACTTTCGTTTTTGCCGTGAACGAAATGTTGGTTACGTTTAGAATGGTCTCATGTTTTGATCCCCCTCCCTTCCCCCCAATGAAAAATTTCTGCGTACGCTACTATCCTCGGCTTTAGCAGCTCAAACAAAGAAACTGGGTCGGCATTTGGAAATGTAAACTTATGAAAAATTTACTTTTAATTTTAGTGTAAACGTATGGAAGATGTATGCAATAGATTTTCGTCTTTATTGAAAACTTATTGTTTGTTTTTGTTGTAAAAAATTATATAAATTTTGATGCAATTTTAAAATCACAATTTGTTTATAGGCAGGGTTGCCATACCGTCCTTATTTCTAAGATTTGTCCTTATTTTGAAGGGCCAGGTCTTAGAAATCCTAAGGGTCGAATGCACCAACAGTGATTAACTTAAACAATGATTAAAGTTAATCATTGTTTAACTGAACAGTGATTAAAGTTAATCGTTTTTGGTATGCACCAACAAAATTTTGTTCATGATTAGTTGATCAATGATTTAATCAGACTGTTGATCGTTTTTGCTGAGTCATAACTGTAGCAATGAGTATTTCTTTGATTTGTTATGGGATTCAGTACAGTTCAGTGGTAGAAAAAGGTACCTACATACATTGTTTGTTCGTGGCAATGGCAAAAAGCGTTAAATTTGCTGATAAGTTATTTGTAACCTAATGTTAAAGGGAGGGTATATGTTAAAATACAAATTTGGATTACAAACTTTGAGTAGGCTACCTCCCAAAATAATGCCACTGGGAATAAAAAACATACCATGAAAAAAGTTTTGGGTTGCCCCTACATTAACTCCCCGCTACAGGGGGGTTTTACAAGCGATTGTCAAAATACATGAGATTTGATACCTAAAATTTGAACTGATGGTCATAGAAGGCTGGGACTATTCTCAAAAGTTTCGTTTTGAAAAGTTAAGATAGGAATGTAACAGTTTCAGAAGAACCAAGTGTATGGATTGGCCCAGACAGGCCCATTTTGGACCAAAAATGGCCTATTTGGCCTATCGAGATTGTATGAAATTTAAAATTTTACCTTAACCCATTAACCGCTGACGTTGCGTTGCTGCAACGCTTACTTTGAGCCTTTATAAACGCATTTCAAAAGCAACTTTCTATCTAAAAAAATGAATATTCTTGTCATTTGAACTCTAAATAAAGTGTTTAAAACCTTATTTTTAAAAAATAAATTTTTTTGTATACTTAAAATCATCGCTCTTTTGCGACACTTTTCACGCATTTCGAGCGCGTTTTGTTAGTCGTATTTCAATATGCATTAATTCAATAAAATAATTTCAAAAATTGGCTTAAAGTATAGTGTAGTGATGCTAGAACATACCAGTGTAAGCACATCTTCTAAATGTGTGAAGAGCCGGAGATATTTAAGTGCAAAGTTTGCTGTACCATTTCTGCAACGTCAGCGTAAAACCGATACTTTATTATGCAGTGTAGTAGACACGCACCGTTGTTTCGTAAAGAGATGCTGATTACAGGCGAAAACTTCTGTTTGTTTGCTAAGAAACCATTTACGAAACAATAAAGTGACAATTGACCTGATTTGCAAATGATTTCTGAGAATTACTAGCCAGTAACCAGTAATTTTGTCCAACTCTAAACGATACTTAGTTGTCTTCCTAATGGCTTGAGCGAAATAGAGCTGGAATTTGTTTTCTGTCTCACAAAGTCACACGGTAACTGATTGTTACAAGAGGCAGGCCGAGCTACTGCTATTTTTTCCGAACGCATTATGTTACACTAAATAATGTCTCGCCAGAAGTTTCTACTGTAGAGGAGGCATTAGCCGCTTTCGAAGATACGGATTATTGTGAAGAAGATGAAATTGACATGGTCGTAGCACCACCAGATCCTGCTGTAGTTAGAGACGAAGAGGGTATAGACGAAAACAATTTGACAGAAAGTGGAGCAGTGCTATCAGACGCTGCAGGAGAGATTGAAATTCATTGCAACCCAGTACAAAGTGATGATGTGCCAACGACCCCAGTTCTGAAGAAAAAACGCAGCTTATCGGAAGTAAAATGGAGTAGGAAAAAGGCTTCTTTCTTATCTTCTCCTGTAAGCAAAGAAGCTGACAAGATGGAAGATTTGGAAAGGAAATTGCTGGGACTAGAGTTTCGACGACAAGTGACTGTGAAACGTTTGAACTCCAAACGCTTTGCAATCTCTGCCACTGGCCGCCCAAGTGTTTTTGCTCTTGAATATAGCCGACCAAGTAATTCTACATCGCACCACTTTCTAAAAACTATTTCCTGCAATAACAGACGTCGTTGCAGACAGTGTCACAGCCAAACGCGTTTTCTTTGTGGGATGTGTGATGCTCCTCTTCATCAGCATTGCAATGAATTGTACTACAAAAACAGGCCATAATCCAAAGTAGATGAGTTCAAGGACATTGTGTTTTATTGAGTGCATTTTTTGTGTACTTTTATTACTCGTATGTTTTTATGCCACATGATTTCGTTGTTTGCAATTGTGAATAGAAAACTATGTTTTCGCACTTGACTAAAATATGGTCTTAGATTTTTATATGTTCAAAGGAAAAAAAAGAAAACGGTCAAAAGAGAGACGCAGAAGATGCAAAGGGAGAGAAGTCTTAACACTCGATTAGTCAAACAATTAAAACAAATTTATCGCTTAACCGCTGACGTTGCGTTTCTGCAACGCCTCAGATTTTGTATAAACAAACAAAAAAAATTCAATTTTTTTTACTAATTATCCAAACTGGAAGGGTGCTACCAACATATCAAAAAATGAAAAAAAAAAACTTCTAGAAATAGGTGCGGCGTTTAATGGGTTAATAATAAGGGAATATTTTTTTGTTTAAAACGTTATGATTCGAATTGGTACTTTCAAATGAATCATATGCATTATGCAAACAAGATTTTCTTTTTTCACCCCTCCCTACTGCACATATTGCAATATAACAATTTCTGCTAACTTATTTGCTTTTAGCCTAGGTATGATCTTTCATTTTTGCCTCAAAATAATATCCACGGCACAAAATTCTGCAACTCAGTAAGTTACATCATTATAACATAGCATGATGCCCTTCTTTGCATACCGGACACTTGTGTCATTAGGCTATTCGCTAGTGAACTGATAAATGAAAATTATCGCTATATCTTATGTTAAAACGTTAAAAAAATTGGCCTTTCAGCAACAAAATTCTCTTTTTTCATAATCCTGCCTCCCCCCCAGTGAAAATTGTTCCGGCGCCTCTGGCTACAATAGCCAAGTTTTGGTAAGCAACCCATAACCTCAACTCAGGGTCTCAACTATTTTATATACAATTTTAAATCAGTTGCTGTCAGAGAAAAGTGAAGAACCCTTTAGGCCTAGCCTACTATTATATTTCACTCATTTTAATCCAATCACACATAACACCTTCCATAGTTCAAAAGGTGCAGCCTGATGTTGCAATCACCAAGAACTAAATAACTAATACAATACCAGTACTAGAAACCTTTGCTGGTAAGTTAATCAAGCTTTAAACATACTCTGGAGTTGTATTAACTCTGTTACTTAACTTGCTTAGTTAATCACAGTTTAATCATGGTTTAAATTGCCGTTGGTGTTGGTGCATACGAAAGTCTCACTTAATTCTAGTTTAATTCAAGATTAAGTTAAATACAGTTTAATCACTGTTGGTGCATTCGACCCTAAATCGTGATATAGATTAAACTCCTAATTTTTGCACCTGTCCCAACATGTAAGCTTTTTCATCACGTAACTTTGTCAATACCTATTGCAGCGGGCGTGGAGTGGTATGGTACAAACCACCCGCTCATAGCCTATAGGCTACAGCCGCCAGTGTGACGACGATACCCCTGGGTACAGTAAGCCTAGGGGTGATTGGAGCACACAATCTTCATTTTTTATGCACATTTTAGTGGTATAACTTTAAGCGAGAAAGTAAGACAAAATTTCAACGAAGACAAACTTGATTACAAGTGCACTGCTTCAACACTCCAAGCAGAACACGGCTGATTGATGCAATGTGTTGCTCAATAGGAAAGTAACGTAAAAAAAATGACACAAAGCTGCGTAGCCTAGGCTATAGCTTAGATTTCAATGCTTCCATGGCAGACAATATGGCTTGATTGCTCTGTTCGCAATCCGAGCTTCATGACAACAGTAAACATTGGTTGTAACAGGAAAAGAAAGCGACATGATACAACGCAAAAATAACCTATGCAGCTACACACTCCCCAAGATGGCAAACGGGGCGGCCGTTTGACTTCTAATGAGGATGTGTAAACCATATGAGCAGGAGGTGCAATTGCAACCCCCAAAACTTTCAATTAGTGGAAAATTTGGACAAGAACTTTCAGCATACTTCAAAAAAATTATTAAAAATTAACTTATTTTTGATTTCTTGCTCAAATAACTGTTTAGTTGTCAACAAGTTCTTTGAACTCTGGCTGCATGTCGGACGTAGAAACCCTCAATAAAGACTGCACGTGAACATCAGTGAGATTGGATCGCAGCTTTGTCTTGTTAATGTTCATGGTCGAAAATGTTTTCTCGCAAGTGTAGCCTATGTAGACCCGAACAGAATAAGTAGCTTCATGACCATCTTTCTCAGGTTGGCAAACTTGGACTCATTCAGTGACGCATAAAATTTGTCAATGCTTTTAGATTGGAATATCTCTTTCAGGGTAGAGTCACACTAGGCTACTAGGCTACAAATCAATCAATTCCAGCTGTAGAGCATCCGGCACCTTTTCAAAGTCAGTTGCAAAGGGTGATGACAAGATACGGTACCCTATCAAACTCAGCAGAAAGTTTCTGGAAGTCCGCAAAACGACGACAAAATTCATTGTCTAGTGCAGGTAGGGGAGGGTGGAGCTAGTTTGAACACTTTTCACATTAATTAGTCTCACAGTCATGTTTGTTTATGAAATAAAGTTGTTTTAGCTTTGTTGCATACCTATAACATTTGTAGATACCTCGCAAAAAAAAATTGAAAACTTTTTACAGTTTAGATTTCATACTGAATTACAAAATATTTTTCAAGTGTTTAAACTTACCCCATGTGCAGGGTAAGTTTAAACACGCAATGGATAAGTTTAAACATCATAAAAATAGCCATTACAACTGGATAACTTCGTGTTATAATGCAGTTTCGCAGTTTAGATCAGAACAAACAAAAAAAGAACAAGGTGTATCGAAAAAACAACACAAATATTAACAGAAAATCAAGAAAGTTCGGCCACAAGTCGAATTACAGTCTTATATCAATCAAGTGTCTCATCGCATGTTTTCACTCAGAATCTGAGGCACAGTTATGGCATACTGTACAGTCTTACTGTACATACTGGCATACTGTACATACTGTACAGTCTTGGTGTGCCCATTGACGACATCCATTACACCTTACCCACTCTTCACCAAGACGGCTGTTCGTATACGGCTCGCTGCACACCAGGAAGAACCACATCTCTTTACGTTTGGTTGTTTCCTTTGCCCAGCCTTCTTTTCGTGGGTTTTGTTGGTTTTCTTTTTCTTCCTTTTAGCACTTCTTCAAGTTTTTCTTTTCCCGGGGTATCTGTCAAGATTGCTGCTCTTCTTTTCCTGCATTTTGCCTTGTTGGAGCTTTTGGCATAGGCATTAGATAGATAGGTATAGGCATTGGACAGATTTGCTTTCCAACAAAATCATTTCCGCAGCCATTTGCAAACTGCAGGAGATATATGCCCTATCTGTCTCTTATAGGTTCTCATATTTATTTCAACTAAAACAACCTGAATGTAAATTTAAGTTAAGAAAAACAATTCAATAAACAATTAATAACACAAAAACGGTTTAGCAAATTTGATGGGGCAAGTTTAAACACCACTTTTAAACTTGCCCCCACAGCATCCAGTGGACATTTATTTAAATTTCACTACCAAGCTAACTAGCTATCAGTTCAAGTGACAGACCATCTTAAAGTCAGTGAGTAGGTGTTTTAAAACTGCAAAAAACTTTAAATAACTTTACTGCAGACTGCGTTACAACACTACAAGCAAAAAATAAAAAGTTTACTTTTAACCCCCAAAACAGTCTTTCCTTTCTGGAAAGTTGCATGATCAATCTATTTCGACTAAAATCGTTGCTGGTACTCGGTAACTATGCAAGCATAAATGGCGCAACAGAGCTTCGATATATTTACTTTCGGAGAGAAGCTATCAGCAGTGTTTAAACTTGCCCCTGTTCAATCTAGCCCCACTCTCCCCTATCATATTGGTGTACTTCTCAATCGTCGTCATGTGGGGTGCCATAGTTTCGAGTGTTGGAAAGTGTGTTGTGATATTCTGATTGAGCTGGCGAGAAAACAGTTTTAGCTTCACCCTGAATGCCTTCACTATTGACTACATTTCGTGAGCAAAAAGTGCCCATCGCTTGAAGTCTGGTGTTCAATTCATTCATATGTTCAAAGAGATCAACTAAAAACGCCAGATCTGATAGCCATTCGGAAGTTCTGAGTTGAGGATGTTCTGTATCTTTTTCTTTTATCCGGTTGTGGAGTTCCAGAAGATTAGCTTCCGGAAACGTTAGTTTTTTACTTTCCCAATGCGCTAGGTGACGTAGAAGAGGTTCAGAATTATGCGCAATCTCTATGCCACTTCAACGATTTCGCTTTCACCGTGTGTCATTACTGTTTCCTCTGGTCAAGTACTAAGTAGTTGGATCAAGTATTTTGCAGCCGTTAATAAATGACACACAAGATGGAAGATGCACCAATGATGTACAAAGAAGAATCGGTCAAGCAAACGCGTCATTTTGGAAATGCAAGGAATTTTTCAGAAGAGATATAGATTTACAATTAAACCTAAGACTTCTATCTTGTTACATCAGTCATGTTATATGGAAGTGAAAGCTGGACCTACAGCAAAGATATTCACAAAAAAATTAATGCTTTTCGGCTCTGGTTCCACAGAAGAATACTAAAAGTATCATAACAAAAAACACATTACAAGCGAAGCAATTAAAAAAAGAATTGGAGTGCAAGATAGATGGGCAAACGACTTAGCAAAACAAAAGATGAAATTCGAGGGGTATATTTTGAGAGGATCGGCAGGACAGCTACATCAATTGGTTATTGAAGGTATGGTGGAAGGAAAGAGGTGCAGGGGAAGAAGGCGACGAACTTGGGAAGAAGTAAAACAGTGGGCTGGCTTGTCAAGCATCAGAGAAGCAAAAAGAGCAGCGAAAGAACGTGACATGTGGAAGCAAATGACAGCCAACCTTTGGATCGGAGACGGCACATGATGATGATGATGAATAAATGACGAGTCTGTTGAATTCAACAAGCGATGAATGGACTTTCCCAAGTGATGATAGAAGATGTGGGGATTGATTGGCGGGTTATTTTTGCAATTGATACCACGACTGCTCAGACATACAAGGCTACTTTGAATAGGCCAAGGCATACTAAGAGTGGTGCTAAGCAGCGGGAAACAGTCAGAAATAAAAGTGGAAAAATACAGAAAAAACTAATTGTGACATAGTAAGGTAGCTGAATAAAATATCGGAGTGTAAACGTTAGGGTGTGCCGCTAGGACAGTCACGATGTCTCAAGGTTGCACAATAAGGGTCAAATGAATAATACAAATTACAAACACCATCTTAACGCCAGGGAATGGGATGGAATGGAATGGAAAACAGATTTTGGGATGGAAGATGGAAAATGTCAAGGATGGAAAGGAATGGAAGATCTTGATGATGGGATGGAAGACAATCTTCCATCATTCCATCCCAATTCCATCATTAACTTTCTAACGCTTTATCAAGACATGCATTTTATTACACCAATTGTCTGCGATGCTTCTCAAGTATTTTCGTTCGGTACTTTGTTATCTTCTCCAACGTACAGGGCTGGATTTAGCTGATGGGGGGCCTGGGGCACTTTCAGATCGGGGGCACCGTGCAAAAAAAATTTTTTCGCGCCTACGCCGCGAAAAACCACCTCTACAACTACAGTAGCATTAATCCAATACTACTCTACACAGCACTTTGCAGAAACTTCAAAGGCTGAAAGAATAAAATAATGATAACACAAAATCACATTTTGTCCACGTAGGGGGGCCCTTCAAAAGTCGGGGGCCCGGCGCACCTGCACTCTCTGCCCCCCCCCCCATAAATCAGGGCCTGCCAACGTAGACTACTACAACAGTTTCTTTAACTTTGCTAGGTGTTGTTTCTTTCTGTATTTATATAATCAATCTACGTTTCTAGTTATAACACCAAATGGTACGTAACCCAGTAAACATTGATTGTTGGGGCAACATTGGCAAGAAGTTGGCCGCAACATTGGCAAGATGCAGACGCCAACGTTGGCAAGATGTTTTATGTACCATTTGGATGCATCTGGCCAGCGTTGGCGTCTGCATCTTGCCACTGTTGGCTTCTGCATCTTGCCAACGTTGGATTATGCATCTTGCCAACGCTGGCTACTGCATCTTGCCAAAGTTGGCTTCTGCATCTTGCCAACGTTGGCAAAATGTTTTATGCACCATTTGGATGCATCTGGCCAGCGTTGGCGTCTGCATCTTGCCAACGCTGGCTTCTGCATCTTGCCAACCTTGGCTTCTGCATCTAGCCAACATTGGCTTCTGCATCTTGCCAACGTTGGCAAAATGTTTTATGCACCATTTGGATGCATCTGGCCAGCATTGGTGTCTGCATCTTGCCACCGTTGGCGTCTGCATCTAGCCAACGTCGACTTCTGCATCTAGCCAACGTTGGCTTCTGTATATTGCCAACATTGGCAAAATGTTTTATGCACCATTTTGCTTTATCTTGCCAACGTTGGCATCTGTATCTGGCCAGCGTTGGCAAGATGGCTTGTGCACCATTTTGCTTCATCTGGCGCCTAAAATCTGGTTGACTTTTATGCACCATGACGCTGCTTCATCTGACCTATTGACTATTGTGATGCCCGCGCTTTGACCAAGGTTGGCCATGCGAAGCAAGCTGGTGCATAAAACATCTGAACAGCATTGGCATTTACATTTGCCAAACGTCTCTGTACCTAAACCTCGCTCATCACCAAAAGTTTATTGTTGAACCGAGCTAATCCTTGGGCGAAAGAACAGCAGCAACACGGATTTATAAGCAACACTATTCCCTTTGTGACAAAGCAAAGTAACAGCCGAGCTTCTTATATTTTCACATTTATTAGAAACAAGCTACATCAAATCGTATTGACAGATGGATATTCATTGCACATCAGCAGCTTTTTCTTGCGTATCTTTATCATTCTGAATTCCTGCGAATGAAACAAAAATATTTAATTCAAGAGGGCTGTTTGGCAACAGTGTAGGATTTTGATCAGTTGTTGTCCAGGATAATACGAAGTTAATTGACAATCTGCAATATCAATGTAATATCCATGGTAATATCCCTCTCTCCAACGTGCGTGACAAAAAACTTATCATTCGATTCTGCGCCACGCAGAGCGATAATCAAGTTCCAATACATTCTAATTGCGTGTACAGATAGTTATTCAACAACTAAAGCAACACATTCGCTGTTGTCTTTCAAACATACAAAAGCTCACCAAAAGTTAGTTTTTGCCGTTTTCGGCCACCTTGCCTGTCCTTCCAATGTCGAAATCACTCTGAAACTCTTCATCAATTTGCTGCACGGCAGCAGCTTTGTCGTGCGCCATCACCATGTCTAATCATGAAAGTAAAAAAAGAAGTGTTAAATCAGTATATAAATGCCGACATAGCCTACTAACCACCATGTTCGTTGTTCACATCAATGCGAGTACACCACTAAAACATTTTCATACATTACTCAATACTCTTCACAATTACATCATACATTAATCAAAAGAGCAAAATGGCATAGTTATGACATAATCATTTAGTCGTAGTAGAAACATTTATCCGTACTCACCAAGAACAACCTTTTTCAGATTCTTTTTTAAACAATCAAACGAGTGCTTAGACTTCACGATGTTTTTTTTTCTGTCTTTGTTCTCGACATGACTTGAACTGTGTTGTGTTCGATAATAATAGTTGGAATAAGTCCACTGATACAATCGCTTGCATTTTTGCCAACAACTTAACTTAAATTTGTCACCTGCAAAATGTAAATCGAATGTACTGACAGGGGTTTCATCCATCATATTAAAAAGCTTCAGCACTTGTTACAGAAATTTTTGAGTGTTACAAATGACAGCCAACGTTTAAAGCTTTATTTGGGATTCCAGTCGTGTGTTGCGTATGTAGGTCGCAGTGTAGGCTACTGTAGGCTATGTTGTCGCAATGGGCGCAAAATAAAACATGTTATTACTATTATTATTCAGTTGACGGCAATGAAAGCTACATTTGCAAATACTCTACAACATAAAACAGACATAAAAATACAAACACATTCAAGCAGTCAGGCAAACACTGCCGGAGCAGCAAAATCAAAGATTGAGCAAAACCCTACACATGTTGTGGGACATCACAAGCTCTGCTACTTTGCTGATATCTTCTTAGCACTCATCTAGGAGCACTGGCACTAAATTTGTCACGAGAATATTTCATATGAAAGTTTTCCATTGGTCATTGAGTTTTATAACTTTCTCTAAATTGAGTTTTATAACTTTCTTTAAATTGTGTAAACGTAGCCTAGTGACAAAAACGACTTTACACAATTATTTCAGGTTCAATGAATAAAAGACATTCACTTACCAGGTTTTCATAAACATTGTCGTAAGTCATTCCTATAGCTTCATTTTGATCATTTCTAAAACTTCTTTCGGCCGTAATATCTCAATTGAATTCGATTTTTTATATTTTCGATGCAAGAAGCGAATATTCCTCTTAGCGCTGTTCACATAAGCATTGTGCTTTCGGCTTTCCATGCTTGAACAGTCGAAGTGAATCGAGTGACGCCATAATCCCTTTAGCAAAGGATTAAGTCATGGCTTTTGTCTTCCTTCATCAAAACAAACCAAGTTCTTCCGCTAAATTGCATCTCCTCACGTTGATATAACACATCGCCGCATTCTAAAGCTTTGTTGCCTATTTCACTTCAACACGTCATATTGCCCAGTTTAAGTAGTGACGTCATAATGGAGTTTTCACAACAATTATTGTGCCTGCAGTGTTTTTCTATGCACCGCGGGAGGAGAAAAAACGATTTGCCGGATCGTTGAAAGTAAAAGTAGGCAAGTAGCAATCGTTTTGTGATATCTCGCTTCAAGAAATTGAGGAGAGATTTCGACGCAACATGACTGCTCCTGAAGCTGGGAATTGCCCACCAGTAGCGGTGTCAGGGGAGTTCAGGGAGTACTTTTGAACTCGGGCCCAGGGATATCTAAAGAAGGGGATACGAAGGCTTTTATTACGTCTGACAATAGAAGGGCTTTTGTTTATCGTAAATAATCTGTGTTTATCGTAAAAGGACAATTGGCACAGATAGTAGTTTCATAAATCTTGTTATGATAACTTGCATTGCGTATTAGCATCAGGCCTGGATATTCACAGCATGCTCAATTGCTCATGGTTGCTTGTTAATTCAACTACCCATATACTTGCTTTACATCTAGCCTACTGCAAAGGCTTTGTTAAAAAAAACAGCTTAACCCTTTATCCTGTGACGTATTTTGGCTAGTTGACTTGCGGACGGGGGGGTCGGTTCGACACTATCACTTTGAGCTCGTGTAACTCAAAAACTACGCAAGATAGATCAATCAAATTTTCACATGGTGTAGATAATTTATCTGACAACATAACATCGAAACTCTTTTGCAATTTGTTCAACAGCGCAACTTGAAAAATCAAATAATTTGATGGTTGGTCATATTTTTTTATTTGACTTCAGAAATTGCTTCGTAATTAACTTATAATTGAGTGTGACGGGTTAATTCCATTGTGTAGATTTTAATCTCTTACGCGGAGACGTCGTCCACGCTTCAATGAAATCGTATTTGGCGTCCGACTCGTGTTTGCTTGTTGTTTTGCCGGAGGCATTGTAAAAAAAATTTGCTTTGTTTCAACATTTGCAGAGAATGAGACAAAATCACCACAAAAAAACTATTTCAAGTTCTTTTTGAGTCACATGTTTATAGTCTACACTTTTTCAAACGTACTGTCATTACTTGATATTGGAACTAAATCAAGCAAATTTTTTTTCTTATTCACACTGTCGAATTTGGTTATGCATGATCAAGAAACACTTTGTATTTCACAGCACATCTTAGGAAGCTATTTATTCGTTTTTAACATTATTTCAACGTCTAAAGACGTTGAATCGATGTAAGAAGTGTCTGATTTGCTGTCGGGGCAGCGGTTGAATACAGAAAAGTAAGGTAGCCTAATGGTGTCACGTGGTATTTGAACAACAACCTATCCAAAGGTAGTGACTTGCTTCGATAGGAGCTTGTTCCATTTTAGGCCATCATGCACTCCAAAAACAAAGAGCGTCTAAAACTCCTTACTGATAAACTATGTCACGATGCATTCCAAAGTGAAATGTTTCAATACTTACCAACAATGATCACTTTGAATGAAACAATTTTGCAAACAGTTGTGACAAAATGTAGTGATAATAATCGTTTAGTCAAATCGTATTGGTAGGCTATAGAACAGGTCGTTTGCCAAATGGAACTCCCGTTCTGCGTGACAAACTCAAAGTCGTGGCATAACGATACGAAAAATAGAAAAAAATTATTTTTCAGGCCGAGTGCTATTGTCGTAAAAAAACAAAAAATCACTAAAGTGTTGACTTTTTCCTTGGGCAAAATTGAAGGTTATTAATATTTTAAAAATGCACGTTTGTGTCAATATGATTGAAGTGTTTTTTTTCATGTTGTTAACTAGATTTGCAAAATAACGTTTTCTACATTTTTTTTCTGATTTGTTGGACATGCATTTTGTGTCAAGTTATTTATTACGCATTAGAAGATTTCTTTCTGTTCAAATTTTGAAATAGCATTTTAGATGCAGTTTGCGGTTGATGGCGTTACTGCAAAAACCATCTTTTGTAATTGACACACATCCATAAACAAAAGACGCATAAACTACTGCTGGCTGATAGACCACGTCACAATACATCATAATGATGTTTTTCCGAACCGAAGACCCAGAAAACTAATTTTGTCGTATATTAGATTAGACGTCTGCAGACGTTGAACCAATGACAAAAAGTGATTTTCTGATTTGAAACAAAGTGATTGCTGTTTCCAATGTGCAAACATTTTGATAAAAGTAATCAAGTTTTGGCCACAGCATTTTGGTCCATTTAGGCTACTATGGTCAATCAACTCACGTTGCAAATAACTTGTTTTGTGTAAAGTCTTGCTTGTGAAAAAATCGAAGTAAAAACGCAAAAATGAAGTAAGCTATATTTACAAAGTATTATATTCTTGAATGAACCATAGTTTTAAAAAAATAGTTTGAACAGGTTTCATGTGATAGAAACTATAATTGATATCATCGCGAAGGATCAAATAGCTGCAAAAATCACTTCAAGCAATTCTTTGGGGTGATTTTCATTATGCAAACCAAGGTGAACCTCAATATACATATTTTTATGCCAAACGATAAAAATCGTTCTTTCTTTTTTTCAAGGACAAGGAAAACGATCCGTATAAAATATAATTCAATTCAACATATTTCCCTTCTTTTATCAGATATGCATTTTGTGTAACAATGCTTTAGAAAAATTGCTGAGTATGGCATAGCGTTTGAGATGCAGTCAGAGAATACAACTCT
Organism: Aplidium turbinatum; assembly: GCF_918807975.1. Taxonomy (NCBI): domain Eukaryota; kingdom Metazoa; phylum Chordata; class Ascidiacea; order Aplousobranchia; family Polyclinidae; genus Aplidium; species Aplidium turbinatum. The sequence continues at coordinate 40,228,274 of NC_137473.1, forward strand.
ATGGTTGATGGCGTTATTACAAAAGCCAATCTTTTGTCACGGAAATGTATTCGAAAACAAAAAGGCACAAAAGCGCTGACTGATAGATTACGTTACGATACGTTACACAAACGAGGCATTGATTTCAGATTCTTTCAACCCAACAAACAACTTTGCTCCAAATGACACAAACGTCTAAATTTATGGAGAAAAAGATGTAGGCCTACACCGTTTTGTGACAATAAGCTTTTGAAGACCAACATTTGAATGAAAAGTTTGAAATTATTGAGTTGGTCCTAATAGTGTTTCTGCTGAGATATATCAAAACTTTTCAATCCTCGTATAAAAGAATAATTTTTTAATCTCTCAAGCAACTGCAAAATTACCATTTAGGTAAAGATTCAGTGATGATACAATATGCACAATGCTTGTCAAAGCACAATAATTTAGCTGCGCGTGTTTTTCCACAAAAGCCAAGCAGTTTAGATAGTCTGTGTCAAGTTCTTTTCAATATCCACCAATCTCTCGTTTTCATAAAACATTTTCACAACATTCATGTGTATATAAGTGTACAGGTACATGGAAAAGTTTATTGGTGGGTCAAGAACGCACTCCTTGCTTTCCGACAAGAAATCAAGAAACTTACCACATCAGTCTGTTTGTTTTATGAGATAAACAGAGTTTTGGCAAGAACTTTCCTACTGGTTCTTGTTATAAGTTAGAAACAAAATGTATTCGCCATAGAAAACAACGTAAAATTATATTTTTTCAGTATAGCTTATCGGATGCTCTCTGATAATTTCAAAGCAACTCAGATGTAATTAAAAGATTAATCAAAGCAACTCAAAACTCGAGTTTGCAAACAAAAGGCGGACTCATTACGGTTGAATGCTTTACAACAAAGCCAACTCATGAGATATCTGCGTCGCAGTTCCACGCACGGCGGCGCTCATTAATCCTATTAATCCGTATAATTTGAAAACAAAAGGGCTAGCTAGTAGCTAGCTAAAATATCAGAGTATGTTATGAAAATCATGCTATATCTCTAAAACTATAGACAATAGCAACGTCATTTAAAGCGGAATAAATACTTGAATAATTTTTAGGAAAAGTCAAGAAATTTTAAAGCTGTGGATCGCGTAGTTCTTTAATGATATTGCTTTGAAAAGGAGCAAGTCCCCACCGACCCCCCCTCACAGGAAATAGGGTTAAAGGTAACTTTTCAACTGTCTTTCCAAACAAGTATTTAAATATGCTCTACGTAACATTTGCTAACTGTCTTTTGTAGCTCATTGTACCAGCTGCACTACAAAACTTTCTACAATTTAAAAAAGAACCACATGTTTAAAGCACTACAAACTACCGCCCTGGTAGTGTCATGAGAATAAGACAATCGCTGCGAGCCTTCATATCCCCTTCTCTAGATATTCCTGCTCGGGCCCTGGATAATGTTAGGAGCCCGTAACTTCTTCAAGGTGTCCGGAAAAACAAACAAACTACCGCGTATATTTAGATGTACAAGTGCGTTATTTTTAAAGCTGTTTAGAGGCCCAAAGATCTCATTGGTACCGGGCCCAAATTATCTTCTCACTGGCCTGGTCTGTAGCAAATGATGGTGTACATTTGCATAAATTGAAAGAAAACTTTAGAATAGTTGTTCAACTGGCACAACGTTGGCAACATTTCTAACCGATGTTTGCTCACAGAAACATATTTTTAAACAAAACCGCATAAAAAAGGTTTGTAGGCTATTGATATTTTTAAAAATGGAAATAAGTAATAAAAGCATTGGCTACTCTTCTGACCAACGCTGGTCTTAAATATTCATAGTATACTTGTACGGTATCAGAAAATAATAACAGCATTGATAGCCTATTATTAAAATTTAAAATTGTAGCAAAATGATGGCATAGCCTACATTTGCATAATTTGAAAGAAAACACCGAAATTGTTATGAATTGGCACAACGTTGGCAATGCTTCTGACCGATGTTAACCAATCACACAAGTGTGTTTTGAAGCAATGCCACATGAAAAGATGTTTGTGTTAGTATTTTTCAAGTTGAAAACAAATAAACTTAAGCCTGAAATAAAATCTTTGAAACCTTTTTGAACGCTTAATAAGATGTATTGAAATTGTTGGCGTATTGTTGGCAATGTTGGACGAAATTGCCGACCTTGTGCCCTCACATCCAGCATATAGCCAACGTTGCAATTGTTTATTTTGTGGAAACGTGTAGGCTAATGGAAACTTTAAACTGTTTCGGTATCAAGTATGTTATCGCGTTCGCGTTTTGTTGCTCCTACCTTTTTCTAGACCTCTGCTCAGTTTGGCATAAACAAACTGAAATGAAAGTACTTTGTTGGCAAAGCATTGGCTACTCTTCTGACCAACGCTGGTCTTAAATATTCATAATATACTTGTACGGTATCAGAAAATAATAACAGCATTGATAGCATATTATTAAAATTGTAGCAAAATGATGGCATACATTTGCTTAATTTGAAAGAAAACACCAAAATTGTTTTGAATTGGCACAACGTTGGCAATGCTTCTGACCGAGGTTAGCCAATCACACAATTGTGTTTTGAAGCAATACCACATGAAAAGAGGTTTGTGTTAGTATTTTTCAGGTTTGAAACAAATAAACCTGAAATAAAATCTTTGAGACCTTTTTTAACGCTTAATAAAAAGTATTGAAATTGTTGGCAATGTTGGACGAAATTGCCGACCTTGTGCCCTCACATCCAGCATATAGCCAACGTTGCAATTGTTTATTTTGTGGAAACGTGTAGGCTAATGGAAACTTTAAACTGTTTCGGTATCAAGCACGTTATCGCGTTCGCGTTTTGTTACTCCTACCTTTTTCTAGACCTCTGCTCAGTTTGGCATAAACAAACTGAAATGAAAGTACTTTGTTGGCAAAGCATTGGCTACTCTTCTGACCAACGCTGGTCTTAAATATACTTGTACGGTATCAGAAAATAATAACAGCATTGATAGCCTATTATTAAAATTTTAAATTGTAGCAAAATGATGGCATACATTTGCATAATTTGAAAGAAAACACCGAAATTGTTATGAATTGGCACAACGTTGGCAATGCTTCTGACCGATGTTAACCAAGCACACAACTGTGTTTAGAAGCAATACCACATGAAAAGAGGTTTGTGTTAGTATTTTTCAAGTTTAAAACAAATAAACCTGAAATAAAATCTTTGAGACCTTTTTCAACGCTTAATAAGATGTATTGAAATTGTTGGCGTATTGTTGGCAATGTTGGTTAAATGTTGGACGAAATTGCCGACCTTGTGCCAACATACCCAGCATATAGCCGATGCTGGCCCAGCAATCAATGTTTGCTGGGAATCTTTAGGAAAATACTGCTGTTAAATTTTTAGCTTAAATTTAGCCTATGGTTTTTAGGTTTATTTGTGGCATATTCAACGCGGAGATCACAAAATGTGAAGATGGAAGATGGAATGGAAGATGGAAGAGATTTCTGAGATGGAATGGAAGATGGAATGGAAGATTTCTAAGATGGAATGGAGATGGAATGGAAGAAAATCTCAGGATGAAAGATGGAAAAAACGTCTTCCATTCCATTCCATCCCATTCCCTGGTTCTAAGTATTTTTCGATCATTGTAGAATGTAGATGCAACTGAAGAATGAAGATGTTTCTCATCGAGAACAAACCATTCTCGTATTAAGGTAGGCTATGTTAAACTACTTCAAGACGTAAAATCCGATGCTGTCACTGATTTTTGTATCACTGAACTGTTTCTATTTATTTAATATGTCTACACTCGGTGGCGACAGGGACTCGACCGCCGTCGACTCGACTGAGTTTAAATCTGATGATGTTCTTTGCGGTCGGGCAGGCCATTCTGGGAAGGGACCCAGTAATGATGAGGCTAAGTCAGTCCGAGAGGCCCGGCATCTTAGAAGGGATATTTTGACTCAAATTGGGAAACTTTCTGTAGCCCTAGGTTCTTTGAATGATAAGCAGGAACTGTTAATTTTTCGATCTAAGTCATCTACTTTAGAAAAAGAATTACGGCAGTTCCATGCACTTTTGAGTAAAATTTTTAACTCTGCAATTTTGGCAGAATTTTGTGATAGGGTTGATTCCGAATTTAACTCGTTAAAAAATAACTTCGAACAAAAAGTAAGTGAGTACTCCGGTATGTTGGACGCTGAAATACACCCTGAGGATAGCGCCTCAAATGTAAGCACTAAGATGTCTAGGAGCTCTTCACGGATAGTTGCACAAATTAACCTGCAGCTAAGACGAGAGGAGCTCCAGATACAAGCCGAGGCCGAAGCGAAAGCTGCTGAGGCCGCCGCTAGAGCTGAGGCCATACGAGTTGAGGCCGCCGCGAGAGCCGAAGCGAAAGCTGCTGAGTTCGCACTCAAAGACGCACAGTTGAGGGCTAAACAACGTAAAGAGGTAGCTTTGGCTGAATATCGATCAGATGTGGGCTCCCGGCGTAGCTCCAAGAAGGGCTCTTCTAGCCATTCCAGAAGTGAACATCAATCGCAATTTAATTTACATAGTCTTTTCCAGACGCCTGTTCAATCCGTGGGTGGACCAGTGCAATCCACACGTTTTCCAGCTGTTTCAGGAGGCCTCGGGGTCGCGGCTATAGGGGTCTTTCGAAGGCTCTAGAGCCAAGGCCAGCGAATTATAACCGAACTCCTCCCCCAGAGCGTACAGGTCACGTGGCCGCCATCAGCAGTAATGCTTTGCCCCCTTCACAGTTTTCTGCGCCGCTAGTTTTTGATCGCCCAGCTACACGTAATTTGGGTGGTTGTGAGAGGCGTATCGCGTCTCCTGATTTTAACTTGTGTAAGGAGCGTGATCGGGCTGTGCATGTGACTGAGCCCCCTCATCCCCTTAAGGGATATAGCTTGTCTTCTCCGGCTAAATCGAGTTCTCAACAACAGAAATGCTTTTTTGAATACCAAAATAGTAGGACGCCTTGATTGGGTACGATGGTAATAATATGCCATTTGTCTTCTTTAAAAATCGTGTTACGGCCTTGATGGCAGCTTCGCCTTTTAAGGGGACTCGTTTGACTTTGTTACAAGCAGCTTGTGTTAAAACAGCTGCGCAAACGATTGCTAATTTGGTTTCCGACACTCCTGGCTTGTCAGAAGAAGACAGGATAGAAATGTCGTTAGCTCGCTTGTCTCAACGTTTTGGAGTTCGTGGAGGTCTTTTTGGCGAACAAGAAATTAGGAAGTACCGCTATGGTAGCAAATTAACTTCGATCTCTTCCAGTGATTTGAAAGAGTTTAAAGATGAATTGTCGCAGTGCCTGCTTTACGCGCAAGCTTATGGTCAGCGTGATAAATTGGAAGGACGTTTTGTTTTGGATTTGGCTAAGCGACTCCCGTTTGATGCTAAACAACGCTATCAAGACTTTTTAGGTGATCGATATGGTAGCACTAATGAGCCTACTTTTCAGAGTTTGTTTGATTTTGTAGTACGGGAGGAAACGCGCAAGTCGACTGATTTTGCTATTATGCCAATGGGCGATTCTGGTAAGTCGCAGCAATTTAAAAAGTTTGGCAAAAGAAAATTGCCTTCATGTCCGGTTAGGCAGGCGTCGGTGAAACCCCATGATAATGTGATGTCAGGGAGTTCGCAGTACTCGACTGCTGTTGGCGCACCGCGCGGTGGTGAAGCTGGATGTAGAAACCTACCGGCATGCATTTATTGTTCGTCACGTGGTCAAGTCGAATATCATTTTTTGTCTAATTGTGAAGAATTTTTGCGCTTGACACCTAAAGATCGGAGAGATGTTATTGTGAAAGCTGGCAAATGCTTGAATTGTTTGCGCCAGCATATGGTTAGGGACTGTAATCATGCAAGCAACTGCCATAAGTGTGGGCCTAACAACGATAGGAAACACTTTTTTCTTCTGCATGATTTTTATGTAACGTCACGTAATTCTCTGGATTCGGTTGGCAAAGATGATGCTTGTGCCAGAGCTCCTGTGCGTAATGTTAAGATTGGAAATGTTAAAGCAGCCTTTAACCGCATTACTGCTGCTCGTGTTTTGCATCCAATGAAGGGTAAATCCAAGTTGGTGTATTGTCAGCATGATCCTGGTTCGCAGTTGACGTTTGTTTCGAGTGATTTGGTGTGCGAACTTGGCCTTAAACCGTACGATAAAGCGTCATTAAAAATGGATACCCTGGTTGGTCAGAAAGCTACTTGTGCTGACCTTGTTAAACTCAACATCAAGTCGTTAGAGACGGATGGATTGATTTGTGATGTAACCTCGGTGGTTAACCCAGCTTGGGCTGACGATGCTAAAACTTTACCACATAAGCAGGATTCAAGTGGTTTCCGTCATTTTCATGACGTGAATATGTTTCATTTGAATGATTGCAGTACTGTAGATGTACTGATTGGCAACGACAACGCTTATTTGATGTGTACTAAAGAAGAGCGTGTTGGTGAAAATCGTAGTGAACCACATGCTTTACTCACTCCTCTCGGTTGGATGGCTTGTGGTGGTAAGCCACCCTTAGATGAAAACGTTGCTAACATGTACACAGTGCAGACGTCTTCAAGTCGGATGTCATCTCTGGCTTTCAGCGTAAATTGAGTCTCGTGATATGGAAATAGCAGACCTGAATAAAGTCATTCAGGATTTGACGTTTGTGAATTGTCCCGCAATGACATTATGGCTAGAGAACTTGTTGAACCGAATATTGAGTTGAAAGATGGTCGATTTGAGATATCTGTACCGTTGAAGGAAGATATTGATCTACCTAACAATTTTGTGTTGGCGTCAGATGAAGCTGCTACTTTAAGAAAGAAGGCTTTAAAACAACCTGAACTTTGTGATTTTCTTACCGACACGAATGAAAGATCTTAAATCCAATGGTTATATTGAGCGTGCTGGTAAAGCAGAAAATGTAAAGGGATTTGAGTGGTATTTACCATACTTTGTGATGTCACAATTAAAAAAGCGCATTATTTACGATGGCAAGTCTGAATTCCGAGGAACTTGTGTAAATGATGTAGGCTAATGTTTTCGGGTCCTGACTTGTTAAACCCTCTGCCAGATGTCTTGGCTAGATTTCTACTTAGTAGATTTGGTTTCGTGGCCGATATGACTAAGTACTTTTTCACATTTTGGACACTTCAACACGCAAGCCCAATTTTATTTAACTGCTTAGTGCTTACGTACACGAGCAGTGCCGTTCGGATCGTGAATGAACGCTCTTTGGTACCTTTGAGTAACGACCCTAGAGATTTTACTGTCATCACCCCTGCCTCACTGTTGACCCCATACTTGGACCCATTTTTTGCTGTTGGACAACCATATGATCGTGACCAACTAAGAAGGGATTATCGGTTCAATTTGTCCCTTTCTCAGCAGTTTTGGAGTAAATGGATTGATTTTTACTTGCCAGGGCTTCAGGGCCGGAAAAGATGGTAAAAGTGGCCGAAAATTTGGAGCCTGGTCAACTTGTAGTGGTGGGTTCTCTCCAAGACATTGGTAAACGTGGGAAGTATCAACTTGGAAGGGTGCATGAGGTGGTCCCACAATTAGGAAAGAGAAGCCTGTAGTTCGGAGAGCTAAAGTTGCCGTTTGCAACTATGATGAGAGTACGGGGAAAGTGAAAGTAGACTACGTGTTGAGGGACATTTCGTGCCTCGCCCACGTAAAAAACACTTAAGTGTTAGGGTTTGAGCCTGGTTCTGTCTGCGGTGGTCGACCTTTGTCTGAGTCCAGAACAGTCGGTTATTATCGCAACCATTGTATATAGCGTGTACCTATGGTACCAATTTCATGTATCGTCGTGTATTATTCTTATTGTTGTTCATTCTTTGCATGCCCTTTGTATTTGCGTATTAACTTAAACGTGAGTGATGCAAACAATTTGTGTATCGTGCATTTTTATTTATTGGCTCACGATTGTCCTTAAATTCTTTTTTAGTTATGCCATGTTAGACTGTCATAACTAGGGTCCGCTATGTTCCGGACAATGGTTCACCAAATCGAACGTCACATAAAACCGTTGTCTAATGAACCTGACGTCTTACGTCATATGGACTATTGCTAGAAATAAGCAAAGATTGCATCACCTTTGTCACACCTGTAAAACATTACATAATCGTTAAATCTTGAATCACGAGATATGGTGCACTGTAAGCCAAATTTAACAGGTGCTTGAATAGCATCATAATGCTTGTCATTATTACATCACAGAAAATGGTTACGTGCGTTTGAAATATTGTAATCTATTCTCGTAATTTGTAAAATTGTTGCTTGAAAAGTTGGTTGCATATTAAAACGGTTTTGCTTGTGCTTGCCAACTAGACGAAATTTCCGTCTTTAACTACGTAATTTGTATTGTAATGACAAGTTTTAGTGGGTACGGTGTTTCCCCCAACTTCGACAGCCTTGAGGCTATTTTACAGAAATACAACTCTTGAATAGACGTTTTCAGAAGAGTGCTTCTTTCGGTCATTGCATACAGACGAACGGATCCGGGAATTTTATGTTACAATTTTCCCACGAAGAGATTGTGGTTTACCGCTGTGACCAGTTTTATGGAAATATCATCATGTGTGTGATGTGCAATTGCGGGCGTGTGGAACAAATTTAAGCAAGTTGTATAACAATTATGCGATGGGATGGCGCAGCGGATAAGGCGTTGGCTTATCAATTATGCAAACCTGGTTCGACACCCGATTTCAGATGATTGAAAACGCTGCTCACCTCTACCCTGGCTGTAATAAATTGAGTGGGCGTTGTTGCTGAAGGAAAAACAGCCAAGAAAAAGGAACTGGCCACTCTACTTCCGTTAATGCGGAACATTTCGCGTAATGCCAATCTTACCTTCTCATTCTCCAAAGCTCAGTAACTGAACAACATTTTGGATGGGTAGCCTAGGTATTTTGAGTGAAAGCTACACAGCAAACTTGAGCTGTGAACTAGAACGCACCACCCCATGATCTTTACTCAAGAAATCATTGACAGCAAGTTTTTAAAACTTTTTTCCAAGTATTTTGCATAAACCGGTACCTCCAACGGTTGTGAGTTGAAAGTTTTGAAACCGTGGTTTTAGCACACAGAAATAGGCTACAGAAATTTGTAAACAATTGTTTACGCTCCACCGTGCCTCATGCCCGCTGGCTTATCTTGGCTAGTCGACTTTGTCATCTCTACATGTCAAAGCATAACCTCCAGGATAAATTTTTGAGGCACTTTACAAGTTAGTTGTTTTCATTGTAACTAATTATGCACTACTGTGGTTTAACATAAAAAGAAAGCCGCATATTCAGCACGCTCCGTTTCATGTAGGCCTACTCCGCCAAGTTTAGCTGTTGCGTCTTCTTCCTTCTAGGCTACTAGGCCTACTCAGGAAGCTGTTTCTTATGTGAAATCGTGGCATGCTCATAGCGAGAGTCTGCTTCTATCCATGGTATCCAGTGATGATCCTGCTCTGCGATCTTTTGCTGTGAACATGTTAGATAATATTCGCAAAGGCAGTAACTCTGGTGATGTTTCTGTCAGCACTTTTACCCTACCAAAATTAAATTTTAATGCCAACTCACCGTGCTCTTTAATTGATTGGGACAATGCCAAGCTGACTGGGTCTATCCTTACTTCATACTTGACCGTGAATGAACTAACGGGTTTCATAAACACAAAGTTTGAATGCCCCCATTTTCTTTCCCATACTCAGGCTGTGGAGCGCCTCATTCGGAAAGTCACTAACGCCTGTGGAAGTGCTGCTGGCCATCAACGACGGGATGGTTTCCTTCGGGCGAGAATTGCTTCGCGTAGGGTCTTGCGAAAGCAGACACGAAATCTGACTTTCTTTCATTGGCTGCAGTATAATGCTTTGATATTCACCACTGTTTCTTGTTCATTGTTTTTATTCTTCATTCGTTTGTGCACGTTTTACAAGCACATAAAAAGTTGGTTGGTTGATGTGCAAGCTACCATTGGTTGAGTTGCAGTTAGAAGGTCTATATCTGTCAAAAAACATATGTAAATCAGCGAAAACAATCGAATATTAATGCAGTGCGTTGTGTGATTATGTAATACATATTACTACAACAAAACCAACGTGTCATCTTACGCACAGTGCATTCCTACTCTTGCCCTAGAAGTGAAAAAAAGCTTTAATATCAGTTTTTGCTGACCAAGCAAAAATAGGGTTGCCAGGTGATTGTTTAATATCTTACCGTACAGCGCCAACCTTTACCTAAAAGGGAAACTAGCAGTCGAGTCATATGTAATTGTAGTTGTTCTTGTTAAAGTTGGAAATTTTTGCAATTTAAAAAAATAAACAAAGTTTTTTCTTCAAAAAATTTGTACCTGGCAACTCTGTGCTGGCAACAAATGCTAAGGACAAAATTGACTACATGTTTAAGGTTACTGAATATTTTGCATGAAATTTTACAGAACTACTCTACATAGCAATAGTCACCCTGTGTGACAATTCGATTTTTGATTTTTTTTTAATTTTTTGATTTTCACATCGCCATGATGTGCATCAAATCATTCAAGTCTTTGTTATTTGATGCTGTGATCAATAACTTTGCATTGCAAAAGGTTTGGAATAGATTGAATGCTTTGTTGAGCTATGTTCAGGGATGGAGGAGCCACGTAGGCCTCGTGGGCCTGGGCCTACCTACTTTATTTTCTGGGTGGGTCTGGCCCACCCACTTTTGAAAGTCAAATTTTTTTGAAAAGATAGTGAAAACGGCAAGTTAGAGAAGAAGTTCCAGAAAAAAAGCTCTTTACTCATTTGATACACACTAGTTTGATTACACAGGCCAACAAAAAATTTTGGCACAAAAGGTGAGAGTAATTTTAGAGTATTTCAGGGCCCCCTGATTCCAAAAATGCACTTAGTTTTTTCGAATTTTCAAAACTACCAGGAATTGAATTTCGAACCAAGATTACATTCTTCCGTAACAACAAGGATAAAATTTTAAGCAGCTACTTTATTGAAGAACACAACTTTGTATTCTGTAATTATATAAATGGCCTTCGTACCTTGATGGGTGTTGCTCAGTATAGTAAGCCTACCATAATAAAGCATTGCGTTTGTTCATCGATGCCTTTGTTTTGCTTATTCGTCTAGTTTGTTAAGCAAAACAATGTATGTATTTTATTTGTAGTCTACTTAGTAGCTTAGTTAGTAAGTCTGATATTGTTGAAGTCAACAAATATATTAAGGCAAAGCCCTAGTTATATATTCTACATCTTGTATCCTAACAAAGGCTTGCTTCACGTCGTATTTTGATTACTAGGCCAGTAGGCTATACATTAAATAGCCGTTTGTTTGGGTTGTAGGCTAATCAACGTAGTTGGTATAAATGGCGTTTATACAACTCAGAAATGTGCCTGGGATTGCTTTCAGTTTTGTCTATGTAATAAATGACACGATGTTAAATCTATAGGCGCTCAAAACTGCGAAAAAAATGTTTTTGCTGTAGGTTATTTTAAAAACTAGAGCCAATTCGAAAAAACAAGTGCATTTTCGGAATCAAGGGCCTCGAAATACCCTAAAATGACTCTCACATGCCGTGCCTTTAAAAAAAATTTTTTGTTTGCCTGTGTTATCTTTGATAGCTCAACGATGAAATCTAATCTTCAAACTTTTCTGTTGAGCCCACTATTGATGGGCAGTACGTGTAGGTAGGGTTGCATGTGACCGGTGGAGTAATCTATCAATCAATCTAATTGTTCTCCAAGGTTAAAACAATGATATCATTACATATTATGCAGTGCATGCACGTAGGCCTACTATATAATGCTGCACATGGGCGCCGATCGCTCTGTAAAATTGGTGGGGACATTTACTAGGAAAGGTTGGAAGGGGCGACGAGCGAAGCGAGCTAGGAAGATTGGGGGTCTGTTCTGACAAACAAACAAATACAGTAGGTACAAGTCTAATGCGATGTAGCCTATACTGTATTCAGGGGTGGCCAACTTCTCGTCGAATGGGATCGACTAAAAAATTTCTTATTTTCTAGCGATCGACCGGTCGGTGATGAAGTCACTGAGCAATTTTTGTGACACCATAAGATGTGTGGGAAGAAAGTGTGTTGTATAAGTGTGTATGAGTATGATTGACAGGTATTCTATTTTCATACTTAAAAAAAACCCTGATCGAATTTTGTTTGAGTTGATCGACAATATTTCTCACTTTGATTGAAAAATGTGCTGTATAGGAATCTTGTAACTTCAATACAAAACCCGACGCGATCGACCAATTGAGACTTGGCGATCGACCGGTCGATCTCGATCGACGTGTTGGCCACACCTGCTGTATTTGGTTGGTTGGTTTTGAATCTTTATCCTCGAACTGACAAAGCCTTGATTGGTTATTCCTGGTAGTTTCGCATAGCCTACTTGTAGTGTGGAGGCTTTTGACACAGGGCCAGTTACCGAGATTGGCAGAGTGAGTTTTCCGATTGTTGAAGTGTTGTTGCCGAGGAATTATTACATTTACTAGGTGCCGCGGAATGGAGAGCAGTCGTGAAAATGCGTTGCTCAAGAGCACACCCCGAGAGTCGAACTTGAGCAGGGCGCGTAACAACTGAGCTCGTCGGCCGGACAAATATATTTTAATTATCAGTGTCAGCATTGGGCACTGGACAGCAGACGTCCAAACACTCGGCAACGAGTCTCCGGCGAATTAAAAACGAAGTCCTCGGAGAGACCATGGATGTTGATCGTATTGAAAACTGTGTTGTGCACATGGCAGACTATTGCATGATTTAGCCGTTTCTGTGTGATGGTAGATCGTAACCAAGTTTTGACACGTCGCAAAGTTGAAAATGACCGTTCAGTTGAACACGAGCTGGCTGGTGAAATGAGCAAAAGTCGCACAAAAAGTTTCACTTGCGGAAACATTTGTCGAACGGCGGATGAAAGAACTCAGGATAATCGTCTACCACATGTGATCGTAGCTTTCCACTAAAGTGAGATTTTTGTAGAATTCAGAAATATTGTAGTGCTCAAGATTGGTTGACTTGAAATAGTCAGTAAGATTTTGCTGCGCGCTGTGAATGACTGCAAAATACTCTGACCGATATTTCGTCTCAGGTGTTTAAAGTTGAGGAGGTTGACCATGGCCAAATTGGCCATGTCCATGCTGGAGACGATTTGGGATCTTTTTGGGACGTGACCGGTTCAATACCTCAAGCCTTTCAGCATTTACATAGACGCGATGAAATTATTCTTCACTGTGTAGATGGCGGAGTTTAGCACTACAAAGTTCAGCACCTTTAAGCATGCCAGCCACAATCACCGTGCAACCTTGCAAGGCTTTTGTTAAAACGATCTAGACACTGAATGCAGACACTGCCGCTAATAACCTAATCACACTCGACCCACGAGAAAAAGATTTCAAAAGCCAACTAGTAGCTGTTGCTACATTTGAATGAAATTGACTCACGGTTACTTCCAAGACTTCCAATACTGACTTATAATTATCAAGCACTGCTTTTACAGCAGCTGCACAGTGCACATGTGAGCCATCTTGTTGGGATTAATTGGTTTCCGTTTTGATGCCGCCTGAGGCAAAGACTCTTCAGAATAAAGATTCAGGTAGGCTACAGATGCTTGAATTTCAAAGAAACCATTATGTTATAAAAAATAATTAAAAAAGATGGTGGGGACGTGTAAAAAGATGGTGGGGACATGTCCCCACTGTCCTATAGGGATCGGCGCCCATGATGCTGCAGATTATTTCTCCCAGGTTGGTATTATAACTGTGTGTGTATTTTGCCTTTTTATTTGTGTGTCCATCGCCATATTTTGTACAGCGCTATAGAGCAATTTAACAATTTTGTAATTTGTTTGGCCAAATCGGGCCCAAAAACGGAATGTTTTTGCTGGTTGACACAAAAGGCAATCATGAAAACACAATGTATAAGCGATTTGAAGTTTTAGGAATGCAACAATGTTATGGGGGGTCTGGGGGGCGAAGCCCTCCAGAAGTTTTATTAACTTTGACTGCTACGCCTTTGGGCCCACCTACTTTTAAAATGGTTCCTCCATCCCTGGCTATGTTGATTGCCTACATGCATGTGGCAACATTTTTATACACTGGTTGAAGTGCCAAAGGAACCTCATATGAGATGTGCACACCATACGACTCTATTATACTAATTCTTTCTAGACAACATTATGAGAAACAATGGCAATTTTACTGAGTGGTTTTCATATCGATACGCTGTTAAAATCGAAACTTAAGCCAAGTTTAGCTTAAGACATAGGGGAAGGTTTGGTTAGTTGAGCCGGGTAACGGTTGATCCATCCGGTTTTATCGCAACTTCGTGCATGATTAGTCAACCGTTTCATAACGAAAATATGGAAAAACTTGAAGTCTATCAGGACATGTAGTTTTAGGGATTTTCTACAAGCAGAAAAATTGTGAAGCAGTTAAATGTAAAATGGTAGGTAAAAGTAGTTTTGAGAAAAATAAGAAATGTGTTATTTTTTCCTAAGATGTTTCATCGTTGTCTTAATGGAAATACTGGGATAGGTGAGGGTAACTTACTCTTTGTTTTAGTAGTTCTAGTTGCTTGATTAGCCAGTTGGTTCTTGGCAATTTTTCATGAATTTTGAAAATGGCGGCGATGTTAACAGTTGAGCCACTTGCAATGTTCACGGTTGAGCCATGCCTTTATCATAAGGAATGTAGTTTATGAGCCGATGGTCCTTACGTACTGCCCTAATTTTGTTGTACCGTACTGTAATTGATGCGTAGAACTGGTGTCCTAGCCGGGGGCGGTCCACTGCTCCCCTTAAACTTCCATAAGAGTATTTTTTTTTGTAATGCGCCAGTTTGAAGGTGATTTTTTTAGCACTCCCCCCTTATATTTTTCTCGATAGCAACGCCACTGGTTGCTAATGTTCGTTTCCTTCACAAACCTCGCGAAATCGTTTCAGAAAGGTAAAAACACCTTCGTGCAAAGTTTCCTATTCAATGATTCTCAGTGTTTTCAGAAATATAAATTTCTGTTCGTTCAGTGTTCACTGTTCTTTCATTTTAAGACACTAGACACAATACACAGTTCAAACTTTTTTTGATTGTTTATTTGCAAGATATTCAAGAGAAGAGTTTATTGTGATTGATACAGATTGAGCTCTGTTTTGGGATATCTTTTGGAAGTGAAATAATTGTGGATCAACCGTGAACAACGGGTGGCTCAACCGTGAAATTTAGGGTATCATTTGAGCCGGCTAAATTTCAATTTTGAAATGCCGATAAATGATATAAATCGGGGTCAGTCGCAAACATAAACATGTTCACAAAAACCGCATAAGACTGAAATTTATCATGATGGATTCGGATTTTTGGTAAAGTTTGTCGTTAAATTTTTATTGCAGAAAAATCGATTTCTGGCTCAACTAACTAGACCTTCCCCTAATATGATGCAACCCATGACATAAATTCTTTGCTTTTAGTTGTTCTCAAAATTGTTGTTTGAGAGCCCATTTTTTGTGTTGTTTCCCTACCAGTCCTGATTGCTCTCGGAGGCCCTGAGCTCTATGTTAACTTTTATCATAAACTTTGAAACTACATTAAAATCACTTCTGTTGTTGAAACCATATGGTAATTTCTTTGTTCACTCTGTCTTCGTTGTTCTTGTTAGAAAGAAAACTCTGTCATTTTTACATTGCTTTATTGTTTGAAGATGTTAAATCTATGTAAAGAAAGAACGGATTTTGCTGTCTGGGATAATCCTGTTTTGCTTTTACTCAGATTGTTTGACCACTTCTTTCACGTAATAGTTTCTGTCCAACTATATTTTCTTTTTGTTTATTTTGTTTTGCTTTTGTTACTTACGACGACGACGCAAGTAAACTGTCTGATAGAAATCTACAATAAAAAGGGTAGCCTACTCAAACCTAGCGTTATTTATATTTGTATTTTAATGAGTATCCTACATGATTAGTCATAAACGTGCTACAGACTCTACAGTGCAAATGGAATGCTTTTGGTTCTTTGTTAGAAGCTGTCGTGTGAAAATCAATAATTTAAAAATCAACAAGTTTGCAAAGTAGAACTTTCAGATAATTTGAATAGTATTGCAAGCTACTCCTCTCACATCGAAATGTCTACATGCGATTGTAAGCCAAAACCACACAAACAAAAAGTCAATATTTTAAGTACTATTGCTAAGGGATGCTTGGTTCCATAAAAGTAGAAATTATGAGTTTCGGAAAGCACTGGCTTATGAAAATTAAACGCAATTTTTGTTTCAATTTGATATTGAAAACGATACAAACCTTTGATATCAAGCCGATTTCATTAGTCATTTTTGCATTGCACAACAAGGTTAACCGTCATTATTTACTGAAAACTTCAGTCATTGTTTACATTATAATTATAACATAATGTAAATAATGCCAAATTTTCCAACTAGTAAAATATTTATGGGTTTCTTGTCTTGCATCAAAGATTTCAGAAGTAAAGCACGATGTATAAGATTCGCACGCAACCCTGTCTAATATAATTCACTGGCACACACACTCCGCACTGCGTTGGAGCGGGCTCATTGTTTTGCAGCGCTTTGCGTAAAATTGGATTAGCACGATATTAAAAGGCGGCAAGATAAAGCAAAATAATCGTTTTTGCGAACCTTTGCAAAAAAATGAAACATCAAGTTAAGCATACAAAATGTCAAAATATTAACTTTTCAAATTTATACACAAGTGATTTTTCTACACAGTAGTACAAATTCCGTTCAACAAGAACCAGCAGATCACATGTAACAGCTGGCTGAATTTGGTCCAAAAACGACCCCCTTGAGCAGTTAACCTGCAAAAAATGGTTGAAAAGCAAAAGGTTGTCTTTTATATCTCATATCTCAAGATAAACGTGCCACAGATAAGAAAAAAATAGTGCATATATTTACGTGAGATTATTTACATTACTGCAACTTTAAGATACAGTGCAGTATACGTATTACATTTTGTTAAATTTTTACAATAACTTTCTTACCAAAAGGTTAAAGTAGGCATACTTTTTAAATGTAGGAATATAATAACCTACATTTTTACAAACGTCATTTCAACTGCTATAGCGTAGTGCGCTATTTGCAGCCTGCGTGCATGCATGACAAATTATTGATAAAATCGTTAAATACATGTAGGCTACCGGTACATCAATTTCTTTAATTAATAAAAGCTAAGCAGTAAGCATATACATTTTTAAACTTTATGGTTGTTACTACTGAAAGAAAAGTCAAAGTTTATTTTATTCGTATCCCCGAGAAATAGTAAAATTAATTGCCTTCCTTGTTGATCACTGAACAAAGAGTTTTCAATCTTTCTATTAAACTTCTGCACGATTCTTTGGTAGCTCGATTGAAACCACGGTTTCTCAAATTGTAAATTAAGCAATTCCACAAACTATTGCTCATCAAAACAACAGTTGATATGGGAACTAGTGCAGAAAATAAAATAGGTTGTTCATACCAATTATAAAAATGTGAAAGCCACATGTCCATTGCAGTAATTGTGATCGGAGTCATGCAAACAGTGAAGACCAGCACCATGATCGCAAGAGTTTTTAAGAGCTCCCATTCTATTTTCTGCTGTCTGCTTTCCTGAGTCTGGTGAACAAGTTTTTTCCTATTTTCTTTCTTGTAGATGCAGAATGTTGCAATTGTGATAATCCACATGCCAATGAAAGGAATTAGCAATAAACATGAATACATAATTGTACCTTCTATTTCTGCAATAATGACCAGAGTTGATACAAATACGCGATGATATAGACCAGGCACAAACAATGGAAAGGAAGAAAATAAAGAAATCACTATCCAAATGACCAGAGAAACATATTTAGCAATATTTTTCGAATTTTCTTTTGTGTATTTGAATGGCCGATGAATTGCCCAAAATCTGTCTACTGCTGCTGCAGTTAATGTGTAAATGGAAACACCCAACGACAAACTGGTAACAAAACCAGCAAAATTCACATAATGCTTTGAGATTGAGCCCTCTCTCCTTTCAAAACTGGAGTATCCAGGCTTAGTGACTTCGAAAGTCCAATTGACTATAAAACTTGGTAAGACAAATAGCCCAACCAGCAAATCTGCAACAGCCAATGATATCTTGTAATACGCTTGACCGTTCTTACGTAAGCTTTCATAATGCGTCAATACGTAGAGAACGACGAGATTAAATGCGATCACAAGAAGAGAAAGAATTCCTATCACGCTCATGGTGATGACGTTACCCACTCGGCAGCTGCAAAGAATTGAAACCAAATATTAGTAGTCTACTCTTCTTTAAAAAAAATTATTAAATAAAGACTTTTGCAACTTCATAATATCTCATAAAGTTTTATTTAGGTAACGCTTTATCATATTTCGGTGCCAAGTCAGTCCACTTCAATCAAACGGTTATTCTGACTATTATGGCTTAATGATAAACCTTAAAGTTTAAGTTACACCAACGATACAAAGCAGCATTGTTTTAATTATAAGGCAAGCAGCAATAAATGAGCCTAACAAGCTAACTCAAAAAAATAAACATAAATACTTAGAGCTCTTGAGGCAGGGTATCCTATCATCTGAGAGCAAAATCGTTGTCATTTTTGGATTTTTATAGTCAAAACCATGGAAATCAATGCGAGAAGCTAAACAATTTGCCTTTTGAACAAGTTTAGGCTATTTATCCATGCTTGCTATGTGCTTGTAGAAAGTTTTCACTGTATTTTCGTGATCAGGGCCGTGTTAACCGGTCCCCGTATCCCCTGGCCGGGGGTTCAGGGCTGAATAGGGGCCTATTCATTTTAGTCTGTTTATTGTTTAAACTGTTAGACTGTTTAAAAATAAAAAGTCTGCTACA
Source organism: Aplidium turbinatum (assembly GCF_918807975.1). Classification (NCBI taxonomy): domain Eukaryota; kingdom Metazoa; phylum Chordata; class Ascidiacea; order Aplousobranchia; family Polyclinidae; genus Aplidium; species Aplidium turbinatum. Next base: position 40,247,117 of record NC_137473.1, read on the forward strand.
GAAGCTCAATATTCAATAGGTTGAATCATGCAAAACCGTATTTAGGGTACTGCTTTCTAGCCCACGATTGGGGGCCTACCTTTGCTTAGGGGCCAACGCATATTTAGTTCGCGCATCGTTTTTCGGCTTCTAATTTCACATGTAGGCCTACCGGTAACATTTAATATGCAATTTTCTTTCCATTTTTGTAAAAATTTTCTTTCTTGCTTCGCTCCCTCAAACACGTTTTATTCACCTCTGCTATCGCCTACTAGACCTGTAGGCTATAGTTGGGGATTAAGAAGTGAAAAGTTTTTTTGTGTCCCAAAAAACTAACAAAATGATGCAATATTCCGAAGTAAACATTGCTCATTCAGATAACCTAGTTAATTAAGAATTAAATAGATAAATTTCAGTGTTAATCGAGATAGGTTATGAAGTGAAAATGCTATCGATGAAGGTGGGGATATCTCAGATAAATTTTTGAAGTTTTAACTTGCTTAAAGGCTATAGGCCTACTGTACAAACATTTAGAAAATAAATCATTGATAGCCTACCCTTCTGTGGTCGTTAATGAAATTTTTTTGAAATTATGGCAGGTTAACTTAAAATTTAAACTAAAACTTCTACCTAATCCAATTTTAATTTGATGTATTTGGCTATATAGCCTACAAAGTGTGCAATGTGCATCTTGACAATAAAATATAATTGCTCTTAAAAACGCCTAAAAAGAAACCAAAACAAGATTATATTTGTCAAAATTTTCTGGGGAGCAAGCTCATCACACCCTCTACCCATTTTACATTTTCGGACATTGAGTTTTGCATTGTTTCTTTATGTTATAAATTATGCTTTGTTAAAAGTCCGGTCTTTTCTAAAAAAAATTCTGGATCCGCTACTATACATTGTCATTAACTATTTTTTCTAGAAAACCTTCAGAGTTGTTTACTCTTTGCTAAAATAATAACGTAAATTTCTGTTCCCACATGAAAAGAGTTTGTGGGCTTTAAACCCTTTCTGGACCTATTTTTAAGAGCGATTACGAAACATAGGGACCACTGGTGGATTTCAGGCGGGGGGGGCGAGACATTGCTCACACGACCTTGTTTATTATTTTCTACTAAATTTATAAAGAAAAAAACACACAAAAAAAAACTATGTAGTTCAGCAACATGTGTAAATGACTGTCGAGACATCATTGCCTTTTAATTCATTGAAGCATTTTCTCTAATCAATCGTCCTGTGAACAGAGGCTAAATACCAGTTTTGTCTACTGTTTCTGTGAAATTTGTGCAAGAATTTCCGACTCCTGCAAAACTTGAAAGCTTGATTGTCTAACATCAACACCCTTTTAAAATTGTTCTACAAGTTTACAAGTCCCTGCTTTGCAGATATAATTGGCAATGAAATAGTTCCTCACTGAACTAAAAGTTGTGTGCAATGGAAATTAATTCATTTTCGTAGGCCTACTCAATTTTTTGTGTAATGTAGATCCTTTGTTCCGCTGGTTCTATACGCAAGACATATTTTATTTTCATTGAGTGATAAAATTTAATTAGCTCTTTCACATTACATGTCATCTGTAAGATTAATCAAAATTAATTAATTTACCAAATCAGTGTCACGTTATGTTGTTTTAAGCGATTTGTGGCCGTATTTTATTGTCATGCTTTCTAGATAGAAAGCGATGCAGGAGCAAAGATCAATACTGTATATTGAGAAATAGACTAAAATATTATCAGACATAAAATGAAAGTTATTTTATCATATCTTTATCATTTTAACTGAAAATAGAAAATGGCAAGCTTTATGATCCAATATGAACCGACTTCGCTGGGCTAAATTTGAAGTGGCCAAGCTTGGCCGAATTGAATCTCAGTTTTATAGTCAACTTATTAGCAGTTGACTCGACAGCACAGCAAATCTGAAAGTTTTGCAAAAAATCAATAAACTGCCGCAAGCGCCGCATGTCAGCATGATTAAAAATTTGAAGAAGGGTGCTTTGCACAATGCCCCATTGTGTACTCCATTATACAGTTGTAGACTATTTTGGTTCTTCGATTTGGTTATCCATCGTTTAGACGCCAATATAATCAGACATACGGTATTAAATGGAAAAAATATTAAACGACCCAACTGTGACAGTGAAAGATATGCTCGATTCGAGAGAAAGAAGTTTAATTGAATACAAGAAAGAGAGTTAAAACATTTCTGAGTAGGCTATCCGGGCTTTTAGTGAGAAAACACTGTATAACATCTATCTTACTTGATTTTAGAAAATGCAATTTCAAACTTTCTTACCTTGTTGACATGCACTTCCAGGTAGATACTTTGTAAAGTGGAATTCCGGGTATGTAATTACACTTCACAAAACCACAGAAAGGTATCACATCTTCTAGAAGAGTTGGTCTATGCCAGTTTGCATGATGATACTTTCTAACTGGCATAGGCCTAGACAGAATATCATTTGATATATCTTCAAATGCAACGTTTTGCAATCCAAAGAGATTCTTCCGTTTCCTCCAGGAGCAAGTTTGAAATAGTAAATTTGTCTTTAATTGGTTACCAATGTTGTGGTGGTCATGTAGCAAATGAAAAAATCTTTTGTTTTGGCATTTATTTGACAAACTAGAGATATTGCAAAATCTGTCGTACACTAGGCCAATTGTCGGTTTGTTATAATATGTTTTTTTGTTGCATTGCACTTTGAACTGTGGACAATTCCAGGCTTTCAAAGTGTCAAGTAAGGTTCCGAGCAACAGCACGATTTTGTGCGAATAACAACAAGAGCCAATAAAATCAGTATGAAAGGTAGACAAAAATTTGGTGACTTTGTCGCAACATCGCTGATCTTGGACATTGACTTCAATTTTCTTTCCGATCTCAAATCGACAAGATAAAGTACTGTTGGTTGAAACTTTTCTGCTGTAAACCGATTTTGCTTGTAGTGATTCAGGAAGCGTCAACAATATGAGAAAGCCTACCAGTATAAACATACTTTGAGATTTTTTATCTTAACACACGTCACACAATTTATCGTCTTAAAGTAGTCTATTCAACACAGATATTAATAATACAGTGGAAGTAGCCTACTCAAAGGTAATGAAATTCTTCTACTGTATATTCTATTGCTTTGTTTAGATGGCCAGGAAATCGGATGGAATGGAAGGCAAAATTTGAGATGGAAGATGGAAAATATTTTATTACACAAAGAAATGCAACAGAATTAAAAATAAACTCAAACGTTTTCGACACGTACTTGTGTCCAAGGATGGAGGAACCATATAAAAAGTAGGTGGGCCCAGAGGCGCAACAGTCAAAGTCAATCCAACTTGGGTGAGGTGAGATCAACCTGATCGATCAAGTTTTTGTTAATGTGCTCAACTGTTCATCCTATGGTTTAAGTGCTCTTCGGTTAATTTACTTTTTAAGTAATTTTTCACCAGCCTGTGATACGAAAAAGACTTTTTTGCAGTAGCATTAAACATAGGGATTTTCAGGTAAAACTGTACCAGTTTTGATAGATTTATGTAAATGGTTTATCTATTTTAACAGCTTGAGTTCGTTTTCGAAAGAATTAACATCAATATCCCCATCTACTGTAGCTTGGTTTAAGTGCCTTCTTTTAGGGACAAAGTTGCAGCTAAAATTACTTTCTCTAAGTTATAGGCCTATCACAATAAAACTGCAGATTATTTTGGTCAAATTATTCGCTACTTTTTCAAAACTATTTGTCTTTCAAAAGTGGGTGGGCCAGGCCCACCCAGAAAATAAAGTAGGTGGGCCCAGGCCCACGCGGCCCACATGGTTCCTCCATCCCTGCTTGTGTCCTTATCAGGAATTACAAATCTGTAATTTACATAAAATGAGAATGAGAATTATAAGATAAATCTGACTATGCACTATAATTTAAGCCGCTTCAAGTTGTAAGGTTATGAACCAATTGTTTTAAATTTCACTTAAAAAAAACAACTTTCCGACTAACCCCACTCTCCCCTACTCGTAATCGTTCTTGTATCACTTGTTAAGTTTGTGCTTTTCAGTCCGAAGTGTCGTTACAGTTATAGTCATGGTTGCCATCGACATGGACCCAAAAATAAGGACAACCGAAAAATTAGATTAGCATTTAAAAAACGTTTTTGGACATACTTTGTATTTATACGAGCCGTGTCATATTACATTCCATGCTTTTTGTCAGAAACAATCTGCTCCAGCAACTCCTTGTTATTAGGAATTGCTTCATGGATCTCACGGCAGTTCAGGTATAGGCAGGGTTGCCATCGACATGGACCCAAAAATAAGGACAACCGAAAAATTAGATTAGCATTTAAAAAACGTTTTTGGACATACTTTGTATTTATACGAGCCGTGTCATATCACATTCCATACATTTTGCAAGAAGTCTGCTCCAGCAACTCCTTGTTATTAGAAATTGCTTCATGGATATCACCGCGGCTCAGATACGGGTTTATCTTTACTTGAGGCTGAGATTTGACTGTCATTTCAGTAAGTCTGTTCCTTTCCTTGGTCCACTGCGCCGAAACAAGAGAGAACACTCTTTCCACAAACGCATTGCTGACCGGTAAGGAAAAAATGATGCTAACCAACATGTAGAGCAGCGGAAAAGAATTGTTTCCGGTAAAGATCTTCATCCACTTGGCAGGTTCATCCTTTCTGAACACATCATCTGGAAACTTCTTGAGCAGAGCGTTAACAGCCGAGACCTCATCGAACAGCTCGTCTTTCATTGCCATTAGTGGATCAACTTGCTTCGCTAACCCCTTGACTTCTTCGTACTCGATTGCTTGATCTTTCAGCAGGGTCCAGTTGATGTGCGTTGGGTGCTTCTGAAATCGATACCACTTGTTGATAATATACAGTATTCCAAAGTAATGGTGTTGAACTCCTGGAACCTCGCTTTGAGAACCTTAGCATGCTCTTCATCGACTGTTCTTAGTAGTTCGTCTGTTGTTGCTCCGGAAAACCCTAAACACTGGCGTTGCAATATTTTGATCCTGAAAGATTCAATTACACAGGCCAACAAAAAAGATAAAAAATGTTGTGTCTGCAATGTAAGATGTGATTTGGGGTATATTGAGGCTGCTGATTTCAAAAATCACATCAGATTTTATCCATTACATCAGGTTTTTGAGATTTTTGCATGATATTTTTCTCATAATATTGGCGTTTTAGCCGAATTTTCTCTTACTGTTACCGTTTTATAAAGACCTTATGAGCCAATAATGTTTGAAAATTTGTCATATTCATGGAAATGATTTTAATTTTGTAACATTTGGAGATGTGTGATGACACCATGACCATTGGAGTGACCGACTTATCTTCAGAAGTACACTAGTCAGAAGGCCTCCTATAGCTAGATGGTCCACTGGTCAAAAAAGTCACCTAGACCATCTGGCTAGTGGACCATCTGTCTATGGTAGACCATCCAACTTATGTGCCTTCTGAGAACTGTCTATAAACCACCCCTTACAGGCAGGGTTACATTCACTTTCGCCTGAATGTTTAGTACCACTCCACTTTTTGATATATAACATCGGGTTTGTCTTTTTCGCTGAATGGGGAGATTTAAATGTGAAACTTGTCTATAACGCATTCTTATTTGAATATTCATGTTTTCAGATTTTTTCATATTAGCAAGGTGTTAATTCTGTTTGTGGTGTGAATAAGTAGCAGGATGGCATCTTCAAGGAGAAAGTGTGAAATGACCCTGATGATTTTTGTTACATATGTGGCAGTTACACTGTTCTTAACCAAAGGCAAACCATAACAAGTTTTGTGAAACAAGCATATCTTGCATACTTTAAAATTTGCCTGGGTGATCAGGACAAATCATGGGCTCCACAAACTGCATGTAAAGCTTGTGTGGTAAACCTAAGACGATAGATCAATGGAAATCCTAATCTACTCACAACATTCACGAAAATCATGCGAGCGAAAGTTTGTCCCAAAGTAGCGTTTCCCAAAACTGCATGTGAATTTCCTTTATTCTGTACAATTGAACCTATTTTTAAGTGTCGATTCTATTCAATTTCTTCAATTTTATTTTTCTTATGTATACACGAATGACATAATTATAGCGAATGACATTACAAACACACAACTGTAGCACCAACAAAAGGAAAAGATGGCAAAACCAAAAGTTTAAAATATGCATTGGGGATTTGCACAGCCACCAAACCTACTTCTTAGCACGAAAAAAATAACAATGTACAGTAAGTAGCCTACTCTTGTAAAAAAAAGGACGTTGAACGTTTAGTGGTAGCAGATAAACTTTGAAGAATTAGGTTCAGGTTACCAGACTTCAATGAAATAAAAACTAAATAAAAAATAAAACAGATCTTGAAATACCTCAATGTTTTCATTAATATTTTGTTTGTATCTCTTGTGTAGACTTTAGACTTTATCGTGACGAATTTAGACTATATCGCAGACCTTGATGACAAAAAAGGTTCAAATTCCATGAAACACCATGGTTTACCAATATAGATCAGGAGTCGATTTTACCAATTTTTACCAAAACAACATTCAGATATCATAAAATCCTGATGTGATACAAAAAATCTGATGTGATTTTTGAATTCAGCACCCAAAATATACCCTAGAAGGACATTTACTATGCTGACACAAAAAGTGTGTTGGCTTGTGTTAACTCTGCCAGTTCTGGAAACAATACAGTTGACTTTTGCAGGAGTCACAGTGGTTTATTGAAGAGCAATAGAGCGCTGTGGAGAAATGATACGATCATTAGTGACTCTTCTGATTTAAAGAAATCCTCCAATATTTTTGGTGGATGTTTCAGCGAAAGAAAATGCGCTTTGAGTGGTTCCCAGAGATCGATCATTCGCTCCAGTACAGGATCAAGTGTGGTCCATCGAGTCGGCGTGTGAGTTGGCAAAGTCGAGTAGTTGGTATCAAGCTCCTCGCAGAAATGCTTGAGCCTCATCGTTCTACCAGTTTGGCTTTTGAAGTGGCTACCAATCTTCAGTACGATTGTTTCTATGTCAAGTGTGAAGTGCTCTGATCCCTTCTCTGCTGCATTATGCAAAATATGAGCAGGGCAGCCGACTAGGATCAGATGCAATGTTTGCTTTTTGAGACGAGAGAAGACGTTGTTTTTTTTCACTATGCTGTGATCCTCCAAAATTTACTGGTGCATTATTGGTACAAAAGGGTGACAGCTGTTTTCATGTCTAGGCCATTCTCTTGAGTAGAGGAGAGAATAAAGTTCATGATTTGTGCCGAGGTCTCGCCTGGCATCATTCACAGGTCAAGAAGACGCACTCGCACTCCAACTTTGGCATTGATGAATCTGATGACTAGAGGAAACTAATTAGACTAATTTTAGAATATTATGCAACACCGGATACCAGAGGAAAACGATCGAAGTTCTGTAATTGTTGAAAGTAAGACAAAATAAGGACGCAGGTCGAAAATAAGGACATTTCCCAGAAATAAGGACATTTAAGTTTTCTAAGACCTGGCCCTTCAAAATAGGACAAATCTTTGAAATAAGGTAAAATAAATTCTATACCCAATCACCGTAAAAACATTTTTTAATAAACTCATTGTAAAAACTTGTGATACCGTATATATAGCACTTTCCATGTTATTCAAATTAAAATTTTGCCAGAATGTCAGCTTAAAGCAAGTATATTAGAGCTTATACTACTTACTATCATACAACGACGATATACTCATATCATACTACATAGTACATAGTCATACTACTATCAAACCATTTTCCAAATAATCCCACCTACCCTTTTCCAACTAGCCCCATTAGCATATGACAACCTTTTTTTCTTAGATATTCAAGCATGGTGAATTTGACTAAAATTTGTTTATGACGACGAGATGCGAGAGACATTGAGAGACCTTGAGAGACTACAGCACTACGACGGATGACACGACAGAGTTCTCTATCGCCACCACACGGTGACCTTCATATTTATTAGTGTTGTAGAACACCTACAGCTAACACACACCAAAAACTTCTGCTTATCTCTAACGATATGGACGCATGAAATGTTTGTTACAACGCCAAAAAACGCATGAAATGTTTGTTACAACGCCAAAAAATTTTTTTCGAAAGTAAGAAAATACAAAATTGTCAGCCAAACAGGTGTAACATATGTACCATCACAGGCATACCTTGACTCATGGCGCCCTCTAGTAGAGGCCAGGTCATCGCGAGTACTTCAAACGTGACTGACGGCCTATTCTTAACTTAATCAGTTGGAAGGAAGATGTTTCATCTATAGTCTATACTTTATGCTAAGGTTCTAGTTTTACTGAACTTATTTTTTATATTTTCCTTAACTTGTTCACTAACTATGCTGCCGTCTCAAGGTAAAGCGACGTAACTACAGATTTTTGATTTTCCCACTTTTTATTGTTAAACGCTTCGCAAAGACTATATTTTTCTTCTAGCAAAGACTCAACAGCGTAACTGCAGTAGTTTGCGAGATATTTTTTGGTAAAACGACGTAACTACATGTAAAGATGATATATGCAAAGCCAAAAGGACGTAACTGGCAATTACGTCGTTTTACCATAGAATCTAGAGCAAATAATCCCAGTTACGTCGAATTGCAGTAGAGTCTAGAGTTAATCCCAAATTCTCAATGGGGTGTCAGTCTCTGCCAAACAAGGCCAATTGTTTCGCTCGTTTTGTATTGATAAATGAGGTTAATCTTTTGTTAATGGGTTGACTTTGCAGCCTCTGTACTCAAACAGTAAACACTCTTCATGAAGCGCCTTGTAGCATCATTTTAGTGAACAGAGTCAGCAGTTAGCTTTAAAGCAGTTACAAGCACTAGTTGAACGCGAATAATGGCCAGAAAAATCGACTTGCATGAAGTTGTGGAAACGCTTATGAATGATTCTGAAGACGATAATGACAGAGACTACATCCCAAGCGAGAGCGATGATGGCGTAGAATCGGCTTCACAAGATTCTGAGGACGATAACGTTAATGACGGAGACTACATCCCAAGCGAGAGCGATGATGTTGTGGAACGGATTCCAGTGCAGCTGAGAGAAAAAGCAAAAGACTGTGACGCTAGTTGGAAAGCAAGTGATGGCACACTTGCCACAAACCAACCAAAAGATGTAAATAAAAAGAAACGAAAAAGATCAGAAGTTGAAAAGATCGAACATGACTGTTTGGCTCATCCTTTAAAGCCACCGTGTCCAGATAAATGTATAAAAGGATGCACAAAAGTCTTAGGTGAAGATGATCGGCAAAGAATTCATGACCAGTTTTGGGCACTAAATTATAACCAAAGACGAAACTGGATGTGGCAACCATTGAAGTGAAGTATCTTGTCACTGGACATACCTTCATGTCTGCTAATTCCGTTCACCATCAGATTGAACAAGGACTGCGAAAGCATGGGGACGTGTGTGATTGGCTGGAACTTAAATCAGTTTTAATGAAGGCTAAATGCGATGTACTTGACCTGGAAGCGCAGCATTTCGTTGATTTTGTGGATGGTTCTCATAGAGCCCAACTCTCCAAGGCAGTCCCGCGTGTTAAGGTTGCTGATATGAGTGCCGTGCTGTTCCAGAGAGGATCGAGGTCGATTAAGTACAAAACTTCCCACAGCATCAATGCTGACTACCAATCCTTTGGTTTCTTGAAGAAGAGGTTCAAAGTCGACAGTGTTCCATCATGTCGTTCAGCACCGCGTGGTGTGCCAGCATCAAAACGAGGGGACATACTAAGCAAGCTATGCCCGCTTATGCCGGCAAATCGACGTCAATTTTGGGAACAGCTACCCACCAACGACAACTCACTTCACTTAATAGATGTTGACTAAAGATACTGCATTGTATTTGAACAATATTACAAATTTTGTGTGTGAATCTAATGCATTGTTTGAGATACGTCGGTTTGCCTTTGCAGCACAGTCAGAAACACAATCAGGTTTACAAAGGTAAAGCGACGTAACTACACTAATTAGCTTAATTAGCGAAAATTAGGACAGCAATCAATGTTTTTGTTCTCATTCAAACAAAATGTAGGCAAGTTCTTTTAGTTGGAGGCATCAAATGTTGAATTGCGATTAAAATGTGGTTATGGTTTACGATTAACTTTAAAGCGCTTTTTCTCGGTTTTTACTTTTCTGTAGTTACGTCGCTTTACCTTGGGACGGCAGTATGCATCTTTGCCAGAAAGTAGAAGTTTAGTTACAAACTTTATGAAAAGCTGAAGCAGTTACAGTTATGCAGCTTAGTTTAACAAAATTAGGTATAAGCTACAATGTTTTTGTTTCAAGGAGCTTTTATCTGTTCATGAAGTCATTGGTTACACAGAAAACTCACAACAAACTGCCATTACCAATCTATGTTTTCTTTAATAATAATTTTCTGCCCAGTTTCCTTGTAGCATGTTGTGGGTAAAGTAAGCAGAAAATTGTATTTCTTCCAGGTTTATTAAAGTTAGCAAATAGAGTAGGCCTATTTAATAAATCTCCATTTATATGTTCAGTTGTATGCAATGTTACTCACTACTGGTAAGTTAGTTTAACAGCTTCAGTCAATTTTGAATGTTGATACTAAATGTTTACCTGTAGCCTACTTTATATTACAAATCTTCATGTACCGTATTTTTTTGCTTGCCAGCAACATGTCTTCTGTCCACTTACCATTTTCTTATAGATAACATATCAATATTCACAAAAAAGTACTTCACTGATATTACATTTATTTTCTTAAATACCAGTACCAAAGCTAATCTTTGTAGAATGTAATGTTATTAATTTGTGTGGATTACCGTACTTACTGTATAGATAACTAACAAATCTTAACTAACTTAAATAGTAACTTTCAATAGGCTATACTGGTAGTACAACAATTTTTAATAGATTGACTGCCCAGTTTCAACAACTGTTTAGTTTTGTAGCATCTTCATTTAATACATGCATGATGGTGATGGGGGATCTTTATTTGTTATGCTTTCATTTATTTCTCGAGATGTTTTGATTTTTGCAATACATACATCTTGAGAATTCATGATCTGCATGTCAGTAGAAAGTAGTTAACATGCATGGTTTGATATTATTTAGATTTACTAATCTGATTAATTTGCATGAAAGATAATTCCTCTAGTGTAGTGTGGTAGTAGTCCAGTTTTAATCCGGTGATGTCCCCGTTACCGAGGGTGGCCGGATTTGTTGCAAGCATGGCAGAAAAAATGAAGAAAACTGGCTCAGTCAGAATTCGTCAGTTAACGGCAGATACTGCCAACTTCTTGTATCATATATGCCATGGTTTTGTAGATCTAGCAAATTATTTTCTTTCATGTGGAAATGATTTTGTAATCTTTGGCTGGTTTACAACAGACCCATTAGAAAAGTGCTTCAGTAAACTTCGACAAGGGTCTGGAGGTACCTATTTCATTACTGCTCAGTTAGTTTCGGAAAAGGTAAGAATTCAACATGCAAAGCTCTCACTGCAATTGGATGTAAAGTTTGATGTTGCCGAAGGTCATGCTTGTGCCACTTGTAATCGTGATCTTGTAGAAAGTGAGCTTGAAATTTTGGATAGCTTATGTGCTTTGGAAGGGAAAGTTTCAGAAGAGGTTTTAATTGCAATGGTTTATATTGCTGGGTATGTTGAGTTGAAGAATGGATGTGCTATTGCAGAAGACACATACTTCTATTATGAAAGATTTGGTTCATATGTTGCTAAATTAAATCGAGGTGGTCTGACACGTCCTAAGGATAGTGTTGTACAGTGGTGTGTATTTTGTTACATCTTGCGTGCACGATGCGCTGGCCTCTATTATAGCTCGCCGTGCCTTGACTCAACAAATCGAAACTAACATGGATTATGTGTTTTTATAAACTACATCACATGGTTGCAGTAAATAATTTAAAAAGTTATCGAGAGTTACAAAAATGATAATTCTTCAACTAACCCCGCCTTCCAACTAACTCCACTCTCCCCCGAAATAACATGGCGGGAAACAGATCACATGTTCGACATTGCTCAAGAGTTTTAGCTGTGTCTTTGGCCAAACACAGGCATGCCATCAATTGCAGACTGGCGCATCTTTGACTGTAGCCTTTGATTTCTTTCATAATTATGAACAGTTATATAACTATAGCTCTTTATGCTGCTATAAAGAGAAAAATACCTACGGCCCTTCTTAGGGATGTGGCGTACTGAATTGAACTCAGTAGTATGCCTACATAGCTTCAGTTATTTAAATGCACTACATCGCTCATAAATGATTCTATTTGTTTGAACATTTGAACAATCCTCAAAACAGTCTGAAAAACAATAACATTATGTGGCAGCATCCATCCAAAGCGCATACTGTGACAATACGGTATAATCAATCGAGTTTTGAAAAAAGTTTAATTCGTTATAGTTTCACATGCCGGTATGGTACATTGCACAAACTTACTAGCCTATTACTATTTTTTATTTGTATCAGACACAAAGTTTATAGAATTCAAATTCACACCAGCCACCACACAAAATAACAAATAAAAGCAACACCACGCAGGCTATTTCAATGAAAATATAAAATACTGTTATAGTGAAAAACAATGTGGAATTATAGTAACAATCAGATGACATGACATGGAGCAAAACTTAAACAGGTTTCCGAGGCCAAGAAAGAAACCAGATTTATAGAACGTCTGCAGCGTTCTACAAACGCATAATACATATAGCCTAAGTTCAAATACAAAACTTTTATCCAATTTGAAGCTACACCATAAAAGAACATGCAGTTATATAAGAAAAAAAACATGCAGTTATGTAAGCCAAGGTGACCTTACAAATTTAAATAAATTTTAAGCAATAAAAGAAAGACAAGGTTGTCCCTCTACAAACTTCAAACGCACATCGGACAGAAGTCACCGCGAAAGCAGAACACACAAAAGCAGCCGCTTCCACGCCCCTCAACCCGCAAAAACATGTTGACGATATACCTAGAGCGTAGAGGTATCGAAAAAAACAAACAATTATGTAAGTGAGATGCCCCTGATGTTTCATATGAGTTGACAGAACACGGAAAACAGCCTCTCTAAAGCATTTCATCTCGCTGCACAAGAAGTGTTAAAGTTGCAGCGAATCAAGATCACAGATGTAGGTCTTTTAACTTTTAACTTCTTACTTTTAACATTAGACGGTACGTTAGTGATGATGATTATGTGCCTGATCTGATACAGACGTTGGCGATCATGGTCTTCCAAACTTCTCTGTCATTTGCCATTCATATAAAATCGTTCGTTTTAACTGTTGTGTTTGTGGCCCATTGATTCAAGCTGTTTAAATAAGTTAATCTTTGTCGACCTCTGCTTTTTTTCCCTGCATCATCCCTAATAGAGCTAATTTTTCCAAATCTCCATGTCTGTGAATATGACCTACAAATTGCATCTGACGCCTTCTAACTGTTGTTATTAATCTCCTTTCTGCATTTGCCAATTTCAGAACTTCGTCATTACTTTTCTTTTCAGTCCAAGATATCCTCAACATCCTTCTGAGAAACCACATCTCAGCAGCCTCTAGTCTTTTCTTCATATCTTTACTTATTGTCCAGCATTCACATCCGTAGGTTAGAATTGATTCTACATATGCTTTTAAAACTTTAATTTTGGTCTTTATTGTCATGTTGCGATTCCTGAAGACTGTGCTCATTTTACTGAAAGTATCCTTTGCTATGGCTATGGTACGTTAGTAATCCTTGGAAAAATATCGCTGTTAAATTTATAGCTTAAATTTACCTTATAGTCTGTGGCATAACATTGCAGAAACCACAAAAAATGCAGATAGAAGATGGAAGAATTTTTTTGTAATGGAATGGAAATGGGGTGGAAGAAAACCTCAGGATGGAAAATGAAAACAAACGTCTTCCATCCCATAGCCTACCCTGGCTGCGGAGACCCTCATAGTTTTTCAGAAGCTTATTTGGAATTACTTTACTGTTTTTGTTTTTTTTTGACTGAGAGTGACTCACCAGGTTACAGTATAGCGTTGACAGGGTGGTCCAAAGTGTACTTTTTGGACACTGGCCTATGATGATTTTAAGGTTCCGTGGTCTTTCCAAGCGCCCCGGAAACTTGAACAACACCGCGCATTCTTTAGATAGGCTATGGTACGTTTTCTTAGAAGTGTCTTGAAGTGGGACCCAAGGATCTTATTGGTACCGAGCCCAATTAAATTATCCTGGCAACGGCCTTGCCAGACTGCATATGTGGTAAAGTTTAAGCGGCATAACACATCATTCATCGGTATACAGCACTGTTTTTGCAACCAACATGAAATTTGATACCTTGAACAAAGCCTTACGGTGAGGTAATACATTGCTTACAAAAGTTCAAGGGTGCAGGTTATCTGAATTGCTGCCTTACATGCAAAAAGAAAAAGCAGTACTGTACGTAAGGGTGATACAGTTAGAAAATTAGTCCACTTAGGCTACAAGACTTATTTTTTAAGATTTTAACGTATATCATCGCGTAATTATTTAAGCTCTCTTCTACGTTTACCGCACCTAATTTGTTTCTTCGAACTAATGTAAGGAAGACGTATGTTTGCTATTGTATGACCAATAAATCATGTATGATGTATCAAAAAATACAGGACTAAAACAAAGCTTGGCGAAGCTATTTATGGAACTGCGGTTGCTGTAAACCTTTGTCACTTAGTCATCGGCTTTTGGTAATTTAAAACCCAGTTCGTGTAATTATCAGGCTTTATCCTGTCACCAGCTTGCATATATGGCACATACACATTGACACATAGCCTACGCAGTATACTCAACTGCCGTAAAACCAGAACTATAAATATTAACTAAAAAAGTAGCGCAGGATAAGTCTAATTCTCTATCTAATGGCTTTTAAATTCACCGCAACTAAACATTGTGGCTAATACTTGTAAAAGTTTATTTATGTTTTGATGAAAAGGATTGTTTAAAAACTCAGTAGGCTACCATGTTTTTAATTTGATGTCTGATGAACAGCCTCAATCAAAAATTCTTATATATGTTGTATTGTATGTAAGCTACAGGGTTGGAAGTCGTTAGTCAAAAAGCGATGACTATTCGATAGTGCCCAAAAAATCAATAACTTTCCGCCCGGCTTTCCGCTACCGATACTTAAAAAAAATAATGAATAGCAATTACAAAAAATTGATTGGCCAAAAAATATGCAACCTGCAAAATAAAAAATACCCGGAAGACCGCAAGATTGGCAACACTGTTAACAACTCTCACTAGCATGGTTTTTCTGAACTGCATTGCCGCAAAAATTTTCCTTAATCCTGTGAAGTTCGAAAACTGGAAGGGGTCTAGGTTGGATAGTAATCTGAAAACTAAGCTTAAATCTCGTAAATTCGTTTTGACAACGAAGTAAGTGAACAACAAAAAATGATTCAGCAGTTCTCCTAAATATATCGATTGGAGAAAAACGAATAATGATTTTGTTGCTTGCATAAAAAAGCAGTGAATAACGCGCATTCGATATTTACTTTTTAAAGGGAATGGGTATAAGCATTCGATACTCAGAAAGCAACGAATAACGCTATCGAATAATAACAACTAGTCGTAACTTCCACCCCTGTGTATGTAGGTCAACTGCCTTATTGTATGTTTTAGATTTGAAAAAATAATATCACCATTGGGTGGAAATACAGCTGCACGTAGTTTAGCCTACGAGTTAATCAAGCAATCAGTGTTGCATTTGAGAGTTAAAAGATGATTATAGAACATTATTATGCTACAAGTCAACTGCATGACAGAGTAGTGAATGTCTTGGTATGAGACCCGAAAAGACGAGAATTGATACCGCTCGATCGCATGCAACTGTGTTTTCGAAAAGACACTTAAAAACAAGCCTAAAATTGGACACAAAAAGTGACTTCCTTTCCTTCTCGACCACTTCATCTAAATTTACATTCACTCGGCGAAAGAATAAGCCTGAATATGAAAAACTAGAAAAACGCCGCTGAATTTCCATATTTGAAATAATCAAAAGTAATTTTAAAATTTCAACTATTTCGTGTGAAGAATTGTTTTTAAATAAATGCGTCGATGTATGAGATGTTGTGTCGATATTTCTGCAGCGTTTAGTTTAACGAAAATGTGATGTTTTTATCAATTTTTTTTCACACTGTTGGTTGGTTTTGAATCTTCACCCTCGGGCTGACAAAGCCTTGATAGGTTATTCCTGGTAGTTTTCATACTTGTAGAGGCTTTTGACGCAAGGCCGGTTACCGAGATTAGCAGAGTGAAGTTTTACGATTGTTGAAGTGTTGTGACCGGGGAATTATTTCATCCACTGGGTGTCGCTGAATGAAGAGCAGTCCTGAAATGCGTTGGTCAAGAGCACACCCGAGAGTTGAACTTGATCTTGAGCCCGGCGCGTAACCATTAAGCTAAAGGGCGGTCACTGTGATGTTCTCATTAACAATCCTAGCCAGCAAAGAAATTCTTCTTTGTACATTGTTCAATGTATAGCAACGATAAAACGATGTAAAATCGACATTTTTGCTGTATCTGGGATGGCGGCAATACTCATGACAATTGTACCTGAAGTTTTGATTCATAAAACTACTTTCGTATCTAACTTGTAGTAAAGATACGCTATAAGTTACCTTAACTCTTTCCATCTCTTTTCGAAGACAGTGATAAGTAATGATACGCTTTACCCTTTACCTTTACCAAGCTTTACCCTCACCACCGGTAGCTCACGGCGAAGCAGACTGAGACGCCTGAAAAACGGCGTCTCACAGGGATCGGTCCTAGCTCCACTTCTTTTCAACATCTACACCCACGACCTGCCAACCACGGTCTCCGCAAAATATGCTTATGCGGACGACCTGGCAATTTTCCACTCCGCAAAGTCGTGGGAAAATTTAGAAGACACCTTGAGCCAGGACATGAAAACTCTCTCAGCCTATCTCCAGAACTGGCGACTGAAACTCAGCGAAACAAAAACTGTGGCAGCAGCTTTCCACATCTATAATCGGGAAGCTGATTGTGAGCTACACGTCCAGAACAACGGAAAATCTCTGTCCTTCTGCCCCGAACCAAGATATCTTGGGGTGACACTGGACAGATCGCTCACATACCACCACCATTTGGTGTCACTGCGCAAGAAACTCACATCCCGCGCTGCGCTACTCAAGCGATTGAAATTGCGATTGAAATCAAGACACCCATTCGTGCCAGCCGCTCAACTTCTTATCAACGAAGCTGATGTACGAGACATCTCTGAGGCTGCTTGGGCGGACCATAAATGGAATTCTGAATGAAAGTCAACCGCCACCAGACTCTATTCGTTCATCCCCGACGCCGACACACGCCCCATCGGTCTAACACTACCAAGACAGGCATGGGTGCGCCTTAACCGTCTCCGTACGGGCGTCGGGCTTTTCCGCTCAACCATGCACTAATGGGGAATGGCCTCTTCCTCCTCCTGTGAATGTGGTGCCGAGGAACAGACCACAGACCACATCATGACTGCTCCATCTTCAAGCCACCTAACGGAGTGGAAGGTCTGCGTGTCATGGATGATAAAACCAAAGACTGGCTGCTCTCCAATAGCCTTCCAGTGTAGTCCGGGAACATCGTGAATCTGGGGTGGTAAAAGGATAGACTCTCGGCCACAGATGCTCACACGACGACGAGTAATGATACCACGCATCTGTGATACCGTACTCGCCTTGTGAAATTCTAATGCAGACGTAAATACATACCAAGCAGTAGCGTAAACAGGAGGTCCAGAGAGTACTTTTGGACTCCGACCAGGGATGATTTTAGAGACTAGGAACTTTTGCTAAGCTCGAAACTTTGTAGAAAACACAACATATATTTTATGTTATTAGTACCATGCCAAAACTAACCTCACAACGGTTCTGATTCCAAGCTTGAGGCCAGTTATGGTTAAATATTTTCATAAATTATTCCCATAAACTAATTATTACAATGCTAATACACTATTACTATAAACAATAGTTAACTTCATCGCTCTGCACTTGTCACAATTTAATGTCAGTTGCGTCTGGTTGTTAAACATTTAGGACTTATATTGATGCGATTGCAAGAAATAGTGTATAAAAGCTACAATTATTCCTACATTGGCGATGGCTATACTTCTCTGTGGTGCTACCTCTGAATACTTGCATGGATCGTATATGCAGCATTCTGATAAAAGTTATTTATCTGCGTTTTTATTCATTTACGAAACTTCTACTGCGAATAAACGAACCTGCTCTGATGAAGTGCAAGCCACGGCAATGAAAGCTTTTGAAAGTAATGAAGCACTTTAAACTCAGATCATTAGTTGACTCTGCTGCGTTTGTTATTTTTTGCTTCCTGCTGTTCATGCCGTGTTGGAGATAATATAACAGCATAACAGCAACAGTAATTTTTTTCCTTTCTTCTCAAGTGTGATCTTAACGCAAAATTTAAAACTACTTTTATAGGCTACAACATTTATTTAAGTTTATTTTTAGAGCGCAAAGTGTATTCAAGTAGCCTGGCTCCCGCTACCTAAGCTGGTGGACTTCTCTCCAGGGTGCATGGCCATTGGCCAGTTGGCCACCTCAAAATCACGTCGCTCCCCTTTTTGGCACTCATTTAAACCAAAACCTCTTTTTTTGTATATTTCCTTTTTAGGTCAAGTTTTGAGACAATGTTGCATACATAATGCACTGGGCAATGGGTGATAATTAGCAAACAATATTGTTGATATGGTGTACCGAGGTTGAATGTAGATAGCGTTTTTTTCTTTGAAAATACCCCTGTCAATGTCTCTGATGATAATCAGTATAAATTTTTTTTTTTAATCAGTATTAATGACTAAAATCCTCCAATATTAACATTTAGGCCAAAATCCCTCCAATCAGGGTTGTCAGGTGGCTTTAAATTTAGATAAAAACGATAAATTGGCCTAATTTTATATACTGTATCCCAGGGCTTCCCAAACTTTTTTGCTCGCGACCCCTTTTAATCTCCTAAAATGTTTCGCGGCCCCTTACGATGAAAACGACAAACAGTGTGAAATACATATTTATGATATTTATTGAAAAGCTTAAATCTAATGAAAACTAAAAACAATTTACCGTTCTCAGTTCAGTTTGTTTTTATTTATTTCTGACCATAAAAACGAAGCCTATGGGCATTGGGAAGCCTACTGGAAACAAAACAAAAAAGCAAACACATTCATTCAATGTGATGGGTGTGACTGCTTTTTTCCACAAAGCAAGTCCAGCCGTGGCACAGTGTTTGTGCAGGTCTCAAGGCGGTTTCAATGTTGTTTAGGCTGGAACGGTAGGCGAAGTGAGTACATTTCAGATAAATCATTTTGAAATTTTTGTTTCAAGATGTTCAATTTTTTCATGAACGCATCAATTTTAGATTTCAATGCAAAATATTGGTGTTTTCAAAATTAAATTCGTTTAGTTTTTCAAGCAAATCTGACATTTGACATAATTTCAAAAGCTAGATTTTATTGCGAAAATGGTGGACCAAGACTGAATTTTATTCTGTTGGAAAAATCACGATTTCAGTTTTCAACGTTAATTGGCTAGCCATTTTAAAGCTTTGACTTTTGAAAGCGACCTCACTTCACGATGCAGTAAAACAGTTTTTAACTCCGATTCCATTTCACCTCATAAATTTTCAAAAATAGCCTATTGAGTGCGCGACTCTTAATAAAGTTAATGACTGTCACAGCATCTCGCACAGAAGTGTTAATATGCAATACCTTGTGCAAATTGGTATACTCTCTGCGACCCCTGAAGTTCGTTACGCGACCCCTTGGGGGGTCGCGACCCCCAGTTTCGGAAGCCCTGCTGTATCCGACGGTTAGTAAGTCATTCGGACATTTTTTTGTGCAAACGTTTAATTTCCTGTGATATCAGTGAGCTGCTGGACTATAATTTTTTATTTTTTCATTATTTGTCCTGAAATATCCACATTTCAAAGAATATTGTCCGAATTTCAAAGAAATACTATCTAAATGTCTCCAGGATTACTTGGCAATTCTGCTCTCAATCCTAGTTTCTTTTATGATTGCATATTGGCCATAGCGTAGGTCACAGTGGTTCTCAAACTTTTTTGAACGCGACCCAAATTTGAGTTTTACGAAGATCTCACGACCCAAGCCTCAAACATCAAAAAATGTATTTTTTCTGATATGCAGGAAATAGAAAAAGACACAGACAACCAGTTGTAGTACACAGTAGCCTAAGTACTTTTAGTCACCAAACAAGCGTGGCTAAAAGCGCTTGATTCGTTAGTGAGAAAAATCGGCTTAGTTTCAGTTCCGCTTTTCGCTGCTAAAAAATAAATTCGATTTTGTTTCACATGTTGCGAGTGTTTCGTTTCCAGATGTCTCTTCAGTTTGTTTTTCTTCAGAGATTCGTTCGACAATACTGCATAACACAGCACAAATTTTGGCTTGGCAGCAGTGTCGCCGGCAGGGGGGGGGGGGGGGGCAAAGGGGGCATGTAAAGCCCAATGTTGCACCTATGCAACATCAAATTTTAAATGTTTATAAAATATAGTAAAATCAAAAGGTTCCATTCAAAATGAACTTACAATAAATGATTATAGCTCTAACAGAACATGTTTATTGTATTGTTTAGCACAAAACCTACAAAGTCACTTACCTGATAATCAGTGGCTCCGAGAGGGGGGGGAAGTCGGGCCAGTTTCCCCCCTAGCAAAACATTGTAAAGGAAAAACGAGTAGTTTTTTGTTTTTGCACTTTTGAGGGGGGCCCATTTTTAGTACTAAAGTAAAAATGTACCAACTAAATAATCAACAAAGTCTTAAATGAAGTGCGTAGTTTCAAGTATTTCTCAATCATTGTAAATGTCACTCTCGATGCTTCTCATCAAGAACAAATCATTTTCGTGTTAAGGTAGGCGATGTTGAACAGCTTCAAGACGTAAAATCTGAAGCTGAAATGATTTCTGTGTCACTGAACGGTTTCGATTGTATTGATAGTGTCAACTTGAAAACTGGTGCTGTTTTAGCTAAGCGGGAACTATTTTTGCTTGACAACTGAACCTTAACTTCAAAATCTGCGTTGGCCAGGCATAGGATGTTGTATCCAACATAAGTTATCTGGGAAAGTTAAAGATATCAGTCCAAGCACGATTAAAGAAAGTAAATCCTGTATATTTTTTGTTTATGGATCATCATCAGTCATCATCTCCGCCTGCAGCACATTGCGCATCAACGTGAGTTATTTGCTTCCAAGAGTGGCGATTTTGAGCCAGCTCGCCCAGTGTCGTCAAGTTGAGTCCGGTCCATGATTGGATGTTGTCTTGCCATCGTATTGGTTGTCTGCCACGTTTTCTTTTTCCTTCTACTTTGCCTTCTGTGCAAACTTTGCTGATTCCGAATTGTGATCTTTTAGTGTGGCCGAACAGTTTTAAAACTTTTGATTTTATTAACTTATTGCTGCAATTGGATGTAATTTTGTCATAGTTTTAAAAGATCTTCTGTTTTCGTGTGGTCAAGTAGCCTTTTGTTGGTCATGCTTCTCATGATGTGATTTTGGAAGGTAGTGAGTTTTTTCTTTATTTGAGTTTTTTGTTTATGGATGTTGTTGCTTAAATCTAGTTGGAATTCATAATGTTGCCTACAGACAGCGTTGTTCAAATGTCTTATCATTTTTGGAGTAATTGATTATCTGTAAGCTTGTGGCATCTGTAAAGTTATAGCCCAGTCAGAGGAAAAATTCTGAAAAATCTAAAGAAAGCTGTCCTATCATCTTGCAAAGAAAATTGACTTCGAGAGGGTAATCAAGGCGTGGTGCAGTCAAACCCAATGCTTTACATTACCCTTTTGCAATTGAAGCTCTAAAGACGTTTCTTAAATGCATCAAGTTGGAACCAACAAGAGCTTGATCGGAAGCTGAGTCAATGCTAAAGTCAATACAACTAGCAGTTTTAAATTTGTGACTGCTTTGCATTATGTGGATTACGGTCCTAAACAAGATTCACTGATGAATTTAATGAAATTAAAGGAAGATGTAATCTAAGTAAGAGAAAGCTGAGAAGAGTAGGCTACTACTCGCAAGCTAAAGTTGCAGTGGCAAATATAAATTTAAAAGAAAATGATTTTCTTTTCATGAAGACAGAACGCTTTTATAACTCCACTTACTGTAACTAGCTGAATCATTCGAAGGAAATGTATTCTACCGTACATTGCAAAGGATTCGATAGTTGTTGGAATTGACAAATGTATCAACAAACTTAAACATATCGTCGATGAGTTTAAAGTTCCATGAAAATTTCATCGTATGTCTGTTGTGCAGTTGCGGGCATGTGGGACAAATTTAAACCATTTGTAGGCTACAACAATGACATTTTTCAAGACATTTTGGATGAGTTGGTACTTTTGACAGAAAGCCACACAGAAAACTTCAGCTGCAAAGCAGAACGAACCACCCCATAATCTCTACGCAAGGAATCATTGATTGCAACTTTCGAAAGGTTTTTCCAAATAATTTTGTTATGATTTTTTTGTGTTCCGGTAGCTACCTCCAACGGTTGCGCTTTGAGAACGTGGTTTTAGCAATTACTGAAATTTGTAAAAAATTGTTTGCGCTCCAGTTGGCCTATGACTCAAAACCGATTGAAAAGCCTAACTTCCCAGCTAGAAAGCTACGTATATTACACGTTGATTTTTGGTTGATTTTAGGTAGCACGGTATCTTAGGTAGAATTCAGGTGTTATTAAGGAGTCTTTGTACACCAACTGAAATTCACTTGTTTAAAAAACATTATTTTAGAGACATATTTTCGCTATCAGTCACTATGACTAGTGTGTAAATCTGATTCAAGAAGTTTTATCAGCAATTTTTTTGTGAATAAAATTCTTGTAAAAATAACACGTGTTCCCCACGTGTATTATACGTGTTCAACATCTTATGGTTATTTGACCAATTTTTAAGATATATAAGGTGAAACCACGCCCAAAAGACGGCATACAAAACAGAAAAAATATCTTCACCCAAGCAGAAGGATGTTTTATCAGAATTTTTTGTATGTTGAATACATGTTGTTTCCACGTGTATTGCACGTTTACATTTGTTGAAAATTAGCACGTGTTTTCCACGTATATTAAACGTGTTAAAACTCTTTCGTTCATTTGGGGAATTTTTAATCTATGTTAAGTAAAACTAGCCTCCAAGAACGGTATACAAAACAGCAGGAATTGTACACACAAGTAGAGGGGGTCTACCCCGCTCTTCTGCATTTTTGTGATGTAGATTATTTGTTTTTTGTAGATGTCTATTACACGTTTTTATTACGTTATGTGAAAAGAAAACTTCATGACTTTTATAGTCGCAAATTAAAGTGATCCTTTAACGATAGTTTTTAAGGAAAGTTTAAGTGGTCTCGCTTACTGATATGAAACAATTACAATTAAACAGTAAAAAAATGTCTGTTCCTAAAACTTGTTGAAGATTTCTTTTATTTGTAAAAGTTATAAATTAAACCATAAATATTCAAAAATCTAATCTGGGTCTTTGCAACTCATAGAGATATGGTACAACTTCACAGGGTGGAAGTCTTGAAAATTGTAACATATGTCCCCTGACTGCCCTCCAAAATAATGTCTTTCACTTCAGCCAGTTTACCAGATATGAAGTTTTGGATAAAAAAGAAACGCGGGAAAGATTGAGTAACAAGGAATGTGTTATCTGTTACAGAGTTGCCATATTGGCCAATTTATCGTCAAACTCCAGAAATCTGGCGATTTTTGAAGACGTTTAGCTTCAAATTAGTTCAATTTGGCTCTTTTTATGGGGAATATTGAGAACCGATTTGGCTAAATTAATTGCTTTTGGCAATTAATAAATATGTTAGAACGTGCTTGAATGTCCAGGAAAATTGAAAGTAGAACTGCCTAGACTCCAGGCTAGATTAAAATTATGACGTTGACTCATCTGTTCCAGAGAGAGAGCGAGAAACGGCTTATTTTGTCTGTTGCAAAAATAGAGAGAGAGAGAGAGAAACCTTTCATTTTGTCTGCTGCGAAAAATAGTATACGGTACAAATATAAACCGGTACAAGTATATTCAACAACTGACAAGAGAATGAATTTCCGTAGTTTTTGTTTCGGAGTCGAAAGTTTTTTTTTCATCAGTTGAAGGACTGAGTTAAACATTCAACCAAAAAACTTGAACTCATTGTAATGTGTAATTTTGGCGATTTTTTCCTGCGTTTTGGTGATTTTGTGACAACAGTTTGGCTACAGAATTATTTTGGATCTGGCAATCCTGATTAGTTGGTTCAACTTGCTTGTACAGTACAGTACTGAAGTGAAAGGGAAGAAATTAAGATTAAGAAATAAGAATGTTCTCACTAATGTTTGGTATAAATCTTGATTGAGAATTGAGATAAGGATTATCGTAAATTCAAAATTTTTTCTGGTTCACAGCGTGGTTAGTGATGTGATTCACCTTAGTAGTATTGTAAAGCTCCATCTTAAATAAAATGTTGAATCTACATCGCTGGTGATCTGGAGATGTACCATAGATATTTCCGAGTAATAATATGTTTTGTGTAAACTAACAGTTCAACGTGGTGCTTGGCTACTGTCTGCTCGGGTTGTACTAAAATGTGTAGGCTGGGCATGTCATGGTAGGGCGTAACAACGAATGGCATGGTATGCCCTGCCTGCACATTTTAGTATAATTTACTCCAGAGTGTGATGAGGCCATGCCTGCAAGAGGTCAATATCGACTAAAAGCCTATATCAGTATGTCACCAGAATAGCTAGCATACCTTGTACTCATATATCATGTACCATAAGGACTGTTTTAAGCCATTGCTGACAGACCAACATCTCAGTTTGGCCTTATCACATACTTGTGACACTTCCTACCCAGATTTTGCACCAAAAAGACCTCATACCATAATGTGGCTGCCAAAGAACCACACCTAAGGGACTTGCACCAAAATGTCTCAATTCTATGAGGCCAAGACGTAATTGATAGTTGAAAATTGTTGAAAAACTTTTTTTAATCTGTTTAATTTAGAAATATTTTTACTCTTGTAATGGATAATCGTAATGAAAAGTGTAGACTTTACCAAAAAAGGTGAATAGCAAACAAATGTGCATGTAAAGCCAAACGGCGTTTTGATGAACAAAAACAGCAGCACAGTGAGCACACAAATGAAATTCAAGGTATCAGTAACCAAAACCGTAATCGCTCAGTGTCAGGAAATGGCAAAATATACAGTTGTTGAATTTGCAAGGGAAAATACTGTTCAAGTCGTACCAAGTTCATGGACAGTTATAGAAGAGGTGAGCACCATTATTAAGTTCATTGACGACATTGGTGAATTGTTTAAAAAATGACTTTATACAGTTTTGTGTCTTTGTTCAACTACATAGTAAAACCAATTCTACCTTTTGACAGGTGTTGATCTAATGATCTTGTGCATTTTTAAGCCAGTAGGCTACAGTATACCCAATTTGCTTGGGTGCAACCTAATTTGTACCATAAACAATTCGTACCGTCAGTTCGTAGCCTACCTTGAAAAGATAAAAAAAAAAAATTAAAAAAAGCCGAAGTTGCTGTTAGGAGTTTCCGCAAACAAACAAACTGAAAAGATCGAGAGAAAAAAATTGAACAAAGCCGAAGTCTCTGATCGCAGTTTCCGTTTTTCTGCAATTTTCGCTAACATTTTAAAATTTTCGGCAATGATTTTAAGAGTTTGCCGAAGTCGCTGATCGCAGTTTCCGCAAACATTTTAAAATTTCCGGTAATAATCCTAAGAGTTTGCAGAGTCGCTGATTGCAGTTTCCGCTAACATTTTAAAAGGGTTAGGGTTGATCGGAGTTTCCGCAAACATTTTAAAATTTCCAATAATGATCCTAAGAGTTTTTGTTTGTTTGCGGAAACTGCAATCAGCGACTTCGGCAAACTCTTAGGATCATTACCGGAAATTTTAAAATGTTTGCGGAAAAACGGAAACTGCGATCAGCGACTTCGGCTTAGTTCAATTTTTTTTCCCGTTCTTTTCAGTTTGTTTGCGGAAACTCCAATCAGCGACTTCGGCTTTTTTTAATTTTTTCTCTCGATCTTTTCAGTTTGTTTGTTTGCGGAAACTTCGGCTTCGTGCTATTTTTATCTCGATCTTTCCAGCCGGAAAATTTTAAAATGTTTGTGGAAACTGCGATCAGCAACTTCGGCTTTTTTTAATTTTTTCTCTCGATCTTTACAAGGTACGAACTGACGGTACGAATTAGGTTGCATCCAATTTGCTTAACCCGGTTTATAAATGGCATACTGCTATTCCTATTTACTTTGCAGACTACCAACTTAGGTCAATGTTATTGGCCACCATTTGGAGCAAGCAATCATGTTAAAAAATGCTCAATTGTGGATAAGGCAAAATGTACAATTGTATATATTATATATATATGCAATAAGAGTCCTTGGTTGTAATGGTAAGAAATACTTTATTTTTATATTGCTACAAATTTTATGTTTATGGCAAGAAGAGCATTTTGTAGTCAATTTCTTTATGACAAGTATTGATAACTTTTGCATGAAGTGAATTACACTGGTCTACAAAAAAAAATTTTTTTTGCTCCATGAACTTTGAAAACTAATTTAGAGTAACTTTGGGGTGCTGAATCCGAATCTGACCTCAGATTTATCCTATCACCTCAGGTTTGTGAGATATGATAACAACAAATTGTTACTTTTGTCAAAAGTAGAAGATTTGGCGTTGCGTTTACCACCAACATGTGCAGTGCTATAACGAAAGGTTAGTGTTAGACGGCCAAAACAGCCTAAATAAGGTTACTGGACAAGCATTGACATAGGCCTGCTTAAATCTTTGTGGTTTCATGCAAAGCATTGACGGGGGAGGGGGTCAGTTATACTTTTAGCCTCCCTTTTAGCTTGTTATTACTGCCTTGTTAATAATGTTGCTTAGAAAACAAATTGGTATCAAAATTATAGTTGGTGAGTGTATTTCTACTTATGTATTTGTGTAAGTAGAAATGCAGTGTATTTCTACTGTATTGTATTTCTTAGTGTATTTCTACTGTATTGCTACTTATGCACCACATGGCCTGGCTTTGTGGATATAGCACAATGTGTATGTGCAATAAACGCAACGTCTAATCTTCCACTTTTGACAAAAGTAACAATTTGCTGTTACCACATCTCACAAACCTGACGTGATAGGATAAATTTGAGGTCAGATTCAGCACCCCAAAATTACTCGGCAGCACCCCAAAATTAAGTCGGCAGCTGTGGCCGAGTGGTTAGCGCGTTGGGCTCGCAGTCGAGAGCCTGCATGTTCGACTCCAGCCACTCGCACTTGCTGTTGTTTCTCTGGGCAAGAAACTTTACGATAATTGCCTCTACCTAGTGATCGATTTTCGAGTAATGGGTAGTACCAAATTTAAGTCATAAGTAGAGTAGACAACCGGAAACAGACATTGCTGTCGGCTGCAGCGTAGGTCAGGTGTATGTCGGAAGGCGTACACCGATGCATAGCGCTCAAGTCCGCTTTCCCGCAATGCAGGATAAAGATAAACAAACACAAACAAATACTCTTAATCAGTTTTCAAAGTTCATAGAGCAAAATTGTGTAGATCATTGTTATTGATAACAAGGGCCTGCAAAAGTCAATACAGTCAGAACTTTTTAAGGACCTCGTCTATCCACGAATCAAAGAATAAAGTTGTTTTAAGCACCTAGGGGACTGTTTCTAACAAGTTTATGGCTCAAAATTGACAATAAAGTCAAAGTTTGTCAAATTATGGCTTTTGACAAACTTTTTTGTGTTTCTTGAGAGTAATTTTTGTCAAAATCCTCGTAGAAGCATTGTTAATCAGGAACTGCGACACAATTAAGCCATATTAACCCATAAAAACAGGAAATATGTCACAATGCCCTCTTAGATCAACACTAACTTTTATCACAAATTTTCCATTGTTTAAGTTATTCATTATTACGTATTGAAATAGTTCTTATAAAACACGTTTTTTCGACAAACGTGGTCTTTTCGAAGATCAACAGTTTGGATTTTAGAAATAGCTTACCGGTACTGACATTTTGTAATACAAAAATGCCTAAGCAAGCTAAATCGTCTTCAGCAAAAGTTAAACAGATTTGGCGAGATTTTCCTGGTGAATTTAATGCAACTCCTGGGGGTGATTTAAGGTGAATTTTTGCGAGTTTATAGTGAATTGAGATAAAAAGTATTTTGTTGAAAGCGACAGGAAAAGTAAACGCTATCAAGCTGGATTGGAGCGACAACTAGCATTGCAATCAAGGCAATTTTTTTGAACAAGTCCCTTTTATTGAACACGTTCGGGTCTGAAATCGACAAAATGTTATGTTTGGGTAACTGGTATCAATTCAAGGAAGAACTGTGGCCTCTACAAATTTCGTTAGGTCAAAATAAGGTCAAAATTTGATAAAAATAAAGTCAAAAAAATTTTTTTAGGTCAAAATAAAAATGGCCTTATTGATAACCTATATTATTTAGTTTAACCTAAATGTTTATATTTCAGATGACTATAAAATTGCTTTAGCAATGTCGGAGAAAGAAGAATAGGCCTACACTTTGAACTTGGAAAAAGAGGATCAGATCATCAGAAAACGTACAAAGAGAAGAGTAGAAGTCCTAAGTTCTTCTGATTGGGTAGGTTGATAATACACAATTGTTAAAGTAGTTTAGAAAAATTTATTTATGAGATTATAAATTTAATGTAGTTCTATAAATCTATATTTATGGATTAACAGTCACTAAACTAAGATATCAACATATCATATCTGTTCCCCCTGTTAGGGTTCGTCAGTAAGTACCTCCCGACGAACCCTCATAGGGGGAAACAGACTGTTGCGATCTAACTTTAGTGATTGTAAATCTATAAGTATTGTTCAAACCTGTATTGTGTTATTACCTAAAAATTTTAAGCTACACAGTTCCATATATGTAGAGAGTGATCAACGTATGTAGCACAGTTGATACTGGCTGAGGGAGAGACTCTAAGAACAATTCCGTGACAGCACATGTACAGTACACCCATTGTTCGACCATATAGCTGTGCTTAAGCATTAATTGGTTTTGCGTCTCTCTACCAGCGAGTCTCAACTGTGCTACCTAGTACCTACGTTGATCACTTGAAATGTCATAGACTAGCACGGCTGTCTTATATATAATATCATAGAACACTGCTTTGCAGTCAGTGTTGGACCTATTTCTGTCCGGATTGCTTTTTTTCGCTGAGACTTTGTTCTTTTAACCTCTAATTATTAATCATGAAACCCCGTTTGACAACTGTTTTTTTTCTCGCTGAGACATTATGGTACATAACCTCTATTATAAGCTAATTCCTTTCAATATACATATGCCCCTCTGGGATTTTAGAAATCTCCGAAAAAGGCTGTCTCCGAAATGGATTCTCCCAATAGTACCAGGCCGATTTTTTAATGCTAGATACTACACAGAAAACATGTTCGTTGTAATTGAAATTTACTGTAAACTTTACGTTTTTTGTTTAGATAGTGATGATGATGAAGAACATCAGACAAAGAGGCTTGCATTGAACACTTCATTTTCTTTACCGATACCGCCGCAATAGACATCAGCCACATTATATTCCCTTTGACAACAATTTCGAATCTGTAGAGTGTCAACCTTTAGCTGTTGACATCAATTGTAAGCGCTCGTTATTTTATGTTATATTTTTTGGTTGTAATACAACTACTGCTAAATAGCTAAAGAGATGTATTGTAATACACCAAAGTATATCAAATTCATTTATTCTTTTATTTTTTCGGCATGGTACATCATAAACATACTTTGCCTAAATATCTTTGCTTAATGTTATTAATGATAAAAAGAAAGATTAATGAATATACCTTTTCTTTTTCAGAATATTGGCTTACACTCAACAAAGACGGAAAACTATCCGAACTTTTTGGTGCAATCACAGATTTTTTTTAATTCCCAAAGGGTCTACACAGGTAAGGATAACAACGTTTATCAGCGATTAAGGAGTTGTCATTTACGCCTATTTATTTATTTGATTAACGCATTGTTATCTTCCCGAGTACACTGTTTGCACTGTTCTTGTTTTTTCAGAAACACAAGAAAAATGAAAAGAAAATCATGTCGGAACAGGACCAACTCTGCGAGCCGGACGGGGGGAAGTGAGCCAATTTGCAGCAAGACCTGGTCCTGCTGACCTGACATTCCAACCTCGTGTAGGCTGGCTCGTCTCTACGCCGACGACATTACCATCACGGCCTCACTCACAAACACTAATACTTGAGTAGTTTTCGCATTATAAATAAATGTTCTTTGATATGTAGTTTTTGAAGTTGAATACGTAGATAGTTGCAGTTATTAACAAGGACGATCTATACTGCAATTGATAAAAATAATGGCACAGTGACACAATACGCATAAGTTTTATAGATAACAAATACACAGGTGTTAAATTGTTGAATTCAGATATGCGGAAATTAGGTAGAATGTGGGTGTAAAATCCACCACCAAATATATGTGTAATACACGTGAAATAGTGTCGACACATATACGTGTATTACACGTTAAAATTAACGTATAATACACGACCAAAGGTACGTAGAATCTACGTGTTTTAGTGTTGTAAGATACGCGGAAATTGAGTAGAATGCGGGTGGAATCCACCACCAAATACACGTGGAAAACACGTGTATTAGTGTAGCCAGATACGCGGAAATTGAGTAGAATGCGGGTGTAAAACACGTGAAATCCACCTCCAAA
This sequence comes from Aplidium turbinatum, assembly GCF_918807975.1. Lineage (NCBI taxonomy): Eukaryota > Metazoa > Chordata > Ascidiacea > Aplousobranchia > Polyclinidae > Aplidium > Aplidium turbinatum. Next base: position 40,277,884 of record NC_137473.1, read on the forward strand.
TATACGTGGAAAACACGTGTATTAGTGTTGTCAGATACGCGGAAATTAGGTGGAATGCGAGTGTAAAACACGTAAAATCCACCACCAAATATACGTGTAATACACGTGAAATAGTGTCGACACATATGCGTGTATTATACGTTAAAATTAACGTATAATACACGACCCAAGGTACGTATAATCTACGTGTAATACACGTGAAATTTCTAGCTGGGTTAGGTCTACATGTTGTGCATCAATTCAAACGCCGCAAAATTTTATCATTTGATGCTGTGATCCGTAACTTTGCATTGCAAAAAGTCCAAAAAGGGTCGAATTAAATCAGGGATGTCCAAAGTCTGGCCCGCGGGCCAACTCCGGCCCACGAGACGTTTTTTTATGGCCCGCGCCTGTTGTTGTCCAATGTGTTATTTTTGGCCTGCAGACACACAAAAATCATATAAATTCAACTTGCACTTTTCAGAAAAATTATTGTGGCTGTTGGCCCACGAACACTTGTTATCAAATCTGGCTCGCGTGGGAAAAAGCTTGGACACTTCTGAATTAAATGCTTGGTTGAACTATTTTCGTTGCCTGTAGGCCTATTGTGTGTTTACAAAGCTTTCTAGACAAAATGGTTAGCCACAATGGCGTTTTTGCTGCAAGTGTGTGTAATCCAGTAATTATTATGATTTTACATTGAACGGAAGTTCTTTTCATGCGAAGTTCATCTTCATTTCATGAGGAAAGTAGACTAATTTCAGCTCACGAACATGCAGCGCAATATTTGCTAAAACATATTATGGGGCCCATTTTTCGTATTGTTTCCCGACCAGTGCTGACTTCTCTCGGAGGCCCTGCTGATAATACAAGGTAGGCCTACCTTCTTCAACTTTTGTGTGTCTTACTTCTCAACCTATTTAAACAGTTCATACTTCGACAAAATCAAAACTGGCTGAAGGCATGTGACTTTCATCCACCAATCCGTTTTCAAAAAAGAAAACTATAGCTCAATGACGACACCAGGTTTTTATTTAAAAAAGTAAGTTTTGCGATGAGTGCGAGAAGGGCTCAAACTTCATGTTGCATAGCCTATATGATACAATGGGCCTCAAAGCGTTAAAATCAAGGTAAACCGTCTGAAGCTTCATTTTTGATAATAGTTTTTCTTTAATCGCACTCAATATCTTTACTAACAGGCCAGGATTGACTTCAAATGGTCCTGGGCTGAAAGGGAGTCAGTCACAATTATAAAATTTGTTTGTTCAATATGCAAACTCTGAACGTTTGGAGAAAGCACTAGTTAGCTACCTTTCAAAATCTAAAAGGATGTAGTAGTTCAAAGTAAAAAAAATATTTCCATTCTTAAATGCATTAGACGCCGAAATCAATGAATATTTCAACTATTTAGTGCGTAAGGTTTGTTAGATTTTCTTGAAAGGATACATCATCACAATCGTTTTGGCGCCACAACCATGGATTTCGAATATACATATTCAAAACGCTCATCTCGAATTCATAAATCTGAAGAAGGCGGTTCTTCCTTTTTTATAGATGTGAGTGGATTGTTTGACGCAAGTAAACTGTTTTCTTAGATGCCACTAAGTCTGCCGATATATTCTTAGTTGAATAAATTGCTTCCATGATTTTGAAAGAAGAAGGTAATCACAAAGTTGCAAAACATATAAGTGCGAAACAATCAAACTGTGTAGCCTACTAAGTACGGACAAGGACAGTACAAGCTATCGAAAGAAATGTATCATTTAATTTCATGTTATGATTTCGTGCTTCTTCATCCATTTTGTGTGCTATGTTCTTGTGCATTTGATGTTACAATCCTGTCATTATAGGGTTAAGTTAACATGCAAGTGTGAAGTTTAAAAAACATGCCAGTCAGAAAAGCGCTGCATCTTATTTCTAAACAAAAATTTAAAAAAATTAATGTACATTGTACAAGTTTGACAGTGGTTTTTTATATTTCCAATTAAACGAGAACTAATGTTTAAAATTATGCTTTAAATTTTATGGAGATAAAAATAAACATTCCTATTGCTACTTGCTTGTTGCTTTATCCACCTAAAAAAAAGTTTTGAGAAACGAAAAACGCATGTGTAATATTTAACATGTAACATGAGAGACCGATCTTTTTTTTCACTGTCCAAGGATTTCAAACATGGTCTATAAAAGAGATGATGGCTGCTACACAGAGGCGTAGCAACCGCCCTCCGAACCCTCCGATCGGAGGGAGCCCCGTAAGGAATGAGGGCCCCTCCGCCGAAGTAGGAAGAGAATGTTTGGTTAAAAATGTGCTGATGATTCGAGTCGTCTTTCTGCTGAAAAAAATTCAAATCGTAACTTTTTCTTGTTTTCACTGATCAGTGATCAGGCCATGTCTTCTGTTTTTTTGCGCTTTGACCAACTCGTGGAGTGGTGCAAGTTGTTTGAATTTCTGTACAACGCTAGCAGCCTGAAGAAGTGTCTCAGAGAAAATGGTTGGGTTGGTTGGTTTTGAGTCTTAATCCTTGGACTGACAAAGCCTTGATTGGTTATTCCTGGTAGTTTCGCATAGGTTGTAGAGGCTCTTGACACAGGGCCGGTTACCGAGATTGGCAGAGTGAAGTTTTCCGATTGTTGAAGTGTTGTTGCCAGGAAATTATTCCATTCACTAAGTGCCGCTGAATGGAGAGCAGTCCTGAAATGCGTTGCTCAAGCGCACACCCCGAAAGTCGAACTTGCGCCGCGTGGTCTTGAGCGGGCATGTAATCACTGAGGTAATGGGGCGGACAATGGAACTGGACAATCACTGCAAAAAAATTGAAAGAAAAATGGGAGACATTGATGCCAACGAACTAATAATGGAATTGAATCGTTTTATTTACGTCATCGAGAAAGAGAGTCGCGGCAAGCATTTTTTTTAACGTAGGCTACAAGAACAGCCTTCAGGAGATATATCCGAATCTTTGCATTTGCACCAAAATTCGTCTGACCGACTACACCAGTTGCTGTTGCCAGTGCTAAAAGGACCATCAGCAGAATGAGACTGATCCAGAATATCCTGCGCTTAACCGTGGTAGATGACAGGCTTTCTGCTCTTGCAATTACCATCGAAAACAAGCTTGCCAAATCCCTGGACAATGACCCATTACAATTTGCGCAGAACAAGACTCAAAAGAAGCGCTTTGCGTAATTATGGAATATATGTCCACACTTTCACTGTAGACATAGAGTGGTGAGCGCAGCTAATGTAAAAGTTAGCTTTCAACAAAGAAATCAGCGGATTTCCAATAAATTTACTTTCGCTAACGAGTCCGCTAAAATTTCTAAATATTAGCGAAAATGCTAATCCGCTAACCAAAGCGTTAGCTTCGCTAATTAACGGTTAGCGGAACTGTGCCATCTACTGTGTAATATACATAATATGAACCCTGCATGCTGTGTAAAATAAATACCGCATTCCAGTTTCTGCGTTGGAAGGGGCCCCGGAACTTATGTTCGGAGGGGGCCACGTTCTTTGTTGCTACAGCCCTGCTACTACAGTACAAAAGTGAATTTCGTTTCGTCATAGGTAACTTAAATTCATATAGTTTCGTCATAGGTATAGGTCATACTTTGTAAACGTCAATCTGGAGGTTTCGTGCAAATTTTATTAGGAGTCATTTAGGTCTAGCTAGGGCAAGAAACTGAAGTGCTCCACAAATAACAACAGTAGTTGTTGCGATAAGCAACAGAGCGTGTATTTGGCAAAAATGTTGACGTCGTTTGAAAATAATTTAAGGTACAAGTTTAAACGTTTCAAGGTTTTGCCACCTTTTCCCGTTCGTTAACGTGCTGGTAGGTTTATATCGATTTTTGTAGTTAGTATCTTTTTCGTCCCGGACGCGTTAATGACGAAAAATAAAATGATTGATGATTGCAAGCCTATGACTAAACTCATGCCTGCGAAACCTTGTGAACAACAATTTCAAGTCTTGAGAGTTTAGATAAGGCTACCTATGTTTAGCTGACTTTAAAAAGATAAACTAAACGTAAAGTTTCGCAGACATGCGTTTAGTCATAGGCTTGCAATGACAACTTGTAACTTAAATATTTTCAAGTGACGTCAAGATTTGCCAAATACACAGACTCTGTTGCTTATCGCAACAACTACAGTTGTTATTTTTAGAACACTTCTTGCGCTAGACCTATATGACTTCTAACAAAACTTGCACGAAACCTCCAGATTTACATGCACAAAGTATGACGAAACGAAATTCTCTTTTGTACTGTAGTTGTCATCATAGACCATGTTTGAAATCCTTGGATATGGGAAGGTGACCATAGTTGTGCAATTTTTAACATTTTAATAAAAAACTAAAGCATAAGTAAAGTCAGCAAACAAACGTTATAATGTGGTTATAGTAGGCTACAAGCATTTACCAACAAAAACACTACAAAAATTAAGTTTTGCAGATAAACTGATATAGTCTGGGAGCCTGTGACAGAAGATTTCACCCCATAAGGTACAAAAGGTTTGACCCCTTGAAGTTACTGGGGTCAACCATGTCACTCACAAAAAGTATGGAAAATTGACCCAACCGGGTGGGTCTGGACCCTAGAGCCCCCTAAAAAGCTCCAAAAAGGGGGTTATTTTACCTCATAGGGTACATGGATCAAACTTGGTCAAAACGAAGTTCTATGTCAGGACATTACAAAAATATCAAATCTAACAATATTTTCGGGTGGAAAGATGATGTAAGATGCCTTCAAAGTGACCCCTAATGTGACCCCCTCGGAAGGTTTATTTCACCTCATGATGTACATGGTCCAAACTTGGTCAAAACGAAGTCTTATGTCAGGACATCACAAAAATATCAAATCTAACAATATTTTCGGGTGGAAAGATGATGTAAGACCCCCCAAAGTGACCCTCCAGAGGATTAATTTCACCCCATAAGGTACATGGACCAAAGTTGGTCAAAACGAAGTCTTATGTCAGGGCATAACAAAAATATCAAATCTAACAATATTTTCGGGTGGAAAGGTGATGTAAGATGTCATCAAAGTGACCTCTCACAGGGTTTATTTTACCCCATAGAGTACATGGACCAAACGTGGTCAAAACGAAGTCTTATAGGACACCACAAAATATCAAATCGAACAATATTTTCAGTTGGGAAGGTGATAAAAGACCTACCCAAAAGTGAATCTCCTCCTAGTGTAATTTACTTCATCCCTTACTCGAATCAATCTTGGTGTAACGGAAGTGCTATGCCAGGACAGTACGAATGGATTAAATCTAAAAATATTTTTATATAGATTTTGGTGAAATACATTCACAAGCTGTCCCATGATGCATGAAATGGAACTATAGCCTACTTTACAAAAGTTTTTTGTATAAATCATATTCAGTCAATCGAAAAAAGGCAACAGGACATGACAATACATGGCTTTGTAACACCAAAAACAGAAAGTACATAAGAAGCATATAGATAAGGCAAATAGATATGGCAGAAGTACTGAAATACCCACTGACGCCTGATCCATTGTCTCTCAGCCATGTGGACGGAACAATGCAACAGACTCCTAAAGCTGCAATGGTGAGTTATTTAGAGTCTCTAGTTTCAACAACCTCTCCTGAAACAATAAATGCAACCATTATTGGTGCTTCCTTTTTTCTGCATTTGCATATGAACACTGCTCTTCCAGCTACCTTTGGCGCAATAGCTCGCTTTCTTCTACAGAGGATTCTACTATCGGATGACAATACTACTCATTTTGTCGCCAACAAATGGCCCTCGATTACAGATTGCAAAAGAGATTCAAGAGCTTTATTATCGGCAGCATATCATATCACTGGGCCAGCTCAGAAACGTCCAAGTAACTGGATTCAAGCACTCAAACACAACAGTTTTAAAGAGTCTTAAATCGAGTTTCTTGTTAGCAGATGGGAAGATGACAACTTTGCTCATTTGTTGCAACACAAAACGCTCTTTGCTAATGCTGGTGATACGTGCTACTGTTAGTGTTATAAAGTAATAGATGGTAAAGTTGTAAAAAATGTAGAAGCTACACTGTGTAGCCTAATGCCCATGAAGAAGCGGACAGTAGGATGTTTTACCATTTAGTAAATGTACCAGCCCCAAACAATGTGGTTATCCGCACGTCTGACACTGACTGTCTTGTAATTGGTCTAGGTTGTTATGAAACTTTTGATCCTTCATTAAAGATATGGATAGAAGCTGAGTTGCAAAGCAATAACACGCAGCGCTACATCAGCATCAACCAGCTGCATACCGCACTTGGAGCGACGATTTGCAAGCGTTTACCTGCATATCATACCTTTACAGGTTCTTATTACACCTCGTCATTTAGCAGGAAAGGGAAAGTGCGGCCGCTAAAATTACTCCAAGGAAACCACAAAGCGCAGGCAGCTTTTAGCCAACTCGAACAAGACAAAGAAATTAGTGAAGACACTATCATCGCAATAGAAAACTTACTGTGTAACATGTATAAAAACAAGAAAATTAATTATGTCAACGAAGTTCGTTTACAAATGTTTTTAGACAGCTCCAAACCCAAAAAAGAAAATGAAAGGATATCATGCATACAGAAGCTAGATAGTAGTACTCCACCACCTTGTTCACGAGTACTTCTCCAGAAGATAAGGCGCACACAGCTCATCGCAAGACGGTGGTTATCTTCAACTAGAAGTGAACAAGCAGCAACATCGCCACTAGAGTAGCCTATGGCTGGAAAGAAGAAGGAGGTTATCATAAAGTGGTGTGGTTTGAAGGTGAAGCTTCACTTACATCTTTAGATGTCTGCGTGAAATCTGATTCCATCCAGGAAAGTCAAGAAGGTAAACAGCATTGGATGTCGCTTGGGTTACCCTTTATAAATATAAAACTTTCTCCTGGTCTATCAGTCATTTACTTTCTGGACTGTACACATTAGCCAATAACTTGCTGTAAAGTTTCGTTTTAGGAACCTGTAACCAATAGTTTCTGCAATCTTGAGAGAAATGCCTGGGTGCATTGAATAATTAATAAATGTTGAAAAAATAACACTTTTTTCAGTTAATAGTACAATAAGTTGCAATGTTGCATTATTCGAAGAAAAATAGACGTCTGTAAAAGACAATAAAATTACTATTGTATGTTACGCATATCTGTAGTGCGTAATTGCAAATGCTTCGTACAGTCTAATCAGTGGCGCCGCCAGACCTACAACAATGGGGGGGCAAAAATTAACATAGTCAAAAATTGTGAAAGGGGGGGTGTTGACAGCCGGCGGGCGAAGCCCGATGGCGTGTTCGCCGAAGGCGACACTTAGCGGCGTGGGATCTGGGGGGCCTTCCCCAGACAATTTTGAAAAATTACTTTCAGTTTGGTGCATTCTGAGAGCATTTTCAACAAAATTGTGGGTATGAATATTTCTGTAAAATGGTGCTGTCCGGTGGCATAGCAAAGGATAAGATCATGTTTTCTTCAGCATTTTTTGGAAATAAAGCTAAGTCTCTATGTTTTCTTGTTGCTAATTCCAGACTGAGATATGTGAATGTTTGGTATTGGCAAAACTCGCTCTTTTAATGCAGTTTCGTTTAAAATTAGGCAAACTTTGTTTTACAGACATAGGTTGATTTCTTTTTTTTGCGAGATTATTACAGTTTTATTATTTATCAATTTTCTCCTTGGTTGATTCAAAAAACGATCTTATTCCGGTAAGTCACTAACTTTTATGCTCTGAAGTCAACCCAAAGTTTAGAAAATGTAACGTCATAGAGGTCATACATCTTGATGAGTGTCAAACAAAAAGCTTTGAGACAATGAAGTTACTTTAGGCTATTTCTGATATATTCAAGTTTTGTATAACGAATAGCTGTTTAGATGTTAATCTAGATCGAACAAGCGATCTCAGCAGTTGCAGATGGCTTGCATCCTTGCACAGTTTGACGAGAAATTACATCATAGGCTAAAACTTTTCTTGTAAACAATGGATTAACATCCGTAAATTCAATTTGAAAGGTTGAAACCCCCGAACCCCCCTCCCTTGGCTACGCCACTGGTGCAAGACAGTGGTATAGCCTATTATTTAATTTCTCTTGTTTTCTGCCAGGGCTGGAAAAAATGTTTAGCTTCCCGGGAATCTGTTTTTTAGAGAAAAAATTTCCGGCGGCTTACAATCACGATAATGAAAACCTTATATTTTACTGATCTTCGGAGCTGACGTAAACCTTAAATGTCATGTCGACATATTCTTGATGCCCCCCTTATCGAAAATTGTTCTTTGTAGCCTAATACCGCTTTGAAGGAGGATTACGACTATGAACAAAAGAATGAATTTTAAACTTCATTTTGAATTGAAAAGACATGACGTAATGTCTTCCAACCTTAGTTATATATTTTTTCATTACGTAGCATATTGTAGGAATAAATTGAAAATCAATATGATCACTCAAAATGAAAGCAATGGGACTACGAATCCTCACTAAACCAATCAATCAATGGTCTTGTTGCACTGAAGATGACAACCTTATATTTTACTGATCTCTGGAGCTGACGTAAACCTTAAGGCATAGATCTGTTGACTCAATGCAAACCCTTTGAAGGTTGGGGGGGGGGGGGGGCTGTCAATTCAACTTTTTTGTATCAACAGTTGTATCTCTAAAATCACTGAGGCTGCGACTACGAGACTTCTTGACTTTTCCTAACTTTTATTCACCTCTATTGAGCTGAAATTTTGAGCGAATAAAGGTTAAAAATTGAAAGATATAAGGCATTTCTCAGCACATCCTCTGAAATATTTCATATTCTATTGTGAAACATTTTCCCACCAGCTGGATGAAAGTAATTAATTTGGCCCATGTCTCGTTAATCCTAACTGTTTCACAGCGTGAAGGGCATTGGCTGTATGTAAAATAATGTAAAAAAAATTAATCACAACATTACTATGCACGTTTTTCATTACTCTACCAAAAAATAATGTGTAAACTCACGCTACAAATTACACTCATAAGTGACCTCAACAGTTCAACGTATAGGCTATGAGCAGTTCTAAAATTCACATAGTTTTAATTTTTGGATATGCTCAGCGTGAATAATTTTACTAAGTGAATCCCAAATTTTGAAACCGTGCCAAAATAACAGAGATATGACTCCTAAAGCATAAGAAGAATTGACAGCCCCCCCTCCACCCCAAACTGAGCAAGACTCCAGGAGCCCAACCTTCTAAAGGTTAAAAGTCATGTCGACTTTTTCTTGATGCCCCCCTTATCGAAAATTGTTCTTTGTAGTACCGCTTTGAAGGTGAATTACGACTATGAACAAAAGAATAAATTTTAAACTTCAATTTGTATTGAAAATACATGACGTAATGTCTTCCAACCTTATCACATTTTTTTCATTACGTAATATTTACCACCACCAAACCACTTTTGACGATCGAATTTGTTAATTTATTATTCGGTAAAATGTTTAGATGATGTCACGACATTACGCCGATTTGAGATATAATTTCATTCATGACGTCGTATGGATGAAAAACTTTTACAAGTTTTATACTCTGCTGAGATTAAAGAAGAAACATAGGCTAAATGATAAATATTGGAGAAATTGAGTCTCCTTTACAACTTAAGAATCGAACAACTCAAAACTGCTGAAACAAAACGTTTTGTTTAAGTGAAAGAATCACTGCAAGCAACCAATGCCAAAATGCGCGCGAAAGAAGTCATGGGAGTGTGAGGTATCAAAAATTTAACAGGTTGTTATTTTTCTACATCAATGTGACGTTAGTTAAAACTTTAAAAAGTCTATATCTTTGCTTCTGTAGAAAATCTTTTTATCTACTGTACAATTTAGTCATCAAGGTTTTCCATACTTTTTAGCTTATACCCCCCCTCCCCCTTGCAACTTAAGTTGACTTACTTGAGGTTGGGATCCAAATATTAAAAATAATAATATGTATTAATAAAACAAAAAAAATTAAAAATACGATGCCCAAAACATTGGGGGGGCAGCTGCTCCGCCTGCCCCCCCCTGCCGGCGCCACTGACAGTCTTTATTTCTTTTCTCTGTATATAACAGGGGAATTGTATGAATCTGAAGAAGAAGAAGAAGAAAGTGAAAGCGACAGCAGTGACAATGAAGAATAAAGAAACGACCGTTTACATTTACACAAACAATCTCTGTTTATGAATGAACAGTTACAATAACTGATTGGAGACATGAAGCAAATGGCATTAAAGACAAAAATTTACTACATTAGGTTTATTGGGCTATTTATTGTAGTAGCTGGAAAATGTTCATTACTGCCTGAATTAACGTTCCGAAATGATTCATTTCAAAACGTTTTGATTTGGATAGTTAGTTGTACGATTAAGTCAACATTTAGTGGTCGTATCAAGATCTTGGATAAATTTTCTAGCTATAGGCCAGGGCTACTCAACTAATGTTAGCAAAGGTCCATTTTAACAACTTGAATATTTCTGAGGTCCGGTAAATATTTCACATGCAACCACGAAAATGAAACAACCAGCACGAGCACCGAACACTTTTCAGATAGTATGTAACACGACTTGAATTTTTGTCTGACACAAACAAAGAAATAAAAAGAAAAAAATGTATTGTGTTTCTTTATACTGTAGCTGTGTGGATCGCACATCATGAAGAGAAGACGACAAAGCGTTGGGGGGTGTGGGGACGAACCCCCAGCTCCTTAGATAATCACAAAAATTGCTTCTCTAATGGAAATCTGTAGAGGCCCTAAAATGCTGCAATGAAGTTATTCTTCCAGAAGCCCGAAGTCCACCTTCAACACCCAGAAGGTCCGGACTCGGACCGCGGTCCGCCAGTTGAGTAGCCCTGCTATATAGGCTATGCTTCTTATGTACTTTCTGTTTTGGTGTTACAAAGCCATATATTGTCATGTCCTGTTGCCTTTTTTCGATTGACTGAATATGATTTATATAAAAACTTTTTGTAAAATATAGTTCTATTTCATGCATCATGAGATAGATTCTGAATGTATTTCACCAAAACCTATATAAAAATATTATTAGATTTAATCCATTCGTACTGTCCTGGCATAGCACTTCCGTTACACCAAGTTTGGTTCGAGTAAGGGATGAAGTAAATTAAACTAGGAGGAGATTCACTTTTGGGTAAGTCTTTTATCACCTTCCCAACTGAAAATATTGTTCGATTTGATATTTTGTGGTGTCCTATAAGACTTCGTTTTGACCACGTTTGGTCCATGTACTCTATGGGGTGAAATAAACCCTGTGAGAGGCTACTTGGATGACATCTTACATCACCTTTCCACCCGAAAATATTGTTAGATTTGATATTTTTGTTATGCCCTGACATAAGACTTCGTTTTGACCAACTTTGGTCCATGCACCTTATGGGGTGAAATTAACCCCCTGGGGGGTCACTTTCGGGGTGAAAATAACCCCCTTTTTGGAGATTTTTAGGAGGCTCTAGGGTCCAGACCCACCCGGTGGGGTCAATCTTCCATACTTTTTGTGAGTGACATGGTTGACCCCAGTAACTTCAAGGGGTCAAACCTTTTGTACCTTATGGGGTGAACTCTTCTGTCGCAGGCTCTCGGTCTATATGAAAGATGTATGCAATAGATTTTCGTCTTTATTTAAAACTTATTGTTGGTTTTTGTTGTAAAAAATTATATAAATTTTGATGCAATTCTAAAATCACCATTTGGTTATAGGTTACAGGCAGAGGTTTTTCGTTTTTAGAAAGTCGATACTCGTTATATAGTTTTCAGACAACAAAGTAACTCTGATTTTATTTCCTTAAAGAAAGTATCAATAAGTATGTACAGAAATTAATCTTATGCATGACGTGACATTTATGAAAGTTCAATAGGCCATAGCCTTGAGGAGGGCAGTATAGGCATTTCTCTCTGGAACAACAAAGGGGCGCCATTCAGCAAGACGGCGTGCCTTTCGGTGCCCTGCCAAAGATATAGCCTACAGTCACATTCAATTCTTTAGCGTTATCGAACCAGCGCTCTACCGAAGGTCGAACAAGGGCTCTCACCACGGCAATGCAGCCAATTTATAAACTAAGCAAACCCGTTTGCAATTTTTCAGAAAGTGACAATTTGAAAAACGATCAATCAGACTGTTAGCTAGCAACTAATAGCCTGACTAAATTTTTCTGAATCAAATTGTGTTTATTTATCAAAGCTTATAGTGACGTTAAAACCTATTTTGCATCTGGGAGAGACAGTAAAAAAACATTTAACACTATTTTCAAAACATTTCATTCAGACAGTTACTTAAACTTGACAAAATCTGGAAAAGTCCTCAAAATGTAACAAATCAGGCCGTATCTCCAGGTAGCCATGTGTCACCCACAAGTTACTTCGGCTCGGGGCAGAAAAGCAGACACTTTCCATTGTTCTTAAAATTTAGCTCACGGTCGCATTCTCAACTAGGCCTATGTAGAGGACATGGGATTTTTTCTGGCACAGTTTTGGTTTCGCTGAATTTCAGTAATTAATTTCAGTAAACAGAGGCTTTTTATATCATGGCTCAGAGTGTCTTCTAGGTTTTCCCACAACTTTTTTAGGCCTTTCAGTCCGCTTTACTGTGAGTTGCCGGTAGTGAAGATGAACCTTCTGTTCTTGACAAGCTCCATGATCATGCGGATCATGTACAGGTATGGAAGCAGGTAGCAAATTACAAGTAAGGCTGTGGTACCATACAGTGTCGTAAGCAGCTATAACATCTAGAAAGACAGCGCCGGCCTTTTTTTGTTTCAAAGAAATCCTCGATATTTTGTGTCAAAGGAGAGACCTGATCCATGGTGAATTTCCACGCAGAACCCAGCTTGCTTCTTTGGAAGAAGCGGGTCGATGGTTGGCTTGACAAGGGCATAGATCAGCCTTTCGGCGGTTTTGAAAGGAACAGAGGATGGATAATGGACGATAGTTTTTTAAGTCCTCTGTTGGTTTGTGAGGCTTAGGGATCGCGACCACTGAAGCTCTTCTCCAGATTTTAAGGATCTTGAAGTGATGCGGGCAGGAAGAAAGGAATTTATGCAGTGATGTACGCGTATACAAAAAATATTGACGCCGTCAGCGTAAACGTTTGAAAAACCATATGCCGTATTCGTCAACGTAACTTGTAAAAAAAAGTTGGCGGTGTCAGCGCATATATACCCTACCGTAAACTCATTTTGTTTGCTAGGTGCCAAACATTCACACGGTATAAACCATTCGAAACAAACAAGTTTTATTTTGAATTTCCAAGAAGAAATACAAGCATCTGAAAGTGTTCATCTGACATTTTGCTGCGTTTTGGTTTTAATATGTCTTTGCCCATTGAAAACATTCTTTCAACTGCAAAATTAAAATGCAAACAACAGCTAAGACATTAAAAAGTATACGTTGACGCTATACGCTAAAAAACCGCTAAAACTTTACGGCGTAGCCTCAAGCGAAAACTATTCAAAAAAATGTGGCCGTAAGCGTTAGCGTAAACAAAAAGTCTACGGTGCAAGTCTACGGCGTATACGTAGCCTACATCTCTGAATTTATGTAACCAAAACTTAAGTGAAAGGCCAGCATGGAGTATAAGTTCAGGCAGATCTTATCTAGTCCTAAAATCTTCTGTGGTTGTACCAGGCGGGAAGCGATAGTAAACTCCTCTGGATTGAAGTCTCCTAAAATTCTTTGGCTTTGTGGTGCTTTCATTTGCCTTAGGCAGGGCCGGATTAAGGGTAGGCCTACTGTAAGCCTAAGGCTGTTTACTAGAGAAGGGTCTAATTTTGCAAAACCAAGACAAACTAATGACACTAAACTTAATTTCGGTAAACGTGGCACCTACGTGGTATGCAAATGGGCTCTTTATATGTATTGAATCAACTCAGTCATTTGTTTTTAAGCAAAAACTGTACTGTAGCCTACTGGATCTGTATCACAATCAGCCTTACAAAAATTTAATCTTAAAAAAATGGAGGACCGAATTTATCTAGGGCCTAAGGCTATAGCCTTATTAGCCTAATGGTTAATCCGGCCCTGGCCTCAGGGCAGACACTTCCTTTGGAACAAGACGGAAAAATTGACGATCCTTTGTCTTGTAGGCCAGTTATGCACTAGCTGGAAAGCGACGGCGTTAAAAGTAATATGACACTGACGTGAAGAGTATGTTGAACTCCCAGTGATGTACCGTAGTTGATGCTGTTTCGTGCTCTGAGGCCTAAGTGTGAAAAGTCGAAGGTTTAGACTTTAGACCACAGGTTCCAAACTCGGGGTTTGTAAGATAGTGTAAAAGGGTCCGTGATTGCCTTGGTTTGAATGCATGTAGGCTATTTCAAATCTCGATAGTTTGGGCAACGAAAGAAAATAATAAAAAACACTGAAACTGAATCACAACAGACTGCCATCCTAATTTACTGACTATCATCATCATTTTTGTTGTATCTTATTTTTTCGTATTTTGTTTGTTTTTACATGCTACAGATCTTTTTCTTGGACGTTTAAGTCTCGCATGTTTCGTTTGAGAGACATTACTTCACTAGAGTTTCCAGCAGCTGTCATGTATATATATCCAAAAGCGGATCCTTGGCCACTTGGCCAAGCGACCTCCCAAAAAAAAAACAGAGCGGAGAAAAAGACAAGTAATTTTCTCCTTGTTTTGCAAAAGAAATCACTCGCTTGCCTAGCTTGATGACTTTTCATTGACCCATCACCAGCGGCATAAATATACGTCGTTGAAAATCTGAAAATCTATTTTTTTTTAATTCACTGTTGTGTATATCCGATATTGCAATTAATATCCCTCGGTAGTATAGGTAACGCTTTAAACACTTTCTGACCGAATTCTTGGAAAATTTTACATTGGGGTCAGTGACTAAAAAAGGTTGGGAACCACTGGTTTAAATAGCTTCGTTCCATCCCTCAAGCTTATTTACCTCCAGCTGTTTAAGTAGTCTGGTGATAGCGGTGCTAGAAGCAATACCAGGTGTGGCATTCAGGTGAGAGCAATAACGAATGTCATTTAAGTTCCAGCACGTTGTGTAGCTGGTTCGACGACCACGCGGTATTGTGTCGTTTACCGTAGATATTCCGGTGCTGCTGAAATAAACGTAGCTAAATTACCCCTTACTTTGCAACTGAGCTTGTTTAACCTAAAACCGGCTGCTCAACAACAACGAAATTTTTTTCATTACTTAAGAAGGGCTAACTTGAGTATGGCCGAAAACGTTCGTAGTTTATAGTTTTATGTTCACTCAAATATATGATGTTATATGCCGTGTGGTTGTTTGGTTTTACCTGTCTATGGTTAAAGAAAATCACCTCTCTACCAAAATTAAATTAAACGAAATAAATGCTCGCCATGTACTCTCAACTCGAAATCAACACAATTCCGAAACCCTCAGAAGCTATGCAGCTTTGAAAATTTTATTTACAAATACACATTTTCATGCATTTTTTAAATCAGCAATACTTTTTAAGCATCGGGTTTAAAGTTGACTTTTACACAGCTTGAAAAATTTGTTGTAGGCCTACATGATGCACTAGAAGTGGTAAAAATATTTATGACTGACTTGTAGACATTCTGCTTTTCAGTGATGCGACACAATCATCTAGTTCAAACTGAATCTTTGAAATAACGGTAAAAAATAAACATTTTTGTAAAAATGTTTTGACGTTAAGCCAATGATATTGACTAAGCTGTTTACCCAATAACCCAATTTCAGTGTGTGCCTATTAGACAAAATCTGTCCTGTTTACATTGATTCAATGTCTATAGACATTTCACATGACTACAAGGTCGACACCTCGTACAAACATAGACAACAAATTCAGTCCCAGACAACAAATAGGTCATTTTTTACATTGATTCAACGTCTGTAGACAAAAACCGACTGATTTACTGTATGAGGTGATCCACTCGTTGGTGCCTTGCCAAAGCTATTGATAAAACGTTATGGGGGAGGAACAGTTTAGGCAGGGGCGTATCCTCAATGGAAGCAAGGGAAGCATTGCTTCCCCTGTCAAAATTGAAAAAAGAGAAGCTGATATTTTTCAGTAAAACGATTTCGTAATTTCTTTACCTAAATGCGATTTAGAACGGTTTTTAACTCATGCCCCCCCGTATGATTTTAACTCGGTTTTAATTTTAAAAAAGTTGGAAGCCAACGGAAGCGAAGATTCGTATTGCATCCGTTGCTCTCGTTTTTGCAATAAGAAGAAACAAGTTTGAAAGAAAAGAAAAAAGCAGCGCAAAGTTTTCGCAATTTAGGTTTCTTTTAACTAATCGCTGGAAGCGATTTGAAAATTGCTTTCAGTCGCGGGGTTGCCAGATTAGCCAAATTCCGCGAATTAGTTTTTTTTTTCAAATAACTCTTCAAAATGCATAATAATCAATATGTCTCTAATATTGTAACCTTACCAGATGAAACCATATTCAACATTGTTCAATACATGTTCTATACTTGTTTAATACTCGTAATGTGGCGGAAAACTCATCCGCTACTTTTATAGGCTAACTTGCTATTTTTTGGGCTACCGTACTTTCAGAATTATTTTTGCTACAATTTATTAAAATCCACTACAAGTTATAAAAGATATATGTAAATTTTATTATTTTTGATAGAAACTGGTAAATATATCCATTTGACCTTTTTTGTCTAATATTTTCTTTGTTTTGGCCTTTTCTTTGTATTATTTTGACTTTAAGACTTTTTCATAGTCTGGCAACTCTGCTCTGTTGGATGTTGTGCCAGTGAGCTATGTAATGAGAAAATCTAGGGCACTGTTATGGTTATAATATCGGCCTTGTAAGCAAAAGTTTGAGCCAAATGTTGGCTTTACACTGTTATCCTGGCTGGATAGACTTTGGAATAAGACATGATATGTGAGGTCTAAGCTAGACTTGACTTTGTAGCTGAGTTTTTGGTGTTCTCTAATTATAGTCGCATTTTTTGCCCTTTGCCCGTTCGTGTGTAAGAGCTACCTTTAATAAGTTAATAGCTGTTTATCTGCTAATAAATTTCATACAAAAATTACCCTAAAAGTGTTTCCAGAAAGCAGTATAATTCATTATTTGAGTGTAATTTTGCAAAAATTTTCCGGGGGAGCATGCCCCCGGACCCCCCTAGAAAACACGTGCCTTCGGCACGCTCTATTCTCCCACGAGTTTCATTGCTTCCCTTGCTCAACCAACCAGGATACGCCACTGAGTTTAGGATATATAGCAAATGCCAAAATCATGCCGACGATTTGCTTTCTTACGAAAGTAGTGAAAATAACCTTTGGTATTTATGTGTTGATAAAAAATAGTTCATGAAAAAAAACGCAAACCTAGCCGACATAAATGTAGCTGCGCTAAACCGACAATGCATAAAACAATGACATTGTTAATACAGACGATTGTACCTTGTACGTCACATTTCATTTAACTTTTGTAGCAAGAATATGGTGTTATATTACTGAAGTATGGTGTCAAGTGCAACTATTAGAGCAAAGGTTCTAAATGCATTCTTACCAGAAATGGGACGATTTTCTGTACAATTCCTGAAAGTTAAAATGTTAAAGCAATCGACTTATTAGCCTACTTGCCCATTGTGAAAGTTTATTCACAATTAATCAAAATGTCAAAACACCAGTGTTTGAAGTCAACATACACCATCATCGACATGGGGCTCCGGCACAGTCGAAATACGGTAATTTTTCTTCAAATGTAATCACGTGCGTGTACATTGCTACAACAGATGCTATGATATATGCAATGGACGCAGTAGGCAATTATGCAAATTTAAATTTTCTTCCATCGGTTCAATGTCGTTGATTACAATAAGAAATATGTGGGCCTGTCAAGGAAGTGAGTGCTGGGCGATGAAGAGGATGTTAGCCGAATAGAAACGACAAAAATGAGGATGGTTTGTATGATGTGTGGCAAGACACTTTTCGACAAAGTTAGAAATAATGTCTTGAGTGGACTGACGTTAAGGATATTGAAGAATACTTGCGTGGACATTGTTTGAAATGGATTGGATATCTTAAACCAATAAATGAAAACAATTTGACAAAGTGAGTTTGGAATAAGGTAGTGACAGTAAAAATGAGAAAAGAAAGACCAAAGAAACACGGGACACTTTAAAAGATGACCTGACAAAAAGAAATCTGAAAGCTGAAAAGAAGATACCAATAGAAAAGAAATCGAGAAGGCACTACAGATAACTGATCGATCCTGATGTTTCGAGATAAAGACCAGGCTTTTTTGAAGCAAAATGGAGAGAGGGCCTATCGATGAAATTAAGATGTAAGAAAATGTCTTAAAATCTCGGACATTTGCAAGCAAGAAAAAGTCAAAAAACGATTAAAATTTGTAGGCTTACGAAGCCCTGAAGTATTGAAGTAATCCAAAAATATACAGACAGTTCGACTAAGTATGTTACCTTGGCTTTGGAGATTTTCTCAATGAATCAAAATTTAACTTAAATAAAGGCACTCTAGATTCTCAGTTGTCTAGAATCTAAATGCAGCCTATCCTACTTTGTTTTGGTTAGTACGCTATTTCAATGAATAAACATGCTTGGTTTAAGTTATACATCTCCATTTGTGTTTGTCAATGCACAAAAATTTGGTATATGGAAAAATGTTGGAACTCATGATTTCTAGTTTAACTCTGAACTCTTCTATCATTTTTTTAATATAAAAAGCTTCGTCTGTGCAATGTGCAAGTCAAGACAACTGTAAGCAAATAACCTACTCGCCGAAAAAATTGAACTATAAGCAAATTACTACTAGATAGAGTAAAAGTAGGCTATACCAGGGGTGGGCAAACTTTTTGTACTGAGGGCCGCATTTGAAAAAATGTTGCAGCCGGGGGGCCGCACACTCTCATTACAAAGTAAGAAAATTTACCCGGTGTGTAAATAAACGCATATTCATATTAAACACAATTTTTGTATTTCACACTCAGTTACGTTTAAAGCTATGCAATCATCATCACAAAAGTTAATGAGACTTGTGCAACTGTTCACAGTTTTTCACAATCTTCTGGTTTAGTTGTGTCTTTTTAAATTGTACTACTTGAAAACAGCCACGGACTCACGGCACAACGGTGCACGGTCGATTGGTCGACAGGACAATTGGTCGACAAGACAGTTGGTCGACAGGACGTTAGGTCGACAGAACGATTCATTTTAGGGTTAGGGTTAGGATTAGAGTTAGGTTAACTAACCCTAACATGAATCGTTCTGTCGACCTAACGTCCTGTCGACCAACTGACCGGGTACCCGGCACAACAAGCAAACTGCTTTATTCCCAATTTCGATAAAATAGCATTTAACAGTTCATTCCTTATTGAAAACACGACTTTCGTCTTCAATCTTTCGCTTCTTAACAGCACTCATTATTTTAACAGAGTAAAAATATAGATCTTTTATTTTTTAACAAAAATCCTGTCGAAGTAGAAAACATTAAACTGTGCGTCTCAAATAACAATAAAAAGCTATTTGGAGGAAAGTAGAAGTACTGGCACTGGTAGGCCTATGGCAGCCGCTACCGTATTTGTATTTTATGATAAAACAACTGAATCAAACAATGCGTGAGAGCATGTTGCAATACATGCGCGACTGACGTGTATGTGATTACGCACTGAAACTCAAGCGAAAAACACACTCGTAAAGGGAATTAATAATATTTTGTCATGTAACCTGTTTCATTAAAACAATAAGTGATGAGTAGGAGTTTCTGCAAGTGCCGACGGGCCGCATAAAATGGTCTCGCGGGCCGCATGCGGCCCGCGGGCCGTAGTTCGCCCACCCCTGGGCTATACTAAACAATACAAAAATATCTGATTAGATTATACCAAAAATTGTGTTGCAGGTTTGCATATTGTCTCAGTGTGGTTTGTACCTGTTCGAAAAAACTTGTCACAACAACTGTTGAAAAATGACGGAAAAACATCATCAGTAAACTAACATGATCAGCAATTGTCTCATCTTGGTAATGTTATTCACATTGGAAACTCTTATGCTGTTTGTTTTTTTGTACATGCACATATTACTTTTGCTTGTTTCCAGCTATCAACGAAGAGTTTTGGTTGATAAGCGCAATTGCTTGATTTGGGTCAGCCCGATTATCTATTGGGTCAGGGATCGGGGGTAAGTGTCTGTCGTACCTTGTAGCAAACTGTGCTTCGCAAAGACAAGTTGGCTCAACAATCTTTGGTTTCATATCGTTGACTGCGTGTACGTCACTTTCGGTCAAACTTTTCTCAAAGCTGTCGTTTACAGATGCTTGCCTCGAGTGTTCAGAAAGCCAGAAGTTTGTTTCTGCGAACTTTCGCGCCCTTTCAATCGCTAGTTTCAAACTGGGCCCTTCTTTATTGAAATCTGCAAGGTGGTAACTGCTGATTTTCACTTTGTTGCAATGGTCACTGAAACCTGGGTTGTGTTTTTCTTTATTCCGAAGAAAATAGTACAACTCTTCAAAGTCGTTCATTAACTCTAAAACTCCATGACTTTCAGAAACACGAAACCAGTCAAATGGAAAATTGTTATTTACGCCATAATCAAATGTGACAAAGAGATACTTTGTCAAGTTGATACCTTTGAAGAGATCATTCTTGATTCTGTTTACCACTGGAGAAAACATATCTTTATCGTCATTTACGCAATTTTGTTGCTGTTGCATAAACCTCTGAGTTGCTGCTGGTGACCAAATTGTGATTATTTTATCTGCTCGTTGGATGGCGTTTTGCATCCACTCAACGCGACCAGTTGCCACTTTCAATTTTTCCCACAATTCCAGTATGACGTTAAATCCAAGATCTTTTTGAAGAAAGCTTGCAAACTTAAGAACCGTGTCTTCGTGGTAGCTATTGTCACACACAAAAACAATATATATTGATGTTGAGTTGTCTTTTTTGATATCGTCGACTTTGCTCTTGATACTCAGCAAAGGCGATTTGTTATGGCGGTTGTTGTCTGATAAAAAGCTATCCACATGTAAAGGTTTTTTCCTTTTTTTGATTTTGTAAAAGCAAATTATACCCACAACCAACAAGAAAAGCAAAATCACAGCAACTACTACCACCGTTAATAAAGACGAAAATGAATTGGAATTTGTTGGAAAAATTATTGTAGGAATTATTGCAGGACTACTTGTTGAATCACAATCTCCAAAGTCAAAGGCTTTTTGATTTACTATTCTGTCCTTGTTTCCCCAAACTCTTATCACAAATGTATTGTAAAGATCAGAAGGAACTGAAAGCATTACACTCCCTTTCAAGGCAAGATCTGATACAAATTTTAGTTCTTTTCCACAATACCCTCGATAAGAATCGTCCTTTTCGCATAACAGCACATTTGCAAATTCGTTTTCATTCTGAGAAGGCACGTTAAAGGTATATTTAATCGAATGGTTTGAACAAAATATCTCATTAACTTCAGACCACAAGGAAGTAGAAAGCTTTTCCATGAAGCCTGATGAACAGATCTGAGCTCTTAAATATCTAATTACCTTAATAGAAACGCTTCTTCCTGAAACTAACCATCAGCCGTAAGCAAGCTTTCGCATAAACATGGCAGCGTTTTTTTCTTTTGTCGTTTGACTTGGCTTTCCATAGCCTACACAAAACTTTTCCAGTTTTCAAAGGAAAGAACCAACAGGTTTAGATGCCCAGTTAATAGTTAACCTGCGAAAGCTTTCTTTTAATGTGATTGTAAAACATTCAAAACTCATAAATTAAAAAACACGTCGCCCGAGGCTTTGCAAACATTGAACACTATACGATTGCAACAATGTAAAGTTTGTAAACACTTGCTGTTTCAGTAGCCTACAAGTTGTTTATTTCCTTTTTGCAAGATTGCCCAGAATAAATAGACTGATGAAAGCACTTGAAATTTCTCGCAATTGTTGTTACTGCAAGGTAAATCTATAGCTATTACCTAAAATAACATGTTCCTTGTTCCTGATTAAACAACTCTAGTAGACATTTCTGATAGGTCTACTTGAGGAATATAGCAATAATAAACTGGTCAGAAACAAAAATTTTGAAAAATGAAATAAATTAATTATTATCAACGCACTACAGCAGAAAGTTGTCATATTAACATTATGTCAAAACAATGCAATGTGCTCAATTGGAACGATGGAAATCTGCTACCAAAACCCCATAAATCTTTATTATCTTGATGGGCAGGCTTCATGTATTTTGTTTGTCTCAACTGCTTGGCCTTATGCTTAGTGTTTGAAAGTTGTATGTTATTCAATGTAGAAAGTAACCGCTAGCACATCTCTTGGTCACTATTTGAAAGAATGAAGTACTTTTTTCTTGCCTTCCACCGTACTGCAGTATATAACTTCATAAATTTTATTCCGTATGTCACTCGCTCTCAAGGTTGCCAGGTCCGCGGTTTTCCCGCGGAATTGGGCTAGTTTGGTTGAAGAGTTGCGGGAAAAATAGAGCAGTCGCGGATTGCGGGTTTTTGGGCTTGTTTTTGTTTTTTACTGCGGGTTTTTGGGCTTGTTTTTGGAGCAATATTAAGCATAAAATAGCAAAAAGTCACAACAGTTTTCATTGAAATTCTATAAACTTCGCTTTACAGTGAATGAATCAGAGTGAATTTTGAGTGAACTTTTTTTTCTGTTAAACTGGATAAGCGCATTTAGCGCCTTAGCGGAAAAGTGATGGAAACGTCACGTGAAGGAGGAATGGTATGGCTGCTTGTTTGATCTATTAATTATTACCTGCTCCCGGTCAGGGGCGCTGCAAGATGGGGGGGGGCAAATGCCTCCTTGCTCTCAATTTTTTTGTAGATGGGAGGCAGGGGAGCAATTGTGCCCTTTTAAGGTCATGTAAGCTACTGCACAATTTGCAGTATAACAATTTCTGCTATTCGCTTTCAGCCTAATTATAATCTTTCATTTTTGCTTCGAAATTCAATTCAATTTATTTTTTTTTGTCGGAAAACAACAGGAATGATAAACTTACAAATAGTGAACGGGAACAAAACCAACAAAAGGAAAAGATGGCAAAACTACAAAAGTTTAAAACGTGCATGCGATGCAAATTTAAAGGTTACGTACACGAAAGTAAATTAAGCCATTAATAATATTCACGACACAAAATTCGGTATCACAGTAAATTAGGTCCACATCATTATAACATAGCATGATGCCCTTCCGTGCCATTGTACTTTGTATACCGGCAGTGCCGGTCTTTGGGGTGTGCAAACCGTGCGATCGCACAGGGCCCGCAAATTAGGGGGCCCGCAATTTACTCAGAAAATGCAGTAATTTTGTCATTTCCAATGGAAAAATTCAACAAGTGAATTCAACAAAGGAATTAGCAACAAGAAAGACTCAATGGGTGCAACCTATTTCGTCCCCTGAAAAGATCGAGAAAAAAAAACAACATGGCCGAAGTTGCTGATCGGAGTTGCCGCAAACATTTCAAATTTCTCTCGATCTTTTCAGGGGACGAAATTTGATTTTGTTAACTCCGATTTCAGGGTACGAAATCGGGGTACGAATTTTTCAGGGAACGAAATAGGTTGCATCTAGACTCAACATAGCTTTATTTCCAAAAAACGCCCAAGAATGCATGATCTTATTCTTTTGCTATGCCACTGGACAGCACCATTTTACAGTAGGATAATATTCATACCCAAATTTTGAACATGCTCTCAAAATGCCCCAAATTCAAAGTAATATTTCAAAATTTTCTGGGAGAGGCCCCCCAGACCCCCCGCTGCTGGGTGTCAGACCGTCAAACCACCCCCTCCCCTTTCAAAATAGGCCTCCCCAGCTACGCTACTGAGTTGAATCATTGGCATTGGGGCCCGCAAATCATATTCCGCACAGGGCCCGAAATACCCTAAGACCGGCACTGATACCGGACACTTCTATCATTACTCGATAGATGAGCATTATCGCTATATCTTATCTTAAAACTTAAAAAAATGGCATTTCGGCAATAAAAGTGCCCTTTTTCATAATCCTGCCCCCCCTCCCCCCCAGTCAAAAATTGTTCCGGCGCCCCTGCTCCCAGTGCTCTGTCTTACTGTCTACTAAAGTGTCTAGTAGAGTTATATACCGTAGGGGTCATACTCATATTGTTCACTGGCTCCCCACTATGGCTAGCGATTTTCTGCCCTACCACGGTATAGATTAATGCTGTAAACCAGGTAGAACGCTTAGTAAGTTAATAAGATCTTTAATGATTGATCGTGTTTCGTCAATTTGGACTGATTTTGTGAACGAATTCTTCTCATTTTGGGCTAGTTTGTACAAGCAACAATATTGGGCTATTTTGGGCTGGTTTGAAATTGCTTTTGGGCTGGAAATTTTGAAAATATCTGGCAACCCTGCTCGCTCTGAGGAAACGCATTGACATGCTGCGCGAAACGTAAGTGGAGCAATAAAACAATTTGTATGTTTCTGCTTTTACTTTCGCATTCATCATGAGAACGTTGCAACTACTGTTAGAAACGATAATAGTATTTCTGATGAATTGAACACCCAAACTTTTCAGTGCTCAAACTAACGTTAAATTATTGCAGGTTTTCCAATACTTAAAGTAGCGGTTCAGGAGTTCAATCAATCAATTTTATTTTTTGTCATTAACGCGTCCGGGACGAAAAAGATACTAACTACAAAAATCGGTATATAGACCTACCAGTACGTTAATGAACGGGAAAAGATGGCAAAACCTTGAAAGGTTTAAAACGTGCCTGAATGGAAAATCATGTAGTAGGCTATATATCAGTAGTTAGCACGCCACAAAACCCGAAACACAAATAGCAAAAAATAAAACAAAAACATTGAGAAGCACACATGTAGTAATGAGTGACAGCCTAGTGAAAAGTGTTGTGAATTCAATTTGCCAGTTCCAATGTTGATGTGGATGAGCAGTCATAATATTAATAACAGGATGGAGAAAGAAAACCGGACATAAAAGAAACCCATCCTCAGGCAAAAGCCCGTTTCGATGTGGCACAGGAGAGCAGGTGTTGAGCTCTTTCTGTGGTCAGACTGCACATCACAGAGTAGCCTAAGACGATTGAGGTTTGAGATACAGTTTAAGTTATTGTTTCTTGTCCTGGTGGGTGATGGAATGGATTAGCTGGTAGATGATGATGTCCTGATGGTGTTGATGAAGCTCTCATCCCCTTTTGTGACGTGTCGTGTTGAATATGGAGTGTTGCGTTTGCTGTTAATATCTACAAACATAAAAGTACAGCACAAGCAATCGAACTTATTGTTAGGTAGGCCTAATCTTTTGTAAATTATTTCGGATTTCCACTAAAATTTTGACAAGAATGCAAGAAAGCCTTTCTACGTTGTCTTTCTATTGCGTGTCCGTTTTGCTTAAATGTTGTTTTAGTTTGTGAACAAACAGTTACTTTGTATCAGTCTTTCTAATTGAAGAAGGAAATTCGTTCGATGTTTTCGCACCTGTGAATTCTATTTAATGCTGAGTAAGAGTTTTTGAGAAGTATGGAATGTCTAGACTCTAGAGAATCATTATCATGGTTTCTTGTAGACAGGCTGTGAACCTCTTTGACATAGTTGCATTTGTTCGAAAGTTACTATAACTTCTGGACGCACATGAGCGGTCTAAAAGTTACGCCAGATCAGAGATTACGTTATGTTTATTGTTTACAGAAAAAGATTTGCCAAATGTAAAACAGCAACTTGTAATAGCCTAAATTTCAGCCATTTGAAAGTTATCCGTTTTTGAAAACAAGGATTCAATGCACTCATTTTTATCGTAAGGTATTACACAAATATACGTTGAGTTTATGCAGTCAACCAAATATCTTGGTGTGCTTATTGATGACCTGTTGTGTGACGATAGTATCGCAGTGACGATCGGTGAGGGAAAGCAAGGAAAGCAGTGCTTACCTTAGCAAAAACTATGCAAAATATAATGACTGAATTCTAGGTTTAACTTCTTATTATTTTTATCACGTCTATTTTAACTTGAAAATTACTGTTTTCGTGGCTAGAATTACTCGTAACGCTTGTGAGTAGTCTAAGACCTCACCAAACCGCATGTCTTGCCTATAAATGCCAATTAACGTAAACGCTTCTGTCAGAAACAACCACTGAGGCTCCAGGTAAGCAACTATCAAAATTGCTTACCCAAGTTCAAAAAACGCCTTCGTTTTAACCAATCCTTACTCGTATTGCAAAACGTCACCAGCTGCTTAGCCAATCAGATAGGTTAGACTTGCTTAAGGTTAGTCTTGCTTTCCCAGTGACGTCAATGCATACATTTGCTAGAGCGACTAGACTAACTCGTCAGAATGATCTCTCGTCACGGTACACGCACAGCATCATAATTGCTGTTTTTTGATGTCTCCTCGCCATGTACTTTAGCCTACTAGCTTTCCTAGTCATGCCTTTGCCCTTTTTACAGCGTTGATATAACGTTACTTCGCCAATGAACGTTCAGGTGCGGATGCAATATTTAGTTCGTTAACCCTTTGACCGCCAGCACTCATATTTGAGTGCAAGTCTAAAAACCACAATATCTTGCGAACGGTGGCATCGTTGATGCTCGTTGACCTTTCAAATCAAAGATGAAGCAATGGAGAAGTAAAATATATATTAAAAAAATATAGTTTGTATTTAGACTTTTTGAGATTTTTACTGCCAAACTTGGACAAAAATTTTTGCTTGGATTTTCCGCGCTCGCTTCAGACGAGAGAGCGTTACCGTCGCGCTAGAAACTGTTTTTTCAGTGTTGCCGATAATATTTCAAACATTTTATTAAATTTCAACACCAAAAGAGCTCAAAATTTAGCTTTTATTTGGGGTTGAAGTGAGAAAAGTATGAAAAAAAATGCAGATAACTTTGCGAGGTCAAAAATTAATTAATATAACTGTATAAAATAATCTTTTTACATTTTTGAAAAGAGAAAGAATTGCTCTTCGACATTCATGTGAAGGTTATTGAGGGAAGATTCATACATGAGAAATTTAGGGCCAACAAACTCGTGATCACTCATGCGTGACGGTAGGGTAAATTTTTGGTGGCGGTCAAAGGGTTAAGCTTCTATAAGCAGGAGGCAAACTTATCCAGCTTTTTGTACAAATTGCTTGCGGTTGTAATGTTTAGGCCTAAGTGTTAATTTTTGTAGTGTAGGCCTAACTGAATATCTGAGAATGAACATTCATGACGAATTAAACATTTAGACAACTATTATTCCATGTCTAACACAGGATTTTGGTCCTGCAACGTTAAAATTAAGATTGTTCATGACTTCTAAACATTAAATGGATGTATGATCACCACATAGGCGAAGCACAATTTGACAGATTTTTATTTTTGATTTGTTTTGGAAATGCTCTCAGAGCGCACCAAATTGGAAGTGTTTTTCAAAAATTTCTGGGGGAGGCCCCCCAGACCCCCCGCTGGAAGTGTTGCCTTCGGCAACACGCCTTCGGGCTTCGCCCGACGGTTACGCCCTTCGTGCCTACTACCTTGCTGCAGCATATTTCCAAGTTGCTTTCCCAACGGTTTAAGCCACCGAACGTCACTGGACGATAGTGATGTAAAACGACAAATCAGAGCTTTGTATTGTGTCGCTAATACTACAGTGTGCCTTCGTTTGTCAAACATTGTAGAGTGGATGTAAAACGAGCTGTTTCGAGCTTATTGTATGCCTCTTTATAATTCACACCTGTGGACCAATGTCTTTGCTAAATGGAAAAAGAAGTTTAAAGTTGCCTACTAAGGCATTTTAAGACGTGTGTTTGGTTTATTTTCACTTAAGCTGCTTAGACTTCGAAAATAACCTAATTTGTAGCCTAGTCTGCATAACACTGATGTCTGACTAAGATCAAAATTTTATGATGTTGCCTGTAAATAGTTGTACAATGACGATTGAGATGTTTGTTGTCTCTTCTATGTAGCCTACGTGTATTTTTCCTGTTTTTTTCTTATGTAACTCCATATATGGATATGTAACATATGTCACTATGTGCATATCTGAAGCAAATAAATAAATAAAATAATTTTGAATGTTGCATTAAAACATTCTTAAAAGTGAAATCTTTTTTATGAAACTCATTATATCATCATCATCATCATCACGTGCCGTCTCCGATCCGAAGGTTGGATGTCATTTGCTTCCACACGTCACGTTCTTCCGCTACTCTTTTTGCTTCTCCGATGCTTGACAAGTCATCCCACTGTTTTATATCATCTCTCCAAGTTCGTCTCCTTCTTCCCCTGCACCTCTTTTCTTCCACCCTGGAAACTCATTAGCCTAAATCAGGGGTTACCAAACTACGGCCCGCGGGCCGGAACCGGCCCGCGAACTGATTTCATCCGGCCCGCCACGTGCTGCGGAAATAACAACTGCACTACAACTGTTAAGGAAAAAAGTTACCAAACTTTTTGTAAAGGACTGACGTTGCTGTTTATCATTAGGCCACCACAAATGGGAACAGCCTAGGCCAAATTTGGAAAGATGTAATGTTTTTTCAAGAGCACGATACCTTGTAGTGTATCACAGCAGGGGACAACTTTTCCAGCAACCTTTCGATTTTCATCAGAACTTTGCTATTCTACCGCTGACTTTGTTAGTTATTGTGCTCAATTCAAGTCAATGGAGATTCTAAATAGTTGTATATCTTTTCGCAATTTGCATCCGGCCCACAACTGTTAATCTCGCACAATCCGGCCATCAGAGAAAAAAGTTTGGTGACCCCTGGCCTAAATAAACATTTGGAAAACTTGTTAATCTTGACTGATGTAGCTCCTGGATTGCTGCACCAGATCAGCGGCTTAGCTGCTTAGTATCCGCCTCTAAGTTAGTCCTACTTAGTAGACACGGCTTCAAAGACGTTTAAGGTCATACCAAAGACTTTTTGGACGTGGTACCGTAGTGTATCTTTTTCCTGCTTGATACTGAACATAGGATTGGATTCATTGTAATAATGCACTAGGCTTTGCCTTTATGCGATTGTGAGTGTTACACTGTCTGCTTGGTAAAGCGTTGAGAGCAACGCATGCATTCGATGGGAACAGTCTACACTTTTCAGCATTATAAACAAAAATACGATAATTATCATGAAGATGAACACCTCTCGACTCTCGTCCATTGCATGTAAATGAAAGAGTAACCTTAGTTTAGAAATTTTCAACAATTTGCTGCACTCTATGATGTCTACGAGCAACGTAGGCTACAAGTTTTCATTTGGCGTCGTCGTCGTCAGGGTCGAAGGTCTATTCTAAAATTTTGTGGAGAAAATACTGAGAAGCAACTGGAGAGCAACGTGTCATTGGCTTCTTCGTCTAAGAAGCGCTGACTCAGTGGCGAACCCAGAAAAGTGTGGCTAGGGCGATCGCTGCTCTTTAGACGTAACAAACAACTTTCTGCTTCCTTATTATTTTGCTTTATCGGGTAGGCTATAAAGAATGCTTGCACAGCATTTTAAGGTAGCTTTGATTGTTTTTGTTGCTGTGACCTTTTTCTGAAATGCCGTTGTAAAATTTAATGTGCAGCATGTTAGCGTTTTGCCTGTGAAAACCAAATATTTGCATTCAATACCAACTATTACTGAAAGTGAAATCAGTCCCCCACCCCAAGTCACAATCTCAGTCCTTTTCTCCTTTCCAAAAAAGTTCTCGTTATTTCTCTGCACATCAGTCACACGGCCTTCTCTACATTTTTTTTGTCGATATGGACAGTGAACAATGTACAGAACCAGATCCGGCTAAGGATCTTAAGCTACTATTATTTCACGAATTCGGTATAGATTTGGAACACGTTTTTATATAAAAGCCGGATCCGATTCTGGTCCCAAAGTAGAGTTTGTTACTACCCACTGCGAATTAAGGCCTAATGCAAGCCTAATGGTAATTGCAAGCCTAAAGTATTTTGTAGTGTAGAAAAGGCATAAAGCTTGAATCATTTCGGCCTATTTTTAAGTGTGTAAAATCTTCTAAGACCTATTTTGGCTCTCAATTGGAGTATTAGACTTATTTCAACTGAAAACTCCCAGCAAGCTATTCGGCCGTTGATATGTAGCCTACTGTAAATGGCCGAAGGTTTGATAATTAAAGCTCAATTTTCGTTTCTTGGTTCTAATCTTAGTTTAACTTAGTTATAACTAGGCTAGCCTAATGGCCCAAGGTTTGATATAAACAACAAAGTAACTTTAAAGGGTTTAGCATACTTTATTACACAAAAAAATAAGTTACTGGTTAGTTAGTTCGTCATCATCAGCCGTGCCTGAATAAGGCGTCGGCTACTGTGAGTCTCTACAACGATCGATCGTCCATAGTTATGCACACAAAAAATAATCAAATAGGCTACAAATAATTCAAAAGTACTGTACAGAGAGCGTCTTGAACTGCAAAATGCTAGCGTATAGGCTACCGGTACGAAGTAGGCTAACTTATTATCGCTAAGGGATGTGTCCAATAAAATAAAGATTAAATTTTAACTGAGTCTCATAAAATTTCCTTATTTCTATAGTATGCAGGTAAGATATGCATCATGTCGCATTGCCGGTATTTACATTGCATTTAGCTTACCACTTAGGCTACATCTGATATGAGAATATAAGTTTTTCATTGCACTAAGCCATCAGCACAAAGGAGAGTAGGGGTGGCCAGTTTCTTTCTCTCGGCCACCCCTCTTTCAGCAATTATACCCACCCAATTAATTAGTTACACCCTAGGTAGAGGTGAGCGGTGTTTCAACAAGCAGCTTAGCAGGGAGTCGAACCAGGTTTGAGTGATTAGAAAGCGAGCGCCTTATCCTCTACACCAGTGGTTCCCAACCTGGGGTCCGCGGACACCTTGGGGGTCCGTGAGAAAGCATTTGGGGTCCGTGATTACCTTGATAAATTTTGAAAAAAAAAAAAAAACGAAAAGCGATCTTTTTACTTTCACTTTTCTCATTTAATTTTCTTACGTTGAAAAAGTTTCGGCATGGCACTTTGGGTCACCTTAATATCATATTCAAATACTGCTGACATTTCTTGAACAATTCAATCATTTTCTTATTTAAGCAACTGTTTAAGTGTTTAACACTTTGCTCCTCAAAGGGAGGCCAGATTTGGCCCCCCCCTCATATTTCCTTTAATTATTTGAAGCACAGTAACGCCATGCACTTGGTTTTTCTTGACTTTTCCTAAAATTGCCAGGCGGATCTGATGATATTAAATTTGATGCTAAAAGTTGTGTAGTTTTCTTGTAAATTCAAGATTTTGGTGAATTTTTGCTATTTCTAGCTCACTTCCAGCAAAGCGTGAAATGGATTACATTGCGATGACAAGCCATAAGCTCATAATTGCTTCGTGCATCGATATGCGCGAGCAGAGAGAAGCATCCTCTTGCTTTCTTTTGTTTGGTTTGACCTCAATAATACAAAGCGCGTTATTTCTTATGCTACAAAGAAAAGCCAGTGATCGCAAAGCTGTTAATTAGAAACAATAATAGCAAACGTTTTTTGCGTTATCAGCTCTACAAAGAAGAATAGCAATCCACGATCAAAATAGTAGGCTATGGAGGCCACAAACTATTCAAAACAGTTGTTTCAAGCAGATAATATTCATTGACGAATAAAAAACGTTACAATAAGAAATCTTCTCTTGGATAAAGACACGAAAACCTGGTTTCGAAATAAACGTTCTATGGAAATGCTCTCATTGACAAAACTTGCAATTGAGGAAATGTATCACTGCAAATGCTTTTGGGAGAAGCCGGAGAAATGGCGTTTTTGCAAACAGTAATTGTGAGATACACTCAAAAGTATGAGATAGGCTCCATTTACACATATCAGCTAACTCGATGGCGTCCCTTCAATGCTTTATGTCGCCTACTTGTTGTTATGTCCTGTATTTTTGTTTCACAGTGCACTGTGTTTTGTTCCAAAAAGCGCAAAATAAAGATGATAATGCCTCATCTACATTACAAAATATTTTGTAATGTAGGCCTACAAACAAAATGTACAATGTACACAACGTACATTACAAAATATTTTGTACTGTAGACGAGGCATAAAGTTAGGCGTCACATAAGACAAACAACAAATCAGCTTTCTTCATCATTGATTCAACATCTGAATACGTTGCGCCAATGTATAAGAGGCCGGCTATTGTGAAGACCCGCCATTTATAAACGATCCAATTATACCAAAAGTGGGAGAAACTAGTGGATCAAAGAATGAATAAACAATGCTGAGAAAACTAAATCTAAGTGACGAACAATACCGATGTCTTCATTTATCTTGGAAAAATGCTGCCTAAACTTATCAACAAAAAATACCGTAAATAACGGCAAGGATCCCGAAAGCAGAATTTGCTCGACTTTGGCATGAATTTAGTCAGACATCTACAGTAATAATTCCACACATACAATAAACGGGCTCTCAACTGCTGTAAGATACATAATAATCAACCTGGTTCTGGGCAATTTGTGTAACAGTTTAGGGGAAGACACTACTTGAAATGATGCACCACACAAAAGATTTTCAATGAAGACTGAGTCTAAAAACCGATGTGGATTGTGCTGCACAATAACTTCAAGTTTAGGACAGAAGAGGCAGAAAATATCACGATAAAAATAAAGACCTTGTGGGAAATTTTCGAGAATCATAACACGATGCAAATACCATAAACGCTTAGTTTGCATGCTGCTCTAAGCTGGCCGGCAACTGCAAAGGTAGACAATAGCCTACAGGCAGTTTATAATTCGATAACAGCGCAATAAACATTATAAATACGTAAATCGACAATTTTCTTTTACAAACGTTTTACGTCTAATAGTAAATTTTCCCCCAACAATTTTTTGTGAAGCACTTGCAAACCACGGTTTTGTAAAATCATTCATCATTATTATTTTTTACTTCTCGGATATTGTAAAACGTCATCAGCAAAATCACAAAAAAAATTTCATTACTTCAATGTAGTAGGCCTAAGAATTTTTTATAGAATTGTAGCCGGTCGTTTCAACAAAGAAGCCATTTTTTAGTAATATAAAGTTATGGAAAATAATTTGCAATCCTGCAAATGGTTGGAAAGAATCTAGGAAATTTTCTCACAATCTGGCACAAAATGATTATGTTTATTGTATCTCTGTAAAATTTTTTACGACAAACTTTGAAGCTTCATTATAATCATTTTTATCTTTGAAGTCAAAAGTTATTTTTTTTTTTTTGGCCAGAAACATAATCACTGCCTTGCTGATGTTGTCGCTTTTACGCGTATTTTTAGTGCTTCAAACAATAAGGACCCAGTCAGCAATCCAGTCCTTTTACATTGATTCAACATTTGTAAACGTTAAATTTATGTAGATTTGCTGACTGTGGGTAATTTCACATTTCCTTTGTTTACGCATGTTCCTCAATTCGCTGTTGCATTATTTCGACGCTGGCGGACTAAAAATGTATTTTCAAATTGATTGACACAATCTTCAATAAAAAGTGAGCTTCGAACTTAGCTTTGTTGATGTAAATGCTGTATTTTTTGTTGATGTAATTTATGAGTCATGTTTATAAACACCCGTAAGCGAAATGACTTATGATGTGGCCTGCATGATATTGGTGATGCGACTTGACACAAATCCACAATTTCAAAAGCACCTAATTTGAACTTAGAAATTTCAGATAATTTCAACAACATGTTCAATTGTCTTCTCTCTACTAAAAATATTCATACTACAAACTCAATTGTAGACCTAAAATACACAAACGAAGATGTAAACAGCTATTCAAGCAGGCTAAGCTGTTACTTATGAAAAATTTGGTTCCATAAAACTAGAAGCTAGCCATGAGTTTCGGAATGCATTAGTTTAGGATAAAAATGTAAGACAACAAACGCAGTTTTGATTTTTTTTCAAATTCGTGTAACAATGTTACTCTGATTGTAACTATTTTAGAATCAGTGAGTAGCTTACAATAAGATTTGGTCGCAAGTCGTAAATTCTAATCAATGCAATGATTCGGCACACCGCACACACACTTCGTGCGTTCGATCGAGCTCTTTGTTATTTAGAAGTTTGCATGAAATCGGATTAGCACGGTAATTAAATAGCGGCAAGTTAAATCAAAATTGTCGTTTTTGGGTACCTTTGCAAAAATTGAAATATCAAGTTTAACATATAAAATTTTAAAATAATGACTTTTCAAACTTATAGACAAATGATTTGCTTTCACACCAGTGCAACTTCTGTTGAAGAAGCATCAGCGGATAACACGTAACAGCTGATTGAATTTGATCCAAAAACGGCCCCCCCTTGAGCAGTTAACTTCCAAAAAAACGTTGAAAAGCAAAGGGTTAACCTGATATTTGCCGCAGGAGTCATAGCGGCAATGCAATATGACACAGTACAGTAGTTGAGTAGCAGAACTACTACAATAGTCAATAGTATGTTAATTGAGTTTTAGGCAAAATTTAGATAGGGGTCCGCAAAATTAATAACTTGTCTAAACGGGTCTGTGACAACAAAAGGGTTGAGAACCATTGCTCTACACCCTCCCACCGCCAGATTTATCCTACATAATAGCCTAAATTGTTGAAACTTTGGTTAAGAGTTTGCTTTTTTTGCATCATAGATAAGCAAAACAAAGTAACCTTAGCGGGTTTAACATAATGTAGGCTATTACACACAAAACAAAATTTATAACATAATAACTCAAATGTTTTTACACGTACGTTTGTCCTCATCTGGAATTAAATCTGCAATTTACATAAAATGAAAAATTGTAAATCTAAAAATCAAATCTGCCTCGAGAAATGATTTTGAACTTGTCGATCGAGGCATTGTTAGTGCACGTTTCACAAGAGGCGATGTGCTCTTTAATTGCACTTTTGGCTGTTAAGTTTGGGTTTAAGTGCTCCCCGGCCCTTGTAAACAAATACCTGGTTGACATGCCAATATATGTCTGGTTTGCGTCACTCAAACAACTAAATTTGTACACAACATACGAAGAATTTTTTAACCATGTGAGTTAAAAAATGAAAACAATGAGCAAAAAAATGAAAATATTACACTACAAACCTGTTATTGGATACCAATATCATATTTTAGATAGGCTACATTGTTGAAACATGTCCCACAGGATCATTTTGGTGCAACACCACTATCACTAAATTTAGGACACTCATTCATTCTAAGACGAACAGAAGAATATAAGCAACTCAAAATATCACTCAACAGCACTGCAAAACCACTAGAGAAAATACAACACAATCGTTGGCGATATGACATGGCCTTTCTTGATCATTTAGGTCAGAGGTGACGAACCTGCGGCCCGCCAAAGAATTTTGTGCGGCCCGCAAAACAATTTGACAATCGCTCATGCATTAAAGACAAAAGACACCTCAAAGCTCAAAGGCAGCACATACCTATGCGAACAGTTCTTTTCTAAAATGCACTTTACGAAAAATCGTTACAGGTCGAGGCTGACAGATGAAAATCTTAGTATGCAGTTGAGAGTTACCACATCGTCTGTTCGACCTAATATTGAACGCTTAGTCAAGCAAAAAACTTCCCAAAAATCCCACTAAGCAAAAAAATTCAATGCTTCAATGTTATTTTTTAATATTGTATGTTTCAATGCTGCACTAGATAACTTCATCTGTATGATTCACATCGGCTTTTGTTTGTTGTTTGAAAAAGAAATTTCATTAACTGATTTGTTGTTTCGGAGCATAATGGTCGAAACATTTAGTCAACTTGAGCAAAAAGGATAGAGCCAAAAAAAGAAGAAATCATATTCATATGAAAGCAAACGCTTCGAAAATTAAACTGTCTTCATTATCAGTGCAAGTACTGTTGCTCTATCCTTTTTGCTCAAGTTGATTTGTTTTTATTTTTTACTTATTTTTATTTATTTTTTACTGTTGTATGTTTCGATTCTGCGTAAGATAACTTCAACTGTGTGGGTTTTATTACTTTCATCTGCCGTTTGTTACTTTTCATGAATAACACTGTACCTTGAGTCGCTTTTAAAAGATTTCATAGTAGGCCTAGGTTACGATTGAAAAGTTGTGTGGCTCGATAACTCATGTGTAATTGATAAAGTGGCCCGCGACCGCAAAAAGGTTCGTCACCCCTGATTTAGGCTAATATCATTTAGGCTAATATCATACTACAAGATTTTCAAAGGCTCATGAAGCTTTCCAAAAGTAAATTTTCACTCACTTCTTGCTCTCAGAAATATAATTTGAAATTCCTGAGCGATTTTTTCTTTGCTTGCTTTCAATCTAATACCAACATATGCGACAGTGACATAGCCAGAAAACCAATTTCTTTTTTTGGGGGAGCAAGTATATTTTAATGCTTGAAATAGCCTACAGAGTGTGGTTAAAAATATAGCTGCTGAATGCAGCCATAAATGTATGAAACGCCATTCAACATGTAACACAATGTCATTAACATATTTAAATAGTATTGTTTGTGAAAACAAGATAAAATTTTGTATGGGCGATTGCTCCCCCAAGCCCCCACCCCCGTAGCTACGTTCTTGGTATGCGGACAGCCGAAGCGGCATGTAAGATTGTTCTCTACTCAGTGCTTCAATCCTGCAGGTGTTGGCAATTTATCAGAAACGAGTAAAAAGTATCGAAGGACTTTTAAGTCATTTAGGTAGTTTTGGTCTACACAGCTAATGCCAATATTAATATATTATATTAATAATATTAATAATTAATACAACATTCAGATATCTGTGCAGAGCATGCACAGATATGCAATGCAATGCACAGGTGTAAAAATAAATTCAAAACTTGCTTTCAGTCTGTAGATCCACTTAAAAACTGCATATTAAATGTCTTTTTACAAATGCGCGTTATTGTAAGAGTAATTTAACCCATTTGTATAAAGTATGTAAATAGTATTGCATAGTTAGATGATAGTTTTTGCAATCGGGGGGTAAAGTAGGCCTACTTTTACGTAAAATGAAAATCTTCTACATACTCATGATTTGCATGATAAAACTCCACAGAATATGATATGGGGACATAAATTTATATATATAAAAAATTTCCGATTTTTGATGTGTTGTTACCAGGGAATTATTCCATCCATCAGATGCCGCTGAATGAATAACAAACCTTATAATGCGTTGCTCAAAGTTCAAACGCACACCCCGAGAGTCGAACCAGCGCCGCTTGATCGCGAAGCTTCTTCGTTCACGAAATCACGCGCTATCCAATTGAGTTATTGGGACAGACGAATGTAACATTGATATCAAATATATGTTTCTCGGCAGCCGATTGTAGCAAAAATGTTACTTTAAAAAACAGGTGATAACATTCACAATCATGCAATTTCATGTCTAAGTGTCACAAAAATTCTTGGTTTTGTCGAACCACACACAGTACACAAGGGAAGGTCAGGAGAAGGAAAGAATTTAGACTGCTGGTTGATGAGAGGTATCTGTGCTTCTGGGTCGCTTGTCTGGTCAACTGGTAAAGGTGCCTGAAATTTAAATTGGTCATTTTGTTCAAATTCACTCTCATTGCAGCATTGATTGCTCAAACTGTCGTTGCTCTTATCTTGTGTGCAGTGATCTGTTCTGATATTTTCAGATGGAGGAATAACGTTTGTTAATGGTAACTGTTCCGATTGATGGCCAATTTGTCGTTCTTTATTAAATTTCGCAATTCGTCTTCTGCAAGCGATATTATTTCCTTTTTATTTGGTAACATTTGCTTTTTGTTTGTGTTACTTGACAACAACTCATACAAGTTTGTAAGGCTTTGTGGCATATTAATGTATTGGCAGCCTTGAAACTTATTGGAAAGGGGTAACTCGTTAACATTTTCAAATGTTACAAAGATAAACTTGTTGTTTGATTTCCCGTTATGAAGTAATAAGGCTTCATGAATGTACTTCAATATAGGCATGATGAACATGTCAAAAATGTGAGCTTTTCTAAGGTTTGCATCAGTTTTCCATAATTTAGAAAGCTCTGGAGTCCAGATCACCACAATTTTATCATTTTCTCGCACTCGTTGCAACCACCCCAATGGATCTTCGTCCACTCTTCTCCAAGTGGATATGTCAACATCAAATCCAAGTTTATTATGCAGAATACAAGCCAAAGTCGATGCGACGTTTCTCACACTTGGTATTGACTCTTCCATAAAGGCAACGAGCACGGTAGGGTTAAAGAACAGTGCAAAATTGGAAACTTTTTTGTTTAATTTTATTAGTTGAAAGCCTTTACTCAGTATTACATAGCAAAACCACAAAAGCAGCAAAAACAGAACTAATCCGATTCCAATAGGAATAATCAAGAAATCTGTTGAAGACGATCTTATAGTGCACTGAACAAAGCTCAAATTTTCTGTTAAAAGGTATTCTTGCTTTCCCAACCCGTACAAACGCAAAGTAAAATCTGAACTGAAATCATATTCCAAAGGGATGGTAACGTTATATAACGTTCCACGTGATATGTTTCCAAGATTCATATCTAATATTTTGTTACCACTGAAAGGTTGTTCAGTGTTTTGCAAATAAAGATCGAGGTGCGATTTTGTAACGTAATCGAGAGGTTGATAAAACGTAACTTGAGCTGACCTATTGTAGCAAAACAATTTTTCAACAGATAGTTTCAACTGCCGACGTAAGACGCATTCCCCAACGTTTTCCATTCTTTTATCAAAGCAGTCTGGAATAGCAACTGGGATCAACAGGCTTTTATTATTATCCTCTTGTGGAATATTATTGATGCTTGCTACAAAATGGTCTCCAGGTAAAACAATATCCCTCTCTGTTACTCCAAAGCACTTGTAGGAAAATTTTGCATTAATATGATGATAATAGTCCAGTTGTGTATCAAGACAATATTGCAATTGTGAGCAATTCACGACCGATTGTTTATCTTTTGTCAACTTACAAAGAACTATTTCGTACCCTTTTAAATCACTTATTGAAAGGTCGTCACTGGGCCTCCAAGAAAAGTCTAGCAATATGTCGTCATAGTGACCAGCTTGATCTCGTTTCAGGCACCAACCATTGCTGCGAACTTCAACTGGTGTTGAAGGCGACAATCCAGAGATATCTCTGCAATGCGAACTGACGGAGCAAGATATAAAGTTTAGTGACCCTTCGAGCTGCTGATAGCCGGGAACGGATATAGAGCAGTTTTGTTTACAACTTTGAAACTCGCAGACATCAGTTTCACAGTTGCAACAATGAGTAAAACAGAGTAAGAAAATCAATTTTAATTTACAAAACTGTTTGTCCATTTTGTATTTTATTCTCTTTTAAAAAATGAAATTTGAAGACCCTGGAATTAAAACAATCGGTTTACTTACGGCTTCTCTTCTAAACTTTGCAGTAACAATAGCAACATAGAGAAAAGGTCAGGAAAAATGTAAAGTGGCAAAACGGACACGTTCCCTTGATGAACAATCGCTTTCACGTGGATAAGCGGTTAGCATCACATTGCATCAGATTGTTTTTTCCGCTTTAACAAAAAAACACTTCCAGCTCGCAAAACAGTCTTTTTTAAACATTGATACAACGTCTGCGAGACTAATTTGCTGGTCGAGGTAGGCTACTCCTGCGCCGTCTCTGGGTGGACCAGAATTTAAACGACACGAAAATTCCAAGCAAAATAAACAATATGAACACTGAGTTCCAAAACAAAAGCCATAAGATTGACAGGAGGTCTGGGAGACAATTTTGGCTGTTTTTACTTTGTTTTAGTCGCTTTTTGCGTATTTTGTGCTCCAACGTTTTGTATTGTCGCCTCAGACACGCAACTTATATTTGAATAAATTCATCCAATTGAAAACTAGATTCTGTACAAGCTATAGTCACAAAGTTTGGTTTAAAATTGACGTAAAGTTTGTCATTTTTTTATGATTACAAAGAGATTTCAATAACTTATTTTTTACAAAGCTTTTTTAGACTTATATGGTATCTCACAGCCACACTCTTTCAGAGAAATTTGAATATTGGTCTGCGGTATTGAATATGTTTGAACATCCGTCCACGGTATTTTACACCCTTGTCGTTGCACCGTCTCGATCACACATGTCATGTATTTATGATTTTAGCAACGCTGATTTGAGGCAACATTGTCACTAACTCGCAAACACATATTTTAATGGCCAGGAATAGCAACGAATTAAACAGCATTGTTTCGCATTTTCGCATATTGTCTTAAAGCAATTTGATTGCCTTTTCTGTATCGAGATAAAATCTTTGCAGAATAAATGTGTTTAAAACAAATTCGGCAAAGAAAGTTTTTCAGTAAAAATCTTAACTGAAAATGATACTAATACAGGAAAATTTAGCAAAAAAAAAACTTTGAAACACACTTATTTCTTTTTACTGTTTTTTTCCATCACAGATAATAATTTCTTAACTTGACTATAACCGCTAAATTACAACAAAACATGTCTTGCCTAATCTCGATTTGCACAAAAAAAGCATTGATAAGTTGCGTTAAAAAGAAAAATAAACCATATAAAAGGCTATTACGAGTAAGGTTAGCAAAAATTTCAAAAAAAATTGTTAGGCTATTGCCAACCGTGTATTTTTCAATAGGGAGGTGATCTTCGAAACCCTTCCCTTTGTACGTCACTTGTCTCTTGTCGTGACGTACCTGAGTTCTTTTTGAACCTAAACGTTAAAAGTTCTAGGCCTAATATATTTTATTACGCGTCGCTGAAATGGAATGATTCTGACTACCTGCTGCTACTAGATACTCTGTTATAAACAAAATCTGCCCCTTGAAACAAGAGAACAAAGGTATGTGTGTGTGTGTGTGCGTAATTTTTTGCGGATCCTTAAAATAAATGCCATACACAACACATAGTATGATAGTAGCCTACTAATAGTGACTGTATTGTATCAATTGACATAGGCATATTGACCTATTGTAGGCTACGTGTACGTGCACTTAGTAAAAATACGCTTTTTCTACCTCTTACCAACCTTAACTGACAAATGTACTCAATCAAAAGCTATCTTTATCAATTTTCACTGACGTTGAAATCTGCTCAGCATTTGAAAAGGTGGCTGGTTTCATTTTCTTTAGTGCACACACAAGCGTCGTAAATCATTAATTAAGTACATTCATGAGAAGCAGTCGATTGATTTGACCACGCATCATGATAATATGTTGATTTTACATGTATAAACACAAAATGAACGGATCAATAGACCTTTTGTTTAACAGGCATACAAAGATTAAGAATAAGCTTTTTCTAAATAAAATTGATATTTGCAACAAACTGGATATGAACTTCGGACTTGTTTGTCGATTAGGATATCAGTGAGTGAGTTTGGACAATTGTTCTTAGCCTATGTCATAGATGTGCCATGACGATTTTATTTTCCTCTTTACTGAAATTCCGCGTACACTTCAGTGTCGTAACTAGAGGTTTGTGTATAACTGTAAATGAAAGGTCGTCCGACCACTCCACGCTCGACAACTCAGCAAGTACATTTCAGCTGCTGTCCAACTTATAGCAAATGGGATTTTCAGCTAACATCGATTTTCTACTAATCAACTGAAAACAAATTTTGCAACAAAAAACGCCTAACAACACAGAAACTCAACAACCAGCAGCCTCAAGCTAAACGAAAGAACCACACTTAAGAACCACTCACTGACTTCAACACCATTCATCATAGCACATGACTAGGGAACTGTGTTCCGAAAGCTAGCGCAACTTACTATTGCCACAACAAACTCGCAGCATCAGGCTAAGACAGATCGTTTAAATCTACCTTGTGAACTTGCTGAAATGTTGCTAGCTCAGTTGTCACTTGCTTAACTGCCTTTGGTCAGTTTACAACAGCTGACTTGTGGGAGACTTGGTCATATCAAGAGGGCTCTTAGGCCTATTGCGTAAATGACTTTAATCGAGCGCTTTTCGTTGAAATTTTGGTGCCTTCCACCCAAGTTTATTTTATTTTTTTCTAATCCTCTCTTGTAATAGGCCCAGAACGTTGGTAAAGGTTGAAAAGATGATCGGGAAAGCGCCAACTTTTGTGAAATCGGCTACCTCAATAATCATTTTCGAAAAGCCTTGCTTTACTGGAAGCAAAGTTCTGAATGCTAAGGTTTCGAGGTAAATAATGCAATGAGTAGCCTACTAAAACTATATTTACTGATAACAAAGCCAAATTGTACAATGGATCAAGCACAACAAATTCTCCAACTGTGAATATTGATTCCCAGCTGCCAAGAAAGTTAACTTTCTTCAAAACATAAAGTATAAAAACATATAATATATTGGAATCGGACGGATAATCCGGAACATTGAAATCAGTGCAAAAGCATTAAATGATTGATTGAATTTTTATCCTCGGACTGGGAAAGCTCCTTGCAGAGCTTAATCCTGGTAGTTTCGCATACTTATGGAGGCTTTGAATCACTGACGCAGGCCCCGTCACCGAGATTGACAGAGTGGAGTTTCCGATTGTTGCAGTGTGGTTGCCGGGGAATTATTCCATCCATTAGGTACCGCTGAATGGAGAGCAGTCCTTAACGTACGTAGCTCAAGCGCACACCTCGAGAGTCGAACCAGCTCTTTGTAGAGCTCGAGCTTCTTGTAAGAAATGTTTGACTCGCCCCCTCCCTGTTGAGAACTATAACGTCTTAAACTAGAGCAGTGGTTCTCAACCTTTGTCTTGGCAGACCTCTTTTGGTATCCTCGAAGCGGTCGCGAAATCTTAACAAAAATTTTATTTGAAATTTTAGAATATCGCGTCTCCTAATAGAAAGAAATGTTGCATAAGTTTTGAGTCCGTAGCCTTAGGAAATGAGGTGCAAGGGGTGGCGGGAGTCGTACTCCGCTACAATAAAGTCGCAAATTCGGGAAAGAATTTCCGCTTATTTGGGCAAATTGAAAATTGTTGCGTTTTTAAAAATATATAATAAATTTAGGCATAGTTTGTTTGCAACCCCAAAAATGTTTTATTCTCCTAGAGCTATGTGAGCCTATGTCCCAATCGACACACTTGAAAAAATCTGCTGAACTCGCAGCGCACTTATGGCGATCGATAACATTGACGAAATTATGTTATATTTAATGTTGTAATGTATTGTTGTAATGTTGTAACACTTCAATTTTACTTGGAAATTAAATGCCACTTTGAAACGACATTTTAATACAAAAATAAAATAAAGTAAGTTAGGCTATTCTTTTCCAAGTCAGAATGAGACTTAATAGGCCATATTGTTCTTAACTTAGCAGACAAAATGGGGAAAAAAGCTTTCTATGCATAGCATTTACCCACCGAACTACAATCGACAATCAGCGCAACTTTTATAGATATTGATATCACAAGGCCACAAAAATATAAAAGTGCCACACTAAAAATTTGTGACCACGAAACATTATGTACGCATAAGCTATGACAAAATTTTTCCTGATGTAGCCTAACAAAAACAATCGTGCATGAAAATTTTTATTAGCAACAATGATCTCAACTAACCATTTGAAGCATAGCATCTTTTCACGTATAAAATAGGTGGGCAATTGCCCACCTAGTCCCTTTGCTTTCCCCCCTAGCCCTTTCTTTGCCCACCTAGTTTGAAACTAGGTGGGCAATTTTTAAGACTTAATTTTTGTTTAATTTAGATCCAAGTTAAAGAATGAACAGCTAATTCAGTGGTTCTCAATCTTTTTTTGGCTGTTACTCTAATCTCCACCCTGAAGTGAGTCAATTACCCCCACGATCAATTTTCAAAAACGAGAGCGTTTATTGCTATGTATTTCAAAGGGCTAACTATAACAATCAAAATGCAAAACAATGCTGAATACAAGATAACGATGCGTGGTAAACATTCAATGCGAAGTTTGAACCTGGACTTCAGCCGCCAGCTTTGTGATCCTGGGCTTTGTGGTAGGCCTACTGAGGGCGATTCTTATGTCGCTTTTGACATCCAGGCGATTGCGCTTCTTTATTTTAATTCCCAAGACAGTTGAAAACCTTTGTTCACAGCGATACGTTGTTGAAAAAGATGTCAGGATATTTAATGCCCCTGTCGCTAATATTGGTGCGTCC
Organism: Aplidium turbinatum; assembly: GCF_918807975.1. Lineage (NCBI taxonomy): Eukaryota > Metazoa > Chordata > Ascidiacea > Aplousobranchia > Polyclinidae > Aplidium > Aplidium turbinatum. Next base: position 40,321,832 of record NC_137473.1, read on the forward strand.
TGGAGTCTGCCAAACCAGAAGGGTTCCAATCCAACTCTTTCCCCTTGAAATCAAGTTTCAAAACGCTTCGTTCATTTGGAGAGTGATAAATTCTTCTTTGGCCGGAAAGTCGTCATCATCCACCTGGCTGTCATCACATGTGAAGGGCTTAGTGTAACATTGGAGACTAGCCGTGTCCAAATTCGGAAAGTAGTTGGCCAATGTCCATCTTCTTGGCTTGCTGGCCTAAGTGGTCAGCTATGTCCTCCTTCAACGCCGCTGTCAACTCAAGTCCATTGCCTTCGAAGTACATGTCAAGCGTCTGAAACTGCACCACTGTGCCTTTTCCAACTCGCTTGTTCCACAATTTAACCTTCGCGATAAATGCTGCTACGGCTACTTTGGTGTCGATCACAGTTACATTCTTGCCTTGAGTTAAAAGATTGCCTTTTTTTTATTATTTATTTGCAATCAGACTTTATTTGTTCAATTCACCAAAGATATCAGCCAGGTAGCACACTTGGGAAATTCACTGTTGGTTAAGGAAATATTCAGCCAAGTCGGACTTCTTTTCTATCAGAAAAACATGGACAGCCTCACGAAGTTCGACCAGGCGGTTTATCACTTTGCAACGAGACAGCCATTGTTGCCTACTTCTGTGTAGGGCACAGAAGTAGGCTATCTGTGTAAGCTATAGCCTATCTATAGCTTATCTGTGTAGGCTATATAGCCTACTTCTGTGTATAGCCTACTTCTGTGTAGGCCTACTTCCTACTAACTGTACTTAAGTCGGCCTATAAACTGACTGATTTTGTTAAAGTATGAATTTTCAAACTACGATAGGCCTACTTTTAGTGTTTTTGCTTCGTCCTTTATGCTAGCAGTCAACAGTTGTTGTTTTTGCATAGGTGTTTTTTTTCTCATACTACTTTTGTAGGGCATGATATTTTTTGATGTTTCTATAAAACCACAGGAATCCACTTTTTTGTTTACATTTTTGTGGAACTTATGCTTATCTTGTTTGCAACGTAATGCCGATGCTTTACATTTGTCACATTAAAAACACGAGAAGCAGCTGACTCGATGACTAATATAGTCTTTCGCTGCTTCCTGTCTGTTGTTGAATATATTTGTACCGGTTTATATTTGTACCGTATACTATTTTTCGCAGCAGACAAAATAAAAGGTTTCTCTCTCTCCCTCTTTCTCTCTGTGTGGTACAGTGATACTTCGAGGCTATCTTTCTCCCATCTTCTTGCACAACTCCTTGAAAAGACGGTTGTTCAATTCCTTCGCTTTTATAAAGTTCACAACCTTCACTTGCTTCACTGTTTCCAAATCGGGTCTCGTTACCCCCCAAAAATAGGCAAATTACCCCCGGGGTTAATTTACCCCCGGGTTGGGAACCACTGAGCTAAATGGAAAGCTTTAGCATACATTTAGAACTTATGAGCCTACCTTTGACCTTACGTATAATATCCTTAATGTTCCATTCAAGCAGATTAATTAGCAATTTGTGTTATGAGTATACGGTACCTCAAATTTTGTGTGAGATTCTAAATGTCTGAATTACCGAAGTTTGTTTCCTGATTTTCATCAAAATAAAATACCAGCTCTTTAGAATCATCTAATTCTGCAAAGATTCAACTCATTATAATATCTTAGCAGTTGTGTTTCATATAGGCTATTAGCCTATCATAGTTGTTTCTTTTTACTTTAGTACAAGAGACCTCTGCAACTAAATGTTGCTAGATTAAATTTTATTACATTATTATGTACAAAATATTGTGGGCGGGGATGAATATAGGAATCAATTATGGGTCTCAAAAGTTTAGTCTAGGTAGCCTATAATATGCCTTTTTACCCACAGTTTGCCTGAGAAATCTTAATTTTCAAGCTTACATGTTTTACGCTCGGGAACAAAATGCCCTTTTTCCCATCATTTATGCGTGAAAAGTGCCCTTTTTAACATAACTCTCGCGTTAAAAGTGCCCTTTTTTGAAAATTTGCCCACCTAGTCCCAATTTGTGAAAAGATGCTATGGATGATGCTGACACACTGCCAGAAAAAGTCAAGGCAGATGTAATTCGACTGTTGTGGCAGACATCAAGCCAGGTTGATACTGAGAAGAGTGACACCAGTCACAACTCTAAGGATGAATTTTTTGGTGTGTTGGCGCCATCCCGTGAAACGTCGGCGCAGAAGGAAGCAGCAATTGTGGATGCCTTTTTTTCGGACAGGAGCAAAGGCTACTTGAGCTTTTCGAATACCAAGTTAAAACATCTATTCATTAAATACAGCACCCCCATGCCTTCCAGTGCTGCGGTGGAGAGACTTTTCTCTGTTGGAAAGGATGTGCTTAAGCGAAAGCCGGCAGGACTTAGTGACTCTCATTTTGAAATGCTCGTGCTTTTGAAAAATGCGTAACAATAAATTTCCCTTAGAATGTGTTTTCTATACCGACGTTAAAATGACAGCGTAAACGAATGATAACATTCGTTTTCAAGTTCATTTTTGCGTCACTATAAAGACTTGAAGAGTGTTTCCTAGTGTCCTTTTAGACAAAAGTAGCGGAAGAAGTAGCGCGCGCTACTTTGGTCCGAGTAGCGGTAGCAGGTAGCGCGCTACTTTTGTAAATTGGTAGCGGGTAGCGATAGCGCGCGCTATTTTGGCCCAAGTAGCGGTAGCGGGTAGCGCGCTACTTTAAAAGTAGCGGATGCCCACCTCTGCTCGTAGAATACTATTGCCGTCGCGGTGAAGCTCAACAATGGTGCTAAAAAGTTTATGTGCATTATTAGTTGAGTACAATCAGGGTTGGAAGTAACGACTAGTTGTCACTATTCGATAGCGTTATTCGTTGCTTTCTGAATAGCCTATCGAATGCTTATAGCCTACCCATTCCTTTTAAAAATAAATAACTTATCGAACGCGCGTAATCCACTGCTTCTTATGCAAGCAACGAAATCATTATTCGTTTTTTACTAATCGATATTTATGGGATGGAGAACTGCTGAATCATTTTTTGTTGTTCACTTACTTCGTCGTCAAATGACTTTACGAGATTTAGTTTTCGGATTACTATCCGACCTAGTTCCCTTCCGGTTTTCGAACTATAAAGGATTAAGTGTTGCCAACCTTGCGGTTTTCCCGCAAGTTTGGGCTTGTTTGTTTCGAGTTTACGAGTTGCTTGTTTTTTGGCCACTCAATTTTTAGTAATTGCTTGCTTTTCATTGCTTTTTTTAAGTGTCTATAGCGGAAAGTCATTGCTTTTTTAGGCACTATCAAATAGTGAAATAGTCCTTGCTTTTTGACTAACGACGTCCAACCCTGAGTACAATGCTTTATTGGAACATATAGCCTAGCCTTATCTTGTTAGAGAACTAGGCTAGTTTTAAAATTGTAACATTCACACTAACATGAAAACGAGTCTACCTATAACACAAAAAACAAATAACAAAAAGTCAATGAACTGTAATTAAGTTTAGCTTATTTATCTTTGTCACGATTTCTTTCTATCTCTTACCAGGAAAAAGACTTGGAAAGATTCAATGACGTAGTTTAATGGGTCAAACCGAAAAGCATTCAATTAAATGTCGAATAATTCTACTAGTGAAATGATAATCTGACTTCTTGAAGAACTTTAACGAACGGCTTCTTAAATAACTCTAATTTCTGCATCAACTACCAATCCACAACTCATAGCACAACTCTCATAATCAACTCATAACAATCACCATAATAATAATCTCAGAATAAATAGAAATACAAACTACACCACTATTTATAGTTGGCTGTTCAGTCCAGTAACTTCGAGAAGGTTACATCATAAAGAACCATCGTTCGGTCACGTAGCATTTAAAAGGTAAACAACAGAAGTCTCTAGAAGGTCACGTTCGCAAGAAGATTCTTACATAATAACGATTTCGCAATCGGACATTTACTGATAAACAACCTTATGACGTCATGACAAACGATATTGGCAATTGTGAAAACAACAGAACGTTCCAGATACAGAATAATCTAGAATTACGTTGCAGAACAACGACTTCACAATTAGAGGTTACTACTGGTCATTGACCGATAATAACATACCGCTCAAGAATTCCATAATGAAAACAACACGCTTGTTGAAGATACAAAGCAAGCCATCGCGAGGCATTTGCACCTTGATTGTGACATACGCCCCCCCTTAGAATATTGTTGCAAACAATATAACAACACAATCAATACAAAACACACCATAAAACAATTAATTACTCAATAATCAGTTCTCATAAGTCTATCGTTGCATGATCTACCAACGATAGCTTTTCTCAAAACAATAGTCACGTTTTCTGCGAAAGTCTCCAACGTCCTCAACATCTTCAGTGCATCGGCGAGCGAGATGACCCATCTTCCTACATCGGAAACATCTCCTCTCCGGACAGTCCTTGGCGAGATGACCTTCTTTATGACAGTTGTAGCAAGCCTTTTCATCAAAAGGGCAGCTCCTGGCTATGTGTCCAATCTCCCCACATCGGTAGCAGTGGTTGTCACGGCAACGTCTATTTTCCGAATGTCCGCCGTCAGCAACGCACTCCCTGGCGAAGTGTCCGCGTCTACCGCATCTATAGCAAACTCCAAATGGTCGTCGCCTGCCTCTTCTCCTCGGTTCATCGCGCTCGTAATATCCGTCATCGTGAGATCGTTGCTGATTATCTGCAGAACAATCTCGAGCAAAGTGACCATTCTTGCCACAAGAATAACAAGTAACTTCAGAATCTCTCTCAAAAACATTTCCGATTATCAGATCAACTAAAGAGTTTTGTAAACATAACGCTTTCACAGTCCCACTACAATACGGAGTTTCGATAGATATCATCGCTAACGGTCCTTGGATTGAAGTGGTATCTATTTTTGTCACATGGCCAGTTTTTCCCGTTAATTGACTGTCTTTAACCAAATCTCTCCTCACTATTATACCAGTAGAACCAGAATCACGTAAGACTTTTACCTTTTTGTCTCCAACTTTTCCATCCACTACTGGCAGGTGATCTTCAGGTATTATTTTTCCGCAAACATCTTCATCCGGATTCTCCTCGTCAAGCGTGGGTTCAGGAATCATTAACGCACAACCGCATCGATAAACGTCCGTGTCTTTATCTTTTCCAGACTGATTAGGTAAGGAAAACGACTTGTCCTTGCATTCCTTCGCTTCGTGTCCTTGCCTATTGCAACGATTGCACCACTTCCTCGATTCCTGATGATTTCTGTTAGTCTTCCTCCGGCAGTTAACAGACTTATGACCTAAGCCATTACAATTAAAACAACGTACTTCTCTTGGAACCGCACCTCCTTTAAAATTATTTGTTTGCTCTTCGTCATTATCGCATGACAACGTTTCTTCAGTCGACAACTTCTCATCATGAGCAACTAAGTATTGTTCCGCCACACTGGCTATTTCTTCTAGAGTCTTTGGACTTCTCTCCATTAAATAAACAGACAGATCTTTTGAACATAAATCTGTGAATTGTTCCTTAACTATAAGGTTTGCCAATCCGTCCAATGATTGATCGGCCCCCGAAAGCTCAAACCATTTTAACAAAAGGTTTCTTAAACGTTCAATAAATTGACCTGGGCTTTCGTGTTTTTCAAGCTTTGCCTCACGGAATCTTTGACGGTATCCATGCTCGGTAAAATTGTATCGCTTTAACAGAGCTAACTTCAATCTGTCGTAGTTCATGGCCTCTTCTTGCGAAAGTCTTGAATATACACCAAGAGCTTGTCCCGATAATAACATGCTTAGCTGGGTAGCCCACGTCGACTTCTCCAATTTGGCTATTGTAGCATATCTTTCAAATCTTAACAAATAACTATCCAACTCATCTTTTTCTTCAACAAACGGTGGCAAATCTGGACGTCTAACTTGCGCCAAAATAACATCTCGAGCATTATCATTAGTAGAATTAGATCGCTTACCAATGTCCAGCTTTTGTCTTTCTAATTCAAGTTTTAACTTTTCCAATTCATATTGCGCTCTTCTTTCTTCAGCTTCTACTTCGCACTGCGCTTGTTTCTCTTCAGCTTCTCGTTGAGCTTGTTTTTCTTCAGCTTCAGCTTCTCGTTGAGCTTGTTTTTCTTCAACTTCGCGCTGCGCCCGCTTCTCCTCTGCTTCAGCTTCAAGTTGTGCTCGCTTTTCCTCAGCTTCAAGTTGTGCAGCTTCAGCCTCACGCTGTGCTCGTTTTTCTTCAGCTTCAAGTTCTGCTTTCCTTATTTCACGAGCAGCTCTTCTATCTTCTCTTTCGTCAGCTTCTCGCTGAGCTTTCTGGTCCATTATCTTGTGATACTCTTCCATCACAAACTGAGACTTCTCATTACCAGTCAGCCCCATTCGTTCAGCCATGCTCCCTAAGTCTTCAATCATCTCATGTTTGACAGTATCCGCCATCTTGACATTAATTTATTATTCTTTCAATAAATCTTTCGGTATTCTTCGGTTTTTCTTTTTCGGTTATTCCCGGACGAGCCCCCAGAATGTCACGATTTCTTTCTATCTCTTACCAGGAAAAAGACTTGGAAAGATTCAATGACGTAGTTTAATGGGTCAAACCGAAAAGCATTCAATTAAATGTCGAATAATTCTACTAGTGAAATGATAATCTGACTTCTTGAAGAACTTTAACAAACGGCTTCTTAAATAACTCTAATTTCTGCATCAACTACCAATCCACAACTCATAGCACAACTCTCATAATCAACTCATAACAATCACCATAATAATAATCTCAGAATAAATAGAAATACAAACTACACCACTATTTATAGTTGGCTGTTCAGTCCAGTAACTTCGAGAAGGTTACATCATAAAGAACCATCGTTCGGTCACGTAGCATTTAAAAGGTAAACAACAGAAGTCTCTAGAAGGTCACGTTCGCAAGAAGATTCTTACATAATAACGATTTCGCAATCGGACATTTACTGATAAACAACCTTATGACGTCATGACAAACGATATTGGCAATTGTGAAAACAACAGAACGTTCCAGATACAGAATAATCTAGAATTACGTTGCAGAACAACGACTTCACAATTAGAGGTTACTACTGGTCATTGACCGATAATAACATACCGCTCAAGAATTCCATAATGAAAACAACACGCTTGTTGAAGATACAAAGCAAGCCATCGCGAGGCATTTGCACCTTGATTGTGACAATCTTATTAGGGTGTTTCTGAGTTTTGGATAATAATGTATTGTTTGCTACACAATTACTTAATTAACTTACTTATTATGAGTTTCGATCAATGGATCGCAACATTTTTTTAGTGCAAAAAAATGTTTCGTTGCCAAAAAAGGTTGAAAAACACTTGCTTTTCTTGGTAGCCTTCATAGCATCTTTTCACATATAAACTAGGTGGGCAATTGCCCACCTAGTCCCTTTGCTTGCCCCCCTAGTCCTTTCTTTGCCCCCCTAGTTTGAAACTAGGTGGGCAATTTCTAAGACATAATTTTTGTTTAAATTAGATCCAAGTTAAAGAATGAACAGCTAAATGGAAAGTTGAGCACACATTTAGAACTTATGAGCCTACCTTGACCATACGGTACTTATAATATCCTTAAATGTTCCATTCAAGCAGATTAATTAGCAATTTGTGTTGTGAGTAGGCTACCTCAAATTTTGTGTGAGATTCTAAATGTCTGAATTAAGTTTGTTTCCTGATTTTCATCAAAATAAAATACCAGCTCTTTAGAATCATCTAATTCTGCAAAGATTCAACTCATTATAATATCTTAGCAGTTGTGTTTCATAGATTATCGTAGTTGCAGTCTTCGAAATTAGTCTCGGCAATCGGCAATTGCCGAGGTGATTGCCGACGCAGTTGCATGAATGGCGCATTAGCATCGGCAATAAAAATGCCGAGGCCACACGAGCGCTTGGAAGGTTAGGGTTAGACATTCCTCCCAGTCGTTATGACACAGCCAGAGATTTGTTCCTTAGTCAACACCCTGATGGAGCTCTGAGAAAGAGGCGTGTGGATGGGTATCAATGCACGAAAGCCGCAAAACGTGGACGCTTTATTGCGAACGGCGAAGACAATGTAGATTAACAGCCAAGCGATGAGCCTCTTGATGTGATTCCAGTGATGACGCGACAACCTCATCCTCCAATACAGCATCTGATGATTCCGATTCTGACAGCTAGTTCTTTATCAAACAGAGTTTGTCTTGCTCGCAGTATCCCAATTGTTTCGAAATTATGTTAGTGTATACGTAAATCGAGGCAATGCTCTCGCAGGGAGTTATAATAATTTGTTACTGGTACCTGGTTGAGCAATTAACGTTATTTTATGATAATTCCACGTCGCTAGAAGTCGAATTAATGTGAAACAAAGGTAAATTTCTTATTGGGCATTTTTGTTACGCAATATAACCTGCCGGGAAAATTAAATCAATTTGTGCTGACTCGAACGTTGAATCAACCCAACTTTTCCCCCCGTGAGTTATTATAACGTGACAGCGTGCGTGTCGCGTTGCTCACTTTATCACTACTCTTGGTATTATTACACCACAACAAATCAAACACTGCGGGGCCGCGAGCGTGGTAGACTACTCTAGTATATTTTTCGCTTCTCGTTTTACATGTTTTGGTACAATTTTTTCGCAATAAAAGTTCACAGCAATTGCCGAGGCAATTTCACCTTTTGCCGTTTGGCCTCGGCAACGTTTTTGCCGAAGTAAACATATGCTAATTTCGAAGACTGTAGTTGTTTCTTTTTACTTTAGTACAAGAGACCTCTGCAATTAAATGTTACTACATTAAATTTTATTACATTATTATGGGAGCAAGTCTTTTAGGCGCAGACAGTTAGGCGCTGGTCAAATAGGCGCGCACACTGTGGCGTCAGGATATTTAGGTGCGGAGCACTGTGGCGCCAGATCATTTAGGTGCTATTCCTAGTAAAGTCTGCAGATTGTATCAGCTTGGCACTTTGGCAAGTAGAGCAATGCTTTTCACACAAAATGTTATATTGAACAGAAAAATATGTTGTTTTGTTAATGCGAGTGCATTTATTTGTTGTTAGTCATGGCTTCAGTGAGTGAAGCTGCTTTATCCGGCAATGCTTTTCACACAAAACGGTATATTGAACAGAAAAATATATTGTTTTTTTATTGCGCGTGTTCGGCATTTATTTGTTGTTAGTCCAGGTTTGCGTCAGCGAAAGTTTTATCAATAAATTATTCAAGTTTCCGAACATGACTGAGTTCACTTTTAATTAAGTCAAATAGTAATTACACTAAACATCAGTAAAAAATATACTGTAGCCTATATTCAAGCGGGTGGTAGGCTTGAGTGTTGAAAATCTTAGTTTTCCGTCAAAATCCCGACTAGGTTTTGCCAAAGCTGAGCTGATACAATCTGCAGACTTGACTAGGATTAGCACCTAAATGAACGTGCGTCACAGTGCTCCGCACTTAAATATCCTGACGCCACAGTGTGCGCGCCTACTTAACCGGCGCTTAACTATCTGCGCCTAAAAGACGTGGGCCCATTATTATTTATAAAATATTGTGGGCGGGGATGAATATAGGAATCAATTATGGGTCTCAAAAGTTGAGTCTAGGTAGAATATGCCTTTTTACCCACAATTTGCCTGAGAAATCTACATTTTTAAGCTTAGATGTTTTACGCTCGGAAAAAATGCCCTTTTCCCATCATTTCGCGTGAAAAGTGCCCTTTTTAATATAACTCTCGCGCTAAAAGTGCCCTTTTTTGAAAATTTGCCCACCTAGTCCCAATTTGTGAAAAGATGCTATGGTAGCCTTTCTGGTTTAATTAGAGAAACTTGATTGATTGATTGAATATTTATCCTCGGACTGGGAAAGCTTCTTGCAGAGCTTAATCCTGGTAGTTTCGCATACTTGTAGAGTCTTTGAATCACTGACGCAGGCCCGGTCACCGAGATTGACAGAGTGAAGTTTCCGATTGTTGAAGTCTTGTTGCCGGGGAACTATTCCATCTATTAGATGCCGCTGAATGGAGAGCAGTCCTTGACGTGCGTTGCTCAAGCGCACATCCCGAGAGTCGAACCAGCGCCGCTTGATCTTGAAGCATCTTCGTTCCAGAAGTGACGCGCTAACCAATTGAGCTATCGGGGCGAAATCGTGAGCAGGCTGCTGAATAGTGCCAAATCAACGAGAGTATGCTAACGGTTGTCTATTTTTGTGTTATACAACAACATAAACAACAAGCCCATGTTCAGTTTCAAACTCAGTAAATCAAAAAAAAAAACGCAAAATAAAAGTAAACAAGCTTTTGAGACTGTTGCTTCAGGCTCTAACATCATCTATAGGCTACGTCATAAAATGGCGAGCGAATCATCACGATCTGCTTAGCTTAGTGACGTCAAACAGTTTCGAGTCGATGAGGAAAACAAACAAGTGCGAAACAAGGAAGAAATGGGACTTATTTCATTCTATTTCAGACAACACAAATTGCATTAGAATTTTTCCATTGTTTTCAAGCGTAGCCTAAGGCTGGTGTTTGCCTTTTCGATGTCGCTTAAACGCTCTCAACAAAAGCCTCGACCACGCAAAATAGGCCAAAAGATGGAGTAATCAGTCAATTATATATTTTACATTGCGTTATTACACTGCAAATTGCACGGCACACAACACACAGCACCGGTACATAACTTGGAGCAGCGAAGCACTTTGAGATAACTGGTCTCAATTTTGCCATATTGTTAAGTGTCGTGCAACAAGACACAACGGCGTGCGCTCGAGCGGTGTCAAACCAAAGTCCTTTCGAGTGTCGTGCTGTCACCATTTGGCCACGCAATCGACAAGGTTTCAACTTTCAAGGTCTTTAAATTAAAGCTGTAAGCACTGCACATTTGCAGTAAAAGGTGGTCGCAGTTGTTCTCAACCTTTTTGTCTTGTCGACCCTTTTTATTGCCCTCAAAGCGGTTGCGGACCCAAACAAAATTATCTGAAATTTTAGCATCTCGCGTCTCCGAACGGAAAACAAATGTTTCCTCAGTTCCGAAACGACGCACTTAAAAGAATTTGCTAAAGTCGTGACGCACTTTTGACGATTGATAACATTGATGAAGTTATGAGCTATAATATAGCTCAACATATTAGGCTATGTTAGCTAACATATTATGTTAGCAGACAGGATCAAAAATCAGTAATCTACATAGGCTATTCTGACTTAGCTTAATATTTTTATGTAATTTTCTCAAAAATTAATAGAGTACTTAGTAATTAATTAATTTTTTAGGTTTACAACGAATTTCTCCCTTTTTTCATTGGTACCGCGCCAAATTATCCTCCCAACGGCCCTGGGTGCACGAATAGAAAGAAGAGCACAGGAAAAGCTACATGTGCTTGCGCATGACAGGACTTGTTAAGCAATTAAGCATCTACTTCATCTGCCGTTATATAACCTATATGAACTGAAATCATCCACTGTTTCATCAGAAAAAATCCATACAAAAGTCAGTGTGCTGATAAAGCAGGTCAATAGTAACATTAATCATAACTTATAAAGGTGCAAATAGGCTATTGCATCATCAATTTTGCAGGGTGCACGAAAGAAAACAAAGTTGATGCGTTGACGTAACATTAAACCAATGTTGAAAAAGCTTGCAAGAAGTGCAAAATCTGTTTGTTCCACCATGGGTCTGTGGTGATCTAGGCCATCACAAGGATTTGATTTTAACCGTGTGGAATAGATCAAGTAGCCTACAGGTACCCTACATCAATGTTTAAAAAAAAAATTTCAAATGCTGAGGCTATAGTGATTTGCCTTACATGGAACTTTTAATGACTAACCTAACATGTTGATTGTTGATACATTTTCAACTCATTCAACATATAGCAACCAAACTGGTGTAGGCTCATTTGTGTGAAGAAGGATTTTCCAGTCTTGTTGAGATCAAGTCAAACAAACGAAACTCGATACTTGACATTGATTCTTCAATGCGGGGAGAAATAGAGAAAGAGCTAACACCACGTTATGTCCAACTTGCCGAAACAATGCAACAACAAGCTAGCCATTAAATCAACTTCAATTTTGACGTTTTTTGCACTTTTGCAAGCGTAGTTTCTTGTGCCCAGTTCAAGACTACTATAATCACTTTAACAAACAATTAATTAAATATTAGTTTTTTTTACTTCCTGTGCACAATTAAACATTGCGATTTGTGAGGTATACGAAGTTTTTAAAAATTGAAAAAAGGTGTACCACGGACAAAAAGGTTGAAGAGCACTGGGGTAGGCTACGTTTATGATACCAACATATACTGTGGAAAAGAAACTGAGAAAGTTGAAGGGACACTTGGTGAACGAGTCGTACAAAAAATTGTTGAATCTGTTCGTAGTGAGATTGTTCTAATTTTTGACAGATTTTTTACATCTACTCATTTATTGGATTCAATTGGACATCCTGCAGTTGGAACATATAACAAAACCAGAAGAAATGTTGCAAAATTGAATGCAAAGTTTACTCAAAAAGGAGAAAGTGAAATGGCTGTCTGTGATGAAGGGCTTTTGTGTATTCACTGGAAAGACACTAAAGACGTTTTGCTCATGTCCAACTGTCATGAACCTGAAGAAACGGTGATCACTAGAAAGCAAAAAGATGGATCAAAGCAAGAAATTCCATGTCCTGTTCCCATTGCCTTCTACAATAAATATATGGGAGGAGTCGATCATGCTGACCACCCAGTAAACATTGATTGTTGGGGCAACATTGGCAAGAAGTTGGCCACATTATTGGCAAGATGCAGACGCCAACATTGGCAAGATGTTTTATGCACCATTTGGATGCATCTGGTCAGCGTTGGCGTCTGCATCTTGCCACCGTTGGCTTCTGCATCTTGCCAACATTGGATTATGCATCTTGCCAACGCTGGCTTCTGCATCTTGCCAACATTGGCTTCTGCATCTTGCCAACGTTGGCAAAATGTTTTATGCACCATTTGGATGCATCTGGCCAGCGTTGGCGTCTGCATCTTGCCAACGCTGGCTTCTGCATATTGCCAACGTTGGCTTCTGCATCTTGCCAACATTGGCTTCTGCATCTTGCGAACATTGGCAAAATGTTTTTTGCACCATTTGGATGCATCTGGCCAGCGTTGGCGTCTGCATCTTGCCACCATTGGCGTCTGCATCTAGCTAACGTCGACTTCTGCATCTAGCCAACGTTGGCTTCTGTATCTTGCCAACGTTGGCAAAATGTTTTATGCACCATTTTGCTTCATCTTGCCAACGTTGGCATCTGTATCTGGCCAACGTTGGCAAGATGGCTTGTGCACCATTTTGCTTCATCTGGCGCCTAAATTCTGGTTGACTTTTATGCACCATGATGCTGCTTCATCTGACCTATTGACTATTGTGATGCCCGCGCTTTGACCAAGGTTGGCCATGCGAAGCAAGCTGGTGCATAAAACATCTGAACAGCATTGGCATCTACATTTGCCAAACGTCTCTGTACTTAAACCTCGCTCATCACCAAAAGTTTATTGTTGAACCTAGCTAATCCTTGGGCGAAAGAACAGCAGCAACACGGATTTATAAGCAACACTACTCCCTTTATGACAAAGCAAAGTAACAGCCGAGCTTCGTATATTTTCACATTTATTAGAAACAAGCCACATCAAATCGTATTGATAGATGGAGATTCATTGCACATCAGCAGCTTTTTCTTGTGTATCTTTATCATTGTGAATTCCTGCGAATGAAACAAAAATATTTAATTCAAGAGGGCTGTTTGGCAACAGTGTAGGATTTTGATCAGTTGTCGTCCAGGATAATACGAAGTTAATTGACAATCTGCAATATCAATGTAATATCCCTCTCTCCAACGTGCGTGACAAAAAACTTATCATTCGATTCTGCGCCACGCAGAGCGATAATCAAGTTCCAATACATTCTAATTGCGTGTACAGTAGCTATTCAACAACTAAAGCAACACATTCGCTGTTGTCTTTCAAACAACAAGCTCACCAAAAGTTAGTTTTTGCCGTTTTCGGCCACCTTGCCTGTCCTTCCAATTTCGAAATCACTCTGAAACTCTTCATCAATTTGCTGCACAGCAGCAGCTTTATCGTGCGCCATCACCATGTCTAATCATGAAAGTAAAAAAAGAAGTGTTAAATCAGTATATAAATGCCGACATAGCCTACTAACCACCATGTTCGTTGTTCACATCAATGCGAGTACACCATTCAAACATTTTCATACATTACTCAATACTCTTCACAATTACATCATACATTAATCAAAAGAACAAAATGGCATAGTTATGACATAATCATTTAGTCGTAGTTAGAAACATTTATCCGTACTCACCAAGAACAACCTTTTTCAGATTCTTTTTTAAACAATCAAACGAGTGCTTAGACTTCACGACGTTTTTTTTTCTTTCTTTTTTCTCGACATGACTTGAACTGTGTTGTGTTCGATAATAATAGTTGGAATAAGTCCACTGATACAATCGCTTGCATTTTTGCCAACAACTTGACTTAAATTTGCCACCTGCAAAATGTAAATCGAATGTAATGACAGGGGTTTCATCCATCATATTAAAAAGCTTCAACACTAGTTACAGAAATTTTCGACTGTTACAAATGACAGCCAACGTTTAAAGTTTATTTTGGGATTCCAGTCGTCTGTTGTGTGGCGTATGTAGGTCGCAGTGTAGGCTACTGTAGGCTATGTTGTCGCAATAAAACATGTTATTATTATTATTATTCAGTTGACGGCAATGAAAGCTACATTTGCAAATACTCTACAACATAAAACAGACATAAAAATACAAACACATTCAAGCAGTCAGGCAAACACTGCCGGAGCAGCAAAATCAAAGATTGAGCAAAACCCTACACATGTTGTGAGACATCACAAGCTCTGCTACTTTGCTGATATCTTCTTAGCACTCATCTAGGAGTACTGGCACTAAATTTGTCACGAGAATATTTCATATGAAAGTTTTCCATTGGTCATTGAGTTTTATAACTTTCTCTAAATTGAGTTTTATAACTTTCTTTATATTGTGTAAACGTAGCCTAGTGACAAAAATGACTTTACACAATTATTTCAGGTTCAATGAATAAAAGACATTCACTTACCAGGTTTTCATAAACGTTGTCGTAAGTCATTCCTATAGTTTCATTTTGATCATTTCTAAAACTGCTTTCGGCCGTAATATCTCAATTGAATTCGATTTTTTGTATTTTCGATGCAAGAAGCGAAAATTCCTCTTAGCGCTGTTCACATAAGCATTGTGCTTTCGGCTCTCCACGTAATTGTGTATTGCGCACAACCGCCATGCTTGAACAGTGGAAGTGAATCGAGTGACGTCATAATCCCTTTAGCAAAGGATTAAGTCATGGCCTTTGTCTTCCTTCATAAAAAAAAACAAGTTCTTCTGCTAAATTGCATCTCCTCACGTTGATATAACACAACGCCGCATTCTAAAGCTTTGTTGCCTATTTCACTTCAACGCGTCATATTGCCCAGTCAAAGTTTAAGTAGTGACGTCATAATGGAGTTTTCACAACAATTATTGTGCCTGCAGTATTGTTCTATGCACTGATCAATGATCACATGATCACTACAATCATGCTGCTGCAGTGGTTCTCAAACGGTGTGCCCGGGCGCACTGGTGCGCCCCAGAGGTTATCTAGGTGTGCCCAACAGCATTCCTAAAAAGGTATTCTAATAAGAAAAACAAAAAGAAAAGTTATCATATTAGATCAATTTTCTTATCTGCTCCTTCCGTTTAACATCATTATTACGATAATTTCAGGCACGGTCGCAGACATTCGGTAAAACTTGTATTTGTTGCTCACAATAGCAATTGTCTATTGTTGCTCACAATAGCAACTATGTGTGTTTTTTGCTGTTGGAGTAGATTCAGAATGTAATTGTAAAGCAGAAAGAAATTGCTAGTTGCTGAGTTAGTGTTCATAGAAAAGATGGTAGAGGTGTTAATAGTAGTGTATAATACTGGGTGCTGGTTAAGGATCGGCCGCCTTGGTCAGTGACGTCACGAAAAGTGTGACGTCATGCAAAAAAAACGCAACTACTTTTAGGAAGGGTGCAAAAACGCGGAATAGAAGTAAAAGCGGAATGCCTATTGATTTTAAACTTAAACAGCACCTAATACTGTAGGTAGTCATTAATGAAGTATAGTATTAAATAACTGTAATGCGGATTTTATAGTTAAGAATAAATTTCGTTGATGTAAATATCTTTTTTTTTTAGAAAAATTTACTCTTACATATGGATAAGTTTCTTAAGAGAAAGCATGACATTGATGAAGTTGACGCCGAAAGTGACCAAAATTTAAGCGTAAAAAATGTACTAGTAAGAAAGCAAAACCACGACCGACTCGTAAATATGATGATAGCTATCTAAGTTTTGGGTTTTCCTGGATCGGAAGTCATGATAATCCTTTGCCTGTATGTTTAGTTTGCGGAATGAAGATGGCCAATGAATCAATGGTCCCTAGTAAACTTGCTAAACATTTTAAAAAGAAACACTTTTATCTACAAGATAAACCCATTTAAGCTTTTTTCAGAGAATGTCTGAGCAACAACAAAAAACAGCAAGTTCCTTTAAGAGTAGGCTATAGTGATTGTTTCTGATAAAGCTCAAATTGCTTCTTACCAAGCCTCTGAACTGATTGCTCAAAATATGAAAGCTCATACTTTAGGTGAGTCAATTATTTTGCCTGCTTGCAAAAAGATTGTCAGTACGATGTTAGGAAACGGAGCAGCATTAAAAATCAGCAAGATACCTCTGTCAGACGATACTGTTCGCAGGCGTATTCTGGAAATGTCTTCTGATATTGAGAAAAATGTAAGTGGTAATAAACTCCATTCTTCAGATTTTGCTCTGCAAGTTGATGAAACTACCGACATTACCAACAAGGCACAACTCATAGCATTCGTTCGTTTTATTAACGAAAACGAAATAACAAACCAGTTTCTTTTTTGCAAAGAATTAAGTGTGACTACTAAAGGTGAGGACGTTTATAACATTCTGAATGACTACCTTGATAAGTGGCAGTTATCGTGGAAATCGTGTGTAGGCATTTGCACAGATGGAGCACCTTCTATGGTAGTTTGTATCAAGGGACTTGTATCTTTTATAAAGAAGAAAAACGAGAATGTTATTGTAACTCACTGCTTTCTGCATAGAGAGGCCTTGATGTCAAAAACCTTAGGAGAGAATTTAGGAGAGGTCTTAGATGAAGTTGTTAAGATGGTAAACTTTATAAAAGTAAGACCTGCAAAATCGCGGCTATTTGAAAAAATCTGTAGCCTACCAATATGGAATCTCAACACAAACGATTACTTTTACATACCGAGGTGAGGTGGCTATCAAGAGGCAAAGTGCTTACTCGTGTACACGAGTTAAGACAAGAACTTCTTGTATTTTTTGAAGCAATGAAGCAGTCACATTTTTGTGACCTCTTGCAGTGTAAATTTTGGATTGCTAAACTACAATATTTGGCAGATATATTTCAGCATCTCAATATTTTGAACACCAGTATGCAAGGGAAAGGGCAAAACGTTCTTACATCCACTGACAAGATAAAAGCGTTTCAGAAAAAATTACACGTTTGGAAAAGTGCAGCGATTAAAGGTAGTTTAGAAATGTTCCCATTGGTAACTAATACTTGCAAAACTGAAATCCTTCCACTTGTAATTGAACATTTATCAACTTTAGAAGAAAAAATGAATTTTTACTTTCCATCACTTAACACTGCGCAATATGACTGGATTAGAAATCCTTGTTTAGAAAGTACCTCTGAATATAGTTTAACACTGACAGAAGAAGAAGAACTGGCAGCTGTGTCCACAGATCGTGGATTGATGATGAAATACAAAGAGTGGTCTCTTGAAGCTTTTTGGATTTCTATCAGAAAAGAACATGTCGCGATATCTAAAAAAGCACTGACTGTTTTATTGCAATTTTCAACGTCATATTTATGTGAACTTGGCTTTTCTACCCTCGCCACAATTAAGTGTAAAAAGAGAGGAACTCTGCAATGCATCGATGAGGAAATGAGAGTTTGCCTCTCAAACATAAGACCGAACATTGAGAAAATCTCACAGGCTCATCAAGCACATGTTTCCCATTAATAAAAAGATAATTTCTTTATTTTTGAGTTTTATTTATTTGACTTAATTATGACATTTTAGTGCATTTTTATATAAAGTGTGCCCAGAATTATTTGTAGTATTGTAAGTGCGCTTAGACTGTAAAAAGTTTGAGAACCACTGTGCTGCTGTGTCGAGCGCTACCAAACATCAACAAGTGAATTCGATTAAGCTTACAAGTTGTTTTAAATTTTCTTGAACTGCATGCAAATTTTGAGGTTAGTCCTGAAAAAATGTTTTCAAAAATATTACAACACATTTTAGTATAGTTAAACTTGAAAATTAAAAAAGCTTTTGTTGAACACAAGAAAAAAATGAAGACCTGGCAACTTGAATTAGCAACCACGTTATTAAGTTTATCGCTTGTTAGTTACCTTACCAACGTCAGCAGACGTTGAATCAATGTAAAAAGAACGGATTATGCTAGTTGGGTATTGGAGGCGCCAAAGCCTAAACTTTCTGGAAGTGTCCTCTGAATCACAAGACATTTATTGCACTAAATTATCTGAAGCAATTGAATATGAACAAACGATTTTTATCATGGCGTTGTTGGTACAAGAATACGGTATGCTAAAGAAACTGTGTTTTTCCACTAAACCACATGAGTCATTTAATTAAAGAGTCATTTTATTGTTGGCTATTAATATTTTCAAAGAATAAATCAAGTGAAGCTGAAATGAAGTAGCCAACGTTGCAATTGTTTATTTTGTAGAAACGTGTAGGGCGAATGGAAACTTTAAACTGGTTCGGTATCAAACACGTTATCGCGTTCGCGTTTTGTTGCTCCTGCCTTTTTCTAGACCTCTGCTCAGTTTGGCATAAACAAACTTGGCAAACTGTTGGCTACACTTCTGACCAACCCTGGTCTTAAATATTCATAGTATACTTGTACGGTATCAGAAAATAATAACAGCATTGATAGCCTATTACAAAAATGTAAAATTGTAGCAAAATCATGGTATACATTTGCATAATTTTAAAGAAAACACCGAAATTGTTATGAATTGGCACAACGCGGGCAATGCTTCTGACCAATGTTAGCCAACCACACAATTGTGTTTTGAAGCAATACCACATGAAAAGAGGTTTGTGTTAGTAATTGTAAAGATTAAAACAAATAAACCTGAAATAAAATCTTTGAGACCTTTTTGAACGCATGATAAGAAATAAGTTATTGAAATTGATGGCGTATTGTTGGCAACATGTTGGACATAATTGCCAATCTTGTGCCCTCACATCCAGCATATAGCCGACATTGCAATTGTTTATTTTGTGGAAACGCGTAGGGCAAATGGAAACTTAAACTGTTTCAGTATCAAGCACGGAATCACGTTCGCGTTTCTGTTGCTCTTACCTTTTTCTAGACCTCTGCTCCGTTTGGCATAAACAAACTGAAATGAAACTACTTTGTTGGCAAACCGTTGGCTACACTTCTGACCAACGCTGGTCTTAAATATTCATAGTATACTTGTACAGTATTATAAAAACAATAACAGCATTGATAGCCTATTATAAAAATGTAAAATTGTAGCAAAATGATGGTATACATTTGCATAATTTTAAAGAAAACACCGAAATTCTTATGAATTGGCACAATGCGGGCAATGCTTCTGACCGATGTTAGCCAACCACACAACTGTGTTTTGAAGCAATACCACATGAAATGAAGTTTGTGTTAGTAGTTTTAAAGATTACAGTAAAACAAATAAACCTTAAATAAAATCTTTGAGACCTTTTTGAACGCATAATAAGAAATAAGTTATTGAAACTGATGGCGTATTGTTGGCAACATGTTGGACATAATTGCCAATCTTGTGCCCTCACAGCCAGCATATAGCCGACATTGCAATTGTTTATTTTGTGGAAACGTGTAGGGCTAATGGAAAGTTTAAACTGTTTGGGTATCAAGCACGTTATCGCGTTCGCGTTTTGTTGCTCCTGCCTTTTTCTAGACCTCTGCTCAGTTTGGCATAAACAAACTAAAATGAAACTACTTTGTTGGCAAACTGTTGGCTACCCTTCTGACCAACGCTGGTCTTAAGTATGCATAATATACTTGTACGGTATCAGAAAATAATAACAGCATTGATGGCCTATTATAAAAATGTAAAATTGTAGCAAAACGATAGTATACATTTGCATAATTTTGAAGAAAACACCGAATTGTTATGAATTGGCACAACGCTGGCAATGCTTCTGACCGATGTTAGCCAATCACACAACTGTGTTTTGAAGCAATACCACATGAAAAGAGGTTTGTGTTAGTATTTTTCAAGTTTAAAACAAATAAACCTGAAATAAAATCTTTAAGACCTTTTTGAACGCATAATAAGAAGTATTGAAATTGTTGGCGTAATGTTGGTAATGTTGGCAAAATGTTGGACAAAATTGCCAGCCTTGTGCCAACATACCCAGCATATAGCCAACGCTGGCCCAGCAATCAATGTTTGCTGGGAAGATGATTGGTCTCTATGACTTGGATAGAAGAAGTGGCAAATGGTGGCGAAAAGTATTTTTCCGTCTGCTACTAACTTCTGCATTCAATTCATCTATAATTTTCTGTGAGATAAATCACAAAAAAATTCCATATATTCAGTATTTTGTGAATCTTGCAGAAAGCATGATTGATTTGGGAAGGAACAAGCTTGGAAAAAGAAGAAAACAAAACGAATTGGAAGGCATTCAGCATCTTTCAAGAAAATGGCCGGCGTTGGTGTTGGAGAACATCTTCCACTGAAGCACAAAAGCAGAAGGTGCATTAGATGCAATGCAAGAAAAATTGAAAAGAGAACCAATTACTTGTGTCAGAAGTGCAATGCTCCTTTGTGCATGGACTGGTTTGCAGCGTATCATAGCTGAACTATGCATGCACCAGCTTGATGTGACAATTCTTTGAGGATTTCTTGGTCGAAGTTGGCATGTTTTACTGGCAGACAATTCTTGAACAAACTTATTTTTGTATCACACATTATAAAAATTTTTAATTGTACAATACCAATGGGATAAAATTATTCAGAGAATGAATATCGTTGGGACACATATGTCCGACTTCAAAAACAGAGTAAAAAAGTGGGGAATTATAAAAATCCATAAAAAACGCTAATACGACATCTATTTGACTTGTTTTCAATAAAAATTAAACTTCTAAGTGCATTATTTCAAATCGGTATTGAAAGGGTTAACCTACATACTACATTGTTAAAGCTTTGGTAAAGAGTTTGCTTTTTTGAATCATAGACAAGCAAAAAAAAGTAATCATAACGGGATTAACATAATGTAGGCTTTTACACGCAAAACAAAATATATAACATAATAACTCAAACGTTTTCGACACGTAGCCTACGTGTGTCCTCATCTGGAATTAAATCTGCAACAAGATACATAAAATGAAAAATTGTAAATCTGGAAATCAGATCTGCCTCCAGAGATGATATAAATTTGTCGATCGTGGCATTGTTAGTGCACGTTTCACAAGAGGCGGTGTGCTGTAATAGCATTTTTGGCTGTTAAGTTTGGGTGTGCTCCCCGGACCTTGTAAACAAATATCTGTTTGACATGCCAATCTAGGGTATGTCTGGTTTGCGTCACGCAAACAAATAAGTTTGTACACAACATTCGAAGAAAGAGCAAATCTCTCGAGGCAGATCTGATTTTCAGACTAAGATCATGGAAGCCTTAAGAATCAAACTTAACAATCCATCTCTCAATCGGCAGTTATTCGCCTGTGGCTCATCGTTCCTTTTGTGTGTGTTCTAATTGTTTGTCCAATCCCTGTAATTTACACCTCAGGCTCATGTGATCGGTTTCCCACCGTACAATTTACTCGTGATCAGTCTTGAATCATTTGTTCAGTTTATGCTGTTCAGTCCGGATTGTCGTTACAGTTAGGCTATAGTGCAAAATCAAATTTATCTTAAAATTTTTCATTTTATGTAACTTAGGTTCCAGATTTAATTCCTGATGATGACATACGCACGTGTCGAAAACGTTTGAGTTATTAATCAAGAAAATGAAGTATCTTCTGACAGGTGTCAAACCCACAACAAAATAATGAGAATAAATTTCTTTGCATTGCGAGTTATTATGTTATATATTTTGTTTTACGTGTAATGCATTATGTTAAACCCGCTAAGGTTACTTTTTTTGCTTATCTATATACTACATTGTAATGAGTAGTTTAGCCCAGGGGTCGGCTTTGATGGATGAGCAAGCATGCATAGAGAATAACCATGTGGGTTAAAAAATGAAAACAATGAGCAAAAAAAACTTTGAAAATATTACACTACAAAAACCTGTTATTGGATTCCAATATCATATTTTGGATAGGCTACATTGTTGAAACATGTCCTACAGCAGTGGTTCCCAACCTTTTTGTTGTCACGGACCCCTTTAGACAAATTATTAATTCTGCGGACCCCTACCTAAATTTTGCCTAAAACTCAATGAACATACTATTAACTATTGTAATAAGTATGCTACTCAACTACTGTAGCCTACTGGCCCCTATTACTGTGTCATATTGCATTGCTGCTATGACTCCAGCGGCAAATATCAGGTTAAACAGTTGCTCAAATAAGAAAATGAATAAATTGTTCAAGAAATGTCAGCAGTAGGCCACTTGAATATTAAGGTGACCCAATGTGCCATGTCGAAACTTTTTCAACGTAAGAAAATTTAATGAGAGGGCTGTTGTTGCCTTTCCTGAACTAAACGACTGAACTGTGGTTGAGTTTTTGACAATGCAACACGCATGTCATCATCTTCAACGTCCAGGCGATTTCGATATTTAGTTTTTATTGTAACAAGAGCTGAGAATCCTACCTCGCAAAGGTAAGTGGTTATGAATGATAACAAAACAATAATCGCTTGCTTTGCCAAGAATAGGTAGATTTGCAGTTGTGAGCACCAAAATTCTTCCACAGTTTTTGGATGAAATTCAATGCTTAATAACTCTTTTGATTTCAAATCAATTAGGTTATCTTTACTGAGATCGTCATCGCTAATGTTGTTCAAGTCAAAATAAAAAGGATTTCGAATCCATGTTTCAACCAGTGCTCCACTTTGGTGGTAATTACCACAATTGTGGAATTTTCATCATGCTTGTGGTAATGAAAAATTTGTGGTAATTTAGTGGTAATATGGAAATTTTGTGTGGAAATGTTGCCAAAATGTGGAATTATAAATTTTGAAAATTTGACATAAAATACTATCAATAAATAAGAGCATTTAAACTGTTGTCTTCCGAAATCGAACAGATATGCAAAAAACTACTTATAATAGCATGCGACTAACATGTTCCACTGTTTTCAGTTTGATTTTGGAATGGGTCCTGACTTTTGACTTTGAACGTAAGGTGACCATGTGATCATATTCATAGTAGGCCTACAGTACTTTGCTTACTTATTTTGGACGTTTTAATAACTGTTATTGTAATAACCGGTACTGTTAATAAACTGAGTATTTGTTTTAGACCTTATTTTACACTATATAGTGTAAATATAGCCAAATAATAGCGTTGCCAGATAAGGAGTTCTGTCCTAATTTGAGAAAAGTTTAAAGCTGTTGAAAACAAAAAGGCAGTGGCTATTTGACCGGCGCCAGTCTTTGAATCTGAAACACTATTTGTCTGGTCATGACGTCACTATACAGGCACTTTTTTTTCTTTTTCTCTTTCAAAGCAAAAGACAAGAAGCGCGTATATAAGTTCTAAATTCAACAATTTTATTGAACTCGATCCGTGGCGCGTGCGATACTTCGCGGGCTTCTATTCTAGAGAAAAAGAAAAAAAGTGCCTGTATAGTGACGTCATGACCGGTCAAATAGTGTTTCAGGTTCAAAGACCGGCGCCGGTCAAAAAGCCACTGCCAAACAAAAACTTGCATTTTGGAATTTTTTTTAGTTCTGGGTAAAGATCAAAACCCTAACCTTATTCCTAAGTCTAACCCTTGCCTTAACCCTTCCTAACTTTAATCCTAAACTCTGGCAACACCTGATTGTAACCATGTCAACAAGTGGGTAAAAATAGCCAAGTTAATGTAAAAGTAAGTCGAAATACGGTCAAAATCGGGAAGAAACTCACAGTAAAAAATGTGGTAATCTGAGGACAAATGTGGTAATACAAGTGGTAATCTAGCTTTGTAAAAGTGGAAGCACTGGTTTCAACTTCGTTCGGCAGGTGTTCTAAATTAAAATAACGTTGAAAATGAGATTTGCAGGGTTTCCAAGTGTGCGCAAAATTTTTCTCTTATAGAGATCAAAAGAGTAGGCTACATTCTCTTTGAGTTTCATCCATCAAGATAAGATTTTCTAACATTGGAAAGTCAACGTAATTTACCTGCTTCCAATCTGCGTTTCCAAACCGGCAACTTGGCTAAAAACGCTTTCAGTTTTTCAGCTGCATCAGTTTGTCACACCTGGTCCTTGAATGCCACGATTAACATTGTTAATATGACCGAAAATATCGGCTAAGTAGGCCATGCCGTATAGAAAACTTTTACTCTCAAACAATTTTGAGAGGGGTTTTCCTTTTGCTTTCAAAAGAGTTGATACCTCATTTTTTAGATGCTGCAGTCGTTTTAAAACTTCTCTAGATAACTAACGTAGCCTACCTCAGAATGATACAAAAGTAGGCTACTGCGTAATCTGACCCTACTTCTTGACAGAGCGCTTTAAAAGTACGGTGGTTTAAAGCTCTGCTTTTGATGAAATTAACGACAATTTCTTTAACGAGAATTTCTTTGAGACTTGCTGCTAAAGTTTTTGCTGCTAAGGCGTAGCCTACCTGTGCAAGAAGCAATGGGTAACAACCACGCGAGGAGCTTCGTTTTTTACTAAAGCAGCAAATCCGGATTTTTTCCCACGCATGGTGCTCCATCCGTGCATATAGAACAAAGTTTTCTTTTTCCAAAATTTATCAAGGTAATCACTGCCTCCAAATGCTTTATCACGGACCCCCAAGGGGTCCGCGGACCCCAGGTTGGGAACCACTGTCCTACAGGATCATTTTGGTGCAACACCACTATCACTAAATTTAAGACACGCATTCATTCTAAGACGAACAAAAGAGTATAAGCAACTAAAAGTATCACTCAACAGCACTACAAAACCACTAGAGAAAATAGAACACAATTGTTGGCGAGATGACATGGCTTTTCTTGATCATTTAGGCTAATATCATACTACGTCTAAGATTTTCAAAGGCTCATGATGAAGCTTTCCAAAAGTAAATTTTCACTCGATCACTTCTTGCTCTCAGAAATATAATTTGAAATTCCTGAGCGATTTTTTCTTTGTTTGCTTTCAATCTAATACCAGCATATGCGACAGTGACATAGCCAGAAAATCAATTTCTTTTTTTGGGGGGAGCAAATATATTTTATTTTTAATACTTGATAGGCTATATAAAGTGTGGTTAAAAATATAGCTGCTGAATGCAGCCATAAATGTATGAAACGCCATTCAACATGTAACACAATGTCATAAAAATATTTTAATAGTAGGAAACATATTGTTTGTGAAAGCAATATAAAAATTTTTATGGGCGATTGCTCCCCCAAGCCCCCATCCCCGTAGTTACGTTCTTGGTATGCGGACAGCTGAAGCGGCATGTAAGCTTGTTCTTTACTCAGTGCTTCAATCCTGCTGATGTTGGCAAATTATCAGAAACGAGTAAAAAGTATCGAAAGGCTTTGAAGTCATTTAGGCAGTTTTGGTCTATACAGCAGCCTGCTGATGACAATATTAATACAACATTCAGATATCTCTGCAGTGTGCAGAGCGTGCACAGATACCGGTATGCAATGCAATGCACAGGTGTAAAAAGAAATGCAAAACTTGCTTCCACTCTGTAAATCCACTTAAAAACTGCATATTAAATGTCTTTTTACAAATGCGCGTTTTTGTAAAAGTAATTTAACCCATTTGTATAAATTATGTAAATAGTATTGCATAGTCAGATGATAGTTTTTGCAATCGGGGGGTGAAGTAGGCTTACTTTTACGTAAAATGAAAATTTTCTACATACTTAACTCATGATTTGCATGATAAAACTCCACAAAATATGATATGGGGACATAAATTTATATAACTTATAGGCTATAAACTATATTTTAAAAAACTTCATATCCCTATTGTAGAGGCTTTGAACCAGGCCTGCCACTCAGATTGACAGAGTAAAACTTCCGATTGTTGAAGTGTTGTTATCAGGTGCCGCTGAATGAATAGCAAACCTTATATTGCGTTGCTCAAACGCACACCCCGAGAGTGAAATCAGCGCCGCCTGATCTCGAAGCTTCTTCGTTCACGATAGCACGCGCTAACCAACTGAGTTATTGGGACAGACGAGTGTAACATTGATATCAAATATATGTTTCTTGGCAACCGATTGTAGCCAAAAGTTACTTTTAAAAACAGGTGATAACATTCACAATCATGCAATTTCATGTCTAAATGTCACAAAAATTCTTGGTTTTGTCGAACCACACACAGTACACAAGGGAAGGTCAGGAGAAGGAAAGAATTTAGACTGCTGGTTGATGAGAGGTATCTGTGCTTCTGGGTCGCTTGTCTGATCCACTGGTAAAGGTGCCTGAACTTTAAATTGGTCATTTTTTTCAAATTCATTCTCATTGCAGCAATGATTACTCAAATTGTCGTTGCTCTTTTCTTGTGTGCCGTGATCTGTTCTGATGTTTTCAGATGGAGGAATAACGTTTGTTAATGGTAACTGTTCCGATTGATTGCCAATTTGTCTAACTTCAATGCCATCTAGGGGCAAGGGTGGGATAATTTGAGAATTGGTGTTTTCTACATTTGATTTTATATGAACTTTATGGCTACATATCTGGTCTGGTTTGAACATGTCGTCGCTTTCGTTCTTTATTAAAACATTTCGCAATTCGTCTTCTGCAAGCGATATTATTTCCTTTTTATTTGGTAACATTTGCTTTTTGTTTGTGTTACTTGACAACAACTCATACAAGTTTGTAAGGCTTTGTGGCATATTAATGTATTGGCAGCCTTGAAACTCTTTGGAAAGGGGTAGCTCGTTAACATTTTCAAATGTTACAAAGATAAACTTGTTGTTTGATTTCACGCTATGACGTAATAAGGCTTCATGAATGTACTTCAATATAGGCATGATGAACATGTCAAAACTGTGAGCTTTTCTAAGGTTTGCATCAGTTTTCCATAATTTAGAAAGCTCTGTAGTCCAGATCACCACAATTTTATCATTTTCTCGCACTTGTTGCAACCACCCCAATGGATCTTTGTCCACTCTTCTCCAAGTGGATATGTCAACATCAAATCCAAGTTCATTATGCAGAATACAAGCCAAAGTCGATGCGACGTTTCTCACACTTGGTATTGACTCTTCCATAAAGGCAACGAGCACGGTAGGGTTAAAGAACAGTGCAAAATTGGAAACTTTTTTGTTTAATTTTATTAGTTGAAAGCCTTTACTCAGTATTACATAGCAAAACCACAAAAGCAGCAAAAACAGAACTAATCCGATTCCAATAGGAATAATCAAGAAATCTGTTGAAGACGATCTTATAGTGCACTGAACAAAGCTCAAATTTTCTGTTAAAAGGTATTCTTGCTTTCCCAACCCGTACAAACGCAAAGTAAAATCTGAACTGAAATCATATTCCAAAGGGATGGTAACGTTATATAACGTTCCACGTGATATGTTTCCAAGATTCATATCTAATATTTTGTTACCACTGAAAGGTTGTTCAGTGTTTTGCAAATAAAGATCGAGGTGCGATTTTGCAACGTAATCGAGAGGTTGATAAAACGTAACATGAGCTGACCTATTGTAGCAAAACAATTTTTCAACAGATAGTTTCAACTGCCGACGTAAGACGCATTCCCTAACGTTTTCCATTCTTTTATCAAAGCAGTCTGGAATAGCAACTGGGATCAACAGGCTTTTATTATTATCCTCTTGTGGAATATTATTGATGCTTGCTACAAAATGGTCTCCAGGTAAAACAATATCCCTCTCTGTTACTCCAAAGCACTTGTAGGAAAACTTTGCATTAATATGATGATAATAGTCCAGTTGTGTATCAAGACAATATTGCAATTCTGAGCAATTCACGACCGATTGTTTATCTTTTGTCAACTTACAAAGAACTATTTCGTACCCTTTTAAATCACTTATTGAAAGGTCGTCACTGGGCCTCCAAGAAAAGTCTAGCAATATGTCGTCATAGTGACCAGCTTGATCTCGTTTCAGGCACCAACCATTGCTGCGAACTTCAACTGGTGTTGAAGGCGACAATCCAGAGATATCTCTGCAATGCGAACTGACGGAGCAAGATATAAAGTTTAGTGACCCTTCGAGCTGCTGATAGCCGGGAACGGATATAGAGCAGTTTTGTTTACAACTTTGAAAATCGCAGACATCAGTTTCACAGTTGCAACAATAAGTAAAACAGAGTAAGAAAATCAATTTTAATTTACAAAACTGTTTGTCCATTTTGTATTTTATTCTCTTTAAAAAATGAAATTTGAAGACCCTTGGAATTAAAACAATCGGTTTATTTACGGCTTCTCTTCTAAACTTTGCAGTAACAATAGCAACATAGAGAAAAGGTCAGGAAAAGTGTAAAGTGGCAAAACGGACACGTTCCCTTGATGAACAATCGCTTTCACGTGGATAAGCGGTTAGCATCACATTGCATCAGATTGTTTTTTCCGCTTTAACAAAAAAACACTTCCAGCTCGCAAAAAAGTCTTTTTTAAACATTGATACAACGTCTGCGAGACTAATTTTCTGGTCGAGGTAGGCTACTCCTGCGCCGTCTCTGGGTGGACCAGAATTTAAACGACACGAAAATTCCAAGCAAAATAAACAATATGAACACTGAGTTCCAAAACAAAAGCCATAAGACTGACAGGAGGTCTGGGAGACAATTCTGGCTGTTTTTACTTTGTTTTAGTCGCTTTTTGCGTATTTTGTGCTCCAATGTTTTGTATTGTCGCCTCAGACACGCAACTTATATTTGAATAACTTCATCCAATTGAAAACTAGATTCTGTACAAGCTATAGTCACAAAGTTTGGTTTAAAATTGAAGCAAAGTTTGTCATTTTTTTATGATTACAAAGAGATTTCAATAACTTATTTTTTACAAAGCTTTTTTAGACTTATATGGTATCTCACAGCCTCACTCTTTCAGAGAAATTTGAACATCCGTCCACGGTATTTTACACCCTTGTCGTTGCACCGTCTCGATCCCACATGTCATGTATTTATGATTTTAGCAACGCTGATTTGAGGCAACATTGTCACTAACTCGCAAACACATATTTTAATGGCCAGGAATAGCAACGAATTAAACTGCATTGTTTCGCATTTTCGCATATTGTCTTGAAGCAATTTGATTGCCTTTTCTGTATCGAGATAAAATCTTTGCAGAATAAATGTGTTTGAAACAAATTCGGCAAAGAAAGTTTTTCAGTAAAAATCTTAACTGAAAATGATACCAATACAGGAAAATTTAGCAAAAAAAAAACTTTGAAACACACTTATTTCTTTTTACTGTTTTGTTCCATTACAGATAATAATTTCTTAACTTGACTATAACCGCTAAATTACAACAAAACATGTCTTGCCTAATCTCGATTTGCACAAAAAAAACATTGATAAGTTGCGTTAATAAAGAAAAATAAACCACATAAAAGGCTATTACGAGTAAGGTTAGCAAAAATTTCAAAAAAAATTGTTAGGCTATTGCCAACTGTGTATTTTTCAATAAGGAGGTGATCTTCGAAACCCTTCCCTTTGTACTTCACTTGTCCCTTGTCGTGACGTACCTGAGTTCTTTTTGAACCTAAACGTTAAAAGTTCTAGGCGTAATATATTTTATTACGCGTCGCTGAAATGGAATGATTCTGACTACCTGCTGCTACTAGATACTCTGTTATAAACAAAATCTGCCCCTTGAAAAAAGAGAACAAAGGTATGTGTGTGTGTGTGTGCGTAATTTTTTGCGGATCCTTAAAATAAATGCCATACACAACACATAGTATGATAGTAGCCTACTAATAGTGACTGTATTGTATCAATTGACATAGGCATATTGACCTATTGTAGGCTACGTGTACGTGCACTTAGTAAAAATACGCTTTTTCTACCTCTTACCAACCTTAACTGACAAATTTACTCAATCAAAAGCTATCTTTATCAATTTTCACTGACGTTGAAATCTGCTCAGCATTTGAAAAGGTGGCTGGTTTCATTTTCTTTAGTGCACAAACAAGCGTCGTAAATCATTAATTAAGTACATTCATGAGAAGCAGTCGATTGATTTGACCACGCATCATGATATGTTGATTTTACATGTATAAACACAAAATGAACGGATCAATAGACCTTTTGTTTAACAGGGATACAAAGATTAAGAATAAGCTTTTTCTAAATAAAATTGATATTTGCAACAAACTGGATATGAACTTTGGACTTGTTTGTCGATTAGGATGTCAGTGAGTGAGTTTGGACAATTGTTCTTAGCCTATGTCATAGATGTGCAATTACGATTTTATTTTCCTCTTTACTGAAATTCCGCGTACACTTCAGTGTCGTAACTAGAGGTTTGTGTAAAACTGTAAATGAAAGGTCGTCGGACCACTCGCGCTCGACAACTCAGCAAGTACATTTCAGCTGCTGTCCAACTTATAGCAAATTGGATTTTCAGCTAACATCAGATTTGCTTGGTCATCGCTTGCTAAACTGAATTTGCTAACTTGTGACATGCCGATAAGTTTCGGCTTACTTTAATTGTTGCTTGCTCAGTTCATCATTTGACGACTTCAGCCACTTGCTGAAATGTTGCTAGCTCAGTTGTCACTTGCTTAACTGCCTTTGGTCAGTTTACAACAGCTGACTTGTGGGAGACTTGGTCATATCAAGAGGGCTCTTAGGCCTATTGCGTAAATGACTTTAGTCGAGCGCTTTTCGTTGAAATTTTGGTGCCTTCCACCCAAGTTTATTTTATTTTTTTCTAATCCTCTCTTGTAATAGGCCCAGAACGTTGGTAAAGGTTGAAAAGATGATCGGGAAAGCGCCAACTTTTGTGAAATCGGCTACCTCAATAATCATTTTCGAAAAGCCTTGCTTTACTGGAAGCAAAGTTCTGAATGCTAAGGTTTCGAGGTAAATAATGCAATGAGTAGCCTACTAAGACTATATTTACTGATAACAAAGCCAAATTGTACAATGGATCAAGCACAACAAATTCTCCAACTGTGAATATTGATTCCCAGCTGCCAAGAAAGTTAACTTTCTTCAAAACATAAAGTATAAAAACATATAATATATTGGAGTCGGACGGATAATCCGGAACATTGAAATCAGTGCAAAAGCATTAAATGATTGATTGAATTTTTATCCTCGGACTGGGAAAGCTCCTTGCAGAGCTTAATCCTGGTAGTTTCGCATACTTATGGAGGCTTTGAATCACTGACGCAGGCCCCGTCACCGACAGAGTGGAGTTTCCGATTGTTGCAGTGTGGTTGCCGGGGAATTATTCCATCCATTAGGTGCCGCTGAATGGAGAGCAGTCCTTAACGTACGTAGCTCAAGCGCACACCCCGAGAGTCGAACCAGCTCTTTGTAGAGCTCGAGCTTCTTGTAAGAAATGTTTGACTCGCCGCCTCCCTGTTGAGAACTATAACGTCTTAAACTAGAGCAGTGGTTCTCAACCTTTGTCTTGGCAGACCTCTTTTGGTATCCTCGAAGCGGTCGCGAAATCTTAACAAAAATTTTATTTGAAATTTTAGAATATCGCGTCTCCTAATAGAAAGAAATGTTGCATAAGTTTTGAGTCAGTAGCCGTAGGAAATGAGGTGCAAGGGGTGGGGGGAGTCGAACTCCGCTACAAAAAAGTCGCAAATTCGGGAAAGAATTTCCGGTTATTTGGGCAAATTGAAAATTGTTGCGTTTTTAAAAATATATTTGTAAAGTCGAAATTTAGGCATAGTTTGTTTGCAACCCCAAAAATGTTTTATTCTCCTAGAGCTATGTGAGCCTATGTCCCAATCGACACACTTGAAAAAATCTGCTGAACACGCAGCGCACTTATGGCGATCGATAACATTGACGAAGTTATGTTATATTTAATGTTGTAATGTATTGTTGTAATGTTGTAACAGTTCAATTTTACTTGGAAATTAAATGCCACTTTGAAACGACATTTTAATACAAAAATAAAATAAAGTAAGTTAGGCTATTCTTTTCCAAGTCAGAATGAAACTTAATAGGCCATATTGTTCTTAACTTAGCAGACAAAATGGGGAAAAAAGCTTTCTATGCATAGCATTTACCCACCGAACTACAATCGACAATCAGCACAACTTTTATAGATATTGATGTCACAAGGCCACAAAAATATAAGAGTGCCACACTAAAAATTTGTGACCACGAAACATTATGTACGCATAAGCAATGACAAAATTTTTCCTGATGTAGCCTAACAAAAACAATCGTGCATGAAAATTTTTATTAGCAACAATGATCTCAACTAACCATTTGAAGACAGATAAAATTAAATGTGAGAAATAGCTCGCGGCACGCCAGAGTATTGTAAATGGCATCTAGGTTGAGAAACACTATAAATACACAAATAGAGCACAAACAATTTTTAAATGTCTTAATTTATTAATCATGCTGCAAATTCGGAAAGTTTCATGGACCTCTTGAAAACACTTCCAGCCAGTTGAACCCCCAGTTGAAAACTGCTGAACTAGAACCTAACTTTCTGAATACCAAAGATGGGCAGTAACTAGTTAGGGGAGAGTGGGGTTGGTTGAATCATTTTAGGGTTTTATTCCGCTTGTGGGCGCCACAGACTACAGATCATGGTAAAAATTGGTCTGCTGATACTTGGACATACACTCTACTAGATGAAAACGGTTTCATGTAGATACTACAAAGCAGTTAAAATTGATGCAAATTTCAAAAAAGGTACTACTTTTTGAGACAACGGGGTTGGTTGAATCACATGGTGGGGTTAGTTGAATCATTCATAAAATCATTTTAAAAAATTCCTTGTTGTGTTGTATAACATAACACATTATTTCGAATAACTACAAACTAACTTAATGGCAAAATATTTATAGCATTCCACAAAAACAAGCAAAACAGTTTAACATATTTTGTGCAGATAAACAGCCCATCTGTACAGAGCTCATGAGCCAACTACGATACATTTCACCAAAGCTTCTCTGTCAACACTGTTATTGTAATTTTCTCCACATTGGTTGCATAGCATGCTCTTCCATCTGCAGTAGCTGCTGAACCTCTTTTTTCTTTTGATTGAATCTTGCTCTTCTTTTGAGGCTTCTCAGCACTCCTATGCTCAGTTGCTTCTTTTTCTGGTGTGCCCGTCAGTATCGCATACTTGAGGCGTTTTCTTCCTCCATTTCTTTTACCTGTTTTGACAGGAGCCTTGGGGAACGCACGCATCATTTCAGGGCTGAATGGCATTGAATTAACTCCAGGACTTGTCAATGCGAGTCTTTTCCGACGTGAACGAGAGGTTGAAGGTGTATTGACCGGTTCCTCATCGCTTATGGTGGCCAACAGGCCTTGCACCTCAGAAATTGAGCTTTCGTTCGAGGCTGGTGGCTCATCAGCAACGCCAATGTTCTGTGACATCACAGGCGTTTGAATATGATCACATTGGTTAGTGTTAGTGGATTCATTTGGCAGATTATTTGACACATCTCTGATTAATGATTTCATCAGGTTAAAATATAACGGGGTTGGTTGAATCACGTGATGCAACCAACCCCACCAAGATATCACAGAAAATAAGAGTAAAAGCTTTTTACACTGAGTTTGAACTTGGCCGTCATTACTGATTTCTTAACACTTAGCTAACTGGCTACAAAAATAACTTCCACCTTCTCATCTGCACACTATCTAACTAACGCTAAACGAAAAATACTAACAACACTGAAATGTTACAAACAGCTATAAAATATGGGGGTACTCAAAAACACCAACTAAACATCAACTTCGAAACTCGTGCGTTCCAGCGTGCTGAAATGATGGCCATGCCTTGCGAAAAAAGTCATCTGATTCGGTTCAATGATTTTAGTCTCAGCGCAGTCGACCGTGATTCAACCAACCCCCGATTCAACCAACCCCACTCTCCCCTACATAACTAGTTACATAACTAGTTACAGCTAATTAGGGGTAAATTCAGCAGGCTGGGTACCACCAAGTAACTCCTCTTCATAGACCTATTGCAATGATTTTGAACCTGTGATCTGTGGAACAGTCAGATGTTCCGCAAAAACAAGACTCTCGTAGACAGAGGTGAGCAGTAGCGCGCTACTTTTTTGGTAAAAGTAGCGGTAGCGGCGCTACTTTTTAGTTGGAGTAGCGGCTGCAGTAGCGGCGCTATTTTTTTCCAAAGTAGCGGTAGCGAGAGAGGCGCTACTTTGTTTCAGTCGCACTCTCGCTACCGCTACTTTTTAATTTAAATTTAAAAAAATGCTTGTTTTTTGGCAATCCTGGCGTGGTCAAGCAGCTATATACACTACAGTCAAACTTCGATACTATGCCACCCTTTGGGACCGAGAGAAAGTGGCATAGTAGCGAGAGTTTGTAAAAACATCCTTGTGAAGTGACAATGTAATGCCACGTTGTGTTGTACGATTATAATTGTACGAGGAAATTCAATCTGAGCCAGACCATGTTAATCTGCTCGAGATCTGGGAAGCGCTGCCTGCCGAGGAAAACATGCACGAGAACGAGGAGATCGAGCTGTCTGACTTTCTTGAAGCTGATGAGCGCCTCGAGACTGGTGGGTCTCTCACAATGGATGAGATTGCGAAGGAGATGTTGACAGCGAGGAGCTGATTGAAAGCAAAGATAATGAGATAACTGTTGAGGAGGAAATGGTTTCGGTCGAGGAAGCCCAACGGGCATGGAGTACTGTCCGGAAGTTCATGCAGCAGAGAAGCGGGAAGCCCAGTGTGATGCCGCCGATGCCGGCATGTGATCGGCTAGACGACGAGGTGCACAAAATCTGTCGAAAGAACATGCGCCAGCTGACGATTTCTCAGATTTTTGGGCTGAGCTACAGTAGATAACTTGAGAGAAACATTTGCCTAAATGCACATACACATACTTTATACCAGGGTTTCCCAAAGCTTTTTGGGTCACGGACCACTATTTGTGAATCTGTTTATTCGCGGACCCCCAATACAAAGGTAAAAATAAATAAAACCGAATTTTGTTTATTTAACAAACTGACAACATCAATGGGACGGATGAGATTGCTTCTTATTGCATAAGTCATCAATTCTCAAAGTGATTTGTGAAAGGCAAACTCGTAAGTCAGGGTCCACGGAAAGTCTGGGTCTGTATTTTGTCTTCATGTTGGCAAGAGCTGTAAATGCTGTCTCACACATGTAGGTCGTGGCAAAAGGCAATAAAATTTTAGTTGCCTTTTGCGATAGCAATGGTTTCTTACACAACACTCAACCAGAAAGATGCAATAGTTGTTTGATTGAAACTAAGCATTAAAGTTCGATCAGATGATAATTCGGCTAATTCTTCTTCTTCGCGTCCTGACAGATCAGTCTTTGTAACAACAAAAGTGTTTAAAATCCAGCCAAAATTCTCATATGACTCTTTTAAAAATTACTTCTTGAAATGTGCAGAAAGCAATTCCAAATGTTGTGTAACGTCAGAGAAAATAAACTCTGTATCAATATTAAGGAAATCATTTAAGTTGTAAAGAACTGCGGCAATTATCTTTGATAGGGTATGTAATTTACCACGTATATATGTGACTTTTTAATTTCTTGTCATATTGCCACGGACCACCAGTGCAATCGTCGCGGACCACCAATGGTCCGCGGACCACAGTTTGGGAAACCCTGCTTTATACCTACATATACGTTTTACAGCCGTTTAATCGTTTCGTTCGTAGCGTTTGTTGTTTTGTTAATACAGTAATACTGTACTTTCATGTGGCATACTAGCGAGGGCAAGGGGTGGCATATAGTAAATATATTTTCTATTGAATTTAGTTGGTGACGATGAAAAGTGGTATAGTAGCGAGGGCGGCATAATAGCAAAGTGGCATTAGACTAGGCTTTAGACATTCTCCAGGGCGAGTCCAAGGCGTATTAGGCTACGGAGTCTTGCTTCCAACCATTACAATTTGCGCGAAGAAGTTGACCGAGATCAGTAATCTTGTGACCTGTGAGGAGTTGAAAGTGAAATTCCTTGAAGGGGGGAAGAAACGATTCAACAAGTGCTTCAACGATATGAAATGCGTTGTGGCATCATGTCTTCATCCCTCCTTCAAGACGTCGTGGCTACAATTTCTGCACTACGTTTCCATGGATGATGCTGACGCACTGCCAGAAAAATTCAAGGCAGATGTAATTCGACTGTTGTGGCAGACATCAAGCCAGGTTGATACTGAGAAGAGTGACACCAGTCACAACTCCGAGGATGAATTTTTTGGTGTGTTGGCGCCATCCCGTGAAACGTCTGCGCAGAAGGAAGCAGCAATTGTGGATGCCTTTTTTTCGGACAGGAGCAAGTAGGCTGCTTGAGCTTTTCGAATACGTGTCGAATACCGAGTTAAAACATCTATTCATTAAATACAACACCCCCATGCCTTCCAGTGCTGCGGTGGAGAGACTTTTCTCTGTTGGAAAGGATGTGCTTAAGCGAAAGCCGGCAGGACTTAGTGACTCTCATTTCGAAATGCTCGTGCTTTTGAAAAATGCGTAACAATAAATTTCCCTTAGAATGTGTTTTCTATACCGACGTTAAAATGACAGCGTAAACGAATAATAACATTCGTTTTCAAGGTCATTTTTGCGTCACTATAGAGACTTGAAGAGTGTTTCCTAGTGTCATTTTAGACAAAAGTAGCGGTAGCGCGCGCTACTTTGGTCCGAGTAGCGGTAGCAGGTAGCGCGCTACTTTTGTAAATTGGTAGCGGGTAGCGATAGCGCGCGCTATTTTGGCCCAAGTAGCGGTAGCGGGTAGCGCGCTACTTTAAAAGTAGCGGGTGCCCACCTCTGCTCGTAGAATACTATTGCCTTCGCGGTGAAGCTCAACAATGGTGCTAAAAAGTTTATGTGCATTATTAGTTGAGTACAATCAGGGTTGGAAGTAACGACTAGTTGTCACTATTCGATAGCGTTATTCGTTGCTTTCTGAATAGCCTATCGAATGCTTATAGCCTACCCATTCCTTTTAAAAATAAATAACTTATCGAACGCGCGTAATCCACTGCTTCTTATGCAAGCAACGAAATCATTATTCGTTTTTTACTAATCGATATTTATGGGATGGAGAACTGCTGAATCATTTTTTGTTGTTCACTTACTTCGTCGTCAAATGACTTTACGAGATTTAGTTTTCGGATTACTATCCGACCTAGTCCCCTTCCGGTTTTCGAACTATAAATGATTAAGTGTTGCCAACCTTGCGGTTTTCCAGCAAGTTTGGGCTTGTTTTTTTCGAGTTTGCGTATTTTTTCGAGTTTGAGAGTTGCTTGTTTTGTGGCCACTCAATTTTTAGTAATTGCTTGCTTTTCATTGCTTTTTTTAAGTGTCTATAGCGGAAAGTCATTGCTTTTTTAGGCACTATCGAATAGTGATGAAATAGTCCTTGCTTTTTGACTAACGACTTCCAACCCTGAGTACAATGCTTCATTGGAACATAGGCTATAATAACCTTATCTTGTTAGAGAACTAGGCTAGTTTTAAAATTGTAACATTCACACTAACATGAAAACGAGTCTACCTATAACACAAAAAACAAATAACAAAAAGTCAATGAACTGTAATTAAGTTTAGCTTATTTATCTTATTAGGGTGTTTCTGAGTTTCGGATAATAATGTATTGTTTGCTACACAATTACTTAATTAACTTACTTATTATGAGTTTCGATCAATGGATCGCAACATTTTTTTAGTGCAAAAAATGTTTCGTTGCCGAAAAAGGTTGAAAAACACTTGCTTTTCTTGGTAGCCTTTCTGGTTTAATTAGAGAAACTTGAAATCGTGAGCAGGCTGCTGAATAGTTCCAAACCAACGAGTTGTCTATTTTTGCAATTGCAAATTGCGAGTTGATAACGGTTGTCTATTTTTGTGTTATATAACAACATAAACAGCAAACCCATGTTCAGTTTCAAACTCAGTAAATCAAAAAAAAAAACGCAAAATAAAAGTAAACAAGCTTTTGAGACTGTTGCTTCAGGCTCTAACATCATCTAGGCCAGGGGTCGGCAACCTTTTTTGCTCTGCGGACCGGTTTCAAAATGAAATTTTTTCGCGGACCGGTCTTTAAAAAAATCTAATGTTCAACAATGAAAATTTATTGCAGCTCATATACTGCAAGGTCATTATTTAATGTGGGCCTTGAGCTTGTTTTGCCTCAACGAGACGATCCCACCTAGGAAATATAGAACTCAACGACACCCGCAATGTTTCTCTCACGTCCAATCTGTTTCGCGGTTTCGTCTTTGTTGCTGCCATTACAGAAAATCCAGACTCGCATAAATAGGATGTCGGAAATGGCAGCAAGGTTTTTAATGCTTTTATGGCAAGGTCAAGGTATTCCGGCAAGACTTTCATCCAAAACGTTGGTAGAGTCGTTGTATGAAAAATAACTTTCAAGCTACCGTCATTAGCAATATCCAGGAGCTGGTCCTGTTGTCGAACAGGTAAGGTCGATTCACCAGGTTTGAAAATAAATGGATTACGGATCCAATCCTTTGCATTTCGAGGGTCTTTAGCGCTTGGAAAATAGCGCTTGAATTCTATTAAAAGAGTAGGCCTACGCAAGTGTCTGCTCACAAGTTCGGAGAACTCTTGCTCAGGCTCACTGTCTTTCAAAGTCTCTGCTAATGTTTGAAACATGTCAAAAACCCCTTTGTTTACGCGCTGCTCCCACAATTTTAGTTTTTCTGTAAACACAGCCACTTTATCTGCCAACTTGAATACATTTGTCATTTTGCCCTGAAGCGAAAGATTTAGTTCATTGAGCAGATTGAATATGTCACACAAGTAGGCAAGTTTGAGAACCCATTTTTCATCAATAAATTTGCTAGCAAGATCTGAACTTTTCTCCAAAAGAAACCTTTGCAGTGGCTCACTTAGTTCAAAAACTCTGTTCAGTGATTTTCCTCTGGTGAGTCACCTTACTTCTGTGTACAACAGAAGGCATTTGTGCTCGGCATCCATGTCCTCACATATCTGCTCAAACAGCCGAGTGTTCAGTGCATGCGCTTTTATAAGGTTGATCATTTTTACTACATCATTGAATACACTATGAAGCTCCGATGATATTTTTCGGCTAGCCAGCATTTCTCTGTGAATGAAACAATGAGTGGCCTCGCACTCTGGTGCGACCTCCTTAATTCGAGCAGTCAAACCAGACAGACGACCAATCATGGCTGCAGCCCCATCCGTACACAGACCGACACAAAAAGACCAGTTTAGTTTCCCTATGAAATATTCATTCAGAGCCTTCCACAGTTCGGAGGCTGTGGTTTTTTTTGGCAAATACAAAGCACATAAGA
Source organism: Aplidium turbinatum (assembly GCF_918807975.1). Classification (NCBI taxonomy): domain Eukaryota; kingdom Metazoa; phylum Chordata; class Ascidiacea; order Aplousobranchia; family Polyclinidae; genus Aplidium; species Aplidium turbinatum. The sequence goes on from NC_137473.1 coordinate 40,361,544, forward strand.
TGTCCTCATGAACATCCTCTTCATAAAGATATCGAACAAAAACTAGCAGCACAGCTTTGTTTTCGATATCAGTAGATTCATCACACTGAATCGCAAACCATGGTGACTTCACCAACCGCTCTAACAGTTGAGCTTCAATGTCTATCGCCATGTCCTCAATACGTCTCGCAACCATAGCCGTACGAGCCAGGGGGGCAGGGGGGGCAGCCGCCCCCCCTGTTGTTTCAAAACGTTGCGAATTCGGGCAAAATTTTGCAATTATTCGGGCAAAAATTGCTATGTGAAAAGCTACAAAATTGCATGAATTAAGAAAAACTATAAATTAATATCTTTTACCTATCAAACTAAGTACAGCCTCTTATTTGCACAAGAAATGTGCCGCAAAATTTTCATTTGCCACACCCGTATTGATGTATTGTATTGCATGGTGATCAAACTGTAGTACGAAATGCATTTAACCAACTGCATCATGCCAATTTGGGCAGCCACCAAAGTATGTCTCTAATACTTTTGTGAAACTGCCCAAATCAAAACGCAAAATTTGCTATATATATAGCTAATTTTATTGATTTTCACAAATGCATCGTGTTGATTTGGGCAGCTGAAAACATGAAATTATTTGATGAAACTGATTAGTCTATTTATGCAAAGTTCTGCCCAAATTACCGTGAGGCAGTTTCCCCAAAATGAACAAATTCATTAATTTTTCCCATTTACATAACTGTATCATTTAGATTTGGGCAACAAAAAATATGAAATTATCTGATCATAGTCTATTTATAAAACTGCCCAAATTGGCATGATGCAGTTGCCTCGCATCAAAATTTACAAAGTCTTTAATTTTTTTCATAATATCTATAAATGCATCATCTTGATTCTGGGCAACTACAAAAAATATATGTATTTATATAAATGTGGTGAATACTTTTATAAAACAATTCGGGTGGAATAGTTACAGTACTTTTTCAACCATAAACAGACATAGCTAAGCAACAGCACAACATTTAACAAAAAAATGTTATACCTGTTAAAAGTAATGTTAAGGTGTTGCTTAGCTTTGTTTGGTTACTTTTATGAAAGGGTCTGCTGCTATTCGGCGAGTTCCCTATTCGGCAATAGCCTTTTTCGGCGAGTTCCCTATTCGGCGATTTTTTGAAAATCCAACGACGCCTTCTGCAAATCCGACGATTGAATATTATTCAATATTTAGACGTTGAATCAATGTCAATATGAACCGTTAGACTAATTGGGTTCTTTAAATCCTACGTCACCGTCTGTATGCAACCTTAGAATATGTTAGTTATTTTTGTCATCAAATTACCCAGCCTAGCCTAACTATATTTTTAGAAGTAGCGCTGCCAGACCTTTTTATTTTTTATACTAAAATTCGTATCATCAAAACTACTTTAATTAATTGAACAAAGTTTATTTGAAGTAGTATGTTTGTATTTTATTGCATTTAATTATAATTTCTCTATTGTTATGTACTTTTTTCTGCATCCGCATGGTCACCCTGAGCCGGTTTTATGCAATGTTTATTTTTCTGAGTCTTTTATGACATCTCAACTGAATATTTAAGTGGCGTTGTTTTATATTTGTTGTGTGTAAAACAATATTTATTACTCCTACCTACCATGCCAAAGTGCAGAAGCATCGAGCAATGCACAAGCAAGGTGTTTTCAAAGATGAATTCCGTTGTTCTATCTTGATTCCTTTGGTAAGAAATTCTAGCTAGCTGGTGATCAGTGGAGTAGCCAAGGGGGGTGGGTTGGGGTTGCGCCCCCCCCTTTTGGCAAGCGTGTGACGTCACGATATTGAGAATGATGCTTTCAGTCTATGCTTCTAAAACAAAATACAAAATTTGCATTATTTTAAATGAAACATGCAAAGAGCGAGTTTTGCATTACCAATCATTCAAATATCTCAGCCAGGAATTAGCAACAAGAAAACATAGAGACTTGTAGCTTCATTTCCGAAAAATGCCGAAGAAAACATGATCTTATCCTTTTGCTATGCCACCGGACAGCACCATTTTACAGGAATATTCATACCCACATTTTTGTTGAAAATACTCTCAGAATGCACCAAATTCAACGTAATTTTTCAAAAATTTCTGGGGGAGGTCCCCCAGACCCCCCACTGCTGGCTGTCGCCATAAGCGAAACACGCCGTCAACCCCCCCTCCTTTCAAAATTCCTGGCTACGCCACTGCTGGTGGTCTTATTATGCTAGTTTTTCACTGTTATCATACACCGCATACATTATATTTGGGCAATTTCTATAAAAGCGTGCACATTTGGGCAAATTTACGTTCTGCCCCCCCAAAATGGTTTGGTCTCGTACGGCTATGCTCGCAACAGTGCGCGCAGAAAGCGAAACCTGCGCTATCTTTTTAGCTGCCGATTCTCCTAAAACTTCACGGCAAATATCACTACACGCTGGTAAAATCATTTCTTCTCCGATAGTAAATGGTTTATTAGTCTTAGCAATGCGGTGAGACACCAAGTACGATGCTCTTAGTGCATTCGGCTTTGTTGATAAACCTGTCCTTAGTAATCGTTTTTCAGCTTCGTGATCACTTTTTCTTCTTTCAAAAAGTCCAAAGGTTTACCTTTTAGTTCGGGATGTTTTGTGTGCAAGTGCCGAATTAGTTTTGAGAGCTTCATAGCGTCGTTTGATAACTTGCTGTTACAAATTAGACAGAGCGGATAAGGTGTTTCGGAATCACAAGTTGAAATGAATCCGTACTTTACATAGGACGACTTATAATGGCGAATGAAAGAAGCCTTCCTTTTTTTGAGGTTGTAGATGTAGACCCCTCGTTTGCGACATCAGATTTTTCAAATACTGTTGGCCCACGGCCATTTCCAAAAAAAATCAACATAGATGTTTGTTTTGTACTCATTTTTCTCGGATAAATCTGTAATATTTTACCAATTAAGTTTCAGTAACAATTTCTTAGGTCCATCTAATTTACTGAGTGTCGGAATGAGGGTTAATTCACCGTACTACAACCAAAAACCAAATCCTAACCCCAACCCTTACTTAATTCTAACCCTAATTCCGAAAAATCGGATATTTCGATATTTTTCTTTCCGACGTTAAGTGTCGGAATTATGGGAATGTTACGGTCTACGGAAACCTAACACTAATCATAACGTTCACCATAAACCTAAATCTAATCCTCAGTCCTCACCCTAAGCTTACCCATAACTTCCTGATAAATTAGCTTTTATTCTAAATATTCCGATACTCCGACGCTCTTTAAATTAGTTGGACCCCAATTTCTGTAGCAGCTGCTTTGTTAAGTGTTATGCTGGTATTACAGTCTAGTCCTACCATAGTTTGACTTTATGAACTTTTAATCAATAGTCAAACTGCTACTCCCAAAAACTTCTGCACTCTATCTTCTAATTTCACACTCACAAATGAATGGTCAACGTAAAAGTTAAGTCACTCTTTTTGAAAATGAATCGCACAGTAACTGTTGTAAAATGGCACCTAGAGAAAAGTTACTATGACGTAATAACAGTATTGCTGCCTCGCCAGTCTCAACAAGCTCAAGAAAATGCACGTGGTAGAGGTTAGCAAGTTTAATGAAGAAAGGACGCCTCTACATGTGTATTGATTAAAAAGATTAATTTGAATTTTTATCAGTTAATCTTAGACCACTATAATAATTCTGAACGTTCACTTAATTTGTAAAAGTACATGAACTCTTCGCGGACCGGCTATGAACTCCTCGCGGACCGGCAGCGGTCCGCGGACCGGTGATTGCCGACCCCTGACTAGGCTACGTCATAAAATGGCGAGCGAATCATCACGATCTGCTTAGCTTAGTGACGTCAAACAGTTTCGAGTCGATGAGGAAAACAAACAAGTGCGAAACAAGGAAGAAATGGGACTTATTTCATTCTATTTCAGACAACACAACTTGCATTAGAATTTTTCCATTGTTTTCAAGCGTAGCCTAAGTCTGGTGTTTGCCTTTTCGATGTCGCTTAAACGCTCTCAACAAAAGCCTCGACCACGCAAATAGACCAAAAGATGGAGTAATCAGTCAATTATATATTTTACATTGCGTTATTACACTGCAAATTGCGCGGCACACAACACACAGCACCGGCACATTAATTGATCGAATCTTTATCCTCGGACTGGAAAAGCTTCTTGCAGAGCTTAATCCTGGCAGTTTCGCATACTTGTAAAATATAGAGGCTTTGAATCACTGACGCAGGCCCGGTCGCAAAATTTTTTTTCCCACGAGATTTCTGTATTTTGGTAAAAGTTTGTATTAAAACCGTGTGAATGCAACATTTTCTCGTTGGCACAGTTGGTTTAGTGGTTTCATCCTCTGCCTAGCGATCGTGAGAACGAGGGTTCGACGCCCGTCGACATTAAACTTTTTTTTTCTTTAAATTAATTTTTGCGGTGCACAAGAGCTTTTCAAAAAAAGTAGGGTTAGGGAAAGCTTATATTTTATTATCATTGCAGAATTTCATTGGCAAATAGTTATTTCGCAATCTGAATCAACTAATCTCTCAAAACACTTTCGGAAAATCTTACTTTTAGAGTGACTAGAATCAATGAGACAGAAATCTCGTGGGAAAAAAATTTTGTGGCCCGGTCACCGAGATTGACAGAGTGAAGTTTCCGATTGTTGAAGTCTTGTTGCCGGGAGAACTATTCCATCCATTAGAGCGGTGTCAAATCAACGTCCATTCGAGTGTCGTGCTGGTGCTCTCACCATTTGGCCACGCAATCGACAAGGTTTCAACTTTCAAGATCTTTAAATTAAAGCTGTAAGCACTGCACATTTGCAGTAAAAGATGGCCGCAGTTGTTCTCAACCTTTTTGTCTTGACGACCATTTTTATTGCCCTCAAATCGGTCGCGGACCCAAAAAAATGTATCTGAAATTTTAGCATCTCGCGTCTCCGAACGGAAAACAAATGTTTCCTCAGTTCCGAAACGACGCACTTAAAAGAATTTGCTAAACTCGTGACGCACTTTTGACGATTGATGACATTGACGAAGTTATGTTATGAGCTATATGTTGGCAGACAAGATCAAAAATCAGTAATCTATAGGCTATTCTGATTTAGCTCAATGTTTTTAAGTAATTTTTTCAAAAATTACTTGAGTATTATAATTAATTACCAATTAATTAATTCTTTAGGTTTACAACGAATTTCTCCCTTTTTTCATTCGTATCGGGCCAAAATTATTCTCCCAACGGCCCTGGGTGCACGAATAGAAAGAAGTGCACAGGGGTTCACCAAAAAAGCTACATGTGCTTGCGCATGATAGGACTTTTTAAGCAATTAAGCATCTACTTCGTCTGCTGTTAAATATATGAGCTGAAATCATCCAATGTTTCATCAGAAAAAAAACATATAAAAGCCAGCCCAGGGTGCTGATCAAGCAGATCAATAGTAACATCAATCACAACTTATAAAGGTGTAATTAGGCTATGGCATCATCAATTTTGCAGGGTGCGCGAAAGAAAACAAAGTTGAACAGTATAGCCTACTGACTTAAGCTACAAGATGCGTTTACGTAACATTAAACCAATGTTGAAAAAGCTTGCAAGCCGCGAAAAACCTGTTTGTTCTACTATGGGTCTGTAGTGATCTAGGCCATCACAAATATTTGATTTTAACCGTGTGGAATAGATCAAGTACCGGTACCCTACATCAATGTTCAAAAAAAAATGCTGAGGCTAGTGCCCGATTTGCCTCACATGGAACATTTAATGACTGACCTAACATGTTGATACACGTTGAACTTATTCAATTCAACATATAGCAACCAAACTGATGTAGGCTCATCGGCACAATTTATTTTTAAACCACAATTTTAATATATAGTATGGATCACTGCACACGAATGACAAAAATGTTCACACAACACAACGACCACAAAGTCAGAGAGATTTTCAATGTAACAATGATTCATGGCTTACCGTACCTGATAGTGCAGAAAGAATTTTTAATAAACATAATACAGAAACGGTCAGAACCAGAAATCGATTTGCAATCGAATTTTACAAATGAACACGATTGACAAAAATACACATTAATATTAGGCTTCAACAAAATGGTTGAAACGCTTGGTCAATCTAATCTAAAAACAAAAGAGCCCAAAATGTAGATAGGCTATTGAGCTCATGCACAAAAAACGTTTTGAAAAACTAGACAGTTTTCATTTTTAGTGCTATTCAATAAATTTCATCTTTTAATTGAAATTTGACTGATAGTCTAGTTTTCCGAACGTTTTCTGAACAAGAGTTTACCAATATTTGCATTCCAGGCTCCTTATTTTTTATTATTTGAACAAACTTATCAACTGTAAAATTTAGTCTTAGGCTACGTTATCATAATGGCAGGAAGTAGAAAGAGTCAATTAAATGATATCGGGGGTGCCCAAAGTGCGGCCAGCGAGAACAATATCTGTGGTCCTAGCCTAGCTTCATAATCTACATAAGTTATATCAAAGGATGAAGAAAACTTAGTTGTTATGGACAGATTTCCTATAGCCTACTTTTTTGGATTTTTGTAGTTGAAGCGACATGAATTCCAAAACCCATAGGCTAGCGTAGTCCAATGCACTGCAAAGGCATTTTAGCGTGCAAGACCAACAAATCAAACCAAATTTCAGAAAATAAATATCATTTCTACAGTAGCTAAAAATTTCGTTTTTTACTTTAATTTGTGCAAATTTCAAATTCTTGGCTACTTTTGAGCTTGTTTCCACTTGTAAATGCATTGGGCTACTTTTTAGTTGCGATTGGGCTGGAAATATAAAAAGTATCTGGTGATCTTGCCACTAATAGCTTGAGAGAACATAGCACATTACCTGACATCAATTTTTGATGTGTAATCTCGTTAAACACGTAGAAAAAGCAAAAAAAAAACGTAAACAATAAAACCTATTTTTAGTAGGAGAGCGGTTTGCTTAAGCAGGGTAATGGTCCGACAAAGCAGGAGAAATTGTACAAAAATCTATTTAGAATTGGAACCAGCGAAAAATTGTCGGATTAAACGGGGTTGACTATAACCTAAAACGTTTCATGATTGGTTACCCTACAATATACTCTGTTACACAACCTTAAAGCTTAGGCCGAATTTCAAGGGGAAAAAATGAGTGCAAAATTTAATGCAGCCCGCCGAATAGCGAAACTCGCGAATAGCGAAACGCGACCGGTGGCTACAAAACTTTAGGCACCCCTGATTTAAATCATCACTCCCAGCCTCATAGTGCTTCGATACCCGTCTTATTGCCAGCAAAAGCAATGAACAATACACCAGGCACTGTACTGTACTTAATTCAAAGGGTGGCACGTATTTTCTGGTTTGTTCAAGCATCAGCATGGCCACCTCGAGATGCGGCCTGATTTGTCACATTTTACAGATTTTGATTACAGCTACTGCTGGTGTTTGACTAACAGTTTCTGAGATGTTTTTACTTTTTGCTGTCTCCTAATGATATAAAACATTTTTGTTGCCTTGGGAAAGCAGTAGCAAATGAGAAAAACTAAGTTGAAAAACGCTGAATCAGACTGTTATTGAAAAATTAACAGTCTGACTAAAATCTTCGAAATCAAAATTTCTTTGTTTTTCAACATCCGAGGATGTTAAAATCTATTGTGTCATCTGGGGCAAACAGTAAAGAAAGCGTAAAAATATAATTTTTAGAAAAATTTACTTAAACATTTGCCCAAAGTTAGCAAAATCTGGAAATTTCTGCAAAATGTGACAAATCAGGCCGAATCTTTAGGTAGCCATGGTTCAAGCAAAAAATACTATAAATGTACAATGTGTGATTCATTTTACATTTGATCAGACACTTTGTCTTCCCGCCATATCGATTACGCCGTCAACGTGGACAAAACGACATATCACCAAAATACTTAAATTTGCTGGATGCTTGCTAATATTCTGAGATGACGTCACACGCTAATTGTCGTGACGTTGTTTCCGAATGGAATGAGCAAATGCATGGCAGGGAAATTTTACAAAATGATGAAACAGCTTAAAAAGAACAAAAACAATGATACATTACCAGGCTTAACGCAGCACAAGACGTGCAAGTAAAAAGGATTATATCAATCATGAATCTTGTAATTCAACCCTGAAAAACGATACGCTCCTTGGTGCAACAACGGGTGACTTAAAAAAGCTGTTTCTTCTGCTTTCAAGTCTGAAAAAGTAACATAAATTGCGCTGTGTCCTTGTTGGTAAAAGACTAATAGAGGATATGGCGTGACCTCGTGCACGTTGCGAATTGATCTAACAAGTGATTATAGACACGACTCTGGATAAACAGTGGTGTGCAACGCATGAACGAAAAAACAGCGTAACAGGGCAAAAACACAACCGTAGTTAGGTAACTTCAAACCTCTAGACTTAGAGCCTACTTCGTCCCACGAAACCACGCCGTTGATAGCTACGTGTATCATCAAATCAGCAAATTAGACAATCGTTGTCGTCAGCAACGAGAAGAATTATGTACTGTTACAGTTACACCAATGCTGTTGACACACAACATATTAAGCCCAATACATGTTTTTACAAGTTTTAAAGTATGGTATAATTGTAGCTTCTTTTCTAACTTCCCTGGAATATTCTTTTGTTCAGTCATATATTGCACTACCTATGTCAGGACTCAGGAAGGTTATTTCTAGGAAAACGATAAATAATACCAACATTAAATCACAGACTGTTGACGCAACAGCAATGTACATCTTTTTAACTGTACCCTGGTAAATTATGGTATGATACACAATAAAGAGTAGAACCAAAAAGAAAAAAGAAGCACGTTAGAAATCAGATCACACCCACAAAAGGTAACACGATGAGGATAAAGCACGAACTGTATAAAATAACCAACGTTTGAACTGAGATTGGAACTTGTATGCAAATTGTATTTTTTGTATTTGATTGGTCGCTTTGTTTGTGATAATGAGAACTGAAAAGTAAACCCAAACAGTGAAAGCGAGCCGTTTGACATCGCTTCAAGTTAAGTTGAAAAAAAATTCTCAAAACACCAATTTATTATCACGATTTTTAGCTGGCTAATCATTAGAATTACCGCTTAACTTTTCTACTTTTGCATGGTCATGTTAAAGCGATCTCTCATGAATGCAGTACAACAATAAAGACTAATGTAAAGTTTAACTTTAAAGCAAGCTTGTAAAAACATGCAGTGAATATCATGTCAAAAGAAATCACGAAAGCGTGCAACATTTGATACAAGCACCAAAAGCAACACCGTGGCGAATAGAAACGATACATTGTGGTTGTGTATTGTGGCCTATCAAGCCTAAAATAAGATCAAATAGAAAACATCCTATGTAAACTTGGTTAAATATAAACAAATAAATAAAACATTAACCACCAGTAAGTTGGTAAGCTAGACTCAAAATCACATCATTTCTGAAAAAGGTTTACTTTTAATGTGCGTACTACTAAGAATATGAGCAGATCAAATATCTGAATCTTACATGCAATCCATAACCCGAAAACAACAACTGCTGTACCACAGCGACCTTTATACACAGGCCATGCCAACGTGCAGCTTATTTGACTGAAGGTCGATCTGTTAGTAGCCAAAATTGCTAGAATTAGTTGATAGTTTGAGTATTAGTTAACAGATATTATACACTCTTGTGTATATTTTTGTATACTTGTGTATATTTATCTTGTGTATATATATTTTGTGTAATTTTGAGCTACTTTTGTGGTGTTACTTCCATACAAATAATGAACTAGATTTTGGCACTTGTGCTAGAAATCCAAAAAGCGTCTGGCAGCACTGCTAATAGGAAAAGATTTGTTATTTTTTTAAAGAAAATTTAGGAGCTTTACCGTAATTTGAGTGCAGTGATCACACTTCAGCAATTTGGATTCTCAAAACTATCAGTTCAAAGGAATATAAAGTAACATTGGCCTTCAGTTCGCACGTTGTCAAGACCTGTGTACGTGTGTAATGTATAAAGATCGCTATGTTCTGTACGGTACCCGGTCAATTGGTCGAAAGACATTTGGTCGACAGGACATTTGGTCGACAGACATTTGGTCGACAGGACGTTTGGTCGACAGACATTTGGTCGACAAGACATTTGGTCGACAGGACATTTGGTCGACAGACATTTGGTCGACAGGACGTTTGGTCGACAGACATTTGGTCGACAGGACATTTGGTCGACAGGACATTTAGTCGACAGAACGATTCATTTTAGGGTTAACTAACCCTAACCTAACCTAACACTAACCTAACCCTAATCCTAACCCTAACCCTAACCTAACCTAACCCTAACCCTAACCCTAACCTTAACCCTAACCTAACCCTAACTCTAACCCAAATGTCCTGTCGACCAAACGTCTTGTCGACCAAATGTCTGTCGACCAAATGTCTTGTCGACCAAATGTCTGTCGACCAAATGTCTTGTCGACCAAATGTCTTGTCGACCAAATGTCTTGTCGACCAAATGTCTTGTCGACCAAATGTCTGTCGACCAATTGTCTGTCGACCAAACGTCCTGTCGACCAAATGTCTGTCGACCAATTGACTGTCGACCAAATGTCTTTCGACCAATCGACCGGCCACCTTCTGTACCATATATGATAATAAGCTAAGTTACTTCAGTAGCAAACGTGAAGCTTAAAAGGTAAATTTATAAACGGAACTCAGTACAATAATCGAAGAAGGCAAGAAGGCTACAGTTTCAAAGCAATATAAGTCGAAAAAATATGCTGAAAGTAGAACTTAGGTCTTTACAAGGCCTGAACCACAACTTCGACTTGATAGTTTTTTGTAACACGGTTCGAGTGATTCATTGGGTTGAGTCATGTAAACCTCGCTTTTCAGTAGCAATACATTAATTCAACAGTCAACAATGTGAACTGTAAGTTGCTTCTTCATATCACTCTAGCTTATCGAAAGTGATATAGCATATAAGCTTAACATTACCAACTCTGCTGAAAGGAAGCGAACGTCAGTTTCCTCCTACAGTAAATACAGAAGTTACAACTCTCGTACAATTCCTGATTGTGTAAGCCAAACAGAATATCCTTATCCGTGTTATTTGCACGGTACGTTTCTGCATTGTGTTTTTGTTGTTTTATTGTTAAGCAATGTGAATACTGTTGCTATTAATTGCATCGATGAGGTCATGAGGGTCATTGACATAATCCACGGGCTCTAAGTATATTTCTGGATGATGTCTTTCAGGAAAAGGTAAGCGTAGGGAAGGGTCTGTACTCCATTGCGACTCATTTTCAGCACAACCACTGTCAAGTGCAACAGAGTTTGGTTGAAGAATTGCAGCTACTTCCTTGTTCAAATCCTCTGACATGGAAGTTTCCGAAATGACGTCCGCAGGAAAAGAATCGTGCCTCAAACTACATTCTTTTGAAGAAAAATAAGCGATTTCTGGGTGGCAGCTATCCTCTCCCCTTGATCCCTTTTGTGCGAATTCGTGCCAACAAAAATCAAGCAAGGTTTCATCTGATGGAGGGACAACATTCAGTGATCGTTGGACTATTTCATCATGATCTGACGTTAGAGACATATTTTGAAAATTTTCGCTGCTGTCATCTAAGTCGTTAAAGTTGTTCGTTAATTCACGCCAATTAGGAAACTGTTTCACAAAACATCCCATATCGTCAAGGGCGGCTTTCAAAAGTGGTCCTGCTTCATTTATATCTGGATTGTGATACGTGTCGTGACGTACTTTATTAACAAACGAAACCCCTCCGGGCGCATACACTTCCTGGTCAACAAGTCTAAAATACAATTCGTTGAAGTCACTCATTAGATTGAAAGTGCGAACAATATGACTGGAAATGTCTTTCACGGGTAGCCCTTCAATGTCACAGTATTCGAAGTAAGCAAAAAAGTATTTCCCTTCATTTTTCTTACTGAAAAAGTCACGATGGATATTCAGAACGACAGGAGTAAAAGTATCGTCAATAGCGCTGTGTGAGGTGTCCCTGCTGTTCCATCGTTCTGTGGCCCCAGGTGACCATACCACAATAATTTTGTCAGCCTTTCTCATGGACTTTTCCATCCATTGTATGCTATTTTCAGACACTTTACTCTCATCCCACAACTCAAATATGACGTGAAAACCGAGATCTCTCTGCAGGTATGTCGCAAACTTCACAACTACATTTTTGTGTTTGGGGTGATCATTGACAAAAACCAAATAAACAACACGTGCTTTTGTACTGGGTGCAGCAGAATGGACGTTGACTTCACTCGCAGGTAGAAGAACCGCGTTGCAATCGGATTGTTGTTGTTGTATGGTTTCATAAGCTTGCTTTGTATCATCACATAAATCTTTCCTATCTTTGCGCATACGAAACAAGACTACGGTCACTAAAGTTACAATGACAGCTACCACTGAAACTATAATCATAAAGGAAATATTGAACGGGTCTTCAAACGGGCAAGACTTAAAACTAAATTTGTCTGTAGCTACCCAACGGTCAGTGCTAGAACCCCGAACTTCAAGTGTATATGTCACTGTTTTATTAAAGAGTTGTGTGGGTATTAAGAAGACCATAGAAGAATTTGTAAAAGAGTTGGGACAATAGAAAAACTGAATGCAAGTCGTATTCTCTTCATTTATCGGACAAAGATTAAATTTTGCAAATTCCCCATACTCTTTTGGTACATTGTAAAAAAAAGATATTGAGCTATTCTCACAGTGCACAGCTGACACCTTCACTTGAAATTGTCTCCAAACTATGCAATCATGAACAAAATACAGCTCTTTATGAGAACAATCCGGAACAGCAATGACAGCCCGCAATGACTTGGTTGAAGTGAATGACGAAACAAGAGTGACAGATGTAACAAATCTATCTCCGGGTGATACATGAGTAGAATTCGTACCACCATAGCAATCGTAATAAAATTCGGCTAAAACGTGGCTATAGAATTCTAGCTCTGTATGCAAACAGAAAAAAACTTTTTCACAGTATTTTTCAGGCAACGATGCATCAAAAATCGATATTTCAAATCCGTGGATGTGTTGTAGAGATCTGTCATGGCTGAACTTAAACGAAATATTTAGTACAATGATCGTGTAGTTATCAGAAGGATGTGTTAACAAGTTCCACTTTGTAAATACAAACTTGAGTTCATTGAGAGGCCGTTCGGTTTGTTTGCTGCTGCATTGTTTGTTTTTTACCGAGCATGAAATTGAATTGTTGGTTCCTTTCATGTCCACCACTCCTGGTACAGTGGTGTTGCAAGTTCTTCTGCATTGTAATGAATCTGATAAGACATGAAGAGCAGCGGAAGCAAAGAAAGGATATATCACAAAAAACAGGACGACACAGGCTCGCATGTCTGAAAATGAAGCAACGTGTAAAAAAAACGTGAATAAAATTTATAACTATCTACAAATATCATTGAATTTTCCGGTGCAGTAAAATTTTCTATTATTGTAACTGCAAAACAGAGAATTTCGTAATGACCATTGACCGTACGACTATATTAAAAAAATTTGAAAGTGAAAAAGTAAACCAAGTTGGTGAAAATTTATGCTTTTATATCTGTTTAACTCAAAAAGCACAATTTAACAAATTTTTGTAAGCCTACAGAAATTTTAACACTTCAAATGTGACTACAGTTCGCTTTCAAATCTTCTCCACACTGAAAACCAATTAATACATTACACTGTACCTTAAATATATATATTTGAAACCAGTAACTTTGTTTTACATTTTGCTTCCAGGTCTTCATCGAAGTAAAGTATCACACCTAAAGCGTATGAACCAAACTAATCCATGTTATCTGGAAATAACAGTTTTGCAACGTTAAATTACAATAAAAATGCATAATCAATTCGAATGAAAAACACATAACTAAAAATTTCATCAGTTGCAATATGGAGTTCATTTTGGTGAAGGTAAGACAATGTTCACAATGCAAGAAATCGAGTATTCTGCCAAGTAATGTTCGAGTAAAAAGTAGTTGGAAGGTCATGATTTTAAAATGAGAAATTAACACTGCTGCTTCAAATAAAAAATCCGCCGTTACACTTAAAACTTTCGATTTACGATAAACCATCCCATAACATAGCCTACCACCCCATTAATAGATCGGAACACATATTAAACGTCACATCGATTAGAGTTCACTAAGACGTTGGCTAACAATCACGAAATTTTTAGTACGGTAAGACAACAAATTTACAAAGTTCTCTAATAAACGACATGCAGTATTGCAGTAGTCCAACTAAGCTATTGAGGAGTTAAAAAATTAGAAATTCCCTAGGTTTTGAAGAGAGAATATTGAATTGCAGCAGACGTTTTGTTTACAGTTTTACACGATTCTGACAGACAATCACATTTTAAGAACGCTAGCAAACCAAACAATGTTTGTCGTCTGCAATAATTTGCCAGTACCAATGACATTGATTAAATGTTAAGATTTTACTGGCCCGTCGTACTTTTCAACTCACAAAAAAGTTTCAGCCGTCATAATCCATAAGCCGACATAACAAAAACTACACAATCTCACAACTTCGTATCAAATTTTTATCCATAAATTATTGGCATGGATACAATAACAAGTATGATTGTACAGAAATTGAACTTTATGCATAATACGTAATAAGTGCTGAAGTAACAGAAACAACGCAACGTGTGCATTGTGCTGATAGCCGGGAAGAACGCCCCTCTCTTCACATCTCACAACCATTGTTACTGGTTTGACATGCACAATGCTTAATGACAACAAATGCACAGTATTCAAAATGACAAAGATGGGATCAAACAATATGAACTTAGAATATGAGCATGCGGATGACAAAATTCTTTACATATTATATTCGTATTTAAAAAATTATTTGGAAATCAAACTGTTATTTGGAGTTTCACCAATTGAAAAGACAAGAATCACAGTACCCCAACAGTACACACTACCTATCAAACATTACTTCGAAAAAAAACATGGATAAGCTGCACAGCAATTCTTTGTAGAAATTAAATCGATAAAAATCTTACCACTAATAGAATAAGTTACATAAGTAACTTAATAAAGTACCGGTAATATTGCTTTTTTTTAAGGACAACAACTATATGCTCAAACATTGGCCTCACCTACACAAAACATCAGCAATTTGGCATTACGAGCAATGAGCATTTGGAAATTGCTAAAAACTGGCTTTTTAATGCAAAGCATTATGTTGGTAACAGCCAACTTGAAATTAGTTAACAATCTGTAAACAACTAAATTTCATCAAAAAATATCTGTTCAAATCATTTGCAACGCATTTTATCAACCCCTGTTGTTACAAAACGGCATTATAAATATAATCTACATTTATTAACAAACTGATCACAAATTGGACTAGCAACTTAATAAATGAATATTAGTATTACTATATGTACAAGCAGTCATTGAAAGGCAAGATACTAGGCTAGCATACATTTGAGGACAAGTTGTTGATGGCCGCAAGGCAATCCATAGCATCTGACACCATGTCTATGGGAGCAAGTTGCAAAGATGGTTGATTTTTTGTGTATGCATGATTTTGTTGTAAATCTAGTTTAAATTGGGGATCTTTACTCATGAATGAGGCCTTGGGCATTGAGGAATGTTTCACAAGCTTGTCTAAAAGTTCTCCTGGATGTTGAGCATTAGAGATTGATGGAGAAGTGTTTGTTGAAAACCCACTATCATAATCTGAATCATATCCAGAGTGCTCATTCTGCTCAATCAGCAAGTGAGTATCCGAAAGCACTGCTTTACTTTGCGTAGGATCCAATTCATGACATAAATAGATTACAGTGTCTGGCATTTCTTGTTCAACTGGCTTGTGGGATGTAGATGGTTTCTTACCATCTGGATAATTTGGATTTTTTGCACAAGTAACAAAGCTGTCAAAGCCAGAATCTTGAACAAATGCACCACAGCCACCATGCAATCTTTTAACAAAGACGTCAGATGAGTCAGAGAGTAACAATTCAGCAACTGCAGCTGTCTCTCTTTCACACGTATTTGATGGTTCTGATGCCATTCTATTCACATTAATTCCGTTTTGTTGCTTTTGATTGAATTCCAACAAAGACGATTGCATTTGATAGCCAGAACAAGAAAAATCACTTACAGAACTTTTTGGTCTATTAAAATCATTTGGATGTTTTGGTGCCATGTTCGATAGGACCATGGCATTTGAAATTTCTTCATTTATGATAGCACGAGTATTAATTTTAGCATGTGGATGTTTTAACACAGAAGATGTGCCAATGGGTTTTGGTGGTATCAAGTCTAAGTGAGTTGTCAATATTTCTGTGTCAGCAACAATGCGTGGAAGATCAGGCACAGATATTGTTTTGTGTTGCTCCAAATACCATTCCGGATTTTCTTTAACGTAAACACACATTTCACAAATTGACTTCTCAAGAGTTGGGCCAAATTTATTGATGTTGGGATCAAAGTAATGGTCAAATGCAATCTCATCTCTCCTCATTATCGCACCAGGCATGTACATTTCAATTCCTTTTAGCCGAAAATACAATTCTTCAAATTGTTTCATGAGCTTAAAATGAAAAACTGGTGATTCTTTGAAAACAATTGGAATGTCATCTACCGTGCAATAGTCAAAATATCCGAAGTAGTATTTTCCAATATTTCTATCTCTAAAAATATCTTTCTTGATACGCTTCAAAACAGGTGTAAACAAATCTTGCTCTACGGAGTCTAAACCATTGTATCTTTGCCATCTTCTACACGCTCCAGGAGACCAAATGACTATGACCTTATCAGCTTTTGTCAAACTGTCTTCCATCCATGTTGCCGGGTCTGCATATATTTCTTCTGTTTGGAACAATTCTGATGTCACATTAAACTCCAAATCTCCATGAAGAAAGTTAGCAAAATCTAAAACTGTTTTTTTATGTTTTGGATGATCATCGACAAAAATAATGAAAACATCAACGCGTTGCCTCCATTTTTCTTCAATTTCACCAAGTATTTTTGCAAATTTTGTCTCTTGTGCTTTGTTATGTTTAATTTTATTGTGATTGCCCTCATCTTTTCTAATCCATAGCCTGATTTGCATAACATCCCATTTCAAGCAACATCCAGCGACAAAAATAACCAAAATGATAAAAGCCAGCAATGGCAAAAGAACAACAACTGCAAGAGAAGGTGAACTGTCACCAGAAGGAATGCATTCAGTGAAGTTGAACATTTTTGTTCTTCGAAAGTTTATCTTTGTAGATACCACCGCTATAGAATAATTTCCATGAAGGCTATACTTTTCTGGCAGTACTGCAACAACTTTTGCTTGAGACGATTCAAAAGCTATTTCTTGAGCAGTATGAGGTGTTGCATCTGGATATTTCAATGAGTTTAGCAATGCATAACCTTTTCCAAAAAATGAAGGAAGATTATAGTAAAATTCTACAGAACGATTTTTGCAAGAAATATTCCCCAAAGACAAAACAAACTGATCTCTTTGCTTGCATTCATAAACATCTTTAAACCTTGAATCATCACACGATGGAATGGATATTTCTATCTTCAAAGCATTATCTGGTAAATTACCATAAGAACGAGGAAGGCTTTCAATCAATATAGAAACTGGTTCACTTTTGGAAACAATTGATGGAGTAAACTGTAATTTTGAAGATAATCCAAAACAATCATAGAAAAAAGTGGATAAGACATGCTGTTTGAAGTTGAGGGTTTTATTAAAGCAGAAGTATATAGACTGAAAATTATAACCTTGGTGGGGAAAACTTTTTGGGCCGAGGACAGAGATTGCATATCCATGTAAAGATTTAATAGATGCAACCTGAGTTGGATGCCAAGAAAAGTTTAAGGCTATTTTCTTAAAACCTCTGTGTTTCAAATCATCGACTAGATACCATTCTGGATCTTTTGGGATCCGTTTGGGAGCCCCTGCAATTGGAAGAAACTTGTCCTGCTTTTCAAAACCATTACAAATCCGAGTCTGAATGGTGCATGGAACAAGATGATACATGTTCAATTCTTCATCCGTATCTCTGCTAGTAGTGGAACAATCCTGGCTACATTGTTGTTGGCAATTAATCAGATGACAGCATATAAAAAGAAGCACAATATGAAGGTAGCATTTCATTTTAAGCATATTCACATTAATAGTAGATGACAATATCTGTAACACAATCATAACAGGCTATGAGTTACAAACACACTATTAAAATCACACAGATCTTTGTTACAGTCTTTCCCAGGTGACACAATGGGTTTCAACAGCATCAAGCATTGAAAACAAAAACAATTTGATTCATAAAATTTCAGTTCGACTGTTAGCCACTTGCTAAGAGTCTGATTGAACATTTTTCAACTTACGTTTTTTCATTTTTACTGCTTCCCCAAGGCAACAAAAGTTTTTCATCATTACGAATCAGCAAAAAGCGAAAAAAGCTTAGAATTACAGTCAGACAGCGGCAATAGAGGCGGACATTGACAAATGCAATCTATTTTGTCCCCTGAACACTTTTTCCTCGATTTTGTCCCCTGAAAAAATCGAAAGGTAAAATAGAACAAAGCCGAAGTCGCTGGGTCCGGAGTTTCCGCAAACATTTTAAAATTTTCTTCTTGAATTAATCATTGAATTTGTATGGGCCACCACAATATAAGAGAGATTTTTTCTTTGTAATTTTGTCTAAAAATGTTAGTTGGAAGTGAATAGATCATTGCAATGTGGCAGCTCGTGATCATTTGTAATGGAGGGGCTACAATCTTAATTCGATTTGTATATTGACCGGTAATGATCCTAAGAGTTTTAAAATATACCGCATGCAGGAAAAATCGATAAACTGTTAAGTACCGTAGCCTACACCCTACAACTTAGCTTTAAAACACTGTCTTTAACCTACGTTGTGTTACCAATGCTACTACAGCTAGAAAATTCGAATGCAATTGCGCCCCTCTGTCTTGCTTCTTTCCTGTTGCCATAGACTATGTCACGTCGTCACAATGAGCAAAAGTCATTCATAGGGCTATCATGCAATACAGCCCACAATTCAGGTTTTTATTGAAAAAACAACGCAATTTCGAATAGCGAAAGAAGGAAAACATAGTTAGAGTAAGCTAAACCACAATAATAAAACTGCAGTCTAGCATTGAAGAAAGTGAAGTTCGGTTAATTATGAAATGTTTGCGGCAACTCTGACCAGCGACTTCGGCTTTTTGAAACATTTGCAAAAACTCTGAACAGCGACTTGTAGGTGCTGATAGCACTGGTTAACACAACTTTTCTTGCATGGAGTTTTTCAATGGATTTAAGGTAATTTGGGGGCGCTGAATCCGAATCTGGTGTTAGTTTTTGCTCATTACATAACGTTTTTGAGATATGCAAACTTTTTTTAAATTGATATTTTTATCGATTTAAGTTATAAAATTTATGTTGCGTTTAAGCACCTGTAGCCGAAATGGAATAATGTTTGCCATGGGAGGCAGCTGTTCCCTTAAGAATGCTTTTCCAAAACTATTTTTGTGATTACACCCTTTTCGATCATTATTGATTGCAGTATACAAACACTAAATAAATGCAATACATTTGAAAAAGTACAATTTGAAGCATTGTGCTTATCACAGGTAAGGCACCACCGAAAAGCTTATTTTTTCTTAGTTATTTGTCTTTCTCACATAATTGAATTTGCAGATTTAAACTAAACATATGCAAGAAAAGGTAATGCTGTCACCTAAAAACCATTTGCATAGTGTTGCAAAAATCCAAAGCATCTCTTGGTACAAACAAACGCAGTTGTAACGTGTACCATGTAAACCCTACACAGGCACGCTAAGACATAAAAAATTTCCTTTTTGTAGCTGATCTCTTATGAACTGCATCAGGGACATCTTTCATCAAACCCCAGCAGTAATCTGCCATCATGTTGCAGTTCCATCGACCTTGGTAACGCTCTTCCATCACATTGATGTTCTGATGGAAACGCTCGCTCTCTTACGTCGCCAAGGTTCTCTGGAAACTCGCTCAGGTGGCTGTGCAAGTAGTGAACTTTAATGCTCATCCGACTCCCAAGTTCGTGCAGGCTGATGAGAAGCTCCTGCACCATCTCTCTGTAATTGTCAGCTTTCTTATTCCCAAGGAAGTTATGAACCACATTAGCAAATGCATTCCAAGCTCGAGCCTCAATGGTGGCCATGGTAGTCACGAAGTGCTGGTCCTTGAGCAACGTTCTAATTTGAGACCCATCAAATATCCCTTCTTTTTTTTCTCATAGCTAAGGCCAGGAGATTTTGAGCATATGTAGCCAAAACAGTCCCCAGAACGATCAAGTGCTTTGACAAACTGCTTCATTAGTCAAGTTTGATGTGTAATGGTGGTAGAGTGATCTTTTCCCGATCAACCAGCGGGTTGTTTATGATATTCTTATCTCCAGGTGTCATCGTATTTCTTGGTGGCCATTCTTTTCTTACCCAATGTTCTTCGTTGGCTCTACTATTCCAATAGCATAAAAAGCAAGGATACTTTGTGTGACTTCCTTGTTGTCCCAATAAGAAATTCACCATTTTAAGATCCACGCAGATCAACCACTGGTGATTGCAGTATTTTAATCTTTCTAGCACAACCTTGATGTTTGCGTAGTTCTCCTTCAGGGAGACAGAGTGTCCTATAGGTATGGATCCATACTTGTTCCCATTATGGAGCAAGACACATTTTAGGCTTCTTTTCGAGCTATGTCTCCAGTCACTTGAATGATATGCAGGTAAACCCATAGAAAGAAGAAGCCCCTCAACATCTGTGCAGTGAACAAGTTGACTGTTTGAGTGGAAGTACTTTCTCAATTTGGCCTCTCTGTCCCGATAAAATGAAACGCTTGTACTGATTTTGAGAAGATGTTTCTCCTGTAGCCTGGAAGCCAGCAGTTAGCAGATTGCTTTGGCAAATTTAAATCTCGGATAAGATTGTTTAATTCTGGCTGGCTATACAGAGAAATTCAATCAGCATCCCATGCCTCATGTGCTTTATCCTCTTCTTCTCCATAAGAACTGGATGAAGGCGTGGAAGAAGTCAACTCATCAGAGTCTGGGAGATCGGTGAAAATGGGTACGGGTATTTCATCACTGTGGGAAACCGGTCGCATAGCAGATGGTATGCTGGGGTATTGCAAGTGATGCTTGTTTTTCTTAAGAAATCCCTTGACGTTTACAAGGCAGAAGTAGCAGTCATCTACGTGGTTTTGCGGTTCTCTCCAAACCATTGGCACACCAAATTTGAGTTTGCATTTTTTTCTTGAGACCGGGACCTCAGTGTTTAGACACAAGTTGTGCAGACTTGATGAGGCACCCAATTTTTGTCCTGGTCACCAAGTGGTACTCCGAAATAAGCAAGGTATACTCTTTTGATGTTACATCTTTGAGTTTGTAAAGTGAAGCAACCACAGATATATATAACAGAAAATATCAGGGTCATTGCAACACTTCCTTCGCTTGGAAATCATAGCTTAGTGGCCTGTGTGTGGTGTCAAACTCGTGAGTGTATGAGCAACTTTTACGTAATTCATCAATATACAACATGTAGATTGCAAAAAAACGTGATGTGATGGAGTAAATCTGAGCTCAGATTCGGATTCAGCACCCCAAAATTACCCTAAATCATTTCTCAATGCCCATGCAAAAAAAAAAATTTTTGTTGACCAGTGATAGCTAACGATCAAAAAGCTGAAAGAGTAGCCTATCAGTTCACATTAGAAAATTACACTGCAATCAACTCTAATGTAATTAAAGTTAATAATTAATTTCATTCGGTTTAGTGGTAATAATATAACTGCAGTCTAGCAATGAGAGGTGAAATGTTTGCGGCAACTCTGACGGAGCTGGTATACAAGTCCCCCACCCCTTGGTAACTCATGACAAAGACAGGACTCAACCAAACATATAGGGTAAAACTACTTTACCTTTGCTTTACTGTTCACACACTTCAATCCACATGTTTTGGTCAATTCCTCTTTGTCATAAGTTGCCAAGGGGGGGGGGGGACTTGTATACCAGCTCCAATTTTTTCAGGGTATGAAGTGTTCACTGTTCAGGGTACGAAATAAGTTGCACCCGGCATCAACTACCGTACTCTAAAAGTAGAGCACTATTGCTACTGCGACAATATGCCAAAAGAGCAGCGCCGCTACTGTACTTGCTGCCAGTCTATGAAAAGTGATATAGTGGATTGGCGGTACCCCTACTTGGACCAAGAGTACGGTAGTAGGCCTACACGCTACTTCTATGTAGAGCTCGACCGATATATTGGTCAGCCGATCTGTATCGGCCGATATCAGGTGTAGCCGATATATTGTATCGGCTATTTTTCGCCGATAAACATCGGCCAGCAAAAGCACACTCAAAACCAGCGCCTTTAGAAGAAACACAAGTTGCTCAAACGTACTTGCATAGCATGAACAATTGTTGCGAGACTATAATTTGCCGCCCATTCTAGTGCGCGCATCTAGAAAATGTTAATACTGTATCCCTTAGCTTCCATTCAAGCAGAAAAACATTCGAGTTTTACGTTGCTTTAACGATTGATGACATTGAATCAGTGTAACAAAGGTGAATTTTTTGCTAAGTAAGAATCGATAGGGGTACCGGTGTACTTCTACACTAACCACGCACGACTTATTTCAAGTCTTACGTCACAATGTCTAGCTTTGATCTCCGAGTGATATTGATAAGGCAAGGTTCGTTACAAAATTAGATCATACGAGTAGGCTATCACAGCAAAATGCAGCAAAATTTGTCAAGTTTTGGTATTACAGTAAGAAAGAAAAGGCCCAGGGAAAATTAACTTTCGCTCACATGACATGCAAAAATAAACCCAAAGAAAAAAGCCTAGTGAAACTTTGCACAGAAGAAAATAGTAGCGTCATTGTAAAAGTTTCGTGCCCAGAGCTTTGTGAAGCCACACGACCTTGTTCGGTGGAAGTTAATCAGTTATGCGGCGTATTAAGCAGCTACAAGGCGCTTTGACTCTTCAAGCGCACGTCGTTGGTCCGATGAAAGCCTGTCAGAGTGACTTCGCTGAAATTTTAAAAAGCCCTCTAAACCGTAGCTATAGTTCTCAAATGGTGAAGAATTATCAAGATAAAGTGATTAAGCATGACGATCGACACTAAAACTAGTATGTCCGCCGTGAGACTTAATTTGTCCACCGTGAGACTTAATTTGTCCGCCGAGATAGCTGCTCAGACCAGACACGTTTGTCTGCCGTCAACAAAAACGAATTCCGAGGCCTGGATGCGTTTCTGGTGTCAGAAATAGGCACAGCACGTGGCTATGATTTAGACCGGTTTTGCTGTGTGAACATTGAGAGAATAAATATCAATTACAGCAACCAATGCAGGCCTCAAAATTTGTACTTTTTTCCGGCGGTCAAGCATGTCCTACCAGACTGGCCCTTTCAGCGGACATTTAATATCTCAACCGGACATATTTTTTGTTTATTTCTATCTCTAGAAATTCTATTTCTATCAGTATCAGCGTGAATAAGGTCGCCACATTCGCCTAAGCACGTGCGGAACCCAGCTGAGACTTGCTTCTCTGTGACGTTTCTTTTTAACAAACGATCAATGTAACGCAATAATCTTCATTGTTAAAATTAGAATACATATCCTGCCGAAAAGTTCAGACAACTTTATTTCAAGGCAACATTGCAAGGCGTTGAAACGATGTAAAAATGGCTACTTTTGCCATCAGCTCGTTAACCACGCCACTCTAATGTGATCTTTAAAGCAATTGCCTGTACTATTATTGTTTCAGCTCGGTAGTTGTTTGCGTTAAACAAACAATTGTAACAATTCAAATTAAAAATATATTTTTGCTGCATTAGCTCTATTTTTGTCAAGAATTTTGCGGCGGTCATTTAAGACCGCCCAATGAGTCAACTTCGGCAGACATTTGAGGTCATTCCGGAGGTCATGACCGCAGGATATTTCGTGGCCTGCAATGCATAAACTTTCTTGGACTGATTTGTTGCTTAATAACTTTGTTGGTAACAAATTTTTCGTAGTTGATATATATCGGCCGATATATATCGGTATCGGCCTAAAAATTTCATAAATATCGGTATCGGCCTGAAAAAGTGATATCAGTCGAGCTCTACCGACCATAACTTCTATGCACTACTTTTGTCTAAAACTGACAGTAAAAAACCCGTTAAAATGTTTAAATGTTAACACCAAGTTAAAATGACCTTGAAAACGAATGATATCATGTTTCAGGACCTAACCATATTCGTCTACACTGCCATTGCAAATTCAAATTGCAATGTAATTGAAAATGAAAACCAGGGTTGTCAGACAGCTTTTGAGAAAAAGAGCCAAACAATGTCGAAAAAAGGGCCAAACTGGGTAAAAAACAGCCAAATTATTCCATAACGTTAATAACGTTGTTAATAATACATATTTATTTATTTGGATTTTGTTTCAGACACAAGTAGAATTGGTCCATAGGATACAAACACATAAAGAAAACAAAATACAACACCACACAGAGAACGAGTAGCAGCTATCAATACTACACAAATATTAACCACAAGTTTCAGGCTGGAGAGCACGATGCTGGAAGAAAGCAGGTTGATAATAACACTCGGAATTCATCAAATGCTGAATCCACGTATTCAATGTGTTAAAGCAGCGATCAGTAAATTGATATATGAGGCATTCCATTATAATTCAACAAATCCAAATAACCACTAAGTCTTCAATTTTGATGACTAAAGCATATGTCATAGTATGCGAAAAATGCATCTCAGCAAAAAAAAAATTTTGAAAATTGGACAAGTGGTTTTCGAGATATCGCGTTCTGAAGTTTTGTGGCTGTCACTAGGTGGCGCTGTTGATGTTCCCAATGTTTTTTGATTTTAGGGTTATATTTGAGGTAGAAAGTTGGTTGAAGTGTCTATTCCACCATTTTTCATGATGCAGAATTCAAAAATGATGTCAATTTCAGTCTACAAGAATTACCTAAGCCAGTGGTTCCCAACCGGGGGGAATTCCCCACTAGGGGGAAATTTTGCAGTTTTCAGGGGAGAATTTGGTTTTAGGATTGTAAACCGTTTTAAGCCTAGTAAGTTGGCCAAGACTAGAGCGTTAAGGAGGAAATTATTATTAGATTAACGCCAGATTATTATTCAAGCCACTGTGCAGTGCACTGACATGGATGCAGACCATCACGTAGGCCTACTTGTGTTTCATTCAAATACTCGATGGCTTTCTAGACAAAACGTAACCAAGCGAGTGCTTGAGCTCAAAGACTAGTTTAAATTATTTTTTGATCCTTTAAATAAAATTGGAATTTGTTTCATTGCTGAATGATGACAGATGGATTAGATTCCTTGCTTATTTGGTTCATATGTTCAGTCCATTGAATAAACTAAATCTGAAAATGTAAGGAAAAAACACCAATATAATGGTGTTTATTCAATCGCCATCTCCGTTCAAAGCAGATTGCGCATCAACATGGGTTATCTGTATCCATGAGTCATTGACATATGGATACCATGTGATCGTGAATTCACAAACTGTAGGCTACTGCTTCCTTCTGGCTCAAGGCAGGTTGGAAGAGAGCAATTGATTTATGTCACTGTCATTAGGAGATTGTCTTAAGGTACTAGAAGGCTCTGCTGTCCTGGTCGCGGGAGGACTACGTTTTGTCTGGCCTCTACCTTTCGACCACCCTGGCTTAAGTGGCCCTTCCGAGAGCAGATGACAGTACCGTACCGCTCAGAATCATTTAAAGATGCTTTGGAAGCTTTCACCAGCAAGCTTGATAATTGAAGGAGAAAAGTTAGAATGAACAATTGAACATGTCACTATGTTTAAAGAATTATCATCGGTACTGGTTGTTGACGGCAAAGAACAAGTTCTTCCAGAGTTGGAAAAGAATTGATTTTGCAACATCCCACAGCAGCATTAGAACTAGAATTCATTCAATATTTTCCTGAAATTTATGATGATGATCTTGATTTAAAAAAAATTCATTCCCATTGTTGATGGAAAAACTTCCCGATGCATGGCAGGATGAATTTTTAGAACTCAAAACGGATTCTTGCAAGAGACTTATTCTGAGAAAAATCAATCACTGGATTTGGGCGATTAATGTGTAATTCCTATTCCAAAGTGGCAGAGAAGTATCCTTCCATTTGCTCCCACTTATCTATGCGAATCAGGTTTTTCAACTCTTGCAAATGAAAACAAAACAGAGAAACAGATTAGACGTGGAGAATGATATTCGTTGTGCTCTTTCCAATACTCTTCCAGCATTCATGAGTTATCGAAACAAAAAATCATAAGCTTCACACAGACTATTAAATGCAATAACTCTTAACTTTTGAATGTATTCTTTGAATAAAATACTTTTCAGCAACTTTCTTCATTAATTAAATTGTTTTAGTATGAAAAGGAATATTAGGCCTACAGGCTAAAAAGCTTATTACTAGTGAAAGTGTAGTTTATTTTCCAAGACTTAGATTATAATAAAATATTAATGTAAACGAGTTTTTAACAAACTAAATTTATAGGGGGGGAATTTGAATTTACATATCGACAAAAAGGGTCCACTGGATAAAAAAGGTTGGGAACCACTGACCTAAGGAGTTGTGTGGCATTTAAAAAAAATTGGGGGGCCAAATGCCAACCCCCAAATTTCCATGTGGGTAACAAGATATCCCAAATTTTTTTTTTGTTCTTTAAAGTTTCTTGCGTATACTTCATGATAATATCATATAGTGTTTATTTATGAGACTTTTGTCCTTTTTTCACAATGCAACCTTTTATCAAAGACTTGCATGAGAAGTTATATATATGATCTATTAATGCAATATTTGAATGATGCGTGCTTATGATGTCACAATAACAAATTACAGATTTTCCCAAAAAACTTTTTTCATTTTGAAAATTGCTCAAGAAAACCAGCCCTTGTTTCAAAATTGCAGTCAAATTTTGTTTTCCCGGGCAATTTTCACAATAAAAACAAGTTTTTTGGGGAAATCTGTAATTTGTTATTGTGACATCATAAGCAAGCATCATTCAAATATTGCATTAATAGATCTTTGATATACGGTAAGGTTGCATTGTGCAAAAAGGACAAAAGTCTCATAAAAAAATATTATACTATCATGAAGCATATGCAAGAAACTTTCAAGAACAGAATTTTTTTCGGGATATCTCGTTACCCACATGACAATTTGAGGGTTGGCATTTGGTCCCCAAATTTTTTAAATGCCCCATAACTCCTTAGCTAATGCTTTTAAACTAAAATTGAGACCATTTTTGAATTCTGCATTATGAAAAATGGTGAAATAGACACTTCAACCAACTTTCTACCCCAAATATAACCCTAAAATCAAAAAACATTGGGAACATCAACAGCGCCACCTAGTGACAGCCAAAAAATTTCAAAACGCGATATCTCAAAAACCACTTGTCCAATTTTCAAAATTTTTTTTTGCCCAAGTTCAAATTTTGAAAACAACAAAATATATCAAAACGAACACCTTTTGAAACTTAGTGGTTACATTTCTTTCTAAAATTTGTTGAATTATAATGGAATGCCTCATATACTTTTACGAAGGAGAGCATGAAACGTCGTAAATTTGTTAGTTACCATCACAGAGCTTATACTTATACGTCTCGGAAGATGAAATATAAATCTATAGCTGTTATTATACGCTACACGTAGACGATTGATTCTGTAAGAAAAATATTTACACCACAGCTGAGAACCATACATTGGCATACAGTAGGATCGAAATAGTACGTTTTTGACAACTTGGTAGAACACCTGGAGAATCTTGCTCTCAGCATATTGCCAGAGCAGTAAAGTGACCGGAGCTGTCTTTTCATGTCTTCATCATCAGACAGCATGTTGTTAATCACAATGCCCAAGTATTTTACTGTCGTTTCAAAACGAATACATTCATCACCCAGATAAACAAACGGTTGGAAATCAAGTTTTAAGAACTTGGTTTTAAACATAACTCCAACAGTTTTATTACAATTAAATATAATGTCATGCAACCGGAATGGCCCGATTCGGTGAGTCCGATTCGGTGAGTCCGATTCGGTGAGTCCGATTCGGAGAGTCCGATTCGGTGAGTCCGATCCCTTAACGGGGGATTTTTTCAATTTTGTTTTTTAATTATTGGGTACCGTGGCCTAATTATCATTGCCGTTTTAGGGTTAGGGGTTAGGAGTTAAGGGTTAGGAGTTAGGGTTAGGGGTTAGAGGTTAGGAACTCACCGAATCAGACTCACCGAATCGGACTCACCGAATCGGACTCACCGAATAGTAGCAGACCCTCATGCAACATAGCATACTGCTGGCACACATCAATAATTCTTTGCAGGCCCTTAATACTGGGTGCAAAACAACATACATCATCTGCATAAATAATGTGATTAAAGCAAGAATTCCTAACATACGGTAGCATCGTACGGCAAGGTTATTCAACTCACACGACAAATCATTCATGTACAAAGCAAAAAAATATGGACTTAATACACCACCCTGTCTCACCCCATTAGACACATGGAATGGCTGAGAGAACTGATCTCCCCACTTTACTGTCATACATTGATTGGCGTACCAGAATAACAATAGACGTACAAACAATATGGGAACAGACCGTTCAATCAGCTTTGAGAACAGCAAAGAGTGATTCACTCTGTCAAACGCTTTGGACGAGTCTAAAAATACAGAATACACAGGGGTTAACGTTAACAACGTCAATAAAATCAATCATTTTATTTTTCGTCATTAACGCGTCCGGGACGAAAAAGATACTAACTACAAAAATCGATATAAACCTACCAGCACGTTTTTGTTTTGTTTTATTATCTTTATCCTGCATTGCGGGAAAGCGGACTTGAGCGCTGTGGGTGCTGGTTAAGCATCGGCCGCCTTGGTCAGTGACGTTATAAAAATGTGTGACGTCATGCAAAAAAACGCAACTACTTTTAGAAAGGGTGCAAAAACGCGGAATAGAAGTAAAAGCGGAAAGGCTATTGATTTTTAAATATTTGTAGTGAATAGTGCCTCCAGCTTTCTCATTTCTGCTTAAAGGACGATGCTTCATCTACCCGAATGAATTAATTGCCAAGGCGATTCGATCATTGTTCATCATCAGCCGCCACCCGTTTGCTGTGATCGGTGAATAGTGCCTCCACCAAATATGCTGTCATTTCTGCTTAAAGCACGATGCTTCATCTACCCGAATGAATTAATTGCCAAGGCGATTCGATCATTGTTCATCATAAGCCGCCCACAGTTTGCTGTGATCGGTGAATAGTGCCTCCACCAAATATGCTGTAGCTTTCTCATTTCTGCGCGGATTTGAGAAATTTTCCCATCGTTGGAAAGCACGATACTGCATCCATCCGAATTCATTGGTGGCAAGACTAAAGTATGCATTATATTGATCTAGCGCTAACTTTAACTTTACTATTTTGTACCAACTCTCAGCAATTCAATTTTTACAATAAAAATACCAAACCAACACAAATTAAAAGAGTATGTCTTGCTTTATTCACCTAACAACTTTCACGTTTATATGTTATCTACAAAACGAGCAATCGTTGTTCAAACGTAACCGCTCGACGAAGCTTTTTTCAAATGCATTTTTCAAGGCGATTCGATCGTGGTTCAGTATAAGCCGCCCACAGTTTGCTGTGATCGATGAATACTGCCTCCACCAAGTATGCTGTAGCTTTCTCATTTCTGCTCGGATTTTAACAATTTTACTATCGTTGGATGGCATTATACTTCATCTACCCAAATGGTTTAATTGCCAATCTAAAGTATGCATTATATTGATCTAGCGTTAACTTAAACTTTACTATTTTGTACCAATTCTCAGCAATTCATTTTTTACAATAAAAATATCAAACCAACACAAATTAAAAGAGTATGTCTTGCTTTATTCACCTAACAACTTTCACGTTTATATATTATCTACAAAACGAGAAATCGTTGTTCAAACGTAACCGCTCGACGAAGCTTTTTTCCAATGCATTTTTCAAGGCGATTCGATCGTGGTTCAGTATAAGCCGCCCACAGTTTGATGTGATCAGTGAATAGTGCCTCCACCAAATATGCTGTAGCTTTCTCATTTCTGCTCGGATTCTAACAATTTTCCTATCGTTGGAAAGCATGATGCCTCATCTACCCGAATGATTTAATTTACAGTCTAAAGTAGGCATTATATTTATGTAGCGCTAACTTAAACTTTACTATTTTGTACCAATTCTTAGCAATTCAATTTTTAAAATAAAAATATCAAACCAACACAAATTAAAAGAGTATGTCTTGGTTTATTAACCTAACAACTTTCACGTTTATATGTTATCTACAAAACGAGAAATCGTTGTTCAAACGTAACCGCTCGACCAAGCTTTTTACCAAAACAATGCAAACACAAAGCGATAAATTACGAAATTTAAAAGTACGATGTGCTTTATTTTTGTATTACCGTGATTCTCAAACTGTAGCCTACCTCGCGACGTTCTGGTGCGTCGTTTGAAATATCAAACGACATCGTAAGAAGGTTTGGTTTCTTGACTAAAAAAATCACATAAATGAGTTAAATCTTTTAATAAGACGATGTTGGCTGTGTTCAACTTAATTCTTTTGAGACAGCAGATTGTTGATAAATGCTTAACGTAGAAATTAAAAAATGAAATAGAAAATTTTTTATCAGCAATTTATGAGCGACGTATAAATTGAGTCCACCAGCACTCACAGTTTTGCCATGACTGTGATTACAACAAAATATTAATTGAAATGAAAAAAAGAGAAATTTTTTGGTAACGGTCGCAAAAATTCTATTAATTTTTCATAAAATTCATAGAAAAACATTGCATTAGCATGTAGTTCACTGATTTTTGATCCTGTGTGCCAAATATAGATCATATGTTATCAATTGTCATAATTGCATAGCGATTTCAGCAAATTCTTGTGTGTCGCTTCGAAAATTATGAAATATTTGATTCCATTAGGAAACACGATATACCAAAATTTCAGATAAAAATGTTTTAGAGGTCTGCGACCACTGCGAGGCACCAAACGAGGTTCGCCAAGACAAAAAGGTTGAGAACTACTGATCTACTCTTTGCTTTCGTCCTGGGCGGTTTGCATTGCCAATTTCTTTTAAAGACGCTTAAATGCTAGCCATATACCATAGGAATCCCTTGGACGAGAATTTGTAGTTCCAAACAAGCGAGCTTCTAAGAAGGGTACGAGGGGACAGTTAGCACGGCCCTAATTCTAACCTAATTGGGTACCATTAACACAGGCCATTAGTGTTGTCAGTTGTCACACATATTTCGTTTTACTGCAACATCTCCTTACAATGCCCTAACGTAAAGGATTCATAGAATTTTCGGTATGATGTGTTTGATAATTATTCAAATGGCAAACCGTATCGTGGCCAGAGGTGAGCAGTAGCGCACTGCTTTTTTCCCAATGTAGGGGTTGCGGACAGGCGCTACTTTGGCTTCAGTTGTACGTCCTCAATTAGCTACTTTCTAATTTAAAGTAGAGAATAATAAATCGTTTTAGAGATTTTACATTGACTGTTTGATTAATTATTTTTGATTTGATTTACTGATTTTTGATTAAAGTGTTAGTGAATTTGCTCAATGTACACTTGCAAAACTAAGATTGGTTGTTATTGCTATTTTTTTTTTGAAATGTTTGAAGGTACGCCGAATGACAATAAGACCAAGCACATTCATCCAACATGTCTGGAATAATTAAAAATGTTCAAGCAAGATTCAATTAAAGGGAATTAGTAAACACTTTTTGCCTATTATCTGCTTATGGATATCATTGCTTAAGTCTGTTTGGAGTTCATGGTGTTGTCCAAATGTCATATCACTTTCGGAGTAATTGATGTTATAATAGTGAAGTTTAAGTTAGCAGATAAATATACTGTATACCTTGGACATGCAACCAATTGATTCGGGTAGATGCAGTATCGTGCTTTCCAACGTCAGTAAAATTGTCAAAAAAGCTTCATCGAGCGGTTACGTTTGAATAACGATTGCTCTTTTTGTGGATTAGATATAAACGTGAA
This sequence comes from Aplidium turbinatum, assembly GCF_918807975.1. Classification (NCBI taxonomy): domain Eukaryota; kingdom Metazoa; phylum Chordata; class Ascidiacea; order Aplousobranchia; family Polyclinidae; genus Aplidium; species Aplidium turbinatum. The sequence continues at coordinate 40,393,643 of NC_137473.1, forward strand.
AGTTAACAGATGAATAAAAGAAGACATTTGTGTTGGTTCGGTATTTTTATTGTAAAAAATGAATTGCTGAGAATTGGTACAAAATAGTAAAGTTTAAGTTAGCGCTACATAAATATAATGCATACTTTAGACTGGCAATTAAACCATTCGGGTAGATGAAGCATAATGCCATCCAACGATAGTAAAATTGTTAAAATCCGAGCAGAAATGAGAAAGCTACAGCATATTTGGTGGAGGCAGTATTCACTGATCACAGCAAACTGTGGGCGGCTTATACTGAACCACGATCGAATCGCCTTGAAAAATGCATTTGAAAAAAGCTTCGTCGAGCGGTTACGTTTGAACAACGATTTCTCGTTTTGTGGATTAGATATAAATGTGAAAGTTAACATATGAATAAACCAAGACATGCTCTTTTAATTTGTGTTGGTTTGATATTTTTATTGTAAAAAAAGAATTGCTGAGAATTGGTACAAAATAGTAAAGTTTAAGTTAGCGCTACATAAATAAAATGCCTACTTTAGACTGGCAATTAATCCATTCGGGTAGATGAAGCATCATGTCATCCAACGATAGGAAAATTGTTAGAATCCGAATAGAAATGAGAAAGCTACAGCATATTTGGTGGAGGCACTATTCACCGATCACAGCAAACTGTGGGCGGCTTATAATGAACACTTGAAATTGATCGCTTTGTGTTTGCATTGTTTTGGTAAAAAGCTTCGTCGAGCGGTTACGTTTGAACAACGATTGCTCGTTTTGTAGATAACATATAAACGTGAAAGTTGTTAGGTTAATAAACCAAGACATACTCTTTTAATTTGTGTTGGTTTGGTATTTTTATTTAAAAAATTGAATTGCTAAGAATTGGTACAAAATAGTAAAGTTTAAGTTAGCGCTACATAAATATAATGCATACTTTAGACTGGAAATTAATTCATTCGGGTAGATGCAGCATCATGCTTTCCAACGATGGGAAAATTGTTAAAATCCGAGCAGAAATGAGAAAGCTACAGCATATTTGGTGGAGGCACTATTCACCGATCACAGCAAACTGTGGGCGGCTTATAATGAACACTCGAAATTGATCGCTTTGTGTTTGCATTGTTTTGGTAAAAAGCTTCGTCGAGCGGTTACGTTTGAACAACGATTGCTCGTTTTGTGGATTAGATATAAATGTGAAAGTTAACATATGATTGAAGCAAGACATACTCTTTTAATTTGTGTTGGTTTGATATTTTTATTGTAAAAAATGAATTGCTGAGAATTGGTACAAAATAGTAAAGTTTAAGTTAGCGCTACATAAATATAATGCCTACTTTAGACTGGCAATTAATCCATTCGGGTAGATGAAGCATCATGTCATCCAACGATAGGAAAATTGTTAGAATCCGAACAGAAATGAGAAAGCTACAGCATATTTGGTGGAGGCACTATTCACCGATCACAGCAAACTGTGGGCGGCTTATAATGAACACTTGAAATTGATCGCTTTGTGTTTGCATTGTTTTGATAAAAAGCTTCGTCGAGCGGTTACGTTTGAACAACGATTGCTCGTTTTGTAGATAACATATAAACGTGAAAGTTGTTAGGTTAATAAACCAAGACATACTCTTTCAATTTGTGTTGGTTTGATATTTTTATTTTAAAAATTGAATTGCTAAGAATTGGTACAAAATAGTAAAGTTTAAGTTAGCGCTACATAAATATAATGCCTACTTTAGACTGTAAATTAAATCATTCGGGTAGATGAGGCATCATGCTTTCCAACGATAGGAAAATTGTTAAAATCCGAGCAGAAATGAGAAAGCTACAGCATATTTGGTGGAGGCACTATTCACTGATCACATCAAACTGTGGGCGGCTTATAATGAACACTCGAAATTGATCGCTTTGTGTTTGCATTGTTTTGGTAAAAAGCTTCGTCGAGCGGTTACGTTTGAACAACGATTGCTCGTTTTGTGGATTAGATATAAATGTGAAAGTTAACATATGATTGAAGCAAGACATACTCTTTTAATTTGTGTTGGTTTGGTACTTTTATTGTAAAAAATGAGATGCTGAGAATTGGTACAAAATAGTAAAGTTTAAGTTAGCGCTGCATAAATATAATGCATACTTTGGACTGACAATTAATCCATTCGGGTAGGTGAGGCATCATGCTTTCCAACGATAGTAAAATTGTTAAAATCCGAGCAGAAATGAGAAAGCTACAGCATATTTGGTGGAGGCAGTATTCACTGATCACAGCAAACTGTGGGCGGCTTATACTGAACCACGATCGAATCGCCTTGAAAAATGCATTGGAAAAAAGCTTCGTCGAGCGGTTACGTTTGAACAACGATTGTTCGTTTTGTGGATTAGATATAAATGTGAAAGTTAACATATCATTAAACCAAGACTTACTCTTTTAATTTGTGTTGGTTTGATATTTTTATTGTAAAAAATGAATTGCTGAGAATTGGTACAAAATAGTAAAGTTTAAGTTAGCGCTACATAAACATAATGCATACTTTAGACTAGCAATTAATCCATTCGGGGTGGGGCATCATGCTTTCCAACGATAGGAATATTGTTAAAATCCGCGCAGAAATGAGAAAGCTACAGCATATTTGGTGGAGGCAGTATTCATCGATCACATGAAACTGTGGGCGGCTTATACTGAACCACGATCGAATCGCCTTGAAAAATGCATTGGAAAAAAGCTTCGTCGAGCGGTTACATTTGAACAACGATTGCTCGTTTTGTGGATTAGATATAAATGTGAAAGTTAACATATGAATAAACCAAGACATATTCTTTTAATTTGTGTTGGTTTGGTATTTTTATATAAAAAATGAATTGCTGAGAATTGGTACAAAATGGTAAAGTTTAAGTTAGCGCTACATAAATATAATGTCTACTTTAGATTGGCAATTAAACCATTGGGGTAGATGAAGCATAATGCCATCCAACGATAGTAAAATTGTTAGAATCCGAGCAGAAATGAGAAAGCTACAGCATACTTGGTGGAGACACTATTCACCGATCACAGCAAACTGTGGGCGGCTTATACTGAACCACGATCGAATCGCCTTGAAAAATGCATTGGAAAAAAGCTTCGTCGAGCGGTTACGTTTGAACAACGATTTCTCGTTTTGTAGATAACATATAAACGTAAAAGTTGTTAGGTTAATAAACCAAGACATACTCTTTTAATTTGTGTTGGTTTGGTGTTTTTATTGTAAAAATTGAATTGCTAAGAATTGGTACAAAATAGTAAAGTTTAAGTTAGCGCTACATAAATATAATGCATAATTTAGACTGGCAATTAATCCATTCGGGTAGATGAGGCATTATGCTTTTCAACGATAGTAAAATTGTTAGAATCCGAGCAGAAATGAGAAAGCTACAGCATACTTGGTGGAGACACTATTCACCGATCACAGCAAACTGTGGGCGGCTTATACTGAACCACGATCGAATCGCCTTGAAAAATGCATTGGAAAAAAGCTTCGTCGAGCGGTTACGTTTGAACAACGATTTCTCGTTTTGTAGATAACATATAAACGTAAAAGTTATTAGGTTAATAAACCAAGACATACTCTTTTAATTTGTGTTGGTTTGGTGTTTTTATTGTAAAAATTGAATTGCTAAGAATTGGTACAAAATGGTAAAGTTTAAGTTAGCGCTACATAAATATAATGCATAATTTAGACTGGCAATTAATCCATTCGGGTAGATGAGGCATTATGCTTTTCAACGATAGTAAAATTGCTAATATCCGAGCAGAAATGAGAAAGCTACAGCATATTTGGTGGAGGCACTATTCACTGATCACATCAAACTGTGGGCGCCTTATGATGAACAATGATCGAATCGCCTTGGCAATTAATTCATTCGGGTAGATGAAGCATCGTGCTTTCCAACGATCTAAGCAGAAATGAGAAAGCTGGAGGCACTATAAGCAGAAATGAGAAAGCTGGAGGCACTTTTCCCTACAAATATTTAAAAATCAATAGCCATTCCGCTTTTTTTTCTATTACGCGTTTTTGCACCCTTCCTAAAAGTAGTTGCGTTTTTTTGCAAAACGTCACATATTTTTATGACGTCACGGGCCAAGGCGGCCGATGCTTAACCAGCACCAAAAATAAATAGCACGTTAACGAACGGGAAAAGGTGGCAAAACCTTGAAAGGTTTAAAACGTGCCTGAATGAAAAATTATGTAGTAGGCTATATATCAGTAGTTAGCACGGCCACAAAACCCAAAAAAAACAAATAATAAAAAATAAAACAAAAACAGAGAGAAGCACACATGTAGGGGAAGTGCGGGACCGATGGGACACGGGGACCGAAGGGACAGCGCGATATCTTGCCCCCTAGTGAATAATTTTTGGCAATATTAATGTTGGACACGAGATATGTATCTCGTGTTGCGCACGTGAAAGGAAAAGGATCTTGCTCAACTGTGTAAGCAATGGCGGCAAAATATTAATTTTAAGACCCTAAAGTAAATGTTAGCTATACGATTAAAAAAAATCTGTAGAAAATATCAGAAATAACATTGATTGACAATAAAGTTGTTTTAAATCAGTTATGTAAGAAGCAAGGTTTGCATTACTAAGGAGTTTCAGATGTCAACAGTATGGACCGCAAAAAATATTTCTCAAAATGGCTGATTGCGGGACCGATGGGACAAGTTGTCCCATCGGTCCCTTATAGGTTTTTCATTTGTATTTTTTAGAAATATGCCTACATTTAAGAAAAGAAAGTCTGAAAGAGGTTTGTTTTCTGAAAGTACACTAAATGATGCTTTATCTGATATAAAAGAAGGGAAATTAACCATAAGAAGTGCTGCTAATTTGTATGGTATACCCAAATCTACTCTCCATCGTTATTGCAAATCCTCATTAGAAGATGCAAGGGTTTCCAAGTTGTCTGTTGTCACAACTCAAGTAAGCTTTAGGCTATAGTATACTACAATACAGATTGCATTTTCTAGATTTGTTTATGCTGTACGGTAGTTGGAGCATCATAAATGGACTAATGGCCTAATCTTGTTCTTTGCAAATTTTTTTCACAAATTGTACTTTCGTGTAGAATAGGCCTGTAGCTTACCAATTTAACGATTGATGCTGTGACCATTCATTACCGCAGGTTATTGTTATTAAATATTCAATTGCTTGTTTTACAGATTTTCACCAAAGAGGAAGAAAAAACTTTGAAAAAGTACTTGATCGATTCGGCCAAGACATTCTATGGTCTTGACAAATCGCAGGCAAAACGTTTGGCCTACGAATTTGCAGTTGTTAAGAAAAAAAAAATTCCAGAGTCGTGGAAAAATAATGAAAAGGCTGGCGAAGATGGCTCCGTGGTTTCCGTAAACGAGTTGGTGGGATCAGTTTAAGGAAAACTGAGTCAACTAGTTTAGCAAGAGCGATGTCCTTTAACCCATGTAATGTAAAACTGTTTTTTGAAAATCTGAAAACCCTGTTTGATCGAAAAAAAATTTCTGCTGTTAATATTTGGAATTTGGATGAAACTGGAGTTAATACTGTACCTAACTCCAGACAAGTTTTGTGCCAAACTGGTATGAGACAAGTTGGCCAAATTCGATCTGCTGAACGGGGTGTGAACGTCACCGTTTGTTGCTGTATTAATGCCACTGGTGCTTATATTCCCCCGGCTTTCCTCTTTCCTAGGGTCAATTTTAAAAGTGAAATGCTACGTGGAGCACCTCCGGGAAGTCTGGGATTGGCCAATCGTAGCGGTTCAAGCTCAGAAGAAGAGGAAGTGAAGCTCATGGATTCTGAGGATGATTCCAGTGAAGTGTTTACTGACTCGTCAGATTCGGTTTGTGAAGAGTCAGTCTCAGAAGTGCATGTTGGTGATTTTGTGATTGCCAAAGTTCATGCTACAGGCCGAAATGGCAAGCCAAAACATTTTATTGGAAAAATATGTAATGGTCCAGACGATGACAATGACTGGGAAATAAGTTTTTTGGAGAGGTCGCGAAAGATCAAAAACGGTTTTGTCTTTCCAAACAATGAGGATGTTGCTTCAATTTCTCAAAAAGATATAGTAAAAAAATTATCCTTGCCACAACCAGTTTCTACAACAACACGCCTAAGCGGCATTCTACGTTTCTCAGAGAATGTTTCGTCTGTATAGACAATCTACACATGGATATTGCAATTGCTTGAGAACAATAACAAAAGAACTTGACCTTTCATGTTGATCTTTCACTTTTAATGTAAATAAACCAATTTCAGTTCTTACAATCATCTTTTTGTACTTCTTTTGTGCAATTATAGATGTGTCCCATCGGTCCCATAACACTGTCCCATCGGTCCCATAGGTATGGGACCCATGGGACAACCAACAACATTGATAAAATTTCGAATAACTCAATAACTAATTATAACATTTCAATAATTTTTGCATAATACCTCGTAAGTCTCTGGATCTACAAACTATGAAAAAATGGAAGACGTAGCATTTATATTGGAGTCGTTATTAACAAATGAAAAAACCTGTCCCATGGGTCCCGCACCTACCCTAGTAATGAATGACAGCCTAATGAAAAGTGTTGTGGATTGAATTTGCCAGTTCCAATATTGATGTGGATGAGCAGTCATAATAATAATAATAATAATAGGATGGAGAAAGAAAACCGAACATAAAAGAAACCCATCCACTCGAATCTTTGGCATTGGCATATTTATAAAATACACAAAGCACTGTCTAAAAAATCGTAATAACACTTTTCAGTGTCAATTTCCGAAAGATGTTTATTTAAATAGCTAGTTTGATAGTATGTGCCAACCAAGCCTGCAACCAGGGAGGGGCATTGGGGGCATTTGCCCCCCCAAAATTTTTTGAAAAATTTTTAAGCGTTCTATGCAGTATGAAATGTACTATAAATAGACGTACGTCGTACACGTACAGCCAGGGCCGGATTTACCAATAGGCTAGGCAGGCTGAAGCCTAGGGTCTCAACGTCCAGGGGCCTCGAAATTCGAGTTCGAAGTTTGTAATTCTTTTAAAAACTTGACAAGTTTAAACCCTACCTAAAGTATATACTGTATACAGTATATCAAGCTTTTCAGAGTAGAAAATTCTATACACAACTGGTTTCAACCACGTTGTAAACAGTCATTATTACGTCGTTGCATCATAATAAAGGCAATTATTACGCGCATTCTGCTGGAAGCTTCTATATCAGTGGTTCTCAACCGGGGGTCCGCGGACCCCAAGGGGTCCGTGAAGCGATTTCCGGGGGTCCGCGAAAGTTTCCGAGTTTTCAACATGACGGATAAATTAAGAAATTTAAAAATTGTTTGTGCTTTGTTTATGTATTAGCCTACACTGATTCTTAAACTGTAAGTCGCAACGCACTGGTGCGTCGTTTGAAATTGCAAAGGACATTGCACAAAGGTTTGGTTTCTTAACTAAAATATCATATAAATTACTGAAACCTTTTAATAAGGCTATGTTGGCTATGTTCAACTAAATTCTTTTAAGACAACAGATTGTTGATCAATGATTAATTTAGAAATACAAACGTTAGTCAGCAGTTTATCACCACTCACGGTTTTGCAGTGACTGTGATTATAACGAATTAATATTGATTCCAAATGAAAAAAGGAAGAAATTCTTTGTAACAGTCGCAAGTATTTTATTAACTTTTGATAAAAGTTATAGAAAAACATCAAATGAGCATATAGCTTACCGATGTTTGATCCTGTGTGCCAACATATAGCTCATAAGTCATAACATAATTTCGTCAATCTCATCAATCGTCAAGTGCGTTGCGAATTCAGCAAATTCTTTTAAGTGTGTTGCTTTGAAACTTATGTAACATATGATTCCATAAGGAAACGCGATATACCAAAATTTCAAATTGAAATTTTTAGGGGTCCGCGACCGCTTCGAAGACATCAAAAGGGGTCCACCAAGACAAAAAGGTTGAGAACCACTGTTCTATATTAAAGAACCGTAGTCTTCTCTGCAAAAAACAGTATCGGTAGTTGACATCAGGGCTGCCACTCCTAGTGGTTTTCCACTAGACCTAGTGGTTTTTGAAATAATCTAGTGGTTTTCTTGGAGAATCTAGTGTTTTTTTTAATTTTGAGAGTGGCAGCATCAACTTTCCTTCTGTTGTTAACAAAGAAGATTTAGATGATTTGCAAGAAGAATAGGGAGCTTTGCCTCAAGCATGCAATGCTCTCCATGATAGTGATAACCTTAGCCCACCAGAGTTTTGGCTAAAAATGGAAATGGACAACCAATAAATTCCTTTATCCCTATGCTCGACGCACGTGAAGCCAATGTAAGAAGAATAGCTAATGTGTATAGTGACATTGCAGAAATGTTCCTCTTTCTTGCTAATCTGAAAGCAACTAAGGTAGAAATAGTACGAGGCGTAGAACTTTTAAAGGAAGCGTAGGGGAAGGTCGGGTTAGTTGAGCCACTGGGTTAGTTGATCCACCCCTTTTAATTCTTAAATGTGGTGTGGTAACCACATTTTATCATCACGTGATCTTAAAGTTTCACAATGCGTGGTCTCCCGTCTGGTTTGAGTGGACGATTGATATTATATGTGGTGCTGAAGTTAAAAAGTTGTGTTTTGACCTCGGAAAGTAGATTTTTAAAATAGATGTATGTCCAATAATATTTTTTTATACTTAGTTACTGAGACAGTTTCATTTAATTTGTTTGGTAGCTTACCAAACAAGCTACTTACTGAATAAAAACCGGCATAGTGTGCCATGAAGTTTTGCTGTAATTTTAACATTTTCATGGCGGTATAGTTAAGGTGTTAGTTGAGCCACTGCTTTCGGTGTTATAGTTGAGCCAGTGTAAAAAGGGCGTTATAATGCTTACGATACCTCCACACACCTTACATAGATTGCAGCCGTTGGATAAGTCTGTTTACGGTCCAATAAATCTCTTTGAACTACATAAAACTCAACAAAGGCACATAAACTCGGTCAAGCTTTAATGAAATTAAAAAAGAGGGGGTTTGCGACACTTTTTAACCTTAAATGGGCGTAAAGTCCACAAGGGATCCACGTAAAGCAGATACTTAAAGCATCTAAATATAGTGAAAAAATATTTGAATCAATTTTAAGATATTAACGTCTACCCTTTAAAGTACGTGTTAATTTGAAGAGAAGGAGACATTATTTGTGGTCTCTGTTAAAGAAGGACCTTTAGTGCAAACTAGCACACGTTAAAATTATTTGGATTATTGAAAAGCTTTAATGAAATGGTGTTATTTGGATGCCGTAGCAATACCTTAATTATTTGATGTATACGTTGAGTTACGAGCGACTCTTGGAACAATAATATTGTTAACCTGTTTTCATACATTGATATTATCACTTTAAATATAAACTAAGGCTTGGAAAAGAAACGTGGTTAAATTTGTGTTTTCAAAAATAATAAATGAGGCTCAACTAACCCCAGTCTGTGGTGTTAGTTGAGCCATTTGACTACTAGTTTTTAAACACCTGTGGACCCGGTTGTCGTCGTTCGATAAGGCTTGTATTTCCTACAAATATTGTTTAATATACCTAGAAGGTAGAGCACTGTGAATGAAGAAATAAAAGCAACTCATAAAAAAAAAAATGCAAAAAGTGGCTCAACTAACCCGACCTTCCCAAGTTCCCCTATCTAGAAGATGTTGACCCGAAACTTACTGATGAACTTCTACATTTTCATTTGTACGTGAGACAAACACAAAACCAAGAGCAATCTATAATTTCCTTGTCTCATGGAGACCTTTATGAAGTTATGTGCAAGGAAAAAATTAACACTGCCTTTCCTAATGTGGAAGCAATATTAAGACTGTTTCTAAGCTTAATGGTCACTAACTGCTCAGGAGAGAGATCTTTCTCAAGGCTCAAAAGCATAAAAAATAAACTGAGATCGACAATGTCTCAAGAAAGGTTGTCCGCACTGAGCAATAAGAGTGACAAACTTAAACAGATAAATTTTGATGAACTTTTGCATGATTTTGCTTTGACGAAAGCTAGAAAAAAAAATTGGTAGCCTAGTCTTACTCTATTTGATGGCTGTAACTATTTCTTATGTCCTCGTAAATAAACTGTACAATAACGGTTGTTTGATCAAAGAAATTAAAAGCAAAACTGCCTTAACTAAATTTTTATTCTTTTAATTAAAAATTTGTACTCATGAATGTGGAAAATGAAAAGAACGAAGAGTTTAATGCACTCATATTTTTAACATTAAGCAATGACATGTGATGTTGTTTAGAGAGAAATTCTGAGCTCAAAAATAGGGAGGGGCCTCACAAATGGAATAGCCTAGGGCCTCTCATGGTCTAAATCCGGCCCTGCGTACAGCCATACTGTAGAGTGTAGACTATCGAAACCGAAAGTAGGCTACGCTGGTTGGAAGCCATGCTAACGAATTTGTTCGATAAATTAGGCTGGCATCTTCATTATCTGTTTCGTTAGCGTAGCTTATACATAATGTCAGCATCCATTATCACCATAAAAAGCATTTAAGAACAACTAAATAATTCGAGATCAAAAGCAGCTGCGATAGCGTGGTAAATAAGCTACTCAGTTGGGCTTAGGCATTTGTAAATACGTCACATAGAAACATTTGTATCACAATTTCACAAAAAATTGCCTTGCTCTATGATTGAGCAGATCGAAGGCTGAAGCGCATTTTGAAGTTAAACTGTTACAGTAACAAGCGGCATGGCAAATAAACAGAATTCTATATTGAGTTTTTTTCCAAAACGAAGAAAAATTGATAACTCAGTCGAAAAATCGATAACTCAGATAGTCTCTAGATGCAATAACAATACTTAGGAAAGCTGGTCGCCAATCAATGAGAGCAAACTACGAGACAAATAATCCGGAAGATTTCTATTGTCAATCTGTATACATACCGCATGTAGATGGCCTTCTACAAGAATTGCAAGGAAGATTTCATGAGCATTTTAAAACAGCTGCCCAAATTCAACTCATTGTGCCTAGAAATGTCGCTTCAACAAGGTATAGTGACATTGACAATACAGTACAATTTTACAAAGGAGACATTGACTGCGAAGCCATGATAGATGAAGTTGCCAGGTGGAAAACTAAGTGGGAACGAATTCTTGAAAGTGAAAGGCCAGCAAGTGCGATTAATGCGGTGTCAGCAATAGAATCCCAAAAAGAGTTTTATCCAAACATTTACAAACTCTTGATAATTTTGGCTACACTTCCAGTCACAACTGCTTCTGCAGAAAGAACATTTAGCTGTCTACGACGCTTGAAAAGTTACCTTAGAAGCACTATGGGGCAGGACAGGCTTTCTGGACTAGCTCTCATGCAAATCCATCGTACTCAAATTCCAAGCGCGGAATTGGTGTTAAACGAACTTGCCAAATCAAGTAGAAAGTTAGACATTATGCTCTAAATTAAAATGTCATTTTGCATTTGCAAAGTCAACTTCTGTGGGCTTACAAACATAAAAACTTGTCACTTTGCTCCTCAAAGGGAGGCCAGATTTGGCCCCCCCCTCATATTTCCTTTAATTATTTGAAGCACAGTAACGCCATGCACTTGGTTTTTCTTGACTTTTCCTAAAATTGCCAGGCGGATCTGATGATATTAAATTTGATGCTAAAAGTTGTGTAGTTTTCTTGTAAATTCAAGATTTTGGTGAATTTTTGCTATTTCTAGCTCACTTCCAGCAAAGCGTGAAATGGATTACATTGCGATGACAAGCCATAAGCTCATAATTGCTTCGTGCATCGATATGCGCGAGCAGAGAGAAGCATCCTCTTGCTTTCTTTTGTTTGGTTTGACCTCAATAATACAAAGCGCGTTATTTCTTATGCTACAAAGAAAAGCCAGTGATCGCAAAGCTGTTAATTAGAAACAATAATAGCAAACGTTTTTTGCGTTATCAGCTCTACAAAGAAGAATAGCAATCCACGATCAAAATAGTAGGCTATGGAGGCCACAAACTATTCAAAACAGTTGTTTCAAGCAGATAATATTCATTGACGAATAAAAAACGTTACAATAAGAAATCTTCTCTTGGATAAAGACACGAAAACCTGGTTTCGAAATAAACGTTCTATGGAAATGCTCTCATTGACAAAACTTGCAATTGAGGAAATGTATCACTGCAAATGCTTTTGGGAGAAGCCGGAGAAATGGCGTTTTTGCAAACAGTAATTGTGAGATACACTCAAAAGTATGAGATAGGCTCCATTTACACATATCAGCTAACTCGATGGCGTCCCTTCAATGCTTTATGTCGCCTACTTGTTGTTATGTCCTGTATTTTTGTTTCACAGTGCACTGTGTTTTGTTCCAAAAAGCGCAAAATAAAGATGATAATGCCTCATCTACATTACAAAATATTTTGTAATGTAGGCCTACAAACAAAATGTACAATGTACACAACGTACATTACAAAATATTTTGTACTGTAGACGAGGCATAAAGTTAGGCGTCACATAAGACAAACAACAAATCAGCTTTCTTCATCATTGATTCAACATCTGAATACGTTGCGCCAATGTATAAGAGGCCGGCTATTGTGAAGACCCGCCATTTATAAACGATCCAATTATACCAAAAGTGGGAGAAACTAGTGGATCAAAGAATGAATAAACAATGCTGAGAAAACTAAATCTAAGTGACGAACAATACCGATGTCTTCATTTATCTTGGAAAAATGCTGCCTAAACTTATCAACAAAAAATACCGTAAATAACGGCAAGGATCCCGAAAGCAGAATTTGCTCGACTTTGGCATGAATTTAGTCAGACATCTACAGTAATAATTCCACACATACAATAAACGGGCTCTCAACTGCTGTAAGATACATAATAATCAACCTGGTTCTGGGCAATTTGTGTAACAGTTTAGGGGAAGACACTACTTGAAATGATGCACCACACAAAAGATTTTCAATGAAGACTGAGTCTAAAAACCGATGTGGATTGTGCTGCACAATAACTTCAAGTTTAGGACAGAAGAGGCAGAAAATATCACGATAAAAATAAAGACCTTGTGGGAAATTTTCGAGAATCATAACACGATGCAAATACCATAAACGCTTAGTTTGCATGCTGCTCTAAGCTGGCCGGCAACTGCAAAGGTAGACAATAGCCTACAGGCAGTTTATAATTCGATAACAGCGCAATAAACATTATAAATACGTAAATCGACAATTTTCTTTTACAAACGTTTTACGTCTAATAGTAAATTTTCCCCCAACAATTTTTTGTGAAGCACTTGCAAACCACGGTTTTGTAAAATCATTCATCATTATTATTTTTTACTTCTCGGATATTGTAAAACGTCATCAGCAAAATCACAAAAAAAATTTCATTACTTCAATGTAGTAGGCCTAAGAATTTTTTATAGAATTGTAGCCGGTCGTTTCAACAAAGAAGCCATTTTTTAGTAATATAAAGTTATGGAAAATAATTTGCAATCCTGCAAATGGTTGGAAAGAATCTAGGAAATTTTCTCACAATCTGGCACAAAATGATTATGTTTATTGTATCTCTGTAAAATTTTTTACGACAAACTTTGAAGCTTCATTATAATCATTTTTATCTTTGAAGTCAAAAGTTATTTTTTTTTTTTTGGCCAGAAACATAATCACTGCCTTGCTGATGTTGTCGCTTTTACGCGTATTTTTAGTGCTTCAAACAATAAGGACCCAGTCAGCAATCCAGTCCTTTTACATTGATTCAACATTTGTAAACGTTAAATTTATGTAGATTTGCTGACTGTGGGTAATTTCACATTTCCTTTGTTTACGCATGTTCCTCAATTCGCTGTTGCATTATTTCGACGCTGGCGGACTAAAAATGTATTTTCAAATTGATTGACACAATCTTCAATAAAAAGTGAGCTTCGAACTTAGCTTTGTTGATGTAAATGCTGTATTTTTTGTTGATGTAATTTATGAGTCATGTTTATAAACACCCGTAAGCGAAATGACTTATGATGTGGCCTGCATGATATTGGTGATGCGACTTGACACAAATCCACAATTTCAAAAGCACCTAATTTGAACTTAGAAATTTCAGATAATTTCAACAACATGTTCAATTGTCTTCTCTCTACTAAAAATATTCATACTACAAACTCAATTGTAGACCTAAAATACACAAACGAAGATGTAAACAGCTATTCAAGCAGGCTAAGCTGTTACTTATGAAAAATTTGGTTCCATAAAACTAGAAGCTAGCCATGAGTTTCGGAATGCATTAGTTTAGGATAAAAATGTAAGACAACAAACGCAGTTTTGATTTTTTTTCAAATTCGTGTAACAATGTTACTCTGATTGTAACTATTTTAGAATCAGTGAGTAGCTTACAATAAGATTTGGTCGCAAGTCGTAAATTCTAATCAATGCAATGATTCGGCACACCGCACACACACTTCGTGCGTTCGATCGAGCTCTTTGTTATTTAGAAGTTTGCATGAAATCGGATTAGCACGGTAATTAAATAGCGGCAAGTTAAATCAAAATTGTCGTTTTTGGGTACCTTTGCAAAAATTGAAATATCAAGTTTAACATATAAAATTTTAAAATAATGACTTTTCAAACTTATAGACAAATGATTTGCTTTCACACCAGTGCAACTTCTGTTGAAGAAGCATCAGCGGATAACACGTAACAGCTGATTGAATTTGATCCAAAAACGGCCCCCCCTTGAGCAGTTAACTTCCAAAAAAACGTTGAAAAGCAAAGGGTTAAACGAACTTGCCAAATCAAGTAGAAAGTTAGACATTATGCTCTAAATTAAAATGTCATTTTGCATTTGCAAAGTCAACTTCTGTGGGCTTACAAACATAAAAACTTGTTGAGCCAACAAAATGTTTCAGGATTGCAATTTGTAATTACCGTGTTGAGTTTATTCATATGTATCTGTTTGTTTATGTTGATGTAAATATATGTTATTGATTAATTTATGACTCCAGTCGTGCCAATGCAGTTCTTAGCCTACAGATGTTGTATTTTATTTGTAATCGACTGAACACATTACTGTATTATCGTAATTTTCTTCCTTGGGTAGTCATAGCTAAATGAGAAAAGGATACAAAGGCTAGTTTCCTTTAATGCTGTACTAAACAAAATCGTGATTGACATAAGTTATGACCACTGAACCGTAACATGGTAGTGCCACACACTCTGTCAATGGGCGTGGACATTAACATAAAAATGTCACAATACATCATTTTAATGTTTGTTCTTTGATAAAAATTAAATGCCCACCCCCGAAAATATTTGCTGGTTGCGGGCCTGGTGCCAACTGCTTCCAAAAAGAGCCAAATATTGAAAACAAAGGGCCAAGGGGCCAAACAATTTTTTTTTAAAATGATACATTTTTCCACTTCAAATTGAAAAGTAGCGGGTGGAGGAAGTACAACTAAAGTTTCTCTCCGCCACATTGAGAAAAAAGTAGTTTACTACTGCAGCTACTACTCTAACAAGAATTTAGCGTCACTACCGCTAACAAAAAAATAGCACACTACTGCCCACCTCTGAATAACAGAGAAAGAGAGAGAAAACTTTTATTTCGTCTGTTACGAAAATAACACGGTACAATTATACACAATATGAATAAATAGCACCATAGCAATCTAGATACCACAACAGACAGGAAGCAGTGAAAGACTAGATCAGTCATCACTCATCAAGTCAGCTGTTTCCCTGTTCTTAATGTGACAATTGTAGTGAAAATCCTACGTTTTTTCCGCATTTCAAATAAAAAAGTATGTTTTTTTATGATTTTGATTGATATTGCAACATTACACCAAGAGACCTTCCTTACAGCCTCCCAATGACGCGTGACGTGGAAAACAAACCACTCCATGAACTGAAATCATAGTAGTGAAGCACAGTTTTTGAACGTTTTGATTGTTATTTTGATCAATCGCTCTTTTTAGTCGTACATTTTGTACTAAAAGTAGCCTACTTTATTGACTGAGTATTACAATTAAGTTATCTAGTTTTCAGAAAAATTTGAAATTACTGCAGGGCCTTAGCCCATGGGCTTAATTGCCGCCGGCACATTGCTATACCCTACTGCACGGGCCCACTGAACAAAAGGACCTCGCATGGAGAAATTTTATTTTCAAATATTTCAGTTAACAACTAAAGTCGGTAGCCTGAACTTGTTATTATTTCGGAATCAACACTTAGGCCTATAATATTTTCGTGCAGCATTTCCGTTTATTACTTAATGTTTTTGGCCTACCTTGGCCTATGCTTAGGATTACTCCAGTTTTATAGCCACTAAATGCTTGTAGGCTACAGTATTTGGTTTGGCTTCTTTTGCACCTATGGAACTAATATCTTGATACCAAATCAAACAACATTTGTATTTTTTGAAATTATTACTTTTTGTTGAAATAGGAACAGTCACTAGGGATTAGGGAACAGAGATGTACGTATACGCCGCAAGTATGCGGCGTAGACATTTTGTTTACGCTAACGCTTGCGGCCACATTTTTTTGGATAGTTTGCGCTTGAGGTTACGCCGTAAAGTTTTCGTGGTTTTTTAGCGCATAGCGTCAACGCATACTTTTTAATGTATTTTTTTCGCTACAACACACCAATACCTTCTAGCGCTGCAGTTGAAAGAATGTTTTCAATTGGCAAAGACTTATTGGAACCAAAACGCAGCAAAATGTCAGATGAACACTTTCAGATACTTGTGTTTTTTTGTGGAAATTCAAAATAAAACTTGTTTGTTTCGAGTGGTTTATACCGTGTGAATGTTTGGCACCTAGCAAACAAAATTAGTTTACGCTAGTGTATGCGCTGACGCCGCCAAGTTTTTTTACAAGTTGTGTTGACGCATACGGCGTATGGTTTTTCGAACGTTTGCGTTAACGCGGACGGCGTCAACACTTTTTGTATGCGCGCACATCACTGCTAGGGAATGGGATGGGATGGAATGGAATGGAAGATGGAATGGAATGGAAGACAGATTTGGGGATGGAAAATGTCAAGGATGGAAAGGAATGGAAGATCTTGATGATGGGATGGAAGACAATCTTTCATCCTTCCATCTCAATTCCATCATTAACTTTCTAATGCTTTATCAAGACATGCAAAATATTAGGCCTACGTTGCTTGCTGAAATAATTCGAACGGTACGTAAGCTAATCCTTAGGAAAATAGTGCTGTTAAATTTTTAGCTTAAATTTAGCTTATGGTTTTTAGATTTATTTGTGGCATATTCAACGCGGTGGTCACAGCGGTAAATCATAATCTCTTCGTGGGAAAATTGTAACATAAGATTTCAGGATCCGTTCGTCTATGTAATGACCGAAAAAGAAACACTCCTTTGAAACGTCTATTCAAAAAGTGTATTTCTGTAAAATTAGCCCGCGGCTATCGAAAATGGGGTGCAACGCAATACACCACTAAAAACTTGTCACTACAACAAACTACTTAGATAAAAACGGAACTTTCGTCCAGCTAGCAAGCACTAAGAAAACAGTTAAATTTGCGACCAACTTCCAAGTAACAATTTTACGAATGGTCAGAATACATTTCAATATCTCAAACTCACGTACGCAGTTATGTGACTGTTCCAGACAATTGTTCACCTAATCAAACGTCATATAAAAACCGTTCAGGTCTACTGAATCTTAGCGTATTACGTCATGGAATTTTTCCTAAAAATGAGCCAAAATTGCACCATCGTTCGTAAGACTTGTGTCAAACCTGTTTAAACATGAAACATTGGATCACCACCTTTGAACACCTGATAGAATTGCGTGACAATGTCTTTCATTATTGCGTCACAGTTAATGTTTACGTGAGTTTGAGATATCGCAAATTATTCTAGTCATTTTTAAAATTGTTGCTTGAAGAGGTTGGTCGCATGTTTAACTGGTTTGCTTAGTGCTTGTCAGCTGGACGAAAATTTCCGTCTTTTATCTAAGTAGTTTGTTGTATTGACAAGTTTTTAGTGGTGTACGGTGTTGCATCCCAATTTCGACAGCCAGGTGGCTAATTTTACAGAAATACAATTCTCGAATAGACGTTTCCTGAAGAGTGTTTCTTTTCGGTCATTACATAGACGAACGGATCTGGGAATCTTATGTTACAATTTTCCCACGAAGAGATTATGGTTTACCGCTGTGACCATAAAAAATAAAAGACGTTACTCTGTCTAGTGTTTGGTGCAGAAGCAAAAGAAAATTAAAGACATTTCTTTTCAGTTGGTACTGATGAACTTCAAGCTAAAAATTAAAGGCGTTTCTTTGTTGGTTCTGAAGGAAAACAACTTTGACATTCATTGGCAAGAAAGAAGATTAAAGACAATCCACCTGTGCTTGAAGATTCAAGTGAACGAATCCAAGCAAGTTTTGTGGAACTTTAGGACTTCAATTACCCGTACAATTACGGTATTGTGCATTTAAATTTTTTTTGTATTTTTAAGGTCTTTGCAGTTGTTGTATTTCCAGACGTTTAATATAAAATAAACAATAATAATTGTAGCGATAGCCAACCAAGTGAGAAAACCATTTACCTCTTGTTACTTACTGATTCAGTGTATAAAAGCAACGCAATATATAGTAAGAAAGAAACGCAAAACAATCAACTAAGGAACGTGGTACAGAACGCTCAATTGATTACACGCGCAGTGCGGTAGTAATCAATTCCAACGTCTGTACCAGAAAACGCTGAACTGTGATTATGTAGTGACGCTGGTCACGAGTTACATATATTCAACGTAAATAAAATGACGACTATAACAGCAGTTAAGATTTTTATAACTTAATATTTTGTGTGTTTGTGTAACTTAATTTTTTAATTGTTAAATTTAGCCCCAACATTTAATATGTCTACACTCGGTGGCGACAGGGACTCGACCGCCGTCGACTCGACTGAGTTTAAGCCTGATGATGTTCTTTGCGGTCGGGCAGGCCATTCTGGGAAGGGACCCAATAACGATGAGGCTAAGTCAGTTCGAGAGGCCCGGCATCTTAGAAGGGATATTTTAACTCAAATTGGGGAACTTTCTGTAGCCCTAGGTTCTTTGAGTGATAAGCAGGAACTGTTAATTTTTAGATCTAACTTATCTACTTTAGAAGAGGAATTACGGCATTTCCATGCTCTTTTGAGTAAAATTTTTAACTCTGCAATCTTGGCAGAACTTCGTGATAGGGTAGATCCCGAATTTAACTCGTTAAAAAATAACTTCGAACAAAAAGTAAGTGAGTTCTCAGATATGTTGGATGCTGACAAACATCCTGAGGATAGCGCCTCAAATGTAAGCACTAGGATGTCTAAAAGCTCGTCACGGATAGTTGCACAAATTAACCTGCAGTTAAGACGAGAGGAGCTCCAGATACAAGCCGAGGCCGAAGCGAGAGCTGCTGAGGCCGCCACGAGAGCTGCTGAGGCCGCCGCGAGAGCTGAGGCTGTCGCGAAAGCCGAAACGAGAGCTGCTGAGTTCGCACTCAAAGACGCACAGTTGAGGGCTGAACAACGTAAAGAGGTAGCTTTAGCTGAATATCGATCAGAGTTGGGCTCCCGGCGTAGTTCTAAGAAGGGCTCTTCTAGGCATTCCAGAAATGAACATCAATCGCAGTTTAATTTACATAACCTTTTCCAGACGCCTGTTCAATCTGTAAGTGGACCAGTACAATCCACATGTTTTCAAACTTTTTCAGGAGGTCTCGGGGCCGCAGCTAAGGATCTTCCGAAGGATCTAAAGCCAAAGCCTGCGAATTTTAGCCGAACTCTTCCCCCAGAGCGTACAGGTCACGGGGCCGCTGATAGCAGTAATGCTTTGCCCCCTTCACAGTTTTCTGCGCCGCTAGTTTTTGATCGCCCAGCTACACGTAATTTGGATGGCTGTGAGAGGCGTATCGCGTCTCCTGATTTTAACGTGTGTGAGGATCGTGATCGGGCTGTGCATGTGACTGAGCTCCCTCAGCCCCTTAAGGGATATAGCTTGTCTTCTCCCGCTAAATCGAGTTCTCAACAGCAGGATTGCTTTTTTGAATACCAAAATAGTAGGACGTTTTTCGATAAGGCGGCCTTGATTGGTTACGATGGTAATAATATGCCATTTGTCTTCTTTAAAAATCGTATTACGGCCTTGATGGCAGCTTCTCCCTTTAAGGGGACTCGTTTGACTTTGTTACAAGCAGCTTGTGTTAGAACAGCTGCGCAAACGATTGCTAATTTGGTTTCCGACACTCCTGGCTTGTCAGAGGAAGACAGGATAGAAATGTCGTTAGCTCGCTTGTCCCAACGTTTTGGAGTTCGTGGAGGTCTTTTCGCCGAACAGGAAATTTGAAAGTATCGCTATGGTAGCAAATTGAATTCAATCTCTTCCAGTGATTTGAAAGAGTTTAAAGATGAATTGTCGCAGTGTTTGCTTTACGCGCAAGCTTATGGTCAGCGTGATAAATTAGAAGGACGTTTTGTTTTGGATTTGGCTAAGCGACTCCCGTTTGACGCTAAGCAGCGTTATTTTGACTTTTTAGGTGATCAGTATGGTGGCACTGAGGAGCCTACTTTTCAGAGTTTGTTTGAATTTGTAGTACGGGAGGAAACGCGCAAGTTGACTGATTTTAGCATTATGCTAATGGGCGATTCTGGTGAGTCGCAGCAATTTAAAAAGTTTGGCAAAGGAAAATTGCCTTCTTGTCCGGTTAGGCAGACGTCGGTAAAACCCCATCATAATGTGATTTCAGAGAGTTCGCAGTACTCGACTGCTGTTGGCGCACCGCGCGGTGGTGTTGCCAGACGTAAAAACCTACCGGCATGCATTTGTTGTTCGTCACATGGTCAAGTTGAATATCATTTTTTGTCTAATTGTAAAGA
This sequence comes from Aplidium turbinatum, assembly GCF_918807975.1. NCBI lineage: Eukaryota > Metazoa > Chordata > Ascidiacea > Aplousobranchia > Polyclinidae > Aplidium > Aplidium turbinatum. The sequence continues at coordinate 40,414,479 of NC_137473.1, forward strand.
ATTTTTGCGCTTGACACCTAAAGATCGGAGAGATGTCATTGTGAAAGCTGGCAAATGCTTAAATTGTTTGCGCCAGCATATGGTTAGGGATTGCGTTCATGCAAACAACTGTCGTAAGTGTGGCCCTAACAACGATAGGAAACACTATTTTCTTCTGCATGATTTTTATGTGACGTCACGTGATTCTCTGGATTCGATTGGCAAAGATGATGCTGGTGCCAGAGTTCCTGTGCGTAATGTTAAGATTGGAAATGTTAAAGCAGCTTTTAACCGCGTTACTGCTGCTCGTGTTTTGAATCCAATAACTGGTAAATCGAAGTTGATGTATTGTCAGCATGATCCTGGTTCGCAGTTGACATTTGTTTCGAGTGATTTGGTCTGCGAACTTGGCGTTAAACCGTATGATAAAGCGTCGTTTAAAATGGATACTCTGGCTGGTCAGAAACCTACTTGTGCTAACCTTGTTAAACTCAACATCCAGTCGTTAGAGACGAATGAACTGTTTTGTGATATAACCTCGGTGGTTAACCCAGCTTAGGCTGAGGATGTTAAAACTTTACCGCATAAACAAGATTTAAGTGGTTTCCGTCATTTTCATGACGTGAATATGTTTCATTTGAATGATTGTAGTACTGTAGATGTACTGATTGGCAACGACAACGCTTATTTGATGTGGGCAAAAAAAGAACGTGTTGGTGAAAATCGTAGTGAACCGCATGCTTTACTCACTCCCCTCGGTTGGTTGGCTTGTGGTGGTAAGTCACCCTTAGTTGAAAGCGTTGCTAATGTGTGCAGAGTGCAGACGTCTTCAGAGTCGGATGTCATCTCTGGCTTTCAGCGTAAAATTGAGTCTCGTGATATGGAAATAGCAGACCTGAACAAAGTCATTCAGGATTTGACGTTGCAAAATGAACCTTGTGAATTGTCTCGCAATGACATTTTGGCTAGAGAACTTGTTGAACCGAATATTGAGTTGAAAGATGGTCGATTTGAGATACCTGTTCCGTTGAAGGAAGATATTGATCTACCTAACAATTTTGTGTTGGCGTCAGATAGAGCTGCTGCTTTAAGGAAGAAGGCTTTAAAACAACCTGAACTTTGTGATTTCCTTACTGACACCATGAAGGATCTTAAATCTAATGGCTATATTGAGCGTGCTGGTGAAGCAGAAAATGTAAAGGGATTTGAATGGTATTTACCATACTTTGTGAGGTCACAATTAAAAAAGCGCATTGTTTACGATGGCAAGTCTGAATTTCGAGGAACTTGTGTTAATGATGTAATGTTTTCGGGTCCTGACTTGTTAAACCCTCTGGTAGATGTCTTGGCTAGATTTCGGCTTGGTAGATTTGGTTTCGTGGCCGATATGACTAAGTACTTTTTTCACATTTTGGACTCTTCAATACGTAACCCAATTTTATTGAACTGCTTACGTACACAGGCAGTGCTGTTCGGATCGTGAACGAACGCCCTTTCCCAAGTAGCAAAGATTGGCGTCTAGCCAGCTCCACGCTAGCGAAGTTATTGGCGACGCGCCAGCGATAATCGCCATCCAGCCGCCACCGATCTGCTCATCGTATAGCCGGCGTAACGCTGGCGAAATTCGACAATAAAGTCGGCTGTGCGTAAGCGCCTCGATCGCGAAAGTCGCTCAAGTCAGTTAACGGCGCGCTGTCTGTACGCCAACGAATTTCGCTAAACTTACTGGCACGTTTTTGCGGCTGCGCGCGCTGTCGCTGGACTGACGAATGTCGCCCTGCTGAATCCCTTTTTTTCGGCCACCATCAGCAGCTGTTGTTTGCGAAATTATCAAAACAAAACACTAAAACTTTTTGAAGCATTTTGTGTATTAATTGTCTTTTTGTGGTTAAAGCGAGACGCAATTCAAAAATGTAAAACAACGAAAACAATGACGATTTTTAATACACTGTCCATTTTCGTAACACAATGCTAAAAAATGTGTTTCCGTAATTAATGAATGGCGGTTTTTCTGATCATTTGTAATACAAATAACAAAACAATTTACAAGTCCAATCCATGTGAGAGCAAAGCTAAAGACTATAAATATGAGCTGTTAAGTGAATTTTGACAGTTTTCGCAAAGCAATAATTTTTAAGAAAAAAATTCTATTAAAAAAACTTTCTTGGTTTTCTAAACTATAATGAGTTTGATTAAAATTTTTGCTTGCAAGATTTACCCTAGGCCTAGGGTAGGGGTAAGTAAAATTTACTCCCGGTTAGAAACCAATTGTGTACTACATACGACAGTATCATAACTATAAGCATATATGGTAGGTATTGCAATACGTCAAAATCACAGCACTGGAAGAAAATACACAGCAACATCAAGAACACTACCGTACTATTGCTTCCACTGTACTCTATGATGTAATAAAGATTAATACGTAGCCAGCAGAGAAATTGAAATTAATGAGTTTTTTGTACTATCTGGCTTTGAGGGTTGCCAGCACGCTAACCACAATTATAGGAAAGGGCCGCCTGAACGACGACCTTAACGCATTTTCGTTTGCACATCTGTTGTGGCTGTCATGCTGGCAACCTTCAAAGCCAGATAACAGAAAATTCAAACCCTCATAACATACCATTGCATGAAAAAAAATGTAAATCCACGTAGGATACATGCAGTATACCAACAATCATGAGTGATTATTGCGTTCCGACATCCATTAGGTGAATATAAAAAAAAATGGGAACAGGTCGTTTTGACGCCAAAGAGCTTGGGTTCGGGGTAATGTTAGGGATTAGGACTGGCGGCAAAACACCCCTCCGTAAATACGTTTGTTTAACAACATTGAACATATACGAGAATAACATTAAACCCGACTTCATTACAAGAATTAATGTTAGTGAATAGACGGCACAACAGTGTTTGGCAATAGCTTGTCGGGATAAGCTTGTCCCCAAATACAACTACTGTACGAAGGAAGCAAACCGAATTAAGAGGCACGCAAAAATAATAATTCGCAGCAAGATGTTAAAAGAGAACACTAAAAGGTCAACAAACAATCAAAAAACAGATAGCGTTCATGTATCGTCGGAATTTTTATCTGCGCCGGAAGTTTTGTTTGCCCGGTTCTTTTTTTTTTTTCATTTCTGTCACCAGCCGCCTTCAAATACCGCTTCACTGCAGAGTCGATAACTTTGTCCGTCGCCTTGGCTTGCCTTCGAATCACATCTGTAATAATACAATATGCTCTCTCTGTGAAAACAATTTCGCTCACAACAACAACTTAATTACACTACTAACTCATTATTAGGGATCGAACCGATGGCAAGTATCCTTCACCTGCATGAGGACATGAGCGGGGTTCACTACAATGAAATGTACTGTATAAACCCCCCTATGACGTAGCAAGACGGGTAGTAAAAAAAAAAAATTGTAATTAGGAAACGTTCAAATATTACGTAACGCCTTCGACGGGGGGGGGGGGGGGGTTATGTAAAGCGTTACGTTAGCGTCACATCGGTGGGGGAGGGGTTTAATATAATTCATCAGTGATAATACTCAGCATTATTGAAACATCTTTTGTGATAAGGTGCTGCTGAAACCCGTGTTTTATCCTGCAACAACAACCACGCATGTGATATTGGGAAGGCATGGCTAAATAGTAGAAACTGATCTATTACAGGACGTTGTCACATTTTAACGTTTACATTACAGAAAAATGTTCCATTCCTTGATAAATCTTCTAATTTGTCAATCCTCAGTTGATTTGATTTATATTTAACTTCCATTCATTAAAACAAAGAAGCCTGGCATTTTCCACCATCGTACTGTAGTATGCATGGTGTTGGCAATTAGCATTGCAGCACTTATTGCTGACGGTAGCTCGTAAAACTACTTAAATATACAATTATATACATACAAACTTACCAAATAACACTTTTTTTATTTTCAGATCAAGAAAGGCAGTTTTTTCGTTTTTTCCACTCCAATTAAACTGAGCGGCCAGATCGTCATTCATTAAAAGTCGCATAACTCTTCACACAGTTTCCGTACAATCATTTTCTCCAACCGTTGTTATTTTCCATCGCTGTTAAATGAACATCTACACGTTACTCAATAGTCAGTTTAAAACTATTAAAACTGAACAAAGGAACAAGCGAAGTCTAGATCGTGAACTCAAACCAAACAACTACATGTTCTATATATTGATTAATTGTTAGGTTATTCTTTAAAAATCATCATAAATTAGTTTAATAAACATGATTCTATTTTACAAACTAAATTATTTCTGCACACAAAATGTATGTGGAAGCGTTTAGAGCAAAACAAACAAGTTTTAAAAATTGAAACTGAGCAGTTGACTAATTAAAAGCCCAGACAGCAAAATCTGTCATTTTTACATTGGTTCAATGTCCGCAGACGTCACATCAATGTAAAAATGACGGATTTTGCTGTCTGGGAGGTTCTAATCTTTTTTGAGTATGATTTACTGTAGTCTGTAAGTACAACCTGCAAAGCGAAAACAAACATGTAACTAATATGACAACAGTTACTTTATAGGTGCAATAACAAATATTTTGTCAACACGTCATGTTAGAATTTAACTGATCGGTTGTTGCATGACATCAGGCTGGTGTAGCCATGTCGGAAATAGGATTGCATGTAGGCTACCTATTCCGACATGGCCTACCACACGTGTAGCTTGTGGCATAAAAGTGTATAACAAATGAGTACAGTGACTTACTATAGGTGCCAAAACATCCGCATCTTCTTCTAACTTTTCTTCCAGATCAAAAAGAGAGCGTTAGTTAGCTTGCTTAAAATTGGTAGCTTAAATCTTCATGTAATTAAGGTTAAAACACAATAAACTAGGACACAGTTCCCTCTTTCGACACTTTCTTACATGCTGTAGGCGTAACCGGGCACAGCAAAATAGCTAAGTGCAAAGTAAGCTTTATTGTACAGCAGTCTACTCAATAACTGAGCAAGCGCAAAAGACAATTAATCAGACAAACAGGCTTTTCAACTCAAATCAACCGCGTGTTTGAAATGGCACGTGACTTCAATCAAGCGCAACTAAACGGTATGATGACGAATTTTTTCTAATCAAGCGCGAAGCTCGGCCTTTCGTACGAAACCAACACCATCTGACGAAACTCGACGGCGCGTTGCCAGCGGAAAGCGAGCGAAAATCGAAAGCGCGTCTCTCGCTCGAAAGTCGACGGCGCGAAGCTAGCAGAAAACGCTCACATTGGCGACATCGAAAATCGTTAGCTGTAGGACAGCGCCTGAGTGGCGAATATCGTCATGACTTTAAAGAAAAAAAAATCATGACGATATTCGCCAGTGAGGCGCTGTCCTACAGCTAACGATTTTCGATGTCGCCAATGTGAGCGCTCGCCGCCCTGATGACGCCAGCTGCACGCCGACTATTGCTACCTGGGTTGGTACCTTTGAGTGACGACCCTAGGGATTTTACTGTCATCACCCCTGCCTCACTTTTGACCCCATACTTAGACCCATACTGTGCTGTTGGGAAACCACATGATCGTGACCAACTAAGAAGGGATTATCGGTTCAATTTGTCACTTTCTCAGCAGTTTTGGAGTAAATGGATCGATTTTTACTTGTCAGGTCTTCAGGGCCTGAAAAAATGGCTAAAAATGGCCGAGAATTTGGAGCCTGGTCAACTTGTAGTGGTGGGTTCTCTCCAAGACATTGGTAAACGTGGGAAGTATCAACTTGGGAGGGTGCATGAGGTAGTTCCACAAATTAGGAAAGGGAAGCCTGTGGTTCGTAGAGCTAAAGTTGCCGTCTGCAACTATGATGAGAGTACAGGGAAAGTGAAAGTAGACTACGTGTTGAGGGATATTTCGTGCCTCGCCCCCGTAAAGAACACCTAAGTGTTAGGGTTTGAGCCTGGTTTTGTCTGCGGTGGCCGACACTTGTCTGAGCCCAGAACAGTCGGTTATTATCGCAACCATTGTACATAGCGTCATTTTAGCGTGTACCTATGGTACCAATTTCATGTATCGTCGTGTATTATTCGTATTGCTGTTCATTCTTTGCATGCCCTTTGTATTTGCGTATTAACTTAAACGTGAGTGACTCAAACAATTTGTGTATCACGTGTTTTTATTCATTGGCTCACAATTGTCGTCAATTCTTTTTTAGTTATGCCATGTCAGACTGTCATAACTAGGGGCCGCTATGTTCCAGACAATTTTTCACCTAATCAAACGTCATATAAAAACCGTTCAGGTCTACTGAATCTTAGCGTATTACGTCATGGAATTTTTCCTAAAAATGAGCCAAAATTGCACCATCGTTCGTAAGACTTGTGTCAAACCTGTTTAAACATGAAACATTGGATCACCACCTTTGAACACCTGTTAGAATTGCGTGACAATGTCTTTCATTATTGCGTCACAGTTACTGTTTACGTGAGTTTGAGATATCGCAAATTATTCTAGTCATTTTTAAAATTGTTGCTTGAAGAGGTTGGTCGCATGTTTAACTGGTTTGCTTAGTGCTTGTCAGCTGGACGAAAATTTTCGTCTTTTATCTAAGTAGTTTGTTGTATTGACAAGTTTTTAGTGGTGTACGGTGTTGCAGCTCAATTTCGACAGCCAGGTGGCTAATTTTACAGAAATACAATTCTCGAATAGACGTTTCCTGAAGAGTGTTTCTTTTCGGTCATTACATACAGACGAACGGATCTGGGAATCTTATGTTACAATTTTCCCACGAAAAGATTATGGTTTACCGCTGTGACCAGTGACGCAATAATGAAAGGAATTGTGAAGCAATTCAAACAGGTGTTCAAAGGTGATGATGCAATGTTTCATCAGGTCTTACGAACGATGGTGCAATATTTGGACATTTTCTAGCAATTTCCATGACGTAAGATGCCAGGTAGGTTAAGTAGACCATAACGGTTTTATATGACGTTTGATTTGGTGAACAATTGGCTGGAACACGCGGAGATTACAAAATGTGAAGATGGAAGAGATTTTTGAGATGGAATGGAAGATTTCTAAGATGGAATTGAGATGGAATGGAAGAAAATCTCAGGATGGAAGATGGAAAAAACGTCTTCCATTCCATCCCATACCCTGACAATCACATCACAAGTTTGCAACACACAAGCTTTCATTTTGAATTTGACATCAGCGCAGATAATGGACTTTTCTTGCAGCTCTATGCAATGAAGCCTATTCACAATCAAGTTGGTGCTTAGCCTACTAATGAAGCAGCCATACTTAATAATTGGTTCAGCAATCAGCAGTTAAAGGAATCTTTGTGAAAACGTGGAATCAACGTTAAAAACAAAGAACTTTTGACTGTTATATTTTATTCAAGTTACTTTTATAAGAAAAACAAGCCAATAAGTGATACAACAACAAGCCACTTATTAATGGGTTCTAGTAGCTGGACTAACTGCGCATAAACTATTAGTGCAGTCGTGGGAGCTTAAAAAGTGGTGTTTGTGGGAAATTTTTTTTATCAAGCTGATACTTTTCTCAGACCTTCCCCATATTATGCAGATGGCTCAGAAAAAAATCCCCATCAATCGGATGATGGGAACCCCCCTTTTGGACCCATTTTCCAAATGACGTCACAATCCCTTTATGAAAATTTTAAGTTTTTCAAAATAGGACATATTATACATCATTTTTTAGCTTTTTTCAAGGGGAACAACTTTTTCTATTAACAAGAACCCTGAAAATGTACAGAAAAAGAGTTATTACCGATTAAGCAAAAGGATAAATCTGTCAATTTCAGGCAAATTTGAAATTATTCGTCACTGTTGGACTTATTCTTCTATATTGTATAACAAAAATTAAACAAAGTAAGCGAAATGTAAATTGAAGCTATCATCAAAAACGACAAAGATGTTGCTTTCCTCCTCGTCTTGTCCCGTTTCATATCTTCATTGTACGAGAATTCTTTTTCTTCGGTACCAACATCGACGTTACGCAGAAGTGAAAAAAAGTCTTCATTCTTAAGTTTTTCGTCTAGTCTCTGGAATATGTCGTTCATACAAATTATTACTTAGATATGAAAAAGATGTGAAACTATCTTTGTATTTCAAGCATGCTTAGGCTACTATACTATTACATTCCACACCATGACATTCACCACACGAAGAAACACATGCCATTCCATAATTGCGACAGGTGCAAGTTTTCGTTCCACATGGATTTTTCGTTGATTTCTTACATCTGCATCTAATTACTTTGGTCAATGCTTCTGGTGCTATAGGCATATCCGTCATTATTGGGACATTTGGGACAAGTTCGTTGTTGCTATTGTTTCTCCATCCCCATTCACAAACATTGAATTTAAATTCTAAAGACGTAACCCATGGAAGCAGGCTGCTCTTTGGCTCGGTGGTAGCTTTTCGGTGCAATTATCCCTTCGCATGCCATATACATGTAATTGTCATGTCTAAAAGTAAACAAAGATAAATATTACATACAGGGTATCTAGAATTGGACAAAATTTTGAAAGTGTAAACATTATTATATAATCCCTATGTAAAAATACATAGGCTACCTGAGTTTAGTAAGCGTTGAATCTTCATTGCCACAATACCAGATCTTGAATGCAGTTATAGAGGCTTCTCCGACCTCGTTTTGGGAACTCCAGACATTGCTGATAATTGCAGAATTCTGTTTCAGCGTTTCTGATTTTCGCAAACTTTTTTTCCCTTTTTCAAATATCGATGACGTTGTGTCGCATCCTGACCATGCATGGAGGAAAAGAAGATCTTCTTTAATATCTTTAATACTTGGGTTGGCTTCTTTGATTCTCCAGGCTTTGTTGAAGCGCTCCTTGGTCGAAGTAAATATCATCATGAGCGTCAGTCTTCCAATGATGCAGTAACATAGTAACTACATCAGTATCATCAGCAATGACATTTACTGGACCTTTTCGAAGAAGAGCATAATCAAGGGATTTCGCTACAATGGAACCGTCAGCATCATCAGAGCATTTTGCCTCGCGTAATTAACCGCCATGCGATGTGCCTTTCTCCTCTGCTTTGCAGTTTTATTCTTGTGCATTTCGTTTTTCAATATTCATTGTGTAGATCAGTTATTTTCAATGTAGATGTTATTGTAAAATCATCACAGCAGTTGTGAACTTCAACTTCGGATTGTCTCAGAAGGGTAGAAACAAATTTGATGAATTCAGCCTTGGTTTCGATGCAGCTGAGGTAGCGATCTTGAGTAAAAGGAAGTGAATTGCTCGGATCAATTTTCACAAACGTGCTCTGTAGAACGGAATTTCGGCGCAAGTGCTCGTGACTTTTAGTACTTTCGTCATGATAGACATCAAATACAACTACAGCATGGGTATAATGTTTTTGGATATATTTCACATACGAATTTCAAACTTCCGAAAACTTCATTCCTTTTTTCCAGCGAACTTTATGTAGTAGGCCTAATGCACCACCGTCGATATAATAGAAGTTGCTTGTTGATTTCCTCTAAAGCATGCGACGAAGAACCAGGCAAAAGAATTTTTCGAAGAGAGGGTTTGTCAGGCTTTCTCATCATGCCTTCCTTGAACATCGACATTGGCTCTGAAGTCAACTCGAATTCGAAAAATTGCTCAAGGCTTTCCTCGCTTTCAGCAACAGCAAACATCCTATTGAACATGACTTTCGAACCAATACCACTTGCACTACTTTCTGTTTTGTTTACTTCCATTTGTTACAGACGGTTGTTCGCCTGGTCAAACGTCATGTAGAAACCGTTCGGGTCTACTGAATATTACGTCATGGAAATTCCTAAAACATGAGCCAAAATTGCACCATCGTCCGTAAGACTCGTGTCAGACCGGTTTAAACCTGTTTGGACATGTTGTTGCGTCGCGCTACTGCTGGCGTGCCTTTGAGTTATCACAAATTTTTCTGATTCATTCTTGAAGTTGTTTGTTGGAAGTCGGTCGCACATTTAACTGGTTTATTTGGTGCTTGCTAGCTGGACAAACTCTCCGTCTTTTATCCAAGTAATTTGTATTGTAGTGACAGTTTTTAGGTGTACGGCGTTGCACCATTTCGATAGCCACGGGCTAATTTTACTGGAATACACTTTGAATAGACGTTTCGAAGGTGTGTTTATTTTTCGGTCATTACGTACAGACAAACGGATCCGGGAACTTTATGTTACAATTTTCCCACGAAGAATTATGGTTTACCGCTGTGACCATAAAAAATAAAAGACGAGTTCTTGTCAGTTGGTAGGTCAAGAAGAAATTAAAGCAAAAAAAATAAAAGACGAATTCTTGTCAGTTGGTAGGTCAAGAAGAAATTAAAACATAAAAAATAAAAGACGAGTTCTTGTCAGTTGGTAGGTCAAGAAGAAATTAAAGCAAGAAAAATAAAAGACGAGTTCTTGTCAGTTGGTAGGTCAAGAAGAAATTAAAGCAAGAAAAATAAACGACGATTTTTGTTAGCTGGTGGGCCAAGAAGCACTTGAAGGCATAAAAATAAACGACGTGTTTGTTGTCAGCTAGTGCAGAAGAACTGATTAGAAGTACAAGAAATAATAAAAGAAGATTTGTTGGTTGGTAGTCTACACTCTTACAGAAGCAAAGAAAAGTAAAGACATTTCTTCTCAGTTTGGTACTGAAGAAAAATAACTTTGACAATCATTGGCAAGAAAGAAGATTAAAAGACAATCCATCTGTGCTTGTAGATTCAAGTGGAAGAATCCAAGCAAGTTTTGTGGACTTTAGGACTTCATACTCGTACAGCTACGGTATCGTGCATTTAAATTCTTTTTTGTATTTTTACTGTCTTTGCAGTTAAGTTTTTTATAACTACTGTAGCCTAATAATTTTGTGTGTTTGTGTAACTTAATTTTTTTAATTGTTAAATTTAGCCCCAACATTTAATATGTCTACACTCGGTGGCGACAAGGACTCGACCGCCGTAGACTCGACTGAGTTTAAGCCTGATGATGTTCTTTGCGGTCGGGCAGGCCATTCTGGGGAGGGACCCATTAACGATGAGGCTAAGTCAGTTCGAGAGGCCCGGCATCTTAGACGGGATATTTTGACTCAAATTGGGAAACTTTCTGTAGCCCTAGGTTCTTTGAGTGATAAGCAGGAACTGTTAATTTTTAGATCTAAGTTATCTACTTTAGAAGAGGAATTACGGCATTTCCATGCTCTTTTGACTAAAATCTTTAACTCTGCAATCTTGGCAGAACTTCGTGATAGGGTAGATCCCGAATTTAACTCGTTAAAAAATAACTTTGAACAAAAAGAAAGTGAGTTCTCAGATATGTTGGATGCTGACATACATCCTGAGGATAGCGCCTCAAATGTAAGCACTGGGATGTCTAGGACTTCGTCTCGGATAGTGGCACAAATTAACCTGCAGCTAAGACGAGAGGAGCTCCAGATACAAGCTGAGGCCATTCGAGCTGAGGCTGCCGCGAGAGCTGAGGCCGAAGCGAGAGCTGCTGAGGCTGCCGCGAGAGCTGAGGCCATTCGAGCTGAGGCTGCCGCGAGAGCGGAGGCCGAAGCGAGAGCTGCTGAAGCCGCCGCGAAAGCTGCCGCGAGAGCTGAGGCCATTCGAGCTGAGGCAGCCGCGAGAGCTGCTGAGTTCGCACTCAAAGACGCTCAGTTGAGGGCTGAACAACGTAAAGAGGTAGTTTTAGCTGAATATCGATCAGAGGTGGGCTCTCGGCGTAGCTCTAAGAAGGGCTCTTCTAGGCATTCCAGAAATGAACATCAATCGCAGTTTAATTTACATAACCTTTTCCAAACGCCCGTTCAACCTGTGAGTGGACCAGGGCAATCCACACGTTTTCCAGCTGTTTCAGGAGGTCTCGGGGCCGCGGCTAAGGGTCTTCCGAATGCTGTAGAGCCAAGGTCTGCGAATTACAACCGAACTCCTCCCCCAGAGCGTACAGGTCACGGGGCCGCCATTAGTAGTAATGCTTTGCCCCCTTTACAGTTTTCTGCGCCGCTAGGTTTTGATCGCCCAGCTACACGTAATTTGGGTGGTTGTGAGAGGCGTATCGCGTCTCCTGATTTTAACGTGTGTGAGGATCGTGGTCGGGCTGTGCATGTGACTGAGCCCACTCAGCCCCTTAAGGGATATAGCTTGTCTTCTCCCGCTAAATCGAGTTCTCAACAGCAGGATTGCTTTTTTGAATACCAAAATAGTAGGACGTTTTTCGATAAGGCGGCCTTGATTGGTTACGATGGTAATAATATGCCATTTATCTTCTTTAAAAATCGTGTTACGGCCTTAATGGCAGCTTCGCCCTTTAAGGGGACTTGTTTGACTTTGCTACAAGCAGCTTGTGTTAGAACAGCTGCGCAAACGATTGCTAATTTGGTTTCTGACACCCCTGGCTTGTCAGAGGAAGACAGGATAGAAATGTCGTTAGCTCGCTTGTCCCAGCGTTTTGGGGTTCGTGGAGGTCTTTTCGCAGAACCAGAAATTAGAAAGTATCGCTATGGTAGCAAATTGACTTCGACCTCTTCCAGTGATCTGAAAGAGTTTAAAGATGAATTATCGCAGTGTTTGCTTTACGCGCAAGCTTATGGTCAGCGTGATAAATTGGAAGGACGTTTTGTTTTGGATTTGTCTAAGCGACTCCCGTTTGACGCTAAGCAGCGTTATCTTGACTTTTTAGGTGATCAGTATGGTGGCACTAATGAGCCTACTTTTCAGAGTTTGTTCGATTTTGTAGTACGGGAGGAAACGCGTAAGTCGACTGATTTTAGCATTATGCTAATGGGCGATTCTGGTGAGTCGCAGCAATTTAAAAAGTTTGGCAAAGGAAAATTGCCTTCATGTCCGGTTAGGCAGACGTCCGTAAAACCCCATGATGATGTGATGTCAGGGAGTTCGCAGTACTCGACTGTTGTTGGCGCACCGCGCGGTGGTGAAGCCAGACGTAAAAACCTACCGGCATGCATTTGTTGTTCGTCACGTGGTCAAGTTGAATATCATTTTTTGTCTAATTGTAAAGAATTTTTGCGCTTGACACCTAAAGATCGGAGAGATGTCATTGTGAAAGCTGGCAAATGCTTAAATTGTTTGCGCCAGCATATGGTTAGGGATTGCGTTCATGCAAATAACTGTCGTAAGTGTGGGCTTAACAACGATAGGAAACACTATTTTCTTCTGCATGATTTTTATGTGACGTCACGTGATTCTCTGGATTCGGTTGGGAAAGATGATGCTCGTGCCAGAGTTCCTGTGCGTAATGTTAAGATTGGAAATGTTAAAGCAGCCTTTAACCGCGTTACTGCTGCTCGTGTTTTGAATCCAATGACTGGCAAATCGAAGTTGGTGTATTGTCAGCATGATCCTGGTTCGCAGTTGACGTTTGTTTCGAGTGACTTGGTGTGTGAACTTGATCTTAAACCGTACGATAAAGCGTCGTTTAAAATGGATACCCTGGCTGGTCAGAAACCTACTTGTGCTGACCTTGTCAAACTCAACATCCAGTCGTTAGAGACAGATGAACTGTTTTGTGATATAACTTCGGTGGTTAACCCAGCTTGGGCTGATGATGTTAAAACTTTACCGCATAAACAAGATTAAAATGGTTTCCGTCATTTTCATGACGTGAATATGTTTCATTTGAATGATTGTAGTACTGTAGATGTACTGATTGGCAACGACAACGCTTGTTTGATGTGTGCAAAAAAAGAGCGTGTTGGTGAAAATCGTAGTGAACCACATGCTTTGCTCACTCCTCTCGGTTGGTTGGCTTGTAGTGGTAAGTCACCCTTAGATGAAAGCGTTGCTAAAGTGTGCAGAGTGCAGACGTCTTCAGAGTCGGATGTCATCTCTGGCTTTCAGCGTAAAATTGAGTCTCGTGATATGGAAATAGCAGACCTGAATAAAGTCATTCAGGATTTGACGTTGCAAAATGAAACCTGTGAATTGTCTCGCAATGATAAGTTGGCTAGAGAACTTGTTGAACCGAATATTGAGTTGAAAGATGGTCGATTTGAGATACTTGTTCCGTTGAAGGAAGATATTGATCTACCTAACAATTTTGTGTTGGCGTCAGATAGAGCTGCTGCTTTAAGGAAGAAAGCTTTAAAACAACCTGAACTTCGTGATTTCCTTACTGACACCATGAAAGATCTTAAATCAAATGGCTATATTGAGCGTACTGGTGAAGCAGGAAATGTCAAGGGATTTGAATGGTATTTACCATACTTTGTTACGTCACAATTAAAAAAGCGCATTGTTTACGATGGCAAGTCTGAATTTCGAGGAACTTGTGTTAATGATGTAATGTTTTCGGGTCCTGACTTGTTAAACCCTCTGGTAGATGTCTTGGCTAGATTTCGGCTTGGTAGATTTGGTCTCATGGCTGATGTGACTAAATGCTTCTTTCAAATAAAGTTACCCGAGTTGATAGAATCAGCTGAATTTCACAACGCCCTGAGACAGAGAGAGATAAACTGGGAATTTATACCTCCGTATGCTCCGGCGCAAGGTGGCGCCTGGGAGGCAATGGTTAAACAATTTAAAATCGCGTTTTTTCACATTTTGGACTCTTCAATACGTAAGCCCAGTTTTATTGAACTGCTTACGTACACAGGCAGTGCCGTTCGGATCGTGAACGAACGCCCTTTGGTACCTTTGAGTGACGACCCTAGGGATTTTACTGTCATCACCCCTGCCTCACTTTTGACTCCATACTTAGACCCATACTGTGCTGTTGGGCAACCACATGATCGTGACCAATTAAGAAGGGATTATCGGTTCAATTTGTCACTTTCTCAGCAGTTTTGGAGTAAATGGATCGATTTTTACTTGCCAGGTCTTCAGGGCCGGAAAAAATGGCTAAAAATGGCCGAGAATTTGGAGCCTGGTCAACTTGTAGTGGTAGGTTCTCTCCAGGACATTGGTAAACGTGGGAAGTATCAACTTGGGAGGGTGCACGAGGTAGTTCCACAAATTAGGAAAGGGAAGCCTGTGGTTCGTAGAGCTAAAGTTGCCGTCTGCGACTATGATGAGAGTACGGGGAAAGTGAAAGTAGACTATGTGTTGAGGGATATTTCGTGCCTCGCCCCCGTAAAGAACACCTAAGTGTTAGGGTTTGAGCCTGGTTTTGTCTCGAATTCGAAAAATTGCTCAAGGCTTTCCTCGCTTTCAGCAACAGCAAACATCCTATTGAACATGACTTTCGAACCAATACCACTTGCACTACTTTCTGTTTTGTTTACTTCCATTTGTTACAGACGGTTGTTCGCCTGGTCAAACGTCATGTAGAAACCGTTCGGGTCTACTGAATATTACGTCATGGAAATTCCTAAAACATGAGCCAAAATTGCACCATCGTCCGTAAGACTCGTGTCAGACCGGTTTAAACCTGTTTGGACATGTTGTTGCGTCGCGCTACTGCTGGCGTGCCTTTGAGTTATCACAAATTTTTCTGATTCATTCTTGAAGTTGTTTGTTGGAAGTCGGTCGCACATTTAACTGGTTTATTTGGTGCTTGCTAGCTGGACAAACTCTCCGTCTTTTATCCAAGTAATTTGTATTGTAGTGACAGTTTTTAGGTGTACGGCGTTGCACCATTTCGATAGCCACGGGCTAATTTTACTGGAATACACTTTGAATAGACGTTTCGAAGGTGTGTTTATTTTTCGGTCATTACGTACAGACAAACGGATCCGGGAACTTTATGTTACAATTTTCCCACGAAGAATTATGGTTTACCGCTGTGACCACCATTAAGGATTCTAATGGTTTGAACAATTGATTGATGCGATAGTAATTGCTACCCCATCTAAACCTTTTTGGATATTTTGACCAATTTGCTCCGCTTGTTCACAATTGATGTCATCTTTTCCGGCGATGGACACTAGACCGTTTGAAGGAGAAGATAGGTTTACATCTGGTACTAAGAATGGGTTTTTCGTTGTTAACCAGGCCAGAAACTTTTACAATATTCGTAATCCCTCTTTTTTCTTGAAGCACCCAACTCTTCATGCTGGTTAGCCTACTTCATAGAAACAAGCACCTTCACGTGGTCCCCCCCGTCAGTAACATACGAAATTATACAAAATACGTATGCGAAACGAAGCTTGTCAAACAAGAGCTAATGAGACTGTTCAGCGCAGGGTGGGTAGGGAAATGCCCTTTTCAAGGCACGGCAGTGCTCGCACTGTCGAAAAGTACCGACGACCCACCGTACTGCAGCTGAACACCGAGGGCATCACGGCCAGCAAGCTCAACATCATCGAGCACCTGGCCACCAAGCATCAAGCCCTCATCATCCTCCTCCAGGAGACTCACTGTACATCTGTGGATAAGTTGGTAATAACCAACTTCACACTCGCAGGCGCAACATGCAGCAGGAAACACGGCCTCGCCACGTTTGTCCATGACCGGCTGAGCTGGTCCTTGGTTGACCAATCCCAAGCTCAATCGGAGATCGAGTGGCTTTGTGTAGATGTAGCAGGCTACAACATCGTCAATGTCTACAAGCCCCCACCTTCGCGGATAACATCAACAGCCATCCCAGTGTTCCCCCACCCCAGCCTCTACGCTGGCGATTTTAACTGCCACCACACTGACTGGGGCTACAACTCCATCAACAACGACGGAGAAAGTCTGGCCGCTTGGGCAACCAACAACAACCTCGCCCTCTTATACGATCCCAAGGGCACACCGAGCTTCCACTCCGGTCGTTGGAACACTGGCACGAACCCAGACCTGGCTTTCGCAAGTGATGACCCCGATGATCGCCAGCCGGACAGACGTGTGCTAGAGAAGTTCCCAAGGTCTCAACACCGACCCTCGCTAATCACGGCCCCCTTGCTCGCCACACCTATTCCGAGCAAGCCTGTCAAGCGATGGAACTTCAGAAAGGCCGATTGGGAATACTACAGCTTCCTCACAAACGAAGCTACGCAGTACCTCCCATCCCCACACACCATCAAAGTGGATGAAGCCTACCAGGACTTCTGTGATGCAATCATATCTGCGGCAAAAGACTCCATCCCGCGAGGTCGACGGAAAAACTACATACCTTGCTGGGATGTGGAGTGCGACAGGCTCTACCACGACTTCCTCCGTTCCCCCCAGGGCACCGCCACCACCAACTCAGCAACAGCCCTGCTGGCAAGACTGGATTCAAAGAGGAAGAAGCGCTGGACAGAAGCCATAGACTCAATCGACTTCACGCACTCCAGCCGCACAGCATGGAGTACACTCAACAACCTCACTGGCAGATCACGTGTCTCTCGTCGCCAATGCCCCATCTCAGCAAATTCCATCGCCTCACAACTTGTGAAAAATGGAGTGCACAGAACGAGAGACCGTGAATTAGACAAGTCCGTCCTCAAGGAAATGACGGACCTCTGGAAGGTCCCAACACCTGTCGAGGGCAACATCTCTGGTGAGTTCACCCCAGAAGAATTTGCCTCCGCCCTCCAGCACCTAAAGCCAGGCAAATCCCCGGGCCTTGACCACCTATGCCCGGAACTAATACTCCAAGCTGCCCCCTCTATGAGGTCCTGGTTAAAAGACTTCCTTTCCTGCTGCTTGCGTCACCTGCGCATCCCAAGAATCTGGAGAAGAGCCCTAGTGGTTGCAGTCCCAAAGCCGAAGAAGCCCCCAGGGGATCCGAAGAGCTACCGCCCCATCTCTCTGCTCTGTATCCCCTTCAAGATACTCGAGAGACTTATCTACGCCCGTGTCGAACCGATAATAGACCCTCAGCTCCCTCGGGAACAAGCCGGCTTTCGCCACGGAAGATCAACCGTAGACCAGGTCACTTTGATGACCCAAGACATCGAGGACAGCTTCTCGGCAAAAAAGAAGGCTGGCGCCGTGTTTGTCGATCTCACGGCTGCCTACGACACTGTATGGCACAGCGGCCTTACCTGCAAACTACTCCGTCTCCTTCCTGACAGGCACATGGTCCATATGATTATGGAACTTGTGCAAAACCGCAGTTCTACCCTTTCCACCGGTAGCGGCCGACGAAGTAGACTTCGTCGACTCAGGAACGGCGTCCCACAGGGCTCTGTCCTGGCTCCCCTCCTCTTTAACACTTACATCTACGACCTGCCTGACACCATCTCCAGGAAGTATGCTTATGCAGACGATCTGGCTCTCCTGCATCCAGCCGGAGATTGGCAGTCAATGGAGAGGAACCTAAGCCAGGACATGTCAACTATATCAACATATCTCCAGAAATGGAAGCTACAGCTCAGCAAGGCAAAGACAGTGTCGGCGGCCTTCCATTTAAACAACAAGGAAGCAAAACGTGAGATCAACGTTACCACCGACGACGAACACCTCCCCTACTGCGCCGAACCTACCTACCTCGGCGTAACCCTGGACAGGTCACTCACGTACCGACGACACCTGGAGTCACTGCGCAAAAAACTATCTGCGCGCGTTGCACTTTTGAGGCGGCTGGCGGGTTCCGGCTGGGGAGCTGATGCGAAAACCCTTCGCACAGCTACCTTGGCCCTCGTCCATTCTACCGCTGAGTACTGCGCACCAGTGTGGTGCCGCAGCTCTCACACCCGCCACATTGACACCGCCATCAATGACGCACTACGCACTGTGACTGGATGCCTGCGTCCCACTCCAACGGACTGCCTTCCCATCCTTGCAGGCATCCAACCTGCTGAGCTTCGCCGTAAAGGAGCCATGATTTCCCTTGCTCGTCGCGCACTGGACCCCGACCACCTCCTCCACAGTACACTCCAGCGCCTACCTGGAAGACAGCAGCGACTGAAATCAAGACGCCCATTTGTGCCCGCCGCACGACAGCTTCTGAACAACGTTGAAGATCTTGGAATAAGTGCGGCACACTGGACGAACTACACATGGAACATGGAGTGGCAAAATAACACCTCCCGACTCCGTGATTTCCTACCCGACGTCGATCCCCACCCTCCGGGAATGTCCCTCGCAAGACTTGCGTGGGTCCGGCTTAACCGCCTACGAACCGGCGTCGGTCGCTTTCGTTCAGACATGTGCAGATGGGGTCTGGCTCCCTCACCGCGATGCGAGTGTGGCGCCACAGACCAAACAGTAGATCATGTCGTCCATGACTGCCCAATCCATCAACCACCACATGGAACGCTTGGACTGAAGGCCCTGGATGACGAAACTGTCGAGTGGCTGATGACATCATGCCCAAACATATAGTCCGAAAGAACAGCTCATACGACGAAGAATAGAAACTGAGCCTTGTTTAGTTGCGTCATTGCTTCATGAATACTTGCCGAGTGACTCACACCAAAAACCCAAAGATGTCGAACACTTTCTGCATACTTTTCCTTCCGTCAATCCTCCACGCGACTTAATTGAGCGCATAAGAGCTTACTCGATCGCAAGATCTTTCCAAATTCCGGTGAAGCTTTTTGCTGTCCTCTTTACTGTGTGCTGCTCGGTTAGAAGTTGATCGTAGGCCTACAACCATAGATGAAAAGAGAATTCTACAATTATCAGCAATATCTGGAGTCATGGTGTTGAATGTAATAGTATAGTAGCCTAAGTATGATTCAAATACAAAGATAGTTTTACATCTTTTTCGTATCTAAGTATAATAACTTAATAAGTATAAACGACATACTCCAGAGACTAGACGAAAAACTTAAGAATGAAGTTTTTTTTTTCACTTTTGCATAACGTCGATGTTGGTACCGAAGAGGAGTGCTCTTACAATGAAGATGAAACGGGACAAAACGAGAAGGAAAGCAACATCTTTGACGTTTTTGATGATGATGATAGCTTCAATTTTTGTTTCGCTTACTTTGTTTAATTCTTGTTAACGAATGTAGAAGAATAAGTCCAACAGTGACAAATAATTTCAAATTTGCTTGGAATTCATAAATTTATCCTTTTGCTTAATCGGTAATAACTCTTTTTCTGTACATTTTCAGGGTTCTTGTTAATAGAAAAAGTTATTCCCCTTGAAAAAAGCTAAAAAATGATGTATAATATGTCCTATTTTGAAAAACTTAAAATTTTCATAAAGGGATTGTGACGTCATTTGGAAAATGAGCCCAAAAGGAGGTTTCCCATCATCCGATTGATGGGGATTTTTTTCTGAGTCATTTGCATAGTATGGGGAAGGTCTGAGAAAAGTATCAGCTTAATAAAAATATTTTCCCACAAAAAACCTTCCACGACTGCACTATATGGGGCTTTAAAGAACTGCTGGTAGTGTGTTAGGCTACTGTGTCGGTGTGAAAGCAAAATTTTGTTGGTCTGCAATTCTGATAGACTTGAACTTTCTTCCTGCGTTGCTGTGTCTCTATAGCTTAACAATAAATGTGAATCTTAGCCTAGGCTACTGTCTTATTTGCTACCAATAAGTAGGCTAAGTAAGTTTCCGTTTGTGGCCTTTTTGCTTCTTTAGTTGTGAAAATATTGTATCACTCATAGGCTAGCCTACTTGCATCGAATACGAATCAACCAGGAGTAGTCTGGTAGGCCTAAGCCTTTGTTAAAGGGGCATAACTTTAAGACCAAGCTCGTTTATTATGCCATTCACCAAGCTCGTTTATTTAGCCAAATTGAACAAAGTTGGAATAACAATACAAATAATGGCTAAAAATTATATTTGAGATACGTAGTAGACTATGACAGCTGCAGAGGAAGCGTTTTCCGTGGTTTTATTGAGCTGGACTGCCATTCAATCAGGGCTGTAGCCTAACTTCGTCAGTTGGGGCACCGATGCAATTATGGGGCTTATACGTTTGTTTCTGTGCATATTATATAGTACGTACAAATGACGTATGTTAAAGCTCGCAGGAGCTACAAGAAACACGGTGTCTATCGCTGTCAATTCTTGCTACAACCAGATGCTGACAAACATTAAATGTTTGACTGAGTAGGGAGAGAACGGGGTAAGTTGAACCGTTTATTGCGATTATCGCCACAGATCGTAAAATACTGGCACTAAGAACCTGATACTTGGACACAAGTTTGTGACACCTATCATGCATGTTTACGAGTAGATTATTTGCAGTAGCAGCTTTTATTATGTACATAAATATAATCCTAAAATGATCAGTCTTGTGGTTCAACTTACCCTGCTCATGGGGTAAGTTGAACCGGACAATAGGGTTAGTTGAACCACTATCAATATATGCCTAATTGTATATACTGCAGCTGAAAACCATCATTGAGATGTTTTCAGGTAAATTGAGATTTAACACTGCCGAGATGATTATACAACTTCTCCATTATCATGGATTAATGTGCTGATTTAAATGCTACCGGAGCTTGACATTCAACATTTTCAGCTATCCTACAATATACAGTATTTAACGTAAATAGACACATTAGGCTACTACAGGGTATGACAAAAATTGTTTTTGCAAGATCAAGCAGAATAAAATGCAACAACTACTCAAGCAAATTCATCCAATTATTCAAGTCTGCTGGGAAAACAAACTTGTTTTGCCTCTTTGTGGTTCCACTGATTTCAGGAAATGGAAGAGTCATGACAATGTCCTTTTTGGGAAAGGAGCATTTATCTCCATCTTTGAATGTGAATGTTGGTTGGTCAGTTGCTGGATCATTCCTTCCCTTCTTTAAAAACTTGCCTTCACATTCTCCAGTTGTAGGCTATCATCTACCACTCGACAAGTCCCACGTAATGAAGAATTATTTTTTTCCCTGTAAACTGCACCAGCACATAATTGGTCACAGCGGTAAACCATAATTTCTTCGTGGGAAAATTGTAACTTAAAGTTCCCGGATCCTTTCGTCTGCATATAATGACCGAAGAAACACACACTTGAACTTCTTTTCAAACAGTGTATTTCTGTAAAAATTAGCCCACGGCTACCAAAAACGAGGGGGTGCAACGCGTACACCACTTAAACTGTCACTACACAACAGATTACTTGGTGTACGCGTTGCACCCCCTCGTTTTTGGTAGCCGTGGGCTAATTTTTACAGAAATACACTGTTTGAAAAGAAATTCAAGTGTGTGTTTCTTCGGTCATTATATGCAGACGAAAGGATCCGGGAACTTTAAGTTACAATTTTCCCACGAAGAAATTATGGTTTACCGCTGTGACCATAAAAAATAAAAGACGGAACTTTTGTCCAGCTAGCAAGCACTAAGCCAACAGTTAAATGTGCGGCCAACTTTCAAACAATCATTCGGCTCGACAAGTTCTCTAGCCAAAATATCATTGCGAGACAATTCACAGGTTTCATTTTGCAAAGTCAAATCCTGAATGACTTTATTCAGGTCTGCTATTTCCATATCACGAGACTCAATTTTACGCTGAAAGCCAGAGATGACATCCGACTCTGAAGACGTCTGCACTCTGCACACTTTAGCAACGCTTTCAACTAAGGGTGACTTACCACCACAAGCCAACCAACCGAGAGGAGTGAGTAAAGCATGCGGTTCACTGCGATTTTCACCAACACGTTCTTCTTTTGCCCACATCAAATAAGCGTTGTCGTTTCCAATCAGTACATCTACAGTACTACAATCATTCAAATGAAACATATTCACGTCATGAAAATGACGGAAACTACTTAAATCCTGCTTATGTGGTAAAGTCTTAACATCGTCAGCCCAAGCTGGGTTAACCACCGAAGTTATATCACAAAACAGTTCATTCGTCTCTAACGACTGAATGTTGAGTTTAACAAGTTCAGCACAAGTAGGTTTCTGACCAGCCAGAGTATCCATTTTAAACGACGCTTTATCATACGGTTTAAGACCAAGTTCGCACACCAAGTCACTCGAAACAAAGGTCAACTGCGAACCAGGATCATGCTGACAATACACCAACTTCGATTTGCCAGTCATTGGATTCAAAACACGAGCAGCAGTAACGCGGTTAAAGGCTGCTTTAACATTTCCAATCTTAACATTACGCACAGGAACTCTGGCACCAGCATCATCTTTACCGACCGAATCCAGAGAATCACGTGACGTCACATAAAAATCATGCAGAAGAAAATAGTGTTTCCTATCGTTGGTAGGTCCACACTTACGACAGTTATTTGCATGATTACAGTCTCTAACCATATGCTGGCGCAAACAATTCAAGCATTTGCCAGCTTTCACAATGACATCTCTCCGATCTTTAGGTGTCAAGCGCAAAAATTCTTTACAATTAGACAAAAAATGATATTCAACTTGACCACGTGACGAACAACAAAAACACGCCGGTATGTCACTATGTCTGGCCACACCGCCGCGCGGTGCGCCAACAGCAGTCGAGTACTGCGAACTCCCTGAAATCACATTATCATGGGGCTTTACCGACGTCTGCCTAACCGGACATGAAGGCAATTTTCCTTTGCCAAACTTTTTAAAATGCTGCGACTCACCAGAATCGCCCATTAGCATAATGCTAAAATCAGTCGACTTGCGCGTTTCCTCCCGTACTACAAAATCAAACAAACTCTGAAAGGTAGGGGCCTCAGTGCTACCATACTGATCACCTAAAAAGTCAAGATAACGCTGCTTAGCGTCAAACGGGAGTCGCTTAGCCAAATCCAAAACAAAACGTCCTTCTAATTTATCACGCTGACCATAAGCTTTCGCGTAAAGCAAACACTGCGACAATTCATCTTTAAACTCTTTCAAATCACTGGAAGAGATAGAAGTCAATTTGCTACCATAGCGATACTTTCTAATTTCTGGTTCTGCGAAAAGACCTCCACGAACCCCAAAACGTTGGGACAAGCGAGCTAACGACATTTCTATCCTGTCTTCCTCTGACAAGCCAGGAGTGTCAGAAACCAAATTAGCAATCGTTTGTGCAGCTGTTCTAACACAAGCTGCTTGCAACAAAGTCAAACGAGTTCCCTTAAAGGGCGAAGCTGCCATCAAGGCCATAACACGATTTTTAAAGAAGACAAATGGCATATTATTACCATCGTAACCAATCAAGGCCGCCTTATCGAAGAACGTCCTACTATTTTGGTATTCAAAAAAGCAATCCTGCTGTTGAGAACTCGATTTAGCGGGAGAAGACAAGCTATATCCCTTAATGGGCTGAGTGGGCTCAGTCACATGCACAGCCCGATCACGATCCTCACATACGTTAAAATCAGGAGACACGATACGCCTCTCACAACCACCCAAATTACGTGTAGCTGGGCGATCAAAAACTAGCGGCGCTGAAAACTGTGAAGGGGGCAAAGCATTACTGCTAATGGCGGCCCCGTGACCTGTACGCTCTGGGGGAGGAGTTCGGTTGTAATTTGCAGACCTTGGCTCTACAGCCTTCGGAAGACCCTTAGCCGCGGCCCTGAGACCTCCTGAAACAGCTTGAAAAGATGTGGATTGTACTGGTCCACTTACAGATTGAACAGGCGTCTGGAAAAGGTTATGTAAATTAAACTGTGATTGATGTTCACTTCTGGAATGCCTAGAAGATCCCTTCTTAGAGCTACGCCGGGAGCCCACCTCTGATCGATATTCAGCTAATGCCACTTCCTTACGTTGTTCAGCCCTCAACTGAGCGTCTTTGAGTGCGAACTCAGCAGCTCTCGCTTCGGCTTTCGCGGCAGCCTCAGTTCGTACGGCCTCAGCTCTCGCGGCGGCCTCAGCAGCTCTCGCTTCAGCCTCAGCTCTCGCGGCAGCCTCAGCTCGTATGGCCTCAGCTCTCATGGCAGCTTCAGTTCGTATGGCCTCAGCTCTCATGGCAGCCTCAGCAGCTCTCGCTTCGGCTTCGGCTTGTATCTGGAGCTCCTCTCGTCTTAGCTGTAAGTTAATTTGTGCCACTATCCGTGACGAGCTCTCAGACATCCTAGTGCTTACATTTGAGGCGCTATCTTCAGGATGTATGTCAGCATCCAACCTATCTGAGAACTCACTTTCTTTTTGTTGGAAGTTATTTTTTAACGAGTTAAATTCGGGATCTACCCTATCACGAAGTTCTGCTAAGATTGCAGAGTTAAAAATTTTACTCAAGAGAGCATGGAAATGCCGTAATTCCTTTTCTAAAGTAGATAAGTTAGATCGAAAAATTAACAGTTCCTGCTTATCACTCAAAGAACCTAGGGCCACAGAAAGTTTCCCAATTTGAGTCAAAATATCCCGTCTAAGATGCCGGGCCTCTCGAACTGACTTAGCCTCATCGTTATTGGGTCCCTCCCCAGAATGGCCTGCCCGACCGCAAAGAACATCATCAGGCTTAAACTCAGTCGAGTCTACGGCGGTCGAGTCCTTGTCGCCACCGAGTGTAGACATATTAAATGTTGGGGCTAAATTAACAATTAAAAAAATTAAGTTACACAAACACACAAAATTATTAGGCTACAGTAGTTATAAAAAACTTAACTGCCAAGACCGTAAAAAATACAAAAAAGAATTTAAATGCACGATACCGTAGCTGTACGAGTATGTGAAGTCCAAACGTCCACAAAACTTGCTTGGATTCTTCCACTTGAATCTTCAAGCACAGATGGATTGCCTTTAATCTTCTTTCTTGCCAATGAATGTCAAAGTTATTTTTCTTCTGTACCAAACTGAGAAGAAATGTCTTTACTTTTTAGCTTAAAGTTCTTCAGTTGCTTACCGAGAAGAAATGTCTTTAATTTTCTTTGCTTCTTTAGACTACCAACCAATAAGATCTTCTTTTATTATTTCTTTGCTTCTAAGTGCTTCTTGGCCTACCAACTAACTAACTTCGTCTTTTATTTTTTATGGTCACAGCGGTAAACCATAATTTCTTCGTGGGAAAATTGTAACTTAAAGTTCCCTAATCCTTTCGTCTGCATATAATGACCGAAGGAACACACACTTGAACTTCTTTTCAAAAAGTGTATTTCTGTAAAAATTAGCCCACGGCTACCGAAAACGAGGGGGTGCAACGCGTACACCACTGAAAACTGTCACTACAGAACAGATTACTTGGATAAAAGACGGAACTTTTGTCCAGCTAGCAAGCACTAAGCCAACAGTTAAATGTGCGGCCAACTTTCAAACAATCATTTTACGAATGACCAGAATAGATATCAATATCTCAAATTCACGTAGAAAGTAACTGTGACGCAATAAATGAAAGACAATTATGAAGTCATTCCAACAGGTGTTTAAGCTGATGTAATATTTCCTGTTTAAACAGGCCCAAACAGGTCCAAACAGGTCTTATGAACGATGGTGCAATTTTGGCACATGCTTTAGGAATTTCCATGACGTAATATTCAGTAGACTTGAACGGTTTTTATATGACGTTTGATTTGGTGAAAATTGTCGGGAACAATAATCTCCTTCTGATGGTTCAACAATAGGCATATCATCATCACTGTTTTCATCACAGATAGCTTGTAGTTCAGTTGAATTATCGCTTTCAGTATCGGTTTCTTCGTCTGGAATTAATCTTTTCTTTGGTGCTTTTTTTGCTAATTTTGCTGCATGTAAAGATTCTAATTTTTCTTTTTCTGGCGTGTCTGTAAGAATTCGAGTTTTAGATCTTTTACGACCTTTTCGTGTTTGTTTTCTTGGGCCTGCAATTGGCAGGGGAACGATCTGTGCGGGTGACACATAGTTTCCATTATTATGAAAGCTGCTTGTGGTCAAATGATCAAAATCATTGCTAGTTATAAGACTCTCTGCTCCACTTAAAGTGCCTCTGACAGGTAAATAAATTCGCTAAATTTACCTAAGATACCAAAAAGATGACACTAACAAACTTCCCTGACCAGCAAATCGTAAAAAATATCAACAGGCTACTAAGTTACACGCTTGCAAACTTTCGTTGACATCGGCGAATCTGGCACTCATTCAATTGCGAAAATAAAAACGGCAACACCGCTATGACGTCACAGTAAGCGGGAAGGATACATTCTTTCTTTGTGATGACTTGGTAAAGTATGGTACGGCTACTGCTAAACGTGAATGTGTGGGGCTCTGTTGGTCTACTAAAGCATGTGCAAATTAAGAATTACCGAAATGAAAAAGTGAACTTATTATTACTATCAGGTTTCGATCAAATAGGTTGAGTTTACTTTTATCAAACAGCATCTCAATTCAATTGAAATTGCAGTTTCATAGGGCTACAATTTTCATACTTTTTTATTTGTCCTAATCTGGCTATAGCCATTTGCAGTGTGACAACAGTATCTCACAAACAGTACCTTTAATTTATGGTTGAGGCAATGCCTACAAATTGCTGTTTATGTGACATTGTCAGTGACAAAGACCGTGTGCTTTCTTTTCCCACTTTCCCACAAAACAAGGTACTGAGAAGAAAATGGTCAAAGACTAGTTTTCTTCAAGTGTTCGAAAATGGGATGGGCCATACAAAACTAGTCGTATATGTTCACTTCACTGAAGATGATTTTGTTAATACCACTCAAGTAAAAATGCCTACAGGCATGTGTTGGAGTGTATACTACAAGGCAGTAGCGTAGCCAGGAATTTTGAAAGGGGGGGGGGGGGTTTTGACCACCCAACGGCGGGAGGTCTGGGGGGCCTCCCCCAGAAAATTTTGAAAATTTACTTTGAAATTGGTGCATTCTGAGAGCATTTTCAACAAAAATGTGGGTACGAATATTCCTGTAAAATGGTGCTGTCCGGTAGCATAGCAAAATGATAAGATCATGTTTTCTTCGGCATTTTTCGGAAAAAAAGCTAAGTCTCTGTATTTTCTTGTTGCTAATTCCTGGCTGAGATGTTTGAATGTTTGGTATTGGCAAAACTCGCTCTTTTAATGCAATTTTGTTTAAAATTAGGCAATTTTTTTTAGACTGAAAGCATCATTCTCAATATCGTGACGTCACACGCGTGCCAAAGGGGGGGGGGTTGTAACCCCCAAAACCCCCCCCCCTTGGCTACGCCACTGCTACAAGGTGATGCTCTCGGAAGCAAAAATCGGATTGTGATGCCGTCATGCATTGTTTGGCGAATCCGAAACAATTTTCCAGATCCAGATGGCCGTTACACAGGATTTCAATGGCCAACTGAAGGCACATTATGAGAGAGAGAGAGAACTTTTATTTATTTTTGAATAGTGATGATGAATTAAATATGAATGATGATTCGTACGATTTCTTCATTTTTCATTTCAAGTATATTTTAGGTTTTGTAGAAACGTATCCAGTACAGTTTTATTAAACTGCAAAAAAACAATAAATCTTCGAAAAAAGCAACCGCTTGTACCAACTCCGACCAAACTGTGATCCACCAATTACATCTAGGAAGCGTTTGTTTCATCCGTTGCTAACGACGTCCACTTAGGATGACGTAATACCACCAAAGTCGTCCCAGAGCAGTGAAATATGGAGTTTCGCCTGTGGTGGCGCTGCGGAGCAGTCGTTTGATTAAATTACGCCCTAACCAATCGAGCTACGAGGTTAAGATTAAAAAGTTCGCTAAGTGTAATTCTGCGCTAGGAAATGCTTTAAAAAGTTACTATACTTGGATCCAACCTGTCAGGGGCACTTTAACTTTGTTGTAGGCTACTTTCTTCATGGTCTGTATCATTGGTGCCATGCTCAGATGTCACATTTGGCCGGTAAGGTAAGTTGAACCATGGTTCAACTTACCTTTATCTGAATGGTTCAACTTTCCCCAAACCTGTGTTGCAACTTTAAAGTAAATTCTCATCGAAACAATAAAACCTAGGTGTACAAGCTTTAGGCAAAATATTACAGTGGTACCACCTCATACATTAGCTACAATATCATATAAATATACATTCAACATTAGAACTTATGAAACCGAAAATACTTTTTTTAATTTTTCACTTTTACCTCAACAAATTCAGTACTGCTCAGTCACTACCAAACCACTGCAGCTTTCTTCATGATTCCTAGAATAAAATAGCGTTCTGAACTGACTTAACCAGTAGGTGACGCACAAGAATTTCTTTACGAATTTATTTAGACAAAATAAGGGGTGGTTCAACTTATCTCCGGTTCAACTTACCCCGTTCTCTCTACTGAGTATTACAATTAACTTATAAATTTTATTGTTACCATATAGCTTGTTTTGGCCGCTTTTTGGGTTCAATGGCCTAACGGGTTAACCTACAGTAGGCGATTTATGAAGAGGTATGGGCATAAGTTACACTTTGTATTTGGCCAAACTTATCAAATAAAAACTGGATTTCCGAAGAAGTTTGGCAATTACTTTAGGTTTGAAATCGAAGCTATGTTTTAATTTTTTCTGACCGCAAAAGGATTTCAATAATTTGTTTGTTTAGCCTATCCAGTTTCATATAAGCTACCTAGTAAAGTTGACATGAGAGTCCAGTAATAGCCAATAGGCTAGCTTAATCACGTTCTTTTGCAATCACAAATGCAACACAACAGGAAGCATCGAAGAGGTAACCTATACAGCCTAGTCGTCGAATCAGCTGCTACCCATATTATAGCATGCCTTTAAATGTCTTCGCCGAGATAGCTGCAAACTCCGGAGCGGTGTGGAACCGACGCCCTTTGCGAACGTCGCGCAAACGTTCTCACCACTCAACCATGCAGCCGTTATATTAGTGTTACGGCCAATCTCTGTACAAATCAAACGTCATATAAAACCGTTCAAGTCTACTGAATATTACGTCATGGAAGTTGCTAGAAAATGTGCCAAAATTGCACCATCGTTCATAGACTTGTGTCAAACTTGTTTGGACTTGTTTGGGCCTGTTTAAACAGGAAATATTACATCAGCTTTAAACACCTGTTGGAATGACTTCATAATTGTCTTTCATTTATTGCGTCACAGTTACTTTCTACGTGAATTTGAGATATTGATATCTATTCTGGTCATTCGTAAAATGATTGTTTGAAAGTTGGCCGCACATTTAACTGTTGGCTTAGTGCTTGCTAGCTGGACAAAAGTTCCGTCTTTTATCCAAGTAATCTGTTGTGTAGTGACAGTTTAAGTGGTGTAGGCGTTGCACCCCCTCGTTTTCGGTAGCCTCGGGCTAATTTTACAGGAATACACTTTTTGAAAAGAAGTTCAAGTGTGTGTTTCTTCGGTCATTATATACAGACGAACGGATTAGGGAACTTTATGTTAAAATTTTCCCAAGAAGAGATTATGGTTTACCGCTGTGACCAATTAGTATTAGCCTACTATAATTTTTTTGTAATTTTATGATAATAAAAAGTTTACTAAACATTTAGACAACAGTTAGTAGGCTAGGCTAATAATAATTTAATAAAGTTGTAGTAGTAGCCTAACCAAAAAGTATGGCATTGGATGCTTCCACATGCACTGTCAAAATCAAAATGAAAACGTGTGTGTTGCATACTTGTGATGTGATTATTCTTATTTTGTCAGAAAGCAATAATTGCAAACAATACAAACGCTGTTTGATTCTGTCCAGAGATGGAGGAACCACGTTGGCTTCGTGAGTCTTGGCCCACCTACTTTATTTTCTGGGTGGGCCTGGCCCACCCACTTTTGATAGCCAAATATTTTTGAAAAAGTAGCGAAAGATTTGACCAAGATAACCTGCAGGTTTTTGTGATATAGAGAAAGTAATTTTAGCTCCAGCAAGGGTAGAGGATGCAGCAACTTTGTTTCTAAAAGAAGGCACTTAAACCAGGCTAGGTGGGGATATTGATGTTAATTCTCTCGAAAACGAACTCAAGCTGTTAAAATAGATAAAACATTTACATAAATCTATCAAAACTGATACAGTTTTACCTAAAAAGCCCTATGTTTAATGCTACTGCAAAAAGGTC
Organism: Aplidium turbinatum; assembly: GCF_918807975.1. NCBI lineage: Eukaryota > Metazoa > Chordata > Ascidiacea > Aplousobranchia > Polyclinidae > Aplidium > Aplidium turbinatum. The sequence goes on from NC_137473.1 coordinate 40,445,095, forward strand.
TTTTTCGCGCCACAGACTGGTAAAAAATTACTTAAAAAGCAGATTAACCCAAGAGCACTTGAACCATAGGATGAACAGTTGAACACATTCATAAAAACTTGATCGATCTGGTTGATCTCACCTCAATTTGCCAAGAATTTATTGCTTTCAATGATCGTATTATTAACTTTTCTAGGAAAAAATGATAAAACGAAAGATGATTTTAAATTGGCCGAACGAGACATTGTCAGTGCACGTTTCACAAGAGGCGATGTGCTCTTTAATTGCACTTTTAGTTGTTAGGTTTGAGTTTAAATGCTCCCTGGCCCTTGTAATGTCTGGTTGACATACCAATGTATGTGTTGTTTCCTGATGAGAACACAAGTAGCCTACGTGTCGAAAACGTTTGAGTTTATTTTAATCATGTTATATTTTTGTGTGTAATAAAGTATGTTAAACCCGCTAAGGTCAGAGGAGATGTGCTATCGATGGGACACTATCACTTGTGGGACAGTTCATTATTTTTGAATATGTGTGAACATAAGAACTGAGATTTTTATCATGGAATCGAGATTAACATTACATCATTACAGCGTGATTTACTTCCTGGTGTATTGTGTACTCAAGTGGTGAGATCAGTTAATTGTTTTTTTAGCTGTCAGAGTAAATTTGAATGGTTGACTGTTGTTAATCGTTTCTATACTAAAGCAGGGTTATAACAACTGGGGCCTGGCAATAAAGTTTGAGTCATACGATTAGCTTTAAAACTATAGCAACAGAAAACTACATGTCCAACTGTGACAGATTTTCTGGCAAGTTGAACACAAAATGGTGGTTGGTTGAGCTATAGGACAATACAATCGATTACCTTTGGGACATGTCCCATTCTATACTCAACCAGTCAGTTTTCACTATTTCCCCGACTTCTCAAGCATCTCTTTCTTTCCACCATACCTTCAATGATCAGTTGTTGTAGGCTATCCGGGAGGTAAATTTTTCAGAATTTGTCCTGCAAATTTCATCTTTTGTTTTGCTAAATATTTGTGCATTTGAATGTCTAATAAACATGTGATGTGACTTTCTTTATGTAGTGCTGCAAAGTACTTTTTCGTAAGCATTAAGTTTTACAACATTGTTTATCATTGCGATACGTCAGACACCGCGTTGCTATATCTAACTAAGTGTGCCAAAGGACGTACCCTCTTGTCCCATTGGTCAGTTATGCAACCAACCTATGGGACACTTGAGTGACATTTTTTAATGAGATAAAAAGCAACAAACTAATATTAAATTTGTTACTGTTTTGACTTCATGTTATGAAACAATGACTAAACTTCACAACACAATTCCTTTATTTTACAATTTGAATTAAAAAAGCATTTTATCAGTAATAATGTCATTTTTGTCCCATAGGTGGCACATCTCCCCTACTATGTTTTATTTCTCTATGGTTCAACAAAGCACACTCTCTACCAAAGCTTTATCAATATAAAGCAATTTAACAATTTTTTTTGGCCAAGTTGGGCCCAAAAATGGAAACTTTTCGCTTGTTGGTACGAAAGGCAATCATGAAAACTCAATGTATAATTTATTGAATTTATTGAATTATTACAATTTATTAAATGTATAATTTATTGAATGAAAACTCAATGTATAATGTATGACATTTTTCACTGTGCCAGTTGTATAGAAAGGATCAGAAGACCAATACAAGTCTATTTGTTTCAGGCCAATAATGCCCATAACAACTAAAACTCCCAGAAATGCTTTGATCTCCTCGACAGTAGTTTGAGTCTAATTTTTTATTTGTTTCTGCTGAGCATATTTATTGGTTTCATCTGTAATAAACTGCAAAAGATTGATGTCAAAAAAACGTTGAAAAAATTCTCCTGGAAGAGCACAATTGCGAAATGAATGGCAAACTTCAGGTGCAGTCGGTTCATTAAAACTCGGTAGAGATGAAAAATAAGATGAAACTTCTGTACTCCAGTTTGGTTGGTCATTATTCACAACTATATCAATGTTACTATCATCATCACTTTCGTCAGCTTTGGATTATGAAAACATCAATGTAGGCAATTTTACAAACTTGATGTTCTCAAATTCTTTTTACCCACTAATTAATAAACTTACTAGAATAACTGACACCAGTGCAACAGTCTTAGATCAAATATGGTCCAATGTGCAAACAGGTAATGAAAGTCGGTGTGGAATTCTAATTAATGCAATCTCAGACCACTTTCCAGTTATGTATTGTACAAATATTGGAAAACCCTCAGTTACATGTCATCAATATACCAGATCATTTAATCTCTCAAACATACAAAATTTCTCAAATGCTCTGGAAAATATGGACATCACGTGTTGCTTAAATCAAACTGATGCTGATGAAGCTTATGAGTCATTCATAGGAGAATATACTAGTCAATTTAATAAGCATTTTCCTTTACAAAAAACACCTTTAAAAAAGAATAATTTTTGGTTTGATAGAGAACTACTACATCTATTACGAAGAAAAGAGCGTTTGTTTAAAAAGTACATAGTAAATAAAACTATTCACTCCAAAAAGAACTACACCTCTGCAAGAAACTTATACTTCCATACAGTTCAACAAAAAAAGAAGGAATTTTATAAATCTAAATTTGAAAAGCAAAAGTTTAATATGAAAGCTACTTGGCAAACAATCAACAATCTATTAGGTAAATCACAGTCTAAGACTAACCATGGCATCAAAATAAATGATAGTACAGTCATTGACAGATTAACTATTGCAAATCACTGCAATGATCACTTTTCCTGTGCTGCCCATTCCCTTACAAAAAAAATTCCCAAATCAAATACAATATTTTCAACATATCTTGATTCTCCATGCTCTGAGACAATTTATAGTTATCAAACTACTTTGAATGAAATTAACAATATTATTCATGCTATGCCAGCAAAAACTAGCAGTGGCATCGATGAAATACCATCCATAGTTGTAAAGTCAACCCCAAACAGTATACTGCATGCTTTAACTCATATATTTAACTAATTATTTTTATCGAGTGGAAAATTCATAAATTCATTTAAATTGGGGAAGGTGATACCTATCTTTAAAAAGGGTAGCTGCAAAGATTCAAACAACTACAGACCAGTCAGCCTACTACCTGTTTTTTCAAAGATATTAGAAAGAATCATGTACAACAGAATAGGCTATACTCGTTTTTAATTAGACATAAATTTTTCTATAACAATCAATTTGGTTTCAGAAAAAATCATTCCACAAGCCATGCTGCTTTAATGCTAATAGAAAGTATCACCAGTATACTCAATGACAACCATCTTGCATTAGGAATCTTTCTTGATTTATCTAAAGCATTTGACACCATTGACCATAAAATATTGCTAGCTAAATTAAATCATTTCGGAATAAGAGGCGTGGCCTATGACTGGTTCATGAGTTACCTGAGTAATAGAAAACAAAGAGTGGTTTTCAATGGCACACTATCTTCTAATGTTAACAACATATCTTTGGGTGTCCCACAAGGGTCTATCTTAGGCCCTCTTCTATTCCTGATTTATGTAAATGACTTTCCTAACTGCCTTCAACACGGAACTGCAATTATGTTTGCAGATGACACCACCATTATATATAAAAATAAAACCGTTTCTACTGTATATGATATAGCAAATCAAGAGCTTGTATGCATAGATCAATGGCTATCAACAAATCGATTGTCTCTAAATGTCACCAAAACCAAACATATATTATTTTCAAGTGAAGGAAGCAAGACACTATCATGCAACCCACCCTTAAATATTCGAAAAAACAACATAGAACAAGTTACCTCAATAAAGTTTCTGGGAATAATTGTAAACGAGCATTTGTCATGGAAATCTCATATGGAAATCTTGCTTCAAAAAATAAGATCAACACTCTGCGTGACAAAAAAAATTAAGCCTTTCCTAAACAAACAAGCACTTCTCTCCATTTACCATTCTCTAGTTGAGAGTCAGATATTATATTGTATCTCAACATGGTGTCATGAAAACAAACCTACATTGCAAAAGCTGCAACGTACATGCAATAACTTTCTTCGTATTGTATTTTACATTGACCGCAGAGAAAGCATAAAAGGTGTAATGGAACTCAATAATTTGAAATCAATTAACCACATGAAAAATACAGAGATTGCAACTTTCATGTTTAAATATTCAAAAAAGCTACTTCCCACAACATTCAATGATATAATTATGTGTAAACAATCAAGTAGCCTGACAACAAGAAGTAATTCTCCTTATATTCCGATATATTGCAGAATTAACACTTGCAAACAATCAATACGGTAGGCCTACATGGGGCCAACAGTTTGGAACAAGCTTCCCCCTACTATAAGAAATGAATGAAAAACTGTAAAAGGCTTTAAATCAAAAATGAACAAGCTAAATCTTTCTTGAAATAATCCTATCTAAGGATTACATGCACCAAACTTACTAATATATACACTTTTTTTTTGCCCAGAAATGATAGGCCATGTGTAAATTTATTAGCAAAATTGTAACGTTGTAAGTACTTCTACTGGCCTTCTGGTTCCTGTGTTTTTTAGTCCACAGAAGTTCGACAGAGTCTGCAGAAGTTTTTCCATCCTCTTCGACCAATCGCCATCTTTCGGTGAAGCGGTGGCCATGTGCTCCAACCAGTTGTTTTACCGTAGGCTATATCAATATCTTGGACTGGATCGTCAAGCTATTGTCTGATTGTTTATCT